>NC_138668.1:6872384-8072384 GCF_964273445.1 Streptopelia decaocto | reverse complement strand
AGATATTTCAGAAGGATGCTCATATCTGTTTCCTGAAATGAGTATCTTTAACTCCTAATCCACTTTTCAAGTAGTTGCAGTTGGCTGTGTGGGGCACAGGGCTGCTCACTGAGGACCGTACTGTGAGTTGCCTTGGGTTGGTTCCTGGTGCTGCCCTGCTTTTCTGGGCTGAGACACTTCATGATCACAGTGTGCAACACCCAGCTGTACTACCCAAGGTAGCTGGTTCTTTGGAGTAAAATAAGAAAGCAGCATATATGAAGAATAATATACAGGGAATTATAATGCAGATGTATGTGGAGGTTGATACTATGGGCACATTCTCCCGGAGAACGGTCATTATTAAAAGAAATAACCTATTACCAAAAATACAGTTACATTTTGGGGTAAGAGTGCTTAAAAACAGATTAGTGAGACAAAAATAACCTTTGTATCTGGCTTAAGCTGCAGAATGAATCCAGGTAAAAATGTTTTACAGTGAGTGGTCAGGTTTGTGTGGGTTCTGAAAGTCAGCATCCTTACTCAGTGAGGAAAGAGAAGGTTATGCTTCAGTTTCGCATCCCTGTAAGATGGTACCTTTGGGCACAGAGCCACTCAGGTGCCATCACTCAGTTCAAAGTGAGAGAAGAGGGACCTGTGCTGAAAGATATAGTTCTGCAGCCCTTGGGGTTATCCTGCCTTGAGCTCCCAGAAAAGAGATTGAATAATGAATGTGTGCCCTTTTCCAAATGAACTCGGTAAAGTTTGTTCACAGAAATTCAAGCCTCTGGCGAATAACTTGTTCCTGGACAGAACATGAACAAAGCAAAAATAAGTTGGGGACGAAGGTGTCCTCCTGGGACACAGATGAAGGAGTGAGCCACCCTCCCTGGGAACAACTGCTGTTGTACCAAAGGAGGTCATACTGCCTGTTATTTCACAGAGTGAGCAAATGCCAGCTCACAAATCACATCAGTGGGCAGCGTGAAAATGCCTGCATCAGATTGAACTGTGGTTGTTTGGATTTGTGTTTCATCAAACTCATGTTTCTATTTCCAGAGATTCTGATGCAACGAATGTTGTAGCTTCTAGCAGAAGCATGAGTGCCGGTGTTTAGCCTGTCTCCCCACTAAGTTTAGGTTTGAGACAGGCATCCAGGGAGAAGTAAATGAGAACTTCTCTCTCAGAAAGTGGAGGGTCAGGGAAATCCCCGTATCTCTGGATCTGGATTTTCGAAGCCACAACCCTCACCTCCTCCTAAAGCTTTTTCAGTACCTGTTATTTTCAGCCAAGCTGTCTGTCAAATGTAGGTCTTTGGAAACAGATTAATATAAGTTAAAACAGATATGGCATAAGTCTTTGTAAAACATCTGCCTTATCTTTACATAATGAATTAACGAAGATGAGCTTGAAAGAAATGTAATAAATTATTCAAAAACCTCTTATGCTTTTGAAATGCTAACAAGTAAAATCCTTTGAGACTGCTTGATCAGATTATAGTGCATCATACAGTAAATCTAATTGGTTATATCCAGCCCTGAATTATCAGGTTTACTATTTTGGCCAAACTAATTTAAGCAGGGCATATAACATGAATGCTGTGTATAGCTGAAGTAACTCCAAATTATTTTAATTAAAACAAATTCATTCTTACAGAATAAGGAATTTTGCCCAAGTTCTTTGGTCTTTTCTCAGACACCTGCTCAGCAGCAGTGCTCGTGGCTTCCTTCTTACTTGTTTTGGGCACCCAGCTTGTGACCCTAAGTGCCCCAATTTATCGAGTTTGGTGCCTGGAACTTTCTGAGAACCAGACTTCTTTTAAAGCAAATATACAACCACAATAAAGAGTAAAAATTCAAATGTAGTTTGAATTTAACTTGATTGTTTCTGACCTAAGTATTAGCATGATATAGGCACTGAAGTAGTTGATTTCGGGACCAGACATATTGTGTGGAGGAGAAACAAGCCTGCTGTAGGACCCCTACCTCAGCGCCTTCTACATATGTTGGTTAGGACAGATCCTTGAGCACAATTCACTCACATTTAGGTCTGTGAATCACATTCTCTATAACAACCTAAACTGGAAAAGTATTTAGGTGCATATGTGTGTATTTTACTGAACAGAGCTGACTTTACTGAATTGAAACCAAGAAAGGAAGCAGCAGAAGTCTGATGATGCAGATGAGTACCCAGGTCTTAGCTGGGACAGCAGCGCTGGGTGTGTGACCCTGCGCTGACTGTCCCTGGTGGGAGCTGAGCAGTGGATGGGGAGGTGAGCTCAGCTGCGTGGCCATGCTCAGGGCTGCCGGTGATGGGAACGGGTTGCTCAGCAGACCCACCATCTCTGACAGTATATTTATCACAGCTCACCTTCTGAGGCTCAGAGCGTCTCTGGGAGAAGCTTTAATTATCGCTTTCGCTTCTCAAGCCATAGCTAAGAACACTGCTTAAGAGCCTCTTCTATGCCTTTGAAGACTCTTGATGGGATCCTCTGGCTATCTCTATGTGAAGAAATAATAAGGCTTGAACAGTAAAAGCATTGAAATGTTTTCCAGTGCTTGACCTGTGCTGGTTGATAATGCTGTTTGTTGGGTGAACAAATTCTTCTTTTACCAGTTTTAGCAATCCCAATGCCAACTGCATTTGTTATTCAGGAGCACTTGACACTGACCAGTGCTCTTATCTCATTGCTTGGTGAAGGGTAAGGAAGAATGAATCAATCTTGTTTATCCATGGTAAATGTTCAGGCTTGGAGCACAAAAACTAAGGAGAAGTTGCTGTCCTTTGCCCAGGCTGGTCACCCTGCAGTGGACAGAGGTCAGAGATTTTTTTTGTGTCTTGGGAGCAGAGGGAGGGGAAAATACCAACCACAGCTATACCCAGAAATGCTGCTTTCCTCCTTCAGCACTCTTTGTCCAGACCCATTGGGTAAGTGGTGATGTGCCAGAGTGCTTGGGCAGCAAATCACGTGGTTTTTGTCAACTGTAGAACGTGAGAAATTAACATTAAAACCTGAAGTACAGGGAAGCCCTTGGATGTTCAAAAGACTTTATATTCAAATGAGTAGTTGGTGCTGAATTCTCAGCTCCTTGAAAAGCTCTATGAGGAATATAGTATGGAGAGGAAACAGGGTTTCATTGTAGAGCCAGGTCTCCACTGGTGATGCCCAGTTCTGGGACAGGCGTGGCAGTCATCTAAATAGCAAACTTCTCCAGCTGTGAAGCGTGTGCCAGCCTTGACACAGAGAGGAGAGCCAGGCTGCCCGCCTCCCTCCCGTGGTCAGCCCTCATCTGCCGATGCAGTAGGGTCACTGCACGATCATCTGTCTGGACCTTGTTTCTGAGCTCCTGCTGTGGTGGCTTTGTGTGAAGTTAAAGCTTGAGTCTGGTGCAAACCAAGAGTGGTGAACACTGCTGTGTTGGTGTACAGTTGGTGCGATAAGAGCACCTTGGCACAAATAAGTGCTTCCTTGGCAGATGACAGGGCAGGGCATGATGCTGCATGCAGAAAGGAGAGGTAGTACAGACCAAAAGCAGTTTGTATGGTATGCCTCAGTCTCCAGGGAAGAGGCTCTGCAAAGACAGCACTGAGCAGCACGAAGAACTAACAGCTCATGTGTAAACAGAATAATGTGTAACGAGACAGTTAGACAGACGGAGGCACAGCCAGTGTGGTTTAAGACAGGCTAGGGTGCTAAAGGCAAATATTGTGATGAGTGCTAACGCAGTACAGAGAGTGCTCTGGTACAGTCCGTGCTTAGGAGCAAACACAGACCTGCAGAGGGGTCTGCAATACCTCCTGGTGTTTTGGAGCCAGGGCAGACAAGTGACTTGGACAAATAGAGAACAACAAACCTATTGGTGTGCTGCTTCAAGGTGGGTATATTCTGAGTATTTATTATGTTCAAAAGCACTGTGTAATCTTTGGAGGTCCCTGATGTAAGCTGGATCCAGCTCTGCTGCCCAGTGCTGCGTGGATTTGACTGAGGCACTGGGTGAGTATGAAGGGGATGCAGCCTGAGCTGTGGATTTGCTCTGCTGATGCCACGTCAGGGTGAAAGGCTTGTCCTGGGTGCAGCAATGTGTTGTGTTTCTGGATGCCCCATTGCCAGACCTCTCCCACTCAGGGGACCTCCTGGGGCTTCTTCTGCAACTGTGAGCATGCTAAGATGGGGCCCTGTACACCTGTCGTACACTGGTGTTCAGCATGTAGGTGGTTTTGTTGGCCTAAAATAGAGTTGTTCTTGTTAATGAGGCTGGGGACAGCTTTGGTATTTGGGCACAGCCACACTACAGATCTGAGGGTGTGAGCTGGGACCTGCACCCTTGGGCATCCACAGCGAAGCCAGGCAGGGCTGGTGCTGCAGCTGGGTACATCTTTCAGTGTATTTGTCCATTTTGCAATTAACTTTTTAAAAAGTATGAATGCACATGAGGATATCTAATGATGCATAGTAGGAGAGAAAACAAGCTCGGCTGTGTTTCAGTAATGTCTTTTAAGTGTCAGCTGAAGAGACAAAGCCGGTCCCCCGCATTCAGAGCATGTCACGGTTAAAAGCTGGCCATCTGCAGGGAATTGCAGGCAAGTGGGTGAGTTCCTGGCAGATGTTTAATCATGTTGTGGATTCTGCCCTTTCCACTTAATTAAAAATCTGCCTGGTTGCAAATCTCCACTGGAGAATACAGCTCCTTCTGCACTTCTCTTGGGGAGAGGTTTGTTTTTCTGCCATGATGAATTCTCAGACTGTAGAATAATGCTTCAGCCAGACAGGGTTGTGATGCACTATGGGAATTTTGACTTAGAGTGACTGAATATTACTTGTATACATTAAACTGGCCTAGCAGGGCTGGCTATCCCCAGTCCTTTGGATGGAGATGTTGGCCAGAAAGGGATTGACTGTAGATATTCTGTTGCTTTGTCTGTGGAAAAGCCTGTGAAGTTTTTGCATCTCAGGGCATAAGAGCCCTTTTGCAGAGGGTTGAAGTGGCTGCAGAAAGCTTGAGGTGATGCAGAAGGGTGTAATGGCTGGTTAACAGTGGAAGGTCTCTGATAGTTTTCTTCTTCTGGGGTGCTTTAGTGTGTCTTTAAACCCATGTGTGAGCAATAGGATGGATGGTCTCCTTTGAAGACAGACCTGGCAGAGCTGCTGGAGGTCAGTAGTGAGGTGAACACGGTGTGCAGGGAAGGTGTCCCATGGTCTGACTGTGTGGTGCAGTCACAGGTGGAAGCTGGTGGTGCACGGAGGGGATGACACCAGTGACTACAGCCTGGGACTTATGCAAGCTGGCTCTCCTGGCTGCCTGTGGCTAGCTCTGACAGGGGTGCTTGGCCTTCCCATAGCTCTTTCCTTTTGGATAGGAAGCAATAACTGTGCATGTTTCACAAAATGCTCACTCAAGTCAGTTTGACAGCCTGAAATAGGAATTAAATGCATCAAACCTATTAGCAGAAGCTCACAAATCCTTACGCTTTCTCAACAAGTCTACACAGAGCTATTAAATCTATGGAGAACTGCAGTGGATAAATTATATATGTATTCTGAGCTTAAAGCTCAAAGTGCCATGGTCCAATTTGCTGGAAATCAGCTGGCTGTGACAGAGGTCTTATGTGCTGTCTGCCAGGGTGACCACTGGAAGACAAGACTTGCCAGAGCAAAAGAAAAATACTGTCCTCCTGCCTTTTTCTATTTTTCTGCCAAAATTACTTTTAGGTCATTGTTTAACCTTTTTTTTTCAATGCCACAAATTTCTGGTTTGAGTACACAGGAGGTTCTCTTCTACATGTGTTTTAAATGAGAGTGGTAAAGGCAGAGTTACTTCTCCTGCTCCATGTGATGGCAAAGGGATGCAGGAGGGCCAAGACTGCTCAGTACCTGCTGCCCATCCCAGGCACTGGTGTGAGTGGAAATACCTGTAAAGCCACTGGCTTTCCACCCCACACAGGGAGGCTGGAAATACGCTGCTGTCCTGCCTGCGTGACTGCTACCGCCACCACAGCACAGCCCCCATGCTCAGAAGGGGCACCTACTTCTGCTCCAAAGGAGAACCATGAAGCGTAGGGGAGGGAGGATTCAAAGGCAATATCGAATTGACCTCTGTGGGCATGGCTGAAGTGCCTGCTGCAGCATTTCTGAATGCAATGCTCTTGCAGCTCTTTCATTTTAAAGCCCTGTGTGGTGTGAGAACCAGACATTAGTGGCGATTTGCTGCTGTGTGGGCCGTTAACTACTCAAAATGAATTGCTGAGGCTCTGCTCAGTGCAGATGTCACCAGATCTCGCTTTATAGGTGACTTGAAAATAATATAAAAGTTTCGTTAGGCTCTGACTGCGGAAAGATGCTGGCCTAAATCTTCAGCTGGTGCAAATCAGTACAACTCCACTCAAATCTATAAAGATTGATTGACTGAATGTGTTGGAGGATCTGCACTGCTGGCTTTCACCAAAATCCTGCTAAAGTTACTGAGCACTTGACATGTGCTTTTGCTCTTGGGAAGGACAGCTGAGTGGCTTGAAGGCAGTGAAATATTGATTTGGAGAGACACCAGTAAGCAGTTTGTCCTAATAATCAATCCCAGAACAACATTAACATAAGTCAGGATTAGAGCAGGAACGTGTCATTGTAAAACACGTGCTGCAGGCTGTGCTGGCTGAGAGGCTCCCATGATGGGGTGTGGATCTGCAGGATGAGGAAGGAGCCCTGAGGGACAGAGGGGTTGAGGCATTCCTGTTCAGTATTTGGAGAGTGGGCATTGAGATGCACAGGAAGATTTTGTTTTTAATTAAATCCACATCACCCAAGATGGTGCAGTAAGCTTGCAAGTTGGTCCCTGCATCCATCTCCCCACCTTGATATGGGGTTGGTTGAAGAGAGAGCTCTGACTCTGGTTCAGGAGTCTTGATTTTGGTGCTGGCTTCCTGCCTGCCCTAGCACTGCCCTTTTACACCCTCCCTCAACCAGCCAGGCACTCTGGCTCCCCACCTCCTTTCCATGTCATAATATTTCTGAGACAGAATCAGGTGAATGCTGTAAACCCTCAGAGTGCCCCAGTGCTGCTTCTGCTGCCAGAGGAACAGTGAGGCATGTTAGAGGAAAGGTCTTCTTTATGTTCCCTGGCATTGTCCTGGCAGAGAAGTCCTTTCCCAGGACAGGAAAGGCTTATGCTGCCCTCCCTGAAGGGCTCAGCTCAGGAGGCAGCTCACTTGCTCTGCTGATGGCACAGGAGGTGGCAAGTGACACCGTCTGAGAGGTGCTAAATCATGTCCTAGGTGCACTGCACCTGCTCCAGGGCAGGGTCTCTGTTTCAGGTAACTTGTAGTAGTTTTGTGCCTGTTACCTAAAGCTTCTAGTCTCATTCCTTTCTGTTTTAGGAACCTGAATTAGTCCTTACTTGTCCAAATAATTATATTAACATCACATCAGAACTAACAGACACAGAGAAATGCAATAGAGTCCAACTTTTTACATAGGCCACTGCTCTAACAATTTTTTTTTTGCCATTCTAAAATAGCATAAGCTCTTAATTCCTCTAGAAGCATTTCTCTACCTTTGAAAGATACCCCTAGACACAAGTTTTGGTTCAAATGTTCAACTGCCTTTCATCAGCTGCATTAGAGCTTCTTCCATAGAGCTGTTGTGATTTGTGACAAATGATCTAGTGTCTCATGTCACAGACCCAGCTTTATTTCTAGTTGACTGTGCACGGGCTTAATGGTTGCTACTCTTATTTCAGAGGCACACATTAGTTCCAACTTTTACTACATTGTTGGGTTTGTTTGTTTGGGGTATTTTTAGCAGCAACTTTATAGTCTAATAAATCCTGCTATATAAAAATGTGCTGAAATTTTTGAACTTTATGTAGGTGAAATTAGGAACTCAGCAGACGGCTATGGACAAAACCACAGAGTCTTGCTAATGTCGACACGATTTTAGTGTGTTTGAAGAAGGATGCACTGACACTGCCGATGATGAATAGGCATTACCAGAATGCTTGCTTAAACATGCGCCTTGTGCATGGAAGTCATATTTGTGTGTGGAAAGGGTCCATTAGTCCTGTTGCCTTAATGAACACATACAAGGAAATACAAAGGAGTGCGCTGTATGTAATGCAGGCTGTGTTAGCTGATAGATGTTGGCTTGTAATTTGTGCTCCGATGTGAACATGACTGCGAAGACTTGAATTTGGCCCATGGGTGATCTGGCAATTATCTGAATAGGAAGAGGTTGTTCGTGGGATTTTGTAAAATTGCAGTCATTAGAAATCTGGCTATAGAAATATAGTAAGACTAGTCTGGTGACTTACAAATGATGGAGTCCTCGGCAATCTAAACTTCATAGAGGAATTACCTTGAGCAGCTGACTAATTCACAAAGAGAAAGAAACTCTGGCTTTAGTCACTGGCAAAACGTTAGTTTGCCAGGGCCCCTTGCAAGCCCTGTTGGAATCTTCAATAAGATACCCCATCTCTTCAGTAAGTTTTAACTGAAGCACACAGAGAAGGCAAATTAAACCTTTTTCTTGTTGCTATGACTGGAAGAGTAGGTCTCTCTGACATGATACCTATAGAAAAATTGCTGAACCCGTTGTAATAAGCCATGAAATGCATAATTGTTTTGTGGTCTAAACTGAACAGTGTTCAAAATGGAATTTCCCTCCCCTCTTTTCCTCTGGCATCTGAGATGTCCTTCATTAGGTGATTTGAAAGGCAAACTGTTGAAATTTGATCACGTAAGACTCAAATCCATGACAGTAGATACCGCCTTAAGCACTACAAATCATAGATGCATGATTAAAGGGTTATTTTGAATGTATAATGTGTATGTATACCCCTGAAAATCTGCCTGACCTCATCCTGGACTTGCAATTTTTATTTGTATACCACTTTCATAGGGGTTACTGTATTGAACCATACCAAAAGTCCATCTTTTGGCAACCTGTGTCTGTCACTGGCCAGTAGGTGGTTAAGAGTCATTAGTTGCTGCTTTCGTTACTCTTGTTATCTGTATCTTTTTGCAAGGAATGGTAGGTTATCAAATCCTGTATTTAGCATTTGAAGTAGACTAAGCAAACAGAGGTAATGTTTCTCTTCCCCGTGATGATTGCTCAGGTGTTACTCATCCTGTGCTCTTTGGAAAGGTGCATTTGCAGGAATGAACCTTCCCATCTTTTATCATGGTTTTTACTGTCTTCCCTTTGAGTCCAATGCACGTGTCCTCTCTACACATACATAAAGCCACAGAAGGGGCTGTGTGAACGTGGAGTTGGGTTAATCTTCTGCATGTAATAGATATATTTCTTTTTCCTCGTGTCTACTCATTTTGCACATACACACACAGCTATCATTTTGCCATTCCATGCTCTAGTTAATTTTCCCCCAGATTCTGGCAATAATTGATTTGGGACTTTTTTCTCATTTGTTTCCTTCTTCAGACACAGTAATTTTCCCTGTCCCAGGATCTATATTATTGATCTCGCGTGGTCCACTTCACTCTGGCAAATGTTTCTATTTCAATTCCAATTGGATTGACTTTGGTTTGCTGGCCGATTTTAGAGTTAGCAAGCTCCTAAGTGACTCCTGGTGTCCATGTAATACAGTGAAAAGCAAGATTCAGCTGCAGTGATTCTGAAGGGGCTATTTATTAAGGCCACTTGGTGTTCAGAGGATCTTGTACTACTCTCTGAATTTCTAGCCCTCAGGCAAATTAAATTGTTGACTATTGTCAGTATCCCATAGTTTCATTTGGCTGGGCTGGGTCCTTGGGGACTCTTTAAGTTACACAACCTGCCTTGTGTCCTTAGAGCAGGAGTTGAGCCAGGAATCAGGAAAAACTTCCTGGTGATAACTGTATAAAACGATTACAAAATTCTTACATAAAGCCCATTTCTGCCAATGAAAGATTTCCTACGCTAAGTATCCGTCCTTTTCATTAAAAAATAGTGCTACTGCACTTAGTGGCAGTTGTATTGGTCATGGTTTAGTTGGTTCCTTCCCAGGTCAGCCAGAACTTCAGAGCAGGAATGGGATGAAGCTGTTCTCAGCTCAGTGGTGTGAACAGCCCTGAGGTTTGGATGAGACACTGAATGGCTGTTGCTTTGAGTTCTGCTCCTAAGATGCCTTTTGGGGGTTTGCACCCTGAACTTGTACTGTCTTCTAGTTTAAGTGGTAGTATGTTCCCCTTATAGATTGTAAAAGCTGACTTTGTTTCCCCATCCTGAAAATGTGCAGCTCTGTTAAGGAGAACTGCATCCAATCAACATCATCCCTAAGAAGTTGCAACTAGAATCCATTGTACTTTTCTGTGTTTCCAAGACAGAAGCATCAAGATCAAAGTCTCAGAAAACCATTTGATCTTTCAGCTGTAAACAACTACTAAAAGAGAACATATGCTATATTTAATTACTCTTCATTGGAGTGCTTGTATCCAAACTCTGACAAGCTATTTGAGTTTCTTTTCCTCTTGTTTGAAGCAATGGGTAGTTAAAGGAGATGGGAATTGTAAGAAAAGATGAGTGAAGGAGGTAGAAGAGTTGAACACGTTTCAGTCCTCTAATCCTTTTCATTTCTTTCTGGAACTACCAGAATGCAGCTGGGATGCTGGTTTTGCTTTGGGAGTGTACCCATGGTTTCTTGTGCTCCCGTTCTTGTACCCAGTGGCTGTTCATCTAAACATAGTCAGAAAGCTTTTGTCAATGAGTCCTTATTATCAGAAGTTTTCTCTTATATGGACCCTTCCAACAATAAAACTGACAGATGGTTAAATCTGAACTGTAGTTGCCAATTTTATAGTTAATTATCAAAAAGACCTTGCTTTGCTTCCTTCCCTCCATTCCCTCACGCTCATCAAGCACTTGAACAAGACGATACGGTGACCTGGTTACACCAAAACTGCTGGAGGGTGGAGGTTGTAGTAAAGATGGACTAAGGCTGGTCTAGTAGAGCACCTGTGTGTGGTGAACTATCAGCACATCAACTCCTGACCTTAATGGAACTATCTGTATGCTGAAGTTCACATCCACTTTTACATTTTAGAGCAGCACCCAGATGTCAAAATTCAGTAGAAAGCAGTGAATTTCCTTGTAATTTCTGTGGATAACTGATCAATCTGGAATATTTCCAATAACTAAGAGCATTTAAAAAAAAATAGGCAAGCAGATGAAGATCCAGCACAACAAATGTGCTTATCTCACTCATGAGGAGACCTGCTTGATTATTCACTGGGTTTCTATCAACCACATTTACAGGATTCAAGATTTGACAAATTCTGCCTCAGTGTTTGATACTATTGAAAAGTGATAGTAAGTAGTTGGGCCAAATTACATTCCTGAAAACCTATTTTTCCTATTTGTTTTGCCTTCTCCCAAGCTTCTTAGGTATGATTTTGTTCCAAAACAATGATGCATAGCCATGAAATGGCTTTGCCCTTTATCACTCCAGCATAGGAGGAGATAAACTGAACAGACCTGTTTATTCATTTTGGAGGAAAAACAAAATTAAAAGGCTTCTGTGTATTGTGGTAATGTAATTCCTAATCAATGACAGTGGGTTTAACAGAGATTTATGGGTTTTTAACTTGTAAGATTAATGGTTACATACATTGATGCTGTCAAAATGACAGTATCATGGTCACGTACTTCATGGAACAGATAGCGACCTCCTGCCAGACATGTCCTTAAGGAAATGCAATTATTGCTGCACGTTTCACAGTGCTTAACTTTTTTCTCTCGGTAAGTGACAACAGAATGGCTTTTGAGCGTACATTAATTTTTCTAGATGAACTGTTAACCCTTCTCGCCTAGCAGCTAGTTTTATTAACTCAATGCCTGCATACTGTTTTCTGGGGTGGCCCTGGCAACTGAAATACAGCTGTGCCAGAAGGACCATCTGGAGGTTCTCTGGAGCACTTGGCTCCAACAGCCACATGGAGGATCAGGTCTGCAGCATGAATGTCTCAAACTGGACTTCATAACTGTAGCAGTTGCTGACGGTGCACTTGGCAACACAGCTTTTCTAGATATATATGTACACACACAAACATATATGCACATATACATATGTAAAGCATAGTGGTAAACTTGTGCATGTGCAATGTAGTGCAGGTAGCAAATGCATCTGTGGGGGAATAACTGCTCTTGCTGTGGCTATTCCCAGGGCAGTAGAGTTATCATAACTTCTGGTTATGTGTGATTACAAGACTATCTGTCTGCCTGTGTCCCAAGAGCAGGGTGAGGTGCTGGGACACAGTCCAGGCTGAGAGCTGCCACTGGTGTCACTGCTCTCCTGCTGGGTGGCTGAGTTGTCCCATGCTGGCTTGTGGATCTCCCACCTGGTGCTGGGCTGCAAGACACACCAGCACAGTCTCTTCTTGGAACTGAAAATGAATTTTTTTTTAATAAAATGTGTGTGAAACATGGTGAAGGGACATGCAGAGGTCTTAGTGGTGGCTTAGAAATCCCAACTGACACCTTAAAAGTCAGCAGGGGGACAAGAGGCATCCAGTGCTAATCCCGGAGCCCTTGGTCCTAGATGCTGGTGAGAACCACCCTGCTGTCCTCTGTTTCTGAGCTGGTCTGACCTTCCTGTGTTTCTGCATCTCCTATTGCTGTAATTCCCGAGTACTTAAACTGCAAGTCAATCACTTTGTTTTTAAGCCATTTATTTGGGGGGAATTATCATGTTAATTTCAGCAGACCTTAAAGAATTTCCAAATAATAGCCTGGGAGTGGTTTCAGGCAACCGAAATGTAATGAAAAAATAATACTGTATTTGATCAGAAGAGGAATTTCCAGCATGTGTTTGTTGAAACACCTGTGGAAGCAATTTTTTAATATCTGTAGGTATCTCATCAGCAGTCAGTCAACGAGTTTCTATGTTGGGAAGCAGACTTCGCTCCATAGGTAGGTCGTCAAAATATAACTTATGGGGAAATCTGCTGAGAAAGCACAACCAGGGATGTCAGTGATTAGTAACAACACTGGAGTGCATTAAAGGTCCTGAGAAGCCAGGAAGCTAAGTCACTGATGATTGAGTGATTTAATTCAGCATAATTTCCTGCCTCTTTTTCTTGTCTAGAGTACTTATCTCTCAGAAGTGAAAAGCTTGAGTCTGGAAAGAAAACCATTGTGTCCCAAAAAGCAACTGTGGAGAGGAAAGAGCTCAAGGTTATCTGAGAAGTTAGTGTCAGAGCTGGGAACGGTGACAGGAGACCTAAATCCTCAGTGGCCCCTTTAAGCTGGTATTCCATCATTTTACAGTGTGACAGGGAATTTGCTCCAGTTACTGACGGCTGCCAAACTTGTTGCAGAAAGCAGCCTTATTCCATGTGAGTTGTTCACACAGTGTGATTACGCTAAGGTGAAGCACTGGTTCTTGGAATTGAACAAACTTATGCTGTGCCCAGAAGCAGAGGGGTATTTTTCAAAAGTGAAAGTGGGAATTGAACGCTTCGTCACCTGTTTTGTTTATGGTAGATGGTCCCCTATGGGTAACTGGTCCTCCTTGTTCACCTGCCTTTTTTGGCATTTGCCTCTGGTGGGTTGCAGCTGCAGAGGGGAGCTACAGGTCTTATTTGATATGAAATAAAGCTCAGTCACTCCTTTTTAACATGTGAGAATTTATAATTACCCTATTAACATTTAAATCTGCAGTTGGTTTCCTTGGCTTTCCTTATAAGAATAGTGATGTTTTAAGATGGCAAGCAATTGTAGACCTTATTTTTGTGCTTGAATGTTATGTTTGTTCAGGACTTGAAAGGTTTTTCTCCCCCACAGATTTCAAGATGGTAGAAATTGCTAGAATGTATTTATAGCTATCTTGGAAAAGTGCACCATGTCTTGGTCTCCTGGACATTACAGCCCTGGCTCCATTTTCACAGAAGCCCTCTGTCCATTTGTAACTTCTCTTAGTGTTTCATATTCATCTTTCACATGAATTCAGTGCAAAAAGCATAGCATGAAGTTCTTGGCCCCTTCCTGTTAATGACCTGGTTTGATGTGTATTAAGGCCCTGTCCTCTGGAGCTGGCTGCTCGTTTCAGAGCAGAAGACAGCAATGTAACAAGGCCAGTGTGACCCAGATTGCTGACCTGGATGTCAGTATGCATTCCCTGGAAATATGCAGATTTCTTGTTCCTGAATCTTTAAACCATTGAAAAAAAAAACCATATTTTCCTCTACAGTTAAGCTATGAAATCAAGTGTGTTTGCCACAGAACCTTGTCCCAAGTGACCAAAAGCAGTGCTAGCGGTGTTTGGTTTGATGGACCCATGTTTAACTTGGTACAGCTTTGTCAGATAATGCCGGCTTTAGCACAGCTGGCCCGGCATCCAGAGCGTACATCATGGTCTCCTGATGAAGGGCAGGGGTCTTCTGGAAATCACACATTGGCTTCAAAGTAGCTGCTTAATGTCAGGTCATCTATTTGTAGTAATCCTTATGGCAGGTTTCTGTGTCAGTGCAGTTCTCAAAGTGAAGTATTTATAAAAAAAGAAATCAAGGCGGTGCTCCTGGGGAGTATCCCCACAGTCCTGGAAAGCAGCTGGCTATCCTAACCCCAGGTCTTGGAGCAAATCTCCGTACCTGCTGAGGGGCCACCTGGCCAGCAAAACCTTAATGATGTGCACAGTTCATTATCAACTGTATTCACAAAGCATTAATGCGCCTGCAGAGATCGGTGTGTCCTTTGTCTGACTCTGTACTAACTCAGCCGTCAGCCCCTTCTTGTTTATTTACATCAAGGAAAGGTTTGGTTTAGGAGTTGTAAAATTGAGATGTCTTGCTGAGGACAATGTAATTCAAAAGGCTGATCCAGATGAGCTGCTTCTGAAATATCATTTTGATGGATAGATATTCTGATCATCCATGGCTGAGCTGGGAGCTCACTGAACGCGGGCAGCTCATGTTTCTGAGCCCCTGTGTGTTTGAGCTGCGTCACAAACTTCATCCACAAGCATCGTGTGGCTGGGGGAAAGTGCCAGTGCTGACTGAGGAGATGGGGCTTTGCAGGTGCAGGAAATGGCTTTGCCGGGAGGCGAGGTCGGGTGGTGATGCTTATAACTGGCAAGAAGCTGGTACGCCAGTTTGAGAACCCAGAGCAACATTCGTTTCTCCACCTGCTTTCCCCATAAAGTGAGAGCTGTGTTTCAGGCTGCCAAATTCTCAAGGCCCACGAGATTCGTGTTGAGTCAGTTAAACTGTTTGCTACAAAAGGCTGGTTTGGCTCCAAGTAAGGGTGGTAGCTGCTCATGGGAGTGCTGGATATACAAATCAGTTCTTAAGAACAAGGTCAGAGTATCTTCTGTAAGAATGCAAAAGCTGGATTTTCCTTATCTAATACCTGGTGCCGTAAGCTATTGATTAGCAAGACAGGGCTCTGGGTGACTCTTTGCAGACCGCTGATGCATTAGAGAAAGAGGTGGGGAGGCAACGTGCTGTGGTCTCAGTCTGGCTGTGGGTGGATATGAACCAGCAAAGTGTAAGAAGCATAGTGGTGAACAAAGAGCAGGAATCTCATGGTAGTCCTGGAAGGCCTGTAAAACGAGAACTTGAAATCTTGAATTGTGCAAGGATGTTTAGTTGATAACTGGTGATGTCACTATATCCAGTGTTGTCCAAAGCAGAAAGTGGCTATGGCCATGTATACCCAGAGGCTTGGGGAATGTGGGCTGGTTCAGACAGAAGGGAGATAAACAATGCTAAAGTCAGAATAAAAGTAGAAAAAATAAATGAACAGGATGCTTGCTGTGCCAAGCAGTAAAAGGAACAGCAGCAAGAAACACCAGACTCCAATCTTAGGACTGTCTGGTTAACTCCAGCAGTTTTATTCATTATAATTACACCTATTGATTCTTTAATTAGTTCCTTGCTATAGCTACCAACCTGCAGTAGTGCAGGTAACTGCCTTGGTGCAGAGGCAGGGACCCACTGAGCGCTGCAGCATCCCACCAGCTTGCAGGGCACAGCTTGTAGAGGGGGGGAAGCTGCTGAGATGCCTCTGGGTGCTGTGCAAACACATATGGAACCAGCAGTTTCCTTCATGGTGCTCTTCTACCTGCCCTGGCCCTCATGAGAGAAGACTCCCCAAGCTGCTCTCTAGCTGAGGCAGCCCCTGGAGCAGAACTCCTGCGTAGTCTGCATTGCCCTCAGTCTCCCTGGGATCTGGTAGGACCACTCTGAGCTGGTCACCCAGAGGAACACTGGCCTACCTGCTGCTCTGCACCATGGTCACCTAATTCTTGCTTTTGTGTCTGCTGGATTTCTCTGATGCTTTTGAGATTTAGATTTATTTTATTTATACTAATTTACTCCTGTATTAGGTGACAGCTTGGCAAAATAGCCACTGCCTTCTGTCCTTGGATTCCCCTGTGTTGTTTCTCTGTTTTCCTCACTTTGGTAATTCCTAGTAGTTGAGTTAAACTGCAAATTTCATCCCTTCCCTATTCATTCTCCTCTCTGAATCACTGGTGCTTTTGCTCACATAGAGTATGGTGGTTTTGCATGATAAGCAGGTCTTTTCTTCAGCTAATCTGCAGATGTGTATCCTTATCGTCACCCCGCGAGAGCTGCCACCCTCTCAGTGCTCACAGATGCAAACACAAAGTGCTGTTCTCCTCTTCGGTGTACGCAGAGTTTGGCTGCGAGCAGTGAATTGTCAGGCATGAGCCTTCCTGCATGCAGCTGCTGAGCTTTAGTGCTGCTGATTGCTGGAGTTCACACATACGCACTCCTGGAAAAGGTCAAACCCGTGCAGTACTGGCTTAAATGAAAATTGGTTTATTATGCATGTGGCTCTTCCTGCAGGCAGCTGATTAAGCAGCCAGCTGTGGCCAGATGTCTGCTGGAGATCCTCCGGGATGCACGCAGCTTTAAAAGATGGTTTGGATGACTTGTAATTGAGCTTGTTTGTCGGCTCAGTCGGACTCATGGTACTTTTTATCGCCATCGGGCATAGTGCTTCTCACCAGCTGGTGTGTGGAGCATCAGAAGGGGAGGTGCCACTGCTGGTTCACTTGTCCGAGTGCCCAGGAGCATTATGGTTCAACATCACCACCATGGAGCATTGATCCTCTAACATCATGCAACTCCAGTTTGGTAGGGCCTGTTCAGGGTTCATAGTCTGACACAGGGTTGGGTTGTTTCACTTTAAATTGAGCCTCCCAGGGACAGAGCTACTGAACCGTCCCTCTGCTGAGCTCTTCTGTTATTGGGCATAATTATCTCTTTCTTGAAACTGCCTGCAGTTCAATTAGGTAGCTTTTTGTGGAACTCCTAAGTAGATAAAAGAAAGAAAGAGAGCTCCACATTGCATGCTCTTTTTCTTCATTAAAAGATTTGGGAGAGGAAGGGTCCCTTAAAAACATAGAAGAAAAACAGGGAAAGGGATCTCTGCTAAAGTCTGTTTTAAGCAACGTTTGCTACACTGCACAATTTGGTTTGCCTGCATCCCTGTCATGTGTGGTCCCAAGTACCCAGAAGCTGAGATGCGTGGTAGTCAGCCAGAGGCTCTGAGGGATCTCCTCATGAACACATCTCAGATTTGGGCTTTTATTTTACTCTTGCACCCTAGAAACATATTGAGGCTGATGAAGGTCTGTGGGACAGAAACCTGAGACCTCAGTCCAGCTGAATCACATTTACTGAGATTACTGTGACAAATGACTAGGAAGGTACTGCTGGAAACCACTACCTGTCACCAGGTTCATAGTGATATTTAATTCACAAGGCTGAATATCTCTAATCCTGTTGCTGGAAAGCCTGGCTGTCCTGGGGCTGGGCTGAAAACTCTCTTATAAAGTCCAGCAAGGAAAAGTTTCAACTTAGTTAAATTCTGTACCCTTTTCCTAAGCCCTTTTCCAAGTGGGCAGAGTGTCTGGTGCAGGCAGGGCTTGTTTGTCCTCACTTGGACAACAAAGGCAGTGACTTGAGGCTGTGGCACGTGGGACTTCTGCCAGTGTCTGAGATCAATTCCTCTCCAGTGGCTGGGGTGAGTGGCTGATGGGGAGCTGTCTACCCAACAGGCATCTCCATCTTTTGAGGTGAATCCCACTGGCAAGGTAGATCTGCAAGGATGTTGAGTGGACCAGGTGCTTCTCCCACAGCTGAGCTGCCTCACTGTGCTGTGACACTGAGTGTGAAAGTCACTGATGTTTTAAGCCCCTAGAAGCTGATCAATCCTATGACACACAGTTCTTTGCTGCTTTTTGTTTGGGATGTGAAGGTGATAGTTCCTCTGTAGTGCTGTACCCATGGGGTCGCTACCCTGTTAAGAGTTGAACTCCAGTGGCAGGACCTGTCCTGGGGTCTCTCTCTGTCACTTCCACATTATTTTATTGCCTTTCCCATGGCTCTTTTCCAAGGCTAACATGCACCCAATGGATCTCCTGGAGCAGCAGGCTGTCTGCAAGGACGCTGTGTGTCCCTTGATGTCCTCAGGCCAGGGGCTGTTGCATGGTGCTGCTGTACAGCACCAGCCAATGTGAGGTGCCACCCTCATCTGAAGGCCTTTGACACTGCTGCCTTACAGCAAATTAATCTTCTGACTGTAATACTCAATATCAGACTTTTGTCTGTGAATAGCTTTGTCAATTTAGTCTGATGAAAGAAGGCCCTGAATGAGAAATAGGTGGAGTGGGATTTCTAGCCTGTTGGTAAAGCACGAACACATGAGCCTTTAATTTTTTGGATACAATTTTGTAATTGTCTTAAATATTTATGTCTTGGGTCCACTGTAGCAAGCTAGTAGTAAATTCGTTCAAAATGCCTATTTATTATAAAAGGCTGGAGCCTTTCAACTCCCTTGTTGTGTCTGGCAGCTCCTGGGGATTAATTGCATGCTGTCAGAAAGGCAGATCTTGCAAATCCAGCCCCAGTCTGCTAATAGTGGGATTATTATTTAACAGTTCAAGACTGTGTGAAGCTACTTTTTATTCTACCCTGCTTGGTGGGATTAAAGAGGTTTTTAAAGAGCTGAACAGCTGAGGCAGAAGTCAGTGTGAGTTCAATGGGGAATGCATTAGCAGTGATCCCCTCTCTGTAGCATCCTCAGCAAGTGCTGCTGCGTTAATTGCAGCTGCACACAGGAGTCGCTTTGATGAGCAGTTGGTGGCTCTCATGGCTCTCGTGCTGGCCCTCGCAGCAGCCCCAGTGGAGTGAATGGACTTGGGGGCCACATCTGCTCTCCTTGGAGCTGAGCTGGGGACCTGCTGAGCTGCCCAGGGGATGCAGGTGAGAGTTGTGGGGCTGCCAGCTCCAAGGGTGCACGGTCCTGGTCCATCCTGCTGCCTGCCTCCTCTCAAACCCAGTTTGAGAACCCCCCCCAGTTTAAACCAGTGGGGAGATCTGGGCTGCTGGAGAGGCTTTCATTGAGCCTCCCTACTTTGGTAGTTAGAGACTGTCTCCTAACTTCTAGGGCAAGATTACTCAAGGAAAGCCACTACCACGATTTATCCCTTGAGCTATTATATATATGCATATGGAACACGAAATCTTGCAAAATGTAATTAGTATTATGCTGTATCTTTAGAAATGCCTTTGATTAAATTCTGGGATTTTTCTCAGCTGCTTTGTGTTGGTGACTTATCAGCATTCAAGCCCAGCTGTCACAACTGGGTTCTCGGTTGTTTCTGACTACTGAGGTTTTATAGCAAATGTGTTGTTACAGGCAGACAAGTAGAGAGCCTTGTGCTTTTAATTCATTGAATTCATCCCATTTTTATCACTTGAATCTTCAAGGTCATCTGGTTCTTACATGAAATACCTTTCCTTCAGTCCTCTGCTGGCAGTACAATGCCTTTTTTAATAATCCATGCACTTCATCAGTACTTTTCATGCCGCGGACATTAACAATAGGACCGGGACAGGCAGATCCCATACTCCTTCTGTAAGGAAAAACTATGGTGAGCTCCATCAAATCTGACACTGCCCTTTCAGCAGTGCCCCTTTCCCCATGACTTGTCTCTCTGTCCTTTAAAATCTGTTCCCAAGCCTTTCACAGCAGGGAGATCTCAGGAGCAGGTCTGGCATTACCTGGATCACCCTCTCCTCTTGTGTGTTTAACTCTGCATTTCTTGATCTCTAAGACACTGGACTTTTCTCATCAGTTCCTTCTCCACTCTCTGCACAGCATTAGCATTTTTCATTTGAAGAAATGTTTGGTTTCCTCCATGTGCTGTCTCCAGAGGTCCTGAATCCGCTTTCTATCTCTAGTGTTTTGTATTTTCCCATCATAGTTCGTTTTTGGCTGGTTGTTTTTTTCCCACTTTCTATTTCTGACAACAAGTATAATACATATATCATGGTCATCTCTAACAGTATACAAATCTGTAAGCACAGTGTTTCATGAGGGGTCCTTATCTGTGCAACAGACTGAAATCCCTACAGGAACATATGAAATCCAAAATATTTGGGATCACCAGCTGATGGAGCAGCAGCTCCGGGTGCCCATCTCAAAAATGGGAGAACTTGCAAAGACAGGTGACGAGCCTGTAAAACACGCAGACCTTATGCATACACAGGGAGAGTGGATTGGAAGGATTTCCTTGTTAATGCCCCATTTTGTTCTCCGGTTTGAATCAAACTGTCATTTCTCCCATTTAGTCTGACTCCTGTGACTGAGTACAGCCTATTTGCAGGGAAGCATGTGCCATTAATTCTGTCATTGTTTGATGGTGGGAATTAGGGTTACGTGTTTTGCTTTCCTGGGCGCAACTGTCTGGGTATCTCATCACTTGCAGTGACCGGGGACATCACCCTGATTTCCTGGCATCACTGCTGCTTTGGACAGGTGTCAACAGTTCCAGGTCCAATGTTTCCCTGATATTATGGATAGGGATTCATTAACTTCAACAGGTAAACTTACAGCAACTGGTACTTTGGTTCAAAATGAAGAAGTGGGCCAGTAATAATTTATACATCTTATATTTCAGATTTTTTTTTCAGCATTTCAACCCATAATCCAAGGCCATGTTTTACTGAGTAATAGCTGCCAAGTACTGGTCTTACTTGTAGTATATCATAAGTACCTATAAATCAAAATTATATAATAAGAATCTATAAATCAAACAATAGCTCCAAACACAGTAGTAAGTTATGCACCATCTCATAATTTATTATATTACAAACAAGTTTGTCAAACACAATATATTGTCTACTTATGAAAATATCGATATTCACACTTTAAATAGGTGATAGGTCCTATAATTTTATATACCAGCGACTCATCTAAAAAGTATTTTGTTCCTAGCTGTGGCCTTCAAGGACATACACCTATAAGTAATTGTAAAACTGTCCATTCACAGCTCATTGTTTCTAATTGTAGATATTTGAAATATAAATTAAATAGAGTACAAAAGACCATCTCCACAGCAAAGATAGTTTTGTCTCCAGGGTACTTTTTCCCTAAATAATGACACTGTATGTGCTTGGTTAAGTTTTTACTATTGGAAAATTAGGAGGTACGAATAATACAGCAAGACATTGGCTAGTTAGCAACAGTCATTGCAAGATACTTCACACAACCAAAAATAAGGCAAGTATTATCAACAGCAGCTTCCATACGGCAGACTAAAAAGTCAAGCCTTTATTATCCAAACTGGACTCTAAGAAGGCTTCAAATGTCTGTTAACAAGATACGGCTTGATCCAAAGCCCTCCTAAATCGATGAGGATTGGAAAAACAACCACAAAACCCACAAGCAACTTTCCCTTTGACTTCAAGGGGCTTTGGAAGTAAGCTCTTAAAGCCCTAAATTATCAGAAATGAAATGACCTATTTACTGTACATGAAAATTGCACCTTGTTGTTTCTAAAATTATACGGGAAAGGGTTGCAAGTTTTTTCAAATGAAGTTAGAACAATTTAATGGGTTATTTTTAGTGGGAAGTAAAGACACAGAAAGATTTGTTGTTGTTGTTTTTAAATATGGTAATTTACAAAAATACATCATCAGGACAGGAAAAGTCAGATGACACTGCTAGTTTGCAGGATAAACATTGTTACAAAACCTAATAAATTACACCATGTGAATGGCAGCATATGCCATGCACTTAATTGATTTTTTTTTTTTAATAAATAAAAGCCCTAAACACTATTTTCTCTAACGTTACTATTATATTAAGTAGAATAGTGAACTTCTTGTATAAATAATATTTTCAATAGTTACATTCTCAAAAATGAACCACTTATCTATATAGATATTGCACTTCAGACTCATTCACATGTACCTCAGACAAGCATTCCTCATAACAAAATTAGAATAAAAATAAGTTATAAATACAGTGTTTTCCCAAAATGAAACATACAGTACCTTTTTTGTAAGGTAACTTTGGTTACTAACAACTGACAAAGACCAGAGAGAGGTTTCTGAGAGGAGGGTAGAAGGCATGGCCACAAAACTGAATTTCTGTAAAACACCGGTAAAGAGAGCAATAAAATTTTAACCTTGCCATGACAGACAGCAAGGCTGAGCATCCCTTTTTTGCTTTATTATTGCAGGTTAGTGTGAAGATTTGCTGAGATCCATGGGGACAAACAGCCTACAGGATGAGGGGGCTCCCGATTTCTCTTTGAATCTGGGGAGATTTAGTTGGGCAGCATCCCTTCAGCGGGTGAGGGGGGAAAGGCTCAGCTTTTGCTCTCAGCTCCTCTCTCCAGATGTGCCCCCTCCTTGCCCTAACCAGTATGGTCCCTAGGGTGCTCCAGCACCTCACAAAGGTGCTCAGCAGCTCTTCCAGCTGCTCTGCCCGTGTGAGAGGACGGGGGTGTGTGCTCCCCTAGGTGCTGGGCATCCCATTGCTGTGCTCCTGACTGACCTGAGTAGCCTCGATCTCTCCTGAAAAAGCCCCTCCGTGCATGAGCCAGGCTTTGCCTGGGGTCCTGGTCTCCATGGCTTGTGCTTTCTGCTGCCGCTCCCCCCTGGAAAAGGCATGCTCAGGTTTGGTGTGGGTTTCATTCGCTCTTGCAGGATGCCAGCACAAGTTGATGTGCAAATGCAACCTTTGTGGGAACCAGGTTGTTGTTGTCAGGAGGACTTTTGCAGAGTTGGTGTTTCTTAGGGAAAATGCGCCAAAGCTGAGCCATCCATGGGTTTTAGAGAGATGCTTTCAGCCTTCAGATGCCACCAAAGTGGGACTGACTGGATCCCTTCTCAGAGGACATTGCTGCGTTAGTCCCTGCTGCACCACAAGCTCTGCGATGGTGATGGGCACAGGCACAAACGCAGTGCTAGCACCAGGTACTTCTTATTTGCGGCTACTGAGAAGCTGCTGTGTCCACTGACCACGTTGTGCTTGTGTTCACCACGCAAGGAAGTCTGCTCTGGTGTTCAATAAGGCTGCATTAAGTGCCCTATATAGAAGTGAAAAGGTTGTGCTGCGTGGCTCTGAGAGACCGCATGCCAAGATTTGAAAAGGAGCGAAATTAAAAGAAATTAATTTCCACCTTCCTGTAAATTTTTTCTCACACTCAGCTTTGCTGGGCTGCTCGTTTTTGAGCGGGAAGGAAAAGAAGTTAAGCTACTTTAAATAAGGTAAATATTTAAAAGCTTTAGTCTATGCTGATCTATGTTTGTACTGCTGTTGAGTATTCAACAGTTTGTTGGTTTGGTTTGGTTTTGTTTTTAACAATGAAATGGTGAATCTGCAATAGGATGGCATAATCTGTAAGGAGAAAATCTTAGGTTGAGGTTTTTATATGTTAATCCCTAAAGGCCTGAACACAGGAGATAACTGAGACTCTTTGATTAAGAAGAAACCTGAAGGCTGTGACCACTCCGAGCGTCACAAGAGCAGCTTTGGTGGGAGCTCTGCATCATGCAGGATTTGGCCTCACAACTGAGTCTTTAGACACCATAACTGAAATAGCTGGGAAAAGGTGCTGCTCTTGTTCTTGGCTCTAGAAACCTCCCTCCCTCCCTTGAACTCCCCTGTCTCGGTCGCATTCTTAAATAACAACTTAAAACATATGAATATTGGCAGCTTGCAGGATTTCTTTCCATGCTGAAGCTGCAATAGGTACTAGATCGGTCCTTGAGCCTTGTTCAAATGAGCCAAAAAGGGCTTTCACAGTTTGTGTCTTGCAGGCTGCCTCCTGCAATGAGGTCTTGACAGCACGACTGTGTGTGGTGGGACTTCATGTCAGAAACAACACGTCATTTTTGGCAAGTGCACACACCAGAAATGGCACCTTCCACAGTACATAAAAGCATCTATTTGCTCTGTTGATACTGATCTGTGTGGTCAAGTAAGGTTTTGTTGTTGTGTTTTAAAAGGTTGTAATTAAACACTGTTGTCACTTCCCCCCTCCGATGACTTTGGACTGCACTAGTGCTGGGATGCAAAACGTTTGAGTGCGACTGAACGCTAAGACTTGAACTCTGAAGCATATTCAGAATGCTATGTAAGAGACAGAGGTGTTTGCCTTCTCACTTTTGCTCGTAAAATCAAGTGCTTCCATTCCTTCTCACAGTCTGATCTGCCCTTAGTCTCCCAGGGAAATGAAATCAAATGACCTCTCTTCAAAACAGCCATTTCAGCAAATTACATCCTGAAGATGTAACCACTTGAAAAGAACTTGCACCCAGAAACTCCAACTATTGCCTTTTCATGGTGATATTTTTATAGGCTTTCCATTCTTATCATACTGATAAACCAGCATTTTGATGCAGTGGGAGTTGGCCGGGGAAATCCAAGGGCTGCTTGTTATGGAAAAGTTATGATTTGTATAGAATTGCACAGGTTGCTTCTGACACTTAAAGAAGGCTTTCAGTGTGGCAGCTGCCATTGTGCGAAATCTTTTGCTAATAAAACAGTAGAGGAAGAAATTAATTGCAGTGTTCAGCAGTGCTAGCATATTGGCGATGTCCGACACAATATGTACCACCCAGCTGTTGTTTATAGGCGATACGTAGAGGTGATACAATATCATGATTATTCTTGGTGCCCAAAGTATGGCAAAAATAGAAGTTATAGTAAACAAAATGGCTGTTGTTTTCCCTGTGGAGTACCCTCGCAGTCGGAAATTGCTCTTTCGTCGCAGCTTGTACACAATGATGGAATTCAGGATGAAGAAGATGGAGCAGGGCACTAAGTATACAGTAAAACAGTGCGTCCAGATGAGGACATGATGCATTGATGTGCTTATGTAGTCTTCAATCCAAATGTTGGGCCACCAGTAGTAGGGGATGCTGGTTAAAAAGCAGGTGATATAGACGCTAACAATGACTTTTCGAGTACGAGCAGGGTAGGAAACAGTGTGATACTTCAGCGGATGGCACACAGCTATATACCTATCGATCGTTAGTGGAACCGTAATCCAAATGGAGGTGTGAATGGAAGAAAATTCCAAGACCTCAATTATTTTGTCCAGTACCTGAGGCATCTGTTTATTTAAGATGAAGTCTTCCATGAGGAAGTCAACAAAGACAATGAAGAAGAGAACCAGGATATCAGCAGCAGCTAGAGCTAGAAGGTAGTTATAGGAGGACTTCTGCCTGCGAGCCACGAGTTGGGAAAGGATGATGACTGTCAAGATGTTTGCTGTGGAGACAGAAACACAGAGTTAGGCTATTAAGATGTATTAATAACACCGGCTTTTCTGAGCACTTGCTTGGAGCACTAGCTCTGTGCAAGCACTTGGCAATGTGATCACTTTTGTTCAAGTCCAAAACAAAACCAAAAGGAAAATGCTACAGTTGCGTCTCTCAGAGAAGCTGTTGCAATGACAGCCACGTGTGGCCCTGCTCCAGCAGTGGGATACACAAACACTCATTGTCCCGGCAGGCCAGGATGAGGGACAAAGTCAGGACCTTCATTCCCAGGCACAGGGTTAGGGGGTGTCCAGCAGCCCTTTGTCTCCTCAGAACAGATGGAGAGGTTGAGTTAAGGCCTTGGCGCTCTGGCTGCTCTCTGGTCAGCCCTGCTGCTGCTGCGGGCATGGAGCAGCATCCTGAGCAGGGGGCACAGGAAGGTAAGAGAAGCAGCAGCAGCAAAACATAATGTCTCACACAAAGAAACCTTTTTTTATTTCCCCCCTTGCTTTATTCTTGTTTGTTTATTTTTTTAACACGTGACAAATCAGAAGGGTGGGGTGGGCTTTGGAGAGAGACATTTTGTTCCTCATCCCAGCTTGTGGTGCCTGCCTGTTTTAGTTTTGAACTCCATTTAAAAAGAGCTAAAATCAAAGCTCACCTGTATAAGTAATTTTCTCTTGACTGAGTGGGATCCTAATCGAGAGAAGGACTTCCAGGGAAACATGTGTCCTTGGCTCCTTGGGAGCTGGAGGTGCTTTGCAGCACTCAAAGTTTTCAGCTCTGCCCAGGATGAATCTCCTGAAATTCAGTCCTGCCTGTTTGACCCACTGTCTTACGGATGGGCTCTGGGGAAGTGTCTCCCCACCACTGAACTGATCTGTTCCACAAAGACCTGCTTACTTATTCAGAGCTGTTCTTTACAAGTCCTTCTCCAACTACAAGGCCATTTTTCTCTGGAGTGATGCAGTTGAGCCTTAAAGGTAATCCTGCTGGTCACATCAGACGTGATGGATGCTCTGATTCAGTCTGAGTATAAACATCCCTGGGTTTCCTGAAAAAGCATCTGCTTGCAGCTCTTTGGCCACAATACAGACCCATCACCTAAGCCATGCCTAGAGGTATTGCATGACAAATAATATTTTGTGGTGAAGTGCTCAAGTGTCTTGTCTCTGTTTCACTGTCTGGTTTGCTTCAGTCTTCTAAAGCTGTGATTCAACTTAAAGATACACTTTAGTGGATGCTGGAACCAGTACTATGAGGGATGCTATTGGAAGGGCTCAGTCCTACAGGCACTGGCCAGGCAGAGCTCTGTAATATGGATACAAACGGCCCTTGCAGGCCTTGAGAAGCTTTCCTGGAGCACTAAGGTGTAGCCAAATTTTAACTACTTGCTCATGTTTGCTAGAACTTACTGTGTAAGTCTTGATTTGGGAGGAAAAATCCTATTATTCTTCCTAGCAGTATGGCTGGAATGAGACAGGCATGATTCTTCCCATCAGAAGTTATGTCACTTGGCTAAGATACATCAAGTAGCGCTTAAAAATCAGAGATCTGGTTTACTGTACAAGAGGCTGCTAAATGTTGATATTTGACATTTTTGTAAGTGTCCTATAAATCACCTCTTCTGCACATTCAATGTTTCAAACATTTCTGCCAGCTTTGATGGATTTCCCAAAACAAATCAACAATAATTGTAAGGATTCCTTTAAATCAGAGAGAAAGGAAGTTGCTGACATTAAGGTAATGGTGACCTAGGGCATATGCCCTACTGCTGAAAATGCACTTTTCTTCTTTTTTTTAAACTGTTTTACTTTGCACTGGAGAAAACTGCCTCTTTCAGAAATGCCTTCCAAGCCTGCTGTCTGGGAGCAAGATTTCTGCCACCAGGGAAATGAACTATGGCAGAATGAATGATCTTGAGTAATAGCCCTCATAAGTGTCACGTATTTTTATATTAACTTAATGTATTAATTCTGTATCTTGGAACAAAACTAAATCAAACATGACAATCAACTGATTCCTTCCCCAAAGAAAAACAAAATATTTCCAGCAGAATTGTCTCAAATCGCCTCTGGGGGAATTTTCCTGATTCTCCATTAACAGGAATGCACCTGCATTGATTTCAGCTCGGAGCAGACGTGGGAGATGGGGCTGATGTAGTCAGAACTGCTGTGTCATTTTTCATTTACTTGCTTACAAAATGCCTCTGTTGTGCCTGCTGATGAGCCCTTGAGGTACAGTGAGTGATGTACTGTCAAGGAAATCCTCGAGCTGGAGTGTTTATCATGATTCTGCAGTCCCTGTCAGTTCTGGCCAGCCAGGCTGAGTGGCTTAGCTTCACAGACCCATGGGGTTCATCTTCTCTTTAAATGCCCTGGGTCTGACTCACTCCAGCAGCAGCGGGAGCCAGCGTGCAGGAGCCAGCGTGCAGCAAGGGGGATGCCTGGGGACGTTGGGCCCTGCTGGAGGAGCTCCTGCAGGGATGCTCAAGCTGTGCCATATCCAGGCACAGTAGCCCTGCTCCCCAACCCCTTCTGCCCATTGCATGGTCCTGCTGTTTGGTTCTAACCCCCCTCTCATTTTCCGATGAGAGCAGATTTATGAGCAGTCCTTTGCTCTTTACCCTCTCCCCCTGTGTTTCTCAGGGTTCCCAGCAACAGCAGTAACAGCATGTTCTGAAATGCAAGTTATTCGTCTAATGCCAGCCAGCTTTGCTTGGTGAGCCGGATTAGAAAATTGATCTGACAAAGTACGTGCAAGCTCTATCCAATTTTTCTGCAAGGGTTACGGTATCTTGTATTGGAAATGCTTTCCCTAGGATCACGTTAGGGCTTTTTCTGTTTGGATGATACAAAATATAGTAATATCATTTACTTTGTGAAAAATGATACATGCTGGGGTGCAGCAGAAAGTTGCCAGTACAACAGTGTCTTAGCACAGGGTTTGGGAATATTTTTCCTGCTGCATGCTGTATAGGGAAGGTAAAGAAGAGCTACAGATAAGTCTCAGTCCTTCACCCATTTCCTAGCCAGCATTGTTAGTCCTTGCTGTGTCCTCAAACACTGTCTAAAGCTCAGTAAAATGGGAAATAGGTGGGATCAGTGCTCTGTGTGAACAACTGTGTCCTTGTGCCAGCATCTCAGTGACTCCTGCTCAGTGCTCCACAGGCTCTCCTGTGGACAAAAATTACCTACTGCATGCGAAAGGTGATGGAAGAGCATTTGTGACCACGTTTTAACCTTGTTTACCCTAATTCTTGCACTAATATTGTACTCAGTGATGACGACTATGGCAGAAATTATGATGGGGATATAAAAATATCTGTGTCTACTTAATGTATGTGGATCTACAGCTTCTGGATAGGTCAGTGCTCCTAAATTGTCCTGGATGGTGTGCTGCCCATTTCTTGTGGTGTTTTTTGTTTGTTTGGGTTTTTTTAAGATACTAAGTAGTTAAGGTCAGCTGAATTTGAAAAAGATTGATCACTGTGCTAGGAGTTGATTAGGGGATGACAGATGGGAATTTATGCCAGCGCTGCTTGCTACAGTGCAGTATTCTGAATTTATAAATATCTGGTTGAGAACCAGGGCTTGATTAGGGACTAGCTGGCTGAAACCTTGAGATGCTACAAGCAAATGATGAGAAGCAACTGTAAGACATGGCAGTCTCAATTCTTTCCCTTAAGTCATGAGGATGCTTTTGAGACACAGCATCTGAAGGTCCCTGACACCCAAACATCATCAGTCCATGCTGCTCAAAATACAGCAACCTTCTAACTCAGTCAGGCTTTGCCATGGGATACTTGCATCTCTCCTTTGACATCTCCTCTGACATTATCAGCTGCTGAGTACAAACTGTAGCACTGAAATTCATGCTGTTTGTCCTGCATATCTGAGAGGGAACATCCTTTAGAAGTAACCTTGGTTCTTACGTGGATTTGCATTTGCTTCCTGTGCCAAAGCCACGCTGCCTTGTCTGCAGAGCCCAGGCAGTCCTGCAGTGCCTGGGACCTAATGGCACAGCTTTCTCCTCAGCTTCTTGTTTTCTGGATTACACTCACAGCTCAAATAGTGTCTAACCACAGTCTTTGCAGGGGATTCATAGAGCTCCTTCCACTGACTATTATCACCACGTGTGAGCTTAAGCAGGAGCAATTGTATCTGTCCAAAGAAGAAATAGGCCCGTTTCTGGGGTTTGGTTTTGTTTGTTTTATTGAGAGCATTCTGCACATACACAGCAGCCTGTGCAGTGAAACAGCCTTTACAACGCAAGTGGTAGCGCTGCTGCGTTGGAAATAAGGTCTGCTGTGTGGTTCAGTAGTTCAGCATCATAAACTACCTAAATGAAGTGGCCATGAGCGTCGCTTACCGAGCGTGATAAACATTAGGTCACTGAATATAATGGACACCTTTTACTGAATACAGTTGTTGCTAGGATCCCTACAAATTATTGTGCAATGCATGAAACTACTCTGTAGGCCTTGCATTAGTCACCTGACTGGCACAGAGAGAGACAGTTTACGAACGGGAATTTTTAAATTGTTTTAAAAAATATGCTAGTGACAGCTCCTCCTTGGATTTAGAAACTTTAAGACTAAGTATGATATTCGGAAAATGTACGGTGAAAAAATGGGTGTTTTGGCTTAATGGGAATAGATAATTTCCTCAAAGCTAGAGGCAATATTAAAATGTAAACAGGTGCCATGTCCAGCAGCCACATCTGGCCACGGTTACTAGCTCAGCCATTCACCAGTAGTTACCAGATTGGATGAGAATGGTGTTCAGCCTTTGCTTTGTGTGGGAGCTCTCTGGAAAAGATGCTGACACTGGATGACTTCTGATGGAGCCAACGTAACAGGAGTTATTAAAAAAAAATAAAAATTAAAATGCTGTGGCAAAGTAAATGTGTTTATTAATGATGTTGGCTACAGCTGGTTATATGGCCTTTAAAAATGACCCCTGGATGCTGTTTGTCATTAAAGAAGATAGGGCAGTTACACATTTTTTTCCTTACAGCCAGTATGGGTCAAACTCAACACTACAGCAGATGGGGACAACCTTAGTGAATGGTGCCTGCTCATGGCTCATGTGATTTGTTCCTTTCTTTTGTAATTTGTTCTTCTTTTTTATCATATCCTGAGATCCTTACTTAAACTGTTGTGAGGCATAAAGAGATACTTTATAGAATATCATTCATGCTATACAAGTTTTTCCTTCCCTGAGAGTTCCTGTGAGGATTGTTTTTTAAAATAAATTCATTTGTTGTTCAATTGTCTGAGTGCTGCCAAACAGCACGTACCCACTCACCCTCGGGAGGGAAGGGCCCTCAGCCCCTTCTGCCGGTGCCTGCATCATCTCCCAGGGGATGGAGAGGGATATCTGAGCCAAAAAATTAGCATCGCAAAAGCTACAGCAGGTGTGGATACAGGACTGTCACGGGAGGAGGTTTCACACTTTGTAGGAAGGCTCTCATGTGGTTTGTGCTTGGAAATCCCCTGTGCAGGGACAGACCATGCCAGCTCTGAGGGCGAAAGCAAGCCTGGAGGTACAGGAAGGCTGGGCTCCTGCCCAGGGGGTACCCAAACTCCCCTCCATATGTAGGAGAGCGGGTTAGTGACTGCCAGAGAAAACGTGGCATGGCCTTGTGCTTACAAGTCACAGGTGAATTAATGAGTTGGTGTCAGAGGCCAGATTCTAACGACGAAATCTGGCCTCCAAGGACATTTTTCTCACTGACAGTGTTTATTAGCTGAGGTGGCTCTGGGGAAGGATGCTATGAATGGAGTACTTTGCTTGGCGGCTGGCGCTGGCTGGTCATGGAGGCCAGAGGAGAGTCTTAATCCAGCCAAAGGCATTTCCTCGCTGTTGGAGGACACAGACACGGTAATGGTGTGGAGACGCCGATGGCCAGGGATTCACTTTGAGCCTTGCCAGCCACTCAGGCTCAAGTGCAGTAACTTGTCTGGCAGACAGGTGTAATTACATTGCATTGCTTTCAGTTTTCCTAGATGGTCAGAGTAGGCTTTTTACCCTAGCCTTTATAAAATAGGGCTATTTTTGCAGTGTGAGAACAGCCCAGAAGGAATGACAGGCTAAAATGCAGGGAGACCCAGTACGTGCTCACCGGTGACAGACGTGTGTTAATGTGACAGGGATCTGGTTCTCCTCTTGCTGTCTTCACCCTCCTCATTCGCCTTTCCTGAGCTGGGCCTACAGCACAGAAGGTCTCTAAAGACTCTTGGACATTTATCCCCTGAAGCCTTTCTTAGAGGTACCTTCATGAAGATAAAAATGTCTAAAACTTACATCCCAAAATCTAGCCTTGCGTGTTGCTACCAGAGCAGTAAAGCTTTCTAATGGAAATCAGTGCTGGGAGGAGAAAAAGCAATCTGCAAAATAATGCAGAAATCATGAAAGAGATTCGGTTATTCATGCAATGTATTTGGACAGATGGAGATTTTCAAGGCAATACAGGTGTCTCATTTGGCAGGTGTCTGTGGCTTCTAAATGTGGGCTGTCAGCAACGTTTAAGAGGTCTCAAGCTGAGTAACTTGAGCTCGAGGATGACAAAACCATTCTACCCTTTTGATATCGGATGCCAAAGCACCGAGGCAGGTGCCAAAGGTATTTGATGGGACTACTAGGATGGAGGTAGGATGTGATTTCATAAGAGCACTGGCAGGAATTCTTTACTGAACATGAATAATTAAGAGGATTTTACTGTTGATTGTGGTTTTGCTAAAACCCAAAGTTTTTATGTCTTCCTAAAGCATTAGCTAATGCAATAGGAGTTCAGGCTCACAAACCTCATGGCCAAGCTTTCTCAGAGACTATGCCAGTTTTACACAATATGCAGGAAATTGCAGACTGTGTAAAATCATTGCTGTTTGGCTTTATTTCGCCCACAGAAAATATGCTGCATCCACACTAAATATATCATTCTTTCCTGTGCTAGTCTGGACATTGAAGAAAGCACACCTGGAATGAACAAATGTTTGTGCGATATCCTAGTCTGATGTAACTGACTGACAGGTAATTTGTCTTGAAACCAAAAGCAACCTCTAGTGCACCTATGTGTGCAGTCAATGCACCCGCTGATTGAAAAGATGGAGAAGTTAAATGACTGTACAATTCCAGGGACTCTGTGTTTCAGGTGGTAGAGGAGAACAATTTCAGTGAAAAAGATGTGTTCAGTGTTTCAACAGGCAAGCTTCTCTTCCATGAATATTGTTCATCTTCTGTACTGCTAATTCTGGTCCTCCTTGGTAGCCTCTACTTCATTCCCTCTGCACTGGTGTCCTGGGGGACAACTCAGCACCAGCTTCTCCCATCAGGTCACCTCCAGAACGGCACCAACAGCGCTCTGGATATTGGGGTTTAGGATCCTTACATACATATGTATCTCTATTTTGCAGAATGAAAATTGAATTGTGTGCAAGGTCTCCTGTGCTCAAGAGGTTAATTTTTGCTTTGTTTCCTTTTCTGGTGTCTCAAAGTTAATGGGAAAAATAGATTAAAGGCTTAAAAAGATCACCTGAAACAGAAGGTGAAAGCTTTTGTGGCCAGGGATTGCTTTACACGTGGTGTGTGAAAGAGAGCACCCCATGTCAGGACATCTCCATGCTGTTTGTTTGCCTACAGCAAATTGTTTTGACGTTTGCGGATGAAGGCCTTCTCCTGCTGGCTTGCTTCTGCTGATTCACCCGTATTTTATGGAGGGGAGCAGAACGAGGAGGAGGAAGACAGAACTAAGTACGGGGGTGGTTGAAGAACAGCAGGATATGAGACTGCCTAGTGCTTCTGAATGGCTGGCTTCTTAACAACTGGGGGTTCTGCATTACCCACCTACCGTGAAAACTGGCTGTGCTCTCTCTTTTGTGTCATTGTCATTTCAAGAAAAAGATCTCCTTTGGAGTTTTTCCTTCTCAATCCATTTCTGCAGCCTGCCATACAAGGTTGTGCACTTCATAGTCTACTGAGCCTCCCAAATATTGTACCTCGTTACCATTATAGCCCTGACTGTGTTGTTTCCTACTGATATGGCAGAAGAAACGCAAAGTTGTGTTCTGTAGTGGCGTTCAGAGATGTGCAATCAAGTCCTCTTCTGCATTAGCATGGATTCAGCCACACGCTGCCTTTCAGGCTGCCAGGCTGTGGTGGTCACAGTCACAGACACAGTGACCAAACTAAATTGCTCCCATCTGCACGCCTTGCTGTCACTGTTTCTGTGCAGGAACACTGTAATGAATCTATTCTTTTTCATAATGAGTCTTCTTCCCTTAAAGAAAAAGCATTCATTTTACAATAGGAAGTGACTCATTTTAAGCACGTTAGCAGCAGTTCTGTTCCCCTCTGTCCAGTAGTGCTACTGTAATGTGCTGCAGTGCCCTTCGCTTGCTCTGATAGCTAAGCTAAAGTTCTGCCAATTTATTTGTCCCTCTTTAAGCAGGATGCAATGTACTGGCTTTGCATCCAATTCAGATTTTAAGTCAGAGAAAGTATGGTCTTCGAATAAAAGGTGGGTTGAATCAGGCCTCAGGAGGGTTCAGTTCTTATTCATTGTGTGAACTCTATCTAATGAGCAACAGCTGAAGAGTGCTGTTCTTTCAAGGTCATAACTCTGCATGTAAAAATTCTTCCACTCATATTTTCAGATCTTCCTTTATCACTTCTATTGTTCAGGTGTGCTGTTATGAGAGAGGCTGTTTATTCAGGTGTTGGAAATGCTGTCTTTAATCAGAAGCCTGCACTGTGATTGCAGAAGGATACACGAGGCAGTAGATGGCAGGAATCCAAGATGGGTCACACTTCTGTACTGCTGTGTGCTGTATGTACACCTGCCTTTGGCCTGCTTTGGTATGTACTGGGTATTACATGCCATGTGAGTCATCAACAAACATTGCTACCTGTCACCCTTCCTACTCACAGTACTAAGCAAGTTGTGGCTGTAAGCATGGAGGTGGCAACACTCTTCAGGTCTCGTTCCTCCTACACTGCTGGGAGTGGAGAGAAGCACAGCTGGGCTGCTGCGTGGTGCTGGTCTCTCAGGTGAGGGGTGCTCACCAGCAGTACCTGCTTTGCCAGGACAATGACCTTGAATGCCTTCCAGGTAGCCTCCTTATTCCAAGCTGCATATAGGGAGAAGGATCCAGGAGGACCAGTTCTCCATTGTTTCAGCTTGCCTGTGACTGGTACTGCAGTTTGCACAGGCGCAGTGCATGTCAATCCAACACCCTAGGAAGGAGATGACTTGCTGTGCAAGGACAGACGGTCTGTCGTCTGTTAGGGGAAGGCTAAAAAGGTTAGGCACCCCTGCTGAGTTTACACCTTCCTCTAGGTCAGGACTACAGTTTCTCTCCCTCTGCATGGAGCCTGCTGAGTGCGCTCTGTTCATGGCTGGTCTTTGAATGACCTGGCTTGTCCCCATCTCTGCGACACCTTGTTCAGGCATCGGGTCTGACACAAAAGCTACCTGTTCACACCCTCCATCTGGGAGCACCCAAGTGTGTCCAAGCTGCTTTCCCAAGCTTGCCAAGTCCTGCATCTGAGTTTAAATTGATGTGATGGGTTTTAAGCAGAAGCCTAAAGCATGAATAAAAGGAATGTGTAGACCAGGCTCTCAAGGTTTGGAGAAACACTTCCCTGGGGCATTGGTGCGAGTCTGTTACCTCCTGGGGATGCTGTGTGGGTACCAGGTATGTGCCTGTCCTTTGTCACTGGGATACAATAATCCCTGAAGTTGAATTGCTCCCCAGGTAAACAACTGACTGGGGAGCAAAGTGGAACCAGCAGTCACACAATAAGAAAGCCAGATTTTACTCTGCCTCTCTGCACTGTTATGAAGAGGAGACCCCTGGAAGCGTGGATCAGGCCAGGCCCCGGTCTAGGAAATGCTGCCACTTTGTCCTTTCAGCAGCAGTGTGCTGCCCCATGATAGGGAAGTTGATTGCATGTGAGGCAACTCAGTTGCTGCTGCACCTTCTAATGAAGCAGGAATCAGGGTCACAGCCAGGTCTCTGCAGTGAGCATTGCTGCTCCTCTGCCTGACCTGCCCAGCCATGTTCAGTGGCACAACTATAGCAGGAGCTCTTTGGTGTTGCTGCTTTGTGCAGCTCTCACTGGCAAAGAGATAGACTGAGAGTTGGTACCTGTTGCTCTTTGCTTCCTTATCAGCCCCCTCCTGTATTGAATTGGAGAAATTTCTTCCCTCACTCACATCTGACAAGACCTCTTATCAGGCATTTTCTCTCACTAAAGCAAGAAATACTTCCATTAAGCCTTCCTGCAGCCCCTCTCTTGCTTCCTGGCTAACTGAAGATGCTTCAGAGGTCCTCTCCAACTGACAGACATGGGGAGTACAGAGACGGCAGAGCAGGGGCTGCAAAGCAGCTCCATAAATTATAAACCCACGATCTAAATGGGAGTGTGACCCTGCTTCCAGTGCCGCTGCCTTGCTCTGCTCCCCACCCTTGCACCGGCAGTTTCTTCCCGTCCCCCATAGCCTGCTCCTGGGGCACCCCTGCCCCTGGCAGCAGGACTGCACACTTGTGGGACCCCTTTGCACATCTGCACTCAAAACAAGTTTCCGAAAACAGTCTCTCGCTTGCTGGCCTATGGTTAGAGGGAAAAGAAGCAACCTCCCATCCCAGCTGATCAGAAGGTGCTATCATCTCTGGCAGTTGTGGCCACTGCAGTGTGTGGTACCTGCTGCAGCAGGGTCAGCCTGCAGCGATGCCTCTCTGGTTGTCCCTCTGCAGGGCGCAGCCTGCGACTTGCCTCAGTGTGCTACAACCAGAGCAGGGGGCACAGGAGTTCACTTTGCTCTCTCTCATGTCAGCATTTTTCAGACTTTCTGGTGCCTGGTTGAAGAGGGAGAGAGAAAGAGCCACTGCTGAGAGCAGGATCTGCTGAGATGCCTGGGTCATACAAGGGAGGCGAAAGGATGCTTTCTCTGCATGCACAATCAGGCCTAGCATGGCTTGGCCTCAAAGTGGAGTTGTTGAGTTAGTAAAATTTCCTTCAGACACCAGAGCAGGAAAGGCAGAAACAGTTAACTGGTCTTCCCTCTCATCAGTCTTTCTTCAATATTTGTGACAAGGAGTCAACCATTTCCATTTCAGCAAAACACTGCACTAGTGCTGTATTTGAGGACAGATCTTAGATGATGTTTCCCTAAAATTCTTGGCACCACACAAAGCTAATTACTCAGGTCCCACAGACTCCAGGGTTCTTTTTCTAACAGGTAATACCTGTGCTACCTTTCGAATTTTCTAATGCTCAAAAACTGAAGAACAGCTTCAAATTAAACAGGAAAAGCTCTTTTTAGCACTGTTCTTGCCCCATACTATATCCTTAATGAAGCTTGGCCATGTGAATCTTCCCCTACACATATCCAGTTTGTTCTCATCTCTGTGCAGTCTCAGGGACCACATACCTGATGTAAGTCCCCTGAACTCAGCAGCGTTACACCACCACATGCTTTGGCTGGTTCTGTTAAGTGCTCTCACTGGTACCACTGCTGATCTGATCCCTTGAGAAATGTGTGGCACCACTGCAAATTTGGATCATGCACCGATTTTAGCCATGTTCTTAAAATGACAGTGTGTTGGGTCTGTAATTACAATGTAGTATCCTTAGGGAGCTGGTGCAAGTATGTGCACAATGCTCATTAAGTGATTTTTCTTGTCTGTGTACGTAAGACTTTCCCCTGTTTCAGAGACATACAAATGCAAGCTTAGCCACAGACTGCTTCATAAAACTTCTTCACCTGATAATCTTGAGAAAGTCTTGGTCTGTTCCTAGGGGACAGGTGTTGAAATCAGAGCTTGTCATTGCTGTGGAGATCTAAGCAGCCCCTAAGGAACTAATGAAGAGAAAAGTACTTCCTCATCCCTGCTGGTTGAGTCTCTTTAGGTCAGGGCTGAGACTCATCAATGTTGTGGAGCAGAGACACTTGCCTAAGCCCTGCATCCTCTGTGGGTAAACATAGGACTTAACTTTCCAGTTCTCTGAACTATTAGTGTGAACTATTAGCTAATCTTCAAATTTTAATTATAAGCCAGGGAGAAAAAAAAAATTAAACTAACACAAAGAACATCAATTCATATGCAGAGTGGTAATTGCATGTGTGCTCTTCAGAGGCAGGCTTCTCTTCATGTCTGATTAAATTTTTTTTCTATGAATTAATTGCTTGAATAAGAAATTAAGGTGAGCAGAACATTAAGAAATTGTAGACTATTAACTATTATTGCTGCTTGCCACTTTATGTACAGCTACACATTTAAAGCGTGATATGGGCACAACCATACTCTTAAAATACCAGTTCATCTTGGTGCATCAGATTGCTCTAACTTTTCCCCGACTCATTCTGCCTGTCCTTGGTGTCGCTCTAAGTTTCTCCAAGGCTGGAGGCATTAAAGCAGGGAGCAACCTGGGATGTTTGCCCACCCAGGCTGTGCTGGGATGGGAGCTCTGCCTGCTGAAGCCCAGTCTGTAACTGCAGAAGTGGTGCTGCACAAGCAATTCTGTGTGTCAAGGCATCTCACTGACAGCCTCAGACAGACCCCTCCGGGAGAAAAACCTGCTCAGTCCTCTGTCTCAGCTGAGACAGTCATGCTGATACGATGCTCATGTGGCATCTGCATGTTTTGAGCTGTGGATACCTGCCTGCTGGCAATGGTGTCTCACGAGTGTTCACACCACGCCTGAAACCTCCATCCTTTCTCCAGTTGGGGTCTCTTGCTTTTCTCATCCTCAGCATCTCTGTATTGTCTTTGTCCCCCTTTTAAGTAGGAAATTTTGCTGAACATCATACAGTCTGGAGGCTAGTTAGTGTCTGTGAGCCAGGACTTCCTTCCCAGCCCTGTACCTGCACTCAGAGATCTCAGTGTCATCATTGCCTTTGCAAGGTGCTGACCTTAAGACTGGACTTTCTAGATACTGCCCTGGTCCATCAGCCATGAGGACAGGCTCTTGAGTAAGACAACTGACTGCCAACCTTGTGATAGCGTGCTCCTTTCCTAGACAAGTTATTTACCGGTGGCACATTGCTCCTAGAGCCAGCCCTGCCCCAGGGAGCCAAGCAGAGATTTGCACCAGAAAAACTCAACCAGCTACACTTTTGATTATTGCCAGCCTGTCATGCGATCGATAGGGGACAGACCCGGTGCACTCCTGTCCTCAGTACCGCTTTGTCTTCAAAGGGCAAGATTTGCTATGGTAGAAACTTCACGACGGGCTGAGACTTTGTATGTCAAGTTCAAAGTCAGAGTGCCCGAGTCCGGGTGGGAAAGCGACTGCAGCGGTGGGAGGGCAGGCAGGGACAAACCCCGGCGGGAGAGAAAACGCCCGGACAGCACCGTGTCAGGCAGCGAAGATGCTGTCTAAGAAACGCCCCTGTAAATCCCACCAGGTACGCGAGGGAACACCTTCCCGGTGCCTTCAGCAGCCCGGGGACGCCGCAGCGCGCTCACCCCGCCCCGCAGACAGCCAGGCAGCAGCCGCTCCGGGGAGCGCTACTCGCAGCTCTGCGGGAGCCCCACAGCCTCACCCGCCGCCGCAGCTCCGGGGGCAGCCCGGGCACGGTGCCCCGGCCCCGCCGGCTCCCCGCTGCCGGGGCGCGGCACTCACCCGGCAGCCCGAGGCAGAGCAGCAGGCTGTAGTAGACGACAGGTGCGTATCCCAAGCCGCAGCCATAGCGGTGGTGCGCCAGGAGGGAGCCGTTGTGGAGGTGGAGGTGGTTGTGCTCCATGGATGGACCCGCTCTTCCCGCGGCCGCGCTGCTGGCGCTCACTCCGCCGCACGGGCCGCCCCGGCCGCGCCGCCCGCCCGCCCCTCGCACGCTCAGCGGCGGCGGCGAGCGCGGCGCGGTCCCCGCGGCGGGCGGCGGCACATGGCGCAGCCCCCGGCGGTGCGGGGCGCTGCGGGGCCGGACGGGGCGGGACCAGCCCGGCTCCCGCCGGCAGGGTGGGGCGGCCCCCGCCTCAGGCCGCCGCAGCTGGCGGCACCCGCCGCCTCTCCGCCGCTGGCTGTGTGACGGAGCCTGCCCTGGGACCCCTTGGGCGGCAGAGGCGGGTCTGGGGCCCCGAGGAGGACGGGAAGCCTGGCGGAGAGGGGCCTGAGGAGACCCAGCCTCGGGGCTGCTCCTCGGGACCTTCTCCACTCTCAGCCCGGGTCAACACAGGGGTGCCCGGCTCTTGGCCCCTCTGTCACTCCAGCCGTGGAGCTGGGTGGCGGTGAGGGTGAGCTCCACGGGTGAACCCCACGGGTGAGCCCCACGGGTGCACCGCCGCTGCCCCAGTGGTAAGAGAGCTCACTCCACAGCACGGGGTAGGAAAAGAGAAGTTTTCTCTAAGTTGGTACATTATTCAATAGCATAACAAAAGAGCAGAGGCAGGGTTCATTAGTGGTGCACCTGCCTGGCAGCCCTGGACTGTGCTTTGACACAGTCTGGGAAGAAAGCAGTAAATCTAGAAGTGAGGGTTTATATCTGTAGAATTGAAATGCAAACCCAGGGTTAATGGCAGGGTCACTCTTCTCCTCACAGCACTGCAGGGTGAGCGACCGGCGTGGCCAGCAGTGACATACGCTGTGCTCCCCCATGAACAACAGACATGTGTGTGTTTAATTCCCATGAGGCAAAGCAGAAGGGAAATTGGGATTTCAAAAATCTTTTCCACCCATTCCTTAATGTTTGTGTATTCCAATACATAGTTTCAGGTTTAAGTAATAAAATGATTTAGAGTTATACTTGTTACATTAAGGTGGTAGAGTCCTGTGCTTTGTGCTGCCGATCAGTGGGCTGGACAGATGACAGCATATCGATGTGTTCAGGACGGTCATGGTTTAGTGATGAAATAGGTGTTTGATTACAGTGCGCTTCCACTGAGCAGAAAACAAGCTCGTTTCACCAGAAATGTGTAGGGTTGAGCCCACAGCCCCCACTGTGTGTGGGAAGACTCCCCTGGATCTCTGTGCCTGCCAGAGCAGGCTAAGGATGGCGTAGGTGGGCAATACATGTGAGGCTGGTCAATGGGACACGTCTGTTGGGGTACGCACAAGAATATAGCAATTGAGTTACAAAACTAAACAAAGATGTGGTCGTTGCTCTCCAAAGACACCTGATCATTTAGCATGGATAACACTGTAGCATTAAAAGTATGCTACTGGTGGGAAGACACCATTAGGGCAAGTGCTGTAACAGACCATCAGGTTACTAAGTATCCATATCTTTGGGTTTTCATGATCCTGTTTGAAAAGTAGTTTAGCTTCAGTTTGGAAACACAAGGAATGAGCAAGTTCTGCAAGGACTTGAGTAGGCCGCTTTTCTGGGAGACTCGGCTTGTTCATACACTTAAATGTTTAATAGAAGAGGTGTTTCTGAACTGTACTAAAACTGCTGTCAAGCTTCCCAGGTTAAACATGCTGGAAAAACATACATTTTTCCTCTGTTTTTTTCAATTGATGTCTTTGTGAATGTAGTCTGAAAGATGGTTAGAGTCTGCTAGGATGGCCTTTAAGTGGATGTGTTCCTTTTAAAAAGAAATCTTTTGAAACCATTCATTCAAAGAACCAACAGAATTGTATAAAGCAGTGAGGTGTGTACAATTATACAGTACAAAGCCCTGTTAAATTAACTCTGCCTGTTTTTTTCTAGATTTTTAACCTACAGTCTTTTCTCCTTGTTATTTTAAAAAGTGTCATTTCTTCTTATATTGCTGCAACAGAGCTGATGAGGAAAGAGATGTTTTAATGCCTCCTAAAAAACAAATGGTGATTCCCAGAACCTATTCTTCGGTGGAGTAAAACATCAGTAGGGCTGAAATAATGACTCGCTGTTTCAAAGCTAAGTGAAGTTTATCAGCAAAGCAACACACCAAAGGAGATGGCAGTGGAGCAGTAGCTTGGCACCAATGGTTAAAAAGCCTCACATCCAGTTTGCAGCACTTCGGGTCTCTCAACTTTCCAATTAACAGTGAAATCCCCCAGAAGCTGGAGGCCAAGGAATTGCCTCTGCCATCTGTTTTCTGTTGAGCTGCTGCCACTGTCCTATCTGGCCTAGTTTTAAACATCCTGAACAACAGGACTTCCCTGGAGAGGTCTCTATAATAGTAGCGTTTGTTTCCTCTGAGTTAGAGTTGTCTCTAGGGTGCAGTTCAGGTAGCTGCTCATGTGCTGGGAAGAGCTTTTGGCCATAAGAGAAAGAATCTTTTCCCATATTTCCACCTGGGACTCTCACTAGGGCCTCACCACTGCGAGCAGCTCTACTGCATCTGGTGTGTTCCCATTGTATGAGGGGAAAAACTAGAAAATTTGGTCATGTTCACTAACATTTCCCCTGGCCTGCCCTGCAAAGGGAGAGGCTGGAGATAATGAGTCTGCTCCTGCTACCTCAGTTAGTTGGACTGAAGTTCGTTGAAGAACTTTGCTGCCTCACTGCACCAAGAGCTTCTAATGCAGGATGGACCAGGTTTCCAGGTCTGATTTGGTTTTGCTTCACTGAAGTTGAATGAGTGAAATACTTGGCAATATAGCAGAATTAAAGGCCCAAAGTAAATGTGAAGATTGCTGTCGTGTTCAGTGGATAAAATATGCTTTGAGGGAGAGTTGTCCTTCAAATGAGTTTTTGACCTAAACAAAGTGAACGTGGTTATTTTGCTCTCTGAATTGTGCAGTAACAGAACCTTAGACATAAATAGATTTCAATAAAGCTAATTCAAAACTAACCACAATGCTTGCTTCTACTTAAAGTTGTTTATTTTTAAACTTCTTGCTATTTTCTAGGTACTTTCTAAAGGGATGACATTTATGTGCAACATCAGGCCAGCAGTGAGAAAAGCACTGGTCTGCTCCCGAATTAACAGCCAAGGCAGAATGTCTCTGGAGCTTCAGTGAGGTTGGTTTCTGAATCTCATCTCATAAAGAGCTACATGCTCAGACAATGAATGATATTTATTCTTTTCTCGAGAGCAGTTTATTCTTTGTATGACATGTTACGTAAGAGGTGGATGTACTTTGCTTTTAAAATTCCAGAACCACTTGAACTTGATTATCTTTCTGATTTTCAGAGCAACTGAGCCTTTCTATAACCTGCTAGGCAGTGATCCTGGGGGCAGGAAGATTGAGTGACGTGTTAGTCATGCACACCCCCATCCACTCGGACCATGAAGCAAAGCAATGGTGACTTCAAGAGAAAAGAGCCATTGACTCAAGGAGTCTGGAAGAACTAAACGTCGTGATGTTGAAAGACACTGACACAAGTAACGTGCCTGGAAGATGGCAAAGGTGAGACTGGGAAACTAATGTGTGGAGTGTGTGTGAGGGAGTGGGAGAGGCAGCTTGAAAGATGAAGATATCTCTTCCCTCAAAAGGGAAATACTGTTTGGCCAAAAAAAGTGGGACTAACAGTTGCAAGAGGCAAGGGACATTGGCAAGAGAACTGGTTTACGGCCTGATCAAGGTTGCCTGATCTCTGTAGCAGAGCTGGAAGTATTCATCTCAGGGCTGCTGCAGAGAAAATGATACCTGTAAGAATTGACAGAAGTTAGATTATACTTTATTAGATGCTTGTATATAATTTTGCTGCAAAAAGGTAACTCCTTCTCTTCAAAGCAATATTTTTATCTTTCCTTAATGTTAGCCTGCAGAATAATTGAGTCAAATTCTACTCCTTCTGAGTTAAAGGACTGTCTTTGTCAATACCATTCTGCAGGTCTCTCCAGGCTTACAAGGGGAGGGAAACGTTTTTGCATTCACATAAAAGCTGTCAGAAAAAAAATGTGATTATGAAAGTTCTTTGCTGGAGCCTCCTCAGTACCTCTGAAAAGGCAGGCTCCAGTTTTACAAGGGAACAGTGAAGATTTGTTCATTTTTAAGGTGATTGCTGGGGAAGGCTGCAGGGCCAGAATGCCGATGTGTCATGGCTCTTCCAGCTTGTGCTGCAGAGTCAGAGCCCGCAGCCTCACTTCTCTTCATCTCCTCTTCCTTTGGCCTCATGTCTATTTGGAGACCTCATGAAGGTTATGATAGGTCTCAAATGGTGGCTGTAATAGAGCTTTGCCTATTTGACCCATCTGAAAACTAGTTTAAAGCTTTTAAACACCTATTTTTTTTCCTCCTAAAATTAAATGTTTATTCCCTGAACTCCCTTTTAGGTTTCAACTGACAAATCTCATTGTAATTCATTTGAGCGCTATTGTGAGTACACTTTCCAAGGGAACAGAAAACAGATGTGATAAATGCCTGAACATGAGATTGAACCTAGCATCTGTTGTTTTAAAGAAGTGTTACAAAACAAAGGAAGGTAACTCTGTTTTGTCTGCATTTAATTGGTAGGTGATACACCTGGCTTTCCGTAATACTCTTTTCGGGTTATGTTGACAACATGTGGCAGAAATGTGCATTGAGATAAACTCATTTGACCTGTCCAGTTTGCAGTGGTTATGACAAATTTCTACTATTTTTGCAACAGTCAGCATATTTAAAATAAAATTAATCCACAACTCAAAATAGAAATTAAACTCTTTCTGCAAGATAAGGAAGTGAAGAGAATCCATCAGAGCTCGTATGATGTACTTGTATGATGTTTAACTGTAGAGTTAACGGGCCAATTCATGTTTAGCATAAGCATACGCTTAAGTGCTTTGCTGGATTCAGGCATAAATAAATCAGGATTAAAATGTAACTACTTGACAAATACTTCTAAAGATGGAGGCTAGTTTATCTTCTCCTCAGGGTGAAAAGAAAGCACATGAGATTCATGTTACAGAGATTCTCTGTGTTTCCTCTATCAGGATTTTTTAAAGATGAATAATAAAGTACTTGAATATTTATCTTTTCGCTTAGTCTAGAAATTCCACGTGGTTTAAGTATAGAAAAGGTAGGCTGTGCACAGCCCTTGCAGGGCTGACAAATGGAGGTGAAACTTTCTTTCCCTGTTACTGAGCAGCAATCAAGTCCAGCCTCTGAATACCAGGGAAAAGGGTGAAAACACATTACATTATCTCTTATTTCAAAATTATTGTGCAAATTGTTTATACTAATTATTGCAAAAAAATATTATTATTGTGGCATAACAAAGCGTTCATATTTGTCATGCTAAACCTCGTTAGACCATATTTTCTCACGGAGCTGCGTACTTTGTTCTGTAGCTTAGGGGTTCCCATGCAAATGCCACATTTAGCTGTTTTGGTTTAATCCTCTCTGCATATCTCAAGATAAAGCTACCTGATTTTCATTTAGATTTTGAGCTTTTCTTCACTTTAAGGAAATACATAATCCTTTCTCAATTTACTTGTTGATGCCTTTTGCATTGCTGGAGCATCGTGAGTGCCAGCAAAATCAATGCACCTCTTCATGAGAGCCAGGGACGGTTTCTATATGGAGCAGTCGTCACTGGCTGGTCACGAGGCGCCTACAGAGAGCGTCTTGTCAGAAGTGGTGGCCCTGCCGTTGCCGTGCTTGTCACGGGCACGCACAGCCGCTACCCCGCAGCTGTGAGAGCCCAGCGCTGCTTTTCCACCTGCTTGTATGGGGCTTATTCCTGACAGCCTGGGAGAACTGGAGGAAGGTCCTGCAGCGTCACGTTCATTTTCCACAGGAGGGACAGGAGGCACAAAAGAGTGCAGCTCCATGGATGAAAGGTTGATGCAGACTCTGATCTTGTGGCCAATTAAATCGATTGCAAGGCCTCTTGTTAACTTATGCCTGTCTACCAAATGAGCAGCTAGCCTGAGCAGAATAAGATTATTTTCTCATTTTACATAAGGCTTTCACATGCTATCTCCCCTATTAATTAACTAGATTAAAGGTTCTGGCTTCCTTGAACTCCTCTTTTCTTGTCTGATACACTTTGAATTAGATGTAACCATTATAAAATGTATCGGAAGCAAAAGACTAATTTTTTCTCACTTTCTAGGTGTTGTGGGTATTTTTAGGTACAACACTTAGCAGTACAGCAAAAATACCTTCCTGCGGGTGGATATTTTAAGGGGCTATAAAGGCTACTCTTCATCTGGCTTTATTTCCTTGGTGTAAAAGTTCTTATTTTGAATTTTCAGCAAGTGTAATTTGTCTGCCAGTGGACACTTATTTTCCTGCTTTGGCCGTATCTTTTTATTGTTATTTTTCTAGATAAAAAGAGTTAACACTTGTTCAAAAAGTAGTGCCATTACAAATATATATAGGCTTTGTGCCCAGTCTTACGCTCATGGAGTTCCAATGAACATGCCACAATTTCTCTTGATATACCTTGGCATGAGTGAGGCACAAGCAGGATCCAGCCCAGGTTAGCCACAGCTTTACTGTAATCCGTAAGCCCGATGAGAGCACAAAAAGAAGGAAGCTCTACATAATCAGAAATCAAATAATGCAGTCTCCCTACCTCTCTGCTTAGTTGCTTGCTGGTGATATCAAACATATGTCCAAGCCTACGCTAGAGGCACAGCAAGCAGTTGCCTAGGGGAAGAGCAACAAGACCAGTCGTGTGTCTGAGCCCCGAGACTAGAAATGGTTTTGATTAAATTCATGTCATTTTACAGGCAGGTGCAGCGCTCTGATATCCTTATGTTTATTCCGCAGCTCACCTAGCTCTGTCTACAGTAGGAGGAAAAGATGCTGGAACATATCATTGAAGAAAGAAAGAAAAAAAAAAAAGAAAACAAACTGAAAATTGAACTTGTCAGTATTGGCAGGGAGAGGGATGTAACTGCAAACTCAGTGATGCAGTTCAACTCAACAGAGACAATCGAGCAATTCTCTGTGTGGCAGAAGAGCTGCAGTAAGCCTGTCTTCTAGGTGGGGACCAGTTTCATTAACTTCAGTAAGATTGCTTCACTGAGCAGGATGAGTAGGATTTGGCTTTTAGAAAACTGCAGAGAATATTATTGCAGGGTTCTCAGATTTTTTTCCCTGTTTAAATTGGCTCAGCAGGCCTTGCAAAAATCCCTGTGGGTTTGAACAAAAAATGATTTGCAGTTTCCTAGAGGCCGACAACTGTTTCTTCTCTAATCAGATATTGCCCTGAAGGGAGCTGTGGTCTCCCTGTGGATGAGGCAGCGGTAATCTAAAGTTACTTACATGGGGCCAAATCCTGCTTGCCAGCATGTTTTAAAGAGGGTTACTAGTTTATTTTACACCTAAGTCCACAAAGGCTCCGGATGATATACAGAGTGTGGTAAGATTACATGGCAAAAGTGTCCGTCCTTGATGATATTAGTGCTTGGGCATACTTCTGACAGAGACGTACGGCTGTGATTTTTCCTACCTTGAACTTGAAAGAGAAGTCAGGATTTAATTTTATGTCAGCATCCGGAGCCTCTTTATTTCTTGCCTTTCCTCTTTATTGCTCCCATACTGCAAAAACATACACCAAACTGAGGTCTCTAATAATACAGTCTATGGAAATCACAAATGCAAGGTCACACGGTGCTTGCTATGGGCCCCTGAAGTCCAACTTGGGCACTGCTATAAAAGCAGAGACTCTTCTGCTATTGACTCTTCTCTTCCACTGCTGTTGGTCTGGGAACACTAGAGCACTTTCTAGACTACAGACCTTTACTTCCAAATACGTCATGGGCAGAATGGTATTTTCCAAAGGGGCCACTGATCTTCACCTGGAGTCAGTGGAAGCTGTCAGTGGTCAACATTTCCAGTATGAGGCCTGAAGTTAATAGTTGTGTGCCTGCTCCTGATGGTTGATATGCAAGGGCTTTGTCGGATCAATAGCAGAATTAAATTCCAGAGTCAGACTTGGCTTTATTTTTGTTGGTAGATTGGGGTTTATGTGAGAGGAGCCATCACGAGGACTTTGTCCCTTCCCTTTTCCTTTCTTTGTACTTGCCAGTGCTTCTGGGCCAGATGATGCAGGTGACTCCCCTGTTAATTTTTGCAAGTTCCTGTGGACATTGTGCTAGCAACGACTTGCTGCAGCTGTGGATTGGATACTCACCTTTTGGTCATTGAATGAGCTTGCGTATTTCTGAACTTTATTTCTCTTGTACAATATTGGTGGTAGATCTTGAAATATGCCTTGGATCAGCCAGCCAAGTGCTTCTTCATTTTCAGGGGTTTGGTCTGTTTGGTTGTACAATGACAGATGAAATAAGCATTTGTTTTTCAGTTTGAGGTAGCTAATGGATTTCTAAGCTATTTGCTATTGTAATTTTTTGCCTAATTGTTTTCTCTCTGTAACTATATGCCTTCACTTCCAGGATTCACTCTTACATTCCCATGTAGCTAGATTGATGCAGATTCTGTGCACTTCCACAAAATGACACTGTTCAATAGCAATCAGGGATGCAGACAGAGGAGACAGAGGCTGCAAGAAGATTATTTTCATCTGCCACTCGAAATGTAATTTCTAACCTGCTGTTGGAAAAAATGACACCCCAATCTCAGAAAGTGGTTAACGTATCATTTTATGTGGCAATCATTTAAAACTGCTGGGCAGCTGACTAATGAAAGCGACAAACAAGCTGTACATGAGTCAAATTTCTGACTCTGTTTTACAAAGGCGTTTTTTGCGCAGGCACCGGTTTATAACCATCATGCTTTTTGAAATCCTTGATTTGGTCTGACGTGTGGGAAGGTTCTTGTAGGTCGGCACCACGTCTAACCTTAGAGCCGTATCTAGTTTTGTAAATATTGATTTGTCTTTAAACAGGTTGACTTTAACTTGTGTTTAATTAGTAATGGCAGATGTTCAGCTGGAAGAACATCTAGGGATCATTATTCAAATAATGTCCTATTAGCTTTTAAACCTTCCTCTTAATGTAAATGTGTAATTAGAGTGCTCTATCTCCTGCATCCTACTACAAATTCTATCTGTAAGCCAATACACTGGGATGCCAAAAAGCTGCAGGGATTGTAAATTGTGTCTTATGACTTTGTGTTTTGGGTAATTGCACTCTGAGGACAAAGCAGAGTAACACAGCAGAGCTGCAGCAGCAGCTCCCACCTTCTCCCAGTCCACGGGAAGGATATTCCCCTGGGTGGAGGGCGCTTCGACAGCAGGGGAGGGCTGGAGGGCTGGAACAGTGAGTGTAGTCCTGTCCCACGGGCACAAATAGAATCCAGATGCAGAACAGCCCTGGGGGTCAGTGGCAGTGTGTCCCACAGCCCTGCCAGCTCCTCTCTTGCAAGGACAAGCTTGGCGATGGTCTGTCTCAGCAAGGGAACACCTCTGGTGCTGGGGGGTGACCCTTGTCCTCTGAGTTTGGATGAGGTTCTGTGAGAATTAAGACTGTTTCACATGGGTCCCTGGCTATATGAATGAGATAACATGTTTTGGGTATCTGAGGCGGCTTTCCCTCTGCTGCAAGCTTTTGACTTGGTGTGTATTTAGATGAAGGTTTCTCCCTAGGTCACTGTTTCATTGCCTCACACGTGTTCAGTTCCCAACACAAATGGCACTGCCCAGGCGCTTCCTTAAAGTGATTTTGCATCAGTACAGCTCTGCTGACTCTCACCGAACCATTTCAGCACCAAACTGATAGAAATCATCAGTGAATCAGGCCACGAGGTGTGTCTCTAAACACACGTGTGTAGAATTCAGCTGGTTTAGTTGTTTTATCCTTGTAACTTGTCTCTTACAAACAAAACCCAGCCCATTTCATTCACTGCCCTCTGGTGGCATATTCACTTTTTCTCATATTAATCCTTCTCATGTACAAATGTATCAACTATTTTATCTGTGGATCCCAAAGGAGAAGTTAATGTCATTATTTGCACATGGTGCAAACCAGATGTTCAGACACCTTGTTAGTTGCCTACAGTGACGTTGGCAGCGTCCAGACCCTCAGTGGCCCCAGGGATTCAGGAGTCCATCAGCCATCCCCTTGCTCCCACCCTGCCTGCTGTGAGAGGAGCTCTTCAGGGCATTACTCACAGAAAACGAATCCCATTCACATTTTCTATTGCAATAGAAAATGATAGTTCTTGCTATCAGATAGCATATGTGACTGTGTATATATTTAATGTTTCCCTAGAGAATGTAGTGTCATTAAACTCCTTCAGTGTTGAGTCTTAGCCATGTACCCACATTGAAATAAAATGGCATTCTAAAAAGCTCACTCCAACTTTCCAGTCTCCTGGAGTCAAGCCTGGGGTGGCATAAATCAGCTGTGTTGTCTGAGGGACTGATTTCTAGTCCTGCAGTGACACAATCTTTTTGACTTACCTGCAAAGATTGCTTTCCTGCTCTCTTCCCATCCCACTGTACCTTTCTTTTCTCTTCCTTCAGGCACAATGCTTAGCTACTGGTTTAATTTAAAATAAATAATGCTCTAAGGTATCCATCAGACTGTCTTCTGGATCACTCTTGAAAGGTCATTCAGTGCTCACATGGCACGCTGAAGTCACCAGAGCCTGCTGACCTGATTCTCTTAGTTATCCTACAGCCTTCACATAGGCAGCATCTGCCTTTAATAATTAGATAATCTGTACAAATGGAGTCAACAAGCATCAGATTTTATGCTGATGTAGGACAAGAACCAGATTCCGTATCCTTCTTTGCGTTTCTTTTACATGATGGAGATACCTGATACTCTTGAAAGCCAGGGGGCCTGTCGGCAGTGACAGCTTACGAACTGCCATCCAGATACACGTGCTGATATGTCCAGTTTATTTCCTTTAAATCCATACCTGCTCCTTCCTGGTACACCATGGAGTCTTACTCAAAAACTATCCCGTATGTTACCTGTTACCGTTTGAGGGAAAAAACAATTAGGGTTGTTTTTTTAATTACCTTGTACTTCTCAGTGTTTAACTTCATTCTTTCATTCAGGCTGTGCTTGAAGCATATCCTGCCTGATGTGACTAAGCTGTTGACTCACTTCTTTTATGGCCGTAATAAAACTAGATCTAATGACCAATGCCTGGATATCAACCACCAACAGCATTTGCAAAAAATATCCAGATTGTTCCCTCTCAAGGTTGTGTGTCCTGATATAACATTCACTTAATTGAAAATACCAAGTCAGTAATTGTAATCACAATTTTGTTTTCTTCTTTTTCTAGAGATTATCTGCTTGGCTTTAGCCTTATTCTAAACCTTCCAGTTCTGAAGGTTTTAAATAACGTTCTTTTGGAATCTGTCCCTGCAACCATTAGCACTGGTAATTGCACTCTGAGAGTTAATGTAGACAATTAGCCTTGCACTGGGCCCTAGGGATTTCATAATTCTATGAATTTGCAGCTCACCTCAATTTTGCCATCCATCTGGTGTAATTTGGGGGCCTCTCAGCCCCTGCTGTCATCTGGGGTGGGCTGTTGCCTGTGATTCCAGCGTGTCTGTACCACACAGGGATGGGGAAGGACAAGTGTCTAATTGTTGTTTGCAGGTTGATCCCAGCAAGTTTCTGTGATGTAGGGAAGGCTGCGGTGAGCACCTGCTTGAGAATGTAGCATCTTTGCTGAGTATAAGGTGAATTGCATGCATGGGAACATGGCCTGAGAGAATCCGTTTCCTTCTCCATATCCTTGGTATTTTCCTTTCCAGTGGCAGAATAGTTGCTATTAAATGTAGTACAGGGTGTGGACTGGAAGGAGAATCAGGGACCTGTAATGATCCCTGGAGCCTCCACCATCTGCGATGCTGAGGAAAGCCTGCAGCAGTTCTACCCATTCCATCTAGACCCAGGGAAAAATGGGTTTTGGCCATAAGACATCTGCAATTGCAAGGCTTCCAAATTCAGATTGTATCGCAATATTTGATGCTGGAGTCATTCAATTACATAAGATTCTCAGTTTCATTTAAAAGAAATAATAGTTTTCTGTACTGCACAGCAGCAAAGATTACCTCGCACAAATGAGCCGAGGGACTAGGAAAAGCTCATGGTCCAGGGCACTGATGCTTGTTGGTAACATGTCATGATTTTAGAATCCATCCCATAATAGAGCCAATCTCATAATGGGAAGTTGCTTTCAGTGACTGCTAAGTTTTATTTTTTATTAAAGCCCCAAATTGAACAACAGCAGTTTCAGCAAATCTGAAGCTGTCTGTGAACCAGATGATATTCGGCAAATAATTCGTGAGTGAAACTGGAGACATTTGCTTTTTTTTTTTCGTCAAACATTCTAGCTTTTGCTTTGACATGATATTTACATTCCAGAATTGAGTTGTTATTAAAAAGGTAAATTAAACAAAGAAGATAAACAAAACAACAAGGGATGATTAAAAAAATTGGAAGGTGCAGACATTTTGATTTGACAAATTGTACACCCATTATGTGCACAATTCATTTTGGGGATCTGGCTGGCAAGGCTTTGGTCTGTTGCGGATGAACGCTGCAGGGAAAGCTGCCCTGGGAAAATAAATCGAGGACAGACCTTAACCATGCTGCACTGGTTTGTGCCCTTAGTGCCAGCAGAGAAAAACCCAGCACTCCTCAGGCTCTGGCCTCCTCCTTCCCAAAGACAGCAGAAGTATTTTTGGCACATGTACAAGCAGTGTGGACTTCATTTCCTTTGGCTTTCTCGTTTTGCCGCAACCTGAGCTCACCCCAACACCTCACCTGCCGGGGTGCAATCAGCAGGGCTTTAAAATACACTTTGAAGCCTTGGTTCCAAAGAAGCACTTTATCAAGCCGGGTGTTGCTGACTTGGAATCCGGCTCCTCTTCTGACTGCTGCTTCTTGCTGTTTCTCATGTGCTTTTCCATGGGCCGTCAGCCCCGCTGGGTTTTAACCAGGGTTAGATTTAGGGTGGGGGAACTGGAGCAAGGAGCGGGACTGGAGAGAGGAGCACAGCCCGTGCTCCTGGGTGTGTGACGGGGAGGGACCAGGACACAGCGCGGCTCTGCCGGCACCACCGAGGTGGCATCCATGGGGCCTAATGGGACATCTATGGTATTAGCTGTGTGTGTGAGAAAAGCTTTTCTTCTCTTTTTTTGCCATGATTTTATAGAGTGGAAAGTCTTTGGGGCAGTGATGGTCAGTTTTCTTTCTGTACAGTGCCCAGTATGAGCTGAGGACTTCAGACTGGTGGTATCTCTTGTATTAATGAAATAACAGGTATGTTTCCAGTGCCAATATTGGTAAAAGTTGCTGTAACTGTTATCCCAAGCTTTCTGGAAACTTCTGACTCCAGAGAAAATGTTCTGTATACTAAACCTGTTTGGAGAAGGACACCTATACTTTATGTGCATTATTTCATGCAAAGTTCAGCCTCTGAGGTTCCTTAAAGGAGAAGAATGCCTGAGAGAAAACAGCCTCTTGAGAGCTTGGGGGAAGAAATAGCACTCTGCTCTCCTCTGAGAAAAGCAAGCCGTGGTCCCAAGGAGCTGCCTGGGGATCTGATCCCACTTAGGGAATCCTACCTGGGGAACTGCAGCGTCTGGGCTGACCGTTGTATTTCTGCAGCTCTCACAGGGTCCAAGATCCCTAAAAAAATACAGATTTTTCAGTGGAGCTGGGCGAGAAGTTTTTCTCCTCAGCTGTAAGGGCAGCACTGGCTTTTGATAAGTGGTTGAGTGGTTTTAAACAATGAAAAATTAAAACAATCATTCAATTAAATGTGAGCAGATGCCCTGAAGTGAACTGGTGTGGCTAACTTTACAGTTTTATTGATGATAAGGCTTGGAAGTATTTGATCATTCTTATTTCATAACTCTCTCTTGCTTAATATTATCCTTTTTTTATAGCTGAGATGGTTTTAAAACCTGAGATAAATTTTTGCAGCAGCAACACGTTTTCTTAAATATATATATATATAAATGCAAATCTCCAGGAACAGCTTAGAGTATACGGAGCCAGAGGGGTCTTATTCGATTTTTATTTAGAGTAAAATTTAAAAAGATATTTAAATATCTATAGAGAAAAGTGGCAACTTGAATTTTCAGAATAACTGAGGCAACAGCCCCCATGACCACTTGTTGAAAATGGGCCCTTAATTCATATTGAGACAAAAATCCCTATTAATAAAGCAGCCATGGTCTCTTTGCTCCCCTGAAGGCAGGAGCTGCTCCATCTTAGCACCTGCAGGGACCAGCATTGCGTGAGAGCAGGATCTAAACCACTTTGCAAGCAAAATGCCCCCTTTTTAAAAATAAATATTTTATTTGCCTATTCTGTTGTAAAAACTGAAAACTCCCCCTTTAGCAGATTTCATCCCTAACTCTCTTGACTGTCCTACATTAATTGATACTGAAATATTTTTATAAGGTCTGAGTTACTTATTTCATTTTTAAACTCTTCTAAGCTTTCTGAGTTAAGGGAAAGTGATGGGGAGAAGCCCCAGCATGAAGATCCTTCATGTTGCTGCATTCAGAAGAGGGAACATATTCCTGTCCTCTGGGTTGTAGAGTAAAAAGAGCTTGGTGAAGAATTTTCAGCAGCTCCACTGCAGACCCGTTTCACTCGTCCTTCCAGCCCAGCTCATTCCTCCCAGGCCAGCAGAGCTGCAGTAGGTCCTGTCCTCCCGATTGTCCCCGGAGCACCACAGCCTTGCAGCGCGGTGCCAGAGGAGCTCTGCCCCAGGAGCGTTCCCACCAGTCTCTGGCATGTTGGGATCTCGCTGTGCCCCTGTTCATGTCGCGTGTGCTGGCGATGGTTGTGGCAAGTTCAATATGCAGAGTACATCACGGACACAAGAGGCTGAAGGACCAGAGGGCAGCTGGCTGGCATCTTCACTGCCAAAGCTGGGAGCAAATGAGATGACATGTCTTAAAAGCAGTTTGTCTTGCTGCTGGATGTGACTCTGTGCTTACCTCTGGTCCCTCGTGTTGTTTTAAGGAGCGTTTTCTTGTTTCTGTATATACTGGTTCTGCTGCATTTCTGAATAAACCAGGTGGTAACTTCAGCCCCATTGCAAACTAAGAAGGTGGTGCAAGTACTGAAAGCAGGAAGACTGCAAATAATGACTTCCTCGGAAGGGTGAAACGTGATTTACCTCATTACAGTAAACTAATTAAAGCTGGACTCAAATCTTATCCTTTGGGCTACGCATTGACACTTGGTGATAATAGGGCTAAGTACACATAAGTCAATGTGAAAAAGAAAGGTCCCTGTTTGTGTTAATGTAGCAGAATGAGTTTTATGCCCTCTCTTTGGGTTTCTAAGACCCAAAGACCCAAAGACTATTAACAATTTGTGGGAAAATGATGCTCTAATGCATCTACCTGACCTTTCTGAGTAGCACATGGCAGCATGAAGTTGGGAAGGAAATACACTGTTCCGTATGAGAATTCCATTTTCTGGAGGCAAAGCCTGTGAAGATGCCGCCTGCTGAAGGCCCGCTCAGTCTTTACCTCTCTCTGAAGCTACTTCACCCCGCAAAATGCTCCTCACTGCTCCCTCAAACCAGGTTGTCCTCAAGAGGTTCACATATTTCTTCACCACCAGATGAGATCATGACTGTAGATGTTCTGGTTGAGAGCTGAAGAGATTTCCCGATCTCTGCCTTCATTTTCTGCCTTCTTTTCCCAAATCCAATATCACGAGTATTTTAGAGGCGCTTCAAAAAGTTCCTTGCAGACATTGTACCTGTATTCTTGGGTGGCAATTGCTCATTATACTTCTTCTCTCTTGTCTCTTGATTACAGTGGATTTTGCATTGAACTGGTCTCTAATTATCTGTGTGTCCGTACGGCAGCGTTTGTGGCTTTGGATCCCAAAGGGATTTTCTAATCTAGAATGCAATTGCTCATTATTTACTGGTAATAAGCTAGAAATAACTCACCTGTCTGCAAGTGTAGGAAAACAAATGAAATTAAGAATGCCAATGAAGCCAGCCAGCAGGTTGCACTTTTGAGATTTGCAGAGCATGAAACTCAGTTCTAGTCTGAGCAGAAAGAGCAGCATGAGCAGCTCTTACGTGCCCAGAAGTGTCAGTTTAAAGGTACCACTGATATTACTGGCTTTTTAGCCGTGCCACTGCTTAGCAACTGCACATTAAAATGTCCAAAAATTCCATGTTAAGTTGAAAGAGGAGAAACAGAGATGATAACTTCAAAGTGTGAGGCATCACTGCCTTAGTTATCAGTTTGAAAACCCCATGAGAAGGACCAAATGTGATACTCTAGTCACCTAGGGCCAGATGATCAATTCAGCAGCCACCTCTCACACCTAAGCTGGATTCTTAGCAGACGGAAGAGACAAATCCGCCTTCTCCTCAGGCTGTAAAACATTCAGAGGGCTATTCCATGGCAGCTGTGTGCTGTTGTTATCCCTGGTGTGCTGTCAGCTGGGACTCCAAAAAACTGGCTTCAGTGGTGGCAGCCCCTGACCAGCTTTGGTCCATGCCGAGCCAGGAGAAAATTAACTGAGGAAAATGAGGAGCTATAATGTCAGTGCAAGGAGGGGTGGCAGCTGTGGGCTCACAAGGGGTGTTGCTGAGGCTTTGTGCTGCTCCTCTGAGGGCTCTTGTGTATGGGTGCACTGGAACAGATGTTCTCCCAAGAGATCTGTTCTGCATAGGTAATTATTCGGTTACCATTTGTCATAACAACACATAATAATATCATAGAGGACATGAAGAATGTCATGAGGAGTGGCTATGTTTGGGGAATCACAGGGGAACATTCTTCACATCACTTGGGATCTCTGAAATGCTCCTCTAAGGCAAAATTGAAAAGTCAACATGAGATGTGGGGTCTGAAATTAACTATTCTGTTTGGTTTTTGAATTCTCAAACAAATCCTTTGAAAACATCAATCAGAATGTTAATTTTGACTGAGCATTATTCAGTATAGAACTGTTTAACAAATTCAAGGAAGAGTGTTTTGTTTAAAGAATTATTTTCAGAGATGCCTGAAGCAGAGGAATACAAACTCTGCTAAGCAGTACAGTACAACGTTTTTGATAGGACTAAGAGATTCTGTGTTATGTATTTCAAGTCATTTTCTCAAAGGCTTTTAAAATGGAGGACTAGGTATTAAAGAAGAAAAGTCTCTGGAACTTGTTCAGTGAAAAAAAAAGCAACATCTGTAAAGTGCAAACGCATCTTCATCACAGCGAAGATTAATTGTCAAAAAGGGTGGCGGTTGCGTGTTACATCATGGTAAATTGGAAACGTCTGAAAATACTGTGCGAGGAGGTTGGGTAGTAAAAAACCTGTCAAATGGCAGACAGGGCCAATTGAAGCTGAAGGAAAGGTGAGCATTGCAGAGTGGACGGAGTGTAAACCAGCGCTCTTTTCTGATCAGAAATATGGCAGCTACATAAAATTAAGAAACATCACTTGTCTGAGTCAGAGTCTGGAAAAGATTACAAGAAGAAATCTTTTCAAAATGTTTACAAACCGCAGGGGAATGTAAATCCCACTTGAGTTTTATAAGCTCAGAGACACTGTTTTGAACTCATATTTTTGTGAATATCTTAGTACATATTTTCATAGCGTCTTGTGTTTTTTTCCCCTTTTTTGGAATGGTGGCACTGTTTTCTGTGTTCAGCAGGACAGATTTTAAGGAACCTTTCAGTGAATGAGAAGCAATAAATGTCTACTTGTTGCCATAAAGCTTTTAGTTACTAAAAGTGAATCCACATGAGAAGACATTCTCTGGTGTGAGCTTACAGGGATTTTGCAGAAATCTGGATGAATTGGGGTTCTTCTGGTTCAAATTAGACAATGTGGAAGATCAGCCTGTGTCCACAAGTGATTGCAACTCTTCTAAAAAAGTTCTTTATCAATAAAAGATGCGTTACTACAGAAAGGAACGCCGTAGTGGCTTGTGAGGAGACGGGACAACTGAAGTCCCAAACCGTTCCCATCTTTGTGATGCATTGCATGTAATTAACAGGAATGATGAAGAGACTGGAGGCAGAATCCTTCTGAGCAGAATGTCAGGTGAAATGGTCTCTGTGTACTTATTGAATCTAATAATTTACATCTCATTGAATCCAATCAAGTTAACAGTTTATCACGTTAAGATTGCGTTAGGTTGGCTGTCTCCAGCGAGGCTGAGTTATTGCTGGAGGGGACCCGACCCTGTGCCTGGGGCTGTTGTATTCCCCAAGTACAACATCTGACTTCAGCTGGGACGTAGCTCCATGTCTCGCTCGTGATGGAGGCAAGCTGTGGGCCATCAAAAGGAGACGGCTCCACACTCTCATCTTGTTTACGCTCAGTCACTGAGATGTCCCAGAAATCAGCAGGTTTGTTTAATTTTTTTCCTTGCAGCTGAGGTCTGATCGAGTCCTATAAATGTGTTTTTATGATAGAAGGCTCTTTTTGCCCAGTTGTGGCGGTGGATGACAGCAATAGTAGTTGTATAATGCCACTTTATCTTCACCTTTTGAGAATATGGAGTGATATGCTTGTTACTGGAATATTTTACAGTTCAGAACCTTAACTTGATCAGCTGTGATTGGAAAGGAAAAAAACAAAGTGACTGGCTTCCATATGATTGAACAGTGGCCCGCTGGCCACAGAAATGTACAGCAGGAGTGAAGGACAAAGTTAATCTTAATGCTGAGAAATGAAAGTTAGAAAATGAGATGGTTTGTGTCACCCAGTTAGAATATCTCAGATTGTACTAAAAATACCAAGTGTTTTTGTAACTAACTATTGCTTATGAGGCAAAACCAAATTACTGTGATTTTTTTTTTAGTCTGTAAGTACCCAGCCTGTAAACTGGAATAAGCATGAAGAGAAGAGGGCTCTGTAGAGATGACTTGGATGCCATATAGATTTTTATGGAGAATTTTGTCTCTGCGGTGGAACTCTGTTGGATGGCTTTACAGTTCTGGGGACAGATTATTGTTATTTCTTCTAGAGCTTCATCTAAACACCTGGGTCCTGCTGCAGAGTGTGCCGGGGGCTGTGAGGAGAGCTGGGGTCTGGTTACGCTGGGTGCAGCTGGACTTGAGCAGGGTCCTTGACCTCCTGGGGTTTTTTGTCTTGTGCAGGGATTGTGTCCTGTGCAGTCAACAGTGTCTGACTTCATGGACCTGCTGGTGCTCAGACTCATCGCTGCAGGTTTGGTTATTGCCGGTCCCGTCGGCTCAAAGGTTGGCTGGGCTGCACTGTTCAGAGGCCACATCAGAGCCACTTTTCCCACATCGTGTCCTGTTTTACTTAGGAAGGAGTGAAGGGAGATGTGTTCCTGCTGAGCTGAAACCCAAATATTTCAGGCAGAAGAGAAAAAGCCGAAGGTATAGTGTGAGAAAGCCTTGTTACTGTGTATAGCTTACAGGTGTGGAGACAAATGTTTTCATTGCAAGTAGACTTTTAAACAGCTTTTTCTTCTGGATTGCAGCTGCTGATTGCCCGATGTCACAAACCTCTTGGTCTGATCCTCTGTTTTGTCCCCGCTCTGCAGCCCGCTCACATTCTGCTGAGTAGAGCACTGAGAACGGTTTTTAATATTTTTAAATAGCTTGTGGGCAATTGATCTAAGATTATCAGTATCCTGCAAATTGGTCATCGTTATTTAAACATCAGATAAAGAATTTTTGCCCTAGTGCCTGGGCCAAATAAATATGGTTTTGCTGGAAAATGGTTTTATAGTAGTACTTTGAACATGAGCTGATGAGAGGGGAATCGCCATGTCACAGTACAGTTCACCCCAGTGCAGCAATCGAATACTTGTGGGATTTTTTTTGTCTTGAAGCTTCAGTGGCTGTAAACTCGTTACATTTGTTTTGGAATGGGCTGGATAAAATAGGATTCCAGAGAGGCTAAATAAAAATCCAGGTATTCCTAAATGATAATTCCGAGATTACTGGAAATGCATTTAAATATGTACTGCATTTTCAGAAAGGAATGCAGATTTTTGGTAATTCCCTATTTCACTTTTGGAACTATTAAAAGTCAACTGAGTTGCCTTTTAGTATGACCCCACGTTCACGTCTGCATTTAGCCCAGTGTGAGTAATTATGCACCGTGCTGTATCTGACCTCATTTTCTAGAGCCCTCTGGACAACTAGATGTCCTTTCAGGTCCTGCAATCCTTAAATTAGCTTGATTTTTTTTTCAGCTGCCATCTTCCTTGTAATCAAGTAACACTTTCAGTCCTTGCAAAGACCTTTCAAGTCTTCGGAAGGGTTCGCACCTATTTTAATTCAGCCAGACATTGGTGCAGAACCGGGGCTGCAGGGACACACATATATTGCAGCTTGGCTGGTTTAACAGAGGTGACTTTGAACTACCACTGTGCTTCAGCAATTGTGAGATTGGTGAGCTCTGAAGGAAAACTGGAAGGGAAACTACATTATATATGGCCACGATATTTCTTTTCTTTGCCATCATTTACATGTTTCTGAGACAGGGGCACCATTAACACTTCCAGCTGATTTTATGTAAAGCCTCGTCCAGTCACTGCATTAGTCTTGCTATTTTTAAATCTTTTACCATCACAAAATACATTTAATGCATTGACAAACTGAGTCCATATCTTTAAGATCTGGCCAATGAGCAGCTGGGCAGAAAAGACTTCAAGTCATGACATAGGTAAAGATGGTTTTACTCTGCTGTTTTTGCTTATTCAGTGGGTTTATACAACAATGAGCACAATTAATTTAGTGGCTACATTCTAAATCATCTATGTGTTAGTCACAGTGAAAGAATACAAAATACTCTAAAGTGTCGTTTCAGTGATTTCTCTTGGTGAGCAGTTTAAAATGGCTGTTGCATTTGGACTAGATGGAAAATCCAATTTCCAAGGCTGGGAAAAGTACTTTACTTTTTAAAATTGGGCATGTTTATTAAACTCATAAAAGTTAATGGAAACAACAAAAAGCCAATAAGATCCGGGGAAGAAATAACAAGGTTTCTCTCCTTAATAAAACTACCTTTGCCTGGGATGGCTTTTTCTGTTCGTTTCTGGAGGAGCTGGCCAGGCACCGGGGGAGGTGGCTGAGTCAGAGCAGGACTCGCAGGTTCCCTGGGGACAGAATAACCCTGAAAAACCTCTCCGAAGCTGTGAGCAGCTGCTCGGCCTCCGAGTCCGGGATTTGCAGGGGAGCTGGGGAAAGCAGCCTCCTCCGGGACAGCCTGAGCCCGGCCCTGGGCCAGACGGGTCCGTGGGTGCCCCGGCCTGAGCTGCAGCTTTCCAGGAGATTCCAGCGGCGACAGGGCTGCCTTGACTCTGCTCCCAGACAAATCTCTGTGGCTCCAAAGGGAACAGAGTGAGGCCAGTATGTCCCACCCTGGGGATACGCTTCCCTAGCCAGGCAGCAGTGGTGCAGGGGGAGCAGGAACCCAGACCCCTTCTTTGGGGCCAGCTCTGCGGAGATGCTTCCTAGTGTCACCTTCACTGGAGTCCCTAGCTAAGGACGGGATTAACTCAACAACAGAGTGCAGAACAAAGTTTTAACCTGTTTCCAAGAGTGCAGTTGTATTTCATGCAAGCAGACTCTGTGATTCTGCTGAAGCACTGGCCTTCAGGAAAGATTATCAAGTAGATGAGGTTCTTAGGGACATGGTTAGTGCCAGTGTTAGGTTAACAGTTGGATTCTGATCTTAAGGGTCTCCTCCAACCAAAATGATTCTATGATTCTATGTACAACTTCTTCCACTTATTTTTGAATATGCAGTAGAGGGAACAGTTTGCTGGTTGTTTATTCTCCTTAGTTTTAGGGTTTTCTTCTGGCAGTCAGTACCTGCCACAAACTTGGCAAATAACTCAGGAGACAAAACACATGGAGTATCTCTCTGGTAGCGAAGGAGACAGCAGTGCGAAGGCTCAAACAACTGGACCAGAGCCAGGTTGTGTTACAGAAACAAGAACTCCCATAAAGCAGGGGAAGGGCTCTCATTTCTCTGCAGAGTAAGCATTAGTCTGAATTACAAGAAGGAAGCCCATCTTCTCCTGGGCTTACGAAGAAGACATCATTAACTATGTGGGTCACAGGAAGCAAGGAAAGGGATGCATTTAATGACTTTGCATTAGAGCTGTAGAAGATTAATAGATTCCTTGGAAATAGCTGGCATTTGGTTTAGAGCATCCTTCAACAAAGAGCCCAGCTGTGACCCTGTTTCTCTGTGGGGCTGTTCTCACTGCCAGGTGCCTGTCCCCAACATGAGAGCAGTGACTGCTGGGCTGCCAGTCCGGCTGGACGGCGAGATGCTGAGCGAGCCCCAGTTGTTAGGAGAATGTGCCTCTTTATTCCTTGCCAATCAACATCATCATGTATAAATCTGCTGTGGGACTCCAGTGATAAAGAAAACTGATGTGCATCACTCCAGCGCAATAAATCTTCGGGCTCTGGCTGTGGGGCTGCCACATCCACTCGTCAGCTTGTTGTTCTGCAGCCCCTCAGTCGTGTGGCAGTTGTGGCTGCAGCCTGAACACCGTTGTTTAATGCAGAGGCTGAGCTCTGCTCGGGCAGATGAAAAAATCCTTTAAGTGTGAAGCTTGGGTTTTGCTTTTCTACATGTTCTCAGTTTTCTGTAATAGAATGTTTCTCCGTAATAATTTTAAGAGCCTATAATTCACTTCCTTGCCCCATCTTCAGTAGTGACAATTTTGGATTTCAGTGTTCAACGTATGCTGGTGTATCTATGTGCACAGTGCGTGTATGTGTGGGGGACTTTGTGGGTGTAATCGGATGACTTTTTCAACTTAAATGATTAATATCTACTGGGATAGGTTTGCACCAGCATTTCTGGTTTTAGGGTGAATCCAGGCAGAATGGACTCAGGTCCCTCTGCCCACTGTGTATTTCTGTAGGACCTACTGCACAAAGGTTTTGTTCCCTGCTGGGGCTCCTGGGTATGCCCAGGCTACGGGTAGGAACAATTTGAGTTAATGCACCCTACAGACCAAGGTGCAGCTCACAGGGGTGAGTCTCTCAGCCTTGGGTTCAGAGAGGTCCTCTGCTCTGAAGCTTTCTGACATTAGAAAAGTTGAACGTTATTTTGCCCAAGACCTCAGTATTTTGTCCAGCTGGTGTCAGGTTTAATCCAGCATGTCAGGCTGGCTGACCCAAGTATTTGCAGAAGCCATGTAGTTCCTAGTGATGGACCATTTGGGGCTTATTCTCATTACAAGCTTTTTTATCATTATTCTTAAAGTAGAAGCCTGCCGCCACAAATAATGTATGTAGTGTCTGGCCTGAGCTAACTAATGGGCTGCTGGCAGGGCAGCTATTTTGCTGCCTACAGTACTTTGTACTTGCATATTCTAGTGGGATGGAAGCTTCTAACTGTAGTAATGATGGGCCATCTGCACAAGCCTATATATACGTCCCAGAAAACTGCTCCCTTTGGTACTAATTTCTTCTTTAAGTACCTTCTATTACATAGGCTATAGTAACACCACAATTTAGTATTAGAAAAATGAGGGGGAAATGCAAAGAAAAATCAAATGCAGAAAATTGCACATAAGTCATATTACTCCATATTTCAGAACCAACTTCCTTTCCTGAAGCGAAGGTGAGGGGCTGTGAGACTTGAAATTTCCTTCCCAAGCAATCCTTATAATTATTTATATGACATCACGACAGCAGCCCCACTAAGGGAGGCTGTACAGTGCTATGACAGATGATGTGCCCTTACAGGAGAGCTGCGACAATGTATTACAGTATCTGGAGAGCTAGGGAAGTGAATTGGGTCTTGGGAACCTTGTAAAAATTATGTGGAAGGGAAAAGACACAGAGAAAAATTATTTTAAAAGAATTTTTTTTTGCATTTCTTTACTGACTATTTAGATTCCTAAAAAATGAGTTGATTGTTCAGAGTTTCAACCAACTCCATGGCTGAGCAAACAAATCCCAAAAGTTCAGTACGCTTTGTCATTAAAATGTTGGATCTGCATCTTTTCCTCCCTTACTTCTCCATTAGCTATAAAAGTGAAAAAAACATGTAGACTCTTAAAATTTGGCAACATTTGGGCAGGTGCAGTGTAAGAGTTTCGTTGAAATCACCCATCAGTATTTCTGTATGGGTATAATTAGGTTTCAGAACATACTTCTATATGTAAAAGGGAAAAGCTACGTGATTTTTGAGCAAGGGTATATAATTGTAACGTAATTATGTTTATGTTCTGTACCTGCATTATAATTCAAATATTTTATTTTTTGTGTCGATGAGACAACTGAACAACTGAATAGCAAGTTATTAGTATTGTGTCTTCCTTCTCCTATCTATCAGAGAAGAATCTTGATTTCTCTTTCTGTATGGTCCAAAGTAAATATGATTGAACAATTAATATACTGTGTTTGCACACAGAATTGAAGATCCTCAAGTTCATGATGTGCAAGATCAGGCTCATAAACTTTCTGAAATTTACTGCTACTTTCTGCCTGTATTTAGCCCACTTCATTTGGAATCTACATTAAAAACTAAATGCTTCAGAAGCTACCACCACTATATAATGTGTCAGAAGACTCGAGTTGTTAATGATCTCGCTGTATTAAGCTTAAATTGAAACAAGACAGAATTTTCCAATATTTGCTTAATTACCTGAGTCACTTTTTAATAAATTAGGAAGTTGTTTCACTTCTTGTAAACACATCTATTTGCATGAAGCTCCTTTTAACTCAAGGGAACCTGTCAAACCATCTTTCTTGCTTGAATTTTGGGTGTCACTTTTTATCGCTGTCAAGTTGATGGAATTTAAATTGGTGATTAAAAACGACACCCTTAAGGATCTCATTTGCTTTTAAGAACCCCGAAAATACAAGTGGTTCAATTCAGACCTGCCAGTTAAGGCAAAATTGTTACAGTTTCTGGAAGTGTGAGAGACACCACTAATGAGAATAAGGTGTCTGCTGCTGATGTCATGGAGGTGGGAAGAGCTCTTTGGAAGTGCCCTGCAAATGTTCTCTTTTTTAAAATACTCGTCAGGCAGGAGTGGGAGAGAAAGAGCACACACCGTTTTGGACACGTTTTGTTTCCAGTCTTATTCTTGCTTTTCACTTGCTATTTATACTCAATTATTATAATAATTCTATACTTAATAAGCACCTAGATAACCAAATACAAACAGAGATACAAATATAAACAGAGATAAATAAGATATTGATGTTATCTGGACATGCCGTGCTCCTGCAGCAATACAGTTATTTATACTGCTCTGAATAACAAATTGTAGATCAGATAATTATACTATGTGACTGCGAGAAGTAACAGGGTGAAAATGAACCAAAACAAACCAGATGTGTAGAGGAGTTCACCTGACACTGCACTAGTTTTACATGGCAGTAACTATGAGCTAAAGGAAAAGGTCCAAAGTTTGTTGATGCCAGCTATGCAGATAATACTTGTTGCCCGGGCTGCATCTAATCATAGCTGGTGATGAGAGCCTGTGGTTTGATACCCAGACTAACAGATTTAAAGAGGGATTTTGGTCCAGGAATTGTAATTCAACCTCCTTCAGGTTTCTAGAAAATTTGAAAAAGGCATGATAACTTTATATTTCTATGTAGAGATTTCACTAACAATTCTGCATTGATTTTTTTTTAGCGTGGATATGATCTTTTAAAACAATTAATTGCATTTTGGCAATATATTAATGAAAACTTTCTTGTATTTGGTTTTACTATTGGCAGTTTGTAAGTGAAGGTGAGCTTCAGAGCCTTGCCAAAGTAGCACATTACTGCTTTTTCCTCCTTGTCCTTAAATGACCAGCTCTCCAAAATGCCTGAGAGAAAAGATGGGAGCTGCAGCGTTGCCAAGAAAATCTGGCAGCAAAAGGAGAAAAAGCGTTCTCAAAAGGTGAGGTGTTTTCTCTGGTAATTCCTTGTCACTGAATATTCTCAGTTACATCAAAGCAGCTCCTGTATGGATCTCGACTGCAGTGGTGAGGTGTTCTCTGGTGGCTCCCAAAAGCTGAATCTTTCTACAGACTTTGTTGTACTGTGGGTCACAGCTGCGCTGCTCTGGAGGAACGTCTGTCTCCCAGCTCCCAAGGTCCCAAACCAGCATCAGTTCAGAGCATTGGGGTTGCTATTACCCACAGATGGGAAGGATCCAGCACCTCAGCTTCTCTGATCTAACATTTACGCTAATTTGGACTTCACGCTTACAACCAGCGTTTGGTAACTGATAATAATGATCTTGTCTGCAAGATGCTGAGGGAGCCGAGAAGCCTGAAAGAGTGAAGCTCTTTGAAGTGGTAACCCAGACGCTCATTAAACGCCCTCGTTGGGTTTTCATCCTTCCTCGGGACCTCTGTCTGCAGCTGCTCAATTGTTTCCATTTCTTCCAGACGCACTATTTCATTACAATGCCTCCTGGATTAGATAGAAGAGCAATAATAAGTTTAATTGTTTAATCATTGATGAGGGTAGGCTAAATTAGACACGAATTCAGTTATGTAATTTTGAATATAATATTTCAAGATTGAACTGAGAACGGAGCTGGTCCAAAGCTTGGGCAAAGGAGGCAGGAGCCAGGCCTGGCAGGATGCAGAGGGCACATCTCCTTGTCCAGGGCTGTGGGGACTGGGATGTAGGGGGGGATGGGAAGACCTCAGCCCTGCCTCCAGTTCCCAGAGCCCTCTGGTGCTGGCAGTGCTGGCTTCATCCTTTTCCCCATCTTACCTGGCAGCAGGAACAGAAATCTCAGGTTTTTCGTCCCCTCCTGGCTGCGTCATTTCCCCCATCCTCACCGCAGACCGTGCTGGTAGACACTGGCCAGGGCTAGGACAGCATGAAACATCCCATGCCTAGGACAGCAGGGAAGGAAGAGAGGATCTGGAAATGGGAAGTGTTGCACCTCACTTGTTTCCAAACCCTTCAGCAGCCCCCTGTAAAACTCACATTCACCCCTGCCAGCCCTTCTCTCCCAATAGCTTCTTAAACCCCAGGCATCCCCCCTCCTGCTCTTGCCAGACACTCGTTTCCCTTACTCATCCCCATGGTTGCATCCGGACTTTTCCCCAACCAGGCTCTTTGAAAACTGTGGATCTCCCGGCGAGACATCTCACCTCACCCATCAGCTGCCATTCTTTTCCTACCACCAACACAAAGCTGAGTTTTGCCTCCACTGCTGGCACACTGGGAGGTGGCACTGATCATGATGTCCAACGGGTGAGTGGTGTGGTGACAAGAGACAGTTGGGATGGGAGTTCAGGATCAAGTCTGTGCTCTGGGGTGACTGGTTGTGGGCATCACTGCAGGCGCCTGTGTTTGCATTGCAGCATTCACCCCAGCAAATCACCAGTGGCTGGTGGGGGATGATACCCCAATGAGGATACCTGTAAGTAACCTGTTGGCATTGTAAATGAACAAAAGTCTACAAACATCAGCATAACAATGTAGGCAGAGATTTACATAAATGTATACATTTGATCCATAAGAGCCTCTTGTATTCCGCTCCCCATTTTATTGGCTCTTATATATACTCATATGCTTGAGTTTGCTTTGCTATGAAGGAAAAATAATAAAAGATGAACCTGCAGGTATTATCATTGTTTATAGCTCTCATATATCTTTGCAAAGCAGAACTGGTTATTAGAAAGCCTAGCTACAGAGCAACCTTATCTGCAGCATATAAGATGCTTTTACAAACAGTGTAGTAAATACAGAGTAGTCACACCCCAGCTGTTCCCTGGAATTAATGAACTAACACAAAGCTAAGAATCTGGTCAGTCTAAAATCCAGTGTGGATAGCCTTGCTGATTTACAGTCCTACTTTTGAAATAATTGAGTAATGCTCTGGGACATTTTTCTCTGTAGCCTTTTATTCAGCAGTTTTACAGCCATAAGTAACTGCAGTGAGTTGATGCATCAGCCGGTGCAGCTCAGGACAGCTCCACTGAAACCACTGAAATAATTCCTGTATTACAGTTGCCAGGTTACTTGTAGGAATTAATTTTTGATTCACACTGTGCAGTTGTAAGTTAAGGGTCTTCATGTACGATGAAAATATGCTACAGTCAGTAGGTTAGCGGTGACCTAATAACAGAGTTTCTTGCAGGTATATTTATGTGTCTATAGATTGATATATTTACCTTTTCAGCTACACGGGTGTTTTTAGTTGAATGCTAAATTTTATTTCAGGAGATCAAGAGGTAAATCATATTATCAAATCTTCATGAGAATGAGTAAACCAACCTGTAAATGTGGATCTATTCTGCTACCACTAGCTAGGAAAAGAGTCTTAATTTTAATCTGAAAACCCATCTAGATGGAGAGCTCCAGCGTGCAATGATAAGAGCTGTGATGATTTGCTGGTTTAAGGCAGCAGCAGAGATTAAATTCAATAACACTTTGTGCTATACAACAAAGGTGGCTGTGTTTTTTGGAGTTATTTACATCTGTAGCTCTCAGGTATAGTTGTATGTACAGCATTAAGGAAAAATGAGAATCACGTATAAAGAAGAACTCTTAGAAATATATTCTTTGGTGGAGTGTATGGGGTTGTAGCCTGTCCTGTTGGCACAGAGCACTTGGAAGGCTTCGCTGGGTGCTGTCCCGATCAGTATCACAGCTGCATCGGAGTTGTTCCTATTCCCACCAGTAACAGTTATGAAGACCTTTTCAAATTTGAGCTCGCTTGTCCTTGCATCACCCCTGAAGTAATATTATATCCATTTTACAAATGGGAAGCTGAAGTGCAGAGAAAGTAGATGACTGTCTCTAGCCTCATCCTCAATCAATGTGTATCAAATTAGCTTAATGTCCATCCGAGTGCTCAGATTTGTCTAGAAGAAAGTGTGATCATCACCAGATAATGTCATTCACTTGTCATTATGGTCAAAATGACTGGACAGCATAAAGATATGTTGCTGCTTGTCCTCAGAGCCAAGTCGCTCTAGTTGTGTGTTTCAGTGATGAAGTTTCACCCTACGAGAGATCGAGTTGCCACCAGGTTCAGCTCCCCAGGTTTCAGCTGACGACATTACCTATCTCTGCCCCCCCGTTAGGTGCTATTCACATAGTTTAATATAAGGATAATAAGATGGTCTTTTGAATGATTAATGCTATTTTCTGTAAAACAGCAGGCAGGCTCCCCAGCTCTTATATCCTGTATGACAGATAGATAAGTAAATGCAGTTGCTCCCAGAAGGTCACCTCTGACAAATGCATGACTTTGCCTGCTGGGACAAGGAGTAGTGTGTGTCCTAATAAAAGGAGCAATGAAATGAGAAGAAAAACTCATTTTCAAATCAGAGATTCTGGCTACAAAGCAATTATTCTACATGCTTATAGAAAAGTAACTCCCTCCAGGCTATGATTTTTTGCAGGACTTTGAACCATAGAGGCACTGCTTGTAAAGAAAATATGTGTTAGCTAATCTCCTAATTAGCTAATCAGTTAATCTCATTCTGTGAGTTACAGCACATGGGCCCTAGCACGAAAGACACACCAAAAAGCACCTATGGCTGCTTTCAACACCAACAAGCTGCTTTTGGAAATGTTTGGCTGGGCAATGGTTTCTTTCACCTCTAATAATTCACCATGGACTTTCCCAAAGATTATGTTTTCAAAACCAGACATCAAGAATGATGGGTCAGGTATGTATTTGTGGTAGATTATAAGCTTTTAGAGACTTAATGAAGTTTGTGGAGCTCTTGGTAATACCGCATATTCTTCCTGTAGATTTGTTACCAGGCTCTTTTTGTAATGATAGCCACGCTGTTTGCATATTAGGCTGAAAAGAGAATCAGTAAATCCCCTGTTCAGTAGTGAAGGGGTTGTTGTTGAGCTCATACAGTTTAGATGAGGGGGAAAAAAGGGAATGATGAGTATCTAAGTAACTGCCACAGCAGAAGGTGACAGAAAAGTTCATTCAGAAGCTGCTAAGACACAGACTGAAGCCCAGTCACCAGTGCGTGGGTTGTTGGATGTCTGCTGGAAAGGCAGGCGCTGGCTTAGTCTAGCCACAGCAGTCATGAACGTTCATTCTGTGTTGTTTCCACTATTGCATTTAAACTAGGCTGTTGTTCTTTTGATTGTGTTTTGAGTCCTCCAAAATGTCAAATGTCATGGCTCTAAATAGGAAAGTGCAGGGGAGGAAAAACCCAACCTGGTGCAATTGCGTAGCTGACACAGGGCAGTGAGAGCCACAGGTAAAGGGTAATGAAGAGACTGGGGAAGAGAAGGGTATTGCTGTCCTCAAAATACCCTGCAGCAGATGGGTGATCCCAGTGAAATGAGTGGAAGGCACCCTAACCTACTTGCTTCTCTCTTGATGGATCATTTTAAGTTAATTCTGATGAAGCCCTTTCTCAGTGCTACCTGACAGCTCTGAAATCTGAACTCCTTGTTCTGATTAAATGTAGATGCAGAAGTCTACATCTACTCACTGCTTGTGTTATGTTTCTCCACAATTAGACTCTCCCTAGTATTCTTCTAGGGCAGACAAGTGTACCTTGTTCAGGAATATTTTATGTTCTCAATCAAGCCCTTGGTGTGTCAAAAAATGCGCAGCCCATTTTGGAGCACAATGAATAGACTGAGCAGTAGTCTACGTAAGGAAGAGGATTTTGTGTTTTTCATTAACTTCACCACCAGAGTGTTACTTTGAGTACTTGATATCTGAGGCCAGATCCAGAGTAGATCTCCGTCTCCTGAACTCAGCTGCTTTTCTCGATTCTGTTGCTGTACCGCTTGCTGTTGCCCCAGTGAACAGTGTGAGCAGCATTGAGTGACAGTCTGCACAGGGACAGGGACAGCTGGCTGTGCGAGGTTGCTGTAGGATGGGTGAGTGGGCTGTGGTTATGCTGCTGCTCTCACTGGGTTTGGGATGGCTGTGAAATCCAGTGCGTGAGGAGCATCACTTCAGCTGCAAGCTGTCCCCTGGGAGCCTTCGGCTGTCACAGCTGTCCCCTGGCCCCATGGGAGGGGACCGTGTCCTCCTCTGGATCTTTGACCCAAAGGGCTGCTTCGATATGTATTCTGGGAGTATGAGCAAGATTCAAATCTACAAAGTAAGTTTGAACATGTACAGAAGGAGTCCCTGAGAAAAGCCCTAGTGATGAGCCGAAGGGAGAAGTATCTTCACCATCAGCCTTCTCCCAGGGAGGAGCAGTTTGTGCTTCTCAGAGATCAGTCTAATATATATGACAAGCATGAGGAGACTGTGCTGCTGAGATTAGAGAATCTTTTAACTTTGGGATTCCTGATCAAGGACAGGAGAAATAAAGATTGATACTAAGATGTGAAGTACAAGATTTGAATGAATACCACAAACAGTCGCTAACACGGAAATGAAATCCAATGAAGCAGGGAGCAATATATACCTTCAAATAAGTAAAAGAGTGCATTTCGACAAAAAGTGTTGATCTGATCTCTGATTGTATTTATTTTGCCAAATCGTGTTTAAAGAACAAAAACAAACCTGAGACAGAATAGCTGAAGAATTTTCAAATGGAATGAGGGGTGCTGCAGATGTCTTGTAATTGCTGTTATGTATTCAGCTTGAGTTTCTCTGCATTGAGACATATGTATAAAGACCTGAAGGGGCTGCAGTAACATCTGGATGGTGTTTTGGTGGCATAATCTGCTGGAAAATAGTGTTCTTGAAAGTGAGGAATGATGCTCTGCATATTTTTTTTTTTCTGTGATTTCACTCTACTAGTAGTTTTCAAACAGTGTTAAAATGAAGATGCCTGGTTAATGATCCATCCAGGCTCTTGTGTGAAATTTGCAGTGGTGTTCTCAAGGGTAAAATTCATTAATAACTAATGTTTATTCTGTAAAGTTTCCCAATCTAAAGTCTGACCTGATAGGATCCTAACTCTCTAGCAAGGGTACTGCTACTCTTTGAAGAGAGATTTTGCAGCCTTGATGATATATTGCCAGCTGGAAGGGAGACGTTCAAAGCTAGAAAAACCTGAGAAGCAAAAAAATGTGGAAGCATCCACTTTATGTAAAGCTGATCAGTGCTAACGAGAAGATGGCAAGACCAGTCACCACTCACCCACTGTTTGGAAACAGAAGGTGGGTACCTATCCTGACTTCTATAGCCAGTGCTACAAGCCAGTCCTTTCCACCACAACCAGTGGAGTTGTACCAGCTCACAGTAGATGGTGGTAATGAAACTCAGTTAACATTTGCATTTATTTTTTTCCAGAGTATCACTGGTATAGTATGATATTATTTATACAGAGTGTGCTTGGGCTTAGTGTTTTTTTCCATTTCCAAACTCTGTGTTTTATTTTCAGTAGCAGGGAAACTGCGTCAAATGTATTTACAGCTCATATAATGAGTCTTAAAACTGTAATGCTTCAAGAAGCTAAGAGATAAGTGACATAATATGTGATGAATGAATGAATGCAGCTAGAATGGTTGAACAGCTCTGTAGCAATAAGTCTTCATAGAGAGACATGGGAACCGTGTCTGAGATAAGCCATTTATTTTTTCTGGTGTTTGGAGGGCAAGACTGAGAAGAGACTGTAAGATCATGAAATGGACTTTTTCCCAGTCTGTATCTCTGCCCCCAGTTTAAGGTCACAGGGACCTGATGTGTCACGGCGCTGACAGCGGCTGGTGATCCCAGCTGAAATATCTGGCAGAGTTGGTGCTGGCAGTGGCTCCTAAGTGGGGGGTGAAATGAGGGATGGGTGATAACCACTGGGGTCCTTTCCAAAGGAGGCGCGAGGATGTCCCAGGTGTCAGCATCTGTGTCCCACCAGATAGATGTAGTGTCAGAGACTGGAGGGACTTTTGCTACAAACTGCTTGGAGACAGTAAACTTGAGTACTTTGGTCAACTGTAAAATAACGATGAGCTGCCAAAGTGTCCAGTCTGAAAAGTGCTGACGTGATTCTCAATTGCAGCAATTAAAATATTATTTGTGATGATGGGGAGTCGTTATACTATAGTATAAGAGATTGGCAAGTTCTCTTTTAGAATAATCACAAATACAAGAAAATGATAGATTAGCTCAAATTTGAAAGCATCAATGTTTTAAATAAACTAAGAAATCTCACGTCTGTTAGGCTCCTCAAGGACAAGGCTCATTCACAGTCAGTGGGGCTCTGTCCAAAAATCCACATTTCTCATTTATTACAGAACATTTCTCAACTCTGTTAAATTAGCCTCTAATTAGAGGTCAGGCTTTTATAAACTACATATACTTAGGAAAATAAAAAGAGGCAACCTACAGTAAGTCATCTTGAAAGACAAAGTTGGAGGAAAAAATTAATGTTTCCCTATGTGCAGAAAGTATTACAACAATTTATCTTTTCATGTCGTAGTGAACCTCCAGGAAGGATGTAAAGCAAGGAAAAATAATGACAATGCCAGATATTAAGTTTAGAATTGTAGCACTTCATTTATTAGACAGTAGAAATCAAAATGTCTTATTTTGTCTGGAGGCAAATGACTTAAAAGAATCCCTGTAATGGTTTATTGCACTGGTAAACATTTTAGGAAGCTCTGTATGGGGAATTTTATAAGGAAATCAGTTAAATTAAATTTTGTGTAAAGAACTCATCACTTAATGGCTCTTTAGAGAGCCTACACACTGTGGGATTTTAATAAATATGAAAAATAGATTTTTAATTTTTTTTTTCCCTGCTTAATACCTAGGACCCAATAATTACCTTGCTACTAAGGAAAAGCTATGAAAATAGGAGACCTGCCTTTCCAGGAAAACTGAATAGGCCATAGAGTCCACTTTTCCTAGGCATGAATTACCAGGGAGTAACACAGAACGACTGAACCTGTAGAGTACATCCCCATATCTCTTATTGTTCATGTAAAACCTCTGCATATATGTGACACATTCATGCGTGTCAGTTTAGGAATGTTTGCAACTGTTTGTGTACATCTTTAGAAGTAGAAGTGAGCACAAAGCTGCGTTGTCAAATTCTGCATTTGCCTACATGGGGAAATTCCCAGTTTTGCATATGTGAATGTTGAGTATATTCAGTAAAATATTTAGACTCTTCATCTATCAGGTCAAGAGGAGCCAATAGTAGCATGATATCACGACCAGTATGACGCAGTCAGTAAAATCTCATTTACTATGGAGGGAAATATTCTTTCGTGCTGCTTGAGACAGCGCAGTTCGCATGCAACTGAGAAGGTATTTTTTGCATCCACAGTAGTGCCCTGGCACTTACACAGATCAGGCTGACGGGCGCAATGTTTGCGTGTGTCCAGTCCTTTGAGCACCAGGACTGTTACCAGCCTCAAGTCAGGAAACTGTACTGAGAAGGTTTCCTGTTCTCAGGCCTAATCATCAACTGGAGCAGATGCAACAAAAATACCATTAAAAAGTCATTTTACATCAAGAGCTGTATAAGAAATCTATTTACATGCAATTGCATGAATAATTCCAATAAAAAGATGAAGAGAAAGAAGAAGCCAACCAAAACTATTGTAATGGTTTAATATCCCATTACCACAGTTCATAGAAATGGCATCATACACAGTATCGAAACAGAGGAAAGACATGAGCCATTAAGCTGCATTCAGAGCTACAACTGCAACCTCCAAGTTTAAATAAAACATATTGAATCTTACCTTCTGCAGGTGTAAATCAGTCTTGCTGTACCGTTGTCAGCAGAGCTGTACCCGCTTACAGACGCCAAGGATCTGTCTCATTAGGTTCATCTGACACACTGTGCTGGTAACCATGTCTTTTGCAAGCTCTACAGTTATTGCTGCCAAAAACTTTTCAACCTTGAGAGAATAAAAGAAACGTGTGACAAAACAATTGTACTTTGGGGATAAAGCATCTCCTAAAAAAAAAAAAACAATCTGTTTTTCTCTGTCCAGATGCCAAATGCTTCCTCCCACATAAGCAATTGGAAAGTCTCATTTGAGCAACTTCTCATGAATAGGATAACTGTTGTGAAAAATATATGGTCTGAAAGCCCATTGTAAGTATTTAAAGCAATCTTTCCTCAGACCCAAGGGGAATAGCTGCCAGCCTTCTCTCACCAGCAAGTTGTGGCTGATTGTGTGGCTGCCGGTGACACAGGCAGCCATTTGGAAAACAAACTTTTGTCCTGTCTCTTCCTGCTAACACCCACCACGCCAGAGCTCTCAGACCAGCTGCAAGGCTGATCATCTGCCCATTTCCTCCTCATGGTCAGACCCAGGATATTTTTAAATAGTAAAGAGTATTTCTGTAGGTCAGTAACAGAATTTAATAAATAACAGAATGCTCATATAATTCTCACGGGTAGAAAAAAGTGCCTGAGAGGTAGCGCTGTCCTCGTTTAGTGATCTGAGACAAGGAGACATTTAGAGCTATCGGGTCAAAATCTCCAGGAAAGGTGGGGTAAGGTCAGAATAGCGGCCGTGTCTGCTGTTCCCAGGGAAATCATACTCTTCTATTAGCTCTAGCTTAACTCGACCAGACATCACAAAGATAAAGCAATTGGAGAGAAATGCTGGAGGACAACTTGATTGAGCAAGGAGTTACGCTAGAAACTTGCTGGAATCACTGAAAAACAAGAGGAGAAAAAGATGAGAGCGGGTGTAATAGGGATCCGGGAGTAGCAAAGACATTATTGAAGGACTATGTCTCCAGGTGCACCCTGGAGGGAAAAAGTAAATAAGGACATATTATCCTAACGGTGGCATGTAATTTAGCAAAAAGGCTCAGAACAGAGTTATCCCATTGCTAAACCACAGTGGTGAACAACGGGAGGTGAGAAACTCCATCAGGAGGGCTGAGTGCTGGGCAACAACACCTTCTGCCCTCTTAAGAACACCTGTACGAGCAATCGCGGCTCTGGAGTTTGTGCTCACGGCTTACTGGCAGGGGAAAAGCGTTTGGAGGTGGCCACAAAACAAGCTGTAAAGTCCGTCAGGCTGGTGTTTGTCTGCGCTGCCGGGACACGAGCGTCTCCCCCAGGATGGAGCCGTGTGGCCCTGTGTTGGTACAGCAGGGGCTGAGTGTCACCGCCTGAGCGTGACGGGCATGGATGGGGACATTTGGTACTCTCAAAAATAGTATCTCTGGAAAATAACGTCTGTGGAAAAATAATACACTCTGCTGTTCAAATTTTAGAGTGACAGATAATTGATGTTTTTACCTTGTCGTTTAAAATTGAAGTAAAAAGTTTAATCTATTTTTGTCATCTGATGTACAGGACTTTTATGTGTTAAAGGCTCTGTAATTGTAACAATTATATAGCTAGAGAAGTCCTGATCTGTCCCTATTGATTTTAAGTTTAACTTACTTTTACACTGTGGGTGAGCTTCTTCAAAAATCAATATTTTTACATTTTGACAAATCTACTGCAAATGCATTGTTTTACCTATCAATCCTTGACTTTTGAGTACCAGTTAGATATATTTAAAAAACAAAAAAGAAAGCTAGTCAGCATAAAACCTTCCCTATTTACTTAAAGTTGCTCCCAGTAAGTCTCATTGAACATATATGGCGTATGGTCTCTGCTAAGTGATCAGGGTTTGAATTGAAGCTCTTCCTCGAAATTATGGCATTGTGGGATATCTTTTACCTCAAACTGGGTAATTTAACAACAATGCTAGGGAAAAATTTCCCAGTCGATTAAAATTTAAATGCTCATTGGAAGTACAGATGACCACTCGCATCCTCATTTTGCAGGCAAAGGAAAAAAAGGCCTGTCAAGGTGGTAGGAAGGCTGTGTAGCAGATAAGGAATTTTCTCCAAGTGGATGTGCAGCCTCAGGCACTGTTTGGTGGAGCACATCTGAGAGTTTAGGACCAAAATTCCTCCCAGTCCTAAAAACGCAATGTTGCCTTTGTAGACCGTCTCTAAAAGTTCTGCTTTGTTGTTTCACGGAAAGCTGTGGATTTTGCCATTGACTTCAGCAGCCACAAAGACAATTCCAAAATATTTTTGTACCGTAGTTTTAAAAATGTTCTGCTTCCATTAAAGCTTCCCTTAAGCAACATTAACTTTTGTGACCAGCACTTAGCAGGTCATCTTGGGTCCCACTGACACTGGCAGGATTAAGCAGGGTCTTAATTTTAATAATGAGAAGCTGTCAGACAAATAATTTCTATTGCTGTTTATTCACAAATGTAAATTCCTTTAACAGTCATTGAGGGCTCTGAAGGACACCTGTTGTTTTTTAATTTCTTCCAGCAAATGCATTTATTATGATTATGTGGCTTTTGGAGTCAACAGCATGTCCCTGCCTTTTACAGGGAGCCGCGCTGGGATGATGATGGGCACCTCAAACCCAGTTAAATCTGCCCAGGCGGCAAATATTTGAGAGCCCTACACACGTTTCTCCTTAGGACGGGTTCGCTGGCCATTTCAGGGAGAGGTAGAGACCAGGAGCCTCTGCTGCAGCTCTCACTGATTGCAGCTGAAAGATGGCCAGGAGCTCACGGCATTCCTCAGACACAGGAGCCCATTCCTGTGTCCCACCTGAGTGAGGACGAGGTTGAGGAAAGCTCCTGCTGCAGCCCCCGAAGGTGCTTTTCACTGGCCCCATTCCCTTGCAGGGGTTGCAGCCTGGGAGCTGGTACATCCCAGCCAAGCAGGAGATCCTTGCCTTCAAAGCCAGGGAGAGGGTGTCCCCCTGACCCCCCTCACTGAAACAGCCTTCCTCCCGCTAGCAGGGGCTGCTCTCCTAATGAAGTGACAATGTCAGGTGAAGTCTCTCCCGCCTCCCTCCCGTGCCCTGCTGCCAGGCTTCTTGCGGGAGTGCGCAAAGGCAGAAACTGCCTTTCAAACAGAATGAATGCTGATGGCACATAATGCTTATTGTGAAACCCGTGCTGTGTCTGATAGCATCACTTTTGATAGTTACACTCAGTTGTCCATTATTCCTCATGCTTAACCAGCAGTAAGAGTGAGTGCTCAAGAACATCATAGAGGGTAACACAAGGTAAGGTGCAGGCTTGTTGTAAGGAGAGAGTGAACCAAGAGCATGAAATGAGCAGTCTGGAGCCCTGCAAAGTGAGGCTCTGGAATACATATTGCTATTATTTAATGATAGTATTAATCCAGCCAGACAATTTATTGCTTCCTGCTCTTATCCCACCCTGTAGGCCATTATCAGTCTACTGCATAGAGTTGGTTGCTTTGGAAAAGTTTTTCCATCCAACAGAGAAGACAGGAAAAACAGCCAGAGGTTACTCTGCAGCTCCTCAAATGCCTTGTGGTGTCGGTCAGTGCACTGAGCTGTCCCTGGGGACACAGGGTCTTGCTCTGTAGCTGTGGAGGACGCAGTCGTGGAGCCCTCGCTCCCGGTACTGCTGGAGACAGTACTGGCTCTGAAGTCACTGGGCTGCCAAAATACATCTATTTCCCTTTCAGTGTTGAGATGCTCTTAATGGAAGTTATAGCGACTTGCTAATAAGATCCCATTTTTCTTTTGAGATTACAGGCAAATGGCTTGATTTCTTGCTTGAGAAGGGCGCCTGGGGTGCCCCCAGTCCCATTTTTCAGTTCTGTAATCCCAGAGGTCTTGCTTTGACAAGTAAGAATGGGGAGAGCTTTCCCTATTTCTAGAGGCCAAGGACACCCCCAGGCATGAGCTATGCATGAAAATCTTGCTTTTTTGTTCCTTGTTGTCATTTCTCCTGATCGTTAGCCTCCATGAGCTGGGCATCAACTACCTCTTTGATTTAGGGGATGGGGATCACTTGTCTAATGGTGTAATATTACCCTTTTGATAGTTACTATTATCAGCTATATATAAAATGATAAGAAGACAGTGATTAGACTGCTGTAGTATGAGTCATTTATATTTTATTGCTTGTATCCAATCGCATTGCTGTTTTGTAGGATTTCCTGGACCCTCTTGAAAGCTGTGAACAGTCCAACAGTTTCACATCAAGCTGTGAAGTGCTATACTGCTGAGACTATGCGATACATCAGATGAAAAATAAGAAATGCTCAGGGCATGAGCACCTCAGTGCTGAACTATGACACCAGGAGTTAAAATCTGGAGATAGTTAAGAAAGGCATAACCATGCTTTTGGGTTTATTTCCCACTCCAAGGACAGGATGCTATTCATACTGTTGCCCTTTTTGTTTTTAGATGCAAGCCTGAATCAAGCCAGAGATCTTGTTTTGCTGTGACGTTAAGCAAGTTTTTTCTTTTTTTTTCCTTAAACAAAAAGTCTCAGCTAAGTAATTCTGACCATTTAATTGGAAAATACTCTGTACTGTTCTTGCTGACCCCTCTGAACAAGGCAACATTATCACCAACATGCAGAACAGTCCCTGGCAGAAAGCACACATTCAGAGTATCTTTAATAGAGTACAAATAAAGGGGTGGGAGTGAACTTTGGGGTGCTCTTGCAGTCATGCCATCTTTTCCTCTGAAAGTGCATGCCCTCTGCCTGCTTCCAGGGAAACACCAAATTGCATTATCAGCTGCTCTTCACGCACAGAACCAGTGCAGAGATTAGAGTACGTGACAGCATCAATTGTTTGTTCTGCATTCAAGAATATCATTCTCTGCAGATGTCCCTTATCTTGTATATATATTGGGTCAGTACATTCAAGTAATGCACAGAAGTGGAATACCTGGGGTGGAATCCAGACTGGGAAGCACTTGGCACAGGCTGAATCACAACAGAGCTATAAAAAGGCCTTTTCAGCAGTGCTGGACAGTAAAGCCAGGAAGAATACAATTAGTGTGATGTAAAATTCACCAGTTTCTGCTCAGTGCTTGGAAACTTACTGGATGCTTTCTTGAGCTTTGCTTGCTAACTCTTTCCTCAGGACGGAAAGCTGTTTTCCTGTCCCTTTGGGTCGAAGGACTGCCAGTACCTGCAGCCAGCTGGGGAGGGATAGTGGTGGTGGCACTTTGCTGGTGCCGCCTGGACGTGTGGCACATGGGGACCCCTCTCCCCCAGCCCTCGCTGACCCCACAGTGCTCCAGCCAGGCCAAGACCTCATCTGCAGCATCCTCAACGCAAACATCGCCATTCCTTTAAAAAACGGTGTGACACTGAAACATATGAATTCCCAGGGAAAAAAGGTGTTGCTTTTTTGTGAAAATACTGGTCATTGCTTTTAGGTTAATGTCTTTCATGAGAAGGGTTTTAATTCCAGAATGCAGAAAACACCTTGAAGGTTGGTAGCATTGCTTTTTGTTATGAATGTTGTACCTGATTGTTAATACTACAGGCTCTTGCTCTTCTGTCCCCAATGGGGCACAAAGCATCACTTTCGTCATTAATAGGAAACACGCAGTCATTTTCTATGCATAGGGGAAGCACTTTGTTCTCAGGAAAAGATGAATTATGTAGTCCAAACAGGTGACACATAGTAGATGTTGTTGCTTTCCATAACCTGAGATGTAACCCAGCTGTGCCCTTTGCTTTTGCAGATGTCAGCCGTACCATCTGCTGCTGAAAAAAACCCAACAAACCAACGAAACCAAAAACAACAAACAAACCAAAACAAAAACATGCATCACTGTGGAAACACTGAGCAGTTCTGTGGTCTTTTCTGCACTCTCCTCAGGCTATACATTTTTAAATAGTATGACCTTTATTGATTCTTACAAAGATGAACTGTGCAAGATGGAAAACCTGAAAAGTATACTGTTGGAGTTTCCTTTTAGGACAAAGAATACAATCACATTACAGAATGTTAAAACTAGAAGAGATGAAATCAGTTAATTTCCTCTGAAAACATTTGGAAGAGTTTTGGAAAAATGGAACGGATGACAAGAAGACACAGAAATCTGATCGGAGAGACAGTGGGCTGGGAGGAAGACTTGCTCCATTGAAGTCAGAGGTAGATTGGCATTGCCTTTGGTGGAATGAGGATTTCATTGACTCTCATGTCTAGTCCACCGCGATGTTACAGCCTTGTGCCTGGGGAGAAGTTGTGTTTCAAAATCCCTGTCGCTGCCGTAGGTGCTGGCTGCTGGGCACTGTGGGCAGGTGCTGGCTGGGAAGAGTCATTCCAAATGGCTCAAAAAGGAACACAAGTGTCATGGTTTAGCAGATAACCAAATAGTACAGAATGCTGGAGAGCACAGCGAGTAGTTTTAACTCCACAGTCTTGTGCTGTTCTTGGCTACTGCCAGCACGAAGTGTACTACCAAAAAAAGTGTGTAAGTACTCAAAGGAAACCAACCAAATGTAACTGGACCATATAACTATTCTTCCTTAGTTTCAGATTTTCAATGTCTACATTATTCTGGGACTAATAGCAGCAAAATTTGTTTCTGCTCTTGCATGGCTTTTAGGTGCAAACTCTATTTAAGTAAGTACAAAAAAGTCTAGTCTTAACAAACCAGCTTTCCTAATTTGAAGGGGTTGGAAGACAAATTAAAGAAGTACAGTACTGCTTTGTGTCACTGTGAAGCAGCAGGTGTCTTCAAACAGCCCCAGTGTCAGGTGGCGCAGACTCCCTGAAGAAAGACAAAAACGGGAAGATCCTGCTAAAAATAGGAAAACCGGGACTTGTGCTATTAGACCATTAGTGTGGCTGGTCCGAGAGGGGCTGGCTGCTGTGTTTTTCATCAGCGTTGCCTGCAGCCTGCACATTCCTTATGGCTGACAAAGAACCGAGAGAGTTTCCTGCGTCTGGTTAGGTGAAGGCTGTTTGCAGAAGTTATGACACTTAAATTTGGGAGGGATATTTCTGAGGCTGTTTCTGGGAGATGATTTAATGTAATAGTAAATGAAACCACAGACTCCTCCAGAAAAGAACATTTGATGTGTAACACACACAGCTGCTGATGTAAACGTTTATGAAGAGTTTGTTAAGTAGGTAGCATTGCCTGTATGGCAATGCAGAGATTATACTGCTAGTGAAAGATATGTTATGATATAAAAATCAGCAGCAGAAGAATGGGTGAGACTGGTGCCAGAACAGGACCACTGCTATGACAAATGTAGTGCCAAGCAAGTCCAGTAAGTAGAAAATCCATTAACTACATATATTCACTGTTAGTGGCATATCTTGAATTTGTCATTTTAAGGTGCTATTAAAATTAATGCTGTCCTGAGAGGTACTCTTGGAACTATGTATAAAATTGCCTAATTAGTCTAAAAAAAAGCTCCAATGAGAAGGCTTGATTTTGGGAGAGAAGCAGTGAGCAGTTAAGTATGCCACCAGGCACTTGTAACATGGACTGTCCTTGGAGAAGAACGCGTTGTCTCTGATTTCTGAGAACTGCCTTGCAGCAGGAACTGAGGTAGGAACTCAAGATCATATCTGCAAATCTTTCAATTTTCAAAGGTATTATTTTACTTATTAAAAGGGCATTTTACTGAATGGATTCATACCACAAATCAGTGGGTTGATTAAATGAAATAAATTACCCTTTTATTGAAACTCTCTTTCATTTACAGATGCAGACCCTGCAATCACTGGTCACTAGTTTCCATGTCTGTGATTTAATCTGACAGTGAAACAGGGAATCCCTGATATTCATCTCTGGCAAAACAAATGCAAACATTTTTCAGATCTCTCTCTCTTCTTCCCATCCAGTCCACTGTAGGACACAGAAACATATTTAATGATCTGGCCATGTGCTGTGGGGTCTAAACCTTTGGTCCCACTGGGCTAACAGCTGACAGGAGAGACCGTCACCTTTTAGAAGACAGAATGTTGTCAGAAATAAAGAAAAAAACGCAGGCAAGAGCTGGCACAGAGCATTCTGCATGCACTGAGAGGGAAGTGTTAGAAATGCCAGAAGACGCAGGCAGAAGGATGCAGGGAGCAAACAGAGCCCTCCCCAGGTCCAAGATGTGGTAACCAGACCTTTCCCAGGGGAGGTTGTTCTCTGGACTGCACTGGTTGGGAGGGACAGAGCTGAGCATTCCTGCAACCCAGACGGAGCCTCTCGTGTCCCTGCACCTTGAGGCTCTGCTCTTGGGTCTGTCCTCCCACCATCATGGTTCTGAGTGTTCAGATTTGCTGGCAGTAAATCCACAGCAAGGCCTATAGGTGTAATTTTCTTCAGTACCCAAGTCAGTAAGTAAAATCACAGCTTGGTATTGATTTTATGTTCTGCTGATAATGAATTTGGGAATCCTCTGGGATTAGGTAAACATGCTGACACAGAGCCATGGGGTAGGCTCCTGTGTTCCTTTCTTGCAGCAGCTAGCCACTATTGACACACGCATTTTTGTTACAATGATGTATTAAAATTCAATATGTGTGTCTTGTCTTATTTAAAACAAGCCAGGGGGGTTGATGTGGGGAGGAGGGATGAGATTGGCCTGTTAATCCTTATAAAAGGAAACCTATTCAAATGAGTAATTTTATAAACTACTGAGCAATTGTGCTGAATAAGAAGCGAAGCCTACTGCTATTAGCTTTGGCAATAACAGGCTGCTTTGATTATTACAGCCACTGCGAGGGAATACCTAGCAGCAGAAGCTGCCAGTGAACCGCATAGACTTTGGGCAAGAGATCTTTTCATATGTAAGTCCAGGGAAACATTTCCTTTAATAAAAAACAAAACCAAATTCCTACCACATTCAAAGCAAAACTATGCTGCAAAAAAAATGTTACCATCCATGCTCTAACTAATTAAATGATCCTTTTTTTTCTGCTCTGAGGTATACATTGCATGGTATGAACTCACCATAGCTCCATCCACCGCCGTGTAATGCTTAAAATATATACAGCAGAGTTAGAGATACAAAAGAAAGGGAACGTACACCAGGAGACCTAGAGGCGGCTCCTGGAGTGTCAGATCCTGCCTCCAGCAGACACTGTCACAGCCCCTTCCCCTGCGAGCACAGGGACACACAGGACAGGAACCCCACGTGAACAGCTGCAGTAAGTATAGAAACCATTTGAGAACCAACTTTAATAGTTAAAATTTAATTTTGGTACTTTGGTGTTTTTAATATTACCTGATTCTTGCTTGTGGAAGGCAGCACTTGTAACATTTGCAAAGCTCCCACAATCCTCAGAATTTGCTTGGATGGTGGTTTTGAAGGCATGTGCTGCTAATCAATGTGTTAATGATTTCTTCCATGCTGTAATCCATCATTTTATCACAGCATACAATTTAGCAATTTGCTTATGCTAATTACTACAACAGCCGGAGCAGTTCTGAGCACAGCTCTGGGCTACGGCTAGAGAAATGTTTGCCGTGTTATTTACATTTCCTTCATTTAGTGTGGGGAATGCCCAGAATCCAAAATACATCAGGAAAAATTTACTTAGATACCAAAGATATGCATTTTGCAATCGGCAGGTTTCTCTCTGTGACCACTGCAAAGGAGCCTTAAGGAAAGCTGCTCTCACCTCCTGAACGCGCTGCCCTCCCAGGCACCGATGTGGAGCGGAGACAGCCAGGAACTGGAGGTAAAAGGGGCTTCTTGCGCTGCTGCTTGTACCCCAGTAAATGTGTTCAGGCACCAGGGCTGTTAATCACAAGAGCAAAGCGGTCTGAGAGATGGCAGTTTGGCAGACAGAGCACTAGGCAGCACCACATGTAGGCTTTGTTTTCTATCTGTTGTTGTATGGCCTGTTTAGGCTGCTTTGACCTTTTTGAACGCGGGAAGCATTGCCAGGGTGTCCTGCTTGCCTGCGCATGTTCCTTGCTGAGGGATTTTAGTTATTACAGCAGAGGTGGATGGTTTTGTGTGCCTGGGGGAGCTGCCAGGCAGGATACCGACAGCAAGACACCCCTCTCCCTTCAATTCTGGGGAAAACCAGCACAAATAGAACACAGAATATCCACATTGTCTGGGGAAGTGTCGGCTGCTCTCCCGCATGGACCTCTGCATCTTGGGGAGCGCATCAGTCAGTCGCCCAAGAGAGTGAGCACTGGGCGGGTGTTTTGCAGGGCAGATGTGGCTGGAGGACATTTGAACCAGCTGCCCTGCCTCTGGCCTTACTGGGAACCTGAAGGCAACATTGAAATTGCAGCCTGTCACAGAACAGTAGTTTTCAACCTCTGTCAAAGTTGTCCTCTTAAAAGTAGCACAGAAGACTTTCCTGACAAGGCCATTACTGCTGAAAGGACAAAGGGAAAGTAGTTAATCGGCTGTGTTCAGAACTGGGTTATCAAATTAGCTTCAGCCACTTTCAATTACAGAATCTCATGGTTTTGAAATGAGCTCTAAATGAGGGGCTATAATTCTTTGTCGGCAGTGAGCAAAAAGAACATAATCATCATTATTTAACAGAGGCCCACAGTCTAGCTAGCTCCAGGATAAGTTCGTCCAAGAGAAGAAAGGATTCGGTTGGCATGAACAAGGCAAAAGATTATCAGCTGGCCAAGCTTCAGTGCATTTCTCCATCCTGCGGCTATGGAAGTGACCTTGGGAGTCATCCAGGAGGGATTTACTCCCAGAGCCATCTGAACCACTAGCTAATGAAACATAAATACCAGAAAAATTAGAGCAGTAGGGGTTGTCCCAGGCAGGCATCATTCACAGAATCGCTTTGTTCTGAATTTCACTTTGCCTGAAGAGTGTAATTGTTATTATAATGGCGGTGTTAAATTCTACCTGTCTGGTGGCTGTTGGGTGTCACTGCTGCTCTGTACCACAGTATCAAGGGGAGAGAAGAGTTGGGCTCATGCCAATAGAAAGTTCGTTTGTAGGATCAAGTCAAGGCAGTGACTGAGACCTCTGAGGCTGTCTTCCAAAGATGGTCCTTTAACAACATGCACAGGCAACATCAATGAAGTTGTCCAGGATTCTTGGTCTCTGAGGGAGCTGCTGATGACATCCAGATTGTTTTTCAGTGCATAGTCCAGAGCAGCTACAGTGACATAAATTGCAAGGACATCATGGTCATGCAGGCATTGGTGGGCCACCAAGGGAGATCAACAGACATCTTGGCAGGCTTCATTGCACACTTCATGACATCTACATTCTCTCTGTAACTCAGGCTCAGAAACAAGTTTAAATACATTAAGGAGGCTGAACTATGGTCTCAGTTTTTCTCAGTGCGTCCGTCTGTAAATGAGAGACCATGGTTCTTCTCTATATCTCAGGATGGCAGCTGCAAGTGTCAGTGTGAGCGGTTGAGATGGAGTCACAGAAGCCAGCATAGGCTTGTGTCCGTATGGAAGTGAGTAGGCAGTATATGGTGCTATGGAGGTATATACCACAGGAGCTAGTCTGCGCTGATCCCCCACTGCACACTCCTAACACAAAGTAAGTGTGGGGTCATCTGTCACATCTTGAAAGTAAATTCCAGTCTGGCCTATCTCACAGGAACCTATGTAATTACTTAACTCTAGACTGACACATCTGCCTTAGGAGCTTACACTACCCCTGAGGTAGTGGAGAAAGAGGTGTCACCAGATTATCACAAGGAGGGGGTAGGAAAGCAAGTTTTGGGCACTGTCATACATTTTCAGGAAGATTTTACAGAACAGATGGACAATTCAAAGACCATTTTCCTCCTTCTGTTCACTGGATTTCAAAGGTCAAATTTACTGCCTTCTGGCTGTTGATAAGTTTGGCCCAAATATCTGGGGCAAAATTCTGTCTCTGCTGAAGTCAAGGGAGTTTTGCCATTTATTTCAACAGGTCATTGATTCTTTGATTTTTTTTCTGTGTCTCTGAATCAACATTGCCCTCAGGCAATGCCCACAGTCATGAATACACACACCAATGAAAGTGGCAGAGAAAGAAACCATTTCTTTTCAAGTCCCACAGCTTTTATTAATTTGTTCAGTCCTTGTTCTGTACATTTATTTTATTTTCAACAAGATTTCTACTCTATGCAAGTTACAAAATGGGTAGCTGGGGAAAACTCGTGCCATTTCACACTAGATTTGTTGTTGCTGATGCTGTCAGAAATTTAGACATTGACTTCCTTGTTTTACATGACAGTTTTGTGGGTTTATTCTGTTCTCCACCATAAACAGAGTTTCACTGACAATGCCTAATAACTGCTGAAATTGCTGTGAAGTTTTCATTGGGAAACATCATAATATTATATCTGAAAATGAAATTATTGTAAACAGTGGGAATATGGAGGTCAGTCAGGTGTGTAGCCTAAGACTGTATCACAAAAAGGTGCAAAATATCTCCCTAATGGATGCGGTGCTTGACTAAAGGTTATAGAATTTGCCCTCAACTTGCTGATCAGAATGACAAAGAACTCTCATTTTTTAAAAAAATTAATAGGAAATTAATGTTCTGATTAGCCCTGGAGTGGAAGGATCTCTTTCCTCATCAAAGAGATGAACATTGAGAAGAACAGCACATAGTTTGGGTGCACTGGGGTAGGACCCTGTGATGACCATCAGTTTCATTCAGGTGTTGAATGAACAAACAGGATGTTGGTTCACTCCTGGCTTTGTCTTCAGGGTCACGTGCTGCTCTCATGCCTTGGTTTCACTTCCATTAAATGGACTTTGATTGTTTGCCTTTGTTGTGGATTTTTTCAGTGTTGGCATTTAGGTGTTACACACTTCAGAGGAAAGAGAGAGAGTCTCGGGCCCTTGATTTTGTCAGGTCCACTTAGCCGTGCTATGAATCAAAGTGTTATTAATTGTAGACAGTTCTGTATACATCTGTCATGCCCCAAAGTGCTAGTTGGCTCTTAGAAAACCTGTTATCAACACTCTTAGGGCATGGAATATAGTTTCAATTTCAGACTCTAGTTAGAGACTGGAGACCATTAGCAAGCCAAAATATTCTCTCAAGGGATCTATGAAGTTCTCTGGAGTTTCTCTTTGGCTTTCAGCAGAGAGGAATCCCACTACCTCCCCTGGCCTCCACAACCACGGTACATCCGTGCCCTTGTGCATGGAGTGCAGCACACGTGCACCCACAGTCTGCAAGAGGAATTAGCACTTCAGTGCGCAAAACAAAGGGGCAGCTGGTGTGGCTGTGTTATGTTTACACACCTCATTCACCCAAACCTCTGCTAAATGGTCTAATGAAATAAGGTGTTCTGAGGGAAAGCCCATTTAACAGAATAACAAATCCCATTAAGCTCAGTGGGGCTGGAAATCTACTGCATAATATAATAAATTAACTCTGAATTTGTGGCTTTGAACATAAATTTCCAGGTCTAGACTGATATATTTTTAAGCTTACATGTAACGTAGCTAATCAGCTCAGCACTAGTTTTCCTTCGGATACATTTTGCTCGTAGTTTTTCTCCTTTTTCTGTAAGAGCAGCAGCTTTATTGCTCTGTCCTGCTACAGAAGGAAGAGCTGTCGTTACTCGAACTGCAGCAGCACTTGTGCGTTCGTGTTCAAGAGCAAGGCCACAAGATGGAAGGTACCACCCTGACCCATAAGTAAAAGACTGTCCCTGTCCCACAGACTTTGCAGTCTAAGGCGCTCTAATACAGTCCACAGATCCAGAGATCAGGGAGAGGAGAAATGCTGTCTCTGAGTGACACAGTCTGCTTCGCAAAAGTCATTTTAGGCCAGGAAACAGAACGGCTATGTATGACTTGGTACAGGGCCCACAATAATAAGCCAGGAGACAGGTTTTACTGATCTGGAGGTAATTCAGCACTAATGTGGCTACGCAACATCCAGGCCAGATCTGGCGTGCCCACTGCACTGCGGGAACCTACTTGGGGCCTGTCCAATATCTCAGCTTTAGGCTTCGTCAAGCAGCGTAGACATATGTTGTCTCCAGTGCAGCATGCATCGACTCTTGTCTTTAAACAGTCTTGCTGCCATGCTACCTGAAAGATACAGAATAGGCAACACAGTAAGATCCTGGTAGAATTAATTTGAGCAACTTGCCCTTCGGTTGTTGCTTCTGACTGATCACAGCTGCTACATGGATTAAACAGTGAAGTTGCCAAATCAAACTACTTGAGTAAAAGCTGAATTTCCACCCTGTGAAGCCAGAATGCATCCTGCAAAGCTCTTGACTGACAAGGCAACTCAGTCAGGTTATATAATTGGCACCCTCACAAGCTTTTCATCTTTGCCTGAGTGGTACTCGAAAGGAGTGAAGTTCTCTCCTGCCCTTGAAAATATCAATGAAACTCAAAGAGAGTGCTTGCTGCTGAATGTCTCACTGATCACAAGAAGCCAAGGGCACACTGCCTCACCACCAACAAGAAAAGAGTTTCTGGAAAGTCAATCCCCTTCCTCTATTTTTTTTGTTGTTTGTTTGGTTTGGGTTTGGTTTGGTTTGGTTTTTTACATCAGTGATTTTCAGGAGCATTCCCACCAAAATTATGTAGATCCTTTGGCTCCCTAATTCCTATTCTACGTGACGTAAGAGCTCCAGATTGGGAGGCTGTTTCTTTACAGCTCATACGCGGGAGTAGCTGAAACGCACTTTCTGCCTTTCCCTAAAAAAATTCCTAAAAATGACAGTCACCTTTGCCCATAGCATTCACCCCACCCTGTTGTTTATTGTCTCTGCACTTCTGCCACTTGACAATTTGGCAATTTCCATATTGCCATTCTAAATAGTAAGTATTATCAATGTCCAAAACAATGAAGGTGCATTTTATAGCTTGTTGAAGAGATGGAAGATTCATGGAGACTATTTCTTCTTGTGCGTGATTGATTCACAGGCTGCTTTGACCATGGGTATTAAAATTGGAATCAAACACATCCATATTTCTGAATGTATAAAGCAAAGATGAGCTCTCATGGGTTGTACTTACAGCTTTACAATAAGACACTCCTCAGCTCTTCATAAGTTTCATAGGAGCATTGTTTGATTATTTTTGTTTTTTAAAAGTATAGAAGCATTGAAATGCATGGGCTTGCTTTAAGAGTTATTGTCCCTCTGACTTTTGTTTTATAAATAGCACACGGCATTTTTTCTGTTAAGGCAAAGTTCAAATAGAGAAAAGCATCCTGCTTTTTTCTGTGTGCATTTTTGTGTAGTGGCTTCTCAAAGGACAACTCCTAAAATAAAACTGTTTACAATAACCTCCTCAGATAAAAACATTTCACTTCTAAGACTGAGCATAACATTTTCACATCTTACACTCAGCTCTGATGTGCCACGCTCTCATATTTTGCCCAGAGGCTTGATTATGGTTCCATTACTAATATAAATGGAGGAGATTTTATTTCAGTTCAAGCTCTTCAAGTAAACTCTCTTCAAGTCATCAAGGTCTAGGCATTGTAGTCTTTTAGTGTCTAGCTATAACTTTTTCCACTTACCATTTAAAATCTGGTTTCTGTTATAATTTGAATGTAATGGTATTTTTCCTCTTTTCATCATTGTTCTCCTTGCTTATCTTTCTTGCTTTGCCATACCCTTATGATGGTGTATATTGCTCGAATTGTCTGCAGTTCAACTTGAACCCTGGAGACTGCGCAAGTGTGTTTGAAGAAAGATGTAAGAGGATAGCAGTTCCCAAGAGGACAAGCACTTTTTGTAATATTGGTTAGATTTATTGCTAGGTACTACAAACGAGCGTATATATTGAATGAGTCCAGTTCCTTCCCTATCAACTTTGTAATTAATGTAAGCAATTGCTACTGTGGTTCGTCTGTTTGTTCAGTTTTTCAATACTGTAAGTTCATTGTTTCACAAGTTGCCCCAGTGCTCTCCTAAATAAAATGAAGAAACATCTTTTTCCCTGCAGTGGATGCAAATGAAAAAAGTGCTGCTTCTGACAGAAATTTCATAACAGTAGCAAAAATGAAATAGTGTTACATCTTCTTTGCAGCAGACTTAGACTTTCTCCGTGACGGTTCGGTACAATTTTACTGTACCATACATGTACAAATTACAGCTCTGATGAGCAATCATGGAGGGCATTCAGCACTCAGTGCTGTTGCAGTCTCTTCTTGTTTATCCTTAGAATATAAGCAACAGATTAACTACACTGGTACATGTCTGAGTCTAGTGAAGTGAAAATGTCATTTTCCTAATAGAGTTTTGTTTGATGACTGCATTGCTAATGGCCTGTTCACCCTGCTTCTTAGGAACGGCCTAATTAAAGGTTTGACACTGGAAAAGTGATTAAAATTTACATGAAGAGGCATTGGAGGAATTTTTTTCTGTTGAGTAGATATGTAATAACATGTATTTTGGTAAATGTTAGAGCTCTGATCCAACGGACTTACTGGACAGAAGCATTTAGTTGAAGGGTGTTATTTAGTTCTCACTAATTTATTTGAGACTCAAGCATGTGTTTTAAGTTAAGCAGATATTACAAATGATATATGCTGATTAGTGAGTGAAACCTGTGTGCCACTATTTGGCAGGATAATGCCCATAACTCTGCATATGTGTTTACTTTTGAATATACCTTTGGCAGTTTAAAGGATGACTCTTCACAAAATTTAATAAGTGAATAACCAATACAGAGTTAGGTTCTGGGTAGCCTTACTTGTAGTGAGAAGTACACACTTCGTACTGAAGTAATAGACTATCAAAAACATATCAGTAACACTATTGGTATCTGGTTTTATTGTTGGCTAGCTGAGAATATCAATATTGCTCATGCCTAATCTGAATTCACATACATATATATATATATATATATATATTTCGAAGGCACTTGTTTTTGCAACAAGCAGGGAATAGGCCTTTGTACAGACACAATGACATAATTTTTCTTCCCAATGCAACTCTATTGGCCTAAGTGAAGTTATAGCACTCCAAATTAGTCATTGATGTATGGAATAGATGCTGCAGAACTACTGGAGGGATCTTTCTTCCTGCTGTTATATTGTCAGAGAGCTGTTTTCATCTACCTCCCCTGCCATGATATACAATGTTTTCAAAAGGATTCAAACCTGCAGGCAACTTCTGCGCTCATCTCTAGTGCTTAAAATGCGACATGTAAATCAACTAAGGGCAATTACAGGCATTGCCAGGAGCAGTGCAGGCACATGACTGAATGCTTGTAGGCAAGAACATACTGTGCATCAAATGTCTGTGGAGTTCACTAGTGCAGGTGCGTCTTTCTTGCTTTAAAGCCACGTGTGTACACGTGCAAATTTCTCTATTAGTTTTCTCTGCATAGTGAGGAAGGAAAGCCTCGCTGGTCATCACAAGCTCTCTATCAAGGCCCCTAACGAGCAAAATAAAATAGAAAGTGTCTCATCTTAGTGGGTCATATGATTCTGTGTTAACTGTCCTCATGTCCCTTCTTTTGAAGTGTGCTTGCAACACATGGTTCTATCTGTAACAAGAATTTATATCCTAGCGTATCGGGCTTAAGTAGGGAAGACCATTGTTGCTGTCTCACAAATACATTCAGTTTTCTGGGATGGTGGCGTATTTTGAAGACTTGAATACTGGATTTCTAGGAATACAAAATTTAAATGTTGGAGGAGTCACTAGACAGATGAGGCAAGCTGCCAAGAGGAGGGCAAGGGCTTCTGTTATTGTGGAATCAGCAAGGGAAAATCTGAGTGTATCATAACTGTTGAGAATCCAAACTTCTGCTGAGTAATTCCCTGTAGAAACATAAAAGCTTTTGTGTGAAGATCTGACCCACTTCATGCAGTGAAAGCGTTATATTAGAGTTTCACAAAAGGCAAGTAACCAGACCGCTAACAAGAATCATTTGGAAATTGGCTAATTTAGATCTTATAAACCCAGTGGGGAGAAAGATCTCTGGAGAAAACCAGGGGCTTCTCTAGCAATTCTCTGCATTTCCTGGAAACGAAATGGTATGTCTGTCCTGTTACAGGCCATCTCTGTTGTTCAGTTTTACCCACAATTAACCTAAATACGCTGAACTGAACAGAAGAGAGGGCCCTGCATCAAAGCAGGCACAGCTCCGTACTAACTTGTTCTGTACCTGTGGCCTCAGAGGTCTTGATTTCAGGTGCAGATAACCAGGGCCGTGAGAATGTTGTGAGGGATTCTGAGTGTGGAATTTTGGTGGGTTTGTGGCAGAAAAGCCACTAAGCCTATTTTTCACTATAGCTATGAAGCTGCCTGTTTTGTGGGGTTCATTATCCTAAATTGCTTCTCTGCATCCACGCTGCAAAGAAATGGCCCTTAGCGGCGTCCTGCCTGCAGCAGGGACCTTGTGCGCCCGTGTAGCTGAGCGGAACACAGAACCCGTGCGTTCCTGCTGGGAAGCAGTTGTGCCATATGTGTGTAAGCTACGCAAACAGCCTGCCTGCCTTCCACTCTCCCCCATTTATGTACTTTAAAGCAAAAAGCAAATGTGTTCTTCTCCCCCTCCCTGCCCCATGTTCTTTTTCTATGGACTGGCTTCAGGTTTTTTGATTCATGCATGCAAAGTACATGAAGGAAAGTAATTCCTGAACCTAGTTAGCTTATTTCCCAAGCCAAAGGAAAAAAAACCTAACAACTTCCCTGTGAGAATAGATTATGATCTCACTGATTGGAGATGCTTTTCTTGATCTGTTTGGGTACAAAGCCATTGCTTCGTCATTGACAGAGCTTTTAGGACTGCTACAATGCAAATAAGTGATGCCACAGACTTTTTTGTCCCTCCCTGTGCCCAAATAGAGGTCGCAGTATATCTGCATAGGCAGGGTGCTAGGGTGAAATAATTCAACCCTTAGGAAAAACAACCCAACAAACAAAAATCCCAACCAAACAAAAAAAACCCTCAAACAACATCAACAAACAAAACCAAAGAAACAACAAAAAAAATCAACTTCATTACATGCAGATGCGACTGAATAGGAATGCTCATTTTTGTTTAAGAGGCTTATTAAATTTTGAAAAAGCACAGAATACAATAGAAGGAGGATGTGCTGCGCATGTGTAATTATTGGCCTTAAATGCTCTCTCTAGGCACGGCTGATGAAAAGGAAGAAACCTGTACAACATAACTACAGTGAGGTGAAATACATAAAACAGCAAAGCCAGTCCCAAAGACTCTCCCCAGATATCGTGGAAGTTGTGGAGGCTTTGCATGTTTTGGGATAAGTAATGGTTGCAACAATTGAAGACTTGGCATACAAACTTATATTCTACTTGCCCGTACTCAGTAGCCATCTCTGCCTGAAAATAATGGCAGCTTGAAATTCAAGATATGCTGCTTGGCTGCGATGCCCATCCTGTGTGTCACAGCGGTTCCCCCCAGCTGCTCCTCGTTGCTGCGTCTGTGCAGCCCTCTGCGAGATGCAGGTCTAACATGTGCTTTGGGTTGAATTTGGGTTTGCCGGCTTAACACAGTCTCTGTGATGCTCACAGTAAGTGAGCAGACGTTGGAATTAGTGAGCAAAAGCAACTCCTCTGAAATGAATATTGGTAAATGTGTAAACAACTCACAGCCTTTATGCAGCTCTCTGCATATCTCATGCTACGTACACGTGACACCTGCCACCTCTGGTAATTTCAATCGTGAATATTGGAGCCTTGTTCAGTGTTATTCTATCAGGCAAATGTTTTATGTATTTTACAAACAAAAAATGGTGGTTTTAAGGGTGCTGCTGAGAATCCATTACTGCTGGTCAGGGCCCAGTGTGCTGGACACTGCGCAAGAGCAAACAGCCTTGCTGGAGGAGCTTCCAGTCAAACCAAGGGTGCCAAATGGGTTAGGCAGTGAGAAGTGCTATGGCAATAGTGACACTGGGTGCCCCAGCAGCCTGTCTATTCAATGTATTTTGTAGATGTCCCAGGAAAAGAGAGATCTGCAGAAATGCAAAGCTGATGTTTCCATGTGCCAGGTCTCTTTTTGCACAGTTACAGTTAGGTGGGAATAGCTGTGCAGGAGGAGGAAATGCCTCTGCTTCTCACTGACATCATGTTCCCTCTGTCTACCTATACATATGGGCATGTAGCTTTTTTGTATAATATATGTATAAGTGGTAGTAATTAGACTGTGCAAAAGAATCATAAATAACAAAGGAGCAATGAGCTTTAGGCAGCCTAATTAAAAACCTGTTCTCTTTATTACTTCACAAGGTAATCTAACTCAACCTCTGGCTCTAAAGATTTTTAGTGTACTGCAAAGGAAATTAATCACCTGTTAAAGAGTATTTTCCTTAACTCTTCACCTTGGCAAAAGTGTATTGGTTTGAAATGGATTTTGTAAAAAAAAAGTATAGATGCAGCTGAGATTGTTTCATCTATTTATTTATTTATTCATTTTAAATTTGGTAGTATATCGTTTATTCAAAAGAAGCACCCTGCACACTGCATCCTGTGTGGGTACCTGCTAGTCTGGAGTGCTTCACGCTGGGTCATTTGCATCCGGGGCAAACTCTTCACATGTAAACTTGCCCTCATGAACCCAGTGCTTCTGATAACGACTTCTCTCAATTTTATCTTCTCTTAACTGATGAATTGCTTTTCTGTCAGTTTCAGATACTGTTACAGGTTTGAAATAGTTAATTTATGTTTTTGTTTTGATAAAAGCCCTGACAGGGAAACGTGTGGAAAGCAGAGAGCAGCAGTTTTCTAGAAATATTCATGCTTTTGAACATTCCTTTGCTGGATGAAGTAGATCTTCATTAAAAGTTACTGTCTGCCAACACTCATTAAGCAAATGGTACAGATATTGCAATACTTGAGGTCTTTGCTGCAGTGTAGCTGATGACTTGGATGTAGTAAAGCCTGTTTGAGGTAGCTTTTTGGGTCCTGTTTCTGTGGTGAGAGGACATATAAGAAAATCAATCTCTGTTATGACCAAGCTGACTCCTTGTGAAAACAGGCATTACTCTTTTAAAGTCTACAGGATTTTAGTCAAGTCTGCATCAGCTGTAAATTGTCCCAGGGTATTTTCTGTGTGTCGAAACGGGGTTGCCATTGTCATTTTTTTGACTTAATGTATTTACATTTTATGAAGTTTCCAGAATAATTTTTACTGGGGGCGGAGGGGAGGAAGGAGAGATTTGGAAGTGAAGGAGAAAAATCATTAGCATTTGTGTAGCAATCAGGCATGCCAGGTTCTCTTGAATTATTAAACCTAATTAGCTTCATTTATTATTCTTGCAGGCTACAAATATTGGTATTAAATGCCAATCTAAAGTGTGGTATATTTGATCTCTTGGGAACACAAATTTGGTAATATACTGCAATACCACTAAATGTCTGAATAAACCCATGGCTCATTTTATGAATAGTGCATGTATTTTCATACAATGCTGGTATAAATAAGAGCATCTTAAAATGTACTCAGCACTGTGTCATACATCAGTAGTCCAGCGGATATTTCAGTCTGTATTTCTGGAGTTATTTAGGTCCTCATTTCACAAAAGCTTCTATGTGTGCAGAACATTATTCACTGACTGCAGGTGCCTGTGCAAAACTTTGCCATAGATGGCACTTCTGGCAAGACCTGACTTCTGAAAAGTGCTGTTTTTCTTTGGCTTATAGTTAGTAACCTCTCAGGGTGGTGGTTATCTCTTGGTAAATTATACAGCTATGGCCTCATGTTGAGAAAATGCTTCCTCTCATTTTTCTTGTGTAGATGATGATTTGATCCCTGCCCCATGTTAATTATGCTCCTGAAACAGACAAAGGAGAAAATGCCCTTTTAGCTGTGGTGGGCAAGGGATAGCCTGGTCAGAGGGATAGCCTGGACAGAGGGATAGCCTGGACAGAGAGCAGAGGACCGGCACAGAGCTTGCCAGTTAGTGGAATGAAGAATTTTCACCTGTAAGAAGCTGGTCGTGACAAATGGGGAGATTTTGGGTAGCAGTGGAGATCAAAACCTGCTTCCAGGGCCCCCAGTCATTGCCATGCTGTGGGCTGCCAGCTGCACATTCCTTGTGCGCAGGTGAGCACGGACACCAGGTCTGACCGACCATTACCAGCTTCCTGGTTGGCAACTCTGATGTAAGTGCAAGAGCATCCTTCCTGCTCCGGAGAGCTGGTAACCCTCTGAAATGAAACCTTTGTTTGGGCAGGATAGAAGAGGGTGTGGAAATAATTTGGTGTACAGCAGGAGTAGATTGGTTGCATAGGAAGGTTTTTTTACGTATTTGCTTTTCCAGATGAGACTTTTCAGAATTCTAGATTACTTTTTGCAAGCACTGACTTCCTAGCTAGCTATTTCCAGAAGGCCATAAAACACCTCCAAAGTAGGAGGAACAGCTAAGTAGAGACGTGCAGACTGGAAATGGAGAACTGTACTGAAGTAGGCCCAATTTAGTCACTTAAAAATTCATTGAAGCCTGCAGTTATTTAATTTTGCAAAGAACAGGGTCTCCCAGTCCAGCTGACATTTCAGTACTTTATCTTCATTTTGTGGCTCAGGTGAGATTTTTCTAACCTTCACAAAAAAGTGACTTGATTCAGCTTCTTGCTTCTGACCAAATCCAGATGACGGTAGTATACCTTTGTAGAGCTCTTGGATCCATTTTACATATTAATTGGTAGTCATTATTGATTAACTAAGGAAGGGTAATAATAATTACTTTAAATTGTGACCCTGTCCCTGGCTGTGTCAACTTATCATCATATTTGCTGTTAACTTCTCTTTTTGGCAAGATGGCATGCACTGTTTCTTTGTTGTTTTCTAATTATAAATTAATCTGTTGCAAAATAGTTAATTAGTCTTGCCTGTTATTAAAGGCAGTGAAGAAGCAAGAATGCAATTCTCATACCAAAGAGTTAGTGCTAGCTAGAAGAGAATATTCCATGTAGATGGAAAAGGACATGGCTTTTTGCAAGAAATTTGATAAAAAGTCAAATTGGGAAGGGGAATAGATGGGAAGGGAAAGGAAATAATGCACTGAATGATGGGGTCTTGCCACTCTCCGGTTCTTCAGCACAATTCATACCTGCAGCCCCGCTTACAGTGCTGATTTACAGTTGTATCAGCTGGCTTATAAATTCTCCTCCCATTCCAGGGGTTTCACTATTCCCATAGGATTGCACTGCATTAGTGCTGTAGTACTGTTGCAGTTTGCTATTAGTTACCCTCCTGTGCTGTTTCAGTCATGTGATAGATTTTGGTTTGGACCTTAACTGCTCATAGTTTTGATTATCAATTAGTGATGGTGTATATTGCCCGATTGCCTGAAAACAGCTGCATTTAATAGCAGTACTTTTATCTATTTGTGTTATGGGGTACTGTGAAATATCCTGAGTCCTTTATCAAAACTGGGCATGAGGCAGGTTACGGGTAACAGGCAGCTCTGCTTTCTCTGAAGCGGTGCCAGCATCCTTAGTGCTAGTGCCACAGTCATGTTAAGACTCATGTGAAAAGCTGCTTACAGCAGTTAACTCGGAACACCTTTAGTGTTATCTTTTTGTTAAAGTTAGATCACAGATTCCCAGGCCTGAATGGTTCTGAGTGCCTGTAATACAAATTGATTTAATTTAGGGTTTGATTTTTATTTATTTCACAGTGGAAACTGGATCTGTGTGCTCAGCAGATGCTCAGCTTCTGTCACGAACTGAACTCTCATTAATTCATATTCCCTTTTTTGTATGTATCCTCTGAATGTTTTTCCAGTGTGGATGAAGCTCTTGAATTTAAAAACACTTGTAAGATAGAAACATCTGAAAATGTGCTTTTAAAAATTCAGTTACTGTGTGAATCAGCACTAATATCTGAAAATAAAATTAGACTTTTTTCTAGAAAAATGGGTCTGGGATCATTTGCCAGATTTATGGTCCTTCACAAATCCAGACAGAAGGTCAGACATTGGTAGATGGCTGTAACACTACCTAAATGTAGTAAGGACTTAGAGGTGCAGTAAACACACAGAAAATGTTTACAGAAAACATGGTAATCTTCTGGTTTGACCCCACATTAAAAAATGGTTCAGTTGCTTCAAACCAACAGGCAAACTTATTGAAGAATATTAATAAAGGAAACATTCTGGAATATCTCACTCTATCTATCATCCAGCATAGCTGTGCCTTAGCTGTTACTCTTCTGAGATCAGCTCAGTATAAATGACTGCAAAGGGTTTTGATCGAGGGCGCAGGTCCCCTTACTGAATTTGAAGTCCAAGCAGAACAGGCTGTCCCAGCCCCAGAGCGCTGCGCTCAAAGTGCCCCGTGCCACCTTAGTGTAGTTTGGAGGCCTCTGGCTCCTGTTTTCTTAACAGAGACCATTCAAAAGAGTGACGTTCTGGTTTGTATTGGTCCGTGTGGCCTGGCTAGGTGGAATACAGACTTCATAAAATATTTAGCCATGGAAAATGTAACACTTGGCACATCTTCCTAAGGGGCACATGGAGTAGAATTAAAATGTAGAGGCAGAAGAGGCTTGTGCTATACTTGTGAATAAAAGCACAAGTGTGGTGGGAATGAACTGAACTTCTGAAAGCAGACCCTCTTAAAAATAGTATTCTAAGGGTCAGAAAAAATAAATCCAAGGGCCGCTGTTGAGTTGCTGTCCTTTACTGGGGAAAACCAACAAAACGAGGAGAGGCTGTAGGGAAAACTGGCTGGCAAAGAGGGTGACAAATCTGCTCACTGTGGTCTGTTGATGTTGTTTCTGTCTTATTAAAGGTAATGAGCTCCTGTAAGAAATGAGCAACTGCCAGAGAAGATTTTTTGGCAGGGGATAGAGAGGAGAGGCCCCAGCCTGCCCTCCTGCTGCAGAGCAGGCGGAAATACCGAGTGCTACCTGCATACACAATTCAGAAGTCAACACATGCCTCATCTTTTTATTGAGGTGCTAAACAGATCTTTCTTATTTGACAAAGCACATTAATACACTGCTTCATTTCAGATGATGCAAATGGAATAATAAATGGTGGATTCAGTCAACTGACATGCTGGTGTGAGAGAGGAGAATGGCTGTATTATTCTGCAGTGCTGTGCAGTGATTTTCTGTGTTCCTGTAAAACAGGTCCCCTATATAGTCCACCATTAGTAATTTATTTATCTTATTTCTTCATTTTAAAAGCAGACTGAAATAGCAAGGAAAGCGTGTACTCTGAGCCATGTAAAATAAGTCAGGCAAGAGCTTTTAAAGCCACTGGTTGTATTCTGAAGGGATGCTGCTGCTGGCTGTGGAGCTGTGCTTTTTTACAGGACCTAGCAGGGAACAAATGAAGGCAGCTTTCTGTGACTGGCAGCAGTGAGGCCTCTAGGAATGAGTCTGACAGGTACCTACCTGCAGCTGGTACTGGTTAGGATGGGGGGGAAATGCCATTGAGAGAGAGGAAAATTCCCACCTAACTTCACTCTGTATTTCAGTCTTTGCTAAATATATTAGGTACCAGTCCTGCCCTTGTGGAGAGGTTATACTTTGCAAACAATGAGAAGATTAGTTCCTTTGACTTACAAATCCAAAATCAAAAATAACCTGTGAACAATATTTGCAGTAGTGATAACTATTAAATTAGACGTGGGAACATTACAACATCTGAGCTTTATGTGGACCTTCAAACTGACCTGTTAGCTTAGAAAGCTTGCTTAAATCACACTTTTTGTACTGGAATAATGAAAGCGGTAAATGTTCAGTATTTCGTAGGAAGTCTACCTGTTTACTTACAGAGAAAGTGATTTGCTCTTACTCTTTCAAAAAGACCTTCTTACAATATTTCAGTAAACTTAGTTTATTCACAACAAGCTGAGGACTTAACCTGTTTCTGATACAAAATTAAAAGCCTGAGCTCACCCAGCAAAGGAAAGTTTGATCAGTCAGTCGGAGAGAAGCTCTTAAAGTTCATATTTCAATACAGTATAAGCAGGGTTGGGGACAGAGAAGCCCACCTAGTCCAATGGTGGCTGATGACCTGCAGGATGACATTTAGTATCCAGCTGTTATCAGGATGGTTTGCATTAAAAGCTGAAAGAGAAATTTAGGTGTTAATTAAAAACAAAACAAAAAAACACAAAACCACCACTATTTAAGTTGGCCCAAATTTCCTTGAAATCAGCAGAAGTGTAGCCTTTAAACTAAAGGCTTAGGCTAAATTCCTGAAGCTACGAACAAGACAAAAATAATACCCTCCCCCTTTGCACCTCCCCTTTTAATTTCTCCCAGTGGCATTTGGAAGGATGCTGCATGTAGCAAATGTGTCTGGAAGAGAGGATGTGTTTTGTGTGTCCAGAAAGCATAGAAGTGCTGGCACGTGAGGAAGATGGTGCCACAGAGCTTGCGGTGCTGGAGGTGAGGTGAGGAGAACGTCCCTCCACCCTGGCAGGACCACGTGATGGTTTATTCACTGACCAAGTCTCCTCTACAGTGACTGGTGGCTCGTGTGTTGTTTCCCGGAGTTGTCCTGGGTGTGATACAAACCGTGCTGCAGACTTGGCAGCGTGACCAAACAGCTGTCACCTGCAAGAATCCGTCTGTCCTAAATACTAGAGGTATCTTTTGAAATTGCTTCCGTAATTGCCCTGTTGTTGCACTGAACAGATGTGCACATTAGAAATACTGAAAAGTCTCTTAAATAAGGTCAATAAATGCACAACCAAAGAGATGGGTTTTAAACCACTGGGACAGTCTTTAAAAACATGACAAAATTAGTTTTGAGCCTAATTCTTCACTGGTGTAGAGAATGGAGCTGACCCAGTTTTCGCTCATACAAAACGAGAAGTTAGTGTTTTAATGTAGCTGTGCTCTGAACCTTTCCGTAGCACCTTTCCGTGTGTGCCTTTGAAGTGAGGGATGTGGCGGAGCCGTGCTGGGGGACCAGCGTTACACTGGCGGTCCAGGCTCTGCTCATTCAAGCAGGATCAGGTCTGTGTGCCTTCATGGCAGAGTTGCTTATTTGGGACAGAATTTCCATTGCTCTGAAGAGAGATCGCTTACTTTTGAAATAGAGAAGGGGGTGGTTAGTGAAGCACTTCTAGAAGTGAATAAGGTTGGTTATTAGGACGATGTTCTGCTTCCACCTTGCATGGAAATACAGTCTGAGGTAGTGGCTATGGGAATGAGTTGGTTACGTTGCATCAGAACATCCAGCTGCTCAGAGAGACAGAAAAAGTGGAAAGGTTTTATATATGGAGTTTCAGTATATACTTGCAGAAGTGCACATTTTCTAGTGTTCTCCTTCGTCTAAAGATATTGATCTTCTACATGGGAAAAGTGTCACAAAATCTGATATAAGGCTTTTAAAGTGTCATGGTGTAATATCTTCGGGTATAATATTGTCTTTTTATTTGGAACACCCTTTGCTATCCAAAATAGACAAGTTAGCATCTTGACAAAAAGAAGCTTTGGGATTTCGGTTTTACAAACTTGCTGCCTGACACCCCACATGAAGCTGATAACTTCTGTGGTCATAAAGTAAAGACTGAAGTGCAAAATGGCTTCTGGGCAGATGTTGCATATAATGAAATCTTAGTTTAGGGATTCATTCTTGGATAAATAGTCAAGGCTTGAGTATAATTTCTCAGATGTGAAAAATGTTCAGTGTTCCTCTTAAGACCATTGAAAGAGAACTTTCAGGTGACGGAGGATGCGTTGGCCGTCCACTTGACCCATTCAGTTCTCTTATTTTGCAAACACATTCTTTTTTCCAGCTTCTGTTTCCCTAAAATCTATAGTATGAAAATGCATGACCTGTTGTTTTTGATGCCTACTGCGCTCTGTAAACAGTGGTGGGAGGCAGAGTAGATGTGACCTTTTCAGGCTGCTAAATAACTCTGTGTGTTGCGGTATCCTGGAAACTTTAAAATGCTACTTAATGTGAAGATCACAGCTCATTCACATTTCTAATGAGAGTGGGAGGTTTTCTGTCTTACTGTAATTGCTTTAGTCCTCAGCCTGCAGGCTGGGTTATGGCATGTATCTGAAACACAAGGAAACAGCCTGTGACAATAAGCAGTGATCAGTGGTTCTTCTGGTAGATCGTGGCCTGTTATAAAACCACTGGACAAAGCTCCTTCAAGTCGTGTCACATTTTATGTGTGTTTCGTTTGGCTTCCCGTAGTCTGAGTGTGCTGCAGCGCTGCCTTTCCCTGCAGCCCTCGGCAGGTTTCTGAGCCCAGGGTCAGTCTGTTACCTCGTCCATGTGGAAGTGACTCCTGGGACAAATGCCTCTTAACCTGGTTTTGTAAATGCTCGTTCTCCCAGCACCCATTTTCCAATCCAATTTGGTTTACAATTCACCTCTCAAAGAGCCGAAGTTGCTTATATCATGCAGGGTTTTTAAGGTGTTATCCTAAGCTCCTCCATCTGAGCAAGCAAGTGGCAACCTTTGCTATCATTGCATCAGCTGCAGTCTTGACTTCTCATGAAACTTCTGCCTTGATGTGGAGACCAAAGGGGACAGTAGACAACCGGACTCCATGTTCTGTCAAAGTGCAAATTCTGTGTTCAGAGAGTTTCCACACAGGGAATTCAGAGAGTTCCTCACAGGTTGCACAGGCAGATCCACAGTTGGAAATCTGAAGATGTACGCTCTGTGGGAAACTGCAGCGGGTCTGTGGAATCCTTGACAGAAAATATGGGAGTAGAGGTCAGCCTTGAAGATATTAAGATTTACCCTTGAGAAGGATGGGAGTAAAGGAGTATCCGGAGGTATGGAGATGTACCCGTGAGAGAGAAGGGGATAGAAGAATAACATGGATGATAGCAAAATTAACCAATGAGATGTTAGTGCTGTAACTTGTAACCAATAGTGAAAAGACACATGAACTGGTAGAATTGTATAAAAATGCACTTGTAGCAATAAATGGCACCTATTACTTTCATCTTGAAAGAATTTGGTCCATGTCGTTTGTCCGTCTCAACCGCGACAACGCTCAAGGCACCCTTGGATCTTTCAGTGGTCTGGAATTTGCTGTGCATCCATCACCATGAGCACAGAGGGCTTGGGGGTGAAAAGGGGTCAAATGAAGGTCAAATGAGACCTGTTGTTGGGATCTGCTGTGGGTCTGGCTCAGGCATCAAACACAACTTTTACTTCTACTGACCAGGAGCCATTTCAGCACAGAGTTTGGTGCTGTCCTGAGTTCAGAACCCATTTCCATTCCCTGCCCAGTCCTCCTTATCACTACAAGTCTAGCATTAATGCAATGTGCTATCAGTGTCCCAGTCCGAGCACAACCTCTGTGGGGAGCTTTGGATCAGCAGAAGTAGTTGTCCCATATCTATGGAGACATCTGAATTTCTGGTTACTTTCCAGTGCATTTCTGCAAATGGCTGATATTCAGTTTCAGAGCACATAAAAAATTTAAAGAATCACTAAACACTAAGTAAAAAAAAATACAATGGAGTTCTCTGCACTCAGTGAAATTATTGAAGCAATAAAGAATAATGCTTTTGCAGATGAGGCTCCAGACCAAACAGTGCAGAGCAAATCAATAATGTCATACTTCTTGCCAGAATCAAAATACTCGTGGAAATAGCTGTGGAGTGAAAGGGGAAAAGGTTTGTTTCAATCAGTCATTTTTGTTGTATAATGCAATATCACAGACCAAACTAACTCTCTTGCTAGGGACTTTAAGGGCTTGAAAAGCATTTAATCAAAAATGTCAAGGCATTGTTTATCCTGAAGGCTCCTTATAAAAGGAGTATATGGTGGATACAGGGGAGGGAGGCTGAACCAGCAAATTTCCATCCAGTCCTGGACATTTCCCTTGCATGGCCTCATGCAACGAGCAGTTTCCTAAAGCTGTGAGCCTGTCTTCTTGTTCAGAGCATCTCACTGCGTGCTTGGGCTGTGACTGCCAGTGAAACACTGGGAGAAATGCCCGGTCGGGGGGAACTTGCTCGGTATGTTAATGTTTGTAATGCAATATTGCCCTGGAGTCCAGCCTCTCTGCCAGCTGTTGGGGTACACAGTGTAAAATGGTCCTGCTCTTTGGTAATTTACAGTTTAAGCAGTTAGGCTATGCTTAGAGTAGGTAAAAGCTCTAATAAAATTAAATTACCTGCTCAGGAAACTTATAGTGGAACTGAGAGTTGAAATCTCATGAATCTTAGTCCCGTACATTTATGGCCAAGCTTTCTGTTACAGACAGCACCAAGCTAATGCAGGCAAACAAACTTCGGATTAGAATTGCTCCCTGAACCTTGCTGTGGTTGAGAGCAGCTCAGGTTAACGTGCCTGGGGTCAGAAACCTGTTACAAAGGTATAATTCATGATACAATAACCAGAGAAATGCCAGTGCCACCCCAGTAGTTTTGCCGGGGCTGGGGTTCAGGAGAGGCCTTGCAGCTGCTCAGGAGCTCTTCAGCAATATTCAACTCCAACAATATTCTGAACTTAGGGCTGCTTTGTTTAAAGGATGCCTATTTTGAATGTGTCCATGGAATGTCTGTTCACAGGGTGTGAGGTAAAACTTAGCTTTTGTAGTTTTCCTATGAGATTTATTTTTGTTGTGGTTAAAGAGGAACATGATCTTTGGCATCAGTTGTACAGAATGATGCAACAAAAATGATTGTTTCTGCAGCAGACTCTCTGAAGCAACCTGTATTGATCAGGAGGATGTGACAATTTCCGTCTTTTCTGGTGTCAGTATTTCATTGATGAAAGGGCAGCAGTTCCAATTTCAGCAGCTTTGCAGGTTTTGAAATGCATGTTAATTCTGCTGTGGAGCAATATGAACCCTTTTTCTGTAAATATGGAATTGCCATAACTTATATTTTCAGGCTGAAAGCCCAGTTTTATGGGGGACACCAAGATGCATGTGTGCACTTTCTCTCCCCTTCTCACACACAGAGGTTCTTGTGCTTAGGTCTTATTTTCATCCCAGATATCTCTAACTTGGTCAGAACAGGGAACTGAATTGATGTCTCCCTTTATTCTACCATACAGCCATCTCATTTTATATGTATTTTTTTAAAAAAGAAAAGTTCAAATTATTTCATTGCCAGAAAATATTTGATAAAATAGCACATTTCTACAAGATCCAATTAAGCCAGAAAAGCTTTGACTATAGTCAGACTATCTTGCAGTTCTCTTGAAGGTCATCTAAAGGCATGAAGCAGTTTGGGTTTTGGAACGAAAGCTGTCATCTTCATTCATTTTGAATAATAGTGGAAGGAACTAGAATTATAAATTGAGATTCAGTTCTTCCTCCTGCAGCTACTGAATTAAAAAAAAAAAGTTGTATAAAATGAGATCCATCTTCTGATTACTCAGAACAGGATTTTCAGCCTCTCATAAGGCAGGTCAAACAATGCCCAGAAAGTTTCCCCTCCTTTCCTTAGGCCATTAGAGTATTAAATTGATTGCATCATTTTCAGCATCATTTCACAACAGTCAATAGTCCATCTCCCAAATTGTATCAGTGCCTTGGACCATAATACCCATCGGGAAAAAGGAGCAGCTGCCCCTCCTGATACACGAGGCATTAGAAATTCGCCTACAGAAAATTATTCAAACGAAACGGTAAAATGGCAGCAATTTACCAGCTTTCTTCTCCTGCAAATAAATTCTTCTCTAAGAATAAAATTATTTGCTGTTGTTCTTTTTTTTTCTTCCCCTATCAAGTAGCCTAAATTCACCATTACATCGAGAAGTTTAGATCAAAAGAGAATACACATAGTAACTGTGCCATAATAGTCACAGGCACTAACTGAATAAAGCAAAGTCAAGAAGTCAGCTCGAAGGCCGGGAGGAATCAATTCAGCCAGCGAGCAGCTCTGCTGCACCCTCGTGTCGTCTGACCTGGAGGCGGATTTCGAACTGGAAGGGGAAGGGCGGCCAGCCGGTGTGTGCCTTGGGAATTGTGCAGGAAAGGCAGGAGGAACTGGGAAATAGTTTCGTGCTTCTGGGTTTTTTTTTTCCTCCCAAGCTATAGTGCATTCTTCATAACTGCTTTGTGAAAATTATTCTGTCCCTGGCTGACTCCTTTACAGATCATCCTCCTCCTTAACTTAGTGCTGTGAAAAAGAACTTGCAGCCTCCCACCCAAACGTCCTCCCAGTCTCCTGGTGTCAGCCCCTGCCTGTGGCCATCGGAAGCTGCTGCTGATGCCACTGCCTGGGTTAAGAGGGAGAGAAAGCAAGTTGTTACAGGCAGCAACAGTTCATCAATTACTGGCTCAGTGCTACTGCCCATGGGCCGGCAAAGATTGGACATCACGCTCTTAAATTGAAGAAATTCTGCTTTTTTCCTGAGGCCTAGAGTTCACAGAATATGAGGGTGGGTTGAAGGCCATGAGATGGAAAGCACATCTCCCTGCTGGTCTGACCTCTGTGTTCACTGAACAAGCTGGAGTCTGGACCATCGGGCATTTGGGTGCTCGGCCCAGACTTCTGTTCGGCAGCCCTGAAAGTGTTGCTGCAGCACTTGGTGGGAACAGTTTGTAGTGAGCCCCTTCCGAGGCTTTTCTGCTGCCTTATGTCTTGAGGGCCCCCTCAGCTTGGAATTTTCCTTTTGCAGTAGATCTACAGGATTTTCCAAAGAACTGTAAAAGCAAAACATTTGCTTACCTCTGTCAGCTCGAGGTGGAGATGATCCCTATAGTAAAGTGAAGCTGCTAGCAGTGTGTTTGTCTGCCGAGGTGATTGGTAGGATTTTAAGATAAATTGAAAGAAAATGCAGAAAAAAGAAAATTTATGATTTGTGATTCTGCTTTCAGTAGGGTGGTTGTTCCACGTTAAGCTCCAAAACTCTTGAAGAGTGCATGACAGAGTTTGCCTGTATCTGTTCTGTTTGGTTCCTTTCACTTTTTTGTGGTTTTCCCCCAAACAGAAATGCTGGTGTTTGTTTCTTTTTCTGTAGCAAGACAGAGGGTGATAGTTGCAAAGAAGAGTTGAATAGCGGTAGTTTCTATTTTACTTTGATTTGCTGTCGTGGTATCATCTGGAACAGCTAGTGAGGCATTTAAGAAATGTATTCAGTATCAATAGTTTTGTTTGTGAATGTGACTCAGTGCTAGTCTGGCTTTCTCCTTTTTCATCCCAGCTGAAGAGCTATTGAAGCACCTGGGGACCAGCTACTTGTTCAGGTTGAAGGTATTCACACCTCCAGCCCACCTTAGGCAATGGCTTGGTCAGGTTCCTGCTGGAGAGTGGAGTCTCCTGGTGCCTTGCAGTCAATGTTCATAATCGCCACATGGCTAGAGGTTAGGAATGGAGATCAGGTTCAAAACTAGAGCTGATAAACTTTTCCCCAGTTCCATCCATCTGTCCGTGCTCTTTGTTCTGCAGACCAGTTTCCAGAAAGTACTTTCTGGACCTCTTTGCCCATCCCCTGTCCTTACCAAAACTTCATCGTTCTGCTTGCATTTTGCCACTGTAATACCTCATAGTCTCCAAGGGCTCCCTAGGAGTTTGCTTCTTGGCTATTTTCCAAACTGTAGAGAGACTGCTTCCTCTGCTCACCATGCTGAGGACAGTTGTAGGGCTTCTTCTGTAGCATAGCCATTACAAGGGCATCTTTGGTCCAGTGATCCTCAGTGGGAGGAAAGCCATAGCATCAGTAATAGCCAGTGGTGCATCCTGGAGACAGCAGCTCTAAGCTGTAGGGATAAAGTCTAGCAAGTGTTAATCCTCAGCATGATCTTGCTGCAGGGAAGTCTTTGGCAGGAACGATCCTTGCATCCTGGCAAGGCTGGTGACCACTGCAGTGCTACCAAGCGGCCTGGCTTGGAGAAGTGAGGAACCCACCCATCAGTGCCCCTCCCCTTGCTAAGCAGACTAACAGTGGCTTGAAACATGGGAGAGTCAGGGTGGATTGTGGTACCCCTTTGGTTAAAATTAGCTGCAGTCAACAGAGCTTGATGATTCCAGGCCCAGCACCATGCTAATGCCATTATTTGGCTTCTGGTTTTGGACCCTGGTTGGTGGGTACTTGTTCAGCGATCCCTGCAGCATCCTTGGTTTGAGGTGTGGATGTGCCTGAAGTGTAATAGAACTGGAGATAAACTGATGCTAATGCTGCTGCTGGCCAACACTGATCTATAGTGTTTAGTTTTGGATTGTGTTACCTAACCTGTATCCTACCCGAAATGTATACATTTGACAGCACAGTAACATTCCCTCCTGTGATTGCAATGTGTAAGTGAAGAAACCGCTGAGTATGCTGATTGAAATCCTCCTGCCAGACCATCTGGCTTCAGTCACCACATTTTTATGATCCAAACCCCTGTTAACAAAAAATCCCCTTTAGGACTGAGACTCGAATAAGAAAAAGTGAAATCTTGATTTAGAAAGGTCTGACAGTGTATTAACCTGCCATTTTAGGAGGTACCTGTCCCACTGTGAATATAAACATGCTCTTAATGAGAGTGCAGGAACTGTCAGGGAGCACTTTATAAGTGAAAACAGGTGCTTTCACAAGTGCTATCAGCTGTTAAATTGTAGGATTACCATTTGAGGTGATACAGGAAAGGGAGAGGAGTTCTCTGCTTGTCTAAGAAAGTCATCATTTCAGGTATGATGGGAGTTATTTCTGATAAGCTTGCTTGTAACAGTTCAATCCATGTAATTTCAGTCTTCATGGGAGTTAATACAGAGCTAGAAAACAGCTCTCTGGAGTTTAAGTGGGAGATACAGAGCTAGTGATGATATCCATTTGCCTACAGCTGCTCCACCTGTGCCCTCTCATTTTCCCAGAGGCACTTTAGGGCTCACGTAGAAGAAACGTCTCCCTATCATCTGGCTGAGACAAGTCTATTGTTCCAGATTTTACCCCACCTTAGATCAGTGGATGAAGTTGTATCCTCTCAGGAAACAGACTCTTTTTCCTGCATATTTGACTGAAGCTGACAGTGGCCATTCCCCGGCTGTATTACACACTTACCAGCAAATGGAATGTATCAAAGGCCAGATATGGGAAATGAGAGGTTAAACATAAATCTGTTCTCCCGGAGCCTGCAATAGTCTGATGTGTAAGGTGCCTGGGAATGTACCGTGTGCCTCTGATAACAGCTTTTCTGAGTATGTGATGTTCATAGGGCACTTGCATCTGTAGAGTTTGCTGCAAAAGCGTGTAGAGATTCCATCACAGGATTTGCACAGTTGAGAGCACCTGAGAAGACAAACAAAATGCGGTGAGGGGCGTTTGCTCTAATTGTTTACGGGATGGCTTGGAGGGAACATCTTTGCTTCTGGAAAACTTGGAGATCCCAGCTGTGTTCGCTGTCAGTGGGTGAAGGGATCAATTCAGTCCTTTAATGCTCCTCATCCCACAAGTGCAAAGTACTATATGGCTACAGGTTTGGAGGGGTTTGTTTTTTCCTGCCCTAGGTGAGCTGTGGGCCAGAGGCAGGCTGTGTTTGGGTTGGAATAGCACAGTGTATCTGCAGGCTTCTCTTGGATGCAACCAGCAGCCTGCATGCCTCCCTGGGCACTGCTGGTGGTGGCTCAATACCATGAGCCTCCTGCTCCTAAACCATTGCTTTGTATTTCAAAAGCGGTTTGGTCTGTTTTCTGTGTGCTGCTGAGGTCTGATTGTGGAGGGAATCAGAAACAAACTACAAAGTGCAGATGACTGCAGCTGTGATGTGACGTTCTGCAGAAACTGTTGTGGCCTCAACAAGGGTCTTCATGGCTCACCAGGTGAATTTATCTACTCCTCCAAAAACCAGTGTGAGATTATCTGTCATGCTCAGCTTCCCTGAGAAGCAGGGGGAGGGATTATATCGTATATTACTGACAACTGTATCGTGACCTTCAGGTGAAAGATTTGCATCTTCTTGCTGTTATTATCAGCCTTTACTTTGATGTTAGAACTACCATTATTTCCTCAAAAATGTATTTGTATTGACCAGAAGAGACAGCAGACCTACATACTACAATACAATTTCTTGCAATTTGTTCCTTTACTCCAAATGACACTTCCCTCTAATAGCACTCCCACAGTGTCTTTCAGAAATTATAACTGCTGTGGACTGCCTGCCCCAGGAGGTGATCTCTGCAAATTGGCAGCTTTGCCTCTCTGTAAATCTTCTGCCAACTTGCAGAGTTCATGTGGTTCATTCTCTAACAGCTTCTTTATATTTAAGCACACACATACACTCACCCTCACAGTGAGTTTTTCATCGTAACTCAGAAAAACGTTGTTGCCTTCTTTCTGGTTCATTATACGTTTAAATGAAAAATGATGCTCCATTTTACAGTATAGCCACATTAGCTGGTCAGCCATTGTATCTGATCTTCTGGTAACTTTAGTGGGGAAACTGGGGTTCTGGTTTTGGCCTTCTCTGTGCTTATGCTCTTCAGGAACAACAGTTAATGTAAATGATAGCTGGTGTGAGTAATATATATCATCACTGTTCTATCTGTTAGAGTCTAACTGTGCTGCGCCATAATCATGTGTGTAGCTTGTCTGCACATCCCACACCCTGTACTGTTCACCTGAAAAATGTGTACCAAGCACAAGAGGCAAAGCTAATACTGTTAAAGGACATGCTCTTTATTAGTCACAGACCTATTGTATTCCTTGCTTTTAATGTGATACTTCCATGGCTGTTGTCATGTATTGCTCTTACTTCTTGGAGTTGGTTTTGGGAAGGCAATACTGACTGTAGGGTGCCTCCATGGCATACGTATTGCAAATGTAGCCAGTGCTTGGGAAAGTGATATTAAACATTTTGTTTCAGAAGAGGACAGGAATGAGATTTTTATAAGTTATTCTCAAACATAATCGATCCACTGCAAAATTCACTAGCGTGAATTTGTGCTGAAGATGTTGACCTGATCACCAGTTTGAATTTCTTTGTGATTTACTCGGCTGCTCCTTATCCTTTACCTTTGCCATAATGTAACAGCTCCCTGGGGCCAAATGCTGTTTTAACCCTCGGATCCCACCTCAAAGTCTCAAGAGCTGCTCAGAGCTCGGGCAGAACCAAAGCTGGGCATTTTGAGTGTGCTGAAAAATTCACTTGCTTTCCCAAACCTGGAAAGCTCTGTCCCCCTGTTGCCATGGTAACACCTCCCATCCACATTCCTTCATCACCTTGCTCTGCCGCTGTCTTGAAGCAATCGTTATCTTTTCCTATCGCTGTGCTGAAGCAAGGAGACAAATTACGTAGAAACCGAAGGAATGGCCATAAGCACACAAGGGCAGGTTCACTCTGGGTATGAAACCACCAGAGTGATTAGCCCTGAGAACAGCCTAGACAGAGAATGAAGAACAAGTTGTTGATTGGAAAGTGTAGCTCTGGTTCTCATCAAGTAATTCACTGCATAACTTTTATGTTGACAGTCGCACAGATTGTTCCCTGGCACAGGTGCTCTCACTCATACCTCTGAAATCCGGGATTATTTAGGAAAGTGATTGGCTGGGATTTCTCTGCCTGGGTTATGGTTGGCCACCTGGCCAAGCTAAAGGGCACCTGGGTGAGAAGGTTGTCACAGAAAGCAGACTGGCTTGAGACCACAGAAACTATTGTGAAGGGGGTTAAATGAAATACCTGCAGTGCCAGTTCCCAGAGGCTCTATTCTTCAAAGTGATGCCAAATGGATTTGTTGAAATAGGCTTGACCCAGGTGGCTGAAGCTTCAGTTATATAGCTGGTCATCTCTGTAGAGTATCTAGATCTTTCTACTAGAAAATGCTTGATGGCAACCAGCCTGGCAAACTCTCCTTGTAGATACTATTTGTGTCACCCAAGTTAATGCATGTGTGATAGTTCCCTGCGTGAAATAAATTTTACAAGGAGTATGGTCCCATTCATACAGGTCTGTACCACCACTTTTGGTATAGCAGGCTAGAGGTGAAAAGTTTTTGGTATGCTCTGAACCTGTGTGGCCATGCAACATAAATGTGGAGGTGTGGGCCATGTCTTATTTTGATGCAAAGGTTATCTCACGTAATTACAAAGTCCTGTACAACTACCTATTTTTAATTAGAAGCACTGATAATTATCTATTGCGAAGTGGATAATTACAGTACTTCTAACTAAAACTCACTCATTGGTGTCTTCTAGAATGTGAATGAGGGCTGTTCTCCCATTCCTGAAATGTACATTTTACCTGTCATGGCTTGAGATGAGGCGAGTGCCATCGTGGGATGTCCTCATCTCTCAGCTCTACTTGATCTTTTTTTATGACAATGTGGTAACTGATATACTTGGAAAAATAACCCAGCACAGCCTGGTGTAACATATTCACAGTATACACTGCACAATTCTAATGGAAACCTCATAATCAGAAAAAAAATTCAGGGAACTGGCTTTATATTATGTTGACAGTTTTCACTTTAGTTGGAATGTTTTCCACTGTCTGGCATTCTTCTGGGGTTTAATAAAACCACTCTAAAAGTGTTTCCCTAAGGTAGAGGCTTTGTAAATCAAACTCAGATAATTCCATAGTGGAATTCCCTCAGAAATGGGACAGGGAGACTTGCAGTGACAGTTGGTCTTTTGTGTGTGAGGTGTCTTAGGTACCATATGGTGGTGTATTTGGGATTGGATGCAGGATTAGTCAGCAGCAGACCTTCTCTCCTCTTATAAAATGAGTTATTTATTTTCTTCTTTAGTTCTTCATGCTTATATGTATCTCTTCTCATGATCTTTTCTGTTCTACTTACCATTTTAAGGCTTTCTTCCTTTGAGAGTCTCATATTTAGTCAACAGATTGCTCTTCCACCGGTTCCATGGTATCTCTTAATTCCACAAATCTGTCTCACCTTTCTTGCACTCTGCCCTTCCCTCTGTATTTTTTTGACATAAGAACAGGGGAGGGAGGGCGGGATACAACATGATGAAGATAACAGATTATGTCATTTGTTATCTGCTTGAGTATGTAGTATATGTAGAAGAGTAGTATCTGCAGAAGGAATAACATGCACAGAATACAAGTCTTTCATGTTGTCCTCTATAAGATTCCTGCTGAGAAGCCATAAGATTGAAAGGATGGCAGAAATTGAAATCAAATTCATTCTCTCTATAAGCAAATGGGTTGATAGCATTACACTTTGAGAAATGCTGGATTCTCTTGAACAAGACATTCATTGTGTCTTGCTTCGAAGCCTTATCTTACTCCTAATGTTATATTCAGCCTGCTAAATATAGCTAATTTTTCTGATATTCAGACATGAAGAGAAGGTAATTAGTGGTGTTTGTGTACAGAAAAAGCTGATTTGTGCAGGGAAAACACAAAGTCTGCCTCCCACATTTCCATGACAGAGAGTGAATGTAAAGCTGTAACATACCCTTTTTCCCTCTTGCCTCGTCAGAGAGGGGGCAAAGGAGAAGAAAACTCGCTGCTTTGGGCAAAAATATATTCAGAGAAACTGAAAGAGTTGATCCAATGCAGCAACTTGAGCAACTTTTAATTGAGTATGTTTAGTAGCTGGTCATGCTCATGAGCAAATGAAAATTAGAATTAGGATTGTTTTGTAAAAAGAAGTCTGATCTGTCCGGCCATTCCAACAGGCCAAAGTTACTCCTGTTCTGAGTAGCTCAATGTCAGCATTAATTGAAGTTCTTTGTTGATTGCACTTATTTGAAAATCCCCTGGCACTTAGCTGATGTTTCTAGCATCCCTGGAGGGTGGTGAGTGTGTTACATACAGGTATGAAGGATCTGGGAGATCTTCAGTCAACTGTTCTCTTTCATGAGGATATGTGGATGGGTCTGTAATCCTTAGGGTCCCCACAGGCATTGCCCATGAGGTCTTTTCTTTCCCAGATATCATATTTGACCCTGTGGTGCTCTGTGTCCTGTCCCCAAGGTCAATAAATCCCCAAGGAGCCAACACAGAGAGTAAGATCTTTCGATTTGCCAGCAGGTGGCATTAGGGCAGCAGACAGGGATGTGCTGTGGGCATTGCTAATGAGATCAGCGGGACTGGCTTCCTGGGAAACCTGGCTTACCCTGTTACCTTTACGTGCCAGCTCCTCCCCTTAGACTGTGCCTGGGTAGCTTTTCTAACACTTTCAAATCTTGTACAGAATGATTGCCTTAAGTTTCTTTTATTTACCCCTTAGTGTGATTTTTTCCTAAGTCACATGGCCTTATTCCACATCTCTGTATGAATGAAGTATATTGTTGTACTAGGCTTGGATGAATTACTAGGAACAAGGTTGTAAAAGAATGAACATATTTGAAAAAGTATTTTGCATGCTTTCAGTATAAATGAGAATCTGTGAACTTCAAAATCACAGTGGCTGTCAGTTAAAAGGGAAGATTTCGTGTTGCAAAATGATATCAATTTCAAGATGAAGACGTTTGTATATCCAAATGGATGTTCTTTTCATGTATCAAAAATTCTGGTTCACTTCCACCCATGACTGTTCAATAGAAATCCATCTTCCTTGTTCTGGATGAAGTCCTCTGGTTGCTGGGGGAGCACATCCTTCACATTTCCCTATCAATGTGTTCTCTGAGGAGACCGTCCAAAGAATTCTTATGCCAACCAGCATCTTAGTGCAAGGATTTCAACTGGGAAGAATACACAGATGAATTTACAGCAAAGATTCTCACTGAAGTGCATACTAAAAAGTGTTCAGTCTCTTCTTTCAATGCATCTTAATGAAGGATTGCATGGGAAATTACTAAGGACTAGAACAAAAATAGTTTAGACTAGAGACATGTATTTAATGCCAGAGGGAAGGTTGTTAAATCCCACACTTGGCTCTTACAACGGCTGTAATTGTCACCCAGAAACCAAGTGTTCCTAGGGGCACCTCATGCTGTGTGGCCAGTGTAAAACAGGGATACAGATTTTTGTCATGTTCTTAGAGTCTTCCAAGCAAATGTCATTTCTGGGTAAATGTCTTTGTCTGTTGAAGTTACTAGACTTTGGCAAATTAGTATGTAAGAAAAGGATCAGGGCATGGTGGAAAAGGGTGGATTTTTTCCTGACTCAGCAAATCGTCATGCTTTGGAGGAAGAGAGAGGAAGGCAGGTAGAGACCCATCAGTGTCAAACTACGTGAAGGGAAATGACAGTTAACCAATATTTATGAACCCTTTCATCCATTACTGATCTAAAAGAGCTATTTTTCTGACAACCATAGGTGACGTGACCTGGGATGTGGAGGCTGGAGGGAAAGCTCTCGCCAGCTGCTGGTTTAGCTCAGGAGCAGTGTCTGAGTCTGCTGGCATGTGGCGTGCCCGCTAGGAAATAACCAGCACCTGATCCGAAATTATAAGGCCAGAGAAGGGAAATTTAGGCAGAATTCCCAAATTATTTAAATCTATTAAATACGTGCTTTGAAAAGCATAGACTTGAGCAGTGATGTTTGCAGATGTACGGTCCTGAGCCTCTGCTGACTAATTATGATTCCACCTCAGTTGTACTTGGCAAGCAGACAGCATTTGTTCAAGGCCCTCTTGCCAGATGTGCTGGTGAAAATGCTTTTCAATAAGATTTCAATTAAATGCTTTATTAATATTTATTATTCACTGATTGCATTTGTTGGTAACGTGTATTCACCCAGGAGAGCTCAAATGAAATGCAGCAAGGTGTTACGTGCTGGGGTGTGGGAGGGAGACAATTCTTCAGTTGTTTGCACTCACTGCATGGTGTGTAAGTGCTGATAGGGATCCAACACGTGGCTGGTGAGGGTCCCGTTCATGATTTCCCTGTGCGGGACTGGCGCGGCGTGGCTGGCGGGCTCTGGCGAAAGGCAACCACTGCATGTTTGTGCAGCAGTGAGAGGGGCGGGCAGCAGGGCTGGCACGGCTTTAGTTCTGTCTATGTTTTACATAAAGCAAATATTGCCAAAGGTGATTCTCAGAGACTAGAAACTGGGGGCATGTTGGGCAGTGCATGTTCCTCTTGGTCAAGCACTGTGCCATAAGAAACAGCTGCTTCCTCTGAGAGGAAAGGAAAAGCTGAATTTGGCTCGACCTTTCAGTCACAGTAGTTCCCAAATGCAGTGAATCAAGAATGAAGTGCAAGCAGTGACATGTGCCTGGAAGCCCTCTGAACTGGGCACAAACTGGAGTGAATGTCGGCCTGCGTGGGACTTGCTGCGCAGATGCAATAGTGTGGCCGCAAGTCCAGGGGACAGGTGGGCTTAAAGCATTTCCCAAATGAAAGTCTGAAATGGACACAGCCTCCTGCCCCCTGCCACATTTGGTTATACCAAGCATGGTTTTCAGACAGCTGAGCTGAGTTATTTGCATCAGCCAAACTCCGCTTGAGTTACACAATATTATGTTTTTATTAAAGTGCGAATTGTTCCTTTTTTGTTAATATTTCTCTATAAAGTCATTGTGGCCTTAGAGCAAACTCCCCTCTCTTTTCTGTGATAAGAGAGAAAAAGGCAAGACAGAGTTAACGGCTTCCTAACGTGAAGTTTGACAATCAAAGTCTTTGAAGTAAATGCCTGAATTGCTGGATTTCGACACCTCCCTCTGGCCATTCCGTCAGTCTTTAGGCATAGAGCACATAAATATGTTATCTACCAAAACCAAACTTCTGACCTCCAAACCAGACATTTTGATTTATACCAATTACACCATTTCACACATCAGGGTTTTTTGAACAGCCAATGGATTTGTTGTGCATTTGTATTAATCGCTTTTAATGTATTGTTCTGTTTCTGTTATTATGCTGATGCCAGCTGAGAGTAATTCCAGGGGAGTTAGGCAAGGATGAAGCTGTATTAAAGACGAAAAGAATGATTGCATTTCTCTTTAGGATTGATTATTTTTCCTGTGTATCTTAGCGTTTTTGAATGATTGTCAATTCCAAACCACGTTTTTCTTCCTCAGGATTTAAGAAAATAACTTAATGAGATGAATTATTGTCTGCAAAGTGCTCAAAGCTTGGATTTTAAGGTAGAATTGGCTGACATTTAGTAGAAAAACAAGTCAGCATTTCTTGGGGGAAGTTCAGGTTTACCCTCCTTTTTTATATTAAACTTTGCTATGCTTCACATTTAATTTATGAGGGTTTTTTATAAATAAGATTGCTAGCTGGGTGTGTTTCTTCCACTACTTCATATTGATAGCGAAACCATCTGACACTAGAGATTAGACAAGCTCCGCAGTTGGTGCACATTGATATCTCTTTACTTAATCCTGTCAGTCTTAACTGATAGGGCTTATTTATGTGCACAGGGGGATTTTTCATATGATTAAAACCTAGTAATATTGGTGCATTTGGAACATTGCTATTCATTTACAGGGACAAATTTGACTAATAAACATTGATTTTACTTTTTTCATGGATTTAAATAATTTTTAGAATGAGCAGTTACAGTGGTATACTCTTTAAATAGATTCACTTCATGTTTAGACTAAAATAAGTAGTGTTTGACTTAGCAAAGCTTGAGGAAGTGATTCTGTTTCAGACGTTTAGGGCTCGATTCTGCTTGAGACAGCTGAGGAGCTACACTACACTGCAGAGAATACCAGTTCTGTTTATTAAACTGACAGAAGTTGGCACAACAGAGCAAGTGAGTTGGTGATGGGTTTTAAATTTTTGTTCCAGGAAAATATTCTGGAACTGACTTGGGTCAGAGGGGAAAATGGGACGAGGCGGATGTCCCACCATAGCAAGACTTGCCTTTCAGGGAGGCTTTTTCCAAGTGCTTCATAAAGTAGATTTCAACTCTTGTCATGTGTCAAGGCACGGCCTGTGACTCTGTGCTTGGCCCCTTGTCTTGACGCAACATCTGAGAGTGGCTGGAATAGAAATGAGAACATCATTTGCTGAGATAGAGCATGTTTTCATTAATATGTAAACTTGCACCTTATAATAGGATAGATAGCAGTTTCAGGATTGAGCCTCATGTACAGTGGGTAGGCGCAGTGAAAATTATTTCTTTTTCATTATCTTGAATGGTAAACCCATCTGCCAGATACAGAGTGCTGCCGAACATGGCTTGCTCTGTTTGTCTGTGGGGAAACTAATTAAAAGATTATAGCTTCTGTGTTGAATAGTTGTTCAAAATATATTGGTGACACTGCTTGCCATTCAAATTTCATCATGTTGCAAGCAGCAAAGGGAAAGCCTGCCGACACTTTGGGATTCAGTTCATCTCATTCGCTTTCTAACCTGATCTCCCAGCTTCTGTTTGTTAATAAATGCCTAATGTTAAATGAAGCCCAGCATCCCACAGTGATCCAGTTTACTTTGTGCGAGGACCTTCTGACAGTCTCCAGAGAACTCGTGTCTGATGTCCAAAGGAGAATTGTCGTCCTTAATTGTGTATTATAGAAGGAGTTCTGACATACTTCGCTGGTTGAACTGGCAAGTCGCTTTTTCTGTGTGATGTTTGTAAATCAAGTCCTGATAGTGGGTGCTGAGAAGCACTTACTGTTAAATGCATCCCACGCTGTCCAGCTGGAGTGGGAGTTTCATCCCGCAGCAAACGTAGATTGATCTATTTAAAACCAGCACCCTGGTATCTGGGATCCCATGGTTTCCTCTTGCCGCTAAGTGAGACTTTGATTTGATTTGCACTGTATTGCAGTTCTATCAAAAATTTACTCTATACTAAAAACATAAGAATTAAGTTTCACTTGGCATCTTCAAAGAAAAATCTGGCTGTAAATAATAATAAGTCAGCTGTGGTTCACAATTAGAAGTGAAGGAGCAGGGTGCATCTCTCTGATCTACTTTTCTGACTTTTGAGCTAGTTTCCCTTTTTAGCTTTAAGCTACTTTTCCCCTTGTAGGTGATGTTTTCTGGGACAGAGGGAGCTGCAGCCGGCAGAAGCCTGAAGCATCTGATCAGTGGTCTTCACCAATTTCAGATGGTCTAAGTAAAGTGCTCAAGAAACTAGGTCCAAGACTTACAAAACCCAGGTAGACCATATTAGAAATGGTGATCTAGCTGTACTTGTCAAGTATCGACATAACTGGTTTACTTTCTGTGTCGTCTCGTTAACTCCTCATCAGTGAAGGCTGACTGATGGCCTCGTGAGGTCAGTGTGCTGCGTGTTGAGTGCCACTTATCTGCAAGAACTGTGAAGTAGAGAAGTTAATATTTAATCTTAAATCTCTAAGTGCAGCCTGGATAACAAACAAGACATCTGTCATGAACTGCACTTTTTAGCAAATAATTGTAAAATGTAAGATGTCCAATACTTTAAAATTGTCCATCTCTTGTTGTCTTGTGTGACAGGTGAGAGTTAGGACATCCTGATCCTTATAAAACTAGGAGTTAAATTGGATTCACAAGAGAGATTACACATAATGAGCCATTGATATTGAATTCTTTACTTTCATTTTTTGATCCTTCTCTGTGTTGCCTTGAGATGTTCGTTCTTCTAGTGAGTTCCTTCCAGGAAGGATTCCCCACAATCCTCAGAGTTTCGCTCTTTCTCTGTACTATTGAAGTTCTTTCTCTGTTATTACAGTTTCTTTTTAGCTGAGATCCTCTTTGATTCCTCCTGAAGGATCCTTTTAAAAAGCAAATGCAGGAGCAAAGCTGCTTATTACTGATATTCACAGACTTGCTCTAGTAGTTCTTTACTTCCAAAAAAAATTTAAGATTTTATGAAATGCACATATTAATCTTTTCAACCAAGGAACCTGAGCATGTTAATGAGGTCAGAAGTAGCGCAGCTGTTGCTAAAATGTGTTATATTTTCAAACCTTTACACTGGTTATGGCAAAGCTGAAATGAGGCTTTGTGTGAAGGTTTAATAAGAACTTAGAGAACTATGTTTTGTAAGCTGATGGGCATAAGACAATCTTTCCTAGGCAATCCCAAAGAAACTACCTTCTGTTTCTCTTGTTTGGGAATGCCCTGAGGTAAGGATGCAGAGTTGCTCCAACAGAGGACTTGATATCAAGCACTGTACTGCAAATGGTCTAATACCACAGTCTGCTGGGAAGATTTGCTGGGTGTCAGGTAAGGATGAAGAATGTGAACAGATGAGCAAATGCTAATTACTCGCCCCTTTTGCTACCTAGAGCATTTTTTTTAATGGTGTTTCCTGAGCTGGCTTTTTTACTTCTTCTTTAATGGGAAATAAAGCATGAAGGCAAGTTGACAGAATATGCACTGCTCTAACATTGAACATGAAAGACTGTACGTAGGACTCAACATAAGTGTTTCAAACACATCACTAAAGAGTGTGCAGCAGAGGCAGACACCAAACAGAGGCTTTCGGTATTGAAAAACAGAATCGTCAATGTCTGGGCAGAGCTGAAAGTCTGACCCATCATTGCAGACTTCTTTGTCCCAGTTTTAATTTAGTCATCTGTCTCCATCTGTAACCACCTATTTGAGCAGTGAATTCGGGAGCAAATCAAAGCCTCTGGTGGAAATATCTGAAAACTCAACCCTGTTTCTCCTCCCACAGACAGTTTCCCTGCTACTCGAGAAGAGCGTTAATGGTAACAACTGCTACCGTGTGGGTCTACTTCCTCACTTCCAGGCAGAGTAGACCCATGATCGGGAGATTTCAAATACTGTTTAATTTCAGGGTATTTGTAAGTATGAAACAATCCTTTAATAGTTAATGAAAGTTGTTACTGGTACTTTTTGACAAACTGACATTTATTATGAGCATTTAGTGGGTTTCTGCTTTTCTGCATCAAGACTAAACATGGTGTGAGTGTGCAGAACTGCAGTTCGATACATTCGAAGCCGTGCATGCACATCAGAGAGGAAAATCTCTCCCTAAAAGATTAAATGAGGGCATGGGAAAATGCCTTAGAATTTAATTTAAGTTCGGGACCAAGAAGAAAAATGAAAAGCTTACTAATATTTTAATTAGAACAGTGTCTTAGATTTTTTTTTTCTGCTTCAGAAATATTTTCTTTTTAATTAGATTATCTATGTAGATGAAGAAATGTAACTATTTAATATTTTTCTTTGCCTTCTCTTTCTGCGGCATTTTTGCCTTATTGCATAACATAGTTGATGCATTAGGTAGCATTTTCTAAAGATCATTGGTCTTGACAACAAATATTCCAAGTTGAGACCATGATACACGAATGGAGTAAAATTACTGGTGTAAGTGTATAGAAGAAAGTTTTAGGATTTGAGTTTTGTGAAAATGTAGATATAACAAGAGCAGTACCAGTGTTTGAGAGGCTATAGTTGTACCTGCTCCAGAAACAACTGGCACAGGGGGCAGTATAGCTAGTTGTCTATCTACATGAATGGTGTGTGTTTGTTCTACTGAAGTAACTAAGGCACAAACTAATCCCTGGTGGCTGTTGCAGGGATAGGGCAAGGGTTTCTTGCTGGGAAGGGTCCAGCAGGAAAGCCGCTTCCCTTTCAGACAGAAGAGGAGAACAATAGTTATAATTTGCTAAACCACAATTTCTCTCTGGGATTTAATCCTAGAGCATTATAACCAGACAGCTTCACTTCAACTTTCCTTTTGTCCTTGGAAGACAGCCTGACTCATACAGAACAGCATGTTGTAATGTTCTGTTGTACAACATGACATTCTAGTGTCATTTTGTCTTTCAACACTGAGATTTTATATGGCCTTGACAAATATTTACTTAAAGGATGCAGTGTTACTCAGTACAACCCTAAGTCTGCAAAGGTATCACAATGTTTCCATAGATATGACAATTTTTTTCTTCAGTGCTTTCATCAGATGACAAAAATTCATTAATCTGGGCTTCTGTAAAGTGCAAAGATTAGTTCAGTGTGTATGTATAATAGCTTTCATTTTTCACTTCCAATTGATCATGTTGAAGCAACTTAAAAACTGAATACATTGACACTTACAAAACATAACAAACACAGTCATGGTCTTATTGAAGACAATCCTGTTGAAATTCTTCCCAACAAGCACTTTGACAAGCATCTTCTTCCAGACCTCTAGAATTTCTTCACTAGGGAGGTGTAGCTGAGCAAAAACAGAAACACGGCTGTGAAAGTGCGGGGAGCATTGAGAAACTGCACTCTAGCACAAGTTAATGCGAGACTGATGGGATGTTTCTCTACCTAATGTGCACTATTACTGTATGTTATTTTTTTATATCTCTCCATCCTATTCAGCCTTCATGTGCTATCACCTTCTGTCTCGTCAGCGGGGAGCTGGCTTCTCAGACCTCTGAATAATTGGTAGTCAGAATTATAATACTTGTCCTTTTCTTCAATACAGGCTCCATAGTAGGTTGTCTGAAAATGACCCTTTGGAACACAGCTGCATCCATTGTCCTGAATTCCTGCTGCCCAGTGTTCAGAAGCTAGACTACTGAAAAACTTACCTGTTGTGGGCTCTCAGAAGTGATGTAAAACACACCAGAAAGTGCACATTGCTGCTTAAATCCCCACCTTCACCACCAGTCACAGTCCCCACGACTCGTACAATTTACAGTATACTAGCTGGCAATTTCCTTTTACAGCACAGCCCAGTAGTAGAAAGGGACACGTTGCCCGTGGAAGCTGTTCCCTGCTGTGACTGTGCTACCCAAGCAGATCCTGGTTGAGAAGACATCCCCTCCTCTTCTGTCCTTCTGCCCCCTCCAACACTGAAATCAGGATTTGCTACTCAAATCCTTTTTTCATTGGTATCCACCAAGGCAAATATTATCTGATAATAAAGAGGGAGTCATGCATCTGGTTGAGTCTTCCAGCTTTGGTTTAGCCATTTCGGACAAATGGACCGTGGAGCTCAGCAGTGGGTTAGGACCTAGCCTTAAAGGAATGAATTGTGTAGAACCATGTTTTGGACTCAGTCGGCAGCTCTGGGGACTTTTTCATTCCTTGAACCTACTTAATAACAGATGCTTAAGTAGCCAAAAGGAATGAAGCTTTTCCCTCTGTCCTTTCACAGTGGTTTGCTATCACCTATTTTAGTAACACTTCTAAATTACCCTTCATAACTCTTATTTCTCTTCCTAATAAGTCTTAACAGGACAAAGGAGCTGAAACACCTGTAATCCATATGTCTTTACAGATACTAATGTGTGATATTTTATTACTAGATGACATACCATTCTTCAGTGTCTCACATACTTGGAGCAGGAGTAGCACCACAGTGACTGACAAAGGAAAACTGAAATACTTTTGTGTCCAACCTCCTATACTTGTTTATATACATGCAAACGTGTGCTGTGAGCAAGGCTATGCAGATACCTTGCAATATTTCTCAGGTTTTGTAGCTGGTTCAAGCTCTTGGTTCAGTCAATACCCTGAGATCTCATGGTGTTTCCTGGTGGTGGTGGAAATTGCTAGAACATTGCTAGAACTATCTTAGGTTAGAAGTTGCTCCTATCAATTCATATTTGTAAAATCAGAAACAGGTTTATTGAGAGCAGCTGGAATTGGTGTTGGTTTGTGTGATCTTTGCGTTTGAAAGAATAATTTTCAAGTGAAGTTTTACTTTTCAGCCTGTGTCCCTAACAAATTAAAACAATAGTTAGGGAAACTGGTTTTAAATGGTTTGGTAGAAATAGAAGATGGACTGACAGCAGTGTACCTTCACCAGTAACACTGGTGAGTGTTTTTCCATTGATCTTTCAGCATTCATATTTGCAAAGCAGGATTCAGTATTACGAACCTTTCAATTCTGCAGCAGCAGACTTGTAGTTTTCATAAAGCCCATTGAAAGTCTCCGAGTTCGTTGGGGTGAACAGCAGGATGTGTTTTTCAACAGGGACATCAAAAATCTTCACAGATGTCTGAGAAACAAAAGACTCAACATCTGTTCCACTCTTTGTAAGTAGAACAGTGAATCAGAAGCTCACAGTGTCAGTTCCATTCAGTTCTGCTACTGCAAATTTTACTTTTAAGACTCAGTTCCCAATGATTTCCATAGCCATTGGATTTTTTTTTTCATTGTTTTAAAGAAGATAGTGAGAAGAATCAGCAGCTGCCGCCTGTTTTCTCTGTTCCAGGAAAAACCTCATTGTTATTCATAGATTTTTACAGCCAAAAGGGACTGTTACGATCTTCTAGTCTGACCTGTATAACACACACTGAAGAATTAGTGCTAAAGATGTGCTGAAAGCAGAAAGCAAGGAGGCCCGGCTGCAGCAGCCGGAGGAGCTGGACCAGGCTGGGTCCTGCCATCGCACCTGGGTGGCATCAGCAGCTCCCCTCTCCATCCCTGCCCAGAGCTGCCCTTGTTCTCATGCCACCCCATGATCAGAGGCAATGGGGTACCCCCCAGGCAGGCAGGTATTTCCATGTCTTTCCCTTCCTACCTGCACTAGCAACAGTTATTGCTGGTGTCTTTCTTCCTTGTCTTGGCCCAGAGGATCCGGTTGCCGCGTGGTAGAAGGGTTGGAGCTGGGATTAGGGACCGACATTCCCACCTCCTGCCCCACTTTGCTGCCGCAGCAGCAGCCCAGGCCATGGTGTTGTCTCCCCAGGAGGGAGGTGTTTGCATGTTCAGGCAAGTTCACTATCTGGCCAGCTGTTCCCCATTTGCTCTAAGAAACAACATCGCCGGGCCTCCTTTCTGCTTGGGTTCCTGTCTTTCTATTGTGGCTTTTGTTAATACAGAGAAATACGCACACCTCAGGATTATCTTCAGTGACCAAATCCAAGGTAAAGTTTTTTAGTAGCCTCGTTAGATTCAGTTTGTTCTGTCTCCCGTCTTCAAGCACTTCATTATGCACAGTTTTTCCCTTGGACAAATAGTGAAGTTTGTGGGTTTGTTTGCTGTACCAACTATAGGAACAAAGAGGCTGTCTTTACTCTGAAATGTTGTTCTCGGCTTTGCTGTTTCATGATCCTCAGTAACTGAAATTCCATAACTTGTACAATAAATGTCACAGCTAGATCACAGAACAAGATTATAGATAAAATTCAAGGTACATCTGACAGTTTAAATTTGCTCAGTAATCTTAATATACTGCAATATACCTTTTCTATTTCTGTACACGCTATCTGTGACATACACTCAGGATGCCCTTGGTCTGACTACTTCGTAGCCTAAATGTTGGTGCTACTTATGTGTGGTTTTGTTCTTGTTGTTGGCCATGTCTGTTGCTGAAGATGGCCAAAAGCAATGCAAAGGAAAAGAGGTAAACATCTGCAAAACTCCCTGAACCTGGCAGTACATGTTATTTAGAATGTGGGTTGGAAAATAAAGTTATTTTATCCAGATCCTTAAGTATAAATTAGGAGCTTGAATGTAGGCAGCCAGACTGAAAATATCAGTTGTCCAAAGGTTGCTATTTGCCTCTTACTTGCCTCTCCTGTTTATAAATGCAATATTTTTTGTGTTAAGCTGTTTGAGTTTCAAGTAGGAAATAAATTAACCTGAAAAATTCCCAAACAGCCTTTCTGTAGCTCAAAGCTGCCACGACAGCTCACTGCACCTTGCCTGCTAGGCTTCTGTGCTCCTGCCTTCCTAAACACAACACAGGTGTTCTTCTGGATGCCATAGTTAGCATAGACGTCCTCGCTGGCTGTTATCCTGAAAGGCCTCTCTGGCACATCTCTTGCTATCTCACAGAAAACCTCCACGCTGTCATTGTGATGTTCCTAGTCCCCAAAAGAGTGTTTATTACCACTGTGTCCTGCATCCTGCTAGGATGTGTTGGAGTGAGAGCTACAGGTGAGGCAGGATCCTGAAAACTTGTGAGATACTGAAGAACAGTGTCATTGTAAATTGTGTATAGCTTGTCATGATTACATCCATGGGGAGATCCTAGGAGCGCTGTGACACCACTGGTGCATTCACCTGTCCGGCTGGTGTTGGCTGACCTGGTTCAGTATGGATGGTGCGTGGTCCCCAGTGTCCTTCCTGTGCTCCTCTCTTCTGCCCTGCACCCCCCGGCATTTCCATGCTCTGCAGATGGGGAAGGATGGTGCCAACAGCTCTGCGCAGCCGGCAGGATGAGATGGATTAGAGAGGAGGGCTCTCAGCTTGCAAGAGGACCTGACAGATGTGTTTGGTGCTTTGAGTGCTCTTCAAGGCAGGGACCTTGACTCCTACATCTGTCAAATAGTCACCATGCTGTCCACCCTCAAACCAATAGTGAATAAGCATGATGAAAGGCAACAGCACCTCCATATTTGATTTAATCAGACAATTATTTCATGCTAGATGAATAGTAATTTATATGCTGAGACGTCCCAGCACATCCTGGCACTCGCATTTTTGAGCAATCTGTGACTAATGGAAGGCCAAATACAGCTCTCTGTTTGCTTGGACACTATTTTGTTGGCTTCAACCCATTAAATTTCTGACATGCCCTAGCTCATGCTCATGTATTGTCATTTCAGCCCCTGAGTGAAATCAGAGTCCAGTCAACACGTGCAGGCAATACCCACTGTCAGCGGGGTCAGGAGATCTCCGGCATCACTGCAATACCAACGGATTCTCAATCTGGCCCAGCGCTGGAAATCTGCCTTCCTTCATCAACGGCTGCAAAGTAAAATTCTGGGCACTCTGAGCATTTTCACAGTTTGTCCTATTACACTTTATGCGTTCACTGGCTCTGTTACTGTGAGGCATTCTGGTAATGAATCCTGTTTTCCACATCGAGAAAACTTGGACTATGCACTGTCGCCAGCACATTTTGGATCTTATCAGTTCAGGTGTGAGTCCAGACACTGCTTTGAACTGGGCAGAGAGGTGCCAGAATAAAAGTCTCTTCAGTTGGAGAAAACTCTTAATTGAGTGTTTCAGATATTAAAGATTTCAAGGACACGTTGAAAAAGCAGGAAAAAGTGTTCCTATTTTACAGACTTCTGACTGCATGACTTGACAGCTGAAATTAATTTTGCACTATTTGCCTATTGTTCTGTATCATTCAGCCCCAAATCCGAAGAACCTTTCTCATCTCTGGAAACTCGTAGGAATTTGCTGGAGAAAGGACAACATGAGTTGGATCATATACACCATAATATTTTATGACTTCCTACCCATGCAGATTTCTTAGCTGGCAGGATCTAAAAACCACAGTTAGTGTGATATTCCTAGAGCTGTGTGCTCTGCCCCCCACACCGCGTTTTGTTGAAGTTGTTTAAATCATCAGATGGAAAGATGAAAAAAGGCACTTCGGTATGTTAGACAATATTTATTGCTTTTTTTTGATGGAATTAAGCACGAAAGGACCATTCTTTCACCAGAACAGCCTGCAACTATTCATGTCTATGATTTTACACCATGTTTCAATAGAAATGCAGCCATCAGGTAAGCCTGGATTTTTAGATCAGTTACAACTCTGGGCAGGGTTTACAACTTTCTGCATTTGGAGACTCCAGTAGCAGTATGACCCACGCCAGCAATGGGATAAGTCTCGCCAAAGAAAAGGATGGAGTTAAGTAAGGATGGGTAGGTCAACAGTTCTACCCACTTCCCAGCAACCACCAAATCTGGGACGGTTTGGCAGAAGCTCTTCCTCTGACGATACAGGGAAGTCTGTTGTGACCAGGGCTGTGCAGACACTGCTGTAACAGTGGAAGGTCTCTGTGCCTGAGTACCTGTTCAGAAAAGTGCTGTGGATATGAAATGGTCTTATCTCTACCTGGGCTGCTCATCTAGAACTGTGAAAATGTAAGTAGAAACAATCACATTTTTAAAAAATGCAGAGAAAACTGAGTGCCTGAGTTTTTCAGGTGGGCTCTGGGTCTTCTGAATGTGTGGGCTTTGGTGGTGATGGCAAGCAATATATCCCAAAGTTGGACGAGAAAACAGCCTTTTGAGTTTAACAGTGAATTACTTTAAAAAAGCCAATCACTGCCAAATCGTCAGCATGTATGATGGCTTCAGCCCGATCTGATTAAAACAGTACTGGGTCCTGTTCTTTTCACCCATGTAATAAACGCTGAGGCCTGTCTGACCCCTGTGGAAGGAAAAAAGAGTTGAAATGGCCATCAAAATGAATGACAGAAATTTCTGTGCAATCAATATAGAGGCAGTGGAGGTGCAGAAGGATGCTGAATACAAATGGACTTGAGCTTCTTAGGACTGAGCTCGAAGCTGATTCAAAGTGAGCTTGGGGCATCCAAATTCAACCTGAGGTTCTGGTCACCTTTTAAACTATCACTGACTTTAGAGGATCAGTGATGGATCGGTACTGTGTTTTCTGGGACCTCTGCAAATGGCTGTATGTCCAATTAACTGCTTAATCACAGATGGAGAATAGACATGAGGAAATTCAGACAAGTAGGAAACCTGTTCTGCAAGATTCCATGTGTCACAAAATCACAGTAAGCTCTGAAGAGCTATCGACCTGAGGTGTAATCCAAAATGACTTCAAACCAATTGCAGATTTTATTGGATTGTCTGTTCAATTAAATTAGGTGTCAAAATTGTTCCTTCAGTGCTGCAGAAGGGATCTGATAGTCAGAGAGACGTAATAAAATTCCTCTGTGGTGCTGCAGCTTCACTTTTCAGTTTAGACATAAGAAACAAAGCTGAAATGTCACAGTTGTCCTTTAATTCTGGATTGTTCCATCTTTTTGGTTCTGAATTACCCCTACCAGTTTTACTGAGATTACAGTCAGTCTGTTTATTTGGTAAATTCTCTTCCAGCTTTCAAGAGTTTTAGGAATCTTGAGTCTCTTTAAAAAATATGTTTTCTAACTATCGTATTTTCAGAAGAATTGGAGCCGCAAGTTGAGGATCATGGCATTAAAATCTCAGCCATAAAGTAACCCTTTGACCTCTGTACATCATCCTGGTCGGACCAGAGCAAGAGTCCAGCAAAGGGTTAATGAAAATTGTATATGAAAACGTCCGTATGGTGGTAAGTGCTAGAGTCAAGATGTACAGTACAAGTGGATTATCGAAGATGCAAGTCCTGGTATTGTGCATTTTAGCAATACGACAAGATCAAAAATTGAGTCAGACTGTTTTACTGCCATCAAGTCATTTTGCAGCAGGCTACACTGCAACTAGTTTAAAATACTATTTATTTTAAGGTGAAGCAGGCAAGCATCTGCTCTGGAGTGTGCAGGCTGCAGAGCAAAGCACAGAGCAGTATCTAGTGGTCACATAGTGCTTGACTTCTGCTGTCTAAATGCAGAATGGAGCTCTTGCAGCTTATGTCAGTGATATAACCCCTCAGCATATTTCTCATGTGGTTAATCTTTCTAATGGGTTGCTTTAAACAGGCCTGTGTAGCCTGTTCTTGCTGGCCAAATTCTGGCCTTGGAGTTGTAAATTGTGATTTTACAAAGCATAGGATTTGGCTTTCATGCTATGTCCCTTGCCAGGACAGCCATTCAAAAATTCTCTCTTCCATACAATACTTGAGTGAATTTCTTGATTTAAGCAGGTTCTTCAGTTTCTTTTGTGCTGTGGAATATACCAGGTTGTGTATGAGGAATCATTAGGTGACCACCTGGCATTTTCAGTTGCCAGTTCTCAGTAGTTTGAAAGTCACTTGTGATAGGTGAGATTTTACTTGTTGTCATACATAAACATTTACCAGTCAAAATGTGATTGAAGTCACTATTGGTGGTACCTGTGCTCCGAACGCTTCATGCTATCTTGTACAACTCATAAAGCAGAAGCCAGTTTCCTGACTTTGTGTGTCTTGCTAGTGTGTGTCTGAAATAGCTGCTCTCTGCTGAAGGCTGTGCGTGCTGGGTTACCATACTCTGTATTCCCAGTTCTCACAAGCATACCTGTCAAATAGGTTTATCAGTTTAAAGGAGGTATTCTTGTCGATGCTATAGATTTAATCAGAGGCTGAAGGCAGGTGATTTCACTCTCCTGTATCAGCACCTCTAATGAAAGTTCAGTATGGCGAATCATGCTTTCGGTGGCATTTGTGCAGAAGCTGCTGTTTGCACAACTCTAGATGATGGGAACTTGGGAAGAAATTCAATAGCAAGGAGGAGCAAGTTACTAAAAATACTGAAGATCAGCTTTCAGCAGCAGCAGCCACAGGGGGCTCAGCAGTTAAAGCAATCAGAGCACTTGGTTTTGTACAGGCTCAGGAGGCAAACTTTACTGTCTTTTGTTTGTTTGGTGTATTAAACTTGTGACTCAACTGTATCTGCTCCGAGTACACTAGGAGATGCTTGGTGAAGTCATGTAATTTTTGTCAACTTCATCATTTTAAGAAAAAAAAAAAACTTTGATATATGTTCCATGAAAGAAAAACCTCTAATGACGCCTGGATTTCCCAGGATTGCTCAAGTCAGTCCTATGCCAGTATTCTTGTCTTTGCTTAATAACTTTTCATAAAGATTTCATGTTTTTTTCTGAGCCACATATGAGCTCCCTCTTATGGCTAAATGGCAAAATTATTTTCCTTGGTTTAGGAAGTATACCTGCATATTACAGACCCTAGTGAATTCAGTGTTTTGTTAGATGCACAGGGTTTTGCTCCAGCCTGTTTCTGTCGCTGTGCTACCTGGGGGAATTGCAGTGAACTAGAAGTGCAAATGGAGCGGGTTCAGGACCAAACTCTTGTCAGACATAACTCATTTTTGTATGTTTAATGTAGTAAATGGGAGTAAGTCATCTTGTTGGGGTGATTCTCTGTACTTGGTGGAATTACGACAGCAATGATTTTGGCTGTGTGAACTAAATGTAGAGAAGCATATTCAGTTATACACTTGGAAGATGAATTAAAATCCAAGTTCTTACATGGGTGCAGAGGTAATTGTATGTTTAAAACCAGGGGTAAAACCAGCTTGCTATCTTGTTGTATTCTTCATCTGAGCATCTGTATTTTTCTTCTCAGCAGCATAATAGATCGGTACATCCTGTCATTACATACCACTATCTTATCAATCTTATCAATGCACAAGACAGTTTACCTTTGCAGTCTATGGGATCTTCCCTGCTGCCATCCACAAGAAATGTCACTGTAAGAAGTTCTCAAACATTATTTTCTCAAATCATACCCACTGGCTGTGTGTGGCAGCTTATCCCAGAGCAGCCAGAGCGAGTTCTGGGCTCACCAGGAGGAGGCTGTGTGGCTCCGGGGGTGCTGTGGAATGAGGAGCAGGATCCAGCACGTTCTAGCTAATTCCAAGGCAATGTTTTACACCAGAGGCAATGTCAATATAGTGATTTTTTCCTAATAACTTAAGGCTGCACAGCTGGTTTACCACCACTGGGAATTTGGAAGATGAAATGCTTATTGCACAGTGAAACAGGACTCTCTTGGGAAGGGGCAGAAGAAATTGTTGGTGAAGTCCAGACACAGAAGCTGAAGCCATTTGGAGGCTTCCCAAATTATACAGGGAATACTAAGGTGGTGTATGGACATTAGATATGTATGTAGATTGTCTGGGGGTTTTAGGATCTGTTTTTCTCTGAAATATTTCTATTCCAAACAGTTATTTTATGAATAATCTCTTACCACTGAGTGACCTGAATAGGCAGAGTTGCAGGTAACGAGTTGTGGAACTAGTAATGTAAGTAGCGTGCTTAGATAATGAAGGTTGGTGGAGTTAGTAGCTCCTGGCTGGAGCTGGCCGAAGTTTGGGACTCCATCCCATAAAAAGCAGTCATTGCACTCACAGACCAGTGAAAATCCAAGTCCCATTCACCTGATAACTGCGAGACCGAAGTTCAGTGAGTGAACAGCCTTCTTCATCAGACAGATAAAAACTGTTTCCTTGACTACCCAGAAATAGTGTGGAAACATCCATCACGCACCTTTCCCCTGCTTTACTGAGTGATTAGACTGCTCTTCAGCTTTCCATCAATTCCTTTTCATTCCCCTCATCCTCTGTTTGCCTCCCAGGTGCTTTATTTTTCAAGTTGCTTTAGTGTTGCAGGAAATCATCACTCGTCTTATTTGGAGCCTTTTCTTGCGTTTTGTTTTAGATTTTTATTGACATCAATCACTTTGGGCATTCGAGAGAGAAAGCAGCTGCTGAGGCTAACACAGCACCCCAGGCTCCGGACTGGAGAAGAGCTGGTACCGGTGGAGTATGAGGTTGGACAGGGGAAAGGTAACAGAGTTGGTGGCACCGTCACCAGGGAGGACATGGGTGGGTGGTGGGACACCTGTGTAAACCAGCATGTGCTGCCACAGCTGCCAGAAGCAAGAGGCTCCTCACAGGTTGTCAACTTAGGAAACAGCATTGTATTAAAAATGGGAGAATGTCGTCATTATCAGTAATATTTTTTGTGTCATAAGTAAAAAGAAGGGTAATTTAAGTGTTTGAGATTTTAAAATTATTTTCCTAGGTGATGTTTTTGACCTGTCTTTTGGAAGCATCATTGAATTCGCTCTCACACTCTGTCACTGCTGTTTTGTGAAGTGTCCTTTTCAAAACAGATGTGGACCTCCAAAGGAACATCTTAACAGATAACAGATTGCCACCACTTGATCATGGGTACAGAAAATCCTGAAAATAAATTATCCAGCACCTGAGAACAACTCAAGCTCTTTGGCTCGGATATGGGAAGAAATAAAAAGGGTCACAGAACTAGGAGAGTTGAAAGCACCCTTGTGGTGTCCTGTTGAATTTCTACTCTCTTTTGGTTTTGATAGCAATTGAGGTGCAGCCAGTCACTTTTTTAAATCACTTGCAGAGAGGGGCCTGTAGCAGAATTTCTGCAGCCACTTTGCTCAGCAGTGTTTGCGCGTTGCCTTTGGGAGAAGAAGGCCCCACAATGGAGAACAACATTGCATTTTTCAGCACCTTCTCTGACAACTAGAATTTCCCCTGTTTTAGGAACTGCTGTAAGAACACTTCCCTCTAAAGGTCATATAGAGCAAATCTTACTCACTCCTTCATGCCCCAAAAGAAGGGTGGTGGATGTGGGAGGATTGCCACATTTGTCATTTCATGAGCTATAATAAAGTCTACATATTTGGGGATTTAAATACATTTTTATATTTTATCTGTCTTGTATGTCAGCAACTCTAATGTTGTTGGTTTTGTTTTCCATGGACAACCAGTGAACCAGATTAACGTGAAATCACCTGGGCTTTGAAAGTGAAGCCTGAAAAACTGAAAGGGAATGAAGATTTTAAATCAGATTGTCAAAAATGCTGATTTTTTTACAGCTCAAGCCACTAGCAGCCTTGTTCTAGGCAATCTAAAATAATTTATGAGAAACCAGTCTTACCTCTCTGAGGAATTTACAGTGTGACTGCATAAGGATCAAGAACAAGGTGGGTATCATGATGTGTCGTCATCTCTATCTTAGAGAAAGTCAGAGTATATTTTGCCTGGAACCACACCAAATGGATATGGCAAAAGTGAGAAGAGAACCAGAAATCTTGTATTTTGAGAGACTCAGCACATCTGTAACCTGAGTAAGCTGCTACTTTTTTTTTTCATACTGCAACTTACTGAACTAAAATATATTGAAATGTGGTCAGAGAAATTTTTTGCTGATACATAAATGTGTTTTATGGCCCTATAGCATTCTTGGAGTATACATGAAAGCATGATGAGTTCCTCCTCCTTTAGCTAATTGGTGATGGCCTCCAGTTTCATTCTACATCTCTATTGATGGTGTAGTGATTGCTGCAGACATTGTAAATATGTCTTTTGTCATGCTAAATACTGATTTCCTAGCTATTAGTTTCTGGCATGGTAAAAGTCATTTTAGCAGTTCCACTTTTCATTTTTTGCATAAGCTCTTTTTACAGTTTTGCTAGAGATATAGAATTTTGTCTGTAGAAGACTCTTGAGATGAAGGATGGATTCATGTTTAACATATCAGAGTAGAAGCATGTTAATCTTGCTGCAGTTGCAAACTTTCTTGTGTGACCTTGAATTCTCCCGTTCTCTTCTGCAGTGAGACACAGCCCATAATCTCCTGTGCAGACCTTTGTTCTTTTAAACTGATGTTTGCAGTTCACTTGAGATCTTTTGCTATGCAAACATCAAGGATTATTCTACGGTTTGGATCCTTATTTAAAACATTCAATAAAAGAAACGTTTGTGAGAGGCACCTACATAAGGGACACATGCTCATCAGTAAGTCTGTGCAGCAGGCAATCAGAACATCATTTAGTGATTCTTGTACCTGGCCGGACACATGTTTCCACTGTTCTGCTCATTTTTATATGCACAGTTCACAAACAATTTAAGTGGTTCTCTTCAGATTATTTCCTTCTAAACTGACTGACACAGGTTTCTGATGAAGCCTACAGGAATAAGGCACCCACGTTCCACTATCTCTCACACTGCATTAGGTTCCTATAGGAAGCTCAGTAGTAAGAAATACCTATTCTGCGTGGTTTTGAACTGTTTGCCTTTACCTCCTGTGCTGAGGAGACTGTATGCTGTATGCTGAAATCAGTATTAGCACAGGAGTGAGTATGCTTTGGATGTTGGCTTTATAAGTGAGTCGACCACCTGATCTATATAATTGATTCAAGATAAGTCATGCCCCCCTGCTTTCTAGAAATTGCCCTTTTTGCAAACTGTATATATACATAGGCAGCTATTTCTTGTGGTTTTGTTGTTTGTTTATTTTGTTTTGTTTTTTCTAACAATATCACCTTCAGCTTTTGTGCCTTGAAAAGGAGACATTTGTCTTTAAGAGTAACCCCCATCTTGCCTGTTAAATGTCATTATCTCAGCATAGATTGTCAGTCATGGGCAGCAGGAATCCTACGGCTGACTCGGTGCCTCACTGGATATACAAATGTTTTGCTAAAAAATGTAAACATCACTTTTTCATAAAGGAAAGTGCACTTGGCACACAAAGAAGCAGCGCGAGGTCTGCACTGCTTGTGTGCTTATCCTCAGGTTATCCCCATGTTTATCTTGGAACTGAAAACATTTTGCTGGAAAGGACAGGAGCAGGTGTTCTCAGAGATCTGGGGAGTCAAATATTCACTGGGGCTGGGCCTTTTCCTGAATTCTTCTGATAGGCAGGAGAAAGTGGCATTAGCATGGGCTCTATGTCCATTTTGTGCTTCCCAAAACATGCCACTGGCCAAATTAAAGGCTCACAGCACGAGGGCTGTAAGGGACTTGGAGAGGTCATTGCTCTGGCCTAAGGCAAGTTAAACCGTATCTAAACTAGTCTTGATAGCTATTTGACTAATATGGTTTTAAATATTGCCATGAATGGAGATACCAAAGCCCATGATCCTCTAGTGCATCATTCACCTTCCAGATAAATGATCATCTTTATTCCTTCCTATGCTGCCTGCTGTGCTTCAACCTGTTATACAGCAGGGAAAATGAAGAACAACTTAATACCCACTTCTTTGCAAAAACAGCGTATTTGGGTACATTTAACGTGTCTCCTCTGAGTTGCAGTACAGTCAGTTGCTGACATGGGCTGATGCACTGTATTTTCCCCCTGGGTTGGAGCATATTGGGGGCTGTTTCTACCTCTCTGGCCTGGGAAAGCCTTGAACATGAATGCTCTTCACTGGACTGTTTGGGGGATGCCACAGACTGGAGCAGAAGAGCAGTTTCAATTGAGCATTGAGATCGGGTGCTCTTAGCTGGGCTTGTGTCCACAGCAGAGTAGTAGGCACGTTGCTTGTGTGCTGTTTGCGTTGTTTTCAGACATTGTTCTCTGTGCCTTCCCAAAAACCAAAGAGAATCTTGAAACTCTGTTCTTGTGTCCTTCCCCACCCTCTTTATGTCACCCCTTCATCTACTTTCTTGTTGCACAACGCAGTTGGGATGAGGGCAGCAGAGTGGCGCATTTCTGGGTCATTACTTTCTTTGGGTACTTGCCCTGCGTACTTTGCCCAGCTCGTGACAGTGGCCTGCCAGTGCTTGGCAGAAAGTCGGCGTATGTTTTTATAATAAACCTGACCTGAAAGAAGGAAGATCTGAGGCACTGTGAGGGTGGAACTGAGGGGCGTTAGGAAGACTTAGGGTCTCTGGGCAGAAGACATCAAAGCAGGCCTCTCCTGATAAATGTTGTGGGACTGGTAAGTAGTTAATGGTGTGCAACAAGGTAAGGGTTGGGATTCTCTCACAATACATAGGCCTAAGGCAGATCCTAGAGTGTTGAAGCAAAGGCTGGAGCTCAGCCTTTACCCCATGTTGGTACAGAGCCAGAACAAATCCCACTTTCTGGGAAGCATGGGATTCCTTCCCATTCTCTGTGTCTCTGTCATTGAGAATGGGTTGAGAAGAGAAATTTTTCCGTCCTTGCGTTTGTTCTGGATTTCTGAAGCTGATTTCTGGCAGCCGCACAGATTTCCTTTGTGATCTGGGGAATATTACTTTGTCTCTCCTGATGTAAGTTCCCCGAGTAGTTGCATGTTCACATAGATTGTTTATTTAGAGAGCCCATTTTAAGGAGTAGTGCATAAAATATTAAGGCTTTATGGTTTCTCAGTTCAGGTGTATGTGCATGTCCCATCGAACGCCTGAAGCTGTCACTGCAGCTACACTTGCAATACGTAATGGAAAGGTGAAAGTAACTGTGTATTATCCCTGTGAGATGGGTACGCACTGTTGGCTGTTTAACAAGGACAAGGTTGTGGCACAGGAGGATTTGAAGGCAAAACTGGCTCCTTGAATTGAGGGAATATTTCCCTTAGATTTAATGGGGTGGGTAGATTCTTAAGGACTTGACACTCAAGGTTATCAGAAGATTCTGCATCGATCAGTAAAAATCCAGTTTTCTTTACTTGCAAGGCTGAGCTTTAAATAAATACAGTATCATCCATTCTGTCTCTTCCACATGTGCCTCTATGTTGTATAGGGAAGACTAGAATAAACTGGAAGTGCTGGAATTTTCTTTGCTAGTTTGTTTTACAACCTGTATCATCTTCGAAGTTGTACGCTTCAGCTGAAGTGCACAGCAAATGGAAGTCTTTGGCATTTCACCTTTCCTTGCCTAGTGTTTATTTTGTGTTTCTTCTATGGCTCCAATGAAAACAGAACTCACAAAGAAATAAATCAGAGATTCATCAGTTTTGTTGGTGTGTAAGTTCAGTGTGAATCGCCCTCTGGTGTATGTTTAAGACATAGCATAATTACAGAGACTTTTAAATCAAGGGGATGAACAAAGTGTCCTCAAAACACTCTCTAAGTAGTGGCATTTTATTTCTGAAAGCAGGCAAAATAAGATATAAAATGTACAGGAGTCAAGATATGGATATTTAGAAAAGGACTGTGAAGTGAGGTGTGTGAGTGAACGAGGAATGAGATTCATTCATCAGCTGACAAAGTAGGGGATAACGATTATGATGAAAGAATAGTGCACAATCTCTTTGCCAGAAAAAGAGGAACGCTTACTTTAAGAATCACATAATATAATGGAGAAAAACAAGGAAGCCCAGCAAGAATCTAGTTATTCAAGCTGGTTCGTATTAGTTTATCCAACATCACAAACCAGACAGCATCCGATACCTGGCTGGTTTTAAATGTATTTTCTTTCATTTCAGATGACTGATTCCTGTAGGTGTGTATCTGATTTTTTTCCCCACTGTCTGATAAAACATCATTTATCATGAGAACACTTATTAAATCATGGATTCCTCAGTGTCTGCGGATTCTCAAGTCACCTTGCAGATTATTCCATGGATGCAACAGGCTTCTTACATCGCAGATTGTTTCGTATTATGACGCTGTAAACCAGTGTAAAAAGGAACTGCCAGAATATTTCAACTTTGCAAGTGATGTCTTAGATGAGTGGTCGCAGCTGGAAAAGGTAGTATTTTTCTTTTACTTCATAGGCATTGGAACAAATCTCAGATGACACAAACCAGTTTTCCTGGTGGATTCTGCATAATATTAGCTGCAGAATAGAATACACAGTTTTATTTTCTTTGTCAGAAATACAGATATCACTTTAAGAGACTAGTTGCCAGAGATTATTTGCTTAGTCTGAAGTTATTTTGGATTGAAATTAGCCCTTTGAAGGATTGTCTTCATATTTTAAATCTCCTATTGTGTGTTCTAGGATGGAAGACGACCAGCAAATCCAGCTTTTTGGTGGGTAAATGATGAGGGAGAGGAGGTGAAGTGGAGCTTTGAAGAGCTGGGATATCTCTCTAGGAAAGCAGCTAATATACTTTCTGAGGCATGTGGTTTGCAGAGAGGAGACAGAGTTATAGCAGTTCTGCCTCGTGTTCCTGAGTGGTGGCTACTGAATGTAGCCTGTATGCGAACAGGTGAGTAACCTCACTCATCTCTTGGATGCAGAAAGAAAATAAATAGAAAACATGAAAAATATGCAAAATTCATTTGAAAAAAATGTAAACGGGAATAGGCTGCTGTGCCCTGCCTATGCTTTTGGCAGCACCCACACAGGAACCAAAGCGCTATTGTAGCAGGTGCTGAGCAGACATGGTCTGGTTAAGTGGCACACTCAGCTGAAGCTAGAGAGGCTTGAAGGGTTACAATCTAAGGCCAGGTTTGACCAGATACTGCAGTAAAACTCTCCACACTGATAATGTAAGTTATATGGCTAGACTGGTTAATAATTCAATACATTTTTTTCTTACTCTGCCATTACAGTTTTACAAATTCCTAGGAAGAATTTGACCTATTGCATTTTTAGACTGCTAAAGTTCCATGATGAAACAGTTCAGCATCAACAGGGACATGATCAAGTATTTTTCTTCTACGTAAGCTCTGTGATTCTTGCAGGTTGTAAATGGGGCCAAGACCCAGGGAATCCAGTTCTATTGCATCCAAGATTTTCTGGGCTATGACATGGGAATATCATTCAGTATCTCAGTGCCTCGGTTTCCCAATTGTAAAATTTGGTGGACACCTCTGAAGGTGCAAGAAGACTGAAATAAATCTGTAGGTCAAATCTATTGAAATCCTTGGGAAAAAGAGGTATAGAAATGCACTAAATTGATTCCTGTCCCACTTTCCCCCCTGAAAATGTGATTTCAGTCACATTGCACTCAGTATCCAAACTTACGTGTGTTCACATTACAAAATGAATCCAAGTTTGAGGGATATGTTGACTGAACAATGTATGTAAATTACCCAATATCAGTCTATTTATCCCATATCAAAGGTATTAATTCCTTATTGAAATAAACAATTGCTTTATTGCAGATGCAAATATAATCCAAATGCTGGTTTTATGCACATATTTAAAAGGATGATAATCCCAACACTTCCTTCCGGAGATATAAAGCATCAAAGAAGTTCTCAAAAATCTTTGAATCTGGATCTTACTGATGATCCAGACACCTTTAATATGGATGGCACAAAACTCAGCATCAGTGTTGCAGGATTTGGAGGCCTTTCAGCACCAGATGATCCCAGGTCATTTCTAGGCCACAATTTTGCCCAAGCTCTGCTGTCAAGTACGAGTTGTATTTGACTCCTGTTTCTGGAATAATAAGTTTTTGACAAGTAGCTCAGCCTTTCTGTCACTGGGGTCTTGTCCTGTGAACATAATAAAGAGAAATGGTCAGTTTTCTAAATTGCTTGTTGCTTTTTTCCAGGAATTGTCTTTATTCCAGGAACATCCCAATTAACAGCCAAAGACATATTATACCGACTCCAGGCTTCAAAGGCCAAGTGCATTATTACCAATGACACACTGGCACCTGCAGTGGAATCTGTCACACCTGACTGCCAGTTTCTGAAAAGCAAACTAATTGTAGCCAAAGGGAGCAGAGATGGCTGGCTGAACCTCAAAGAACTCTTTGCGTGAGTATCCAGCTGTTTTACCATCATCCCTGTGAGGTGAAGGAACCTGTATCAGTCAGGTGACATTGCTGAGTTTTGGGATTAATTTCCAAAACACTAATGAGTAAGGTTTTTACATCCCTCTGCCAGCTCTCTGTAATCACTGCATTAAGTACAAAAACCCCCTACATGGAGTAACCATCGTATACTATTTCTTCTGCAGGGTGACATCTGCTGACCATAAATGTGTCAAGACAAGGAGTCAAGACCCAATGCTGATCTATTTTACTAGCGGAAGTACGGGGTCTCCAAAAATGGTGGTGCAGTCCCACAGCAGTTATGGCATCGGATTTGCAACCAGTGGCAGGTATACCTTGCAGTTGCGCCCAGTGTCCTGATTAAGTGACATGATTACGGTTACACTGAAAATGTGACCATAAAACCTCCAGTAAATGTAGGCATTTAATGAGTGTAGGATCTTGCTTCTTCCTTTCCTTCCAGCTCTCATAGTGAAACCCTCATTATTAAAAGCTTCTTGAAGACTCAGCTGAGATCATCACACACAGTGTTCTGTCACTCGAGGGCTGACTGCGGAGTAGCTGTAGGGATAGTCTCCTTATAGCAAAACCAGATAAAGTTGAGTGCTTTAGTATTGTATAAAACTTCCTTGAGAGCCAGAGCAACCTTGGACCATAGCATTATACATTAAAAGTTACAGTTCAGTATGAAACTGTGGCTTGCTACTTATTTGCTTTCATTGAACATCTTTTATTTATGCTTCCCGAAGAGTGAGAAATTTCATGAAAATCAAAGGATCCATTTCCCAAGGCATTCTGAGTTGGAAGCTGGTGGTATAGAGTCCATAGAAGTAATTTGGTTAGTTTCCCAGAGAAATAAGATGTGATTTAGCTGATGTCTGTAATCCAGAAGATGGGGAAAGCCGACACCAAACAATCTGTTCAGTTTTTGATCTAGATCCAGATTCTGCAACTTAAGCCAAGGATGTTTTGCACTGTTGAAGAGAAAAACAAACACTGGAAATGTCAAAGAGGAGCAAATGAAGGGAAATAAGAGAATGGTTAAGATTCTCTTCAACTCCTACGAAGTTTCGAAAGAGCCCCACTTGCTGATGCTGCATCTTGTAATGGAAGCTTCCCACCTGTTCCTTTAATTATGCTATGACCTCTGCCTGAGTCTCTCACACTCTGTGAAGCATTTGTTTGGTTTCTGCTTTATCACCAGGTACTGGATGAACTTGACTCCTTCAGATACGATGTGGAATACCTCTGATACGGGCTGGGTAAAATCAGCTTGGGGCAGTGTTTTTGCACCATGGATCTGTGGATCATGTGTCTTTGTACACAATATGCCACAGTTTAAACCAGCAGTTATTGCAGAGGTAAGTGTATTATTTTACACTGGGAGTTTTATTTCCATTTTGCACAAATAAGACAAACCAGCTGGGCTCCAGTGCATGGGTTCCCACTGCTCTGTAGCAGCAGGGACAGTACTTCCCACATACCAAGCAGTTATCCCTGCCTTTGTGCCCCTTGCTAGAGGAACAAGCTTTCCCTCCTGGTTAGGCCATGAGACATGGCTGCAGTATGGGGGAGGTGTGGTGAAAGATGCGGGATAAAAAGAAGCTCACTACTGTTTTGTCCCACACTTGGCCTAAAGCTCTACTTCAGGTGTGGACTTCCAGCTACTTTGGGCTCAGGGTGAGCATGGGCCAGTATTCAGAGTATGGCATAGACCTGAATCAGGACCCTGTTATCCTGAATTCTCAACAGTTGCCACAAAACCTATTCTTCCTTTCTGCCATTTCACAAAAGCAGTCAGCTGGCCTCTTCTCCTCAACGTTAGCCCCTTTCGTGGAGAGGAGACTCAGACTTCCCCAAGAATAAAACTGGAAAAGCTTTGGTCCAGTTCACTATTGTCATTTAGCCTTGAGCCTGGGACGCAATTGCCTTGGGAAGGAGAAAACAATCTTAATTGGAGCTGCTGCTCTCAGTGGTCATTCACTTATGTGAATGATTTTTTTTTTGGACAGAAAGTGCCGTATTTTCTGCAGCAGTGGGATGGACTGGTACGGCCACTCTGCAGTCAGGATTCATAGTTACTAATCTGTAGTTATTCTCTGTGTTGAATGTATGTTGGTTGCATTTTATGGTTTTCATTTTGTGGACATTTGAGCACGTAGGTTGTGTTAACCACCTGCACATTTACAAGGTCAGACCTGCCGTTATATTTTCCTTTCAACAAAACTTTCTGTTTTTCTAGACTCTCTCAAGATACCCCATCACTGTCTTTTGCACGGCTCCCACTGCCTACCGAATGCTGGTCCAACACGATTTGAGCAGGTACTGCACTCATGTCTGTTGCAGGGGTAGCAGAGAGAGGTTGGGATATAATACTGTGACAGCTCTCGCTGTTTCGTTCCTTACGTTGCTTGATTTGTTTCAGCTAAAGGAAATCTAATTAGCGAAATTTGCTCTCAGAAAAGAAAGCTAAGTTCTGAAATATGAGAATAACTAGTCAAACTTTAGGCTATTCAGGCTTCGGGAGTGGATCTTTGAAAAGACAACACAGAGGAAACAAGTGAGATTTTTTTAAGTTCTCACTTCCTTTGAACTTGTGGTTTACAGTGAAATTGAAGTCAGGGTTTCAGGCAGCACTGGATCAGGGAACTACTGGAGTACAGTAGAACTGTTGTCACATACTTGAGAATGAAGTGAGTGGTTAGAGGACTTCTACGTGCTGAGAGCTATTTGGCAGCTGTTCCCACCAGTTTGTTACACTGTGAAATACTAAGGTTATGAGAAGTGGTCAGGGTGATTTGTAAGGAGTTTTCACACCTTTCATAAGGTATTTCTTCTTCTCACATAGGTCTTTTATTCCGACAAAAGCCAAACCTGGTTTAGCAGAGACCTCAGACTTTGTGTTCCTATTCAACTTTCCTTTTGCTCTAGAAAATTCTCAGTGGCTTATTTGATCTTGGATGTTGGCACATAACTCGGCTTTCCATGAACAGCTGATGTGCTTGTTCAGATGTCTCCCTTCTTGTCAGCTCTTCCAAGAAAACACCTTTGCTCACCCTTTTTCTAGCAAAAAAAACCTACTTCCAGTGACTCAGAAATAAAGCACATTATCCTTGGTGGTAACACAAGCAGTGTAGGAGTCCAGTCCTGGACTGTGGAACAGGCTGATTATTGTCATTTCCAAAATAGCTTGTGAAGTTTATGTGTACGTACTTTGAAAGATGAGGGAGGCTGCCCAGTTCATAGCATTCACTGCTCTTTTCAAAAGTTAAGAATATTATTTGATTTGCTATTCCTCTCAAGCTACAAGTTCACGAGTCTGAGACACTGTTTATCTGGAGGGGAAGCACTCAATCCTGAAGTGATGGCAAAGTGGAAAATCCAGACAGGGCTGGATATCTATGAAGGTTATGGCCAGACTGAAACAGTACGCTTGCATTAATTCTTGCAGTATACCCTTCCAAAGGTAACAATACCAGAGGCACAATGTGCTTGATAAATCAATGGAAAAGGTGAGAATCATATAAATGAACTTGTTAAAAAAGGCTGTATATAATTATGATTGTATAATTACAAAATCAACTAGCTGCACATTTTAATGTTTATAGGAAATACTATGACAATAATAAAAGCTAGCCAATAATGAAGTCTAGAAGATGTTGCACAAATTAAAAAAAAAACCCTTTTATGCAGGTAACAATATGTGCCAATACGAAAGGAATGGAAATTAAACCTGGCTCTTTGGGAAGAGCTGTTCCCCCTTATGATGTGCAGGTATGTTGATATGTTACATCTGAGCTCAGCTGCAGTTGTGGGTATAAGAGTAAGTCAGTCCCTCTCTGTCTTCACTGGGCTATAATGCGGATATTCGACTGAGCTAATGGAAGCAGTGGCACTATGTCCATTCTGCAGATCATAGATGACCATGGGGCTGTCCTGCCTGCAGGAGAAGAAGGCTGCATCGCCATCCGAGTTCAGCCTAGGCGACCATTCTGTATGTTCTCCGAGTACTTGGTAAGTTGGAGTTGGCCTGTCTGTGCATGCTGAGGAGCTCAAGAGAGACCCAGGATGAGGTACTGTTGACTTACTGAGGAGCATAATTTCATCCAGCATCTTCACAAGGTCTCTAGTTACCCCCTGCAGCGTGCATGTATCTGCAGCCCGCGTGTATCACCTGTGTCTGAGAAGCCCTGTGTACAGTTGCCTGTCACATAGATGATGTGCACAAGATCAACAACACAAAAACAAGCTACAACACAAAACCCTCAAGCGCAGACATTCATGGCTTTGTGGAAGTGGCATCTGTAATCTGACATCAGTATTCAAATGGAAAGGTTCTGCCCACTGAAAGCAGACCAGGCTTGAAAACCATTGAAAACATGTCAGAAGAATGGCCATGGTTCAGGTCGAGGGTCCATCTAAGCTAGTAGTCAGGCTATGGTGGTGCTGAGTTGTAGTGCATACTTCAGAAAACACTACAGTCAGGCAAATATATTCTCCACTGCATTTGAACAATTATATTGGAAAAGCTTTGGGGAACCTATCTGTGTGTTTAATTCTTTTCTGAATCCCCATGATATTTGGATATTTGTACCATCCTCAAACAACAATTTGCACAAAGTAATTGCTTGCAATGTGATTAAAAAAATCTTCTTTTGGTTCATTACTATTACTTCAGTTTTTCATTATGTCTTCTGTTGTCAAGGTCTCTTTCCTCTCTAATGTAGACCTTATAAATCAATGTAGATAATGAAGTTTTTCGTGTAGGTCATCTCATTTGTGTTTTGGTTTTGAAGGTTAGGGGTGAAAAGTTTCCATTGACAGGAGGTTATTGTGGCAACCCCCTGCAAGGATAAATTGTTTCTCTGAAGAGAACGGGTTATACATTTCAGTAATTTGCTGTGATGGATGAGCATTTTGATAGAGCACACCCTTTCTTCTCTAGAACATTAATCCATATATACACAAATGCTCTTTTTCACCTCTCATGTATTTCTACTACAAAACTGCTAATTCATGCAGCTCTGTTTTTTTTTAACTGAAGGCATAAAATAGTACTGAACATACTAGTTTTGACAACAATTTAAAATAATTGTCTTGATTAATTTTAGCACCACTGCAAAGTAAATGCATTACATTATTTAAATGTTTGATTGTTGTCAGGATAATCCAGAGAAAACTGCTGCCTCTCTGTGTGGGAATTTTTATGTCACTGGGGACAGAGGGATTATGGATGAAGATGGGTATGTCTGGTTTGTTGGAAGAGATGACGATATAATTAATTCTTCTGGGTAAGTCAGTTACCTTTAGATTTGCTCATTTGCGTGTTAATGATGCTCTGTTTTATCGCAAAGTTCAGTCTGGAAACATCAGGTGAATGGCTAACTTGCTAGATCTGTCATATCTGCATTTTCTGCTAGGTATCGTATTGGCCCATTTGAAGTCGAAAGTGCATTAATACAACACCCGGCAGTCTCAGAGTCAGCTGTGGTCAGCAGTCCTGATCCAGTTCGAGGAGAGGTAAAAAGAAAACCAAGAGATACAGAAAGCAATGCGCCTTATTCTAAGCATGAAGTTTCCTGTATGTACTAGGCTTCACTGGAATTAAATATGTTGCAAGTTTTGAAATTAAAATGGGTTAAAAAAATTTTAAAACCATACCTTGACAGATCTTAGAATTTCAGAATTATTTCTCTGTTTACAGGGTTTGGTGTGGGAAGAAGTTTTTCTCTTCAAATTTGTTGTGACATCTTTTGTCTAAGAAATAGAATTTGGTTTATTTCCCTTTTTGTCACTAAGCATATGGTGGCAGTGATATCCAGTGTTTAATTTTTCTTGTTGTATTTGCAACGTTTCTTTCAGCTCTGGGGTGAGATTTTCAGCTCTTTTTTTTCTGTTCTAAAACTTTTGGAAAGTTTAGTAGTGTGTCAAGTTAAGAAGAAAAAAACGCAGAAAAATAGCAAAAAGTCCTATGCTGCAGAATATGTTGTTCATAACTTGGCACTCTGTAAAAAGGGCCAATGAAAAGGGAAATTAAAGAAAAAAAAGCTCAATTTTTGGCATTTCTCAATTTTGATACTCAGTTTTGGCAACAAATGCATCCTGTTATTCCCATGTCTGGAAGTTAATGGAGTCCCTTGACTTTTGTGGCACAGGTAGTCAAAGCCTTCATTGTTTTGGCTCCTGCTTTTGTATCACATGATCCAGAAAAGTTAACTCATGAGCTTCAGCAACATGTCAAGAAGCTGACTGCACCTTACAAGTATCCAAGGAAGGTGAGTACAGCACAGAAAGACAGGTCTTCTAATTAGATCAGAAACCGAAGAGTTTTTGTCCTGCCTTGGCTTCTCTTTAACTGCATTCTGACTAACACTCCAACCATAGCTAAATAAAATAAAATAAATTACAGGGTCTGTTACAGCTGTAGCCTTGGCCTCACTGTATGTGCTAGAAAGGACCCAGAGAGTAGAAATGATAATATAACTTATCTTTATCAAGGTGCAGTCTTCCTTTTATGAAATCCTAGGGTTTCACAGCGACTCAAATGGGACAAGGCATCCAGCTCTTACCAGTTCCTCCCGTGAACTCTGTTCAGACTCTCAGCCAAAGCAAAGGCGAAATTCCTGCTGGCAGTAGAGGGGTTGGAATCCATCCCTTACAGCCAGGAAAGACGCCAGTAACTCCCCATCCTGACCATTGTAACGCTCATTTCGTCAGGTTTGTGGTACTTATCCCTGCGGGTATTGCCTGTGCAGTCAGCTCAGACGTGTAGTGAGCAATTTCACCATCCCAGCTCCAGGCTGTACAGCTTCCCATCTTTCTACCCCAGCCATAATACAGGTGTGTCTTTCCTTGCACCTTGGAGATTAATCAGAATATATTTGGCTACAAGTGAACATTTTTGCCTTTCAGGTGGAGTTTGTTCAGGATCTGCCAAAGACGGCTACTGGGAAAATCCAGAGAAAGGTTCTAAGGAACCAGGAGTGGGGAAGAGGATAACATGACCTGGAAACTGGGGAGAGAAAATTTCCATGATCCATACCAGCCATAGCACATCACACTTGGCATATGGTCATGACCCAGAGAACTTGGAGAACATATGGAAAAACAAGATATTGGTGGGGGGAAGGAGATAATGCTCACATAGCTTGAGGTTGTGTGGTATTAAAACCACCTTTGCCATCTATCTACACATTTTTGGAAGGGGGAAGGTATAAGAATTAAGAATGATGAATGGGAGAGAGAAGAGACAGATCTGGGAGCTTGCAAAGGTTTAATTTTTTTACTGGAATTAATATAAACAGCTTCCTTAAAAAAGAAAAAAGAGTAAATACAACATTTTGATAATTACAAATAAATAAGAAATTTATTAAAATAATCTTTGTCCTGTAGTGGGTATCAGCAGTGAAGAAATATTCTCTCTTCAAAAACTATCACTGTAACGTTCCCAAATTCTTCCTGATTGGAAGGAGAAAGATGTGTTCTTTAACTACTTCTCTTCATCTCGATGAACTTGTGTTCTGCTTAAATGGTTAAAGTGGAGGAAAAGAGAAGATACAAAGTGCTTGAGGTTAAGGTGCAAATTGCACACAGTTAACAATGGTGTAAATGATTATAAGAAAAAGGTTACTCCACAGAAAGAATTGTGCTGCCTGGTCTGTTTTGTGCTATGTTCTGTTCTCATTACTTCAAAAGTAGTAAATGATAAAGTAGAAAGGGTTTGCTCCAAATCCTTTTAGACACAGCGTCTGGGTTTCACGTCTCCAGATGAAGTGTCTTCACAGTGCCTGGCTTGGGAACCTCATGTCCTGAAAGCCGAATGAAGAGGCTCTACCCCAGCCAGCTCTCAATCTGTACTATCCACAGCAAACAGGTCAGGAAAACATTATTTTCTGAATTCCTAGTCTTGCTGGTCCTTGAGAAGAAGCAGATGGTACTAAATCAGGAAAAGAAATATTTCTGATTCCTATAGCAGCTCAGAGGACTTTGCCATTACTATGTCTTTTCCTCAGTTTCTTACTTCATTTTCACCTCTAAGTTTTCAAGTGAAAAAGTCCTAAAAACTGTTGAAGGCTCTCACAGCAAAACTTTGCACATATTTTTGTAAACCACAAGGGAATCCTGGATTTAAAATGTTTCTCATCTTGCCGGTCTCGAAGGCCATTTCCAGTCTGGGAATACTGTTCCTGAATGTTCTTTCTCTCCTTTTTTCTTTACAGGCTATCGTGCAGGTTTTGTCACTGCAATACTCTGAAATCTGTAGATTATAGCTAAATCATAGAATTAGAGCAGACTAAGATATGAGAAATATCTTACTTTGTGATTAAAAAGAATACTCAAAAAGATTAAACTTTTCTGCTAAAGGAATGAAAGGTGATCTGTTGGTTTTCAGCATTAACAGTAGAGGTCACAATCAAATGTTACATTTGATGAAAAACTTGATATTTTTACTGACAGTTGTTTCCTTAAGTAAGAAAAAAACAATAAAAATAAATTCATGTCCCAGAATATCACATAAAACCCCTTTATTAACATCCATTTCAGTGAATATTTAAAAGACCTTTTTTTACCAGTAAAACCTTTTTAGATCAATTCTTTCCACCAGGTCCGTTTTAATAGAGTTTTCATTTAAAATGGAAATACCACCTAAATAAATTTCTGCTCTATAATCCTGATTCCTGAAGTGGGTGGCACTTAGGGACATAATAATAATTTTATATCCACATCCTATGTTTCTTTCTCAGGAGCAAATGATATCCTACAGGATTATTTACAGCTGGTCAGTATTTCTCTACCACAATGTCATGTAGCATGGGGAACACCATGAATTACTGTTGGTTTTGACAAAGTATCTGTGCTGGGGGGAAATCTCCATCCAGATTTTTTGTGCGGTCAGATGTCTCTGAAAAGATTAAGTTGTACAAGTTCTAGGTTGAGTTAATTAGCCTGATAAGCAGTTTATATATTACTGTGAAACCTCCTGTTAAGTAATAAGTAATTCCACTGTTAAACAAGTTACTTTTTCTTGGAGAATGAAATTTGACCAAAACTGAGATCCATGCATCAGACATGTAAGGATAAACAGTTACAGCTGAAGACCTGGGACAACAGGTAAATGAATACAAAACAAACCTTAAAACCTGGGACAAAGGGCAAAACTTTGCAGCTTTGCTCAGACCATGGAAATTCCATATGGAAAATAATTTAATCAAGAGTATACATATAATTTTGTACTAGATTGTGAATAGCTTCATCCTTTGTAAGAACAGAAAAGAAAATTAAGCTGTATTTCAAGAGTCACTTATCTAACCTTGTATTGAGTTTAGTAACTTGGGTTTAGAGGTTGAAAAAGGAAAACCAGTAGATGTACCCAGGTTTTAGAGTCACCATAGGCCTCCAGGACTGTTGGCTCCTGCTCTGACTGCAGGCTCTTCCAGACACGAGCCAGGTTTTGTTCCACGTTTGATCATCTTCCTGTGCACTTATGAGAAACCTCTAAATAGCACTAAAATTTTTAGAGTGGGGCACAGTTCTACAGCAGTCTTCTAGACTGCTTATAATAATAATAGTAATATAAAAAGAGAGAAAGGAAGAAAAAAGAGTAGCGATGGAAAGGAAGAAAGTAATCGGACTTGAGAGCTTTTAGGGTCCAGCAGCAGTCTGGAAACATCCTTCAGCTCCATGTGAGGGAAAAGGAATCGTGAATCAGCTACTGAATGCTTTAGTGCAAGAACCAGTAACCTCCGTCTAATGCAAACAATACCATCTGATGTTTTGTTAGACTGAAGAGAGTTGTGGGCAGTTAGCAGCCCCAAAGAGCACATCAAGCATCTGTAAGGATCAGCTGAGCTGTGGTCAAGATGCCAGATCAGTACAGTATATTATATCCTCCAAAAGCTGGTGGTAAAAAATGAAAGAAAGGAGGACGGGGAACTTCACACTGAACTGTTAAAAATTCAGTTTGGCTGTGACTAGCCTAAGTGACTTCAAGTAATAGCTCATCAATTCATAACTGAATTTTCTTCGGATAATCTCAAGATCATTTTGTTTATTTTAATTTGTATTTGTTTGTTGCAGGATTAATAGCAACAATTCTGCTAATTTTCTACAGCATCTACGTACATCTTCTGCCATGAAGTTGTTTAAATTTCAGACTCTAAAATCCTTGTGGACTCTGAAGCCTCCTGATAGGGCTTTCCATGGACACTCCAGGCTGCTTGTCTCTGATGTGCATTCACAGTACAAGTCCATCAGGCGGGGCAAACAGGAGATACCGAAGTACTTTAACTTTGCAAGTGATGTACTGGACAAATGGTCTGAGATTGAAAAGGTAGATGATCTTTTGTGCAGATGAGACACTTTAATTTGAAATTTCATTTGAAAGAAGTTAGGTTTTTCTCTATTATCAAAATAATCAGTTGCCAAAACCAACTTGTATTAGAAAGTTAAGCAAGATCTCATTCTTTCTTGCTTTAGTTCAAAAGTGTCTCTGACTCTTGGTGCTCTCTGTGTAGGTAGAAAAAACAATGGTAAATCTCTTTTGACTCATAACCTTCTGCATCCTATAATATTAGATATTCACGTCATGAAAATACAGGTAAAAATAGCATGCATGCAAGGGAAAATTCTCCCACAAATGTTTAATTGCCTTGCTCCAAAGAGGATTCTGCATTTGCCCAGGTGCCCCGTAGTTAGAGACAACTTAATTCCCCTCTTCCTGAGCAATGCGACTGGGAAGAGTCCTGGGATACCGTGTCGTCCTGCTGTTTTATTTTGTCCTCTGCCTGTGCTCCCTCTGTTTAACACTATTTCACAACTCGATATCAGTATTATGTTTTGTAGAGGCATTAATGCTCAGCATAAGGCTTAAACTGAAATAGGATCCAGAGTAAGACTTGAGTCTGGATACAATTGGGCTGGTAAAGATTTCAGGTTCAGATAAGGAGAATTTATTGGGGAATATCTGAGCTTGATCTATGACAAATCTTGATCTCTTAAGGACAAGGGAAAAATAGTAGCTTATGTGTCTGTTGTGAAATACTTGGATCTTCCATAATTTGCAGATGCTTCTGCATTGTGATTTCATGATCCTTCAGAAGAAAAAATTTGGGGTTTGAATCCCTATGTTTTGTAGGTTGGAAAGAGACCTCCAAACCCTGCCTTTTGGTGGGTAAATGGAAAAGGAGATGAAGTGAAGTGGAGCTTTGAGGAGCTGGGGTTCCTGTCTCGGAAAGTGGCCAATGTGCTGACTAAAGTATGCGGACTGCAAAAGGGAGACAGAATTATTGTGATCCTGCCACGAATCCCGGAATGGTGGCTGGTGTATGTGGCTTGCGTGCGCACAGGTCAGTATGTCTAAAACTGGTAAAGCCGGTTGATGCAAACTGGTAGGGAGGATCAAGAATTTATATTATTTAAAACAGAAAAGTAATGTAGTAATCTAGCGAGTAGCCTAACTATCAGTTATGCAGGCAGTCCTGAAGGATTTACACAAGGTGTGGAGTGAGAGCCTGTGCAGCAGGCATGGAGATGCCAGAAGATAGGCAAGAACCGTAGAAGTCACCAGGCAGGTCCATGTTTCATTCCTTACAGAAGACCACAAGCAGCCACCATACCCCATTATAATTGTTCAGCTTGGGAGTGCCAGGGCAAATTCATCTCAGAGGTCAGTTTGGGAAGAGTTAATAGTTGAAAAGAATTAGATGTAAAAAATGCCATCCCAAACTAACTGTATTGCTCTTCCAGGAATTGTCATAATTCCGGGAACATCCCAGTTATCAGCCAAAGATATGTTGTATCGACTCCAGGCGTCAAAGGCCACGTGCATCATTACCAGTGACACTCTGGCTCCTGCCGTGGACTCAGTGGCATCTGAGTGTCAGTTTCTGAAAAACAAGTTAATTGTGTCCAAAGGCAGAAGGGAGGGATGGCTGAACCTCACTGACCTGTACAAGTGAGTATGAGATAGGGACACTGCAGTCATGATGCAGAAAGCAGACCTGTTGCTCACAAGTGCACATTTACAACTATTCATTGTCTACAAATACTCATCCAGTGCCAAGATTAAGGTGTTAATTGTGACTGTTTCATTGCTGGTCCACATCAGAGTTGTTTACCTAACAGTGGTCTTGTTGTGGGGAGTTTCTACCCTTTTCTTTAGGGGAAGTCTGTCTTTGAGGAAGGTGTAACTCCATGTAGTAGTCTAACTTGGTGAAAAGCTTCTGTGAAGCTTATTTGCAGTAGGAGTTCTGCAATACACAATACTTCATTACATTGTGAAGTCTGTGTAAAGTAACCATTGAAGTTTTGATTGCATTCTCTGTTTTAAAGAAACCAATCTGCTGACCATTCCTGTGTCAAAACAAGGATTCAAGACCCAATGAGTATCTTCTTTACCAGTGGAACCACAGGTTCTCCAAAGATGACTGAACATTCCCAGGGTAGTCTTGGTTTCAGACCCCTTGTAAGTGAAAGGTATGAAACGTTTGAGCCTGGGTCAACATGGGATAATTGAAGCTGTGTAGCAGAACTGATAAAAAAATTACTGAATAAGAAACACCAATGTACGGCCCCAGTTCTCCCTCTGAAATCGGACTAGAAACTCCACCAAATTTCTAGAGGAATAGGATGATGCCCAGTATTTCCATTTTCCAATGAATGTCTCTTGCCCTGTCTTTAGAGTGGTTCAAAGGACAGCCATCAGCTGGGAATACTTCAGCGCAAAGAACTGAGAGATACCGTGCTGTTTGGGCTGCAAAAAGCTTTGTGGCGTGTGTAGATGAGCAGAGGCAGAAGTTTATGTTGGCTGCACAGATCACCCTGGTTCCTTAGCAGCCTCAGAACTGAAATAACTGGTGTCCGACACAGAACGCCCTATATTCCCACCTAGTGGAAAGTCGCTTTATGAAGTCCAGACTCCTCTCTTTCCCTTACTTTATCTTATGACTGATGCCATACATGTATGATATACATGTGTGTATATATATATATATATTTTAACAAATGTATAGTTAGGTGCCCTTTTATCCTAGCACTAGTTCATAAAATAAACGTATTCAGAGTGCCTGGTGCCCATGTATCTTGTTAGAAATCTTGGGCTAGTTGTGGTTTTTCTTGTTTTCTTTGTGGTTTGGGGTCGGTTGGTTTGGTTGGTTTGGGTTGTGTGTAGTGTTGGTTTTCTGTGTGGGGGTTGTGGGTTTTTTAAGCAAAAAAAATTCATTATCTTTTCTTTCATTATTTTCCTCCTCTTTCAGGTACTGGTTGCATTCGACTCCCTCAGACGTTGTATGGTGCACAGCAGACACAGGATGGATACTGGCTTCAGTGGCATCTCTTTTTGATCCCTGGGTTTTTGGATCATGCGTCTTTATACATATGCTCCCAAAGATTGAATCAGCAGCCATCCTAAATGTAAGGAAAAGCTCATGTAGATATGTTAATCTGCAGAAAGAGCACAAAAAATAATTCTTAAGAGCATCCAAAGATTTCATGAGGGTTGTGTCCATAGTTATGTTCAAGATGGTGTAACCATTGCATAAAGCCCCTCTTTGCTTTTTTAATGTACACAGAAGGGGCCAAGCCTGTGGTTCTTGCATACATTTTGCTCGAGGCTGGTAAGCATGTGAATGAAAATAATCCAGAAGCACCACTAACTGCTTGCCTTTTATTCTAGTGACTATGAAAGTCATATCAGCTGGTATTACTGCAGAAACTAAAGTGTTTCCCTGCCCACACTAGCCAAGATTAAAGTGAAAACCTCCCTGTAATGCAGACAGGGATGAGCTTATCTTGCCCGTGCTCCAAGCTGTGTGGTCTGCATGTCATGTAGACGTGTTAGGGTGGGATTTTGTCCAATCAAATATAGTGTGAATCTCTGTATATTACACCAAATGTAGGAGGGTTTCTTACTCAATAGTGAACATGTAGTGCTTTTACATGGGAAGGAGAGATATGTTTGGTCCTTGTATCACCTGTTCACTCTACATCCACAAAGCAGTTTTTTGTCTGAGCTTCATATATCCATCTTGTTTAACTAGACTCTCTGTGAATTCCCCATTGACACGCTGGTTGGTGCTCCAACATTGTTCCGCATGCTGGTGCAAAATGATCTCTCCAGGTATGTCAAGAAATTACTTTTACTACTATTTAATGTACCCTAACTAAACGAGTGATCTCCCAGTTCTAGCTGCTTGACCCAAAATAAGGTAGTAATTTAGTTTAAAGTATCCTTCATAAAAAGACTGTCATACAAAATTTGTGTCTTTTGCTGAGTTTTGTGATCAAACACAGAGAAGCTTGATGTTTTCCCTCAGAAATCTGAGACCTTCACTACTGAACTTGTGAGCAAATCCCTGAGGGTATGAAATTATGTTAGTTTCTTTATCATAATTTTCACATCGCTCTGTGATTAGTTACAGGCATGTCCTTAAATCCCAGCTGACTTCCACAAAATTTTTACTTTATTTTTCATGTGTGTTTGACTGCTACTGCTCATTTGTCTAGTATTGAGCACAGACTGATATCCTTGCTGTATCAGGAGCCAAACGATCAGGAATCCTCTGATTTCCCCACTTCATGGGGCTAACTCTCCTAGCAAACAACTCTCCAGTAATGTTTGTTTATGGCTGCATGCATTTAAATGCTGCTTCTCTTGTGTTTTAACTCCCTGTGAAGGTACAAATTCATGAAGCTGAAGAACTGCATGAGTGGAGGGGAGCCACTCAACCCCGAAGTCATGGAGCACTGGAAAAGCAAGACTGGGCTGGACATCTGTGAAGTGTATGGGCAGACTGAAACGGTACATCTGTAGGATCGATAATCCATTAAAACTTTGTAATTCCTTTTTGCTTTACAATGTTTAAATGTTGGTTTTCAAAGAACACGGCCAGTTTCTTCCTTCACGTTTCTGCGAGTGTTTCAGTAATCTGCTCCCCGATAACCTCTGAAGGAACACCCTTCCAAGGCTCTCCGCACAGAACCTGCTCGAAACGCAGATTGCTGGGAGGAGATGTGCTCTAATCTATAGGTGTCCCTAAGCAAATTCCAAGTGAGAGTGACAGGCAAGAGGGCAGAGTTTGAATGTAAGGAAGAAGACTGGTTAGCAGAGGGCATGAATTCTTTGCAGAAAATGGAACAGGATTCTTTCAGACAGTTTCTTGATTTTGCTTATCTGTACCATACAGCACTGACACATAAGAGCCTGTGAATGTTAATTCCTGACTTTGGAATTACTCTAGGAAATACATTTAATGAATTAAATGTGAATGTAGCAATATTCTATTGCCAAACTTTGTTTTGATTTTTATTTTTACAGGGAACAGTCTGCTGTGTTTTTAAAGGAATGAAGATTAAACCTGGATCAATGGGGAAGGCAGTTCCCCTTTATGATGTTCAGGTTTGTTGGCTGCTTTTTAGGGTCTTTCATAGGGCACTTTCGGTTGGTTGGTTGGTTGGTTTAGTGGTTCTGTTTTTCTCCATTGGACTAAAATATGTGTTGTTTTTCATTCTAGATCATAGACAAAAATGCTAATATTCTGCCTCCAGGACAACAGGGTGAAATTGCTATCAGAAGCAAACCTTTAAGACCACTTGGTTTATTCTCTGAATATGTAGTAAGGACTTTATTTTGTTCCTCATCACCACCAATCTCCCCAAAATCTCTCCAATTGCATAGTGGTTCAAAAGACTGAATATTTTTCACCAGTTTTTTATTTATTGCCAGAGTAATTTGTTTGTTTGGATTGGAGGATGTTAGAAAAGGGAAGAGAAGAATTTGCTATAGAGTTAAATTTTTTAAGGAATCAAAATATTTTTGGGGTTTTAAACCTATTTTATTTTATAGCAATGTCAGTACAATTCTTGAACATTCCTGACTGAAAAATAAAGTTCTGGTACATTCACTTTATGTGCATTATAGCACAACGTACAGCTAATGCATGCTCAAAATCTAACCTACTGTTTGTAAACCACTTTAAGGATAACCCAAAGAAAACTGCAGAAACTGAACGTGGGGATTTTTATGTCACTGGAGACAGAGGGATTATGGATGAAGATGGATATTTTTGGTTTATTGGAAGAGATGATGACATCATCATTTCCTCAGGGTCAGTTTGCATGCTTCCTCTCTAAATCTGCCATTGTGTAATCTCACATGTTGTGTTCTGACATGATATTCCTGTGATTAATGTATTGACCTCTTGACTTAGAAATACTTGCAGCTGTTATCACCTTTTCATGGACCTGCATTATCACCTTGGTGATGTCAGTGGCATCTCTGTATCCATTTCCCCTACACCACCTCATCTGCCCCAACAAAGAGTGAGGACTTCCATTGGCAGAGGAGGGATTTTGATCTAGTTTGGTTTTTGACGAAAATTGAAGGACGTCTCTATTGGAGTAAAAAAAGCATTGAAATGTTTTATTTTTAACATGTTGAAATGGAACAATTTGATATTGTATGATATGATACCATGCTGTGGCATTGGCTGGTGCTGCAGACCCCAGCTGTCAGGGTGGATGGAGCCACAGGAAAGGAGAGAAATGGAGAGGTGTCCACAGCCTCAGCAGCCCTCTGCCACGGGCCACTGTGAAATGCTCCTGCCTTCAAACACAACCAACTTTCCCACTCTGCCTAAAGTTTCTATAGTTGTTTTTTGTTGTTGATGTGTTCTTTGACTTTTGTGTTGCGTTTGTTTGGTTTGTGTGTGGTTTTGTTGGTTTGTTTGTTTGTTTTCCTTCAATATGACAATTAAAAAACATTTTGTTCGTTTTGGTTTTCCAGCTCATAAAGCCAAATCCTACATTTTTCTTTCTGTACCTAGATACCGCATTGGGCCATTTGAAGTAGAGAGTGCCTTGATAGAACACCCAGCAGTAGCAGAAACAGCAGTTATCAGCAGCCCAGATCCCCTCAGAGGAGAGGTAATGATGCTGAGCAGTGATTGGGGAAGCAATATGTTTGTCTAAATATATAACTCTATAAAGCTTTTCCTACTTTACTGAATAACCTGCAGCTCTAAGGTAGTCGTGTCGTCATAGATAATCCTACTGGGGGTGACAGGCAAAATCCCTTCCCATTTACATGCATTTGCTCTTCTTAAGTTCTTTTCATCCCAAGGGGGCTTTCGCTGTGGAGAACAGTACAGTGATGTTTACCTTCCCCGATCAGACCTTTTTGTTGTTAAACACTTGCCTATACATTGAAATTGTCTTTTCTGGCTTTCTTCGTGTAGCCAAAGTTGTACTGGAACTGCCCCAGCGTTAGTCTTGAGCTACCCATATGGCGAAAGCACAGTCCTGTGCTGGGATGATATGGGCCTACTGTCCTCAGTGTGAACTTTGGAGAGAAGCAAAATGTCCCTCGGCTTCAGGGAGATTTCTGTGGAGACACCTCTTACTTGACCCCTGCTGAGAGGACAGAGCAAATGCTCTTGCTCTGTAATGAGAGCAGGAAAACTGTGCTTTCAACCTTTCCTTTTGCAGATACATGTGCAGAAGCTGGGCACAACCATTTCTTATATTGCACTGGTTTCTCTGTTCCTCCCTTTTGTGTGTCATGACTCTGAGCAGCGCTGTTCCCTGGTAACCTGTGTATCAGCTCGTACAAATGGATGGTGTCAGATCATTTTATTGACCATATCTTGCAGGTTGTGAAAGCATTTGTGGTCCTGTCCCCCACCTTTTCATCCAGTGACCTGGAGAGCTTAACCCGTGACTTGCAGGAACATGTCAAGAAAACTACTGCTCCATATAAATACCCTAGAAAGGTAAATGCTTCTGAGGAGAAACGTTAAACCAGAGCACCCTTCCATAAATCTCAGGAGAATTACTATTTGGATTTTCATGATTCACCCAACAGTGGTAAAGTTTCAGCTAGAGCACTGGCTCCAGAAAATCTTTCCTGAATAACATTAGTTTGCATTGTTTTTCGTGTATTGGAGTAAAGTGCTTGTTTAAATCTTTTGCGACTTCGTATGATATCCTAGTTAAGTCTGCATGTTCTAAGTCAGGCTCACAATCATAGTTCTCCATTTTGTGTTTAATCTTCAATCAAGTGCTCTTCAGTGACTTTAGGGTAGTACAGGACTGACTCTGGGTGACCTTTTATCTACTGGTCCTCACAGGTAATAAATAGGATGAAAGCCCAGGGGGATACCTTTGGTATTTCCCAGTCATTGCAGCACTACAGGAAAAAAGCTACTAGCGGTGCTCTAGTTTACTTGTGCAGAACTTGTAGGAACTAAGGACCATTAAAGATACTGTACCAATAACGTCTTTTTTATTTTCTTTTTGTCATTCGTCTCTGACATCTGGTAGCATTTCGGTATTAATCCTTCTGGTACAGTACTTATATTACATTACTCAGTTTGGTTAGCTGGGAGGCAGCTACACAGATGTTTGACCATCTAGGCAGCAAAGAAATTGTTTTCACTAGTGGCACAAAGTGCTGCCTTCATTTGACTTGGACTCTTAATATATCCTTTAGGCAAGCAGCTTTTACTGGTGGGAGTCCACTCAGATTTTCATATATGCTGAGAGCCAGTCTTGGAAAACCAACTCTGTAGAACATGCTACATTGTTTTCTGTCTTTTTTTATTTAGGTGGAATTTGTCCAAGAGCTGCCAAAGACAGTCACTGGGAAGATTAAGAGGAACGAATTAAGAAAAAAAGAGTGGGGACAGATGTAGTATTGTTTGGAATTTAACAGAACTTCTTTCTTTCCATTAACAGTATATAAATTTCTCTGACATCTGCCCTCCTTCTGAGCTAGTTTTGTTAAATGCCTGAGCATCAAAAACTATAGATAACACCAAGATGTGATGTTTGTGCCTGCGTGCAAAGCTTCTAATGTCAGTACCATGGTTTCAGTTCCTGAAGCACTACTGGGAAGGGGAACAAACCATCAACTCCATTCTAGTCCTGAATGTCTAGAAGTTCACCAGGGTTTGGCTGGTGACCCATCTCTTTTGGACAGCATCCAAAATCAGTGAAGAGATATTGCTGATATCCATTGTCTAGCTCCAAGCTGCAGAAGAATCGGGTGTAGATTTGAGTGGTTCATATGCTCTATCCTTAAATGCTTCTGCTTCCCGGAGAAGGTGGCAACCTTGCCATCCAGATCAAACCAGCAAAGCCTTTTGGTCTTTTTCCTAGATATGTGCTAAGGTATCAAGCACATTTTGGGGAATATTTTCAGTTCACTGGTGACTTTTGAAGTGCCTCCCTCCAAGTATGTGTGCTGAGCTGCCTAAAACACCTAATGTATGTGTATATTGAGAAATAGCTATACCTGTGAGGGGAATCTTGGCTTGTGTTAACATTGTAAAGATGTAGATCAGCGTTTTCAAATACATCTGAGGAGACAAAGAGGCATCTAACTTCCTTTTGATTTCAGAAAAATTAGGGGTGCCTACGCCTATTTGAAGCTCTGGCAATGGCTTCCTGGAATCCCAATGAGATCCTATACCTTGAAGCAATGTCCCCTAACTATTCTTCTTAAGACAACCATTAAACAAATGTGGCCTAAGTCACCTCTCTTCTTGACTGCTGTGGGGACATGATGTGGGTGTCCAGACACCAGTGAAGAATTCCTGTCTGCTGGGAACTCCACTGTGATCACTATAAGTAATTTAAAGGCACATTTGTGGAGCTCAATAAGCGATTACCAAAAAAAATTGTCCAGCATCTGGCTCAGGAACTTGCATTTCCACTGGCTTGAAAGAAATTTGATTGTAGAAAATTGCATTATTCATCTTAGTTTTTCTATTGAACATTATTCACCAAGTTAGTGATTGCCAAGTGCTGCCTTTCTCTAGCTTTCTCCTTTAGGTGGTAAAAGCTTTTATTGTTCTGTTTCCTGAATTTACATCTCATGATCCTGAAAAATTAGTCCTTCAGCTGCATAAGCATGTGAGAAAAAGTTGCTACACCTTACAAATACCCCAGAAAGGCAAGTATTACTGCATTCTGAATATATAAATAGCTTCTTGTGATGCACCCTAGAATTAAAACTCTTATAATCAAACCTAAGAACCAGATTAAAAATGCAATTGGATTATATTTTGGAATAATAGAATTTTGCTTTTTTTCCTGTCTTTGGCTCCCCTCAGTCCCTGCACAGGGTTCCAGCAACAGTGATGCAGGGCTTGAGTTTCCCTTCCCTTTTCCAGGGCAACAGCTTTGTTCTGGAAGATGAATTTTTTCTCTCCTAGATTCAGTTCAGAGCAGAGGGAAAACATGTTGGACATTTGAAATGAAATCCCATTTTTGGAGTAGAATAACTAGAAATAGCATTAGATTTTTAAGTGCAATCATAAAAACATGGTGAAAAATGTAATTAGCCACAATTTCAGAATCTGTTTCTTTTAAAGCACATTCAAATTTCACATGTAAGTACTTTTTAGCAAAGTAATCCACGTTGTCCGAAGTGAAGTAATCAGATTGCTCATGTAATCCATTTATTATGTGTAAGTAATAAATTTTTAAACATCATCCAGTTATGACCTTGGGAAGTAGTTCTTTTTTAAGCATCCTTAAAAATATAATCCTGGGACAGATTATTGTGGTGGGGTACTGCTCTATGTTGGGCTATAAACAGACCTGGCTCAATTTCCCCGAGCCGGGTAGTGGTGGTGTGAATTGTTTGCTACAGCAGGGAATGTCTCGCTCAAGATTCCTCTCTGCTGCTGTCACAGACTTCTCGATCTATACATTGGGTCAGTCAGACTCCCCAGCATGCTCGTGCAGTTTTGTAATGATACAAAACCTGAACTTGAGCAGAAAACAAATGAAGAAACGAAGAGGTGATCTGAAACATTTCTGTTCTGTCTGCGGGCAGGAGTCCCAGCTCTGCCTCATCAGACGGGGCTTCATGAAACCAAGTAAAGCCCTTTAGCTGCTCCGTTTGAAGTCCAAGCTGTGCTCAGATTCAGTGGTGTGTGATTGTCCTGCACTACTGATTTGGGGAATTACTGAGTCTCCCAACTGATGGGCACTGGGACTGCGGTGCGGCCTGCCTGCTGCATCCTCAAAAGAGCCCGTAGCTTTTGAAATCACAGGTTTGCCGCAGAGGACGAAGGCAGCTTGGAATCGAGCTGTGTCACAGTGCTATGGATTGTTGTTATTTCTCTTTACAGAGGAATTGGAGTTTGTTCGACAACTACCGAAGATGATCTCTGGGAAAATCCAAAGGAATCAACTAAGGAACAAAGGATAGGGAAGAGCTCAGCTTTGCTGCTGAGATCCTGAGCAGAACATGCTTGTCCTTTTCCCTTATCACTCTTACGAGGTGCTGGACAACCTTCTGAATAAGAGCAGAAGATACCAATTATTGTTGTGGTGCTTTGGGGGTGTTTCTAAAGCAATACATTCCCTATAATTTTAAATGTAGGTGGGAGAAACTATTTTGAAAATAATGAAAAAAAAAAAAGGGAAATCAGACTTGCCTTTAGCTTTTGCCTTTATTTTCATATGTGCATTGTTATCACTGAAAGCCACAAAGTATGCAACTATGTGTCAAATGTTATTTTGTGACAATGTTGTTTTTAATAATTGTTGATGACCAGACTTCCAGCTTTTGCCAGTGCTGGGTTACATATAGTTTCAGGATTAAATACAATCAAGTATTTCCTGGACCGGGTAGTCAGTTCAGACTGTGAGATATTTCCATAACAGTCAAGCACAGTTACGTGGGTACGGGTGCAGCAGAGGTTTAGATCATCCCTGCTAGGTCACATCTCACATTTCTTGTTACCCCTCTGTAGCACTTGCACCTCGCACAGTGTTGCTATAGCGCAGCCTATGTACTCTTTATTCTTGCTTCAGAAGGTATAAGTAGTAGTTGAACTCTGTGACCGATGCTGTATTTACTGGGAGCACAAAAACACCAGTGAACCAAAATAACCCCAGGGTTACTTATCTCAAAATTTCCTGGTTCTGCTATAAACCCACTATGCCGTACCCATGAGCACACCTGCTGTTCTATTAAGAGCCTGGGAAAATGGCAAACGTGCTGCGTAGTAAAGCTGTTGGTGACCTTTCAGGACAACTAATTGAGTTATTAACTGGCACACAAACGCAAGTCCCAGGAGAGGCTGTGCCAGGAGGGCTCTGCAGGTGGATCTCACCTCTTTCATACCCTTAAGCTCTGAAATGGATATTGCTTTGCTTTCCAGCTACAAAGCACGTAATTGCCTGAGGTCAAAAACAAAGAGAAAACAAATACACAAAATGCTGCATCCGTGTAGATTACATCAATTTAAATGAATCTGAGCTTGCACTGCTGAAACCAGGGGATAGGTGAAAATTAGGGGATAGGAGCAGAATTAGATCTCAAATGAAAAATAAACCCCACTCTCTGGAGTATTTGCATCCTGAGAGTGTTACATTTTTTTAAGGAAATTACAAAAGCAACTGAAAGGAGGTGGGCTTGGTTTCTTTATTAATTGGTCCTTTGTAGATTAATTCCACAGAGTCTTTAGGCTGCCTCCTGTCCAAAGTGATGTGCTTGAAGTGAGCAACAGACCTGTCAGAGAGGAAGTGCATCGTCTGCCCCGGGTGGTTCTCTGTTACACTGCCATCAAGAGCTACTCTGAATTCTGCTTTCTGGGACCAGGTAGTAACATTTGGGGAGCAAATGGGAAACTTCTCTGGATTTCATTGTTACTGCCATGAAAATCACTGGTCAGCTGTTTTTCTCCAAGTGTGCTGGTGGAAGGCTGCTACAGTATGCTCACTTTTTGAAGGTTTTCATACTTCTTATTTGTTTGCTCTAGGACTTAGAGGACAAATCAGGCTCACCCATCTGTGTGTGTATCGTCCATCATTATTGCACTGAATAATGGCTAATGACATTTCCAAACAGTAGCAGCTGTGTTGTCTGCCTCAAAATGTATTTACGTGGCGCAGGCAACCAGCGGGATGTCACTAGAGCTGCTGCTGTAAACCTGAGTGCTCTGAGGAATTTACCTTGTTTTACCCAGGGAAAAGGGCCAAATCGGGCTGCCTTGCAAACTTGTGAGCAAACTCACTCATCGATTTCAGTCTCTCCACACTGGGTTGAAGACAGCCTCAATGCCCTCTCGAGTACATGTGTTAGAAATACCTTGTGTTTGGTGTCACTGTGGGTGTGTGTTACACAGCTCAAAAGCCCCTTAGCAGCCACAGTGAAGTGATATTCAAAAAATCAGGAGAAGCTATGAAGTGATCAGGACTGAAAGTGAAAAATACCTTAAAAATTTCCCATTTTATTGTACTTTGTGGTGTTATCATCATCCCAGGGACAACACAACTGACAGCAATGGTTGAATGTTCCTATGGAAGCTTTGGTTGGGGTTGGAAGGTAAAGTATTCAGACGGTTATGCCTTTACAGCTCTGAAATGTGAAGCAAACAGAAGAGGTTTTTCTATGTGATAAAATTATGATAGATGATGAAGGTCCCCCAGTACTGTATGTGTAATTTCTTTTGGTCCCCTTTGGTGAATTGTACCCAGGAATCAAGGATCTTCTTTGATATGGTATACAGCTCCATTTTAGAAACTACTTAACTGTTAAACTAGGCTGAATAACATATTTAAATAAATTAGTTAGGATGCCATTTGACTTTCTTTACCTTTGCCATCAGTATAAAGGCTAGGCAAAAGGCATTTAGTTGAACTCTTGAGTTTTGGATGAACTTTACCATGCCTTTCTAAGAAAACAAACACACACAAAACACCACATATTTTTTTTTAATCTCTGCTTATAGACTCCATTGTATCTGCCACCTTTGTTCTGGGTGAATTTGACTCCCTCAGGCATCACGTGGAACATGTCAGGCCCTGCTTGGGTAAAGGCAGCTATTGGGAGCATTTTTGTTCCATGGTTCCGGGGCACATGTGTTTTTGTACATGCCAAGAGAAATCTTAAATGTAAGAACACCATGCTCACGATGACCAGTTTCTCGTATTTCACGTTGTTTTCCAGGTAGGCCACAAAACTAAGCCTCTCAGGTTTATGAGATTAGCTGTTTTAAGGCGCCATAACCACAAGGTGATTGTTGTTTGAATAGGAATATAATACAGGAAGGATTTTTCTTGTGTGACTCTTGGGCACAGGATATTGCCACCTGCTTACAATCAGTAGGAGTTACTGGTATTACTTAAACCTCTCCCCTACTTTGTTTCACTATTGAAATGAAAAATGAGCCAAATAACATGTAAATTAATATTTTAATTATACTGTTGTGACCCTTAAGAAAGGCAAGTCCGCACTGGAAAACACTAAAGCTGTGAGATGGGCTTGTTCTTAAATTATTTTCAAGCCATTCTGAGTTTTAGTCTAACACAGAGCGAAGAGTACTGTTGCCAAATGGCTCAGAGCACCTACGTGGAAAAGTGAACATTCCTAACATGGGAGTTATTTGGGGATTTTAACCCCATTTCATTTCCTTTCTAAAATGGTAGTTGCTAGTTTGTGTAAATATCTTGTGTAAATATCTTGGCTTTGGAAATACCCATTTGCAATGTGCATGAGGTTTCACATCTCTGCACAAAATAAGGTTTGATAGTAGAGGCTGCTTTACGCATGATGTGGCTGGAGGGAAGGCTGGTGAATGAGAGGTCTTCCTCTCGCTTTTCTTTATCCCTACATGTCCCCCTTTCTGAGCAAATTGTCAGTAAGTCTTAGCTCTGAGTGACTGAGAATCATCTGCTGCTGTAATAGGTGAGAAATAAAAGATGTATTAGAAAACAGGTTCAGCTGAGCCCTGCTTGTATGAACCTTGAAAGCCTCAAGGTTTAGGAATTAATGTGTTAACAACAAATGTTCAGTAAGTGCAAGTTATTAAAAATCATAAGTAAAAATGTGGACATGTTGAAGACTGCAGCATAGGCAGCATCTGAATGCCAGACATAGGCTTGAAAAACAAATGGTAGCTGTTCAGGCTTCTTCTGAAGACGTGTAGGTCCTGCAGACACACAGATGAGCGAGAGAGAAAAAAAATGACAAAACCCCCGAGTCTGTCTTTGCCCTTAGTAAGGTCAGTAGGCTGTCTTGTCATCACCGACATCAGGCACCAATAAACATTCACTGTTGGCCTTTGTGTCTGGTCTCAAATGGTTTTTCCTGTGTGATGTAGACATTGCTGGTTTTAATCCACACAAAAAGCTTTAAAATGTAAAGAAAACACGGACGGAGTTAAGAAAGCAGAGTTTTAATAAATGGGTGGTAAGGGAGACAGGACTGGGGGAAAAGTCATCTTAATTTTCCAAATTCTAGAACAATTTTGAGAGAAGAGGAAAGTATAAATCAAACACTGTTGAGAGACTTGGACACATGCTTTTCACTAAACCAAGACAAGTAACAAGTGTTCTTCAAGATGAGTCTTTTCCCTTTAGCAACCCACAGGCTTTTATGCTAAAAGTGAAATAACTAAAGCTAATCAGTTGTACAGGAAGCATAATCAAAACCCTACTGGAAAGCAGGTTATAGCTGCACTGGTTTTGGTTGTTTTTTAAAAGTCACTGGGATATTAAAAAAGCTGCTGTAACAGACAGACAACAGGAAGACTCACTATCATTACTTTCAATCTGAAACAAAATTATTACTGTAAAGCTAAAGTTGTACTAAATATTAAACTTAATTCCCCATATCCAGTATCATATAATAGAGAGCTTCTTTCATAAGAAGTTTCCAAACAGTATTTAAATTCAAATTGTGAGATCTAAAAAAAAAAAAAGACTTTATAACCCCTCCCTCCCAGGATTAAGCCTTTGAAAAGAGCAGCAAAAGGCTATTGATTTGCAGGAAATTATTAAAAAGGATTCTGTTCGGTGACTACTGCATTTCCTAGAAACCAACAACCGCTGTATGCACAGCTAATGTAAACACACATGTAGTTTTTGCTAAGACCATCTGCAATGCCTGCATTGTACTTCTACGGTTCTACAATGATCAAATCTGTTACTCTGAATCGTCTCATAATATTCAAGTATTTTGATATAGCAGTTCTTCCCCTTCAAGACTTGGCATATCCTTGTAGAGCTATGCGTATGTGTGTATATATGTATATATATATATATATGTATATATGTAACCCTCCATCATACAGGAAATGATCGATTTTAGCTCATTCTGTTGTTCACACAGAAAAATGTACGAGTTCTGCAGTCACACCAGTTGTCAGATCGCCTTGTTAAAAACCCTCTGCAAGCAACCCTCTTTTTCAGACCTCTCACTTCTGTCAATACTTCCTGACAGAGCTGATTCTGCACTGCCTTTTGATTTCTGTAGCCACCAGATAACACAGGAGAGTCCATATACCTTGGGATGGCCACATTTACATATGCACGCATACTGCTTTCTGTGCTGGGTAAAGGCAATGCAGAACAGAGCCCTAGAAGAACAGCAGCAAGTTTCAGCACAAAGGTGACGCACTCTTGAGCACTCTTTTATCTGCTGTAATGTCAGCTCCACCTGCAACAAGCATTAAAATTCTTACACGTGGATTTTAAAAACAAGATTTCAAAACAAAACCCACTCTCCTCTTTAAAATTCCCTTTCAGAACTCTAGGGCAATTTTATTGGGTTTCAATTGTGTTTTCTTCTCCTTCTACCACATTTTCTACACTGTCAGCACATCATTCCCCTTGGACTCAGCTTCTGTTTCACTGTGATTCTCGTTCTCTTGTTTTACTTCTTCTGAGCTTTTCTCCTCAGTTTCTGGTTTTACTACCTTCGAGCTCTGGTCTTCTGTCAGAGTTGATGGGTTTTGTTGTGTGTCTTTGTTGCTCTTCACCACCTCCTGGAGATTGTATTTTCTGAACAGAATATAGTCTCTCACCACACTCAAGCAACAGACGTTTTTTATTATTTCCACCACAATTGTATATTGTGGGTTATTAAGATCGACTTTGTTTTCTGGATTGAGGCTGCCCACAATTCCTGTAAAACAAAATGTAGTTTAAAAGATGCTGGAAAAGCTGCTTCAGAGCAGAAGCATCTCCTACTGAAAGGAGAAAAGAGAGAGGAGGCAGCATCCCCTGTAGTTGTAACCAATTACTTGTTTTTTAATTGCTTAAAATAGCAGAACACAGCAGGACTCTTGGCATATACCACCAGTAGTACTAAAGTAATTGAAAATTATCCCACCAAGAAACAAAATACTCAAGTAAGGTGGAGCTATTCAATGGAAATAGTACCACATTATTTCAATATAACATCCAGAGAGAAAATCTGATAGCTGTCATTTCAAAGCACGTTTTAAAACACTCCAGATTATATTCAACACTGTACTCTCTTCTGCTTGCTGCCTCTTAAGACATCAACACCCACAAGGAATATTGATGTCAAGCTTTTTTAAGTCTTAGAGAAACAACAAATACATATGCCCATTAAGACCACTTGTAGTGATCTGACCTATGTTATGCATGCAGTCGTGGGCTACTTGTATAATTGGTTTTAGTTATGTGTGAGATCCATACGTACCTGCCAATTCCTTAATTACTTCTTCCCTACTCATATGACTGTTATTACGAGCTTTGTAAACAATCTGAAAAGTACCCTTATTAGGGGCTTTAAACCAAGGCTCAAAAAATGTCTCCGCGTATTTTTTCATATCCTCCATAAAAGCCTTGCAAGTTCCAGAAATGGGCAGCATCCGCAGAATTACTCTTGTCTTCTTCTTTTTAGTGGCATGCATGTCCTTTAGTATATGGTGCACCAGGTTTTCCGGTTCTACAAGAAAAACAGCGAGGCATGAGAAACAAATTGAAGGCACTTTCTCCCTTCTTACCCACTCTAAATAATAAGCTGGGGAAACACGCACTTGGCTGCACTGCTGTCAGCCTCAAATCCTTTTCTGTAAAGAGTTGTTTCACTTTACCAAAACTGGATAATCAAATATTATTTTGTCAAAGCAGATTCCTCTACCTTTAGCGACTCCACTAATGACAAAATTCAGTGGCAATGCCAAAGGGAAGGAGAGCCTTGTATTTTTTTGGTATACATGACTTTTTGGAAGTCCCACTCTGCGGCCTGTTACTAACAGTATTCAGAGCAGTCTATCCCCGCAGCATTACGCAGAGTTGGCTGATGTCCCACCTATGCCCCGGGTCCTGATGAAGACCACGTTGTTGGCGCCGCTCTCCACTGACTGGAACCGCCGCAGCTTCTGCTCCGTCGAGGTGCGGATCTGGCCAACCTCCTTCTTCAGGGCAGCCTCAACATCATCCTCATCCTCCTCCCTCTCGCTTCCGGACAGCCGCTCCTCGTGATCTGAAAACTTCACGCACGCAACGTCTCTTGTTTGGTGAGTACCGAGCAACAGCACCCACAACTTAAAATGCACCAGCAAGGCCCCGCCACACGCCCCCGGAGGGGACGGGTAGGGGCCTTTTCTCAACGAACCCGCAGGGCTGCGCTGGGGTTTGCTCAAAGAAACCGGCATTTTCGTGTGTGCGGGGACCACCGATGGTTTTTTACATACAAAGGGGAGAGGAGGCCTCACGGAGCTGTGCTCCCCGCCACGCCGGCGTTAGCGCTGCCAGGCTGCGGGAGGCAGGAGCTGAGGGGGCCGCTCTCCCCGGCCTCAGGGCCGCCTCCCGCCCAGCACGGAGCGACCGGCCGGGCGGCCCGTACGCACCTGTTCGGGCCCGTAGAGCAGGTCCCCGTACTCGCCGAGCAGGCTGTAGGCCTCCCCCACGCACTTGCGCTCGTTCATGTTGCAGGTGATGAGGATGCCGCGCATGCCGGCCTCCAGCTGCCGCCCGCCGCCGCGGGGCCGCTTGGCCCGTCCCGCCGCCGCGAAGTGCCCCTTGGGCCGCCGCTTCCGCGCCGCCGGCTCCGCCGCGGCCATTGACTGCCGCCCGCTCCCGCCTCCGCCGCGCGCCGCGATGGCGTCACCGCCGCGCCACCCGCCCGGAACAGCGCCGCCTTGCGGCCCGGCGGTGCTCGAGTCCTCCCCCGCGGCTGGGCAGCGAGTACTGGACAGCGGTGAGCGGGCACCGGGTCCAGGCACCGCTCAGGTCCCTGGGGTGCCGTGCTGCGCCGGGGGGCCGGGCCCCAGGTAGGCCCTCAGCCGCTTCCAGGCCCCTCTCTGCTGCAGGCAGGGCAGGGCAGGGCAGCGCCCTGGAGGCTCAACCGCCCCCCCCAAAAATCACAATTCACCTCAGACTTGGCACACGGCAGGGACAGGGCGGGCGGCCCAGGGCCAGCGCTCTGCACTCAGAAATGGTCAAACTCGGTCACTCGTAGCCCTTGATGTTTTTTCTGCTCCTGAACTTCGGGTTTGAGATTAAAGTTTGGGTTTGCGTTTAATGATTCCTGAATGAAAAGCAGCGAGGAGAGGACAGGAGAGGGAAGAGAAAAAGGTGTTTGCTGTGTGAGGCCGGGGAGCGAGCTGTTGCCCCAGCTCCCGCCTGGCTCCTGAGGGCATCACGGTTTCGAGGGACACACGGAAGGAGAAACTTCATACAGGTAAATTCAGGCCTGAGGTACTAGAAAACATGTCGACAGCAAAAACATGGCCCATGGTAGTTTCTAAAGGAAGGTATCGCTGTGCACAAGAGTCTCTTCTCCTTGCAGTAACTCTTGCAATTCTTGAACAATTAAGGGGGGGGGAAATTAAGTAGCTCAACATTTTGGGAAAACAGGTAGAGGAAACAGCTGAGGGGGTCTCACTAGCGACAGGACTATCATATTATTTAGATTCAGAGAATCCAGTTGGGCTAAAGTAGGGAAAAAGGAAACTTCATTAGTTGAAGTATTTATCAGTTACAACTGCAACAGGAGGTGGTGGTTACATCTTATCTGAAAGTTTGTTCCTGCAAAGCCTTTGGGGCTCATCTAATTCTACAGCAGCTCTGGGATTACTGACCGCTTTGCAGCACTGGGGTTGTGTGAAGGACTCAAAGTTCTGGTGAATTATAGTGCTAAGTCTCCGGAGCTGGGCGTGTCAGGACATGTTTGAAATATGAGGAGGAATTTCTACAGGCAGCTGTGAGTGATGCAGAGGAAATGCAATTAACCACTCAGAACATAACTGGGATACTTTTGTAGTGAAAAGTGCTGGGGCACTAGGAAATACCCATGGGTGCAGTTTTATGCTGTACCAAAAGAACAGATTCCAGGTTAGATCACTGTGAAAGTTATGCTTTCTTTCTAAGCTGGAAACCTTCTTGCCAGTGTATTCCTGGCACTTTTCACTGGTTCTTATCACAAGCCATTGCTGTTATTTTCTCTCAACATTCGTGCCTCCTCTGGGGTGATGTGATTTTCTGGTTAGGGAATCCCTTTAAGGCTGTTCCCTTGCCTTTCCTCTGGGAAGATTTTGTCGCATGACTTTCAAAGAGCTGTTTGAAATGTCACTGCTGCAGACTGACTGTAGGTCTCCCTTTACTACTAGGCAGAGACCAGCTTTGTTTGGGGAAATCTGTTTTGAACCAATTTGTTTCTGCTGCAGTGAACGTTTCAGGGAGCTGGTTAGCATCTCCTATGAGTGTGCTGTTTACAAACAGACATGGGCAGAATCCCAGGAGGGAGTCCTGGCAAAAGTACAGAACCTAAGTGCCTGGAAAGACTGCAGTGTCACCCTCACTGATCAGCTCCAAAGACGTAAATGTGTGTTAGCAATCTCTCTACAGACAGAGCATGGAGACACAGCAGGAGAAATTTAGGTCTCTGGCAGCCAAATTCTTACAAATCTAAATGCCTTGATTTAAGCTACAGCTGTCACTAGCTCCCTAGTGAGTGACGTCCTTGCAGGAGAGACTGAAGGCAGAGGCACACACCAGTGGTGCTGGGCTTTGGCTGGGGTAGCAGAAGAGACGGCACATGTTCCGTCCTGCCTCTCCCGTAGGAGTGGAGCAGAGGAGGCAGCAATGCCAGAGCACCACGTCACTGTGTGCTCTTTCAGTACGAGGCAGAGCCCTTGCAACACCTCACAAGTCACCAGGTATTAACAAAGCTGCTCCAGGCAGCAGCTGCAGCGTCTCAGGAATTGATACTGTTGTCAGGGCTGAACTGCCGTGGTTACCTGCCTGCTGAGCGGTGTAGTTGTGAAACCAATTGTAAGGCTGTTGCTCCTGTGTTGCCCCAGCCAGAGTGTAACAGATGTGATTTGGCTGTAGCAATGTCTTATGACTGTGCTCCTCCACAGGCTGGTGGGTGGGAATAGGGGAGGAGAGGGAAATAGGGGAGATTTGGGACTCAGACTTTCTACTTCCTCTCTGAGCTCTGCAGAAACCTATCGGCTCGTCTCACTGAGACCAACTTTGTTTCCCCTTGTCTGAGTCCAAAGTGCACGTGAGGAGCGCAGGAGTTGGTCACCAGACACAGTAACTGTGCAAGAGGAGGCATGTGGTCAGGAGTCTGAGCTCTGTGGACAGAGTCAAAGCTGTGACACATCCCAGCACTGAGAAGGCTCCACTTTGGTGCAACGCAGAGAGGCAGTAAGTTGGGATTGAGGCCTTTTTGAAGGTAACTGACCCGCACCCGGCTCTGCAAGCTGCTGGGCAGGACATTTTCTAGCACTGGAGCAGTGCTAATTTGCCTCGTCTGTTCACATTCCCTCCTCTCCCTGTCCTTCTCTGTCTTTCCTTTGGCTGGGTTTCTCTCCTGTGTTTGTCATATGCAGACTCTCTGTTACAGATCCAAAAAATGTCCCTTTGCTTCACTGAATGACTAAAATCCCATGATTTCATAATAGAGCTGGATAGCTATTAATTCCGTAAGGAACTGGCAGTGTTTCTATTATTTTGTATATAAAAGACAGTTGACAATGCATGAAAATAATTACTTCAGAGTTTTCAGACCTCCTGCTAAGTTGACTCTTTTTGAGAAATAAGGCTTTTCATTTTTGATCCTTTTTCAGACAGTCTTTTAAAATTTCCCTGTCTTATAAAGTGACACTTTTTGCTGATCACACATCAAAATAATGCTTAAAACATCAATACATAGAATCTTTTCAGGGCTTTGCTACATTTATTTTATTCCTGTCAACCAAGATATCCCCAGTGATGATAAACTATAAAAACGGTAAATGTCTTTGAACCAAATGACACTGTGGTCAGACAGTAATTAATGCACGATTGTTGGATTATCTGTGCAACATCTTGGTCCACACTGTTACTTGTGCATTGTCAGTCAGTAGCAGACATCTCATTTACAGAAGTCGGAGCTGAAGTGTTTGGGTCACATTCAGTGCCTCTCTGCTGTATAAGGCAACTGAAACGTGATCTACAAGATTAGCGGGACTTATGGGAAGGGAAGGAATGTGACTTATAGGACAACTGCCACAGCGACATGGCTGAGTGCTGCTGGTTGAATGCAGGGTCAGCATCTCAGCTGCACGGTGGTCACTGAAGAGCAGGGGCCAGGCCATGGCCGAACTGCAGCTGTCCTCAGCATTTACTCCAGTTGGCAGTGGGGATTGTTGTTCCAGTGTAACACACGGTGTACTAGTAAAAGCTGTTCTGAAACTGCATGGTTAATACCAGGTTTGTATCTGTATCGCTGTAGCATTTCTTGGAAAGGTAATCAGTAAGGAATAACCTTGTAGAGACTACTGTGGCTCTTGCTGCAGTGCATTTTTTTACTGCAGATCCCAATCACTATGTCACTGTGGGCTCCCGTGAGAAGATCACTCCAGCTTTGTAGCCGGTACTACCCCGTTCATGCCTCTTTGAGTTATGAAGCCATAAAAAAACAGTGCAGACCAGAGGTGCCAGAGTACTTCAACTTTGCCAGAGATGTGCTGGACAGGTGGACTGAAGTGGAAAAGGTAACAGTTACTTGGCTTCTCTGATGCTGAAGTATTTATTGCTGATCATTAATGCTGAGTATCTGACAAATCCAATAACCAAAATGCTGGTGTTATGTTCTGATTATAATCTGGTGATCATCTCTTGCAGGTTGAGCATGTAGATCCCTTAAGCCACACCCTGTCCTGTCCAGGAGTCCAGATAGTTCTTTAATCGGTAACTCCAGTGATAGAGTGTAGGCAAATAGGTGCCTCATTTGTACTGTACCTTGTTGTTCTATAGCAGGGAAAAAAGTCTAAAAACCCCGCATTATGGTGGGTAGATGGTGCCGGAGAAGAGGTGAGGTGGAGCTTTGAGGAGCTGGGTGTGCTGTCCAGGAAAGCAGCAAATGTTCTCTCTGATGCCTGCGGTCTGCAACAGGGAGAGAGAGTTATTGTGATTCTGCCCCGGATCCCAGAGTGGTGGCTGGTGAATGTGGCCTGCATGAGAACAGGTTGGTAGAAGCATAGAAATGGTACATAGGTACAGAAATTGTGAGTCAAACCAGTCCTTGCTATTTAGTGCACTCAGAACTATCAGCGTGCTAATGAGGATGAGCTCAGGCTGGTCGAAAACACGCTTCACGCCAAGTTTTAACTTGGTGGTGCTTTTAGGACTTTGGCACATGCTCTAGCTGTTGAGGAAACCCTGTGAGTCCTTGCGCCTCTGTCATTCTCCTTGTGACACATCACAAATGCACTCTCTTGCTAACTCGCAGTGCAATTAGCCCACACTTAACGAAGTGTTTCACATGTTCCCCTGTGGGATCTGTTAAATACTCAGCTTCCTGGTATTTACAACTCCAAATGTCTTGGTGCCTCACAAACACAAGCAGTCTACCTCATGAAGCAGCAGCTGTGTTTGCTAGTAAAGAAGGCAAGTCCAGAGAGACTTGTTCCAGGGGCAGTGTTTTCAGAAGGAAAGTTATTCTGTTGATTTATTTTAGTGTCCCATGGTCAACCTAATATTTATTAACTTGTGCTAGTCCTCCCATAGCATTTAATCCATCAAATAATTGGCATATTTACGAAAATAAGTCCAAGTCACACTTTTAATAGAGCTCTGTCCCACTCAAAAGAACAAAGTAATGTGAAGTCTGCTTGTAGGTACAGGTGTTTTTCTTAAATGTTGAGACTCTGTATCCATTCCCTTTTCTTCCCTTTAGGAACTGTCCTGATTCCTGGCACACAGCAATTGACAGCCAAGGACATTCATCATCGACTGCAGAAATCCCAGGCAAAGTGTATCATCACTGATGATGTTGTGGCACCAGCTGTAGACTCAGTTGGGGCTGAATGCCAGTCTCTGAAATTCAAGTTGCTTGTGTCAGAGGGCCACAGAGAAGGATGGCTGAACTTTAAAGATCTCCTGAAGTGAGTAACCACCGCTGTGAAATGCCACAGCAATAATGAAAGAAAATCACAGTGGTTTGTTGTGAATAGGAAATGTTGGCACACTCCAATATATTTTCACCCTTTTAGGACTGCACAGTGGAAAAATATCAATGTTTATGACACTTTTGATTGCTACAGTTATTTTGGTTAAATATTTTCAAAAATGTGTAACGTCGCACTGTGAAATCACTTTATTAATCATTTTGTTTATTTTAAGAAATGCTCCTTCTGATCACCACTGTGTGAACACAAAGTGTCGAGATCCAATGGCCATCTATTTTACCAGTGGAACTACAGGATCTCCAAAAATGGCTGAACATTCCCACTGCAGCTATGGTGTTGGCTTGACAGTAAGTGCAAGGTACAGATATCACTTTGAATCAGACATATTTCTGTAGGTATTTACATAGCAGAAGGAAGAGAAACACAAGATTATCACCAGAAGCTTTTGTTTCAATAGTTTAAAAAACAGCAGTTGTTTTACATCCCAAAAAGTGAGTTGTTTTTTTTTTCCATAAAGCAAGGCAGTTTGAGTCCAGCTGCCTTAGTATATAGAGAATGTGGCAGTCATATAGTCACTAACTTCTTTTTAACATTTTCTTTACATTTTGGTAAATTCTTCATTGTGTATAGTTAATAGATTGTCCTTGAACTGAACATCAGCACACGTTTACGAAGCCTGTGCCACAAAAAGGAAAAAAAGTGGGTCTGTTAGTCTTCTGAATTGATGTGCGTCTGGATAAGACATAGCTCCTGCAAGAACAAAATGCTCATAGTTCAGAACCGTTACATTTAGGAAGCAATGTTGTTTATAAAATCGTTATGGCAGTGTACTTCACTCTTAATAGGCAAAGAATAACAAATCAGAAAATAAAAAACTAGAAGTAAGTAAATAAAAAACTCATCCCTAAAGATGAGTTCAGCAAAATGCCAGCAATCTCATACATATTCATAGAACATCATGTTCTGAGGTGGTGTTAGCTTGTCCATCAGTATAATTTTTCCCTTACAAAAATGCAACATCAGTGTATCCCAATGACATCCTCACTGTGCTGTGACTTAACTCCTGCTCAGAAATTTCGGCATTCCTAATTGTTGTTTATGCAAGATAGCCAGTGGTGGATTTGCTTCAATGGGACATCTCTTGTTGATATTTTTATATTTGCCTTATTCCTGCCAAACAGAGACTGTGGACCATTTCCTTGTGTTACCAGGTACTGGCTGGATTTGACTTCCTCAGATGTATTTTGGAACACATCAGACACAGGCTGGGCAAAGTCAGCTTGGAGCAGCGTCTTTTCCCCCTGGATTCAAGGGGCATGTGTGTTTATACATAAGATGCCACACTTCAACCCAGCCATCGTCTTGGAGGTAAGCGAGGAGAGCACAGCAACCAACAGCACTGTTCTCTCCAGCTGAACTCGCCCAAGTTTTCATTCCCCAGGTGCTGCACAGGCTGCAGCACACAGCACAGGTATAACTTGCACCAGGGGGTAACCAGCCCATGGGTTAAGTAGGGAGTGCTGCACAAATGTACCCCAAAACAAGAGCATGTTTGACATCCAGAGAGTCTCATTGTATACTCTGCTCTGGATTTGACTGCACAAACCTGCAAACATCCATTACTAGGCCTAAAAGTGAAGTACACAAGAAGTTGTTCTGGGATTTGTGGAGTACCTTGGTGGTGTTATTAAAATAAGTGACAGTAACAAATGAATGAGAATTTTAGTTGCCTGCACCATGTAATTCAAAGTTAAGGAGTGAAGAGTCAGCAAGGTTGAATTTCTTTAACAAATGACACCAACATTATATTCTCTCATACCCTCTGCACACAACTCTTCGTCATTTGAAAAAGGCTACTCTGTTTCATTTTACATGGAATGACTTTATCTTCATTATCCATGTTAATTAGATGGCTGGAAATTGCTAGGTAATATTAGGATATGTTGAAGAACACTATCAGTTTTCCACATACAGAGAATCTAAAAAAGTAGCCTTGTGGATTCACTTTTTTCTACTTAAACTGCAATTATGAATAAATTCTGCAAGACAAACTAAAGCTTTCAAGAGCAAAAAACTTTGGTGTGTTGAACTAATTGTAAAATTATGTAGATTCAATTTTGAGGAAGAAATTAATTAAATGTAACTGCTGTGTGTTGGTGCAGAGATTGTTACATTATCTCTTACAGTGATGATGGGATCTCACAGGTTTCGGTGCATTGGCAAAATTTACTTTTATTTTTTCTAAATTCTCTAGAGTCTGTCAAGATTTCCCATAACCATCTTCTGTTCTCCTCCAACTGCCTATCGAATGTTTGTGCAACATAAACTGTCCAGGTAGGCAAACACAGAATATCCTTGTTGGCTTTTTGATCAAATGCTCATCAAACCTTGCTTTTATTCCAAATTTACAATGGCATAACAGTAACTCAGATCGTGTATTTCTCAACATTTTGAATCTTCATTCTTAGGAACAAAGTCAGAATAGAGATTATGGGGTAACTTAACCTTTTTTTTTTTTCAGATTTGTTTTTATTTAACACTATACAGTTCAAATGGAATGAATGTTTTGCTCTTACGTAGAAAGAACCCCACAACACAGGAATACAGTAGTGAATGGGGAACAGCAGAGAGCCGACTGCCAGTTCTTTGTTTTCTCTTTCCCACTAAGCTATACATTCAAAAGCCTGCGGCACTGCGTGAGCGCTGGGGAGCCAATCAACCCTGAGGTCATGGAAAAATGGAAAGCGCAGACTGGGCTGGATATTTATGAAGGCTATGGACAGACAGAAACTGTATGTTCTGCTTTACAGATGTGAAAATGTGTGCTTCACAGATGCAGCAATAAATTCTATTCAGGTTGCCAAACGAGGGATTAAAATGATTATATGGGGAAAGGTCAATTGCAATAACCAACACTGGAAAAATGTAGATTTTGTAAGTCATAGAACAATCATAACAGCTTCACCCAAAATCCAAAGCCTGTTTTTCATTCCTGTGGGCTTTGGATTGGGAACTAACACAACTGACTTCCTCATTACTGCATTCCAAATTCTACTTTAAAACCAACATTTAGAGCACTCACATTATTTGGAGCTGTGGGCGTGATTCTGAGGGCGTAGTTTATTTCTAGAAGTTTAAGCATCGTATATATGATTATAATGAAGACAATTAGTATTTCTTATAGATATACACCATATTAGCTGAGTATTTTAAACCTAAGCTAAACATTGAATATACAAGCCACAGTTTTATTTGAAAAAAAAACCCAAACCCAACACTTGTTACAGGTGCTGATCTGTGGCAATTCTAAAGGAATGAAAATCAAACCTGGCTCTATGGGAAGACCGTCTCCGTGGTACGATGTCAAGGTATCACACCTCTGGTCACTCCGTCTCTCTCCCTTGCATAATCACATTCTGTTAAGACGAACTGAAAGCTCTAACACGGAGTCGTACCGTGTGTCATTATTCAGCAGTGAATGGAAGAGTGGAGAAATACATGTTACTGCCCTAAACTGCACATGCAGAATAAGCAATCGGACTTCCCTGTTGCAGCATCCTCACCAACACAGATGACACCCCGCTGCTGGCAGTGAGATATCGAACATCAAGGCACTGACAGAAAATAAGTTGCTGAGTTAAGGAAGAGTGGGAGTGGATGTTGTTTCTGGTGATAACAAAACTGCTGAAGCAGATTCTAGCACCAGCTTTGTTTGCGATATGGGTTAAGATTTTTAGTGGCTTCCTTTCAGTTCGTAAATTTTCCCACCCTGTTACTTAGGATTCTCCCTCGGGTCTTAGTGACTTCATTACGTGTTTGTATAGTACTTGGCATTCCTCAGGTAAAAGACATAGCACAAAGTACAGCGCATTAGTAATAATCTTACACTTCAGTTGTCAGAGTAAGGCCCCCTACTGCTCCAAATAATTTCCTAATAAATAACCTACTTTGATTATGTATTGTAAATGTGCACCAAGATTCTATAGTCTTAACGTAATGCTTTTTAATTTGGCTCCAAGACAATAACACTGTGTTTTGTTTATTTTTAGATTATAGATGAAAACAGTAATATTCTGCCTCCTGGAAAAGAAGGAGATATTGCCATCAGAGTTAAACCTACGAGATCGCCTTTTCTTTTTACTTGCTATGCTGTAAGAATATTTCTACAGTTCAAGTAGATATCCTGTTCAATCTCTCTCACAAGGAATCTGATGCCCCATTTCGTATGCTCTGAAAACCTGTGGGGAAGAAAGAGGGATTGCCTTTTTTTTTCCTGCAGATGCTTGGTTTACTTATACAAAGTTATGTGTTCTATTAGATTGTCCTGCCTAACAAGTTAAAAATCCACTTTCTTTTGCTTGATATTTCTGTAGCAGAGATGGAAATGTTTGACAGGCCCCCAGTCCCAAAATACTCCATGGCCTAAGGACTAGAGCCCCATCTGAGAAGCAGGACACTGTTCAAATCACTTCCCTCCGGATTTGAGCTTCGTGGAGTGTTTCACACAGGGGAAATTTTTGCAGGGTTTTTTTTTTTTCTGAGTTGGCTGGAACTTTCAGTGCAACAGCCAGTCGAACAAACACATAGTGTTTTCAGTTCTGACACCAGGAAACCTTATTAAACTTTATGGATGGTGTCAGCCTACACTCAGGTCTTCTGAGCAGTATGGAACATGCAGGAAGGGAACACCGTGCATACTGCCTGGAAAAATTCTTTCAGAAATCAGTTGCCTTTGCCGTAGAAGAAACAAGTATTAATTGTGCTATGCTGAGCTAAAACTGTTATGGGTGTGGAAAACAAAAAATCTCAAGACAGGAGATGCTAGAAATAGAAAAGAAAAAGAAACCGTTACATGATGATGACCTAAAAGCAAATTCTCAGTTCCATAAGCCTATGTATTTTTGTAACCTTCAGTGGTTCCTAAAGCTGTGGGGCATAATATAATATGATTAAAATTTTAAGTCAGTCACATTTACTGCATTTTTATGAATTTATTAATATCTAGTTTTGTCACTTAGTAATGGTGAATTAGTAATTCTCTAGTATTCATGTCCTATTTTAATCTGATGCACATGACCACAGTATGGACACGTCTGAAAACCTGAAATTTTTTATAACTTGTATACCAAATAACTTAAAATGCAATTTACTGTATTTTTCAGGTAGTTGCCATGTAAAATGTAATTTAATATTTCCTAGGATGATCCTGAGAAAACAGAGGCAACAATACGTGGAGACTTTTATGTCACTGGGGACAGGGGGATTATGGATGAGGATGGATACTTCTGGTTTGTTGGAAGAGCTGATGATGTCATTAATTCTGCTGGGTAATTTAAGCCTGATAAACTATAAATCATTAAACTTGAATAACGCAGATGATTAAGGTGTGAAGTTATGTTTGTGTGTTATCCAATACAACTAAAAGCCCTTTCTTCCATTTTATAGATACCGTATTGGACCATTTGAAGTAGAAAGCGCCCTGGTGGAGCATCCTGCAGTGGTGGAATCCGCAGTTGTCAGCAGTCCAGACCCCATCAGAGGAGAAGTAAACAACTTAAGAGTATATATTTAAGTAGCTTTGTGTATACCAGTGCTAATCAAGCCCAACTTCCAAAGGATTGGTCTATCCAGGGAATTTTTTTTTCAATGTAAAACGAAATAAATTCAAGTCATTATTTCTACTCTGTCAGACACTGGAGAATCTGCACAGGAGTAAACTGACCAAGGCAATTGCCCCAAATCACATATAACAAAAGAACCATTTGAAGCTTTCCCTGTCATTCAAATACTTACAGTTTTTAGTCTTTATTAAATGAATATTAACTGCCTGCACAGTCCAGACCAACAGTGAGCACCCACAGACGTTGGCAAAGCTTTCTGTCCCTGCCCTTATACATTACTCTGCAGTTTGTCAGCAAATGTTTGGTTAAAGTTTCAGATCTTGCTGTTGTGTAATATTGTTTCATTGGCATTTAAACCATTGTTGCCATAACTTCTTTAGGTGGTGAAAGCCTTTGTTGTTTTAAGATCTGAATATGCTTCACATGATCCAGAAAAAATGATGAAAGAGCTACAAGACCATGTTAAGAAAGTTACTGCTCCATACAAGTATCCTAGGAAGGTGAGTGCTCAAATACTCAATTTTCACTACTATAAACCAGCAGGTGCTGTTCTGTGGCTTATAAACCTGTGCTGCTGAAGTTAAATAAAAATTTAGGTAAACTGTATCTTATTTTGTTCTACAATTTCTCCCTTTTCCAATAGATTGAGTTTGTTCAACAGCTGCCAAAAACTGTTAGTGGGAAGATCAGAAGAAATGAACTGCGCCAGAAGGAGTGGAGAAAAGATTAGAAGTACTTGTTGCTTTTTAATAGGATTTTTTACAAATTAAGATATTGCAGATTTACACAGTAATGTAGAATAAAAGACATCATACTATGCCCTCCTTAGTTTAGGTTTGCATAAATTCTTACCTGATTCCCAGCATTCAGCTGTCCCAGGTGCTACACTAATAGCTAATAGTAGTGCAGGCAGACTGATAGAAATGAAATGGGAAACTCATGTAGTCAAGAGTACAATAGCTGATGTGTGTTAAATAAAGTATTCGATGAAGTCTCCCCAGCATTTTATCTTTATTGTTATTTAACTTAAAGGATAAAAAAACCCAAGTAAGTTTAGGAGAACACTATTGCTTCAAGAATCACTTCTGAGAAATGTAACAACTTCTAAATAAATATTTAAAAGCTAGTTATAATCATTACATGTATATTTAGGAAAAAAAAGTATAAGTAAAGTCTCTATCATTAAAATGTTCTTTAAGAACTGGACTAGTAAAGAATTTAAAATACATGATAAAGCAGAAATTTAAGATATGTAGCAACAGTTGCTCATACTTTAATGCTGGCACTTTATAGTTTTACCTGTTCTCTCATATTTCATTAACAAGATACTTTCTGATATATCGATATTTTTCCATGCTTGAGCAATTCCCATTTCTATCTGTGTTAGCCAGTGTTGGGTTTGTCCCATTCTCAAACATATCTCTGACATAATCTGACTGTCCTGATAATATTAAGCGTGATCAACCTACTGAATTTAAGATTTGGATGAAAAGAAAAAAAACAATATCCATTTTCAAGTTCTCATAGAGGGTCTAAGACACAAATATGTTTTGTTGGAAGAATTCCCTGAACTGCTTGTGTAAGTTCCAGGAGAGGTCAAAGGGTCTGCGTTCAGGGTGAGATCACTAGATTTCTCTTTTAGAAGTGCATATTCCCACTTGAAGTATCCACAACCTTTCTTACCATCTTCATGCTTGCCAACAGGACAACAAAAAAATCCTTTCCCATGGTTTGGACCATTGTTTGACACATACAGTTTTTTAGCTCTTCGGCCGCAGTCACACAGAGGGGGAGTCGGTTTTCCATTTTTCACAGCTCTTACAGACTGATCCAAATTGACTGTGGAGTTCAGAATGGCTGGAGACGCTTTGGGCAAATTTGAACTTCTTAAAGGTAAGGAATGATCAAAAGATGCAGTTTTCTCTTGGTATATAGCAAAAGACTGTTTTTTTGCTGGTGGGAACATTTTTGGACTAGTTGGCTTTCTTTTAGGACCCTCTGAATGCATAGAATAATTTCCAGTTAGTGCTGATTGTGCTGAAATAGCATTTACTTTTGCAGATGGTAACTTAAAAGTGGAAAAATCTGAAGTCTGTCTTTGTGCTGTTCCTGCATTATAGATAGTAGTATCAGGACTTTTGTAAATGATAGTTTTTGGAGGTTCCACAGGTACTACAGTTTTTTCCAAACTTTGATGATCTGAACTCATTACAGCTGATTGTTCTGAAATAATTTTCTCTTCAAGCACAGGTAAAATATCTGTACTTGAGTTATTGTTGAATTGAACACAATCTGAATGTTGTTCATATTGAGATTCTGGTATCAAAGCAACATCTTCCCAGTCAGTCAGCAGAGCCAAGCAATCAGAACTGGTGCTGATGTCCTCGTGGGAGATGTTAACGGAGGAGATGGTTGTGGAGACGAGCACCAGGCCTGGTCCCTGTGCTGGGGGGCTGCATCTGGCCGTGCTCAGCGCCTGCCCCCTGCCCAGCCCTCGCCGAGTGCCTGTCAGTACAGCACGGCCAGCCCGCCCTGCCTGCACCAGGGGAGCGCAAAATCTGCTGGGAGATGCTCTTGAAGAGCTTTGGGCTTGAGCGTGTAACTCGGTCCTTGAGCTGCTGCTGGGCACAGCGTGGATGTGGGCAGAGGAATCTGCGTGAGTGCTCTGTGGTTCTTCCGGTTGTATATCAGAATTTGCCTCAGTTCCAGCAATACCATTGTTGTTTTTCTCAGCCAGAGAGTTTGTTTCACAAGCTCCATCTCTAGATGTTTCCGGTCTGCTGTTACTTCCCAGTGGAGTCTTGTCAGCAAAGTTTATAGCCAGTGTTCTGGAAAATAAATTATTTTTCGGATGTGCCTAGGGAGCCAATAAACAAAAGGAGATTTGAGAAAGTGAATACCCAGAAGTTTTAGGAATCAGTGCACAAAATTAATAAGTGTATCAGCCTAGGACTGTTCTGTTCAATTCACAGTCAAGACGCTCATTTTATTATTTGAACAGCTCACCTTTCACCTGTATTGCAGGTTACAAAGCAGCTAGAAAGGAAGATACAAAATAGCTACTAACCTTATCCAAAGATTTAGTAACCTTCAGCACACATCCATCACAAATCAGCCTCCAAGCAAGACAGGCAGTATTCCGAGAATCATCCAGCCCTTCAAAAGTATGGTTATATTATGCCTTCTTTTTAAACTACTACTGGAGATAGTTCTTACTAGAGGAAAAATGTCATCTGAGCAAGCCTTACGTAAGTGACAGGGATTGATGGAACTCTGACACATAGTTACCTAGTTCACAAAAGGGAAGTAATAAATTCCCTGTGCTGAAATACCTGAAGGACAAATCCATAGAGCTGAATATATTTCCACAATTTTTAAAACCCTTGCTCTGTTTTATTAATCATGTAAAAAAATCATATTGTGCTGATATTCTTTTACGCTAATATGCTGTCCGGAGCTATAAATCACTTTTCCTTATTGTTCCTCCGCTTTTGCGCCCTAGCAATTCAGAGATTGATCCTGTTGAACACACACTCAATAGCACTAGGAGAGATTTCAGAAATAAAGCATGAGGCTAGAAATGACAGACTCTGGTCTTTAAAGCATCTAGCCTTTCTTCTTTAGATGTTTTTGTTGGACAGAATATTGTATAACCTGGAAACAACAGTTACTATTTAGAGTGATCACTAGCTATTTCTAGCTGCTTTGGTTAAGCTAACTAAAGGTAAACAGTAGCTATTTAGCTTTATAAATATATATATATTAAAATTAGGACCATTATATCATACTTACCAGAATGTTCCCGTCCTGCAAAAGCTATCCCTAAATCCTGCAAAGCGCCACTTAGCCCTTTAGGCTTCCTGTTATAGAAGGTCTAAGGAATAGAATGCAGCTGTTTAGCATAAAGCATTTCGAAACGTTTTCATAGTGAAGTAAAAACCATTTCAGAACTATGACCTTATGAATAATACATCTCACATGGCAATTGTGCAAGTCAAGTATCTTCAGTTTACAGTTGGGATAAATAAGCATAAGACCTTAATGGACTTAGCCTGTAACAAATTAGAATGGCAAGAACCATGAATCCCTTCTCTTAGTCTTAAACTAATCCTTTCTGTCTTAGCTCTGGAGTCATTCAGTTACACTTTATGGCTTACATTGATTAAGGCCTTAACAGGGCAGCTCAGCGTGTCAGGACAGGCAGACTCCTGCAAAGTTCCCTTCACTACACAGGGAAAGGCACACGGAGGTGCTGTTAGCCCCCAACTTAGAACTGTCTTGCAGTGTGGACTATGTAATAAAATACATAGTTCATCGTTAATTTATCGAACAATAACACCAGGTTGTTTTCTTAGCCTTAAGATTTCTAATAAAATTCACACAGTTCAGTGATAACAACATGAAAAGAAAACAAGTGGGTTTCTCTAGTCACCGGAACATACAATATTGGCTTGTAACCTCACATACAGTTAGCTTTTGAGATGATAATATGGGTATAAATGTTTCACAGTTTATTGATCTTCTCACCCTGTATGTTGCTTTAAGATCAATCCAGGAATTTAAAATGTCAGGTTTTCGCAGCTGCTTCCTTTTACACTCATACTGCAAACACACACCCAAGTCCCAGTCTGCACAGAAAAACAACCAACACAAATAATCCATCACTAAAGAACTGGCCTAAAATCTACATAAAAGGACATAGTATCCACATAGGAGTAGTTGTGTGCTGCTGGGCAGGAAGCACAGGCTAACAGGCTTCATTAGCACCAGCTAATGAAGTCTTTGTACATGAAAAGCACATGAGGGTTGCAGAAATGGCACATCAGGAAAAGTGAATGCCCCCTGTTAGTAAAGAATGACTTCATGATGGGTAAAGATCTCAAAGACGTCATTAAATCTTTTAGACACACTAAGAATGGTGACACTGTTCACTGCATGTAAAGCAGAAAAATAGAATGTTGGTCCCTGGAGGCAAAGATGTAGTGAACACATCAGGATTCAATGGATTTAATATTTTCAGTCTTATCACAACATTGCACATCCTCAATACATACTAACAGGATTTTTACTCCCTAGAAGTAACGGTGCAATCTCACTAGCACCACCAAGTGTTCATTTTTTTGTGTGTATTATTCCACAGAAAAAGGAAATTAGAATTTTATTTACCTGTCCAAGTAACAAAGGTACATAGTTTTGCTTCTGAAGTAGAATGACTTGGAATATCTGAACTGAATATAATTTTCTTCTCCCTCTGTATCTTTTGAATCCATTTCCAAAACTGCGACAAACAAATATTTAGAGGGACAGCTTCATCAACCTGGTACTTGAGGAAAGTACAAGAAGTTTGTATGTGTTAGTAGGCACTGAAATACACTTGTTTTTCTTCAGCCCTTTAAAAGCATGTTTAAAATGATAGTAAACAGCAATTCTACTGGTCTACTGGTACGCCTGTATTGGTATGCATTCTCACCCTCTACAACTATCTGAAAGGTGGTTGTAGCGAGGTGGATTTTGGTCTCCTCTCACAAGTAACAAGTGATAGGACAAGAGGAAACAGCCTCAGGTTGCACCAGGGGAGGTTCAGATTGGATATTAGTAAATGTGTATTCACAGAAGGGGCTGTCAGGCATTGGAACAGGCTGCCCAGGGCAGTGGTGGAGTCACCATCCCTGGGGGGTTTAACAGACGTGTAGATGAGGCTCTTAGGGACATGGTTTAGTGCCAGAGCTTGGTTATGGCTGGACTCGATCTTAAGGGTCTTTTCCAACCGAAATGGTTCTATGAAAATAATACTAAATAACAACACACCTGTGTTATGCCGGTTAATTCTTTACAAAAATCAGAAAGAACAGGATGCTCCTGGGGCTGGACATAGGTGTGGAATTCAGCTTCGATCTCCCCTGTTGCAGTGTTTAACAGAACCGCTGGGAATTCAACTGCGACAAGAACAGAACGAGGAAAACAAAACCCGCAGTGCCAGCGAGGTCAGAGCTCCCCACGGAAGTGATTCCATTTGCTTTAAACCGGGGTTGGAATGTCCCGCGTTGGAACACGGGGGAACGGAGACACAGCAGCCCAAGCTCAGACGCGCCCTCCGCACCGCCGGGCGGCGCCGCCCCTGCCCTGTCCCCACTCACTGATCTCGGGCACGCGCCGCTCCGCGCGCCGCCCCTGCCCTGTCCCCACTCACTGATCTCGGGCACGCGCCGCTCCGCGCGCCGCCCCTGCCCTGTCCCCACTCACTGATCTCGGGCACGCGCCGCTCCGCGCGCCGCCCCTCCCCTGTCCCCACTCACTGATCTCGGGCACGCGCCGCTCCGCGCGCCGCCCCTCCCCTGTCCCCCACTCACTGATCTCGGGCGCGCGCCGCTCCGCGCGCCGCCAGCACGTGGCCTCGAAGTCCAGGACGACCAGGTACCCGAAGCGCTGCCCCGGGGCCGCCCCCGCGCTGCTCCGCGCCCGCGAGCTGCTCCGCGCCAGCCCCAGCTCCCTGCGGCACAGCGGCGCCTCAGCACCGGCCCCCGCGCTGAGGGGCCGCCCTCCCCTTGCCCCTTCGCGTCCCCCCCTCCCCCCCCAAGGCCTCGACCTCCCGGGCACCGCCACCGCCCTCAGTGGGAGGGCTCCCCCCGCACCTGGCCAGGCGCTTGGTGGCCATTTCCGCCCTCAGCCCCGGGCGGGCGGGCAGCGACCACCACCCCGGAGCAGCCTGGGCTCCGCGGCGGCCATTTCAAACCTCCCGCCGGCGGCAGCGGCGCCGCCCTCATCCGCGCGCTCGGCGGATCGACTGCTCTGGCCTTGCCAGCAGGCAGGCGCAGGTAGCCGCGTACCGAGGCGGTGTGCTCGTCGGTGGCTGGAGAGCCCGGTGGGGCTGAGGTGGGATCCTCATCGGGGGGAACGGGGGAGGAGGGAGCGGCCGGGGATCGGCCCCACGGCGTCAGGGCTGCGGGGGATCCCCCCTCCCGGTACTGCCCGGGGGACCTGCGGCGTGGGGCGGGCGCTGGGCCTGGCCCGGCGGACAGGGGCTGACTGGCGGCATCGCCCGCGGTGCTTCCGTCCAGGCCATGGCGGAGCCGGTTCGCCTCAACGGGTGCAAGCGGCCGGCCGGGGACGGGGAGGACGCGGGGACACGACGGGCGGCTCGGAAGAGAAGGAAGGCGGACGGCGGCGGCCCCCAGGTGAGCAGAGGGCCCGCCCGGGGCGGTGAGGGCCCGCCCGGGGCGGTGAGGGCCCGCCCGGGGCCGTGAGGGCCCGCCCGGGGCCGTGAGGGATCGCCCGGGGCCGTGAGGGATCGCCCGGGGCTGTGGGTGTTTCACAGCCACTTTGCTGTGGGTGGGTTTGTTTCATCACGCGTTGGGATGCTGGAAGGTCAGCAAACCCGGGTTTTACTGGCAGTGCAGCCCGGGGGCTGGCTAAAGATAACACCTACAGATAGTGGGTTGGTGTCTGCTGCAGGAAGCACGGCAGTGAACCCATTGTGAGTGTTAGGCGTTTCTTTGAAGGAATTTTGTTACAAGATAAATATCCTCTCCAATATAATTTTTTCCTAAACCGAGTAGATCTTGAAAGGAGCATTGTGTCTGCTCAGCACATTCACAGCTGAAGGATGCAAATGCACCCACAGATTCAGCCCACGGTGACACCTCACTCACCCAGGTTACCGTTTAGCACCCAGTACCGACAGGAGTCGTGTCTGACCTGTGAGGTTGGTTTTGTTGGTCTTGATCAGACACTGACATTCCTGTGGCTGCCAGGTCACCTTTGCTTGGTGAAATAAAACTCCTGCTGTTTGGTTTGGGCTTTTTTGCAGAGCTCTAATTAGGCTGTATTGAAAATGACAGTGTTGTTACTTATTTGTCCAACTTAGCATGGAAGATGAAGGAGTAGCAATTACACTGCCCTGTGTTATTACTACCAGATGATTCTTAACCACTTGAACCTCAAAGGTTGTCACCTCTGTTTAGCTTTCTTACCAATGACAAATGGCTTTAAAAGCGCACCAGCTCAGTCCCACATGTGCGGGCTCTGTCAGAATTAATGAGCATGAGGCTTGTTGGTGTGGTGAGGAAAACACAACTTCTGGTAGTGGTTTATCCTGTAGGATTTGATATTCTGTAGCATTCTATGGTCTTTTTTCTTTTCCCCTCTATGCTGTGATGTCTTTTCATCACATAAAAGAAGAGTATCTTTAAAATGTTTACAGCTCAAAGGAGCTCTGTTGGAAGAGGCAATAATGGTAAGTGAAGGTCTCCAAAATCAGGCATTTACTTGCATATTAGCTTTTAGGAGAATTTGTGCATTTAGGCTTAGAGAACTGTTATGTTGAACTCTATGGTACAGTCTTTGCTCCATCTCATCTACTCGATGCTTCCTGCAGTTTCCTTGGATTTTACTGAAACATTTTTTTTTCCTGTAGGGGTCAGCAAAGCGGTCTGCCAAAACAGATCACATAAAGTAAATGAATTAAATGGGTTTCAATAAGACATTATACAAAGTGAATACATATTATAACACTTGTATAAATGCCTATGGCTCTACAGCAACAAGGGAGTGAGTGAGTTGAAAAAGGAGATCAGAATCTTGTGTTTGCAAATTAAATAACCTTAAGTCTCCTTACTACACACAGCTACTTACATTAATCTTTATTAAATAAATCTTTGAAGTTCGAGTACCTGAAATATTGATAGTAAATTTAATATTAAAGAATGATCTGAAAGGAAACTTTTGCCCATAATGAGTGGAAGAGTTATTTTAAATGTAGCTGATTGTACCCTAATAGTAAAGAGTTTCATTTTACCATATAATTTACTTTGCTTTCCGTGAGCTTATGTGATTACATAAAACCTTTCTTGACTAGCCATTCCCCTTTTCACAGGAAAAGTCATCTCGCTTGTCAGCAGCTTTATTTGGTGAGGACTGCGAAATCAGCCATGACCAGCTGTATGAGCTGCTGAAGTACGCAGCCTTGGGGAAGTGCCACAACGCAACACAGCCCAGGTATAACACCCGTGGTCGCAGTCAACCCTGCCTGTGTCCTCACGTGCTGTGAAAAAGTTCCTAAAGGCATATTGGCCATGCTGGTTTTGGAATCCTTGCAATGCAGCCACCATAATGACATTATGGTATTATGGAGATACATTTGTTAGACTTGGCCAGAGATCAGAATTCTTCTTTGGACAAAGATTCTTCCATTTCGTAGTTTTGTTTCATGTGGTTATCAAAAACAAAACAAGTTCGTGGAACAGAATAAGCTTCATGCACTGAGAAACGAAATGCGGTGTTAAAAACATTAACACAACACAAAAATACAGACAGGTTTTATATCAGATATCATTGAAACAGTGTTCTAGAGTGTTTTGGGAAAAAAGTTTTAATCACTTTGCCCTTTTTCAGGGCAGCTCTAAGCAATGGAAGGGGAAGGTTGAGGAGGGTGTATAACCTCAGATGGCAAAAATACGGTGAAATGTAATGAAACTTGAAATGAAACTCAAGGCAAGAATGATCCCACTTCAGATTTTAAGTAGCAAATAGAAAATTTTATGAAACTTTTTTTTGATGCATTAATTCACTGCACTGCATCACTACAGCTGAAGTTACTCATGTGTATTCACATTCTGATGCATATAAATGAGGAATAAATGTCTTGAAATGGCACCGCAGCAGAATTCTGCTATAATTCATTCTTTGTCTGTCTCCTACACGATGTTGCTTCCAGGAATATGTGGCAGTTTGAGATAAGCTATAAAGCCTCTTCTCATTGAAGTAATTTGGCACTTTGCCATACACTGACTTAAAAGCTGGGCTGGTTCCAAGTTTGTTTCTAACAGTGCTTGATAATTGTTTTGCTTTGATTTTTTTGTTTTTTAATTTTATATTTTTTTTAACTGCAGCTGGTGCCGTATTTATCACCAAAGCCACCTGGCTGGGGTCGTGGTTGTTGTTCTGCATGAAATGAGCCAACTCCATTTCTACAAATTCTATTTGCAGTTCAAACACCTCAGAAAAGTGTTCCAGCATGTAAGTCCCCATACTGTGTTGCCGTCTTCTAAACTCCTTCCAGTCGTGAAACCATGGCCCAGGGATTAACCTCTGCAGTGATATTATTGCCTGTTCCAGTAGGAAGTGGCTGTCTTTGACTCTCAACACAAGCTGATGGGAGGATCTAATTGTAGCCTTTGTCAGCTCAGAACAAATGCCAAGGCTTTGATATTAGAAACAGGTTTTCAAGATGTGTGTCTTTGAAGCCTTACCAGGTGAAACGTGTATTGATGTTCTAGTCCTCTGACTGTTACGCTTCCCGCATCATCGGGATGCCAATGAGATTAAAAATATCTTGGTTAATTTGGAATTTACTCCGAGTGAGGAGACTCTTAATAGAGATGTACTATTCCCACTGATTGAAAAATTTCACTTTTACTATTTGCACTCTATGTCAAATCTCTCTCATTCCCCAAAAGATTATTAAAATAATTATTTTAATTTTCTGAGTTACAAGCAACATTTTTGAAAGATGAAAGAAAGAGGCACCTCAATTCAGACTTCTAGAGAATTCTCCCTGAACTGCAGTAAATGCAAATCACAACTTAACTGGCAAGTCAGGAACTTGCTTTAGTTTCTGTCAGAGAAAGTCTTGAGATTTCCCTTCTTGATCAGATCGGGGAAGGCAAATCTCTCCCTTAGTACAAAGAATTCTATATCGTCTGTTGTTAAAACAGGTTTGGTTTGTGTTGTGGTTTGGTTTTTTTCTTCCTTGGGAAGACACCAGACATATTTCCACTGCTTCTTTATCCATCCTCTCTAAATTGGGCTGGATTTGGGATCAAGAAACATCTCTTTTGCTTGATTTTTCTGCTCCCGTTTCAAAGTCTCTAACACGTCTCTTTTTTTCAGAGATTCACATTAACACCTTCTGCCAACTTCCTAGCCAGCCTGTATGGAGAAGGAGCAAACCTGGAGCCTCACAACACTGCACAAGGTATCTTGCTTGGTTTTGAATAATCTCTTTCAACCACAGTGATTCGCTTTCAACAGTGATTTATGACTTTGCATCCTGTGCAATCCCAGCATGTTGCTGTGGTAAAATGTTTACAAAGGAAAACATACAATGGTTTAAACCACAAGACTAGTTACCCTGACTAGTTCAGTAGCCCTGTCTTGGGCTTATTGTCACAAGTGAATGCAAAAAGCAGAGAGAAAGTTTTTAACATGTTTAATCCAAAATTCTGATGCTTTGTTACACGTTTTGTGGGTATTTTATTCTAAGATGTATCTAAGAAAAGATACAGACATACAAATTAGATTCAAGCTAAGTAGTTACTCATTTCTTCTTGGTTTTCTTTGTTATACTGAGCAGCAAATCAAGGTAAAGAACAGGTGTGTTGACAACGGATTTCCTATTTTTATACTCTCCGTAGAGGTGACTGTAATCCAACAGGCTTGTACAAAACCTGCCAGAGACTACAATGCAAACTTCACTGAAATTGTTAGAACTGTAACAAAGGATCTTGAATTCAAGTCCTAAATGGGAGAATGAGCAGCTGTTACTCTCAGTGTATTGACAAGTCCTCTGCCATCCTGACTGTGAACCTGCTGCACAGTCACAGGTCTGAGATGTCAGGTATATTTTTCTTTTCAGTGCAATCTGCAGAGAATCATTTACAGGATAATTTAACTTTATACAGCTGTGGATTCTGGTGTCAGTTCAGTGCTTGCTTCTTTGTGAGCCACACTTAAAACATATTTTCTCCTTATAGTGCTTACAGGAAAGAACTCCACAGAGAAGATAGAAAAGATAACTTATTTTACAGCTTACACAAAGTGACAGGTGATTATACTGTCATGCTTGCAAGGCAAGATTGTTCTCTTTCTGAAAGGAACGTGAGACAGGCTTGTGATATGACTTGCTCTGAATCAGGAAGTGTCAGTAGCTGAACTGGGAGTAAGATTCAAGTATCCTGAATTTCAAGTATATTTTTAATATATACAGTATATACATTAGTGTATAGACAATTATGTATATATTATATATATGAAGTATAGATACATGTACACATGGTAAATGAGCTATGAACTGCAGAGAGATAGATAAACTGAAGAGAGAGATGTATATATAAAAATAAACTGGAGGTGGATGGACAGATAGATATACAGACAGCTGTCAATCCATCCTTCTGTCTGTCCAGTTTATTGTTCCAGGTAATGTTTTCCTTTGAAATGCTGTAGCCTCTTAGTGTGTGTACTAATGCAGAAAACTGACTGCAGGCAGGGAGCGCTATCTGAGCTTGACAGGTGCTTCTGTGTTTTACAGGTTTGACTTCCCCTAGCAGTGACTGTATTCCTAAAAGCTCAGATTTGCAATGTGATCCCATCATTCGGAAGTACGGAGAAAAAAAACAAGGCCTTACTAGCTATACTCTAACTTTAGAAGAGCAGAAAAAAAATGACTATCCCATAAAAGGTCAGTTTTTGAGGGCTTTGGTTGCTTTGTTGTGTTGGTTGGGTGTTTTTATTAATTGTGACACTTAGTGATAAGTTTGGTCATATAAGATAGATGGTGAGTTTTAGAAGAGAGAGGTCGGTTCCTTATTCACAGGTATCTTTTCATTCTAGGCTCCCCTAGATGTAAGGGCTTTGTACATACAGAGTGTGATCAGCAGAGGACGGACAGCAGCCCCCTCTTTGGTCTGGATTGTGAAATGGTAAAAAAATAAATGTGTGTGGCCTTACAAAATATAGTCAAGTGAGCCAAGCACCCTGTTTGCTAAACCACTTCTGGTATATTAACATCTGCTGCCAGTCCCTTCATTGATGGTTCCAAGGCTAAATGCAGCCACGGGAAGGACTCAGGAAGTGGTTCTGGTGACAAATATTCTCTTGAGCAGCAGAGAGCCCAGTTCTGCGTTGGCTGTTGGAGCAGCAGCTGGATCTGCCAGGCCCATCAGCAATGCTGCAGTAACCCCTGAGAATGCTGGGGAATTCCTCCTCACAGCCCTCCCCAAGGTTTGGGAGAGGAACAGTACTTCCCTGTCACACATCCTTAGCCATGGCAGATCTTTGGATAGCGTGCTGTGGTGAAAATTCCTCCTTTAGTGCAGTTTTGCTACTTTGCAGAGATCCCTATTTGGCATCAGCATTGAGTAACTAGTGATACAACCTGAGCTCTGCTTTTAAATTGTACATCATCTCCGGTGAAGATGCTCTCAGTGACAGCTCTGCAGTGCGGAGCACAGACCGATTCTGTGAAATCAGCACTTTGTAATGGTTTTCTTTGTATTATGCTTGTCTTTGTCTGTGTGTTTGCTGTGCTTATGGTGGCCGTTTAACAATTAAAATGAAGCATGCTGCAGTATGAAACAACTACCTATGAGTGGTAGATCTCTAAGTTGAGTAGCTCCTTAGTAGTGATGCTGGCTTCAGCCAAATCAGAGGTTAGCTCAGGTTTTTGAGTGGCAGCATCGTGCTGATTCAGCAACTGCCTCTGCTTCTTCCGGACAGTGCCTGACTGCAAAAGGGAATGAAGTCACCCGTGTCTCTTTGGTGGATGCACAGGGTCGATGCCTCTTGAATGAACTAGTCAAACCTGAAAGCACAGTAGTGAACTACCGCACCAGGTGACTTGCACATGAGTTTCCTATCTCTTCATCTTTAAGAACTGCAACCCTTTCAAATTAAGCCTGCGACACGGGATCTTTCATAAGGCTTTGGTGTGCACAGATACCTACTGCATTTCACTCAGTGTTAAGGATCCAGTTCTTGCTGTGTGATTAGAATAACCAACATTACGTATACACTCTCTGCTACCTAGTGCCTGTGTGGCTACGATGTGGAAGCATTACCGTTCTGCAGCGTTCTAGGAAAAGTCCTGTGACAAATTGATGATAGTCAGGCCAAGTTACTCTTTACACTGCTGGCTACAAAATAAGATGGAGGATAAGAGTACAGGATTGCAGTCTGCGTCGCTGCTCCATAGCTAAGTTTGTTTATCCGTAAAAAATGAATAAAGCAGCTTGTCAGCTTGTACACACCTCCAGGGCTGGGCTCAGTATTGTGACAAAACCAGGCAAAACTCAAGCCTTATCTTCTCCCAAAACTTTGCCTGGCTTTGTCCAGGAGGTTCCAGTCCCATTAGGTTGCTCGGATGCTTCCACCATCAGCCTTGCAGTATTTCCTTACCTGTGCTATCTGATGCTAAGCACTGGATCACGTAAGGTATACTTGAGAGAGATGGACTTTTGAAACAGATGTGGTAGCACTCATAGCAGTTTAATATATCTGCAGTATATCCTCTTTATGTTGGAACAGAAAGCAGTAAATGGCATTCTGTCATTAGTTACACTGAGTTCATATATTACATGCCCTGCTTGTAATATTCTCCAGTAGGCGCTGTTGCTAATGTGTTGTTTTTTCCTCATTCGACTTTTGAAGATTCTCAGGAATCATGAAGAAAATGCTTCTTCCAGTGAAAACAAAACTGTCAGACATCCAAACCAGACTGAAACAAATGCTTCCCCATGATGCGGTACTGGTGGGTCATTCTCTAAATTCTGATCTTCAGGCTTTGGAAGTGAGTATGCTTTTAAGAGTATTTGATATTAACTTCAGACCTGAAAAATCTAAACAGTTCCTCTTTTTATTAGTGAACACTTTGCTTTTTATTATCAATAGCTTTATGTCTGTAAGAATTTAAAAGAGACTTTCCTTATGTCTCTAAAACTTGCAAAGGGCTCTTCAGAGCCCCAAAGGAAGGGAGGAGTCTGCCCAGACATCGATGTACCTCTCTGCTTCAGCCAGATAGCTCTGTTGTGGGAAGAACTGAAATCCTTCCTTTATTTAATTTAACCAATCTAAAATGCTCAAATAATAATTAATCTTTCTAACCCAATCTAGATATTCCCAATAGAGTTTTAGAGAGTTGGGCTTGTTTCATTATTCCTATTTGCTCTTCTTGTTGAGGACTAGTTACCTACCAGTAGGAAACTGGCAACTGAAATGAAAAGGCAGAGGCACAGGTAACAGTGGATTACTGCCCAATTCTGTATGACTGTTCTTAAATAAAACTGCTCATGTTTTCTCTCCTCCAGATGATCCACCCCAGTGTTATTGATACTTCATTGCTTTTTGCCAGAAATGAAGGTCGAAGATTTAAGTTAAAATTTCTAGCCAAAGCTGTTTTAGGGTAAGATTATTACTGTGTTGTCGTTGGAAATATTAGAAACTGTCATGGTGGGTCACAGGGTCTTGCTCTTCCACCAGTAGCATTATAGTTATTATTTTTTTTCACCAAAATTCAAAGGAAAGGAGCAGGCTGTGCAAATAGTAAAGAAGAATTTAGTGCCTGCTTGGAACATCAGGTAGCATAATAACCTGGCTTGTCTTTGAGCAAGAAGGGACGCTGTGACCCAACCAGATTTGCATCTTTGCAAGAGTAGCTTTTCTGCAGGGCCGCCCCAGTACCAGTGTATTCAGTTGCAGAGCAACAAAGACACTGGCTCACACAAATGAGATCTGTTGCACTTAGGGGCCTGTTCCCCTGTTTCCCCTGTTGCACTTAGGGGAAAGAAAGGCTAAGGTATGAAAGTGTCATTTACTGACTTCAGTTGCGTTCCTCAGTGCATTAGCTACCACTGCATAGTATGTCTTAGTGATACAGTTCTCACCATTCACACAGTGAATATTAATACTCTGCAATGCCAAACTTCACTGAGTTGGAGGTTGCTTCCCTGTCTGTGCTGACAGTGAGTTGGGTCATTGGTCAAGGAAGAAGTAAAATTAAAAATAGTCATGCATCAGAGTACCAAGTGTTAGCACTGCTTCTGTTAAACCCAGTGAACTGTGTTTTGCTCAACATTGCAAAAACATTTCTTGCAGTAACTTTTGGGAATATTTCACAAGAATGCTGCTGCACAGAACTGAAATCCCTTTTGGAAAGGGGAAAGCTATTTTGCCCGAAAAGGATCCTGTTTAGAAAAGACAGGATGTTGGTCAGTGTGGAAAAACAGATAACCTGCCTGTACACCTAATTTTGATGCCCTAGGAAGGAGATTCAGTGTGAACAGAAGCTTGGGCATGATCCTGCAGAAGATGCTAGAGCTGCATTGGAATTGGCTCAGTTCTTTATTGAGCAAGGACCAGCAAAGGTAGCTATATCTAATGAAGATTTCTGTCCTTAATTGCAGAATGTACAAGTTGTTGTGCTTATGAAGGAAAAAAAAAATTCCTGCCCATCCTCTTGTTGATTTAAAAGAGAAAATGGAGCTGTGATAGAGGCCTCAATTTTGACAGCTTGTTACTTTCAGCATATAACCAGGTATCTTAATAACCTGAGCATTACCAGGGCTTCAGCACTCAGACACTGACATGAATCAGCATTGCTGATGATCTTGAGGGGCACTGGGTAAAGGATTGAGACACTTCAGCCTACAGGAATGCCTGTCATTTTTCCAGACAAAAGAAGTGAGACACCTTGTATGTTGCGGTAGTGATTCAGCTGGTTTTATGAGTCTCTTGCTTCTGTCATTGATTTCTGAGAGAACTTTTTTGGAGATGATTGCTGGTTGATGCTGTGAGTTCTGCATGCTTGAAAATGACAACAGAAAATAATAAGGCGAGAAATGAATGCCTGTGTTTCTTCACTGCTGTGGAGTGTGCCGGGGTGACTCAGAGAAAGCACATGCTTTTCAGTTAGCTACAATTAGCTGAGATGAAAGCCAACTACTAATCTTCTTCCTTCCCCAAGGTAGCAGAACTAAACTTGGAGATGCTTCTGACAGCTGAAAAACTGGCTGAGGTCTCACAGAACAAAGCTGCATTACAGCCACAAGGATGTAGGGTCCAGAAACAGCTGAAGGAGCCTCCACATTTATCCAAACCATGGTAATAAGATTCTCAAAGATGCGTGTGTTTTCTTCAGTTGAATCCTCAGTAAAATTGAAGAAGTATGTTGTGTTTTTTAGACGCTATCAGGATCTTCAGAGAGAGACACAAATGTCGCATAGCACTGAAAAACTTGCAGAAGTTGTGTCTTAGATTTCACAAAGCATTTTCTAGGCTTCTTTTGATGTTGAGGACAAGAATATCCCTTCAAATTTCTTTAACGAACTTTGTCATTTTTCTCTGACAAGCATTTCTTGAAAGGTTTTTAATTCACCATATTGATAAGTACTGTGACTCACAGCTTTCTTCTCTGGTAGTTTTTTAGACTGCTTGCAAGTGACTGGCCAAAAACCCCTCCTTTTGGGCGGACAGGAACTAGACTCTTCTGGCCTGTGTCAGAGTAACCTGAGCACTTCAAACAAACAGGTGAATGGACTTAGAGTGGGTTGGTCTAAGCAAGCATCAAAGTAGTTCAAAGTTATTGTTCTGGGGGTGGGTAGATGAGTCCTATTTTAAAAAGCTGACTGACAGTACTGTTAGCGTTAATACCAGGTTACCTAAATCCATTTTAACATTGCAGAATTAAGCTTTGATCCTCTATATCCTCTCCTGACTCACTAAAGAAGAATTTTCGCCTGAGGGCTTCCTTGGACAACAATGAAAATTAAAGTTGGGAATTTAGTTCAATAGCTTTGTTTCTGATCCTTTGCCGTACGATTGTCTTGTACCTCTTTGAGCCTTGTACACTCTTTTCCCTACAGATTCTTCAGAGAGCCTTAGAAGATGTTCCCCTGTCCACATTCAGTATCATTCAGTTTAGTTTGGGTCCAGAGTACATTGCATCTCACCTTCTTGCTGGACTTTGTGAAAAGGTACTGTTTTTTTGAGAATAATCTTCATTGCCAAGCTTGGAAAAAGATGTTATTTATCTGGAGGCAACAAGCAGCTTAGTTCTTTTGCTTTGTGAAGTTCCTTCTCTAATCTGTGTTCCTACAGGTGAGAAGCAAGCTCACTGACATGCTGACAATTTACGCAGGTCCTTTTGAAGAAAGCTTTTGCCTGAAGTCTGTGAAAAAAGAATTCGGGAGGTGTGGACCAATCCAATCTCTCACAGTGGTGACGGAAACATTCCAGGTGAGGAGCACACAAAGCATTAAGCTTGCTGACAGGCATGGAAGGCTCGAGCAATCTCTTAGAAAGATGTGAAATAGAACCACTGAAATACTAGTTATTCTGGTTTTTGGCTGCTGTTTGTTTTGGTTTTTTTCTGATGGTTTAGTTGTCAGCTACAACAATTCAAGGTATCTAAAAGCTGCTCCACACAATTACAAGGATAAACCCGGCTCATGTGGCTTAACTCTGCTGTTCAAGCTAGACGACTATTACGCGTTGGAGAAGCTGAGGTGCTTTTTGTTCCTCTTGAGAGAACTGATATGCTGAGGCCTTTAATGGCCAAAAAAAAAAGAAAAAAAAGTTCTTATTAATTCATGAGCTAATTGAAGGTTGTTTTTAACAGCTATGGTATACAGTGTTACATATATTACCCGCAAATGCTTTTATGTTATATTTTTTAAAGTAAACGCAGCTTTAGTGAGACCTGACTTTTAAAAAGGGATGGCTAATGTGTATTACTGTTAAGGCTGAAGTATCTTATTCTCTTTCAAGCCCTATGTCTGTATCCGGTATGAAGTGCTGGAAGGTGCCCAGCTTGCTGTGGAAAGCCTAAATGGAACTGAGGTAGCAGGATCCTGCATTAAGGTAAATGATGCAAATAGCAGAAGCCCTAGTTATGTTGAGCTCAGGAACAGCATCCGATGTGTCTCTTTTAACATCTGCTGACAGCGCAGTGTCTGGCAAATGCTGGCTGGTTGTGCTGTTGCCTTCTCCCTGTCCCTGGACAATTCAGGGGCACTGGCAGAAAGGAAACAGACCCCTCTTTTCCTTTCTGCCTGTCAGCAGAAGGGGGTTAGAAAGTATTCTGACCTCCACCTTCAGCTTTAAAAGGAAGAGCCAAGTAACAGGGTGCTAAAATGCCATAAATATGGGATTCTTTATTTTATAGTGTTTCTGCATTACAATCTCTCTTTCTTTTTCATGGCTAATTAAGTTAGCCTTCATTAGTCATATTTTTTTCAAGTGAGGGAAAATAGCTTGTCAACTTTTGGTAATGGGAGAAAAGAATTTAAAAGGGAAGCTCAGAACACAGAGCTGCTTGGACTGATGTGCTGTGTTTGCTCTGCTGAATCCACCCCAGGTCCAGAGACCGGTCACTGCAGCCATGCTGGACTGTGATGTGTTGATAAAGGAACTAGAACTGGATGTAGAAAACGAAGGTGTGATTTATGTGGCGGGTCTAAAGAAGTCATTAACAGAGACAGACTTGCAAGAAGAATTCAGCCAGTTGAAAGACCTGGAAACACTGTTCCTGCCAAAGGATCTCCAGAGTGGAAAGCACAGGAACTGCTGTTTCCTCAGTAAGTAGCTTCACATAGAGCCTGCTTATTTCCTTCAAATAAGCTCATTCAGCAGCCCTTGGAACTTTGCACAGGCACACCAAGAGCTACTGAAACTCATGCATGCTCAAAGGGGTGGTATTTAAAATACTACAGTGGAGGCATGTATTGTTTGGAGGAGCATTTTACAGCTAAATATTTAAAATTTTAAAAAGACTGCTTAAAAAAAAAAAAAATCTTTACTTTGAAAAGTTCCAGGGTAGGTCATTGGCTCCAGTAACCCACTGGTAGAGTTGGCTACTGTGCAGCCTCACACAGACAAGTCATCGCCTCTGAAAAGGTGAGAACTGGATGGGTGCTCTTGCAGTTAACTGGCATTTCTATAGAGTGATGGTTACCTGTAGCAAAATGATCTGCTTGCTCCAGTGATTTCAGTTTCTCATCTCATCTTCAGCCCTGCCCTAGAGGTGACAAGGACCAGGGCAGCAACATCACTGCCAAAGCACATTCCCCTTCTCTTTGTGTTTCAGAATTCCAGAAATCACAAAGTGCTGCAGATGCCCTTGAAGTTTTAAATGGATGGACCATGAAGGGCAGCAAACTAAGAAGTAGGAACGCTCTTGCTTCAGGTCACCTCTGGAGATGGATTTGGCAAATGAATCACAGCAAGAGGAAGGAAGGAGGAAACATCTTATATGAGAAAATGCAGCAACTCTCTGCCTGTGTGAGTTTAAGGCTATGCTGATGGTTGTTGCAGTTAGTGAGGAGGTTCTGCCCTGGAAACCAGGAGTGGTAACTATGAGCAGACTTGGGTCAGAGCTGTGTGTAACAGAAGGGTCTCCTTGTGCTGGAGCAGAGAGGCTGACAAGGATCAGTTCCACAAGGCAGTTTGGAGAGGTAATACCATGTGAGATGAGATAACACAATGCTTGCAGATACTGTATAACTTCAAAAAAAAACCCCACAGCATAGCTGCTCGCGGCAGCGAGCGGAGCTGGACAGGAACTGAAGCCCACCGCATGGGAGCAGACAGGGCAGGGTAGAGGTGTAGCAAATGGTACAGGAGTCAGAGGGAGAAGGGAATAGTTGTGGAGCCCTACAGGAAAGAACAGATCTAGTTCCAGCTCTCACTGTCACGGGTGGAAGCTGCAGCGCCATTTGAGATAAGCTTGTGGTTCTCCCTGCTGCTGAGCCACCGCAGTCCCGCCGTCTGTAACAGAATCACCGCTGTCCTCACCCCTTCCGTCCCTGAGGCTGCCCAAGGGTCAATCTCACCCCACACCCTTTTAAGTGTGATTGCTACAGATCTGCTGGTGAAGTGGGGATTTTAATACTTATATTCTGTTATGCAGGAGGAGGATCTAAGGAAAAAGGTGAAGCAGTTGGACCACCACATCAAAAAGCTTTATAGAAGGCTGCAGAATAACACCCTGTGCATTGTTCTCTTTCCTGGAGTAAACAGGTAACTTGCCACCTATTTTGCAAAGAGCTAAGTAAAACACATAGCCAAATATTTTTTTCTTAAACTATTAAAAATTAAAACCCTACACAAGGAAGTGCTTTCATGTTGAGCCAATAAAACCTGAACAGTAAGTTCTGCCCATAAGCCATTCCTGATCCAGAACCAGCACAAGTGCTGAAACCATTGCTGTAGCTGATGGTCCAGATTAGCAAGGCTGAAGTACAATGTTGATTAATTATACGGGTATTCTGTTCTCTCCCTGTGTTGCTGTTCAGACAGTCAGATAAAGGGCACAGCTGCCCTTGGTTTTTGTTCGGCCTCCTTCAGAGGAGTCCTGCCCTGAAATAGAAGCAGGGAGCTCAGCAGCAGCTCTTCCGCCTGGCTGGGCAGCCAGGCCAGGTTCCCCTCTCCCTTCCAGAGCTTCCTGAGAAGAATCACAATGATGTATTATCTTCTGCACCAGTGTGCCTAGAAGGGAGATGTGTCCTAAGCCAAGAGTATATTTAGTGACAGTGACAAACCATTTCAGCAAGGTTGCATGCTAAGGGCTGTACTTAAAGTCATTTGCTCTAATTGTTCAGTTTATAATAACTCTTAAAAAGAAAAGGAAATTTTTTAGTTTGTGGGTTTTTAAAATAATCTGTCTTCTTAAATAAAGATCATTAAACTGTTTCCCCTGACACACCAAAGAATAATAGCAAATAAAATGAGACGGCAGCAATTCCTACCTTATTTTACAAGTACGGATTGCACGTAGCCATGTGTAAATGGTTTATTCCACGAGCCTGGTGTCAAATTCTGCCCCCGTTTAAGTCAGCCCTGGGGGAAACCTGGACCTCTGCAAGCAGTTCATAGTACATATCATCATATCATCCTTTTATAATCTGCTGCTTTCTTCTGGGCTATAACCGAGTCCATTTTTTTGTATTTCTGAGCAGTCATTTGCCTCTTCTCTGCACCACTGTATCACCTCAGTTACTTTGCACGCTCACCTGTCAGCCCCCCTGGAAAGGTTTGGGGAGAGCATGGCTGTGGAGTTACTGCCCATACCACGTGTCGTTTGCAGATTCAGGAGTTTGCACCCACAAGGAGCCCACAGAGCCTGGGCTGGAGTCCCGCAGGCTGCTGAGGGACCTGGGAGCTCCATCCCAGCCTTGGAAGAGGTTCTTGCCAAGCGGGGTTCCTGTGTTACCGTTTCCCAGAGGACTGGCACTCCAGAGGTGGCTTCTTGACAAAAAAGAATGCCAAATAATTGTTGGGTGGGAAAAAAAAATACAGCGGTTTTTGGTTTTTTGTTCTTATAATCCTGAGGGTTGCAGCTTCTTACTAACAACCCAACAAGCATCGAGGCTACCATGAGCAGAAATAACACACCTCTTGTTTATGTTGCAGCACACATGGATCAGAACCTGGCCTTGGGCTGATGGGAATAAAAGAAGATGGAGGGAGGCGTGCTTGTTAAACTGCCAAGTTTTTAAGCAAAGTTTTGTTAAGATATTTTTAATTACTTTAAAGACTGATGTCTTTGTAAAGATCTACTACCATAAAAACAATAGGCTTTCACTCTGTGTGTTTTACAAAGCCTAAAAATAAAAGCTATTCAAAACATCTTAAAAGCACAAAACCTTTTCCATTAACCCTTCGTGCTGTGCAGTTTTCCCTGGCAGGGGGTGAGGAGGCCCCGTGTTGGCCTGGCAGGTGTCCCGCAGCAGGCTGTCCCCACCAAAACCCTGCAGACCCCAGAGCAGCAGCTGAATGCAGGACCTGCGGCAGCTGCTCAGCAGTTCACAGTTCTTGGGAATTGTGTGGATTTCTGGAAACGTGCTGTGCCAGCTCCTGACGCGGAGTCGCTGCCTCCTTTCCAGGAAAGCAGCGTGCTTGGTCCATGGAACGGAGGAATTGGTGATTCATACTTCTTGGGCAATCTCCACCTTCTCCTCCCTCCATGACCACCCCACACACACAAAAAAAGAGACATCACAGTGTAGCTGTGGGAGGGACAAGGGCCATTTTAAGGAGACGATGCATTTGTGTGAACTTCACACATCATCACTTACAGCAGGAGCTGGGAGCCCAGAGTTGCAGTAGGATGAGGTGATCTGCAATCCGACAGCTTCATTCCTGTGCTTTGCTTGAGCATTTCTTGTTAATATCAGGAATTTCTAAGCACAAGGATGCCTAGGAGAGATTTTGGCACGTGGATGAAGAAAAAAAAAAGGAAATGTTTTTTCCAAGGTTTGACCATGACGGATTTCTTGATATGAATTAGAATATGCTGAGATAAAGTTGACAGTTATTCCAGAAATTACTGAATATAGCTGATAGAATATTTACACCCTCCTACTTTCCAACCCCGAGTTCACCGTGCTGGGCTCTTGAGCCAAGAGCAGCCTGCGAGCAGAAGCTGGGAGCTGCTGCATGGAGGAGCAGGCAAAAGAAAGACAAGGGAGGGAGAGGCAAACAGCACCGGCCCAGGGGCAGCGCTGGTTAGAAGGCAGCAGATGTCACGTCAGTGTCACTCATACCTACATTTACAGCCTCCAGAATTCCTGAAATGAAATATTTTAAGCAAGAGGAATGCAGCCTTTTTTTTTTCTTTCCCTTTTAAAAAAATAGTTTATCCACTCCAAGTGAGCCTTTGGCTGCAGCTACTGCAAATGCGATGAGCATCAATATCAGCGCTACGGCAAAACCTGAGAGGACTCGGTGCCCGTCCCCAGCGCCACCAGTCCCGGCGCTGAGCCCGGGGGGTCGGGCAGTGCCGCGAGGGGGCGAGGACGGACTGACCTCTGTGAACAGGCTGCTCACATCCAGTATCTCCTTGCGGTAAATGCACTGAAAATTTGAAAGGAGAAACAGCTGGTTTTCATTCTGTGCACTTAAAAATGATGCGGTCACCTCCCTGGAAGGACTGGGCAGGATTTAGTAAGCAGCCAGGATTCCCGCTTGAGAAACTCTGGGGATGACAAAATTAGCAAGAGTCCTATTTATAGGCATGAAAAAATAATTAATTTGTCCCCTTTTAATTGAAAATGTAAAAAAAGGACTTCGGCTTTAAATAAGACATTTTGTACAAAGCTTGAGCACAAGAAAGTGAACACCAACGTGTCATTATGTAAACACCACAAATGTTACTCATTTGTTCAGCAATGCAGAGCAGCGTAAACGTTCCCTTTCCAGTGGATCCGATTTCTGTAGCTGTTCCCGTCCCTCCGCTCAGACCTTACTGGAATACAGGAAACCCAGAGGCTTTGGAAGATGTACAAAGCTACAGCAGTCGGGATACATTGTGACTAAAGCAATTTTTTTCTTTAAGGGATTGGTCATTTAAATATACAGAAGTACAGTAATCTCACAAGTAAATGAATGGCAGCTTGGATTAGAAAAAGCACCAAAATATTTAATATACATCTGGCACAAATTCCACAAGAAGTCAGTAATGGACAAACCAATGCTTTGCTTATAAGAAAAGAAAAATCTCAGACTGCACTTAATGCTCTTCTTCCAAAAGGGACATGACAAAAACATTGCACTCAGGATTGCTATCAAGTAAAGACAACCTTCTTATTACAACCTTGTGCCTTAGATTGCACATTTGATAAGATGCTGTTTCTTTTCTGTTCCAGACAATAATGGTGAGCAAAATTTGATATAAGAACTGTAAAACTACAAACCAAATAGGACTCAGTAGATGCATCATCTTGAACTTCTCCCACTTCTCCTCTAGATAATTTGCTTCAAATTTGGCCACATCCCTTCAAAAAAAAGATCCTACATGAACCAGAATTTACTGCAGCCATTTTCAAGCATCACATTTACACAGCGCTTGGACTCTGCTGCCTGCAAGGGGCCGCTCGGGTCTGCACCACCACACGCAACACATTCATCGCTTCCCGGAGCGGGAAAGCTGGATCATATGTGGTTATCTCTTGGGTAAGTCCAAAAAGACAAAAACCACTCCCGACACAAAGAGCGGCAGATTCAATCCCATCTACCCTTGCTGGGTTACCGAGGAACTGAGAGACTGATCAGGCAGTTGCGTTCACATGCGACTCAATGAGAACCGCACAAAGCTGAGCTCTCATTATTTCCTCAGTTAGAATTAGTTCCCTGGGAGCCAACACACACCAAAACACATTCCTTCCATGCAGAGGGGCTTGAGGCTCAACTGGGGGCCAAGATCCACAAGCAAGTACTGCCAGAGCTCCAGCTGCGCCAACTGGCTCCCCGGGCTGGTCCTTCGGGACTGCGGGTGCTCCGCGCCCACAGCAGCGCTGGGTCGGGACCGAGTCCTCCCCGTTGCATCCGCAGCTCCTGGAACTCGAGTTACTCAACAACTGACAGCACGAGGCCCTCCAGCCACTCCTGCCAGCCACCTCCTTTTTTAAAGACTGATTTAAACTTACAGATAAGAAAGCAAGCATGTTTTTTAAGATAACTATGTGTAGCATGACTTTAAAAAGTCACAACTTCAAAATATTAAGCAGTATTCTGTGAAGTCCTCTAACAAGTAACACATCTGCGAGTATAAAAACAGCAGCCAGCCTTCAGCTCCCCTGATCCCCCGCACAGATTTGCCACCTCTGGTCACACCATCTCCCCTCTCACGGGCCCAGAGAAGAGCAAGAGTCAGCAGCTGTCGCTGCATAAAACGGCAACATTCAAGTAAACACTCCCATGCAGCAGCAGGCAACCTTCAGTGGAAAGAGAATTTACGGGGCGGGGGGGGGGGGAAGTAACAAAAACCTTTACAGCAATAACAACAGAGATGGATTTTTTTTCTGTCTGTGTGTGAATTGACACGTTATCCAAAAAGGGCTTATCTGAAGAGTGCAATTATGCAAAGATAGAAGCTTTTAAAAAATAAAAGCTGTATAACCTCCAGAACCTGTTGGATTTAAAAAGCTAACAACTCCAGAAAGACTGAGGATTGCATTAGTAGCGAGGAACCGCTGTCGTTTCAGTGATTTAAGGCAAGCTGTTAGCAGGACTAGTACGTTCACACTCCCGTTTCCCTATCGCCTCACACACCCCCTCCTCGCGAAATATGTGCCCGTACAGATAGTGCAAGCGGTCACACCCCAAAGGAGCCCTCGGACTGGAAGAAGAATCTTGTAGCAATGGTTGCTACACCACTCGGGATTTGCAGTGACAATAATTGCGTTGCAGTTGACTTTAAGGGAGGAAAGCCAGGGACGGGGATGTGCTGCGTGAAGAAGAGACGCCATGTAAATGCGTTAATGGACACAGCAGAGGACGGACACCAGCATCTCCAACACACTCCAGAGCTCTGGCTCTGCTCAAGCATCAGGGTTTGGTCCTGAGCGAGATCCTGAGCTCGGGGAGGAGCAGGGTGTGTGCAGCCCTGGTGCTGCGGCGGCTCCCAGCCTTGCTGGCTGGTATGGATCCGGCCCAACACAGAACAAAACACGGTATTTTTCATCACAAGAAAAATACACTCATGGCGCTGCATCAGGTGGGTTCCCAAAGTTTTTCAAGGGCAAATGAAAAGGCCGGTGAGTCCCTCTTGGGAGCCACCTTCAATTTATTGTCAGGACAGGCAGCCCGGGCAGGGACGGGGATGCGTGATGATCAAAGGCCCTGAGCCACACGCCACATGGCTCCAGTGGGCCGCTCTATTGCACTCCAAACCAGCACCCGGGAGGACCGGCACTTGTTTGCACCTTGACTTGGCTCCCTTTCAAAGGCTCAATCGCATGCAGATTAAAAGCAGTATAGCAAAAAGTATGGCAAATAGATAGTACTTAAATTGGGTCAATTAAAAAAAATCAGATTACTCATCCAGGCATAAAATCCTGTGAGCAAAGGATGGTAACCTTAAACTATTCAAGTCTAAGAACAAGAGGTAGAGACACCTATGTACTTCATGGTGAAGGAGTTACAGTCTTCTGTCTTACAATCTCATGTATTTCACTTCAGCTGATAATATAAAACAAAAGATTCAACCTTCTATAGTCCAGAGAGAAAGTGTTAACACTGGTGGTTTGGTTTGCACACAACAGAATTCAAGCAGACACTTGGCTTTCAGTACTTATTTGAAAAAATATTTATGTTATGCTTTATATTGAAACACTACTCTGAAGAATTTCGAGTTTCGGGTTAATCATCTTCCTTCTTAATCTGGAAGGCTAAATTCACATACACACATTTTGAGCAGAGGGAGCTCAAGGAAAGTGCCCAGTTGACCAAGTATCTTCTAAAAAAGGATCACACTGCGGAACACGCGGCTGTGAGACCCAGAAACTCACAATGACTATTATTTTCCGATGAGTGGGGATGATGTAACCTCAGCCAACAGATCACAAATGAAGTGGCTACTAACTACATGGTGGTTTTTTAACTCTGCTGGGCTTTTTTTGGGAAACAAGGCCTAGAACTGTAAGGAAGATACTTATGTTGACAGTGTCATGAAAATATTAAGGTCATCAGTCAGTGCAGAGCCATGGCTGGGAACCACGGGTGGCAGGAACCTGGGATCCACGGGCTCTTCAGGCTCTAACAGACACACAAGGAGTGAAATAAAAGTCACAAGAGCAAAGCTGCTGCTGCCCCCGCGCTCTGACCCCCCGACAGCTCCTGCCCTCGGGAACTGGGGCTGCAGCCACTTGCAACCAGCCCTGAGTCCCTCGCTCCCAGCAGAGCGGGGTGAACTCATTTTGTGCTCCTAAAGGTGCTTGGCCAAAGAGCCGCTGTGGCTCGGAGGCCGGGCCAGCGGCAGACCCGCCGCGGCAGCCCACGGAGCCAGCGCCGGCCCACCCCGCGGCCGCAGCCGCTGGTTTCGTGCCACCTGCCACACCCTCCGCTATTTGTCCTGTGGTTCTTTCCTTACGATTGCATGGTATTAAAAAGCTATAATGCTCCGCATAGAATAGCACCAGCAGCAAGTAAACTCACAATCCAGCATTCAATTTCAACTAATTTCCTTGGTCGCATTTCATGGACACCTATAGGTTGAATCATTCAAATCCTTATTTGAATCAATAAATAGTCTTTGACCTCAGAAATGCACCGGTACAAGTAAAAAGCAGCACAACTGAGCCTCCAGTTGGTCTGGGAGCTAAATTTTAAAGGTGTTGCAAACTATAATATGGTGCAGGTGGTCAGTGTTTTATTACTAGGGAGTAAAGTTTACAGGAGTTGTATTTCTTTGTGTATAACGGAAGGCAGTAAAATGCCACAGAGTGTGGATATCGGACCAGTTTTCCAGGATATTACTTAAACTACCTATACAGTTATCTATAGTTATTTATCCCAAGTCGCGGCAAGTTCACTACATGCATCAAGTTTTCTAATGCATACTCTAATAAAAAAAAGTTGTAATGCTTTCAAGGATTTCATCAGCATCACTGCTCACTACAGTCCTGTGCCCTACACAATGAAGATTTAAATTATATAAAAACGAAGAGAGAATGTATTTGGCTTGTTCCACAAATATTCACAGTTTAACTATTAAACAAGCATATTTTGAGGCTCCAATACTGTTAAAGACTTCTCAGAAACACGTACAAAACCCCACTCTCACACAGGTACCCCTGTGTTACAGAGTACCATCTATCCTTGTTTAGCATCATGAAAATCAGGGGGCGATCCAAGGGAAGGTCTGACGCCCTCTCTCACTTTCGGCACTGCCAAAGAGTTGCACCTTCAGCTCCTGCTTCAGGAGTTTAAAACTGATACAGGTCTGGTTTGCATTCTGTAAACAGTAATTAAAAAACCTGGTACTTTGCTAGATAGATCATTTGGCTATTTTTGCAAGTATTCTACCCCACGGGTGGAGCTGCTCCTGCCAGGCTGAACGCGGCACAACAAGCGCGAGGCTTTTCCTCTCGACCTCGGCCACCGAGAATTGTGTGTCCTTTCCCTACAGGAAACCAGATTTTCCCTTCCTGCATATTCACCACCACCGTCTTTAAAAAGCAGCTGTATTATGTTTGATACACTAAAACGGGCTAAGCCTTGATGTGCTACAAATTGATTTCCTTACTGCAATCCACACTCAGACCACAAGATAAACGCCTGCCTTGAAGAGCCCAGTCCATCCTGCCTCGAAGAGCTCAATCCTCATCCTTCCAAGCTGCTGTTCAGCGTATAAATCAGCAGCAGCCACTGACACAACCCTGTGTGCAGGCGTGTGCCCCAGCTATCCATTGGAATAGTTAGTTCTCACACTCTGGACACTTAAAATTCCCTTTAGGAAAAAAAAGTGATAAAGCATTTAATAGCTGAACGAATGCGTAGTCCCAAAGTTCTAAATAGTCTTCATTTACTACCAAATCAGTTACATTTGGAACTTTTGCTAACAAAGCAGCCTCTGTCGGGGAATATTTTTCCTTTGTCTTATTTTTTTTAAATAACAGCACCAGCAAAATCTCACCTCAAATTCAACGATACCAGCACAAATGCTTTGGCGTGCTGCGCTCACCAAAGCAGAATAAGGTTTTGCTGCCAAACAGTGCTTGTGCCATGGTAGCTTGGAAGGTTATAGCAGCCAGGACAAAGCTTTGGGTGTATTTTCCATATAAAACAGCAAGTTCAGGGCTCCCCTCCTGCAAGAGGACAGACTCAGCTGCATCTGGAACAATGACATTTGTTTTCCACAGCTTAACACATCTCCCAGAAAGAGCTTGCAGAAGCAGCATGGACAAACTCTTCTTTTATTAGATGAAAGAGATGCTATCTGTGGCTTCTGGGTTTGTTTTTGAACAGTTTTGAATACCCACATTTTGTTAGTGGTTGGTGATCCCAGACCCAAACTATTGCATAGGCTGGACACCAGCAGAGCCAGCGACAGGATTCGGGCAGAGCCGCCTCCTCTCTGCCGACCCCTCTGGGCACAGCAGATGTGCAAAGTGTCCTGGACCCACTGACAAGCTCAACACTTCAATTCTGTTTCCCTCTTGCTTTAAAACCCTTCTATCGCAAAAGCCTTCAGATGCCACGGATGACTGTCCAGGGTTTTCTTTTGGTTTGGTTGGTTGGTTTTTTTAATTGAAGCCGTTTTATGATGCTGAAATGCAGCTCTGAAAATAAAAGGTGTGTCATGGAAGTGTATCGAATTCATTAAGCCAGTACTTAGCTCTGTAGAAAGCCTTGGCAATCATCCCTTTTACCAAAAGGTATAAAAAAGTTGACATACTAAAATTAAAAAAGGTAGCATCAATAACCAAAAAAGTTTCAACCAGTGTTAATAAAACTCCCTTTAAGTCACAACAGTTTCAACAGGCAAATAGTCCCAATACAGGCATTGTAAAATAATAAATCGACTCCTATCCAAATATTATCAAATCAGTCTAAAAATGACTCATCTACACTGTTGTCATTAAGAACACATTAAGAATTCACTTTGTCATCAGATGCCGATATTGTTGCTCCAGAAAGTGTGGAGTATTAACTGCGATTTAGCAATTAAACATAGGTTTTAAAAAATTGGTTTGTAATATTAATGCAAAAGATAGTTCCTTACATAGAAGTACTGTGCTTGCCAGACAAGTAAGATAATACTTTAGGTATAAATCAAACAAATTAAAGCAGAATTATACCACAGTTTTCCTTGAAGACTTAGGGTATGTGTTGCTTCTGTCAACGTTTAGCAAACTTAAGAAGCAGAACCTTTGGTTCTTTTAGTCAAGTAAAAATATTCTCATGTAACCACAAAAATACAACTTCCAGAGAAAATGGAAGTCCATCAAGAAGTCTACTTTCAATAAAACTGAGGTAGTACTGCTCTTTTATTATGTGATGTCTAAGAGATACAAATCGCCATCTACTACTCAGTTGACTGACAGGTACAGTAATTTTATAAAACAATCCCAACATTTAGTTTGAAACTCCAAAAAAAGGAATGATCTGGACTCAGTCACCTAACTCTTAAGTTAGCTTAAAATGGGAATTAGCCATATTACAAAAAGCTGTTGCTTACGTTGTCTTTTAGAGCCGTATTACCGGGGGAATTAATGCATTTAGAGTTAACAGTTAACACTGCTGTTCATCTTGGTATAAAACCTTAAAATTATTACAGCCTAAAATTTCAACAATGTAAACAGCACTACACACAGTACAGACCTGCCCTGACAGATGCAGTATGAAAAACTTATCTGGCACTGTATAATTTAGCAATGTTAATTTAACCTAACTAAAAAGATCTACATTGTGCAAGAAATATCAGACTTACTTATACTAATCTGAAGTCTTAAAAAAACCCCAAAAACGCTTAACGTGTAGCCAGGGTCAAATATTTCAGGGCAAGAGTAAAAGGAATAACCAAAATTAAGAAAGTGCCTAAAACATGATACAGCATTTTAGAGCCCTTTCAAAGACAAGGCAGAAAAAGGTGTAAAGTAGAAAAATCTGGAGCCTCAGTAATTTCCAGAAACATCCAGAGTTTACATTTCATGAAGGGCAACAGGTTGGTTTTGTCACTGCTGCTTCCAGGCCGCTAAGTCTGTTCCTCCGCACACAGGCCCTCTGTGTCCAAAGACTTAATACATTTGGTTTCCTCTTCCTTTTTCCTTCGCTCCATTTCCCACTCCACAAAGGTATCAAAGAGACTCGGCCAGGCCTCGTCCTCGCTGTAGTTGCTAAGGTCCGGTCCAATCACCTGAGTAAAATTTAGAAACATGTTCCACGTGTCCCGGGAGATTCCCTTGATTCCTGAGGGGTTCTCGATTAGGAAGTGTAACCACTGGTCCAAAATGGGAGGCTTGTTTTGGGTGAAGACTAATTTCCAAAGGGCAATGGCTATTTCCCGATGTAGCGACCTCTGTCCTTCTTCAGAGTCCAGGCCGAACTGGAAGGTGAAACGATAGAGATCCTTGAATTTATCTTCCTGCTTGGCTTCATTTAGGAGGCTGGGGAACCTTGCACAAATGCCATCAATGCTGTCCGCATTTATTGCTTTGCAGCCTTCAAAAAACTCCTTCCTAGTAAGTAAGAGAAAAGCAATTAGTGCGAGCGCTTCCCACCGAGCTCCCGTGCGGAACGATTCCAGCACCGCTCAGCCAGGCCGATGGGACGGGAGTTATCCGGACAAGCCGAGGTGTGTTCTCTGCGCAGGAGGCACAGCGATTCCAGCAAAGGGGAGATGTTCCAAAGAAATGCCTCATGGCTTGTGGAACCACAGACACCACTCAGATCTCCTCCAGCACTGTTAGCATTACAAAGAGGTTTTGCTGTCTAGCTTTCTGACTACTCCATACTGCCATATCCACTGCCTTCCACATTAAAAATGCATAACATTTACCACAGAAGAAATGCCAAACACATTTGAAAGCACCATGTTTATGCCCTGAAGCGCCACATATAAATCAGCTTGATTCAGTATTGCCCATGCCTAAACAGCCGTGCTCTGGGCGAGCTGTTCTCAAGGACACAGCACTTCACTGGGACCTTGCCTGTGGTTTTTGGTCTCTCTTCCAGCCCGCAAAATAAAAAGGGCGCCAAGAGTAATGGGCAGCAAGGCCCTTGCCGAGAGAGTGGAAGAGAGTATGGCATCACACAGCACAGGCTGCAACACAACATGTAACACTGCTCGAAGCACCAGTCCTGTACTAATTAGCCTACTAATAATCTGGCCAAGTGGGTAGATGGTTAGCTCTGATTGCTAATGAGCAAGCGTTATAACCAGCCAATATTAATCAAAGCCAGGAGATTCTGGCACAGGATGGGCTGGAGGGAAGGCAGGAGATAGGGCAGCTCTCAGAAGAATGGAAAACCACGTTGCTTTCCTTGCTGGGAGAAGTGGATCAGCACCCGCTTCACAGAGCGTGCTGTTAAACAATGGTAATTTCTCACCGCTAGATCTGCCCTCTTTCCAAGAAAATCAAAGCAATGTTAATAAAACTTGTGGTGGCTGTGCGGAATCACAGACACTACTTGCAATTCCTTTACCTGCACCATCAGCCTCCAGTAAATCCACATTTACATTCCAGAGTAACTCATCCATTTGACAGACACCCACAAAGCCTCTGAAGATGCTGGAAAAGCTGTGTTGAGGGCACAGCAGGGGCTTGCTTCAAGGCTCAGAACACCAAAGTAATTTTGAAAGTTCTTAGCTGAATGAAAACAGGCAGCACTGCTCAAACCAATTCTAGATAGACTGGAAGATTTTAAAAAATGCTTCTCTCTCAGCCAGTCCCTGTAGAAAGTCTTTACTTGTTCTTACTTGGACTTTAAATACCAATCACTTGCCAGCCAGTATGGAACAGCTACCAGTGTCAAAAACCTTGTGTTTCCTTCTCTCTCTATCCTTTAACAGGATTACTCTTGGAAAACAACATTAAATGTAACACTGGTTGGGCAGGAACAATTCTTAGGAATCAGTTTGTCACTCTTTCACAGAATGATAACAGAGTTGGAAGCAATTACTAAGGAATCTCCCATTACTTTAAAGTGAAAATTAATTTCAGTGTCCAATCTCATCACCAAGACAAGGCTGGACACAGTAAAACTACTTTTGGTAAATCAATAATAAATGAATGTCTACAGATTCTCACTACACTGTTCATCATTAGCAGAATAATGTCCAAAAAACCATTTTTGCTCCTGAAACACACTGTAACGGGAAGGTGAAAAGAGGACAATACCAAGCTTACCTTCTGCAGTGGCTGGAATTAATCTGATCACAAGCAAGTGTTAGAAGAAATAAGTGAAGCTAATGAGGTTGTCTGTCCAACATACAGATGACAGGATATACTTTAACATATGAAAATAATTACAAGTTCTACAAGAACTAACCTTGTAAATTTGCACATGGTAGCAGCCTGGAATTTCCAAGCCAAAACTAGCACTTTAAATTCAGTGGGATCAACACAGAGGTCATTGCAAAATCGTTCCATTCCTTCTTCCAGTATGGCATCTTCCCTTTCATCTTTATACCTCCTAAATAACTCCCCAATCTTTTGGAACGAAGATTCTTCTGCGCTGGAAACAGAATCTTTCTTTGAATCTCCAGAAAACATTGGAGGCTGACTAGACTCTACAGTAGCATCCGTTTTCTTTGTCCCATTCACAAGTATATCTCCTGAAGACTTCCCGCAAGCTGAACCATGGTCGTCTTTGTGGACTGCGCTTCTCTTACTGTGCGACTTGCTGCCGGATTCCCTTTCCCCATTTTTGCTGCCGAGGGTAGAAGAAGGATTCTTGCACTTGGTGACACACTGGCCCATGATGTTGCAAGCCCAGTTTCTAGAGCAGCCCCCTTGCCGTCCGACACCCTCGCAGCTGCTCTTCAACACATCTCACCATGCCATTAGCAGCAGTCCACTAACCTGAAAAACAGTTTCAGAGTCAAATTGCCGTTTCTCCACAAAGAATATTGTTAGTATTAAACGTGGGATAACATTTGCCAGTAAGAGACCGACTTCAGGATATTTAAGTTTTGCATAGTGAAAAGGAGTAGTGTACAGAAGGTTGGCATATGCCATAAATTTCGGGCAATTTCAGGCTGTTTTACCTAGGAATCAATGCAGCTCACTCAGTGGCTGCAGTATACTAACAGGTCCTAATAAAGGAAATTCCTAAAATTCTTACTCTAACATAGGTTACAAAGAGGTTGATTCATGTACAGGCTTCATCAAGACAGACTAATCTAACCCAGAAATATTTTAAAGGAAATGGTTTTTAAAAGTATGCCCACATTTTATATATAGAATATAACACACTGACACAAAGCAGGGGTGGGACACGGACACTGACAGCACAACTTGGCAGAGACTTGAACATTAGATTTAGACTGAACCTTCAGCAAACGAGCTACAGGGATTTCAGGTGTTGTGTGTGTTATTTTGTGTGTGTGTGTTTTGTTTGGTTGGTTTTGGTTCTTGTTTTTTTTTGGGGGGGTGGGGAGGTAGCTGTGGGTTTGTTTTTTTTAAACTGAGTTTGGAATCTAGATTTTCGTTCTTAAAACGTACACCGAGCATATTTGCAGAAAGGAGGCAATGGGCACTTTTCATGCGAGATGGAGTTTAGGAGTTATTCGTTGTTTCAAGTGGGCTCATCCCTCCAGGTAAGCAGACAGACAGAAGGAAGGGGCTGTTTTAATGGAATGTTTTCAGCCAGACACGCATGCAGATAAGAAGCACTCATTCCAGTTCTGTTTTTTTTTAAAAAAATCCCAATTAAAATGCCAAAATTATTCCATAATACTCTGTTTATATAAGTCACAATGTTAAAGCCTTGCCTATTTGGAAAAGATATTTTACCCACAGAAAAGGTTCTTAAATTTTCCCTATGAAAACCCAGCTAACACTGACACTATCCTATCAGCATGCACCCGCGCCATGGACAGGCCATTTCTCAGAAATATCAACTCCGAGAAAGCAATTGCTTATCATATTCCTCCTTTACCACTTATTTGCATTTCATCTCTGCTGTCAGTTAGGCAAAAGCCTCAAACATAAAAATTATGTTTGCCTTGTCTTTGTTTACTGTTTCCATCTTACAGAACTAGAACAAGAAAGAAAAGAGATAAAAATTGAAAATGAAGACATGAAATAGATGCCATGGCAGCTTTTCTGTCCGCTTCCTTGGGTAAAGTTCTTCTGAGACCAGACCCCTGCTTTAAGCTGTAAATCAACTTGGAACAGCAGCACCGAGTGCAGATGAATTCAACAGAAGTCACCATTACAAAGACAAATCTTCTCTTGGCCATTATACCTGGTTTGGCAAAACAGCACGTGTGCAGCTTCATGAGGGGGGAAAAATGCTGGTTTCAACTACCGGGCATCCCTTCCCCTCCCCAGCCCTTTTTCTTAAGCCTATAACCCACAAACAAAATTAACAAAAACCTATTTTTAAGCAGCAGAAGGAACAAACATCTGCTTTAAAGATGAACTTTGTAGCATCATTATTATAGGCAACTAAAGTTCAATTAATGCATTGAAGAATAATTCCTTATTCATTTGTATTTTAAAGGATTCATTAAAATATGCATTTCCACATAAACATCCCAAAAGACAATTTCTCTGTTCCTTAGTATTTCAAAGCTCTCTGTGAATTGCAGAGCAGAGCCTGGCACTGGTCCCTGTGCTGCCCTGCGTATGAGCCACCTCGTCTTCTCTAGCCTACACCAGTCATTTCTTCATTACACCAAAACAAACAGGATGTTATTAGGCAGTATAAATTACTGCTTAGTGATTAACTTCAAGATACCAGCCCTCCTATTCCTCCTTCCCCCCACCTTTAAACTCATCAGCATTCAAAAACTCTGTCTACACTAATTCTTGTTCTTCCATCAGTTTCTCAAAAGTAGTTTGCACTACTTTGGCCAAGTTTTGCTTTAGAAGCATGCAAGTAAAGGAACAGAAAAAAAAATCCTGCATAAAAACTAGTATTAAAGTAGAGTCTAGCTAGTTTATAAAACTTTCTGCCCAAACACATAACAGCAACTATTAGCTGTTGGGGATTCAGAACAGCTTTTCCCTGTGAGCTGGTTAAAGAACAGTGGCCTACTAGAGAACGGTACTTTCCTCTGAGTGGCAATACTCAGATCACACACAGCACAATGGACAGAGATGAGTCCAATTCACTTTAGGAATCCAAATTTTAAGTTTAAAAAAAAAAAAAAAGACAGTTTGCAAGACTAACTTACATACTCTGTCCATAAATTTTACCAACAGGAGTGATTCATGTTGTCTTGCTTCCTAAGCAACGGTTTGTATTAGTGATGATAACAATCTAATATTCTAGTCTTCCCAGTGACATCATCAGTATGATGAAACAGACGGGGTCTGCTGTCATTCGCTGTTATGAAAAGTCAGCATTACACCAGAGAGGGAAGGTCTGCCAACACAATTAAACATCTGTATGTGAGGAGGTGTCCCCTGGAGAGCACAGTGACACTCACCCAGAGCAGAAGTTGACCCCGGCCCCACCACACACCCCTCCAACACACACCTTCCCGTGCGCTGACCCACCTGCCTACACGGAGCTGACGGCTGCTCCCCAACAGCTGCTGCCTGGGCTCTGCCAGCGCGGCCCTTCCCTGCACATCGGGTTCTTCCTTCTGCCTGCCGAGGGGCTTCTCAGAGCACAATCCTACTCCTTCGGAACAACCACTAGAAGATACTGAAGTACAGTTGCTGCAGTTCCTTGCTTTTCTAGTATGTGAAACTTGATGCCCCGTGCCAGATACTTTGAAGCATTCTACCCCCAAAATAGCAAAACCAGCCTGAAAAAAAAGAAAAAAGAAAAAGAAAAGTCAGACTGCATCCGCTGGCAGGCTGGGGATGTATCTGGTTTTATAAAAGGCAAGCCTTTTGGCGCTCCATCAGTTACCCTTTTATAAAACGCCTTCACTGAGCTGGATCCACTTCACTTACCAGTCACCTCCGCTTCCTACATGACTCAGGTTTCAAGGCATGAGAGGAACAAGAGCCTCGGAAGGAGATAGAAACAAGTGGGAGAACTCAGCCCTTTTGTTAGGGAAGGCTGGAAAGAGGATCCAATTGCAGCATCAGGAGCTGCACTGAACTCGGTGTTGGCGGTGTGTGAACACGCACGCTCAGGAAAGCGAGCACAGCTACTCATTGAACTGTGGGGCAAAGCACGTGTCACGTTGTGCTGATTACAGCTAAATGAGCACAAGGATGCGCAGAAAGATTCCTCCCAGCTTATAGGGAACTACAAGTATAAAGTTCTTGCCCACCCAAAGGTTGTACTGAATCAGTGGCGAAGCACCAATTCCCAAAAGGATCAGCTCCCAAGAGCACAATTATTGAAACAGGCTTGCCCAATGTAACAGTGAGACACAAAAGGCCGCGCTGACCACTGGTTTTGCCATTCTACTACAAAAGATCAAAATTCAGGGCTAAGGTTGGAACGTTCTCAGCACCACAGGATGCTGTACTCCCAGAGAAGTCTGATTACTCAGACAAGAATTGAGCAATAATCTACAGTAAATATGAATCACCGAGATGCCCATGAGGCCACCTTCCACACAACAGGAATTGCAAAGCAAAGACTGACAGTGATGTTCTCTGCTCCTTTCTAGAAGGGAGAAAGCAACTGGAAACACAGGACAACTAGTGCTGGTGATAACGCCAGTTACAGGAAAGCCACCCTCGAAGAACAAAGGACGTGTGGAGCTGTATTGCCCAATGCAATGAACGGAAAACCTAGAGAAGATTGGAAAGACCTTGCTACTGCTGGATGGGGCTTTCTGTTTTGTTGTGGGGGAGGTTTTAGGCTTTTTTTTTTTTTTTAGGTGCTGTAAATAAATTAGGTTTTCTCCATTTTCAAGTGGCAGATCACACGTAACCCAAGATTTGAAGGGAGCCAAACAAGAAAGTGACTCAGTAATAATTTTCTGTCATACAGGCACACCATGGCACAACTGAAAACTCTGCAGTGGGAAGAGCTGGCAGGAGGAGAAAAGATGCAAAGGAGATACTTAAGTAACACTGTATTTTTCCTTAATGACTGATTTTATTGTAGTAATAGAAATTATTGGATATGACCAGAGAATAACAAAACACAGCCAAGCATCATGCTGTTTAATAAAGTGTTGCATCAGAATGTATTTACAATGAGTTTCAAAATGCAGAGAGCATCAAGAGAGAAGAGGAAAATAACCCTCCATACATTCAAGAACACCTCAAAGACAAATTTAAGAAATCTGATAACAAAAGGGGATACAGCTCAGCCAACCATTAAATCCTTTCCCAAGTAGCAGCTCACTAGCCAAGGCAAAGACAACATTGCCAGAGCTTAATGAAGCCTCAACCCAGCCTCAACTTTTTGCAAACACTTGAGCATAGCTTGTCAGAATTTTAGAATTTCACTATGCGTTATCTACTTTTTAGTGGACAGGGATACATGACTTCAAAAATAGCTGAGAGGAGGAGGGAACAGTACCATGGCTGCCCCATCTTTTTCCAGCTCTGAACAGATCCAGACAGCTTTGCACTGGGGAGACACGAGAGCATCACTGCAACTGCTGAACCAGAAGCAATCACTGCTCTAACAGTTGATGCTGGGCAAGTGACCTTGTAAGCAAACATCTGACACTTACATAGTTTCAGCTACACAGGGAATCATTCCACTGGCTTCGCGGCCTCCTTCAGACTCCCTGGGTTCCACATGGAATGCTGTAAGACAAAACACCACAGAAATCTTTACATTTAGAAGAGGCTATGAAAACCATAAAATGCACCAAATTGCTCAGAAGCGACTATACATTTAACAAAATATATAATCAAAATCCATCTGTTGAGACATTTTATAAAACCACTTCACTTTTTAACTTACAGAGTAGCATTAACACCATTAACTCTGCATTGCCATATAAAGCATAGATCAAGTACTGAATGCAACAAACAAGTTCGAACGTTTGTTAGGAGTAAACACACACTTCTAGATACTTTTATGTCTTTCAGCATGGGAGAGTTAATTCCTCATTTCATGCACGCAAAGCAAAAGAGGGGACATACTACCATTGTCAATGCATGTTAGCTGAGCGGCTGTTTAATCTGTGAATGCCAGACAGTTGCTACCTAGCAAAGCATAATTTAGGTCTAGAAAGTAATTCTCTTTTTTCATTCTCTAGCACATTCTTTTCCGTGTTTGTTTTCCCATGTTCAGTTGAGCTGACTCCACTTCTCTTAAATTCCCAGTTCTGCTATATAACTATGAAGCTCTGAAGAGAAAATGACAGACAAAGGTATGTCTGGTTTGTGTAGTAAGAGCTACAACTGCAGCACGTAGTCAACACCTCCATTTGTACCTGATCAAAAAAACAAAACAAAACAGCTCTGGCAAAGCTGCTCTGCTCTACCATACTAACAAAAACACGAAAATGTCTTGGTTTTACATCTCTTACTGCATCGAGGGAACGGACAGGTGATCAAAAGCTGCTTTTCTGCATACGTACTTTTTACACAAGACCTACTTCTTAGGAAACAAGTAGGAACATTAGCTTGTTCAGTGCTTTCTTCAGCAGAAACCAGGGAATGGATGTAGAAGGACAACCATGAAACAAATTCTTATTGCACATGCCAATCTCCACATAAGTTGACTATTCCCCAGACTTGAGTCTCACATGTGGATTAGGGCAAATTTGACCAACAAATAAAACCCAGTTCAGATCAAATTTTTTTTCAAAAAGCCTTTAAAAGCCCAGGGAAATGGGCATCCAAAGTTCTTCAAAACCCCTGAAACTGTGGAGTGGTACTTTCACCTGTAATACACACAGACTGAGAAAAACATATCTCTGCTGAACCATTTTTAGGTGTTTACTTTTGAGATGGATAGTCCAAAAAGCCTACTTCACTCTGCACTTACATCCTCCACTTCCAAACCTCATCCTCCACACAACCAACCACTCTTTTGCCCTCCACAGGAGCCTCGCAGCTCTTTTAGCATACACTTGTGCTGAAGGGGCCACCCCGTGTCAATGCGGAGCCACCAAACAGCTCAAAGACGTCCGGGAACAGAGGAGCTCCTGCCTCTCTCGTGGTGCAAGTACTAGCTTGGATTTCTTTCTGTTTGACCAGAGCATCCCATGAATTCCAAGAATTTAAGAAAATGTAACATCTGGCACTTCTATGTTAATTTTTTTCAGCCTCCTGCAACTAAGTAATTCCTTTTATACATCATTGGGTGAGGAAAGGAGAGATGGGGGAGATACAGGGCGCTGTGCAGCCTTGTTCCCCCAGGAACCTGCTTAAATAGAGAAGAGGCAACATCTTACACTTCACATTTTAAAAAACATTGTCGTGGCAGCTTTAGGCAACAAACTACCTACTTTACACACAAATTTGTATTTCTTTGGAAGAAATCTATGGCCCACCAAATCTACATTTCCAGTTGACTACAGCACCTACTGGAAGCAAACACTTATTTCAAGTTCAAAAGAAGGTGAATCAGATGGAGTTCAGCCCTACCCAGCAAAAGCCAAACTTTTTCAGGTTGTTTGATGTAGTTTCCACATTGGCTGACCTGTACACACACAGAGTCTGGAGTCAGAAGCCAGAAATGTTAACACCTGTTAGAACCACCAGCTACAACTCTTCCTTCATTCTTACTACTTTTATTCCACCAAGTTGCCCATTTCACCTTATTTAATTTTTAATGAAGTAGCAAGTGCAAACTTCTGCAAGAACACAATTATGGGATGTGGAATAAAAAGTTAGTATGAGTTAGCAGTTAAAAAAAACAAGCTCTTCAAGTCTGTGTTTAAAGGGTATCATAGCACAGCAATGCGTTGTCAATGACTTCATCCTAAATCACGCAAGGTGACTGCGGCGGGGGCGGAAAGAAGCGTTGACACTCCTGTGGCACAGGTTTTAATTCAGTCCTTGGGTCAGGGTTGCAAGGTACAGCCGTGTACTGTGATCACCAAGCATCCCCCTGGCTGGTGCGGGAGGAGCATCACGCTACAGTAACTCAGAAAACAGCCTGCATCCCTCATTAGCGATCCTCCTCAGCAGTCCACTGGGAAAATAAACAAGCAGCATGAACCCTCTGGGTTATGGAGACCTTTGTTTTGCTCACCTGCCTCTTTCTGCACCTGTGTACACCTCCCCGCTGTGACTCTGGCTCTCCCGGGTGCTGGGGCACGGAGGATCACGCTGCAGAACACGGCAGCACCAAAGCCGCTCTCGCCCTCGACACTCCTCAGCAGCAGCTTTTCCAGGGGTAAAGGCTGCAAGCGTTCTCACAAAAAGGCAACTTTCTTTGCTTTTCTGCAGGGAATCAGTGAAGAATTAGTGATATTTCCCTCTTCATCAGGCAGAAATTGAGAAGATCAACTCTGTGCCTGGAAGACGTGACTGTGCAGTTAAGAGTTTTACACTATAGCAGCAAAGCACTTGGTGCCTAAGTGTTAAAGCATTAACAAAGCGTCGGTCTGCAATGCCATCACATTACAGAAACTCCTTATTTCAAGTCATAGCTTGCAATGAAACTTTCTCAGCAAAAGCACTCTGACCCAGCAAAACAGGCACATTACGGGCTTTCATTAGCCCAAAAGACACCTCACCACGGCCTTAACCAAGCGCCATGGCAGCACCCGTCGGCCACACAGATCTGCTCCACACCTCTGCTGCACAAACACTTTTATGCAAACTTACTTAAGAGGAAGTCTAAGAGCAGGAAAGTGCTGCCGCAATTAGTTAAAATGAATTATTAGTTTGTCAGGCTTCCTGCAGTTCAAGCACCTTTCAATGAACTACAGCCAGGTTCTGATTTCGGGGGCACGCAGAGGCGAACTTCGTGAATCTGTTCCAAATCATGATAATGAACTATTTCTGATTAACCTTGCTTTAAGCTTTGGAAACAAACGGGATTTAGAAATCTGATCAAACTGGGTAAAGTTTGTCTCTACCGAACACACTGGTATCAGAGTAGAAACCAGTTATACAGATGCATGAAAAGGGACCCTGCAGAGTTTCGGCTGCCCCTTGGCAGAAGGCTGAACAGCAGTCAATAGAAAAACCAAGCCAGACGACGCATGTGGTGAAAGCCTGAATATTTTCTCAAATGAGATATGGACTTCTCTGAGAAACACCATACTGGAAAGGCTTAATTAGTTTGGAAGGGAAGAGAGAGGCAGGTACAAAAATATCTTAAAAAAAAAATCCAAGTAACAATACAATCAGAAATGGCTTCATCATATCTACAGCCCATAATTCTGGGCCAGCTCTCAGTGCCGAGAACCAGAGCTATCACTAAACCTCTTCCTAAAAGAAGCCCCACAGTCGCCAGGAAGGAGGCAAAAATCCCTTAACAAACTACTGTGGCTGCACTTCACTGTGTGCTGCTAACTATACTAGGTTAGCTTAAGAAAAAATGAATAATAATGCGAAAAATAGGGAAAAAGAGACTAAGGGCACCTTAGTTTTTCTCATGCAAGACACACTCCTCAAGCAGCTTTTTCAGCAGACACACATGCATCCTTGAATCCCACCCTTTCTTTCATACTTTAACCACACAATACCTTTCTTACCAATTACTTCTCATTGTTTTTCCACTTGGCCCCATTAAAAGGTTTTAAATCCTTTCCTATTATGTGTTTCATTCTACTTTATTAGGTGGGTGGAATGATTTGTTACGATTATCGTATTTTCACAGAGCAAACCCAAGTCCAGTTAGCTAAATAGCACATAATCTTAGTAGGGTGCCTTCAGGTGCTTCTGTAATGTAAATAAATTAATGAACTAATTCACTCGGCAGCAGTACTTGTTTTGAGAAGCCTATTTAGGCCATGAGCAAGACACCAGGCAGAGGGGAAATCAGCACAGCCAAATGATGTGGCTGTTCAAGATCACGCCATCGGTTTTCAGCAAAGCCAAAACCAGAACTGCAACCAGATTCCATCCGATTCCTGATCTCACACATACTTAGACATGAACAAACTCGTTTATTTTGCTACACATAACTCAAACCCTGGATGAGTTTGAATCTACCACCTTCAAAAACCCAAGTTCCCTGTCAAAGGCCATACAACTCTCAAGGTCCACCACTTAGAAACAAATCAAACCATCATCTAATGAGGGTTTGTGGGTTTTTGCCCTGTCATATGCAAAGGGTTGTAAAAGAATAATCCTTCAGTATTTTTCCAGGGTACACTGTAACTTCTGCCCAGCACGACAGACCTTTAGCACTTTGGTATGTATTATGAATAATTAAAGCGGCACATGCCAGGGGAATAGCTACTCTCTGCTCAGACACAATCAGTTCACATCTCTACAGCAAAATGCAAATTATGGGACCACAGAAACCACGACCCTCAGATATTTGACACAGACACATCCCACTGTAAGCACCTGCATGTAGTTGTGCGACAAATATGTACCTTACTGTGCCCCAGTCAATTCCCTAAATTAATCTACGGAAAACTGCAACTATCCTGTAGCCAAACCAAAATAACTTTGAAAAACCACCTCAGTCTACAATCCACTCTGCAATGGAAAAAAAGTATTTACTTTTAAAGTGAGCTAAGTGTGCACAGATTTTCTTTTGCTCCGCGTTCAGCTAGCAGACTTCACCTCGAGGCAACTGAGCCACCTTCATCCATTACATTCAGCTGAATATAATTCAAGTGATTCCTGTAATAATAACCAGGTACGCTTTAAACTAATTGCAATAAGTGAATATATTTCTTACTGCTGTCAACAACGAAGAAAACACATCAATTACACAAAAAGAAGTCTTTCCAGCGGCTCTGTTACCAGTGTCCCACCTCCAGCACAAAGCAGCTGTGAGAACTGTGACCCATACAGCTGCCTGGCAGGGCAGCAAAGGGACAAGACAAGAGCCAGACCACCTCATAAGATCACTCCTGGCAGCAGATGCTCACAAGGCACTTACAGAAGACCCACCAGCCATCTCGGTAAGTGTAACAGAGTTTTCAGGCTGCCAGCCAAAAGAATCACTCATTTCATGCAGTTGTGTAGGAACTTCATTACCAGCTGACCACGTAAATACCGGAATCATATTGAAGTCATGCACAAAGAATCGGTCCAAGTGAAGGGACTGACATCTGAAAGTGCTTCAAGAACATATGCTTGGATTTTCAAACTGACTGCAGTTTTTAAAACAGCAAATACACAAAGCCACCTGCAGAGACCCACATCTCTCTCCTGATTTGAGTCCTGACTTCCCTGTCACAGTGAATGACACCAGCACTCCTCCCTGCACAAGGGATGCTGCAGTATTTACGTGTTAACCATATCAACGGCTTCAAAGCAGCTCCTTTGAGTACTTGAACTTAGGTCATCACTTGTAACAAAGACTCTCAGCTCTCCTTGAGAAATCTGGTGGCAGCTTCAACCAACACATACGTTTTGTTAATAAGTCTTCACAGATCCCTGATTTCACTTGGCGTCCCATGTCTCACAAGAGACAGAAGCTGCATAGGTATCCTGTGCTTCACGAGACATAATCACTAACTCCAAGCACAGGTAACCGTGTCTGAAGCTGGTGTACGTCAGACCTTCGGCATTCCCAGACTGCCCATTTATGTGCTGATCCAGAGTACCTGGGGCTTTCTGGACAGACTCATTTGTAATGAAAATATTGAACAGTCAGCATACGACCAAAGCCAAGTTCTAGGACATCTGTGTTTGTGAGTCTATTACTAAGCTACACATGCCTCCCATAATCATAGGCATTAAGATGATTTTTCTCCTTCCCTTTTAATTTTAAAAGAAAAAAGATAAGACCGATGGCATTAAATGCTTCAAAGCTGCATAATGAAAAGTTGTGTTACACTACAAAATTTCAGAGTAAAAACTGAAAACTGTCACTTTCTGCTGCTGTGTGGATGCAAAAATAAGGCTGTTTTTTTCAGGAGCACATAATCTTTTTGATTTTAAAAACATGTTCACTGAATAGGAAAAGTGAAACAACAAATAACTGTGCCTGTCATACTGTCTTTGGCAGTCTGACTTTCTGGGAATAACAAACTGTGACAGGAGGTCAGTAACAGCATTCTCACATTTTGCTAAGTAAGTTTTGTCTTTCACAAAACAGATGCCACAGACAGAACAGCATTTATAACTATTCTGAGACAGATTATACCAGCTCATTCTCTTCACTGGAATCCTATCTCACCACCTATGCTTTTGTTGATTTCTCTACAGTATCCCTATTTCTGTGAAAGAGGTCTTTAGTACTTACAGCTAAGTAGTCACCTAACCATCACTCTTCCAGTAATAAAACATTGCAATTGAATAACCAAAAATCCAGATTTTCCGCCTCCTTCAAAATGCAGATCATTGGACTGGAGATCTGCCTCTCAGGAGACACGGAATAAATGGAGACATAAGTCTAAATGGGTTAGTCCTCAGAGTATCTTCTAGGCAAGAAGCTTTGATTCACTTTCTCTTCCCCTGTTTGCTCTGTTCTGGTTCACACCAAGATCAGAAGCAGATCAAACTGTCACACCAGAGCCACACAAGACAGGAAGAACTTCCTTATGTCCTCATAAAGAATCCTGGCATTCCTGCAAGGGAAAGCAGAGCTCCCCTTCGGTTTGCCCACCCCATCGCCCCTGGGGCTCTCACACTTGCTCACCCACAGCCGGTAGCTGAGCAGCCCCACCAAACCTTCTCAGCAAAGGGTGAAGTCGAGGTACAAGTGAACGATGGGAGCACGTCTGCAAGTCCTGGCTTTGCTGATCACTCCCTGGAAGGTTTCAACTCAGATCTGCAATTACCTGACTCAAACTAGAGTCAATCAAAAGAGGGGAGAGAGACAGCTGAGTATTTCAAAAGACACACTTCGGCCAACTTACTGTGTAGAAGACACCAAGAAAACTAGCACAGTCAGTTTACTCGTGTCATATGTTTACAGGGGGTAAATCGCAGGTGGCTCTTTACCAAAAGGCAACATTTGCACTGAACATTTACCACAGAATTACCATTGTTTTGAGTCAAGTTACTATGGCATTACTGCTGAATAATTTGGAGTAAAATATACAATTAGTCCATGTTGCCAATGCAGACAATCTGCAAAACACTACAGCCATTTAACCTAGTATTTTTAAAAGGAGGAAGGGGGAAGAGACAAGAAAAATTATTAGATTTCCAGTAACCAGAAGACAAAGCGCATTAGTCAGAGGCAAATAAAGGAAAGGAAGCCAGGGAGATAAGATGCAGACCCCTAGGGAGAAGCAGCGGAGAGAAGGAGCCCAGTCGGGGAATTCTGATGAAGGCTGTTAAGGGGGTTCCCTCTTCTTGTGACTACCAAGACTCTCAAGTGTTTACAGATTGTTCTTTCAGTCTCCAAGAATTCTGTCTACTGATCTTCAGCTCCTCCTTTATTTTTAAGAATGAGGATGAAAGAAAGGACTGCTTTTCTAACACCCTATGCTTTTATTTTACAGTCTCCTTAGTCAGAGTAGTGTTTTCCTGTTACATTCCCTACTACAGACCCATGTGCCTAATGGAACAATAACACTGTTTCTGCACTTCGTGAGTTCTTACAAGCTGCCAAAACCCCACCACGGTGGATTTTATAGTGCTGCAAGGCCCTTAATTAAATTTATCAACACTTCTCCAGCACCATTAAAGAAACCCGAGTACTGTAGTGCGGGACAGTTCTGACAGTACTGGGGTACTCATACCATGCATCTCTTTATATCCAAACCACCTTTACATCGTTTTCTGCCTGTCATGATGAAACACAAGTTTACAAGAGTCATGTCTATCCCTCATTCTTCCACTCCCTTTTCATCTGCTCTATATTCCCCTGCCTCAATACACATACACACAACACAGAGGTCTTTTTCCTGTTCCTTAAGCTGAACCAAAGCAAACCTCTTCCTCATCCACACGCAAATTGGTCAGAACAAGTCCCAGTCTGTCAAACTGTCTGGCAGCTGCTCTTGCTCAATATACACTACTGTAATTAACATCAGTGAAGGGCTTCCAAAAGAGCTGGTCTTAGTATCCTCTCAAAGCCACTCCTTCAGCTCATCTGATCACCTTTTTTTAATCCAATCCATGCTAAATGGAAGCAAGATGTAATTATAAATGAATTTCCAAGATCAACAAATTATAAGAACTACTGACACAAATCAGTCAGAATTTGCCATGAACTTGACAACATTCAACTCCAAAATAAAGCAAGAAACTGTGCAGAAAAGGCACCTAACTCAGCCTTAAAGATCCAGGAGCAGATTACGGATCATACTGCAGGTTATCAGTCTCAAGATTAAAGCAATTTTAAAAGCATCACATCAAGCAACCAAGTAGTACCAAAGCTGTAAGTTCCCCCATTAATAGTTTTGTGATTTTTTTAAAAGGATTAGAGTAATTCATGCATGCATATAACTTGCTATTAGGAAATAATCAAAATTTTAGAAATCATTACAAGAAATGATATTTGCAGTAAGTTTGTAAAGCCAGTTGTACTTGGCAAATCTGAACTAATTCAACACAGACCACAAGCTTCTGTTTTCTGCTGATTTGCAGAAAATCTTTGCGTTAGACTGTGTGCTGCCTTTCATGTAAAGGGCGATGAAGGTTTTCCACAGACCACTAACACACACCTGTGTGGGGAAGATTTTAAAGACAAACTACAGAACTGACAAGCACATTAAGTCAGATCTCTTTACTTTCACACACAATCTTAAACACAGGACTAGCTTTCTTTTTCTGAGAATTATTTTTTACCAGGGAAACAATCATAAGCTTTCAGATGTGCTTGAGAAACACCAGTACTCAGACATTCTCTTTTCTGATCACTAGCCCAAATAAAACACTAATACCGTAGTTACACATTAACTGTTTAACAAAAAGGCTCTTAGATAGATAATAATGTGTTTAGAAGATGTCTTTTGATCGGCTGTTCTCCGAAAGACCATGCAGCACAACTGCAACTGCCAGCACAGACTGGCTGTAATTTTCAGCAAGGTAAGGCAGTTCTGTGCTTTTTTGATTGTACAGCTATACCACTTGTTTCAGGGCAGTTAACCTATTACCCCTTTAAATTATGCGACAGACATTACCATTTTTTAAAAAGTTACCAGCTGCAGATCAATGCTGTATTCCGATACTTGGCATCAGACCGTTCAGTTATCAATGTAACATTTTGAAGGACAGCGTATCAGCAGTGTTAACTATTTAAAAGATAATCAATGATTCTTTCCAGCAAACACAGCTCTAACAGGAAAGGCATATTCTTTCAACCCCTATCTGCGTGAAACACCGACGATGCGACTTACAATTTAAGTTGTTATTAATGGCTTATTAGTACAAGAGTGACGGCAGCTTCCCAGGAAGGGTAAATACACTCAGGAGGGGGAGCACAGCCTAAAGAAAGAAGCGGCTGTGCAAAGGTGGTATGTTCAGATCACAATAACTATTTTGGAAATAAATTGCTCTACGCTTTATCGCGGTCTCTTCCCTGAACTCCTCCTGGTGCCACGCGTGTCCGTGCCGGGCAGGAGGCGGCTGCTCTCCCGGCCCGGGGGATGCGGGGCTGCTCACACAGAGCTGCTTTGGCGAGAAACGCGTTAGGACCCTGCAGATGGCACACGCCAAGATGAAAAAATAAGGAAAATCACCCCGGCGGAGGCAGCGCCGTTGCGGGGGCACCGGGGGGCGCCGGGCGGGCGGGGCCGAGCGGCCGAACCGGCCTGCGGGGGGCGAGACCCGGCACACACCGGCCGAGCAGCCCCGGCCGGGACCGCCCCGCGGCAGAGGGGGAGGCTGCAGCTCCCGGCCAGGCACGTCGGGACCGACGGGCCGTCCCGGCGGTTCCAGCCCCAGGGGCCGCGCGGAAAACGGCTCCTCGAGCCCCCACCGTGAGGGGGCAACGGCGGCGGCGCGGGGCCCCCAGCGCCCAACCGGCCCTGGCGTGGCTGAGGGGCAGAGCGGCGGCCCCCGCCACCGCCGAGCCCACCGGCCGAGCCCCGCAGCCCGCGCCGCCGTCCCGGCCGAGCCCCGAGCCGCTCCCGCCGCCGTCCCCCGCCCGCAGCCCGGCGCGGACGGGAAGAGACACGGTCCAATTCACTCACCTCCGCGGCTCCTGCGAGGCTGCTCCCCCTCCTGCATCACTTCCGGGGGTGAGCAGTCAGCTGGCGGCGGCGCCGCGCCCTGACGTACACCGACGTGCCCGACGCCGCACGCACGGTGAGGGCACGAGAGGGCAACGGGCCGCCACCTCCCGCGCCCACCGAAGCGGGGGGACGGGGTGCAGCGGGGCGGAACGGCCGCGCGAAGGCGGGGAGTGGGTCTTCAGCGCGTTTCTTCCCGAAGGTAAAGCGAGGGGGGTGGAGGGCGGGCAAGCCGACACACGGGGAAGACAGAAGGGAGAGGCTGGAAATTTGCGGATTAGGCCAGCCCCCTCCGATTCACGCCTTGGTTCCGCCCGGCTGCGGGGGGCAGTACCGTCTCGGCCACTAGGGGGCAGAAGGGCGCCCACGTTTGTAGCGCCCCCCAGCAGCCGGGCGGCTCCGGGCAATGGCGGCGGGGGGGCACAGGACGCTGGGGACAGCCCAGCCGCGCAGCCACCCAGCTCTCGGCCACAGTGCCACTGCCCGCCATGTGCCGTGTGGCCATGGCCTTTGCCGGGCAGCCCTGACCCCCAGGGCGAGGAGCAGCTGTGCTGCCCAGCCAGCCCCGGGCTGCAGCTGGCCCAGCTCCCTGGTGCTGGGTGAGGGCCCTGTGTGTAACTGTGCTGATCACCACACTGTACAATCAAAAGAGTTTTCTTCCTCAAAACCACAGGAGCAGGTCGATTTGATGAAAGTCAAAACGATTTTAAAATAGCCAACAGCATTAAAGGCTTCTGAAATTGCCCTTCATTCCAAGATCCGATGTATAAAGATATAAAGATATAAAGAGTTGTTTGTCCTGTTGTTAGTTGTGTTTGTGTAAGGTGAATTAGAATACTGACAGAATGGTGTATACAGGAGGAACTATTATTTGCCATTTAGTAACAGGATGCCTAATTTAGAAGAAGGTTCCTTAAGTGAATTAAGTCTGAAAAATTCTGCATTAATGGTGGTGTCTGATGGCCAGGGAGTCCTGAACCTCCCGCCTGGGCCTGCAGTGGCTCCTGTCAGGGCTGCCCTCCCATCCGTCACTGCCAGGCCTGGGGTCCCCTCCCCACAGACACCGGGGGCACACTGGGGCTCTTCCCGCGGCTCCACGTTCCTGTGCCCAGCGCTGTCTGTGGGGCAGGAGCCCCAGAGGCCGATCCAGTCGCCATTCAGGAGAGTCCAGTGCAAATATCGTGTGAGGTTTTGTTGGCAAAACTCCCAAATTTAAATGGGATTCACACACTTGTTTTCCAAAAACCAAATATTTTTTCAATATATGCCCTGCTACAGTTGTGCAATAGTGACTAAAAACCATATCTATCAATGTCCTGGGACTGAAAACGGAAACAGAGGGTTCATGATTATTAAATGACCCACAGAATGCAGTAAGAAAGGGGGGAGGGAGGATTGTTTCTGTGCTAGCATTAATATTTATACCTGTTCCAATGCTGGGAAATAGTTCTATTCATGCATACAGTTGCATTTGGTCCAAAGCCAAGGTATGAATAAGGTGCATAAATCCATACTGGGGTTTGTGTCCACATTGTTATATTTCTGTATCCTATATTATATGTCAGGCCATCCAAGGATAGCTGAGACTTCATTTTCCCTGCTAAATTTGTTGCACTGCATTATACCTCTCTTTCTGCTTGTGACTAATAAAGAACTAAACACACAGGAGGAGAAAATGGTTCTAAATGTATGAAAGCATGAGCAACAGGGTTGCACAAGACTAGACACAAGTTCGTGTTGCTTTAGAGTTTACATGGATACTGTGTGCTCTTCAGGAGAAGGCTAAGAAATATGTAAAGCAATTTTTTTGTTTCCACCTCCCTAAGTCAGCATTTCTGTGCTTCCTGAGGCTGCTGCGGCACAGGAGACACTCCCAGAGCAAGAGTCTGTATGTCCTGCTGAAACCAGATAATGCCTCGACCACCTCAGACTAAGAAAATGAAAGCTCTGTGATCAGAAGGCACTAGTTAAGGGTTTCCATTTTCGTCTATTCAACTGAAGAAAATGTCGAATACTAATTCTCTGCAATTTCACTTATTTGAAATTACGTAGGAAAACCAGTAATAAAATCTAAGTCCTTGCTTTTACTATTTATATTATCTTTGCATGCAGTTTCCTTTTTCTGATCAAAAGACCGCTCCATGTGTCAGAGAAATCTTAAAAGCGATCCAAGTTTAGTCAGAAATCCGAGGCACGGATAGAGTGGCAGAGTGCTCATCCCAGCTGATGAACAGCGTAAGTACAAAGACTCAGAGAGGCTGCTTCAGAGGTGTCGATCGGTGTTTCAGATCATTTCAATTTGCCAGCAGAAAGGCACTGGCATGACCAAATCTAAAACCATGTGAAAGTCTGCTTGTTTTCAGATACCGTTATTCAATAACTTGGTTCAGTAACTTGGTTCTCTTGCAAGAGATTTACGATTGCAGCTTGTAGATGGAAACAGAGAGAAATGCTTGGAGTCAAATTAATCCTTGATGAGAAAGTCTTGAAATTTCCAGGCTAGTGTCATTGGTAGACACGAGGATGTAACACCATCATGGAAGAATATGATCCTTCACTTTAGTTTGTTTTCACCATGTGCAGATGGAATATTTTAGCTGTGATTGAAGTTGTGCTAAGAACTGGTTTTGGCTGAAGTCTTAAAAAAAAAAGCTACGAATGTTCAATCAAGAATGAAAATCCAATGGAGTTTTCACTTTGCTAGGTACATACTGCAGCCACATGTGGTCGGTGTTTGCAGGGTACTACTTGTCACAGGCCACTAAGTCATTATTTGGGTAAAAGAAGATAAAATGACTTTTTGTGGAAACTGGATTTTGAAATGTAGTGTCACTGGAAGGCATGTGACCTGCTCGGCTGTCACAGGAATCTGTGACCCCTTCTCGTCTCCCTGTGCCACAGGAACTCATTGTTTCAGTTGTTGGCCCTCAAGGAAACGATAGACCAAATTCACTGCTGCCTTAAGCAGCGCAGACTCATTTTGGCAGACTCGCACAGAAGATGAATATGGATTACTGACCTCTACTTGCTGTGGATTGCTGTGAAAGGAATGATTGATGATCTGTTGCATTGGCAGCAGGAGAGAGACTGCAGGTCACTCTTTTGCTGAGTGTTAATTTAGTGGCCAGATATGCACAGTTTTTTGCATCTCTTTAAATAAAAGTTAGCCAAAGAGTGCATTTGAAAATATAAGATAAAGCTTGTCACACCGGCTGTAACTGATGGTGTTCCATACTATAACATGGATGCACTATGCTTTTGAATTATGTCATTTATTTCCATAACAGAAATGTGCTCATAGCTTGATTCAGAAGGCAATCAGCCCAGCAGTTTGTCACTGTGTCTTTAGGACTCGTTGCCAGTAGCAAGTCAGCTGTCAACTAGAAGTTGTGCTGCTCCTAAATAAAACATTTTACATCTGAGAAGTTCAAAGCCGCTTTTTTCAAATTATTTCACGCAGAGTCTGTTCCCCGCCATCTCCTCCCTTGAGCAAATATGGTTTCAGCATCAGCACTAAGTGTATGCTACTAATGCGTGCCCTAGTTAGCTGGGATGTAAAAGAAGAGATCTATTGTTTTAAAATATCCTGGTTTTGTTCCCCCATGGGCTCTTACTTTTACCCTTTGTTTCCTAAAATCCTCTATGTACTCGCTGCTGGCAGATTTTATGTTTAAAGTGAGTAGCTAATGCTTGACTTGAAAAGAAAGGATGAAATAAAATAGACTTACAACTTCAGCAGAGGAGCCGTGCAGATGGAAGGAGAGTGTTGGACACGCTTTGTTAGCCAAGCATCCCTCGCTGGGAAGCAGCTGTGATTTAGCTGCTTGTATATAAGTAGTGAGTCTTGGTGCAGCTTGCCTTCTGTCCTAGCTTCGCTTTGACAGTACAGTACTGGGGTCATTTTACAGTGCAGATGACAGATTCCTTTCCTTATTTTTATATAAACTTTTAATTTAAATTCTAAACAAATCTGCAAATAGCAAAAGAAGACTGGTGTTTCACTGATTATTCAGATTATTGAACTTCCGTGTCAACCGCCTAAAAATCTAAAGGAATGCGTTTTTGTTTCCTGAAAGAAAAACTCATCATTACATTTTTATAGTCGAAATGATTATTTTAATTAACAGTGAAAAAAGTTTGAGTCTTCATCATGCAGTCACTCATTAACTGCTCAAGCCTCCTTTGCAAGTTGGGATACAATGGGATATTTTGTGAGCTTGATCTGCATGTTGATAACAGGGGTTTGCATGTAGATCAAAAGACCGATACAACCCTGCATTGTCAGGACTCTGCCGCCGCATCCAGCAAATGTGGATTTGGAAAGCAACGCTTGGCTTCCCTCCAAAGGCTCAATTCTAACAATCAGCTCGAAACCAGCCTGCAGCCTGCCGCTTGTCCCATCCATACCTTTGTGCGAACAGACCTACCTTTGACCTCTCCTGGTTTGGTTTGTTGCCGTAAACACCTGAAATTTGCTCAGCTAATACAACAGCCCTGTACTTTCTGACAAAAACGCCTGTGGTTAACCTCTGTGGGCTGCATTCTGCAAGGAAATGAAGGGTGGTAGAAGTTAAATGGGTGTGCCTACCACAAGATGAGTGTTAGTGGGAAAGTGGTGTAACATCCACTTAGCATTCCAGAGATGTGAAATATAATTATGATTTAAATGCCAGAGATGTAAGTTGCAAGATGAGTAACCACAAGGACATGAAAGCCTCCCTTATCTTCCTTTCTGTCCCACTCAGAATCATTTTGCACACCCACAAAACTAATACAAGCAGTGTCACTTGACGAAATTACTCCTGATACATGACTTGTACAGTCACTTACATTTCTGTCAGTGTGGGCTCTGTTTATACCAAAGAAAAAAGAAATCCAATCTCATTTACATTTTAAGTTGGAAGTAATTTTGCTCTGGGTGGAATTATTCCCTGTTTACACTCCCACTCAGACCAGAGTCTGACCCAGGCTTTGAGGTTTGGCCAATTTGTGTCATCCTTTCCCATGACAGAGGGGGGTCCTCTGTCTGTGAAGGGCTCCTCACACTTTCATTATGCGTCTTTGCAGAAATGATTTATGAGCAGGTCTGTAATGTTAGAAATTGTTGACTAAGTGAGCTGCTGGTTGCTGAGTATATATGAAAAGCTGCTTAATGCCCTTTACATCATCTAGCATATGTGGGAAGGAGAGCAATAATTCAATGCAGCCCATGCCTAGATGAGGTGCTACACAGTTTTCTATCAATTCCAACACTTATTAAAGAAAGAAAAAATAAGCTCCAGGTGGGGGAGTGGAAACAACTAGCGGGGGAAAAAATTGTTGGTTTTAAACTTTTAAGGAAAATTTTCATAAACAGATTCTTGAAATCCGAAAGCAAAAGGTGTGATTACAGCTCTGAGCAAAGGGCACGCACTGTCCCAAGTTGTGGCCTTGGAAATTGTCTGATACATAGATCAAAATTTAAACCTGTATTTTAAACATGTTTCCCCTTATTCCTCCTTTTTTTTTTTTTAATGGATTCCATCGAAACCTAAGCTGAACGTTTCTAGTGCAGTACTACCTTCTGGTAGCTGTCAGCAGGGAACAAAGAGTTTTACCAGCTACCCCAGAGGTGACACCTTCAAATAGAAGCAGAGGGGTGAGGCCAGGAGGATGTGATCTGGGACCCAACTTATGCTGGGTCAGCCCTTGCAACTGAACTGTTTATTTTCTGTACAAAATATGCACTTGAAAGCAGGAAGCAATGATTTTTCAGATACACATACATACGTAGCTTTGTGTATGACTAATTTTATTGCCTGAAATGGAGCGGTAGAGTGGATAAAATGAAGCATTTATTCCAAAGTGTTTGAAGAGCTGGGACTGCCTAGCTGTTTTATTGTGGCTATTTGTTTCCTAGAAATACCATAAACATTTACTAGGAATACTTGTTTTCTGGGTAGGAAGAATAATTTTTATATCTGGGGGAAAAACATATGATTGGTTAAACATTTTAAAATACAAATAGCAAAATAAATATGTTCTCTTTTAAGAATCAGAGAAAACCAGTATTATGTCTGTACTTCAAGTCCCTAACAGAGCACATTAAACAACAAAAAGCCTTTAGATCATAGCAGTAGTTAAGACAAAAAAGGCCAGGACTTAATAGTTTGGGATTTTTTGAGGAAAATGGGCCAAATCCTGGCTTCAGGTTAGCATCTGTAATTCGGCTTTGGTGAGGAGAACATGGTGTGAGTGTCTGAGGCCACAGAGGACCGTCCTGAACTGTCAGTGGGGGTTCAGCTGCTGTGGCAGAGGCAGCCACTGGAGAAGTGTATGGCTTGAGAAAACTTTCGTTCAAAACTGTCATCTACTACCCACAATAACAGGAATTGCCACAGACTGCAAGGAGCTGAGTGACAGCCACGTCACCAAACTTCCCACAGGAGTTTGGGTGCCTGAATTAGGAAGCAGCTTTTCCTCTATCGCCGGGGCAGAGGGTGCTCCCCACAAAGGGCATTTCCAGCTGTCCGAATTCCCCTGCTCCAAACCATCCTCAGAGGAGCTATTCCCAGCGCATGGCTCTGATTTCAGGGTATGTTCAGCCACAGTAACCAGAGCTCCAGGTTGGCAAATGGATCCTCAGTCAGATAATGTGCTGTCCCTGACACTTGTTCCTCATTCCATCCATATGCTTAACTTTGCAGTGCTGCTGCATCTTCCTTTTGGACAATAAGGTACCTTCGACAGTTGCGGTGTCCCTAAAGTCACCTAATCCATGTCAGAAGTGCTGTTATTCCAGCAGTGGATTTGTCTCAGGGACAGCTGTGGTCTGGGATGAAATAATGGCACCACTTACATGATAAAATACTCATTTACATACAGTAAGAATAGGAATTCATTCTTGATTTCTGACAAAGATTCTTGTCACACCTGGAGGCGGATTCAGTGGGCTCAGCAGGCACACGGCCCTCTTAAAATCAAGAGTTTCCTAATCCTAAAGTTACTCTGCGTGTCCTGAAGTGCTCAGGTAAAATAGCTTTCATCACCTTTCCATCACATCAAACTCCAGCTGAATCATGACTACCTACCGTCGTGCTATCACAAATAAGCTGTTTGGCTTCTGAAACCTATACTGGTTTTCAGCAATATAATGGTGGTTTTATCACATATTTTGTTCACAGATTTCAAGATGCCTTGCAGAGATAGGGTCAGTACTGGTATGAGAATCTCACAGGAAGGGGGATGCTTGGAGTTTCGGTGACTTGCCCAATGTCTGTTGCAAAACCGCAGTGAAACGCAACCCGGGCATTCTTCTACCAGGCTTGTGATCCAGCAAAGCACTAAAGCAAGGGCTTAACTTGGAGCAAGTTTGAATGGAGACAGACTTAGGTATCGGTTTAAATATTTTGCTGGACGGGGTCTTCAGCTTTCAACAGCTAATTACTGGTTACAGCTATTTTAGTTCTTTTCATATAGCTCAGCATATCTTTAGATGGTGGAAAGATTTTTAAACTCATTCAATTGTCTGAAAAACTTTACTGCTTGCTGGCCTTTTAGCAACTCAAATGTTCGTGTTTTATGTTATTTTTTTAGATGACACCAGTTACTCGACAAGAAGTTCTTGGCCTTTACCGCAAGATATTCCGAATAGCCAAAAAATGGCAATCGGCATCAGGACAGATAGAAGAAACTATTAAAGAGAAAGAATACATTAAAAATGAAGCCAAAATGTTATTCCGAAAGAACAAAAACGTAAGTGGGTGTCCTTACAGTTTCAAATTTCTGAATGATTCTCTTTTCACTCTTTGCAGTGCCTCAGTGGTCGGATGCTAAGATATTAATATAAAAGTCGAGTTCCCAAAATTTCATTCGCCTTAAATGCTGGTGCATTTAGGTTATAGTTTAAATTTCACTGCTGAAATAGGAATAAGAAAACTAAAAAAATGCCAAGACAAAAATTAAATTCTAAAGATACTGTCTATGTAATTGAAGCAGGTTTTTATCTTTTAGAAAGCTAGCTAAGTGTATCATTACACATGCAATGGCAAAGAACTCAGTAGCTTCTTGTACTTCTTTTTTATTTTCTTTTCAAAGCAACAATTATTGGCACTTCTTTTGAAAAGAAGGACTTTAATTTTTTTCTTAAGGAAGAAATTTCAAACCCATTTTGAAAGAGGTGATACATACTCCATGGACATCAAAGGGCCTTATTGTAATTCAAGATTATAATACTTATTTATATCCCATTTTGGTCTGGAACTAAATTGAGGTAATGCAAAATCAAAAAATGAATTTAAGTCACAATTTACACCACATTTCTGACTTCAAAGGGAGTTTCTCGATAGGGTGATAACAGAATGTAGATCAAGAAGCCTCTTCCCTTTCTCCTCTAGCTACCTTGCAGAGTGATGAATGGGCAAGTGTGGTTTTCTTTTTCATGGATGTATTAGTAGTTTACATGTGTATTGTCTTTATACAAAGAAAATGCCATGTTTGGGTAAAAACCTCCTTCTGTAGCCTCAGTCGTGACAGCTTCTGGGCCTTAATATCCAGTGCCCTCAAGCCCAGAACTGTTGAATCAAGGCAAACACTAATGTTACCTTTTATGGATATGAAAAATACAATACTTGTATCCTTGGGATTGCCAAAAAAAGCTAAAGAAAGTCATGTGGCTGGGCATCATTTACGCTTGAGCTTCCAATTGCTAATTGCTGTACTTGTACAAAATGTTTGTATGATCTTAGGTAACGGATCCAAAGTTGATTAAGCAGTGTATAGAAGAATGTGAGGCAAGAATAGAAATTGGACTTCACTATAACATTCCCTACCCGAGACCTGTGAGTATAAATCTAGTCACAAATTCTTCAGCTATACCCACTTAGCTCTCACTGGGCAACAAAACCATAAGTTCACATCACTGTCACCACACTGCATTTTTTGATAAGCTGGTATTTAAATGCTATGTTAAAACAGAGCCAAGTAAGTCAAATATATACTGAAGTGTTCCCCATCTCATTTCACTGTAAATTGGCTAATTTCTTCTCAAAATAAGGAGCCAAGGCCTAAATGGAGTTTCATGAGCTAAACTCCCAAGGCCTGTGAATACTTAGGCAGTCTTGACCCACCAATGAATCATACTACGTAAAGGAGAGGAATGGAATCAACTCTGTAAATCATTCCGCATAATAAAAGGGAATGAGAGAACAAAAATATTTAAGTACATCTGCCACAGATACAATAATTTTCATAGCCTACATTACTGGTAACTGTTCTCCTGCTCATAAATCAGGTCTTAAAAAACACCTGCCCAAGCTGCTGCTTCTTTTCCCCTGTTCCTAGAGAAAAACATGCCCAAGATTACCAAAATGCTGAAAGTTGCAGCAATGTCTTCTATTGCACCAGTCAATACAGTTTCCTCACTGTCCAGTCACTTCTGTCAATTATACTTTACACTGCCTCCAATAAAGACTTCCTGTCTGCTCCTGTTGAATAGTTTACATTTTCACATCTATGGTTCCTGTATCAAGGCAGTAGAAGATGCCTAGTAGATAGTCACTGTTAGCATCTGTTTCACATATAGCAGTGCTCCTAGAAATGGGCTTAAAATGTGTGCTCTGCAGTAGCCTCAAAATTCCAGGGGATCAGTCCTAGATCAGCTCTCTCACACAAACTGGATGATCATTATTTTTCAGATTCCAGAAAACTCTATCGTTACTTTAGCCAGTGCTTTTACTACTATTTGCACTTAAACAGTTATCTTAGAGGATGACAGCCTCAGCAACAATAACAGCTGACTGCTAACACCTACATTTTTCAGTCACTTAGGGGGTGATACAGCTGCATGACTCCCACTAATAGTTTTATGAAATATAAAGACTTTGTCAATCAAAGGAAGAGCCTGTCACCTATTGCTCCTTCTGCTTGTGGAGTCAATGACATCGATTGTGCATTTTAATATGGCACATATGATCATGACAATAAGGCGGCAGTCTTTCAATGCATACAGTTTGGGGTTATTTTGTGACTCGTTAGCTAGGTATGAATAAAGCACATGTTGCTTTCAGACATCTCCTCAGGAATTTTTAGGGTTTTCTACGTCTTACTGTTCTGGAACAGTTTCAGCAGTCCTATTTCAACAAGTATTTTATTATTACAGTCTGACATCACACTACAAAATAAGGTTGCTAAAGCCTAAAATATAAAGGATTTTAATAAAGACAACATTTAGGGCATGAAAGTTACACCACTAATCACTTCTCAGAAAGTGCTCCTCCTAGAAATCTAATAACATGGTTTGAGACACTACAGTTTCCCCATCCAAAGTGTGCAGAAATTATTTAAAGTCAGTGAAACCTAGTCTGTCTATATGTCTTCTTGTAGCTTCTCAATTGGCACCTAACAGGTGGGATTTTCTTTTCCAGATCCATTTGCCTCCTATGGGTCTTGCCCATAAGCAAGGCCGTACGTTGCGACACCAGGAAAAGTTAAGGAAGATTTCTAAGCCAATATACCTGAAATCCCATGATGAAGTTTCATAACTCACCATTTAAGCTGTGATGTGTAATCACATCATTTAAAATGTGGACTGTAAACCAGGTAATTTGTGTGCACAGCTGTGAATGAAGCCGTTTTGGTCACTTGTTCACACATTTCCTGAGGCCACAAAGCTAATTGATACATAGCTTACGATGGATAAGGTTGGTCGCATATTTATTACATTTCAACCACTGGCTCATCAATAAAAGTAACACTTTTCAAGGAGTGAGGTGTGATATGAAGATTACTTTGACATCAAGACAAATTGCAGCAGGTTTTCAAACTCTGATAATCTATAGCAGGGTTCTGTGGTGGTTTGAGGATTATACATGCTCAATTGCGATTTAAGTCAGTGCCTTGTGTAAGGGCCAGCAACAACCAAGAAAGTCCAGGAGAACCACACAGCCACAGTGCCTCCAGAGCTTTGAATGCAAGTGGGAATACAGCGACTGCCTCATGCAGCTGCACTCCTTCCTCGCCTGTTGTCCCTGGAGAAACGTTCCATTTTCACAGTGTCCTTATGGTGAAGTATTGTTTCTAAAAGGACAGTAGCAACAAGACAGCAGAAATCACACCACTCCTCCTTTTTCCTTTTTGCAAACTACAGAGGAGTGGCCTAGAGCCTCTATGTCAGCTTTTTTTCCCCTTCCTTTGGAGAGGGTGTGGATGTGAAATGCAAAGTTTGGAATGCCATTACACAACTCAGAATAAAACATTCCAGTGTTGGGTTCCTCAGGTTCCCATGCATGGACTGACTGAAAACTCTGCCTGCAGGGTATCACTGTGGGAGCAAGCTTAAGATGCTTTGGCGTCTTCACTGTGCATTTTTACACAGTTAGCTCTTCAGCAGAATCAACACACTGTCTCAACTATTTTAGTGTCAGGTTTTAATTCTTACATCATGAAAAGAACCCCAGTTTTACTAAAAGAAAGGATCTACAACTATCTCTGCAGTCTCTTATGTTTGAGTGGTATTTCTGTTTTGCAGGTGCCTCATGAATGGAACCAAAATGAAATTAATTTCTCCCTCACTGGCCACCAGTTGTTTGGCGTCTTTTGAGTCCTCTGGGTTTACCAAGCTCTTTACAAGTTCTCTTCAGTAAAGCTGGTGGAGCCTTGTGTCCTTCAGGCTAGGAGTGCCATGGGAGCAAGCTGTGGACAAGAGCCACGCTGTACTGGGACACTACACAAGCACAGCCCACAGCTGCTTTGAGGACAGAGGCTCGAAGCAGCGACCTATTCCAGCCAGAAGTTAGTGGTGGCAAAAAAAGGGCAAATTTGACAAATGTAGTGTATCTTGTTTCCTATTGAAGTGGGAAAAACACCCCTCCAACTCATCCGAAACTCTCCAAGCCCTAATAGACAATGGTAAAGAAATATTCTTCTCTACCTTAAAAATAAGTTAAAACTGGTCTTGTGAAGAACAGAATGGCAGTTCCTCCCCCAGGAATGTACTTGTGAGAGTGAAAAAAATACAAGCAGATGAGAAGGTACAAGGAAACAATGAGAAGAGCGAGTCAGCATGACAGGTACTGGCTAGCCCAATTTCTCACTACCCTTTATGCTCCAGTCCACAAAGGTATCTATTTCCATATAATGATTTCCTGGGAATGCCTCACGTGGGAAGGAACATGTAAAATGCCATTGTTCTCCCTGTCAGTGGGAACTTTACAAATTTACTGCTGCCAGGAAGACAAAAAAAAAAACAAACCACAAACCAACAAAAACCTCCTCTAGACTAGGAAAAGGGGGATGGAACAAAGACAGTAAGAAATAACGTGATTATACACACTGCTTAATTCCTCATTGAAAGAAGTCCAAATACAGTCTGTTCTTATCCTCATTCTGATACACCAGTGTAGAGACGTGTCAGCTGAGCCAAACCAAAATGAATAGACAGGCGTTTTGAATGGAGGCTTAGGCTCATTCTTTGTCGTTAAACTACCATTTGAGTCTTTTTAATTGTTAAAATTCATGTGGCTAATGAAGGTACTGATGCTGTGGCTCATCAGGTGAATAAACAGCGATGTAAATGAGCAGTCTAAATTTACTGTCTATATTATAGTCACATCTTTTTCCTGAGCACATACTGTAAGATGTGGATTATTTCAAAATAACATCCCTAATATTACAGAAGATTTACACCAAATTGCAATAGCAATATGAGTTTATTTCTGAAGGGAAATATGCAATTTTAAAAAGGCACAAGTAGCCTTAAGTAACTCAAATGAGTATCCACTTGCTTAACTGAAAAGCCAGTAAGCTGAACTGCGGGAACAGCATCACATTATTTGAGATTATTTAAATGCCCATTTATTTTTCAAAATAAGTGCGTGAGAAATTATTAACTAGTGCCTGATCCTCATTACTTTCCAGCACCAGAAGGCAAAGACTGAAATCTGTTAGAACCTCAGGCTGTTCAGCTGAAGGAAGGATGAGATCTGCTCTTTTCTCAAGTCTGGAGAGCAAAAACCTTCTGTTGCAGCTTAAGTTAAAGTCTCTATGGAAAAGAGAATCTGCCTTAAATAGTCCTTTGTTTTGGAGGTCAGGCTGGCAAATTACCACTTTGAGGGAGTTTCATGAAAAAATTTCATCTGCCACTCAGTCCAGTGGATAGGCAGATGGCTCAACTGGTACTCATTGCATTCAATTCCAAGGACTGTATAACCTCTGTCAAGAAGTATCCCAATGATGGTGCAATGTGCCATTCCTACACATTAATTTTACTTGCAAAAGGATGTCCTAAAATGCCTCTGTGTTCTCAAGTTTGTAATGCACGGGATTCAGTCAGTGAGTGTACACTCTGTCCTGTCCTTCCTTAACTTTCTCTTGCTCCCGTTTCAGTAAATACTGTCTCATTCCTATTTATCACACTAGTCAGGAGATGCTTTCGAATAATTTAGAGAAAAAAAGATGACATTAATTTAATATTCTTTAGAAATAAAAATCCTGAGTCAGCTGCATGAACTCTCTTGCGAGCTAACCAGTAGGCAACGCTGTAGTAATTTGCTGACATGGTATCTGGCCTTTAATATCTAAATAACAATTGCCCTCTGGAAATTCTGTCCCTAACGCCATAATGAGTAAGGTTGTAATTTATGAAGCCATGTGCTTATGAAGCCAAATTTCACACTAACATTAGCAAACACACCATCATTTAGGATGATGGACTCGGCACCTGCTTACTGCATGTACCTCCTCAGCGCTGTCTGGGCGTGAGGAAATGCTTGTTAAGCTGCAGGAGCAACCGAATCTGTTCCACGGGAAGTGTCACAGAACTGAGACGGGTTAAAACAGTTTATGTTATCCAATCTATCCTCCTACTAATAAAAGTTTGTTCTTGTAATACCTTTTAGATCTGGAGAAAATAAGAAGAACTGGGCCTCACTATCCTGGGGCCCCACTATGTGTCCATCAGAAATGAGATCAGTAACATCCATCTTGTATCCACAGCAAGGTCACTTATTTGATCATACCTATAAATTCATTTTCAAGAATGCTAACTACAGGAGAGACCTGCACCTGTCACTAATTTTTCTAATCTAATTAGGCAAAACATTCTAGCTTATAGGAACTCCTAAAGAGAAGAATTTGGGGCCTTTGTATTGTCCTTTTCATGGTATAATTTTCCCTTCAAGAGCCCGATAATGTTAAAATCAGAGATAGACCTTTCTGTTTCTGAAGTAGATTTTTGTACAGATAAGAGAAACATTTCCATCTCCTAAGAAAATGTACTAACCCTATCTGTCTTACAGCTTCCCTAGCTGAAAATCTGTCTCTGCTCTTTCTAAGGAGAAAAATATCTTTTGCTCCATACTGTTTGTATGCTGTATTTTTTTTCCATCTGCTTTGAGTTACTAGCAAGGCTATGAATCTGTGATTTGCACAGGTGTTTTCTGTGGTTTGTTTAATGAGAGTTTCTAATTAGAAATGGAAATATTAAACCTGTAAAGCAAATAATTCTAATACTACTATTAGAAAGTACTTAATTTGTCCAAAATTTTTTCACATTTTTATCATGTCCAACTAACAGCTGAGGTGCCTTTTTCTTCTTCTAATGCATCTCAGCCAAGAAAGGTTGTGAATTCTAATGTTTAGCCAGCTATATTCAGGAAGGTCTAGACAATGCTCAGGAAATAAGGTTGGAAAGCTCATTTCAAAGAACCACAGAACAAACATCTCTAAGACAGATATCCCTTAACAGTAAATTCCATTATTTTTTTCTCTAATAGTAAGGGCAGCTCAGGAAGTCATGTACTTCAGTAACGATCAACTAATGCAAGTCAGCCGTCCCTGATCCCTGGTGAAGGGGGCACAGCCACTGGCAGATGGATGAACCCTCTTTTGTAGATTTATCTATATTTTTTGGTCACATCTGGAAAAGCCTGAAATACACCTTTAATTACATCCTAAGAGAGGCCTTCACCTCAAATTAGATATTAACACAGAAGAAGCACTTAGAAAAATCAACACTAGCATGGACGTTGCACACAATGTAGTAGCAAAGCCACTATACATTCACAAGAACCACAACTGTGTCATTTAATAAACTATCCATTAATGTTTGTTCACAAAAGGCATCAACAAGAAACCAACATGGCAAGCTATCACCATCCCACAGTATTTTCCAACAGTTTAAAAGTAATTTCTCTCCATAAAATGTACTTCAACTAGTGAATCTGGCTTTTAATTTAAAATGGCTTAATTTAGAGTACTGTGTTTGCAAGACTAGCATTATCTGAAGGATGAAGAAACTCAATCCTAAAATTTCAACTTCATTTTATTGTTTTAAGAATTATGAGACTGCTGTTGGCCCAGCCTCCCTTTCAGCAGTGCCCCAGCAGCGCCAGGTAAGCTGTCACCAGTCACTTGCACAAGCTCAAATCTAAAGACAAATCATTTTGAGAGCAGCGACTGAGCAGATCAGCCCATAGGGAACCATCCAACAGGCAGCTCCAGCCTCTCTGGCACCTCAAAGTGGCTGCTGGTAACTGGGTTGTTATCTCTGATGCCTCAGTGACCTAATTAGTGATCTGAATTGTTGACGTGGTAACAACAACAATTACATGCAGCCATCCAAAAGTATGGTAATTACCACAATGTTTTTTTTTAAATATGTAGTAAATGTCAGTTAATTGTAATTCTACAAAAAGTATCTGTGTTACTCTTATAAAGCCTAAGACATTTTTTGAAAGACCAATTGTAATTAATCTTTAGAGATCTTCTGTATCATGATTCTCATCTCAAAAATTGTTGTCAATTTGCATGACTGTGCTGTAACATTCATAACCAAGTTTTATTTTTGGTTTAGGTGCCAAATATCATTTAGTCTAAATTAAGAATAGTTTCTTCCTAGCAGTAAGTCAAAACACCTGCACTTCTCAGTCCCCTTTATTAAAACAAATATCCATTAAGTGTCCTGGCCTGACATCTTTGCCCTAGTCAGCATGTAACAATAATGATGCACCAAACGTCTGCACACCTACTGTTAATGAGGCATCAAATGTGGTACATACGGTACATGAAGATACTGTACTTACTATCTAGGTATATCTTTGTGTGGAGCAGCGCTGTACAACATACCTGCAACACTTCCTGCTTATCTGTATCTTGCCACTCTTAAAAGTTACTATTTTATTAATATCTACATGAAACAAAACAGTGGTTAATTAAACAATAATGAACACTGTTTTCACCTGTAACAGCTAAGCACAACACAACAGAGAGATTCCTATGAAAAGAACCATATGTTTTAATGAATTGTAGCAGGATACTGGGAATTGCTGTATTAGAGCTGCACCTCTGTGAGGCCTCGAGCAAGTCATTAACATGCTGCAATTTAGGCAATGAAAAAAACTAGAAGACCCCAAATTAGCCGATGCTTATGCAGTGGGGTTTCTTTAAACATTTGCCTTGATCTTTCTGCTTCTCTTGTACTGTGTACACAACAAGTCTAATGATCCATCCTTAGTACCTTCTTGGCATGCTGTGGGGATTTAGTTAATGACTGCAGAGCTCTTTGAAGATGTTCAGCCTATTTTATTTTTAATTAATGTTTGCAAGCTACTTCGAGCTTCTCTGATGAAAGGGCTTAAACAAGTACAAAATTTCAGGTGGTTATTAGTGCAACATGCAATAGGGCAAGACGACAAGTAAAATGACACTATGGGAGAAAGGGAATAGCTCAATTTATCAGGCATCTGGGATATGTAGGTAAATACTGAAGTAAAAAACATTTTAAAATCATGAGACAAGCGTCACTGCTCTCAGAAATGGCAAGCTCCCAATGCATATGCTGTCTAGAAGTTTTTCATGGAAATTCTGAGGCACATCTTTCAAGGACTATCAGTTCTTATAGTTTTATAACACAGCTCTAGCGACTCATTCTAACCGAGGATTGGGTTTACATGTTGACAACAGACTGTTCTCATCTCCTCCCTCCTTGCCCTCCATGCTCCTGGGACACAGAAGCAGTAGGCAAATCCACAGAGTCCTATTTGCAAGAGTTGTGGATTAGATTCCCATTAAAATCAGCAGTAAAACTCTTTGGGCCTAATTTCATTTAAAAAAAAAAACCCTATGATAGGAGCTAGGTGGTATTATTAGGATTTCACAAGATTTGTAGTGATGTGGATGGCACAGAGTTTGATGGGAGTTCTGTTCATTCTGACGCATTGCAAGATCAAGGCCAGGCCTTTGAAATAAGTTTCTCTTTGTAATGTTCTATTTTCACTCACTCTTGCTCAGTGGCTGATAATGGCTAAAAACAAAAGGAAACTGGGAACTGCTTTGAAGTCAGCAGGAAATCCCGATATAAAAAAAAATTGCAGCCATTGGGGAGTAAAGTATATATTTTAATAACAAAATGTGAGTGTTTTGACTTGCATGCTCTCAGTCGTCTAACTGGCATAGTGCTGCCACACCTCGATTGATCCAGTGTTTCTGGGGCTTGTCTGAAGGGAGTTCAATTGAGAGAACATAGTTGGTTGAGTGGCCAGTAGTGGATAAGACACCTCTTCTTTCACTTGTCTTGTACACAGGGCATGAATAGATATTTGTATGAGAAAATTTGGAACTTTCTCCAGGTTTCAGCCAAATTACGGGCAAAGGATCATAAAGGATTTTTGGAAGTGATTCTCCAATTACCAAGGCTTCTCTATCCCATCGTGCACCTTCCAAAAATAGGCCTCTTACATAAGCCCCATCTTCTGGAATTTTCTCCATGGTGTGTTCCTGTTTCATCACCTAGAATGATTAAACCATTGTTTCACTTTATTTTTATCTGGATTGTAGTAAAACTTATAAGTGATAGTCTGAAATTACACCTTTAAATAAAATGCCTTTCCATTTGAAAACTGTTCCTTGCTGCCGCAGCATGTTTCAAGCTGTTCAAGAAAAACAAAATTCCTCTGTATTTTCTTACCTCGAATTCAAATCCAATATGGTCAATTGGGATGGTGTATTTTCTGGCATAGTTTTGTAAAACACCCGTCAAAAAAGACTGAGTGAAGAAGAATCCTGAGAGCCAAAAGACTGTGGGTGGCCCATTGTTGACCCAATCCTGAATATGGAGAGAAAAAACAAATTGAAGAAAAAATACATTCTGTGGCTTCACTGTGCCAATTCACTAGAGAAGGGACGTCTTTTCAAATACACTCAAACAGCATGAGATCTAAACCTTGATGGGACCCTCTGGATACTACCATTAGTTCTATATTTTTCAGAGACAACAAATCACAGAAATCAGTTATGTATGATGACAACAAAAATAATCACTCATTCTGAAACAACCAGAACTCAATGCTACTGAGAAAGAAATTTCAGAAAGTAGCATAAGCATATTTTGGTAAGTCTAGATACCAATCAGAAAAAAAAAAAGGCACTCACTACAGCCAATACATCAGATCCAAGTAGAGGAAATCATTCCAGTACAAAGATGCCAGACAGAGAGATCTTGGACCAGCATCTTTGTTGGATATCACAAAGGCAGTAGGAAAAACAAGGCAAGGGCAGAATGTCCCCACACTTCGCTAAGCCATGTGGAGTCAAAAGAAGCCCATATGATACTCTGATCCTGCAAACAGGAAACTCTGCAGCTTATCCAAAACCTTCAGATACTTCTTTCTAGGTTTCTCTTCCTCCGATTCGTATGGGATTCCACTACATATCAGTACCTCAGCTATTTAAGGTATATCTGAAACTTTAAAGAGAGTGATAAGAGTGCAAGGGAAAGAATGGAAGGGTGAATAAAGAATAAAATAGCTTGTTCAAAAAGTGTGTGGAAGTGGTGTCACTTTTTATAAACTTGAAAGAGAATTACCGTCACATATATAAAAATTAATAGTGCCTGTTATGCACTGTTTCTAAAGCATTCTCACCCCTGGTTCAGTGTCCTTTGAGCAGGAAAGTCATTAAGGCATCATTGCAAAGTAAAATTAATCTTCTAGAAACAGAAAAACTGGAAACTACCAAATGGAGCATTGAATTAGCACCAAAGGATTATACTCTCAACTCATGCTGCTGAGCAATTGCCCAGCTAATTCCAGTGCTGTCAATGCAGTATATATTTGGTCTTAAGTATGTGCAAGTAGTTCACCATCTGGTGCTATAAGGGTTTTGCTGACTGAGGACAGTACCGATACATATTTTACTCATTCAGCTTTCAACCACTGAGCCATTAGACCTGTCAGTCTCAGTGTAGCATACCTGGAAGAAGACCAAACGACAGAGGAGATCAGACACGTAACTTCCCAGTGGCTTCAGTGATGGATAGGATTTGGCAGCCCACATTGATGGTACTTTTCCCATTAGCATGCTGTTGAAAACATCTTCAAGTTCAGATGACATCAACACTTGGCCTTTAATGGCTTTGCCCAAATTAATGAGGCTGCTCCGAACAACTTGAGTAAGCCTTAAGATAAAAAAAAGAAATAGTCATCTCATTATTTACTCCTTACTATCTGGCTAAACCCTGAGACCCCTGAGTCCAACTTGAATGAAGTGCCAGTCAAAGCTGGTAAATGTCCTGTGAGAAATTCCTTCTCACCTGTAGTTACCAAACTCTTAATTAATTTTGTAAAAGCAAATGAAGAACAAACACACACAGAGAAATGAAAGAAAGTGAAAAATTCCCATTCTAGACAAGGGGAATCAAGTGACAAGTTTTAAAGACTGTAACACTAATTAACATCGTGTGCCCTGATTATTGGGGTCTGGGTATGACTTAAAAAGAATGAAGTAGGCTGCCCTCCCACAACACAATAAACTCAGATCTGATTTAAGTTCATAGTCCAAGAATATTGCTACTATTTCTATACTCAGGCAGTGAGCTGCAGCTTTCAAGTCTTTCTAAAAGGTTAATCCAAAGCAGAATCTATCATGTTGATAATGATGTATTGTAAAAGGCTTGTAAGTGTTTAAAGCTTCTTAGTGGCTAGTGCTGATGAACATCAGCAGGTTTTGCTATTAGTATTACTACACAAAACACTGAACCATACCTGTTAAATCTAATTAATTCTTGCCTAAGAACTGTATTCATGGACTCTTCATAAAGTACTGGGTATATCTTCATAATGTGGTTCATATCGAAGCCGCTTGGTAATTTGTACAGGATGTCCTGCGCCAAATCTTGAACAGTTTCCTGAAATCACAAGTTTGCAGGGAATTAGGAATTTTCCTCTTTTTTTCACCTGTTTTGATTCACTCCCAGTGCCACAGTCATGCAAAGAGAAGTGTTGGATTACTCTGACACCTAGGGCATGACAGGAGAGGGCACCTTTCCAGAGTTTAAGTTGATTTTTCTTCCCCAGTTACCTGAGGGGACTTGCCACCTTCCCCTGCTTCTCTAGGCAAAGTCAAGAGCACTCCACTGAAAAGCTGGTTAGTCTCGTGGTTATCCTTGGTAATGTCTGCATTTTCATGAAGTCCAAACACTTCAGGGTGCGTTGTAATTGGTAAACTTCGTAGGTATTCAATGTAAGACTGTAAAAGAAACATTTAGATACCAGAAATCATGCAATGATATATTAACAAATGATCAGTAAACCCAACTTGGACAGAAACTTCCCATTTACAATCAAACACAAGTTCTCAGTTAAATGCATCCAGGAATCGACTTAGTCCACAGAGAGAAATATAAAAGTTTTGAATGGTTCAAAGACTCACTGAAGAGTTGTTCTTACCACCCTCATATAAGTAGCCAGAGAAAGCAAGAGCAATGACTGGACATAAGAAATATACAAGGAGTGCTGGTCAAAGTCACAGAAGCGGGTAGGATGCCAAATGTATCACCCCTGTAACTGCAGGCTACACCAACAGGTGGGATTTGGGCACATTTGTTACATCTGTGCAGCTGGTAGAGGGGAAAAAGGGGATGAAAAGTTAGTAGATACCTGCCATTCCCCCTCCTCATCCTGATCACTGCTTTTAAGGCAAAAGTGGTTGCAAGAAGGTACAGAAGTACGCTGTAAATTCCTGGAGCCTGACTCATATTGCCTTCCCAGAACTGTACTGGAAACCTGCACAGGGTGGCTTTTTCATCAACAAACCTCAGAATACTGGATGACACTACATCTCCATTGGGGTGTGTTAGATAGCAATTATCAATTCATCTTTCATATATGAGATATATTCTGGCATGATTTTGTGATATTAAGTTTTTTTATTTTCTACTTATTGTATTCAGCATATCAAAGAACAGTATAGATAAGTTTTTTCCCAATAACTCTGAGAGAATTTACCTCTGTTATCTTCTTACCTCATATGGACCATGTGGCGGTATGTAGTAGTCATCTCCAGGTGCAAGCATATACCTCTCCTGTTCTATATCCTTGCTGTAGACTATGGAAAGAAGGGACAGAAGGAGACGCCTGTCTTTATCATCTGTTACTCTGCCTCCGTAGTTACATTCCCCTGGGAAAGGACAGAGAAAGCCAGGATGAAAAATTGAAAGTTAATGAACAAATCACGTTTAAGGAACGCTATGAGTTAGTCTGAGAAAGTGCTACTCATGCCAGAGTAATCTTATGTTTTAAATGACAGCTCTTTTCCTTGAAATTCTTGTTAGTAAGAATTTTTAGGACTTTCAAAATCTGAAGAGTGCTATATAGCTCATCCTTGTCTTGTTCCTTTCATGCAGATTTAACCTGATTATGTATGCATACAGTGGAAAACAAGGGATCACAAATACACAATATCCCTGTGAGATGAAGCTGGAGAGATTCAAGTAATGGGCAAGCAATGAAGGGAGGTTTGCACTGATATAAAGTACAGAAAACAGCTAAAAGCTCATAGTTATTACTTTAAACCTGACTCCCTCAATTCTTTTTCATAAAGCTAATAATAATATCAGCAAAAATCAGGAATGATCTTCATAAGGTTGATAAAGGAGGTGCCAAGAAGCAGCTGTTTCTGGAGAAAGAGAACTGAATAGCCACAGCAACCAAGTTATTTACACAGGTCAACACCTCCTGCTTTAAACTGATGAGTGTCATCACATCCTCTGGTAAACTGACAATGCTTACTGGGTCAGGACCATGTTGATCAGCTAAGGTGAAACAGAGGCCAGTGATCTTTTTATTTGACATATATGTAAAAAACACCAGGAGGTTTGCTGGACCGTTAGTAGTTCTTCTAGCTATCTATGAGCCTAGACAGCAATGTCACCCAAGGGTCTGGGATTCAACTTGTGTGTTTGGAAGGCCAAGAAAGTAAACCTGGCTGGAATCCACTCCATTTGTCAAACATTCATCAGTTTGTCGCTGCACCTGCTGTAAGTGCCCAGCAAATCAATGTGTTAGAGGGTGCAACGCCTGTACCTGTTAGATATGTCAGAGCTTCAAACGGGACTTCTTCATATTCATTCAGAAACATCTGGATCTGTCGCATACTGATTCTGAGGTCAGATTCGTTGAACTCATATGGAATATTCCAGCCTGTTTGATTCAGAAAAGATATGCAGGGCAATGGTGCACTGTACTGATGACCACACTCAGGAAATGATGGTACTATACTATACTGCCACCAAAGAGCTGAAGATAACAGCTGCAGACAGTACCGAGAAGAAGCCCTGTATTTCAAAACTACTAATCTTTTTGAAACAACATGCAAAATAATCTAAATCTTACCCAGGGGGCCGAAGTTTCTCCTTTCCTGCACAATAGCATGAAAAAAGCAAAGGCCGAACAGCAGTTTTTGCCACATTTCTGGCTTTTCACAACTGCTAAAGAACACCGGGTTGGAGATGGGGTCATTAAGGTATGATCGAAGAAGGTTCGCTCTAACTCCTTTTGGAGGCTCATTTGTCATTTTGATGCCATTCTGGAGGATACTAACAGGAAACATTTCTGATGGATAACTAGTTAACCACAACCTGAAAAGAATTTTTAAAAGCACATTATAAAAAAAATCATAACTATTGACAAATCCTCAAAATTGATCTGCAGAAGACTAAGTTTTATTGCTTGCTTAACTATAATGGTAACATCTAAATTTGTTCTAAAGTGCAGGCATAAAGTAGATTATACCAGACAGGTAGAAAATATTATGTCCTAATTATGTGTCTTTATTTTATTGCTACATGTAAATGATATGAATGTTACATTTAGTTGCTCACACAGAAGAAGTTTCATTTCTTTTTACCAGTGTCTTCAGCAAATAAGAGAAAAATATTAAGACTCCTACCTGAACTTATCATTGGTGTTCTCAGGCACTATAACTTCCTCACAGATTTTTTCCAAAGCAGGCATCCAGCTAGTTGCAAGATGGCAGTTTTGTAACACTACCCAGGTTCCATCAGTAATAGCCTGATGAATCATTTTTGCTGCTATTGGGCCCTGTCCCTGTCCAAGCGAAATAGTTTGGATGCTTGCGCCTCCCATGCCAACGTCATCAGCAAATTTCAGCAAACCTATGATGGCAAGTTTCACACACACAAACAAAGTCTATTAGAAAGTAGATCTATGTTATATTCATCATTTTTATAATGTAATTAAGGGGGCAAAAGTCAACAAATATTTTACTCAATTGAAAAAAAAACCCACACCTCAACAACCCAGAAGTAGCACCAAATGCTGTATTGGTCACTGTGTTCCTGAGGCATATATATATTAAACTTTAGGTGTATAAAGTAATACTAAAATAAACTACCAAAACCCACTAGCCAAGTTAAATGTCTGGCCTCTCCTTTAGCCCCGAGGGCTCAGTTCCAGCCTGCACTACAGCTCTCTACTCTCTCTGTCGCATGGGTACAGCTGTTTATGGGGGCTGAGCTGTACTTCGGATCTTCAGATCTGGTTAAAAATAACCCTCCAGATCTGCCATCAAAACCAGTACCTACTCGAAATACACCCTCAAGGCATGGTTCCATATTACAATTCTTTTGGCAGAAAACCAGGTTTAAAAATAATCTGGGTGGTTATTTTTTAAAGGACATTTAACAGATGTGGTTTTAACTGTGGTCATATATGCCATTTAATTAGTATCTGAGAGGGTAGAAATTTTCCAAAGGAGGGTTTGTAACAAAGACTGGGGCAAATCCCAAACACCCTTTGAAATAATTGTAACACAAGCATATTATATATTATAAACTGTTTTGGATGTTATAAGCTATTAGATCCATAAATTGCTGCTCAGAGACCTAAACATTTCATCACCACTACATTCATTCCACCCTCCAGCAATTTTCTATCATTGTATAATAAGGGCAGATACAAATGTTTGATATTCTATCACTGCTGTAGTGTATTTCCAAGACATATTAAAGATCAAGGGGTCTACACTATTTCCAGTTAGTCACATTCAGTGACATTTAACCAGAGAAAAAAAGACATTTTAATACCAATCTCACCTGCCATAGGATCAGCACCCGGTGACAACACAAAAATCAAAGGGGCACAACAATTTGAATCACTGTAACTTCTTCCAAGATCAAAAGTAGGTGGTTCAATAAATGTTCTTCCCATATTTTCCACAATGAACTCCTGCACTGCTGGAATAATTTTGTCGGGCCTCAAACATCTGAGAATAACCATGCGATCTAACCCCATCAGTGTGCTCCACGTATCTGGGAAGGCTTCTTTATGGGGTCTTACAGAGTCATATATTAGTTTCCACTTTGAAAAATTCTCTCTTACATGTTCCATTAGTCCATGGAGGTGTGTCAGACTAGATGCACGTACGAGCTCAGCCCATGATTTGTCAGATAGCCAGTCTGGAGCTGGATTGGGGTGAGGATTATCAAGAGCAACACCTCCTGTTAGGAGGAAACGCCAAACCTTATCATCTATTTGGTCTTTTCCCTTCATAATGCCTATTGTCAGAAGGAAGGAGAATAATAGCTTATCCTTTTCAAACAGTGAACGACAGACATTATTGTAGATGCTTATTGTGAAATGCTTGGTTATGTTTTTGATTCTCTCTCCTAGATCTTCACTCTTTTCGCTTTTAGCAATAGATTGAACATATAAGTTAATGAACCAAACCAATGAATATTGGTACATAGGTTCAATGTTTGCCAGGTCAGAGATGCAGAAGAAGACAACAGCTGAATGAACAGCAACTGGCTTGTACCCCATGCGAGTAGAGTCTATATGCATCTCAGTTACAGAGGCAATTTTTTGCTTTTCAGAGATTTCTTCAGATAATTTTTTGGATGAAGACAAAATATTAACTGCTGTTTCATCTTCTAAGATGTTTCCTTCTGAATGGGAAAGAATCTCCAGGATTTTATCTTCTATTTCCTTTAATTGTTTCTTGTTGGCTGCACTTTCTATAATCAGTTTATTTTTCTTTTCTTCTAGCTCAGGCTTTTCCTCTGCAGCTACAATTCCAAGAAGTTGGTCCTGAAGACCCAAAGGTGTAATCATGAAGTTGAGTAGACAAACTTTCACAGCCACCTCAGGAAGATAATGAGGATTTCTTAAGCGGGTTGTCATATAAAACCTGAAATCTCTTGAATATTCAATTATATTTTCTCCTAATTTCATGTATTCTACTCCTTGTTGTTTGAATGTTAGCTTTAATAAAATGGGTTCTATGAAAGCATCTAGTTCTTCACCAATATTTTCTAGCAAGACTGGTGTTCCAAGCTGAATAGCATTTTCTAATGTCCTCACATAATTTGTGTCAGATAATTTGATAACTGACAGCCTATTAGCTTTTTCCATATTTTTTACCCACTTGTTAGCTTGCCTTTGAGGATCTATCATTAAAGCCCATCTTCTTGAGTTAGAAACAATGATGCCATTGTCAATGGAAAAAGAATCAATTGGCAATCCAGCAATCTGCCATGCACGGATTTTGACTGGGTCCCCCAATGTATTGCTTAAGCTAAAGTCACTGGAGCATGGTATGTTCTTTTCTTTGCACAGGACCTGCCACTGATTTTGACATTTTAGGCGGTAATCTACAGTAAAGGCTCCCAAATAAGCCACAGTTCCTGATGATAACAACACATCTCCTATAAGGTCTATGTACCGGATTCCTAATAATTGTGCAGCTTCTGTCCACCTATCTTTCTCTCCACCAAGACCACTAATTAGCTGTTCAGCTCTCACAATTTTTTGTGAACAGAGTTCAATATTATTTTCTAATTCTCTCTTCCGGTCAATCATGTTGTCCAAATCATCATTCAAAGCTTGAAGGCGATCAACTACCTCCTTAAGTTCTGCTTGTTTTATTTTTAGCTTCTGCATTTGAACATCCAGTACTTCTTCTGCGGCTCTCAAACGTTCACGCTTTGGGGCAACCACTTTTGCAACACGGTCGTACACCTCCATGGCCCGCACCCACTTGCATAGTCCTTCACAGGCAGATGAGACATTTTTTATGACAGCTGGTTGAAAATCTGGATGATCAATAAATCTGTCTCTAATTCTCTTCATTACAGAGGGAGGAATATTATCCTTGTCATACATCTTCAAGCTCTCAAGGAATTTCATATCTCCAAGAAGTTTTCTCGATGGCCCCCAGTAGTCTTCTATCATTTTACCTATATTGCAGATAATACTGAAATCAGGCTTAAAACATGCATGTTCAAACTGAAAAAAATACTTGAAACATAATATGAAGAATTAACATCAATGATTTTGCAACAGAGTTTTACTATGCAACCACTGTTAACTAGTTTAGGAAAGTCATTATTTAAATAAATTCAGACAGGAAATTCGGCATCACTAACCTATGTCATATTTATTAATTACCTATTAATTCTAAATCAATCAAGCAAAATAAGGGAAACAAATTACTATACAGTCTTTCTTAGCATAGTTTATTAGATAAATCGGTAACTTTGCGAAAGCATTCCTTCCTAATCTAGGTAAGATAGTTTTGGATTAAAGACATTTACAGAATTCTTATTTTCAGTTATGAAGGGTTGAACTGTGGGGTCATAAGGTAGAAGAAAAGTGAAAGAAAAAAGGTCTCCTTCCTTTCCTACCTTGCAAATCCTGTGCAATCCCACAATAACAACATAACCCACACAAAAAGAGCTCATTAGAGTAATCACCTATGCCAGGGATATAGCTAGAATTCTCTGTCTGTATAACTGATAGAGTTTGGTAGCAGGGATTAGAGGGGAAAATAGAGGTGAATGGTGCACAACAATTCTAGAGGTCCCAGAGCTCCTCAAGGCAATGCAAATCTCAAGGCTGGGTCAAAGCAAGTTGAAGAGATGACTTTGTGCTGGTGACTGGGATCATACTTACAAAGCTTGTACAACAGTGTCAAGCAAGTGCAATATGTTACAAAGACAAAAGCAGCTCTTAGTTATTCAGTGTAGTTACAAGCCATTGCTAGCAAAATGCACTTTTAGTGCACAGGGCTGCATTCATGCTAGAAGTGCTTCACTAGCACAAGCGCAGCAGTACCCCAAGGTTCCTAGTGCAGGGATAACAAATACCACATCATTACCACTGCCACTTGGATCAGGCTTCCTCTCGGATTTAGCTCCCTTCATGACACAGATACTCTCCATGACAAGCTTAACAGGACCAGGTGGATTCTGCATGGATTTCACAAGAGTGATGTCTGAAGGATTCAGGGTATCAAGAGCTGCAAGTGCTGCCTCCAAAGCTGGCATGGCCTCAGCAAGGTCTCCTTCACATTCATCCTGTTAAGACATTGGGCAGAAGCTTGTAAACCTTCATACAATACCAGCTCTGCAACCTGATTACCCCACTCCAGCACAGACTTGGAGAACCTTCTCTGCTCATAAGTACCTAATAAAAAGACTCTTCACAGCATTTTGCTGCAGGCTCAACCCTTGGACACTACCTTAATAGCTTTAGCAACAGCCGCTGCATCATTGGCCTCTTTTTCATCTGCTGACACTAGTTCCTTCTTTGCATCTACTTCAATTGTTTCCTTTTCAATCCGGGTCATCATTTTGTCTGTTTCTGCAGAAGTTTTAATCAGTTCAGGCTGAAGGGCAGTCAGTTCTTTCTGCATCTCTGCAACCTGATTAACATAACAGGAAATCAAGAAGGAATTTGCGTAAACATTTCATGTATTAGTATTTCACATCTTGATGTCTTATGAAGATCAGAAGACACTATATTAACACAACCTAAACAGGAACATTTGATCTAAATAATTGTTAAAATAGTTCTCCAGCCTATTTTTACTAAGAGCTATTTTATTTAACTGAACAGATTTTTTTTTTAATCATCCATACAATACGTTGCTTTTTATGATCCACTTAATATCAATAATGAGAAATAAATTGATTAATTGCATTTTTTTCTTCTCACAGTTTCAGTTTATGGAATGTTAAATAATCCTTTATGGTACAGGTGGAAAACAAAATCCAAAAGAATCCTGAAAGGAAACACAGAATTAGTGACAGCAACAGCTGCAAACTGGATCTTCTTCATCCAACAAGTATTTGGAACCTCCTTTACTTTGCATCTTGGAAAGATCAACCCCTGGATCACATGGGTTGAAAAAGGAGGTTATTTACCTGGAACCTCATCAATTTCCTACTGGGAATCTACTCAGGAATTACTGTTTATTATTGTCTTACAATATTCTTTAACTTTTCCCCTATTTTGAAAAGGGCAATAGGTACTAGGATGCTAAGGCATCAATTCTCCATATAAGATTTTGAGAAAATACATAAATCTGTAAGGTTTATTCCTCCAACATTTAATGAGTACCATCAGTTTCATTTAGCTTTCTATTAAGTGCTATGATGCAAACTTACCACAATTTCTTAAATTTATTAAGCAGTAATCTAACTTTTCCTGCGGGCTTTCTATACAAAATTATCAATAGCATCATGAATATAGTGAAGAAGGAATTTAATAAGTTTTATTTTTAGAAGTTTTAATCAGCCATACTGCAGTATGTTTTAATCCGAAACTTACTTGTAAAGCTGCAAAGTCAAGTTTTTGAAGTCCTGTAAGGTAACGAGTTTTCATCGTGTCAACTTCTTGCCTTTTGTTGTTCAGCAGAGTTTTAAAGGTAAGAATCAGTTCTAGGTATGAAGTTGGTGTCACATAGTTGTGCCTTCGCAGTGTAGTGTAATAGCTGATGGAGAGTTCTCTTACACTTTCTTGGAAATATTTGCACATTGACACAACCCTAGAGAAAATTTTTCCACATTACTATGAAAATACAATCTGTCTTTATGTTAATTATCAGGAAATTACTCTAAGCACATGAAATTATATTAGTGTTAGTGAAGGTAGAATTGTTTTTTTCCATTATAAGAAATATTTTAGACTGCTTTTGAAGAATGGCCTGATTCTCAGAAATATCAGATACACATATCTATGTATCTTTGACATGCACTGAAATCCCAGAGTTGACTTAGCTTTGCCTGCTTATAAGAATGGTTTCCTGATCAAGTATGTTGGGGCTGCAAGGGTGGGGGGGAACAAATATTTGCTTCGTATGTTTCTTGACAGATAAACTCATACTCTTTTCTAATGTCATCTTCAAGTTCAACATCCTCTAAAAACTTGTTAGCAACCATTTCCAAAGCATCTGTAGGCCAGGTTTGGAACCAATCAATGGTGCAGCAGTTTATCAGAGAAGGGAACATTCGTAGTCGATTCCGAAATGCATCTCCAATAGGACTCATGGCTAGGAAAAAAACCAACAATACCATTACTTCAGTTTGTTTGCAGTTAGAAAGCAGGAAAACTTAAGCCTAAGAGAAAACATTCTGAGAAATAACACATTGTATACAGACCTAAGACAATATGCAAATTTTTCTTCACCCTTTCAATAAAGAAATTGTACATAGCAAGGGGAGTGGCTTCAATTTTCCTGTTCTCCATCCTTGCTGCACCTTGCATTTTCTCAACAATTTCAGCTTTCTCATCTGCTGCAAAGATATTAGGCACATCACCAGTATTTAAAAGCATGTTGATATCTTCTACAAATGCTTCATCCTTTATTTGACTGTCACTGAACAAAAAGGTCACATTCTTGTTAGCAACACCTGCTCTCATCATGACTCGTTTAACATCATCTTTCCATTCACTGATTCCATAGGACTTTGTGATTTCAATTTGAAAGAGTTCAAAGGTATTCATGTAGGTGGCCAGCTTGGTAGCACTTTGTCGACCACTCCCGCCAACCCCTACCAACAACAGATGTCCGTTATCCTGCTTCAATACCCTGCATATCCTTGAGATATGCTCAATAGCAAATCTGAACATTACTAAGGACATTGGCGCTTTGCTGATATTGTTGTATTCCTCAAGGTAGTATTCCATCACAGCTGTCAGTTGCTGTAAGTCTGTGATTTCATCATACACTTTTTCATTACTGTCCGGATCCAAATAGTCTCCAAAGAACAGGCTGCGAATACTATCATCAGAGATTTCTCCAGTAGGTGAGAGATGACTCAGTACCTAGAGATAAGACAAGAATCAACACATAATTCAAACTATTAGAGAATTATTTTCCTTAAAGTCATAATCATTTTTATCTACATGGTAACAATACTGCAGGAAGCTCTGCTTTCCAGCTGTTCTAGTTATTACCTTAGCCTGGAAAAAACAAACAAAACCAAACCACCACACACACACCCCAGAAAACAAACAAACAAACAAACCCCACACACCACAACAGCTAAATGGGGAATAGGCTGTAGGCTGACATGCAAGTTTCCACACAGACATACTTCACAAAGAGACTTTGCTGTCAAATACAGGATAAGTTCCCAAAAGTCTTCTCAGAAAAGTACCCACTACTCCCACTGGTTCATCCAAATATTAACTTTAAAAAAGCACAGATGAATATTGTGTAAGACATTTATTCCAGATAGTCATCTGTGCCAACACAAATTATGAATCATTCTGATATGAAGTAATTTGTATTAACTTGACTAAGAACATGTATAATACTCAATACTGAATAGAAGACCATCCATACTTTTTAAATGCACTGATCAAAATAATTCAGAATGTGCCCAAAACTAACAAAATCCCAATGTCTAAGTATTTCTGAAAATGCATAATTCTCATTCTTGGTCCCAGTGCATTACCCCAAAATACCTTATCAAAGCTCTGCTTGAAGCTGTTTGATGTTGTCTCTTGTACCATCTGGAAGAATACCTGCCTATCCTCCTCATCAACTAAGCGATCATAGAAAACTCGGTAAACCTCATGAATCCAGAGTCTGATCAGTTTATCTCCATCCTGAAAATGTAAATACAAGAAAACAGGTAAATATATTGTTTAAAAACAAAAGGCTAGAAATGTCCATCTGGACCCTGCTATATTTTGTACTAATCTCAGTGGGAATCTTTCAATTCCAAGCCATTCAGCACATGGCTCAGCATCTGCTAATTTAACTGGCTTCCTCACCTAGTTACCATCTTGTCTTTCCTGCCAAGACAAGCTGGGACTCTTATGTCAAAGTATTTTTCTCTACTGTATCAAATCTCCTCATCTTTCCAACATAAAGCATAAATCTTTCAAAAATGCGGCTCATGGGCTCTAACCTAAGACCTGCCCAAAACTGTTGCTGGCTAAGATTTCCCCTGAATAGCTTGTAGCCATTTTGTTCTGTTTCTGCAACAAAAACAAACCCCCAACAGAAATAAAACTTTTAATACTCCTTTAACCTGACATTTTACTGAAAATGGATGAAAAAAGCAGGATGAAAATCATATGCATCTATCAGTATTGATTTGTAGTTTGTGACCATTGGCAAACAAAGGGCTAAATTATTCAGCCTCGTTCACTGATGAGCTTGCCACTTGTAAAGCTATTTCCCACTTTTGTTTCTTTTGTACATGTAGTCTGCAAGTTCAAGAGAAGGGACTGTCTGACTTGATGTACAGGCCTTAACAGAGGCCTTGGGCCTCTGGGACCAGCTGTAATACATGTAAAGAACATTAACAAAAATGACAGCTGTCTTCTTCAGAGACAGACAGAACATATATAGCAAGGCATTCAGGGACTATCCTGATTTTAAACCTCGTAAATCTATTGAAATCACAGTTCGTGTATTTTGAGATGTTTACTTATTGATATTATTAAAATAATATACTTTTCCCATTGGTCTTTCTTACAGCAACATGATTAAACTACAACTTACTTGCAAATGAGTGTGTGGACAGAGCAGCACTCCTTTAATGACCCTGGCAAAATCTCGTAGATTAAACACATAGTGGGATTTTGAAGGAGTTGGAAGAAAATTATCAACCGCCATTTTATAAATCACCATTGTTGCTTGGACCAGCATCTTACCCAGCCTTATGAAGGAGAATAAATACAGTTTTAACTTCTGCAGATGAATAGCAGGAGAAGAGATGACAAAGAGTTTACAGAAAATATATATCACATTACCTGAAAAAAACAGCCTCAAAGCCTTTGCTGAAGTGCCAATCAGCAACTGTAGTAAAAATCTTGGTTAATATGTCATCACTGAAAGAACAGATAGATACAATATTCAAATGCCGTGTGAAGCGTCCTGTAATACACACAAAAAGATGCAGGAAGATTTAGGAATGTCCAAACATTCTTCCACCTTTCAAGGTACCACATTCTAGGACTGGCTGTCACTCAAACAACATTTGAATCTGGCTCCAGCTCATGACTTTGTTTCTGTAAAATTTCTTCCCCAGCAGTGATGCAAATTAAATATAAACTGGTTTATATTTTGTATCAGTATTTCACTTAGAATAACTGTTTTTAATACAAAAAACACAAACCTCCATTACAACAAGGCCAGTATTACCCAGTGAGTGATTCTGTGATTTAAATTTCAGTTCGCATTACCCCTGTTTACTGTGATATGACAAAGCAAACTTTATAAAACCAAAATTCAGTGTATACACTACTAAATTTTACAAATTTGGCTATATCAAAATAGTTATTTTAATAAAGTGTCCTCAGATCATGTACAGTTATACCTGTATTAGAGTAGCATAAGGTGCCTTATAACAGTGTAGCTGTAGCTACATTAGGGCTTTTACTGACATAACTTTTTCATTAGAAAATGTAACCTCCCTTATGGTGATGTGACAGGAATCATGGACTTGCAGGCAACATGCTTGTAAGTAAATGCAGGCAGCCTATCTTAGCAGCAGTTCAGAAGAGAACTACCAGAAAGATTTGGCAAGATGTATTCCCTCCCTTTTCCAAAGAATAGAAAACAGAAAGTGTCCAATCCTCTAATTATTTTTATCATTCATAGTTTAATCAACATTTAAAAAAGATGTATCTAATGTTGATTAAACTCCTCCTAGAAAAGGTACAGATTTGAACTTGAGCATACAAACTTCTGTTTGGAATGACCCCGCCAGTGAATGTGTCTGTAGGTTCACATGTAATAGGTTAATGTAGAATGTCATCAGCAAAACTGAACCTGCCTCATAACTTCAGTCAATTAGATAACTACCTGGCACAGCAATATATTTCCTACCTGTAATATCATTCCTGCCTCCCCCAGGTGGACCCATAGCTGAAACAAGTAGCATATCAATGATTTCCATCTTGGATGTATCTTTCTTGTCATACCAGTGACCATGATCAATCCATTGTCTGAGAAGCTCGATAGGTGGCTGGGCCCCATACACTTCCTTTGCAGGCATGTTTATGTCATCTACGGAGAACACAGACATCGAATAAAAACCCCTCAGTGTTTAGGAATTACAGTTTTCTTTCAAAGCTAAGCAGAAAGAATAACTGAACCAGCAGCAGAAAAAGGCTGTGTCTTCTTATTCTTGCTTCCCATTAAACTAACCAGAATCAAATAACATTACACTTCCCAGGCATACTTAGAGGTGATGGCTTTTATTTCATGTACACTGCAACACTATTAACTATCCTGAAGGCTATCACCACTTAAACAGCCAGAGACTTTCAGCAGGGGGCAGAGCTAATCCTTCTTCAGGTGTCTGACGAAAGCCGAAGAGCACTGAGAAAATGCAAAATTACTCTTCTCGATGAATCACTTCCTTTGTCTAAAGCCAGAATTAAAATGATATAAAAACCCTGAAAAAACTGTCTTACCCACAAATATTACCGCTTTTTTCCCCAAAGGAGGTCCAAATAATCCTTTTCGTCTTCTGTCCAGCTTGGACATAATAATATCCTGGGTTTGGTTAGCAGAGGTTCTTGCAGAGAAGTTGATGAAGCTTGGGATGTATTTTTCCTTTGGAAGTCGTAGTAGAAAATTGTTTGTTATAGCTGATTTTCCAGTGCCAGTGGGACCCACAAAAAGCAAAGGGACATTATGCTCCACATATGTTTTAAGAAAAAACATTTGTCTGGCAGTTTCCATTGTTGGAATGATCAGCTCAGATACCTGTTACACAAGAAATTAAAATAACACACGAAAAATCAAACATCTTATAGCTTAATCAACATTAATATTTGCAAGCAACTACAGGAAGTATATAGCACAAATACATTTTTTAAAAATAATTTTATCTGAAAGCCTAGGCTGTAACAAGGTTCTGGTAGATAGTATGGACCCACTTCTTGTTCAATGTTTATACAGCAAATAGCACAACTAGTATTACCTATATTATGGTTCATAGACACTATATAAAGCCCGAAGGAGAACTGCAGAGTTAAGGATGGGTTAATTCTGTTGCCCTGCTGTGCAAAGGAAAAGGAACAGTGCTATAGATTCTTTTTTCTCTTCCTCTTCTTCCAGTTATCATTAGCAGCTGTGCAATAGATATCAATAAATGAAATGTAATCTTACATCTCATGTACTTAATAGACAAGACAGTTGCAACTACAATGGAATGAAAAGCTGAACAAACCGCTTATCTTGAAATTTCACATACAGAATACAGAATAGGTACTTTTTACAGATCTCTGCTGTGCTACACTTCCTTTTAGTTCACAGCTGCCACTGGAAATGTGAGGGCCCCTATTTGGAAATGGAGGGGATCTAGGACTCTGTACCGTTCTCCATGTCCCAAGGAAGTAATAAGTCTCTTGGCTTGCTTTCTCTGATTAACTCACACTATAATACCATGATATCAACCACAAAAAACAGAAATGACAGAATGGAAATTCAGGCTTCGGCTTTTTCCTACCATGATTTCCCGACCATCAGATGCTATTACAGAGACAAAAGCAGAACCTAAAATTTTAACCACCAGCCAACCTCAGGGCTCCATGTTCACCCGCAGTGCTGAACCTTCAATATTGATGATACCAGAACTAAGACTTAAGCATGAAAAGCAGCCTACAGAGATTAATGAAATGTTGCAGATCAAGCATTAAACAGCTTAATATAGTAGAATCAGGGCTAGCTAAGGTAGTTGATTGATAGCTCTAAAGAATTTAGTCAAATAATTATTTTCTATAATCAAAGATATCAATGTAAACCTTAGCATCTGGGGAGATAACTTGCTCTTCTTTTGTGATGAACTCCATCCACATGTTCCAGTGCCCACTGCCATGCTTGTGAAAATAGAAGTCATAAACACTCCCTGTTAATTGAAGAACACGACGTAGGAAAACCCACTGATTAAAGAATAAACTTCAATCATTTTAGTGTGAGACGTTCAACACTGTGAGATAATGGGGGCTTTCTAGTACATGAGATACCTCTACCCCCCCTCATTATCATCGCCAAATTATTTTAGGTCAGATTCAGCTACATGGTTTGAGTGCAACATGAGGCATATACAACTCCTGGTTAAAAGAGCCAGGAAAAAGCACCCAGCTGGGCTGCCCAAGGCCTGGCAGATGGTTGCTATGCTGCAGACTTAACATCTGCCAGGCACTCTATTCTCCCCTAATGTGCCGAGTTTTCTTATTGCTTTATAAAAGGCCAAGCAAATACAGTTATGAAGAAGCACCTTTTTCTGGGAAGATATTGTTTCTGGTAAGCTTCACACTTTTAGGGCGTGGGTTTTCATTTATTGTTCCTGCTAGCAAGTCACGGTAAAACAAATCAAATTTCTTTCTGCTGTCTGCATCGATGATCCCACCAATTGTCCAAACCAAAGCAAAAATGAAAAGCCCCTGCAGCCACAAGAAGATCTGCTGACTAGACATGCTTTCCTTCTCCTCTTCCTTGGATTGCTTTATTTCATCTAAAACATATATTTGGAATTTTAGTTAAATGCCAGTAATAACCATAAATCCCAATTCATAATACATTTTTGCAGAAGTATTCTGAGACAAACTTTTGTATTCAGTGGAATAAAGCCAAACTACAGAGTGAGGATCTTGTCTGTGTAAAATACTGTTTACAGATAAAAATAACTGGGAAGAAAAATATTTACAAAGGATCCTAATTCTCTTCAGATGCTAGCAAACAGCAAGCAAAACATGGAATACACTCACAAGATCATGTTCAGCTTTGTAATGACACCAGTGTTCAAATGTGAGAGCTCTGAATGCTCGCCAAAGAACTATTATTAATACTGACCAGTGAGAAAGGACTTGTTGTCTGGTCTCAACAGTAACAAATTCTTTTGGTATTTCACTGCATCTAATTACCTGCATTGCGTCATGAAACAAAATAGGAAAAAAAGAACAATTGAAAAAAAAAAAGAATAAGGCTGAGGGTACTTACCAAGCAGACAAGTATAGAGTTTCATCAAGCTATAACTCAGATGAATAGGGGACGTTTGTACAAAAGATTTGCAATGAAGGTGAACGAAATCTAAACAGGGCTGGACTAGCCACATAAACAGGTCATTGACCTACCAGGAGAAAAGGAAATGGCTTTACAACAATGCAAGAGTGGCCATATTTCACACTGCCCCTCAGTTCTCTCTCAATAAAACATAAGGCATCAGAAATTCTCCACATCAGCAGAGGGAATATCAGGTAAGGACCTGTGTGAGGCAGTATTTCAGCGATCACAAAGTCATATTGCCATTATCTGATGGTCAAAACAAGTTGCTTCTACCATAGAGAAGTTTTCAGCAGGCGTTTTGTTACGCAGTTACTAACCCAGCCAGCAGAGCAGGAGCCCAACCTAGGGAGATGGCTGCTTGCTTGGGCAACACCAAAAGTGCGCTGACTGGTACCTGCAAGAGTGCCACAGCATGCAGGGAAATAACAACCACGGCTGGTGGTATCTGCTCCATCAACTCAAGCAGGAAAACAGGAGAGAAACCATGACCTAACCTCTTCCCAGGGACCAGTACTCAAGGAGATGCACTAAAGGGTCAAGCGCTCTGCTGGTTAAGAATGAACATTTTGCTTTGATGAATTAAGAAAATGGTCAATAAAGAGCTCCTCTAGCCTTGGTACTTCTTTTGAATTTGGTCCCAATTTTCTGTAAAAACTCAAAGGGGGTCTTGTCAAATCACAGAAATCAAAGTTTTCTCCAGCTCCAATCCTATTGTGGACAGATCTTATTCTGACACTTTCACTAGAATTTAATGCCCACTGAAAGGGATTTTTAATTTTTATAGGATTAAAAGCTGATTCCCACCAATATCTACTTTTATCAGCATCAACAGTGAGGACGTACTCAATACATGATAAAGAGAGATCTCATTCATGAGAGCAATCCGATACACAAAAGACTATATGGCAAGGATTCATGAGGTGACTAAGGCTATAAGGCTTTGAAGATCAAGCTGTTAATAATATTATTATAAGCATTTCTCAAGCTAAACTCTAGATATCTTAGAAGAAGGATGAGTTCAAAACATTTCGAGTCTTTCAATTTTTCCCACACTGCATTTCTAATACTCATGGCATCTCCATCTCTCAGGAACATTCCTTGCAATGATATTTGACATGCGTCACTACAAAATTATTTACCACAGCCTCTAGGAGATCTGGGACCCTCTAAATCATGAAGTACTTCAAGAGTTTTGATTCTGCATAACTACCTTCAAGCAGGCAAACTGTGAACATCATCTTAATCTTCTAAGTTAGATCTATATAAAAAATTAAGTCTCGCACCAGTTCTCGGTGTTCATCCTGCAGGTTTGGAGGCAGCGTTTGCATGTAGGAATCCTTCAGTGGTGTCCAACCTAACTGTTGCGGGTCCATATAGATCATACCACACCTGGGAAGAACAAACAACTATGGTACAGGAACAGATGTGCCAAGTGGGACAGTTCCAGTCTGAATGCTTTTACATTACCTGCTGACAGTTGCTGGAGATGCCTCCTCTAAGTCTGCTGGCTCAAAGATTAAACTCATTTTTGAATTCATCTGAATTATTTCACCACTCATTAAGCACAGCTGGAAGAAGAGCATCACATAAACATGATCTAGTCATGTCAGTCCTGATCACCCAGTCAAAGCAATGCCTGTCATAAAATCACTGAACATTCTACTTAGTGTCACTCCTCATTCACTCATTCGTATTCTCACAACACGATATTTTCTGACCTTGTCTCAACTATTCCACGTGTTACTGTAATGGCTTGCAGAGACACAGAGAACAATGCCCTATCTTTAAACAACTCTGCAAGGAAAAGCAGTTGTGGCCTGCAGCTTTTTTTTTTTTTAGTTGATTTATTCACTAAGTAATTTAAGCAAGTTCAGTTTTCCATTACAGAGCTGAATTCACGTATTTCAGTCTCCTAAAAGGGTTAATAAAAAAGCCTCAGTGAGCAACCTCGTTTCAGTAAAGCAGGATCAAGACAAGGCTTCTAGGGAGAAGTAACAGCTTAGAATCGTCTACTGAACCCACTCATATAATGGGGGAAAAAGCCAATGCTTTTAAGCACATCAGCCTTTCCTGAGTCTCACACCTCCTTTAACTAACATGGTAACAATATTGCTACCACTAAAATAAAGTATGTATAATCAAGGATGAGGTTACTGGCAAAAATTAAGCTACCTTTTTATTATCATCGAGCACAGTGTTCATGTTCTCTATCCAAACTGCATCCACTGGGCCATCAAAAATAATCCACTTCCGATGATCTGTGGTAGAAGCTGCTTGCTCCCTGAAGGCATTTGCAAGAACTCCATCCGACCATTCATGGCTTACAGGATCAAAACTGCCATACAACTGTCCCATAGTAATTGCTTTGGGATTAATAATTTTGTATTCAACAGCAAATTCATCCATGGCTTTTTCTGTGTAAAAAGACAAACAGATGAGCTCAAGAATTTGATAGGTTAATTTCATTCAACAACTCAAGTATAGAATAAGAATATTACTGAGGATCCTACTTTAGCTGCCCAAGGCAAGAAAACCCAGACATCTGGCAGCTAGGTAACAGTAAATAAGAAATTCTGTTACTTGTACAAGGAAAGAACAAAGTCTTACATGCAAAACCACATGAAAAAAGAGAAAGAATAGCAGAATAGATATTATATGTGGATGGGAACTACTTACAATCTCCTTATCAGAGCTAGTTTTTTTGAGAGTATTATGCACAAATACAATGCTTAACAAAATTCATAAAAGCATAATGACATTAGTATGTTTTATTATTCCAGTAAATGCAGACAAAAATAATTCCAGGCAAATATACCAGACAAAAACAGTTCAATGAATGGAAACCTTCCAGTCAAGAAAGCAGAATATAGGATAATTAACAACCTGGGCATATCTCTGCGAAGAAGAAACATTAGTAATAGAATTAACTTCATTTAATGAGAAGTTTGTGGCTGAACGATGTTACCTGTGTACAAATCGCCAAGGGCTCCAGCGAGCACTTTGTAAGCACAGGTCTTCCCACCTAAAGGATCTCCAACGATCATGAAACCATGGCGCACCAGCATCATTTCATATACCTGGATCAGTGACAAGAGGTTGACTCTTTACCATAGCACAAAAGCCAGCATTATCTGTATGAAACTAGAGGTCTCTCTCTTTTGCACTCAGACTCGACAGGACAAAATATCAGCTAAATATCTGCACTCCATTAACTCGAATCGGAAGGCAGTCAGATTATCATGGCAATTCTCACTGAAGTCATTGTCCCCAGCTAAATGTCATCCCTCAGTTGTAACAGCATTATTGTACAGTATGTGAGTACACTAAGCAGACACTGCAGACCACAGCCCAGCACAGAAGCCTAAACTGAAATCACTGGTTACCAATGAAGCTAACACAAAAGCACTGAAACTACAGTTCTGAGGGTCTGTCGTATGACTGGTCCCACAGAGGCTGACTTTGCACTGCGAGAGTGGTAACTTCTTCAGTCAGCTCACAAGATCTTGCCAGAACTCAAGTCACAGCCTTTAAACAGAACACCTTCAAACAGACCTGTAAGAAGAACCCCTAAGAAGATTATTTTTTTTAAGCTCAGGTTAAGGCTGGTATTTTCTGGTTTAGCTTAAATTCCTAACCAGTTAATACTACCCCTATTAAATGAAAAACAAAGTATGGTTTGCAAAACAGCACAAGCCAAGTGTGAACATAAGCCATGAAGTCTGAACTGCTGTTGGAGGGGCCCCTCATGATTCTGCCCCAGGCCACACATTTTTACCCTTGCCATTACACTATCACTAAGAAAGAAGAGTTAAGCATTCTTTAAAAGGTCAATAATACTAGTAAATGGAGAACAATTGGAATACATAGCTGGAGGTGAAGCACAAGCAAGTGTGAGAAATGTCACCTCTTCCAAGACCTCTCAAGGAGACTGTGAGCAGAACTGGGAGCAGGGCCTGACTCCCAGTCCAGAGGTCTCTTCACTGGGCTACACCACCTTAGCTAGTAACAGGTTCAGTTTAATTTTCTATCCTGAACCATAAGACCTACGCTGTGGCTGCACACGTTAGCTCCTTCACAGACTGGCTGAATCAAAAAGAAAAAAAATCACTATGAGCAAAGCAGGCTTTTACTCCATGACCTTTACTCAGTAAAATTATGCTGTTTGTAATATTCTGTTAACTGATCACAGGAACTATTAGCTATTCATCCATGACACAGACAGTGAATGAAGAGTGTTTCTGCTCTCATACTTTTCTTCCCCAGAAGTAAGGACGTGAAAATAAACCTGAATAATTTTTCCAAGGAACCATGGAACTGGTTGAAGATCCATTTTTTTAATATTTTCGGTTAGTGCCTTAATAAGCAGGTCATAATCTGGTGTAGGAAGAACCACTCCAGGAAACAGGTCAGATATGATGCCCTGTTAAGGAAAGACAGAATAGGACACTAAGTAAACACATGTTACAAAAGCAGAAAATTCCCAAAGTATAAAAATCTACAAGTAAAAAAATATTCATACAGGTAACAGGAGCTTAAGAGGAAATGTCTTCAGCTGGACAAAACTAACTTCCAGGAAAACTGTAGCCATGAAAGTATTCTGTATGCATGAGACAGAAACGAGTGCCTGCACTTTTCGTACACACACTGATATTGTAAAAGGAAGCTTAACCTTCTGCAAATTTTCCCCTAAAAGTATTACAGGAACAGATGTGAAAGTGGTTGAAAGAATTTCAGTGATTAAATAGAAGGGTACATGTTCTGAAATTTCAGAACAATGATTCTGTGTGTGCTTATACTCTAGGTTTTATGTCGTTAATATTGATTGCTTTGTAGCTTAATGTAGTCTTTATTTTCTGTTAAAGTGGCATGCAAACAGAAACTTCATCATTCTCACTCTGAATTCAAACTTCTAATTGACCGTAATTTAGTTGTCCACATTTCTTTTGCAGCACAAAGCCAGAATGCAAACTTCAAAGAATGGTTTCCACAAATGAAGCTGCACAAAGTGACTTCTAGCAAGATACAATATAAAGCATTTTATAGAACTTAAAAGGCATCACTGAAAGTTTGTTTTTCAAAATAGTACTAATAGAACCAAAAAGTGCATCCAGAACAGTGGACTGAAATAATTCTACACTAATATGGCAGCATCTAGATCAAACTGTTCTAAACTAAGATAATGATCTGTTGCTGTAGGTTCTTATAACAGACTTCATCATCACAAAACTTAAACACACTGACCTGATAGCTTACCTGAAACAATGGCACATCCTGTGCCAAGAATTTGGCCAAGTTAATATCCAGCAAAGCCCGAAGTAACAATACGCTTTCATTTTCAGTTGGGTACTTCAGTTTTAAGTTTCCTGCTGCTGTCAGGACAGATTTAACAGCACGCATTCCATAATCATAGTGATGCTGAGATGACAGCTGCTCAGAGCACAAACGGTACGTGGCAACAATTTTCTGGGCAAGACTGTGGATATTAAAATATCACATGTAGAAAGAAAATCTCTTACCATGCAAGGAAAATAATCTAAGTATCTATTTACACAAAGTAACTGCAGTGATTATCAAACATCAGCTGACAAGATGGCTCAGAACACCTAGGAAGTAAAGCTGTAGATTATGGCATGCCAGAGAATGTGTGTGCCATTTAGGAATTCTGTTTGATATTATGATACATTTTCCAAATGATCCTGTATAGAGGTACATATCCATCCACATGAGGTGGTAAATGAGAACTGATGATAAAGCAGGAGATTAAAAAGTACTTTCTGGAGAAACAGAACATGGACAACCTTCCAGAATTACATGCCTCAAGCACATATATGAGAAATTAGGTATATCAGACTCAGCTGAGGTGGAAAATTCAATCTCTCACCTCCGAGAGTCCAAAAATCCCATTGAATAAAGAGAAATTTCTCCAATCAAGGCATAATCTGGAACCATCATGGCAACCGTTCGGAACAGTGCCTGTAAGAAAAAAAGTAAGATATAATCTTAGACTATGGACCATGGTAATAACTTTGTACCTGTTTTGTAAGAATAGTATCTCTCCATAAATTCATGAACTTCTGTACTCTCTATTCCATTTTCCTGACTTTAGGAATCACCTGAAATCTGCGTTAGAATTCTATTCTATCCTAATCTTACCAAGAAGTTCAAGAGGTCTGTGCTAAGCACTTTAGGAACAAATATTTAGAAAGAGTCACACTCCTAAAGAACTATTGAAAGAGGAAAAGGGAGGTGTCATTCATCTCATTTTCATAAAAGACAAACTAGTGCATGATGTGGTTAATGTGTTGTAGAAGGTCATGCAAAAAATTGTGGCAAAGCTAGGAAAAGAACTAGGAGCATATAAGTCTTTCTCTGCAGTGTCTCAGCAACTTGCGGAGTTAAAATAAATTTAAATTGGTATTCGGATCAGCAAGCCATTGTAAACTTGGAGAATTTCCACTTAGAGAGAGCACTGTCAAAGCTGTGAACCGGTATTGGTATGATTAGACTGAGATCTTTCATCTGTGCATTTTGTACAATCCTAAACACTTATTAGGGCTTAGCAAAAAGCACAGCAGAATACACTTGAATGGGTTACCATGTATTATTTGATTGCTGCCTTCCTCTCCTTATTACAATAGAACAGAAGTTGCAGATTCTGAATTTCTACAAGAAATCAGAGTTCCAGATTTACCTTCAGATTATCGGGCAGTTCTGCCCGTCCAGCATAGCCAGGATTCATGGTGATAAACACAGCACATGAAGGATTAAGAGAGATCTCTGTCCCTTCAAAGATGAATGTTTTGAGTTTGCGAATAATAGCTTGCTGGATGCTAAGTATTTGCTGGGCAACTACAGATAACACTTCAACCTAATAGAGACAGAACAGATTGGAAAACATAAAACACTTGGAAACAATATACAATGTTCTTGTTTATATATTTTGATGGCTATATTTGCATTCTTCCAGGTGAAAATTACCCTGTGTCTGATAACTGAGGCTAAATATTAGCGTCTATTGAAGAGATCCTCTGAAAGCTAGTGCTACCGTTCCCTACTTAAACCACGTAGACAAATCAATAGAGGCTTCTAAAAGCCTCCAAAGGCAAATCTCTGCCTGAATGTAGTCAGCTAAATTAGGTGGACAGGAACTCCCTCTGGAGGCCTCCAGAAGCACTTTACTTTCACCTCAGATAAAGAATTTACACTCTTCAGAAAGACTGGTTCACTCAATGCCTCAAATTAAGGGTAAATGTAAAGAATGAGTAAGTCAGCCTTGGTGCTTTGAAGTATCACCCTAACAGAATACTGGAAAATGAGAATGCTAACACTTGAATTCATTATAAAACAAGTTACAGCAGACAAATGGAGAAATTAAGGTGTTAGCGATATTAAAACATACAAAATAGATCTTAATGGAATTTCCACATTTACTTAAATGTAACTCCATCGAAATAATAATAAAACTTACCCAAAGTCAGTGACCAAATTAAAAAAAAAAAAAAAAATCAGAGTAAGACCAAGGATGAGATTAGATGTGTCTGGTTACACAGCTAGTTAACTAGTCGCTAAGTTAGTGACACTCAGGTAGTCATCACAGGTACCCCTCCACTGGGATTTGTCTGCCTTGTGCTGAACAGAGGGAAACGCAGTCCCACAGCTGCAGCTTGATTTCTCAAGGACAAGAGAAGGACAGTTCTTTCCCAACAAATGAGTGTCACATACAAAAGAGGAAATTGCACAGGAACAATTTTTTCAGCTAAAATAAGCCAGAACACAAGACTTGGGCAACACAGCACAGGTGAGCACATGCTCCTACAGCAGGCAGCTGAGTGCCTATTTCTGTGTCAGTGATTATCGAAACAAAGAGGCTATTCCACAAATACAAGTAGAAAATTGGCAATAAAGCTGTCATGTCTAAGTCTAAAAGATCTTGTGTCTTAAATTAAAGCGTTATCCTTCTATTTGTCAGAGTTAAAATGTTACCTCAATTCTATTGAACTCGTCAAAGCAGGCCCATGCACCAGATTGTGCCAGTCCCTTGAAGAACTTGCCCATTGCCTTGTAATCGAGACCATCGGAGCAATTAAAGACCACACACTACAACAGAAACACAGAGAACATCTCTCAGGATTAACACAAAGTCCACTATAAAATTCTTAGCATCTAAAATAGGAAGTGATTATTATTGCTAATTTTGGATTACAACACTAGGATGCCATATAGACACAGTCATAAATGTGTGCTTCGTACCAGCTATTTCTGTGAGTAAAGAATAGGTACAGAACAAGCAGTACTCGCTTAAGAATGGCATTTCAAGAAATATCTACATATGCAAACATAAACAATGCAAAGAAAAAGAGTTTGTATTTTGGTACCTGTTTGGCTAGTGCTTTTGCTAGATCTTTTGTTGTTTCTGTTTTGCCAGTCCCAGCAGGTCCTTCTGGAGCACCACCAAGATTTAATTTCAAGGCACCCATTAATGTCCTACATAAAAAAGAACACCGGCATTTGAAATAGTAATCTTTAATAGAACACTGTTTCTAAACGGATGATAAGTATTTTCCTATACAGGTTCTCCTGGAAACTATTTACTTGTTCCTTAGTGACTTTGCAGCCTGCCCTAAAAAAAAAAAAACAGCATTGTCTCGTAATTCACCCACTTGGTCGGCAAGGAACATCAAAGTTTTTCATTACATGCATCCACCCTGTATATTCTCAATTACACAAGCAAATTCACAGTGCCAAGTGGCACTCCTCATGACAAGAACTTCAAGCTGGCTTTCTAAATGAAGTCAATCTTTAGGAACAGCTGAGAAAGCATAAAGGTTGTTTAATAAACCTGGGAATCACGTTGCTCTCCAGGTGATTTTCATACAAAAAATAAGATCCCTGCTAATACCAGAGTGATCTGATTATTTTACAAAAGCCTCATTTAAAGGCTTTGCAACCAAAAGCAGTTGTTAAATCGTGTTGAACAGTCTGCTTGCTTTTGCTTGCAGTCAAATTGTATCTGGTACAGCTGATTGCATAGTGTTAGTTTAGATTAAGCTAATGTTAACAACCCCAATTTATAGGTAATGCACCAGCCACTTTCAATGCCCCTGTGAATGCCAGAGGATGAAGCATTTGTCAGCATAGGTATTAACATAAGCACTTACTACAAGTGTCTCCTACACAATGGTGAGTTCACAGCTCAGTGTTGAAGTAAAACCTTTACATTCTCACCATGTATTTGCCTGGAGATACTATAAAGAAAACACAAAACACTTAAAACCCTAGACCTAAAATTACCCGCTGAGATGACTCGTGTCTCCAGGGCTCACAAGAAGTGAAATACCAAATGCCCTTGAATGCCTCACCCTTGGGGACTGAAGTATTTCCATTTCAACCTCTTGCAAGCAAGCGGTGGAACAAGAAGCTAACTGCAGTCAAACATCTGTGAAGGGCTCCGTAATTACCTCATTTATTTCACAGGCAGGCATACCCTACCTGTACATCTTATTTCAAATAAATTAATTGAGCAGTGCTACTGTAGAGTTCTTTACAGTTCCAGTTCCATGAGCTACCAACTTTTTTCAGAAGCACATTCTTGAATACTACAGAGAATGATTCTCTACTGGTGTAGAAACCTATACATAGTAAATATTTTACAACATTTGGAGGAGATATATAAAATTTGCCTCCAAAACCTACAGGAAAATCTTAGCTGCTGAGCTTCCTGCTATTATTAACTATACCAAATGAAAATAAATATAGATCAAACCAAACAATGAAACCGTTATTCACAGACAACATGGCTTTACCTATAACATCGATCTGTTAGTGGGGTTATAACCAGACGCAGAGAATTGCCCAGATACTCATAACCATATTTGGCTTCTGTTGTAATCATTCGCACTATTACATCGTTCTCTTCCCAGTAGTATCTCAGCTGAGAAATCCACTGGAAGTCATTCAGATCTGTGATTTTGTCTTCAACCAATTTTGCAACCACATCACGAGCTGCAGAGTGAGAGACAGACTATTTGAAAAATCTAAACACTTGTACTGTGTTAGCTTACTTAAAATAATATATAAGTTAACATTTAGAGTAGTCATCTGGCTCTCATGTTAGAAAGGAATCTGCATCTGTTTTGCATTGGGAACCAAGCTTAATTTGATCTAGATTCCAGTGCCTGTTCTAAGTAGATGGAAGATAGTTGTGCAGGACTGAGCAATCTCCATTTACCCAAAGACACTGTGCAGTAACTCTGTAAAGGTTATTTAAAGTTAGAGAAAGCATTTTAGCTGCCTCTTCCAAATAGTTCACCCCACTAATGACAGCAGTGGTGCCCCAGATGTAACAAGAGCACCAGCAACTGCACATTTACCATGTACATCGATGACAGTTAGAGCTCCAAGTGTCAGCCGGGCGCCACTGGACAGCTTTCCTCTCACCAACTCAACAATCTCCCCAATTTGTAGGTTACTCTTCTCCAAGAAATCCTGTCATGGAAACAGAACATAGGCATTACCGTAATGCTGTAGTTAGCAGTTGCTGAGCTGCCATGAGTGCAGTCACTGAAGACAGCCCTGCGAACAAAATATAATAATGGAAGTCCTGGCATTACACAGTCATTTTAAATTCTCTTTCATTTTATTTTACTATGAACACTTCAAAAAGCTTTATGACCTCAAAATAGTATAAGCAGAAGTCTTGTCTTTCCTCCTAACAGAAATTACAAAACTCTACAATAGGAGATGAGCAGATTCTCTCTGTTGGGTAGATTTTTGATTCTGTAAATTAGTAGTAAATTGTAAATTAATAACATTAATAGAAATCTAGGATTCTACTAACTTTACTACAAACACTTTAAATTATTTTCTCATTATTAAATGAGAAAGTTGAATGAAATGAAAGATTATGTGTTTAGTAATGACCTAGACAACAGGACAGAGTGTACTCTCAGCAGGTCTGCAGATGATGGAAAACTGGGAGGAGTGGTTGACAGACCACTCTGGAGCACCACCCTTCAGAGGAACATCAACAGACTGGAGAAACGGCCAGACAGGAACCTGGGGAAGTTCAACAAAGGGGAAAGTCCTGTCTCTGGGAAGGAATAACCTCATGTGCCAGTACATGCAGGTAGCCAACCTGCTGGAAAGCAGCTCTGCAAAACAGGACCTGGATGCTGATGGACACCAGGTGGAACAGAAGCCATCAATGTGCCTTTGAGGCAAAGAAGAGCAACAGCAGCCTTGGCTGCATGAGAAGGAACGTTACCAGCCAGTCAAGGGAGGTGAACCTGTCCCTCTGGTCAGCACTGCTGACATCACATCAAGAATGCTGTGTCAGCTGTCAGCTCCCCACAGAAGACAGGCACAGACGTACTGAAGTAAGTCCATTAGCAACCTGGTCTAGTTGGCCCTATTTTAAACAGGAGTTGGACTACATGATGTCAATGGTCCCTTATATTCTGTGATTCACTGCTCTGTGATTTCTTCTCATTTTCCTTAATGTATGGATTGTTCAGGATATTTTATTTGAAAGCAATAAATATTTTCAGTTCTGCATATGTGGGATAAGATCATCAACAACACAGGCAAGTTAAACCTAAGATATTCAGTAAGAATACAGAAACAAAAAGCTAATACTAAAATGTACTATTTGGTGCAACTTTTATTAAAACTTCAGTTTCCACATTTAAAAAGCAGTCCAAACACTGTTGACTGAATTAATCACCAAATAAATCCTCATCCACCTAGCTCAATTAGGATCAGACAAAAGCCTACTGAATTAATCAGAAATTATTTCCATGACTTGAGCATGCACTTGATTAGCCTCAATGAAGTGATACTTAAAACCGTTGTGATGATGAGAGAGGCACTACAAACACATAAGAAAAGTCTCTTGTATGAAATAACAAACTTGGCTGCCACACCTCTATCACCAGAAGAACCAAGAAATAAGCAGACAAATAACTGTGCCATTCTAGAAGGAGATATTTCTGTCTGCATGTTTCCCCAGGGCTTCACATGTAAAGACAGGACTTAGAAATAAAAATACGTAGTGTTTAACAACAGTCTATCACTTTTTTTTTTGGCATTTTTATTTACACCAGTATCTCTTGTTAAAAAAAACAAAAAAGTAATACCATTTCCTTCAGTGGGACTTCTTGTATTACACATCAAATAAATGAGAACAGGCCCCTGCTAAGGGGTGAGAAAAAAGGAAATAGAAAATACAGCATACTGCATGAGGAACTTGTAATATGTTGTTAACCGAGGATCTTCTTTGCTAGAAGGAGCTTTTTATTAATTAATCAGAGCTTAGTGTTGAGAAATAGAAAGGTAGAAGAAAATCTTACTTGTAAAGTGCCTTCCCTTATAGCTTCAGACACTTCTTCTGTCCAGTAAATGGATGAAACGCAAATAACCACTTGTCCAGGCCACTGAAGTACCCATATTTTTCGAGGAACCTTAAACAAAAAGATTCATTCCAGACATAGAAAGTCATAAAAACAGATTAGATTATGGCACTGAAAACAATTACTTTCCCCAAATGTATTTTGTCTTGTGCTGTAAATAAATGAGAATCGGGATGGAAAGCTTTGATACTTTCTTCTTCAAGAAATTCAGAGTTAAAACTTCAGACTGGTACCACTGAACAAAGAGAGACGGATTCCACTCAGCTTTAAAAATGTTTCCCTGGTTAAGAATTTGAGCAACCTGTTCACATACAGTTGCTTGTGAAATCTATGTTATACTATAATTCACGAATAATTACCTCGATATATCCTTTTATGCCATCTTCAATAACTTGTCTTACACTGGCCAGCATCATTTCCTCTACTTGCAAAAGCCATTTTTCTACCATACCCTTCAAAAAAAGAAAAACAGTTCCTAGTCAATACACATTTCCTGATTATATTCCTCTTAAAGGGCAAATTATTTGAAATGTGTTAGGCTTAAATACACTTTCTTCGGATCTGGGTATAGCATATAGGGAGGAAGAAAGGTTGAAATTTCCCAGATTCCGACAGGCAATACTGCAGTATAACACTGTCTGAAGGCAGATAAGCTAGCTCTAAAGACAATCCAGCTGAAGAAACAGCTGGATATGTTTCATATAAGCATAAACAAAAAAAGCAGATCACAGCTTGCATGGTCAGTTAAGCTTGGTCATTTTAATCCAGGGTGTGTTTTGTTCTGGAGGCGTTAGGGAAAACACTGTAACTCATAACATGCCCCACCTTTCATCTCTTTTTGGTTACCATACAGCAATTTAGCTCCATACCTTCACATTGAGAACAACAGAAAAAGCTGGAACTGAGATACTTTTCAAAACTTATAATGCTATTTCTGCTCAGACCCCTTTTGAACTAATGCTCTGATTCTTCACTGTCACCATTTCCCTCATTCCTCTCTGTCTCAGCCATGCTGTGCAATATTATATATGTAGGTATACAGAAAGCTAGGTTTATATCTATCTATCTAGCTAGCTAGCTATAGCTATCTATCTTTCTATCTCTCTCATCCATGTATCTATCTCATCTTAAAAATAGCAGGTATGTAAAGCTGCAGAAAAGTGCCTAAGGGAATTAACCCTAAAATTGGTATGTCTTATTCCTTTTTGTAGGAAATCCTTTTTGTTCTAGAATACTAGTCTGCACTCTCACTTCCTAAACACCTGTCATGATCTGATCCTCATTCCTCCAAAAAATACACTTTAGGCAAAGTATTAATGTAATATCATATAGCTTAAAAAATTACTTTTGCATTTGCTGGATAGATTTTATCTGTGAAAGGAACAATTTCTTTCTCTGAACTGATCATGCCTACGATCTCCAGATTTTCTGTGAACTCCAGTTTAGCAATTCCTTCAAAACACTTCTTTAAATGCGGTTGTACTCGAAGGGGATCCTTTGTTTCAGAAAGTATTTCAAGCAGCTCGTCATTAGACAGGAAAAAGAATCTGTCAGAAAAAAATACAATTAATGAATATGCACTTTCCAATTATGAAAATAATCATTAATAATCCATTAATGCAAGATAAATGGAATTGGTTTTATGGTTGCTTAGGAGTCAAGTATAACAGAGGGGAAATTATTACCTCAAATTTCATTTCTTAAGCGATTTTTAACATTATAAGACTCATCACACCTGTTTTTTCAAAATTTCAATATGACCATCATTTTATGCAGAGGAAGAAAGAAGAGCTCTCTGTCTCACACAGGAAAGACAAGATGTATCTATGCAGCTAATAGGTACCTTATGAAAACACAGAATCTTTTTCCTCATAATCTTATGTAACTCCTATATATCACACGCCTCTGCACAACTAAAGTGGGCAGGGCAGAGACGTAATTGCAAATCAGCCACGGGAGGTAGCAAGTTCCTTCAAAAATGCCCTGTATGTAATAATGTCTTTCTAATCATAAGTTTACACTGTGCTAGACAGATTTTGCCTCCCCGCCTCTGCCTGTCCCTGGCACTGCAAATTTAACTGGAACAGGGGAAAATTAATGTCTAAAGAAATTAACAGGTTTTCATTTTTCTTGCACAGGACTGTGTCCCACATGTGTTTATAAAATGAGACTTTTCGGTTCAGTACAAATTGTTTGAAAGAGTTTATAGCTTCTTGTCACTAACTTTGGCCTGTTTAATTAATTTACCTTGGGAAAAATAATCTTTTCTTCTCCAAGTAAGTATTCAACCCCTTTTGAACGTCTTCTAAGAGAGTATTTGCTTCTTGAAGTCTGTCTAACATCCTGGGTTGTTCAGTTGCTACAAGCACCTTTGTGTCTTTCTCCTTTATAAAAACAAATACACAGCAGAAAGTGCTAGAAGTTGCAATAGGTTTCTACATTAAAATTGTCATAATCAATCACACACATTGCAGGAGGCTAAAAAGCTATATATTAATTCTTCTCTGTAGTGTGCCCTCATGTTACTCAATATATATGCATTATTTGATGTTTTTTCCTTTCAGACTGTCAGTTTTAGCAATTTGAACTTTACAGACAATAACGGAGCAAGGAAATGTCTACAGGAATTAAAATCTTTGGTGCTAGCTTCTGTGATTGGGCTTACTACATTTTTTTCCATCCACAAATAAGTTCTGTAAAACAGAGCCATAGTATATGACAATTCCTGCCATCTAGGTTGCATTTTTTCTTTCTGATAATGCCTCTCTTAATTTGAAAGGATACACCTGTTTCAGAACAGGCTTCATCATTCAGAGTCTGAGCTGTTAGACAGGTCTCAACTTCTGTTTATTTACGCTGATTATTTCAACAGCTTTATCACACTCCTGATGTTTTTGACAACCATCTCAGCTCACACTACCACTAAGTATCTGGCCTCTTACCCACCTCCTTAGTTACAGGAAACTCAACAGGATACTCAATTGCACTTACTATCCCCATTATCTTATCCTGACACACTATAATATCAGTACGTATTCACCAAAGCTCTGACTAACCATTCCACTACATCTGAGAGTACAACCATATGCAAAAAAAACAAAAAAAAAAATCCATTTAGTTGCTCTAATAATGTGTATGCCTTAAAAACCTAACGCAAAATCTAACTGTATCCTGAAAAGACTTTGTACAGATTGTCAGTGAACTCTGAAGCAGATCCTGAAAGTTCAAATCATTCATATTTCTACCTAATTCTGATCATTTAACCAGGCAGAAAATTGAGAATTAGAATGTTACTTGTGCTCTAATTCATCCCGCAATATCCAGCTTTATAGTAGTCTCAAGGCAGTAACAATTTCATCTACCACTTTTACTGCATGACTAGATTTTGGTGGCATTTAGGAAAGGATTTTCCACTCTGTGTTATACCTTCTTGTGACTTAAATACAAATATTAGCTCCAGAAAAGCTAGTATGTCTTCATTGTAGTAATATTCATGTTAACAGATGTGTGTAAAAATAATACACAATTTATTAAACGCAAGCACTTACCACTTGTGCCATAATGTCCTTCCAGTATGCATCCACAACCCCAAACTTTCTGCCCTCTTCAGGCATTTGAGCTCTAATGTCTTCTGAACTAAAAATTGGTTCCAAATACAACCACGTTGCCTGACATTTTAAACAGCTATCTAGAATAGCTTGCATTAAACGCAGCTTATCTTCCCAAGCCTGTAATGAAAACATTTAATATTTAATTAAAATTTATTTTTAATAATAATACTATTTAAGAAATTATATCAATAACTAACTACACTGAGGAATCAAAGAGCATGAGTTGCTTGTCTTCAAAGCACAAAAGAAATAAACAAACAACAAAACACCACACACCAACAAAACAAACCCCAAACAAGCCACAAACAACGGAATGATTTTAAGAGAGGGAGAAACTTTGTTATTTAAAAACAAACACTAATAAACATAGAAATATTTCTTATAAACAATACACATATTCATTCACTAGCACTTTCTACAGCAAGTTGTGAGACAGTTGCCTAAGAAGTGCAGAAATGACTAGCATAGCAATCCAGAATCTCTTCTTTTAATTGTACGTGTGTACTTTCTATCTTATAATCAATGAAAAGATAAAAGCTTTACCAGGTATTCAGCAGACCAAGTAAATGTCAGTGCACAGACCCTATATAAAGTGGGTTCAATCTCTGACCCCCCAAAAAAGCTACTTCATGCAACTCTAGCAGTACAAATTGGTTTCACAACTAGAGAGAGATTCTTTTTGAATAAAGAATTTCAGATAGCGTTGCTTTTGTGACTTTAACAGTCTACAGCATCAGGGACATGCAAGAGAACGGACTGCAGGGAGTGAACACCGCTACCCTTAATTGTTCATTACTCTGCAGAAGGTACGTGGACATTGTTTAGACAGCTGTGTATTAATTGTTCCCTTTCATTTCACCAGCTCTACTGGAAAGCAGAATTCAGCTTTACCTATGACTTGGCTAAAGTCCACAGGAAAGGACAGAATTTAGGTCTTGGCACTGCTTACAAATCATCACTATTAGGCCAGTGATATTAAATACTGATGGGAAAGAAGTCCCTGCTTTCTGCATAATCTTCCTGTTAGAAATTCATCATCTTCAACAAATATCACATCTTTACAAAATGGTAGGACAGCTAACGAAAAAGACTTAAAAACCCTTATGGGTTGTGTCAATACTAGAGGATTACAAATAAATTATCCCTCACAACTGACAGACCTATGTCTTTTCACACAACGCAGGAGGATTTGTTTAAATCAGCTGACCCATTCACAAGACATTCAACTAAAACCCCATGCTTATAATCACTAGATTAGCAATGCAATTACAATTTATTTAGCTGCAAAGCAAGCTTTGCATATGTTTGTCTGGAAACCATTAGTTCAAAGCACTTGAAGAAGAATACCAATGTGTGTTCATAGAAACAGTTAAAACTATGGAACTTTTCATAAGGCCTAAATACCTTAAAGCACTTGGGGAAAGCACATTACGAGACACACAAGCTCAGTCAAACCAGCTTTTCCTTACCCGGCATTCAGCTTCTATTGGTTTGATGAAGGGAGAGCCACACATTGTCTGAGTCTTAAGGATGTGATCATCCAGCAAAAGCTGGATGTCATCAATCGCTGACAGGATGTTAGTGCCCTGTAAACACATCATGTTTTGATAAGGCAAATAGCCGTTGCTTTATTTCACCGCTCATAAACCTCACCCTCATTCAGCTTCCTGTTTGCCCTTCTGTGTTCTGGCTGAAGGTAAGACAGTAGCAAGGCACTGAGAAAGCCTGCAATGTGCTTGAAGTCATGAAACAGTATCTCTGGAAGCCAGCCAGGGATGCTGGCGACTTCTGACTCCATCTTTTGGACTGCAAGCAATTTCTTATTTCTCCTGGACAAGTTAAAATTGCACTACTAACCAGCTTTCCATGCGACACCGCGGAAGTTCTCAGGCTTACAGATTTGCTAGGATGAGCATGTTGAGATCACAAGTTATCCAGATAATAAGGTCGAACTGTAAGGATATGTAGTAATGGAGACACTTTCCCAGGCTCCGGGCTACCATACTACTTTCCATTATGCCACAACAAATCAGCAGGAATCTCCCTCTAGTATTTCTCAACTGGTATTCAGAATCAAAGTAATTATTTTCAACAATACATACATATATACTGATTTGGTGTTTACTCACAGTATCCCTGTATTTCACCAGACCGAACTGCATGTTGACCCAGTCTGATTTCATTTTCTCTATTGATTTCTCTAAGGAATACTCCTTACTTGCAGCTGCTCCAATAGGTTCCAGCCTAAATTGAAATAAATCGTATCTTTGAAAACTCTTTGCAACATAACTGAAGAGTAAAAAAGCAGTTGTAGGTAGAGATGCATATCAGACTACCTTTCATATGGATTTGTTAATATTATCATAGACTTTTCTTTCAGGGAATATTTTTGCTATTTCAGGCTTGCCAAGTTAGAGGTATTAATTTGAAGATAAACACAGATATAAAAATCTGAATATGCAAATTAAGTGGTTTACAAATATGACTGCTTTTTGGTGCCTTTGTGCTACAAGAACAACCAACAGTTCCACCCACAGCTTGACAAAATACAGCTGATTTTACAGCAAGGTCTGACAGCACAAAAAAACCCAACAAACTAATATTTGGTATCTGACAGATGAAATACAGTGAATGTCAAAAAGAAGAAAAAAGATAACAGAGTAAACTTCTTACTGATCAATATATTTTGAGAGTCCAAATTCCAATATGTTTTTAAGAGCAGTAGTTTCATCAGGTCTGATCTCACATCCTACAATTTTACTAATCTGAAAGCAAAGTAAAAAATAATATCTATTATCAAGATGCATGTTTGTAACAGACTTCTCAAACAGCAAGAAAAAAGTGCTCAAGTAGTATGAATGCAACCTCCCAATATGCTTTTCGGCCATAAATCATTAATTCAAACAGGCTCCTACCTATACCTTAAAAATTTCAAAAATGGATCTGTCATGTAACAGGATAAAAGATCTTTTTATTGTGACATACAGAGCTACTGCTGTATTTCACAGTATGGAATCTATGGAGTAGTACATTGAACTGTCACAGATTCTGTGGTAGAAAGCAGAGCTGAAAGTACCTGCTCCCAATGTCTCTCCTTCATCCCACGATTGCAGGCAATTGACATGACAGGAAGATGCTGTTTAAATTTATCAATCCTAAATTTCATAGTTTCTGCTATGCATCTAGGCCCAGGCAAATCTGGAAAACTCTTACTGAGCTTGTACATAATCCTCCACATATTTCCAACTTCTTCAGTAATTTCATCAGCTTTCAACTTCTGGATAGATCCTGAACACAATAATATAAATAAAGCACAGCAGGCAAATCAGCACAAGGAGACTGCCAGGGTGGTTTATTTACATGTATTTATAGTAATTCTCCTTTAAATGGAAATCTGTTGTGTTACAAAAAATAAAAATATCTTAATGCAAAATCCAAGTCAACAACTGTATTTCACACTGCTTTACAGCATTTATTCCTTCAAAATTATTTTCTCACAACTAATCAATCCTTTCAGCTTCTACTTAACTAACTGAAAATGAGACATTTCATTAAATGAAGTCTCACCATTCATCCATTCCTCAGATTTGGTATGGAATTCATAGGCTGTTACCCAAAGTTGCTCAAAGGGTTGTTTGTTTGCCATTATAAGTTGCAATAGAGGAAACTGAGTCTTCTGCCGCTGGAGTAAGTCCTCTTCTTTATTAATAGCCTTTAAAGAGAGGAAAAAGAGAGAAAAAATAATCTTACTTCCATCATATATATCAATATTCCTACTGCTGTTTAAACTTTTAAATAGGTAATATTTAATACAACTTTTTTACATGTCATAAAGCCAGCCAGGTTTGTAGATTTATGCCTGTGGATTTTAGGTAAATAAGATAACTATGTTCTTAAAAATTCCCCTAGTTATTTGTTGGCATCTTTTACTACTCAAATGATTTAAAAAATCTGTATCTACTTCAGAAACAGCTAATGCACCATGGCATTCAGTGAAACCGAGGCTCACAAGTTACCAACCCCCTTTGAAACCTGCCTGCAAGCTCCTCAGTCACACAGACTCAGAGGAATTTTTTATACTCATGATTTTTTTTTTTATTACAGAATTATCTGGAAGCTCCAACCAAAACAGATATTAATTGCTGTGTTTATTCACAGCAAGATATCGTCTTTGTCCAAAAGACCTTACAGTATAAATCAACATGCAAAGAGAAACGCTGTCTGAAATGCAGACACTGAATTCAAGTTGAGTCCCAAGTCTGTGCTTTTACAATGCTAACAGACCTTTACAAAACTTTTAATCATTTGATGTGAAATGCAGGCAGGCAAACTTAAAATATCCACATTCCAAGATAATTTTTAAATTCACATATTCACTAACCTCACTGTCATGTCATTTAAATTCTGTGGATACACCCCTCATTGGGAATATGTATTAAGAAACTTAATTACTTATTCTGATGTGCCTATAACATCATATCAGTGTAGTTAACTCACACTAATTAAACATACTAGATGCCTTTAAATCAGATTAAGATGTTGATATGTAGGAACAGCAATTTATCTAAATCCTAGACTAACTTAATTGGTTCAATTTTCTCTTTTGAGTGAGACTTAATTAAAATCTTGATCCTTGAGGCTCCATATATGGAGATATCTCATTGTCTCACTGTGATTTAGAAGATTAATTAAGCCTCATAATGCCTGTGAGATCACTCAAATGTAACCATTCTCATTTCCCAGCAGAGGCACAGCGAAGACAAACTATTCAGCCTAGAACCACACAGTACCCTGGATGGAGAGCCCAGAATAGAATCTAGGAATCTTGGTTGTCAGCTTCCCTCTAGCATCTGAAACTTTCCTTTCTGTTTTAAACACATACACAAGGCCTATAGACAACTTCTGGAAATGATACAAACAGTGGAAAAAACATTTGGTTTTATTCAGAGGACAAGCAAGGGGACTGAAAACACAGCTCCAGTAGCACAAACCATCTTGCAGAGAAAATGCCACCTCCCTAACATTCTGCTCCTGCCAACTCCGCCACAAGAATTCTGGGTTTTGTGCATAACATCCTGCTACTACTGACTGCTCGGAAACACCGAAATTCAGTATTTCAATTTTAAAAACTCCCTCAACTTTTTTCCACGAAAAACATGCTCTTCAACTCAGCAATAGTAATGCATGCTGGTGCAACAAGATATTTGCCACATGTTTGTGAATTTGGAAACTTTAAAGCCACCGTGACAATATATGGCCAGAACCCTGAAAAAAACAGGACAGGAACCGAACTTTTGCTCATCCAGCACATTGCAACACACTCCATACTTCACTAATAAATACTAACCTCATATTCTGCTAGTGCATTATCTAGATTCTTATTTAACTCTTTAAATTTCTCAGCATTGTTCTTCATTTCTTCTGTGCTAATGACATCCCGCTTTCTGTAGCTTTCTACTTCTCTGTTGTAACCTTCGAGAGTTTCCTCAAACTGAGAACACCTGAGGTGAAGATAGCCAAGGTAATGCCATGCTCTGGTTCATTCCTTACCAGGTCTCCATTATTTTGTTAATTATAACAAGCACTGTCAAATGAAATCTGGTCTCAGTACTAGTGTAAAGTAAATACAGATGCAGGTGAAAACCAATTAATCCGTTATATCAATACTACGCCGTTTACAGGATTAGAATTCAATATTCATTTTCAAACATCCCAATTGATTTAGTTCACTTACATTTGCTACCTTCAATACTTGGAAGAGATACAGGAAGAGTGAAAACAGTATAACAAAATTATGTGTAATGCAAGATAAAATTATGAATATCACAGCAACATCCTTCATTCCTCCTTTCAGACCTATTTAAACATAGGAACATTCTAATCTGCCCTCATCAATGGTATTTTTCTGAACTCTCCATAATACTGTAAACCAGGTTTCTTCATTACTTTCTCAGCCTCTTTCCAAGTTTTCCTTCTTTGACATTATCTCCCTTTTACTGACAATGTGATTTATAATTTATAATATCCAGTGAAAGAAAATGTCTTAACACCATACCTTTCAAGCAAAATCGCCTCTAAATGACTCCTCCTGTCAGACAACAGATCTCTACAGTCATCAAATACTATCTCAATCTGATCAAGCCAATGGAGAACGGTGCTATTCAGGTTTATGTCATCATCTAAAAAAAAAATACACACACACACATATACATATAGACACCTTTAAGAAAATATCTTTTAACCAGTGATCTAATAGAATGACTGTTGTGAAGAGTAAGCTAAATAGCTAAAACTACATTTAGGAACAGGTTGTCTAAGAAGCTACATATTTCAAGCTGCTGGCTGAATTATCTTCACTGCAAAGAGAACTGTTCCCTAAAACAAGTTAGACTGACAGTAAAACTCCAAAATCAAGTTAAGAATGTGAAATTGTCTGAATTAGATCTTAGCTAAGCAGAGAAAATCAGTCAGAACAGCTATTACAGAATATCAATGCCATTCAACTACATGCACCTAAGGTGGATAATAGTAAGGTTTAAACCATTTTTAGTCCATAATGTGTAAATGCTGAATTATTCACAAAAGCTAGAACATAATAACTACAATGAGCAGACAACTCCATCTTCATATCTGTCTATTTGGTCAGTGCACATAGCTCATTACAGCTGACTGCAGGACATGTGTTTATAAACCCAAAGAAGATGTAATTATGAAATACTACTCATGCAAACACTCCAGTCCAAAATGTAACAGAAAAATGTCCTGGCTTCCATAGGCATCCTAAATTTTTACCAGAAAGAAATTCTAGTAAACATAGCATGTCCTAGTTATTTCTATCACTGTCTATCTGAGAGTGTATTCTGCTGAAGGGGAAAGGAACATCCTGCCACTAAAATGGGTATGCAGTCATATAACTGCTCTTTGGTTTTATGTATGGCAAATAACATTCAGCATGTTTATGCTTTGAATAGAAGTGCAAACTAAAGGTAACTTCTATAGATGTTTCTCTTGGAGAACAGCCTTTGTATTAGCCAGGAACAGCAAACCATCACAGCAAAACAGCAAATGGCCTCCGCTGACCTAATACTCAACTGCACAGATGCAAGTTCTCACACTTTCTAAAAGCTGTCATAGAGCCTTCGAGACGTGGTTTTTCACTGAAGACTTTGTATTGAATAACATAGAAGTATAACACCATTTGGCCAGATTATATGACATTAATCTGATAATGTCCAAGACATGATGTGAAACACAGAAAAAAAGCGCTGTCTGTGCTGTATGCCATTTCCCTAACCATTCCTTCCTGCATTGGTACATTTTGGCCTCTACTAAATTACTTTTATTTGCTTTCTGTCTCTTTTGGAGCTTTCCATTAGCATTCTAGAAGAGGCAACATCTATGCATGCAGAGCCCAATATCTATATAAAAACATTTTCATGTGAATACTTTTATATTCTGCAGTTGAGACATACAAGAAAGATCGGCATAGTTCATGAGGAATTCCAGTCTGCGTGCTGCTCCCACAACCTCCTTTCTCAGTTGAAGAACAGTAACTTCACTGGATTTCTTTAAGTATGCATCAAGTTCCACTAGTTCTTCAGTGTTCTGAGGCACCTCTCTCATTCTACATGCAATTGAATTATAGTCATCGCAAATTCTACAACAAAAAGAAAACAGACACACCACTGGGATCGTAAGTGAAGAGAGATGCAAGATCTTGTCAATGAAGTTTGTCTTTTAAACAAGAATAAATTCATAAATTAATTATTCCAATTGAATACACACAGGCATTTATAAAGGATGTCATTTTACTCTGTACAATCTGTCCTACTCTGTTTACAAGAATTGATATATAATAGAATGATTGCTAAATTGATTCCAAACTACAATTAACAGCATATTAATCATTTCCTTGCAGTAGGTATACAATTTCCTTTTCAAGTCCCAATCTGCTGCAGAAAAACTGAATGCATTAAGCAAGAGCTCACTTGATCCCCCCACAACAATAAAATCAAGTGTGTAGTATGAAACAAAGTTATAAAGAGAAAAAATATTAAATAACCAAGTTTATTTTACATTGCATGTGGGAACAGAAAATGCAGAAAGGAAAAAAATCCTGCTATTTTCCCTCTTCCCGGTGATACATTTTCTTGTTCCAGATTCTAGTTCGATACTACAAATATCTCTACAGACAGCAGGCATGCACAGAGCAACCATATCCAAAGGACAGGTTCATTTAGACCAACTCAAGCCTTCCAAATGTGAGGTGTTCAGCATGAGCTCTTGTCACAGCTCACTGATTGTCCAGATCCCCTCCACAGTAAGTGGAGGCAGAGAGGCCCCTCTAGACTGTGGGTCATCTCCACCTGGAGATGCTTTTTAGATAGGCGGGTTGAATCACTTCTTTACGATGACTGTCTCTCAGTTCACTGTGGAAGTATTCTTTAATTGGGGCTTTTTTGCTTGGGGATTTTTGGTGTTTGTGGGGGGCAGGGTTTTTTTTTTATTCACGTAACCTGGATTATCCCACTACATTGGAGCCAAATTATATTTTCAAGGTCTTGTTTCTTTTTTTTTCCTTCTTAAATGAAATCAGGAACATTATTTCCCTGGGCAGGGGGGAGAGGTGGCAAAGGGGAAAAGTAAAACAAACAAACAAACCAAAAACAAACCCAAAACCAACAACAACAACAAACAGGAACAAGAGAAATGCAGAGCTGCACAGTACAGTCTTCATGGTGCTTTAGCTGGACACCAGCAGGGGAAGCAAGGACCTCAACCCAAATCCTAGTAGGTCAGCAAAGGAAGAAAGAAAAATAGCGTATTTCCAGTCTAATCTCTATGTACACCCTATACAGAATAAGTTAGATGTTTACTTACAAGTATTTCTGTTCCTGTTAATTTTAAATACCTACTTTGGTGTCCTTGTACATGTCTGGTCAGCACTAGAAATCCCAGTAATTAATAAAGTTATCTCACCCACAGATATGCAGACAACCAGACCCATGTGTGTTAACAACATGTACCTTGTATTTAATGCTCTGTTTTCCATTACTGCAAATTCAGTCAATCTGTCTTTAAGATTTTGGGTCCGATTGCAGAGTTCCTCATTCAGCTGTAAAGCATCCAGACAGAACATGGCCAGAGGGACAGTGATATGCATGGAAGCAATCTCTCTTTTCAGTTTTGTCAAGCTGTCAATCTTCTACAAATGGAAAATAATAAATCTGTTATTTTTCCTTAAAGTCCATGGATAAAAAACACTGAACAACAACTAATTAGTCCCCATCCAGCAAATGGATAATATATTCCAAAGAGAAAGAATGACTATTTTTCGTATTGGCAGAGCTCAGCTCCTATCCACAGATTCTAGGGCTGGAAGCTTTGTACAGTAACACCAAACTAAGGAACGCCACAAGTTGCCTAAAAAAGTATTCAGCCAGAGGCTAACTTGGGAATGCAGAGAGAAAAGTAGAGAAAGCTGACTAAGGACAAGAGAGTCGAAGGACCAGCAAGATGCAGATTCACCAAATATTCTGGGCAGCCTTCCACTGGACTTCTAGTAGGACCCAACAAAACTCATAGGAGAGGGCTATAACAAAATCTCCTTCTCCATTTGCCCAGCAGCCCTACAGTGAGGGGCTATGTAAACTGAGATGGCTCCCCTAGTATCCCCAATGGTAAACCAAGTGATTTGAATGGGAGTTCTTTAGGCAGTATGTAAGGAAGTCAAGTGTGATGTGTTAGCTGCTGTAAGAACATGTAGCAGCTGTCAGTCACATGTTACCTCTGCTAAAGCTTCTAAAGAAGGACCTTCTTTCAAGAAATCGGTGACATCTTGCTGAACGTCATTGTTCAAAAGATTGCTGTATTTCCTGTACACGTTTAAATACCTTAAACACAGAAGATCACAAAAACAAACATAAGATTTCAATGTGAAGATCCTCTATAATAAGAAACAAATAAACTCAAACTGTTTGCGTCAAATGGACAGTGTTATGAATCTGAGGGTTTGGACGGGTAATAAAGTTAGCAGCCAAAACTTACTTCTGTGGACCAACTATGTTGCTCTCAAAGACCTTTTCAAGTTTGTTCACATACTCTGAAAACAATGATTCATGTAGTTTGACTGTACGGAGCGTGAGATCATCTCTTTTTAATTCTGGAAATAGAAGTCTTTCTACCTAAAGGGAACCATTACAAATACTGCAATAATACACACAACAGAGAAAATAAGGCATTCTATTACCCATTCACACACCACTTCAAAAAATGTATTATTTGGTAAAAAACCTGCAATGTGAAAAGTCTCTGATTCTTAATTAACGCTTGGTTACACACATAGTTTGCTTGTGAAAACTATTTGAAAATCAAACCAGGGCTTTAACATAACTTGAATCTGAAAAAGAATGATTCCTATGCTATCTTTTATAATCACAAAAGGTCACACAGTCTGTGATAAACAAACCTCATCTTTATCATCTATTTGTCAAGTTTTCTGCCCTATTCGTAGTTTTTATATCATAGACAGTTTTTATTCAGATTGAACTTTGTATGCAGCTATAATTTATTCCGTACCTTTGGAAGTTCCTCAGCACTGTGTAGGATCTCCCTGAAGCAACGACTGATTAAATCCCAACATTCTTTCAAAGATGGCTCAAAGACAATCTTGGGCTCTTCCACGTTGAGTTTGACTGTTAGTATCTGAGACACAAAGAACTTCATTTCTTGATATGGTTCTGTAAAATCATTTCCATCCTTAGGGAAAAGAATGAAGATTGTACACACCAAAGAAGTCAGCTATAACTATAATGATTTTTAAAAGACACAAACTCCCCCAGACCTCTTAACTACACAGCACCAATGGGACCTTTGTCACTGATCTTTAGTGAAAACACTGATGCCCCAATACACAAGATTTTAAGGTGCTGACTCATAAATCAATCTATAGAAGTTGGAATTATGAAACTGGATTTAAGATCAACTGCGTGATTTTCCTTTAAGTAACAGAAGTAAAGCAATGATTATTGTACAGAACAAAAGCTCTAAAAAATATATCCATAATGCCTATCAGAAATAAAATCTAGGACCAAATACAAGATCCCTTTTTAAAATTGCCTTGTATGGTTAGTAAGAAGTGCCCTACCCACAAATTGCCTTTATAGTAATGGAGTCCTAATCCATGACAACATCCATAATGTAGATGCTATAATGCTTTAAACAAACAAACAAACAAACCCCACACCCCACACTATACCTTGTGGATCATAAAAAATGCAAGAAGATCTTCTAAGGAGTTAACAACCATCTCACGCAACTGTAAGGACATTAGAGCTGCCACAGAATGAAAATAGCTTTCAACTTGCTGAGAGGAATCACGGTCAGTTTCAGGAGCAAATTGAATCCACTTCCCTTTTTGATGAAGGAAAATGGATGCACAAGCTGGGACCCACCTACAATGAAATAATATGGAGACAAAGTTTTTAAAAGCTTATTAGTCTTACTTTGCTCCTTGCAATGAAATCTAAGCTCAGAAGTTACCCAAAGAATGAGCAAAATTCAAAGGGTCAGCAGAGAATTGTTAACTAGATGTCAAACAAAACTGTACCTACCAGGACTCAGAGGAAATCTGATTTTTTTAAGCTAATGACTCTTTCTATAATGGGTCTCTACTATTAGTTTAAATGAATATACAAAATACTAGTGCAAATATTGAATTATTAGCATTAAATGGGAAGTTTGAGTCTGGAAGAGATCTCAGGTGGCAGAATGCAGGCTATTGCGTCATACAGTCTCTTTCTTAAATTAATCAGTTTCCACAACTAAAAAAGTTTGATTTTCTGTCCCCATTTTTATAGATTTAGACTCCAATCCTCTCATGGTTAGAAACCTTCTAATTTCCAGTCTACACTTATTCACAGTCAGTTTATTCCCATTGCTCTTGTGCAAACGTTCCTGCAGTTTCAATAGTTCTTTCAGCACCTAGATGTTTACCCCTCTCTGCTATTTTCCCCTTTGGTTTGGCAGCCTTGTGCTCAGGACTAGTGCCATCTCAGTCTGAGATATGTTTAAAAAGGAAGCTTCACGGAACTCAGACCCTCAGGTGCTCAATTTATCTGCTGTTAGTACAGCTGGCACTGACTCGTTCTGAAGAATATTGTGAGCTTCCACACAGTGTGTTCGAATGAGCTCCTCAAATTCAGCAGGCAACAGTGGCAGGTTCCCACAAAGTATTTCTTCAGTGCGAACAAACCTTAGATGACCATACCTATGGAAGTAAAACAAATAGTAGATATTTTATGGAATTTGGTTTAAAAATAATAAATAAATAAATACAGTCAGGAAGGTCTCATGTATTTATAAACACTAACACTATCATTTCATTGATGCATATAGCTTCATTGCCAAGCTGTCCAACAAGTGCACTTCTAATGTGTTTTTTTTATGGTAGACATAAAAGGCTTGACGAATTTCACTTTGTACTTATTATATTTAAAATTGTTAATTTTATGCTAAAATGGACAGAATAATGTCTTGTTCCTTTCCTAGATTCATTAGTGTATCCAGGTGTTAAAGAACACATAGAATGACACCTACTGCTTCTATTCCATATTAATAGTAATAGGTACCTATCCTGGCTACGCTGTGAGGAAAAAAAAAAAATCATTAGCATGGCATATATCACAGTCTGGAACACACAAGAGCTCAAGTTCCTGCAAATGCAAAAACAGTTCTCAGGATGACTACTTACCATATTTAACTTCATAAGAAAACATATCTCAGTTTTCAAACGTCCCCAGAACAACTTCCAACTACAGACATTTGAAAGATAGTCGATTTTAAGATTTAATTTTGTTAAGCACAGGAATCAAGATAACAATTCGAAATCACTATTTATTTGAGCATTGAATCTTAACTTAGTGATAATATCTTTTAACAAAGGGGATGATCTTTTCATGTCCTGAAATTAACCATTCTTCACTGTGGACATGTAAAACACATCCATACTTTCATTCAGAGTCTGCAGGAAACAAGCATTTTATATTGAAATTCTTAAAGGCTCTCTGTTAGACAATAGAACAGATTTTGCCACTTTCTCTCTACTGGCTCCCCCAGAATCTCTGCAGCATATTTAGAGAAGTCAGCAGATGCACTCTCTAACCAAGCTATAAACTAAAAACATCCTCAATTTAATTAAGATCCTATGAATATGACATCTTACTCAGAATGCCAGAGCTGTTGCAAAGTGAGCATCAATGGATTCACTACGAATAGATTGCTTTCAATCCAGCTTTTGACTTCTTTGTAAGAGTTGTGCCATGGCACTGGTGCACGGACAACCCTCTGGGGAAAAGGGCGTGGGGTACTTCCAATAAACAGCCTCTCTCTCTCAGCTGGATCCATCAAGATGTAATCAACTAGAACAAATCATATATATCATGATGAGACTGCATGTATCGTCAAAACCCACATATAAAACCACACTAACTCCATAGCTCAGGAAGTCATCGAATCCTGTACATCTAAAACTTACACAATGTCATATAGTTACTCACATGCTTTTAGGATGAAATACAGCACAAAAATCAAATTACCAATTTGGCCATAAAAGTATTTCAGAAAAAGACAACAAGAATTGGTCCTGGTTCTACAAATGGGAGGCAGGAGAAATGGCTTTTCATTCTGTCTTCCCAGTTGAAACTTATTATTGTGCTTCAATTCCACATCCATAAACCAGGCTTCTTAAACATTTATGAAAATGCAGAAATCTTACGAATCATCTGTTGCATCCAGGAAGGATATGGCATTCAAAGGGCTAATCTATGATCTGCTAAATGCCAAAACTCAAGTGCTACCAGGTCTGACCAATGGCCCATTACATACGACATGAACAAAAACCAGGAAGCAGACTCACTACCCCTTATTGACATTGGCATTTCCACAAAAAGGGATTACAAACACTAAAATCATGATATTGATACAAAGCAGATTAAAGGGTACTTAGAAAGATCTCAGACTATAGAAGGCAGAGCAAAAACTGTTCAATCTCTCCTTTTTATGCTGGCCACAGCTACTTACTGGTCAACATATTTAAGAAAACTGAAAATTATTATTTTACACGTGGGAAACCCAAAAAATCTGTAAGACTACTGGAAAGCGATTTAAAAAAATCTTACGTTCTACAGAACTCTCTCTTTCACATTCACTTTTTGGATGGCCATTACTGAATTTCAAGGATTACGACTTTTTTGTATTTATCTATATATGATGATCTTCTATTTGTTGAACATGAGCAGTGTAATCATGCACATCGATGTGTCATCTAATTTTCCTTAATCCTGTAATGTCTTAAATGAAATTCTCTGAACTTGTGACATGATCCCAGTGTAACATTCAACTTCACTGGAGTTATAAGACGGATGACTGTGGCTGTTAATGGGTATCACTGACTTTCTGCAGAATAACAAGAAGCTAATCTGGGCAGCATCTGTTAAAACAGCCTAGTTTACCCTCTCCACACAACAGGATCAAATATACTTCAAGTGCTGTTGACACATCCTTGTCTATCATGCACTTCAAAGCACATGCATCAATGAATCAAAGCACATTCATCAATGAATAATTTGCTGCAGTGCTCACGATCTTTATAGTCACAATGTCATTCTTATTTCTTTTGCTACCACCATTTGATCTTTACACCTCTGATGAGAAGCTGCAGAATTATGCATTTTGAATGCAATTTAGATTTGAATTAGGAATGGGATGTTGTAGAAGTATGAACAAAACAATTCTACACACCCAGAACTACTGAACTTGGAAATTACTCTATTTGAGTGATGGGATGTAGGGTTTAGTACATAGATGTTTGTTGAAACTGCAAAGTTACGTAGCATGATCATGAATTATACTCTCTCAGATATCTATCGCAGTTCTACTGACCCCAAAGGAATTCTCCATGCATGCTAAGAATAGAACGCAGACTTGCTTTCAAAGTGCAATCAATGTCTACATACCCTGAACTGCTAAGAGATTTTGAGGCTTACCAATCGCTTTCATGAGGTTGACAGAATAGTCCGCCTTAATCTCTTCTTTTAAACTTGCAAGTAAGTTCTCCAGGTCTGGGTTAGCAAGAAGGTGAGCTGGAATATAACTTAAAATTACATTCATCACTTCCTTATCCTGAGGGGCCAGCATGTCTTCCCGCACTCCATTATGTATGTAGTAACAGTACCGCTAGAAAATAATGTTAAAAATATTACACTTGTTGTATGAATTTTCTGACAGATAATGAATTACTACAAAATATTTTTAGCTTTTCTATCACTTGAAGCGTTTCCACAATTAAAAGGTGTTTGAATATAAAGGATTTTGGCTATATATCTCTGAGTTCTTTTTAAAGCACTGTCAATGCCTGACATTTTTTACAATACTTTCATCTGTTTTGATGTAAGTATATGACCAAATAGAACTGAGTGCAACATAATAAATGGCTGATAACTGAACGGCTAGCCAACAATGGGAGAGGTTAAGAATTTGGGAAGAAACTTCTACTTGCAAAACCATTAGAACATATATCAGACTGAGTAGCTAGAAAGAGAAACACATAGGAAATGAGTTGACACTATTTAACAGCAGTTTGCTATATTTAATGTTTACATCTTCTAAACCTCATGTACTGCCTTCTTTTCTCAACTACTTGTAAGTAAACAGTTTACAGAAATATTGCAGATTATTACTGCTGCTACTTTTATCTTAAACAGAAATTATATAAATACCTCTATATCATTTCCTGAAGGTGACTTTTCTCGCTTACTAATCTCCTTCTCACGTAAGTGCATGACAACAAATTGTTCTTCTGGGGTCAATGGGTGGTTGTCTGTGTAATGTCGGCCACGTAATTCTGGCATATGAGCAAGTCCACCCAGTGAAATGGGACCCAAACTGTTTAACAAAGTTGGTGTAGTACTGAAAAACAATAAATACAAGTTCAGTGAATAAAGAAGCAGCAATGGATTCTTAAATCAATATGGACAAATGACAAGCACTTACATAAACCACTGACACTGCACTGAGGAAAAGTATGACCTATGAAGTATTTCAGTTACTCATTAAAAAAACCTCAGTAAAATTGCATAACATCGCATACTACTTTAACAGAAATAATACAATAATGTAAACCTTACAACCGCACTAGATCACTCAGACAGGCAGCATCTTATAAGCAATTCCATCAGACAGACCTAACAGCACTATTATTTAAGTTGCCCAAGATCTCCACCTATTTTCAGGGGATTATCTTACCAAAATCCTAGCAAAACCATTTCTACGATGTGCATCTCTAGTAACTAAACTCTGGGTTCTCAAGTCAATAATCGTGACAGGAAGACCTTTTGTTTAGCATGCCTAAGACTGAAATTTGTCCTGCCACCAAGAAGTAGTTAAAGGTGCTCACTTAGCACACCATGGAATTTCAGTCTTGATGCACAAATATTTTCTTTGTAGAGACTCACCATTTCATGCTTGGATGCTTAACATTAAAGCACAAAACAGATATTTAGACTGATTGTAATCATCTGTATCTATATAACATTATAATGCATTACCTATCAGAATTCCATTGACTTCTTTGAGAAAGTTTGAGCTTTTTCCTCGAAGGATCAAATTCTTTCAAAGCTTTAAGCACCAGTTAAGAAAACCACATACAGGAATGTTTTTGAAATAAGATATTATTTCAGACTCATGAAAAATAGAGCCTATCTAACCAGATAATGAAACACAGAAAAATACAATGTCACAAAGAAGCCTTTAGTTTTGACTCAGCATTTAGCAAGACATTTAAATCATGTTAAATAAGGTTGCTGATTCTGGGACTATAAACTATCTTCAGGAAAGCATTCAGCTCATGCTTAAGACTTTAATGCTTACTCACCTCCCTGCACAAACGTATGTTCTCCACTGGGACCTTCTATTTCAAATATAAAAGCACTTATATAGGACGTATAGGGATGAACCTAACTAATTACTTGGAAACTGGCCTTACCTTCATTAAAGTTATGCATGCTTTTGGAAACTGCCTATACTAACCATGAGGTGATAAGCTTGTAAGCATTTATTAGAGACAAGCGATTTTTCCAGAGGTATTGCTTTATCAGGTAAGCAACTGGAGATCAGAATAAGCAAGGCTAAACTTATGAACACATTCAAATATGGATACGTGCTGATGCTTTTCTCCGCTCTGCTGAACCCAGTGATGTTCCTGTCATTGAAGAGGACTTTAATTTGTGCACATTTTTCAATTTTAAATCCTGTGCAGTAAGAGTATAGTTATTAGCTATGGAGTCACTTGGGCTTCGGTAGTGACTCTGTTCTTTGAACGGAGCTGCCAAAGTCCATGATGCTTCTTGCATCAAAGGAGGATAACAGCCACTCTTAAGGACAAGCTGAAATTGGGGAAAAAAAAAAAAAAGGCAGTAGTTTTACACAGCACAGTAATTCAAAGAGTCTTCCTAGAGCTAGAACAGGGTTAAATATCAATTAGCATAAAAAGCAAATACGTAAGTTTGACTTAGAGTCATTTGACCACCAAGCTATTTTAGATCCTGATGTTTCACACATGTATAATTCTACACAATGCTTCAATAGGAGTACTTGTGCCATTTTTGCATAATCAAGGTCTTTTTTACAAGAGGAGGCATTAGTACATTATCTAGTACTCTCTGCTCCCCAAAATCTCCATTTGCTTTTTTTCTTCTTCTCCTTACATTTGCTATAATTTAGAAAATTCTTATTCCCCAAACCTTTGGTAATGAACTGTCTACTTTTCGCACTCAATCTTTGTAATAGTTGAACAATAGTACAAGTTAACAAATTCAGCTCTCATCTTTCTCTCCCTCCTACATCAATACAGGATTTGCAATAGATTTCTTTGTTCATTACATGTTTTCTCAGGTGAATTGGTATCTATTGATTGGTGTGTCATCAGTCCTGATGTCTATATTTAATGTGACAGCTCACAGGCATAAGGGATGTGGGATCGGGAAGTACGTTTCTTATCAAGATACCCTCAGAGAGAAAAAGTACATAAGAGCGAATTATTAATGTACTTCATACAATGATTCCTAAAGCTCTTAGTCCAAATTCATATTCAGCTTTTTTACATCTTGTTTAATGATTTGTTACTTCATTGGAGTAACACAACCACATCCCTATTGCCCGTTCCTTCCTCTTTACAATGTAGCATCACTATCATTCTTTAAAAAAAGTTTCTAAACATATTTATGACATTCCATCTTTGGTTCCCTCATCTCACTGTCATTCCCTCAGGAGCTGCAGTTAAGCCCATCTTCTCAGCTTTTTCTGACCTCTGAGAGGACAGCACATTAAAGTGTAAACCAGCTTCTTCTCATTTATACTATAGATGCATTTATGCTTTTTTTTTTCCCAATCTATCATGAGCTTCAGTGAGAACAATAATACAGTTTGAAATACAGGATAAGGCAAGATTATTATATCTGCCTTGCATTTTCCTACTGACTGACTGGGATAAACTTACCAGCAAAGAAAAAGGCATTCACACTACTGCTGCAATCATACTCCTTGAATTAGCTTCTGAAAGTTCATAGAATCATTTCAGTTCAACTTCTTCCACTGCACACACTAGACAGATGGGTAGGTCCCTGAATTACAGTTTTGGAGGACAAACTGATACAAGAATCGGGGCGGGAGGGGGAAATCACTATTTGTTTGGAAGAAAAATATTTTTACAGTTTGTTTTCTTCCCCAGAAACTTAAAATATTTAATCCAAAATTTAACAGCAAATTAACTAGAAATTTAAAGTACAGATTTAAACTGCCAAGGCTTAATACCCATATCATAATAGATATTTTAACAACAAATTTCTAAATAAGAGTAGCTCTAATGAAGTACCTAACAATCTGCTTAGTACTTTTATTTAGCTATTTAAATAGTTTTCCCTACCTTTACTTCATCTGCCCAGGGCCCGGTAATAGATGATGCCTAAAATCATGCTCACACATGTAATTTACTGCATACTCAGACACAAGGGGAGAGAGCACATACCTGGTACAATTCTGAAGGTGCAGCAGAAGCAGGTAGGGGTGGTAACTCCGATAACCGTTTTGCATGACTCATGTTATACACAGAATCGTTTTGTGACTAGAGAGAAATTAAAAACAACTTCAAAGACATTTACAAAATACACTGGTTTGAAAAAGATTCCTTCGGGAAATGGACATTCTGTGGAGTGGGTTCCTCAGCAAAAGAAGTTTTCAGATTGCCCTGTTCTTTGTAGTCATTTGATAAAGCTTCTAATGAACAACAAATATCAGATTAAAAAAAAATATATCACTGAAAACAATTAAAATGGTTTTAAATATTTTTAGTTATACTAAAAACTCCATGTTGTGTGGAGTTTGTAATGGTAAAAACACTGGATGTTAAAATATTAAACCGACCAGACTGCCAAATTGACAGTGAAACAGTCCAAGTTGTGTGAACTGCACTACTGGGGAGAAAACAAACACTAGAGCTTTTCATGTCTATAATGACCCAGTTCCAGGAGAATCTACACTGCCAGGATGCTACTGGAACAACTGATAGCTCACAAGGACTCCGCAAAGAGTTTTAATACAAATGGCAGAATACCTAATATGTCTTAGGACCATGTTCCACCTCCTCAATGTGACAATACTTTGAGGTGGCCTTCCAGGACTCCATACAAAGTTCTCTAGGGATATTTTCTCAAAATTATGCAGCCTTGCAGTGCTTTAAGATGTTCTTGAACTGCAGCTTTCCTTAGTATAGGCCGAAACCTCACCCCTAATCTGCTCCGGACTTCCTAAACCAAATTTATTTAGGAGACTAATGAAGAACAAACTCCCAAATATATAGTGACACTGTTAAAAAAGGAGGTGAAGTATCTGGTATCTGAACACCAGTGAATCAAATCACCATGAAAGGGGAAGTTTTTACTCACTACAATTATGTCTGAATAACATATAATCATTTTTACATTATTGTAAATACACTTATCATGTGGTTATTGCTTTCTGATATATGACTGGAAAACTAGGCTGCTCAAACCTAATTTTCCAGCAGACAAAATTGTGCTCTACTCCGTATCATAGTAAAGCCCATTTAGAAATAAAATTTGAGAAAGGACTGATCTGATTTAGCTCCTTGGTATTGCACAGCGTGCCTGCACACAGACACACAGAAATCAAGACATTATCACTGCCAGGTATATTCCACTAAAGACAGCATGAAAAGATCTTGATTAATGACTAAACGATTTGGCCTTGGGGTACTTTAAAAATGAATAAACCATGCGGTTTCTTAAGAGATTTGTTCATTCTTAAAGGTACAAGAGTTATTATGAAAGCCATTGTTCATTCTAAAGCAAGTCTTGATTTATATGCAACCTAAGCTTTCAGAAAGTTAAATGCTTGAGCAAAGGAATTCTTATTAAGAAGTATATTATAAAGATTTAGGTCCAAAGCACATTCAACAAGAACGAGTGTCTTCAAATAAGAGTTCTTGCAATGTCAAATCACTAATCACCAGTAATGGCCAATTTCATTTGAAGTTTTGAAAAAGGTATCAATCTTTCACACTCAGTTCAGAAAGAACTTACCCTCAGGAGCCCCCGGCTCTCTGTTGGCTTCATTTTTCCTTGTTTTGTTGTTTGCCTAGAAGTTTTTGGTCCTCCCCCTCAATATAAGCATCCTTGTCATTAAATGCACTGGAAAAGAATGACTCATTTCAGGTACTACACAAGGTGTCAAAGCAATCAGCTTTCTATCCCAGCTGCCAGGACAAAGAAAAATCCCAGCTCTCCCCCTGCTTGTTTACAACACTATCCTTTCCTGCCCTCCAAACCACACACTTTCCTCCGTTCCTCTTCAAGCTCACTTTTCACCTGAATTTTTCTAACCCTCTCCAGATGTCTTTCAAGCAACATTTTTTCTACCCTGCTCTTTCCACTTTCCTCAAAACCCAGTTTCCTCCCCAGTGCCTGTTCTAATGTCCCAGAGATTTCGGGCCCCTAATTGTGGTTCGCAGAGACAGAGCTGTAATGGCCATGAGAAATTAGTACACGCCAAACAGAATGAAAAAAGAGAAAGAGAGAGATGCCCAGCATGCCTTACACATCCTCAGAGTGCACAAGCAAGCCAGGTAAGAGCAGGTACTACCTGCAGACGCCCTTGTTACCAGTCCCTCTGCTGGTCCCAGCTTGGTGAGCTTCTCTGACACTCTGCCCTTCAGGCCTCAGCTGCGTTGCCCCAGTTACAGCATAGCTGGTGCTTAGAGACAGGAATTCCCTCCAGTTACAGTACAGTTGGTGCTTGGAGACAGCAATTCCCTCCTCCCTCTCTTCCCCAGCAGAGCAAACAGCCCCTTTCAAAGCAGTGTTGCACCAAGCTGTGGTCAGGGAGATTCAGTTGTGGAACCAATGAGCAACTGCACAGGTTCCTTTTACCTCTGAGAGCTACTAAAAATGTAGTCCCAAGACACCTGAGATATTCTGACACTTCTATGAGAACACTGCACACTGCAAGGGAGCTCCCGGAGTAATAAAGGCTATACAAACCCAAATTTTCTTAGGAAGAACTAGGAAAAATAATAGTATTAAAGATTCAAAATCTTGAACCCAAACATCTTCACCACTTTTCCACCATTCAGAATCAAACTTCCTTAAGATCTGAAGACAGCAGGTGGGATACTCGTACTCCCAATTCCTCTGTCTGCTTGTGTGCATTTGCCTCCCACTCACAGTCATCGCTATGTCCTGAAAGAGCCCTCCATCAAATTTCTTCACAAACGGGAATTACCACTATCTGACAAGAAATCTAGCGCACTCTCCTTATACTGACCTTCAAGAGAGGCCTCGCACATATTCTGCTAACACAGCGAGACTTCCAATTTAACTTAAACTCCTTCCCAACATCTTTGGAGGCTGTTTCTAACCCTGATTTCTGTAAACTATGAGAATGGCTGATACCCCTGAGTTAACAGCACTGTTTTCCTTCTGTCTTGACCCAACACCAACTACAAGTGGCACACATTGTTCCTGCTTGGCCACACGTGAAGGTTCCTACCATAAACCGAGCTGCTTGTTAAACACAGACCAGCAGTGTGGGGTACAGACCAGCGCTGCTAATGCTGGAGCTGCCAATTGCTAGGCCAGTATGTGTGGTAATTCTCCAAATATTTCTGTGCTGGTTTGCAACATAAGTATTTTCCCGACAATTGGAGCTGACGCTGGCATGAAGACAAGCTCAATTAAGCAACAGTTAATAGTAACTACTGTTGTTCTGTGCAAAACAACTTGGATGCTTATATATGCATGCTCTTTGAAGTTAAATAAATTGTGCTGCTTGGGAAACATTAAAACCAGTTATTTTATATAGAAAGAGAATATTTAGCAGGATAAATAATTATGCATAGCAGGAAAATAATTTACTAAGATGTACAAGACTATCTCTAAAACAGCAGCTACGACATGTTTTGAAAACAGGCAGAAATTCAAAATCTCCAATATACTTCTAAACTTGGTGGAGCTATTAAACTTTATAGTACCATTATCACTGGATCGTGTCACACTATAATTCTACCAGTTAGTTTTTCCCCATGCTCACTTAAACAAATATACACAAAACCCAACTAATTGAAATTTAACTTTATATACACTAGTCTTCTAGAAACTTCAATTACACTATGCACTTTGATAATACGAAATATGAACACTTCGACAGCTAAAGCAAAATAAACTTGCTCCCATCATCCTCTTTTTGCAGGTATCTTGTGTTGGGCTTTTAAGAGTCCACAGTCCAAATTTGTATTAAAATGCAAATTTACGTGTTACTTTCTCTCTCTACACAGATCCTTGTATCTGCAGAGCTCATTGAAATCAGCGCCTCAAAGACACAGAGCTCTGACAGCCTGATAAGTTAAAACCCCCATACCTTATAACGACTATTTGCTTTATAAGACCAGAATGCTCCAAATTAAACATGCTATTTATTTTGTTGCCTTTAAAAAATGATAATGATTAATATTCAGTTTTGCACTGAACTCTCATGGGTGGCACAAATCAAAATCTTGATCAAAGCAGTCACGACAAACATTAAGAGTCTACTAATTTCTGACTGTAATTTACAGAATGAAAAATCATACACAGCAAAAGCTGGGAATTCACTGAAGCTTCATGCTCGCATGTAACACCATCATGAAGACAATGGAAAGCAGCCAGGCCAAACCGTCATGGAACACACCTCAACCAGCATCATTTCTGAGACACACAGTCCCATCTGCCTGCCAGCCCCCTGCTGCCTGCTCTTGCTCAGCACAGCCCTTCAAGTGCTGGGACACCATAGCATACACTGGTCTGGCTGAAAAACCCAGCCAAATTTTAAAGCAATTATTCCTCACATGGAGCACCTCCCCAAACAGGTTTGCCATGTGGCCACCCAAACACCCTTGGAGGCAGCAGGATGGGGTGAAAAGGTGTGGGATCAAGTAACCAGAGACATGGGAAGGTGGCTATACCAGCTGAAGTGTTTCACAACTGCCCATCCACTACATCATGTGGTGTGACTGCCTGAACACTCACAATTGACTGCAAGCTGCCTCCACCAGCAGCAAGCCTTCTCACTGAGGCTGGTGGGATCACAGACACGTATCTGAGCAATTCCTGGCACACAGGGTCATGAGGCACAGCTCAGAAGCGAGGTCGGCACAACCACAGTGCTGTGATACCAAATTCCCCCCAGCCATCTCTCACAGCCTGGCCTGCACACCCCAGTCTCACAGGGCTCAGGGTGCCTCTGCACATACATATCCTCATCTTCTATCCTTAATTCAAAGAAGCTCAAGACTGTGTGTCCCAAAGCCACACAAACCCCTGGGTTGCTCCCCGAGGGTGCCCAGAGCTGAGCAGCTGAGGCAGGGCCCAGGAGGTGCAAGGAAAGACAGAAAGAGGGACATGACAGGACGTAAAAGGGAAATAAATAAAAGCCCCAAGAACCTCGGGCGGTCTGTGGAAGCATTTTCAGCCTCTTTGCTGCTAAACACCCCTCCGCGGTGTGGCCCTGCCCGGCTCTCCCTTCTCCTCAGCCTCCGCAGGCGCCCGGCCCTGCCCGCCGCACCGCGGGGAGGAGACAGCGGCGGGAGGGCGGCGGCGCTTCCCTCAGCCCCGCCAGGCCCAGCCCAGGCCGCGCCGGCCGTTCCATCCAGAAGGCGGGAGGACAAACCGCCCACAAGGGCTGCGGCCCGGCGGGCAGGAGCCGCAGGTGAGAGCGACGGCCCCGGCTCGGAGCGGGGCGGGCGGGGAGCGGTGCTGCCCCCTCAGCCTGGCCGGGGAGCGCGGGGCGGCCTGCCAGCCCCGGCCGCCGCTCGGTCGCAGCGGGAAGGCCGGCAGCACGTTGTGGCCCTGCGGGAACCGTGTCCCCCTTACCTCCCTCGGCTCGGGCGGGCAGCGCCCCACAGCCTGCCGCCACCGGGGCCTCCCCACTGCCCCCTCCGCCCGCCCCGCGTTGTCTCTGCAGCGCGGCGTGCTGCGCAGCCTGCCGGGGAGACCCGCGCTGCGCCCCGGCGCTGCAGGTCGGGGGAGGCCGAGACGGCGGTCCCTGGACCGGCCGCTGCCTTTGAGCTGCTGCCTCCCGGCGACCCGCTTCCAGGGTAACGGCGGCTCGGCACTGGCGGTGAGGCAGCAGCGGCACGGCCGGGTGAGAGTCATCGGCTCCTGACCTCGGGTGTGAGTGTCCGGTGGGGCCGCGGGTGCCGTTGTGACGGTAACGGCCGGGGCTCGGGGTGGCACGGCCGGTGTCCCTGCCCGTGCTGCCGGGACTCAAACGCTGCTGCAGGAAAATAGTGTGTGAACGAAGGCAGAGACCGTGTGTGCAGGCAGAGAATAGAACGGTAACATTGACACAGTAACTGTCTAGACATACAAGCAGGAAACTGCATCTCTTAATCTTCCCTTGGTAAGAATCTCCCTAGCGACAACAGATTCCGTTTTCTGGGGGGAGATTTTTGAGTTGTTGTTGCCTTTAAACTGTCACAAATCTGTTCGGAGCGTTTGAAGGCATTATGCCTTTCTATGCAGAGTTTTTAAGCTGTACAGGGTATTGTTTCAATTCTGAACATGAGCCTACTCACAAAACCAAGTTCAGCACTAGTAGCAATAAGTTCTCCGTGCAAATAGTTGGAATTGACCTTTTTACTGGTAATTCAACACCCTCAGGGTCAAATACGGGTTTAATGTTATAACGAAGGAAGGTGAGAGTCACCTTGTATCTTGATACTTGGATTTAGGAGTTTCAGAAGAGCTTTCAGGGATGAGCCTTAAGATGTACTTTTGAAAATATAATGCTTTAGACCGTCGATCACATTAACATCTGAAATCTACATTTGCTGGTTTTGCAAAATATTTCATTTTCACGAAACATCTGCATGAACCTGTTATTAATTATCTTAATTTTAAGGAAGACTGGATGGCTGAGTGAGAACTGGATGTTTGGAGGATTCACGGTCGTGGCTGAGGATAACAACATGTCTAAAGAAATGCAAGAACTGCAGAAGCAATGGCACTCCATGGTGCAGTCCATCCACAGCAACTCAAATGTGGGTCTGGATTATAATTTTATAGACCATATTTATAAAGATGCTCCTTTCATTACTCTTGGAATATCACACCCTAATTTATTTAAATGCAATTTTAAACCTTTTTTTTCTTCTTTGAGAAAATTGACACTCCCTTTTCAAGTGAACACTGAGGAGGAGGCTCTAGGAAGGGCTGTCCTCCCACACCTTCAGCAATCAAGAAACAGGGAAACCTGTTCTGCATTTTTGTGTTTTACTGGCATAACCATTTGAGATAGTAGAATGGCATTTTAGTGAAATGGTTGTGCTGCTATAAAAAGAACTAAAACTACTATACATATTTCCTTAAGGAAAGGAAAATGTCTCTACTACAGTAAAATTCCAGTGTATAGGTATGACTGCCTCTGTATAAAGGATTTTTCTTTTCTATCACTACCATTATAATTAAATTCCTAACAACTTTGTGATACAGGTGTGCCTGCACTGTACTTAAGCTCAGTAAATGAGGAGGTTGCAGATAGTACCAAGGCATGGAAAAAAAAAAAATCATAATAATTTTTTCTTAACAAATACAGTTCTCTAGATCAAAATAACAGTTCTCGATACTCTACTGAGATCTGTGCAGCTAAACTGGGATTTATTTCTTTTTTTTTTTTTACTTGCTTTCAAGTTGGGTTTTTTTGTTTGTTTTTTATTTATGCAAGAATGTAACTGGGAAGTCCAAGAGAAACATGTCTACTGTTAATAGAATCATATTTGCTATGCTTTTACCTAAATTTGCAATAAATCCTTATGCTTCTGAAATACAGAGGCAACAGCTGCCCTCCGTTCGAGCGACAGACTTGACCCTTGAAAGTTATCTATGACAAGCTATAAAAACAGAATCTGAAATATTTTTCTTTCATCCACAGGTTGTTGCATTTATGAATTCTCGTGTTGGCCAATATTTAGATGACCATCCTTTTGTTGCCTTATCACTCCTGATGTTTATTGCAGTGTCTGCTATTCCTGTTGCATTTTTCGTGTTTTTTGTTGTTGCAACAGCCATAATGGCCTGCATCGGTGTGATAGTTATGGAAGGTATTGTATGCATGTACTTATTCCTTTTTAAGGCATGATGTCTTTTCCTTTTTTAATTCATCCTTATGGAGTTTCCGGTTCAAGCAATTGAGGACTTCTGTATGTAGTCCTCAGCTCTCAGAGGTAGTGAAATCTTAATACAAGAATCATAATGTGATTAACTGTAATCTATACAGGGGAAATCCTTTTTCCCTTTCTAATCCCAGCCACCAGGATATGGCTAAGCCAGTTGTCTTAACCAGGCATAGCTTTTACAGTGGCTAGCTAGTTGGTTGCAGAAGACTATTTTCCCAGTGGTTTGAATTTGGGGTTGTTGTAGAATGTCAGCTCTTCTAATTTACTTGCCAAAAAACTTGCTTAAATAACAAACTGATTTTCTTTTATTAGGTGTTGTAATAGTCATAGGTGGCATAGCCCTCATTTGTGTGCTGTGTGGCCTGGGTGCACTTTCACTGGGAGTTTCTGGAGTACTGAGTATTAGTTACGTTGTTCTTTCAGCTCTGGTCAACTACTGGCACGCCTCAAGGTGAGTATTAAAGTCTTGGTCCATGCTTGGAATTCAAACTCTGCAACTGTACTACTGCACTGACTACCTCGTTTATTCTCAGTGAGGCACCGTTGCTTAGCTTAACACATGCTTCTTGAATGCTACAGCATCTTTGGCTACCCTGGTGGCTTAATGTGCAGCATATAAATGTCTAGTCATCAATATATATTTTAATAAGAGTTAATATATGCCTTATTTCCCACCTAGGAAAGAAGAAATGTAAATAGTCTTTAAATGTGCATGTGCTAACACAACGTGACATCAAGCAATAAAACATAACTTTGCCTCACTCAGAATATTTGTTGCTTTAAATGTCATCAGTGTAAGAGGCAGGAGCAGGTTGTGCTGGAGTGCCACCTATTGCCTGCTTAGATACCTAGCAGGGATGAAAAATTATAATCGCTGCTTAAGCACAGGAAAGAGCAAGAAGAAAAATTAGAGCCGCTCCCTCCTAGACTTTCTCAGTTTGTTTCTTCATCCCAGCTGCTCTCAAGGGCACACAAAACTGCCTGTGGAGCCCATGATACTGTCAGGATGACAAGATCACAGTGCAAGGCCCAATGTGCTTGCATTTGTTCCAGGGCTCCGAACCCCTCCTCCAGGGCATGCTGCCAGGCCCTAACGTTGCCTGCCAATTCCAGGTTTCTTTTTTTCTGTAGCATATCTAAATACACAATCCAACCTACAGACCAGTCATAGTGACTTACAGCTTTGATGTTAAAACATTCTTCTTGTATTTCTGTGTCTTCTGAGAGAACCTCTGGTAGCCTAGCAGTGAATGTTCTGGGAGTCTCAGGTTTACATCTCACATTGTCTTTTAACTTTTTTTCTCAGAAAAAGTAAGCAATAACCTAATAGAAGAAAAGACTGTAAACCCATTTTTTTTTTTTTCTCCTATATACAGGAGTCAGATAAGGAAGCAAGACAGCAATGGAAATTTGCCACAGAAGAATCCTCCTGTTTTGGATCTTACTGCCAATAATGGAAAGACGGAATAAGTGGGTTTCTCCCCACTTCCTTCATAGGCACTTAACTGTACTATTCTGACCTTTGCAATGTAATAGTTTACTCGTTGAGCATTCAACCTTGTGCACTCCTTATGGGAACTGAAAAAAAATTAATATGCATCTTGCATTGTCACTGTAGTATTAAGAATAACCATTAAGCAGCAGTGCAATGCGATATTAAGTCTATGTGCATGATGGAATGTTCCACAGAATTTGATGAAGAGATGTAACAACAACAGCCACTGTTAAATCAGTGATAATTAGGCAAAAGAAAGAGTAGGTGGGTATTTGACTTCCTGTTTGGAAGTTCTGGATGTCTTTTGAAATTTGTGTGCAGCAGTTGGTCATTTTGATACATAAGTGTCAAAGCTCAGAACACCAGAAATGTGTTTTGAATGTTAAAAAATATTTTTAAGCCTTAACAGCCTTTGTTAAAATAGTATGAGTGCGCCATGTTAATGCTTTCTGTTTATTATACGAGGAAGATTGGGGTTTGTCCTATGTTAGGTCATGGTATAAGCTTTTACATACCTTTAAGTGGTAGTATTATTCTGAAGGGATTTTTCCTTATTGCCTCATTACATCAATGGTATGCAGTTAGGTGTTGTATTTTGTCATATTTGTTCAGGTATTTAAATAGCCTGTTTTGCTTCTCAGTTGTAACTTGTATGTTATTTAAGCTTCTTTTCATTTTTGCAAATGCTATATTATTAAGCATTAAGGAAGGATCTAACTATGTTAGTTGAATAAAGTGCTGTTTGTTTAACCCGGTTGTCTTGTTATTCCTGTTTATTTTATAGCAAAAAACCAAGTTTTCTAGATCTAGGAAAGCTACATTTGGAGCTGAATTTTTGTCCTTACTTTAAGTGTTTTGGCTGGCCAGTATTGCTGAGCCACAAACTGCAGACAGCTTGTATTACATGGGATTAGACCCTTTCTCATGCCTGTGGAGGGAATGCAGAATCCAAAGAACTAAATTAGTGTAATACTCCAGTTTTGTATGAACCAACATGCTGTTTGACTCCCAACATGGAGCTGAAGTTTATCTGAGCCATAATGTGTTCTACACCCTATGGGTGGCCCCACAGTTCAGCAGCAGAGTGAAATCAATCCTTAACTCTTTGCTGTGTTACTGTCTGCAGGAGGCTGACATGGTGTTGATTCATAAAGGGCTTTAGTACTTATTAAATTCACTTAAAGGTGAAGGACTTACAGAATGGAGACCATAACAGATTTCTATCATTTACAATGTAGATAAACATTTTGTTTTTTCAGGTGCTTCAAAACTTTCTCAACCAGAATTTTTTCCCTCTTTAATTTTCAAAACTTCCAGTTGATAGTAGTATACACGTGGCAGAAGGAAAAAGAAAACTAAATAGGAAAAGTACTTTCCCTACTTGCCTTGTAAGAAAAATGAGTGTTGTGGCACTGTTCACATGACAGTTGTAGAAATCCATCTAAAAAAGATGGAACAAAGATTTAACATGAATAGATGTAGTTTTTTGGGTTTTGTTTGTGGTTGTTTTTGTTGTTGTTGTTGTTTTTTGGTGTTTTTTTTTTGGTTTGTTTTTTTTTTTTTTTTTTACATTGCTGTTATCTCACTTTAGGATCAAATCTGCAGCTGCTGTCAATCAGAGCAGAGCTCTGCCAGTTTACTTACAGGTGCAGGGGGAACAGAACACTCTTCTTAACCATTGTGTGGTGCTGCACAGTGATGCACTTCACACCTGTAGGTAATACAACCTGAAAGCAAGTTCCCCAGAGCACACATTGGGCAGCAGAACACTGGAAAATCCTGGTGTTGGACAAGGAAGAGACTCCAACGAGGTAGTGTGTCAGGGGCACTGGGTGAAGGAGGAGTTTTGCACTGCCCAGCAAATAGAACACTTTATCCCCTGTGCAAATGAACTGGTACCTGTGAAGAACTGAAATAAGAAATATTTCTAAGTGCTAGAAATCCTTAACTACCAAAAGCGAGCCTTGAAATAGCATTCTAGTCATTACAGAATCCTTCCTGCCTTTCACCAGGCTGCCAGCCCCCATCATCAGGATTCAGTTTGAGCCTAACCCTGCTTTCCAAATCTTGCCTTTTCTGGGCACTGATGCCTTTAATCTAGGAATTTACTGGCTGCTAAGAGCTTGTGAGGGAAGTAAGGCAGAGATTAGAGTGACTTGATTATAACACACTTACCACCTCATTTATTTAACATTTCCAGTGTTTTGCCTTCTTTACATGCCAAACAGCTGTAATTTCAAGTGAAAGAAATCCCTTGTTTACCTCCTATCAGTCTGCCTAAAATGAAACATATATAAGTCTTTATTACTGTGCTTGAGACCTTAAAGTGAATTAAGGTAATGAAAATGCTTCACAGGAGGGAAATAATGATGCTGTGTATCATCTGTGCTACAACTCAGACACAGCCAGAAAATACTAGCTTTCTACATATTTACTCACACAACTTGTACCTTTTCACTTTTAGAATGATCTTGCTCTAGAATCTAAAGAGATTAATCCAAATCTTCACTTGCAAATCTTGCTGCAAACTTGACTTTAGGTTAACATGGTTCAGTATTATATTGAGGTACTTGTACTCAGATTCTAAAAGCAAAGTGTGCTCCCAGTGCTGGCTACCTAACATTTTATTTTGAGGATTTTATTTACTTCCAGGCCCCATTTACCTCTCCAGAGCACAAGTTCATTGCTCAGTCTATCAGTGGACCCAATCACCACCTTCAGCACTAAAACAAGAAAGTCTGTTCGCCCTGACAGTGTATTTCCAGCTCTCTGCTGCCAGCTCAGTGACAGGTCCTGCTGCCTCATCACCTCCTGGTGTCACTTTTGCCTGGTGAGGGTGCAGGGAGCAGAGAAGCTGCTTTTTAACCCACACTAATAGCCTCTGCTGATGCTCAGAGCAGTGGCTTTCTGAGCAAACACACAGACCTCTAAGGAATCAGCAAACCCTTCTTCTTTCAACATGAAACACTAACATCTTCAAGCTGCTGATGGGGACCAATTTTTACTGAAGGATGGATTTTAAAGCAGATCACACCAGGAGCCTGAACAGCTGCATCTCAAACAGCTCCAAGGCTGTTCAAAACTTCTCTGCCTGATAAGTGCAATAAACAGGTAAGTGAAAATACATATATGCTGGAATCCCCAAATAAACCATTAATTGGTCTACAGGTAATAGAAAAAGCAGACAACACATAAGAAAACCCTCTATGTTACATTGCTAACAGCAATATATCTGAAAATGAGGACCAGACCTACAAAGGTAGAGATGGCACTCAGTGCCACTACTCAGCAAGACACACATCTGCCATCTCTGTCCAGTCTAGCTCTTTGAGTGCTAGATACAGCAACACCTCCAGAAATACACAGAGACATCCACAGTCACATTTCCACTCCAAGTTTATTTGAAAAAAATACACTAATATATCACATTTACCATAGATGCTCTTCTCTTTAGCCATTTAAGTAGAGCCAAAAGTAGTAGCGTTGTGGCCACCAGAGAGAGAATTCCAACAGCAGTCATTGTAACACCAGCCCACACCTCCTTGCTCAATAGATTGCTCCCTATAAAGCAAGCAGAAAGATAGTTTGTGGAGACAGCTTTTCACTAAACCTCAGCAGCATTCATTAGCACCACATTGGCTTAGTACCTTGGGATGAAGACCATCCTTCTGGCACAAGGAGAACAGGACCCTGCAAGCTCACCACCGCAGAATTGGCATCTGGCATCCCACTCTCTAAAAGAGAAATGTAGTAGACGTGAACCCCATAGTACAGTGGCTTATGTTGGATCAGTATAACCAAACATCTGCCTAGACATTACCTCGCTTGCTCCTAGATGGCCTAGGGCATCTTGCCATACACAGAGGAGAGTCTGGTTGAAAGCGGTCACAGATCAGAACGCTGCAGTGGAAATACACCTAGGACAGAGAACGAGAGGTCCATTCATTTTGATAATGTACTGCCCCTACTTACCACTCTAAATAGAAGGAGAATGTCACCTACTAGGCCAGGGAGGGCTTTGTCACCAGAGACAAAGGCAAAAGTCTTCACTTCCAGCCTTTGGCGATAGTTAGCATAGCTGACACCATGTCCCACAGGGTGAAACACAGTCATGTAGCTGTCCAGGTCATACTCACACCTGCCAGTGGGTAAGAAATAAGTCAGAACAGCAGAGCAGAGATGTTGGTTGTGGGTTTGCTTTTCATTTAAAACAGCAGGCTAGAGTTCAAGGTTGAAGTGCTATCATCTTCCTACAAGTTCCAGCATACCAAGGACATACAAGCCCTTGTACCAGGGGCTGTATTCCTAAAGATGGGACAGATGAGAATTAGGGAATCCACCCACTGCTGGAAGTGCTTCCATTTCTCTGATAGGGCACTCACCCATCAACAACAATATTCCACTGGGGAATTGAGCTTGGATCTTGTGAAGTTGTTGCCCAACAGTCATCCAATACTAGATGGAGGTTGGGATCATTGCGGTTCAGGACCTGAACTTCCAGGAAGATGGGCTGGCGCAGGTACCTTACTATTGGATACTGATCATCACGGTACGGCTGCCTGTATGAGACGTCTGCAAGAACCAAAGCCTTATTAGATAAGTGAGTGTGCAAAAAGACTAAGAAACTCTGATGCTCTTCAACAACAGCAATTCTACTAGATGCAGTTTGTCCTGGAGTCACAGATTTAAGGTATCTGCCCCAAATAGCATGGGTGGGAGAGAAGGAAGCACATCAGGTCATTAAAAGCTCATGCACCAGAACAGTTCACCTGTAGACACTCCCTCTACAAGCTCCAGTTGCTTCCCCAGCACCTGAGCCCAGAGTCAGCTTTACCTGGGTAGCTCAGAAGAACTAAGGACAGTGGACCTTGGTTCACTGAAGAAGCCAGAGCAGGAAGGTTGTCTACCCTTATAGTGAGGGAGGCATCACCATTACTGAAGGAGCACAGAACTGTTAGCCTGTAAAATGGAAGGAACAGGTAAATCTTACATTCATATGTAGGATACCCAGGACTAAGTATTACCCAAAGAGGTTTCCAGACGCACCTGAATTCACTGTCCCTGGAGATAATGCGCAGTGGAAGGTCTGCCCATAATGCTCTCACCTCATTCTCATAAACTATCCTCTCTCCATCAAACTGAGAAGAAATAATAACATTAGTGAGGGCATAATCAATGCACAAGGCCCTGCCCACCAGTCCTGGCTACACACTTACCCAATACCTGGTCCCACACCCTTTCAGTGGGACATGAAACCAAACTCTGTCATTCAAAGGAGACTTAAAGGCTGGTCGGCATGCAGAATCTCTGAGCCTTAACGTATCCAGATCTAATGGTGGTGTAGTACTGTCAGCAAGGACTTCAAAATCCATGTACCCATCCTGAGTACATACAGCAGCTGTAACAAAGGTTCACATTAAGTTGTCTCACCAGTCAGTGAGAGCTCAATCTGCCAAGAGCTGTTGTGTTCTGGCTGCAGAACACATCCCTGTGAAGGACTAGTTCAAGAACAAGCCATGCTAAAAGACCACTGAGCAGCACATTGGACTGAATCCATTGTAAAAGTCAGTCACTTACCTATTGGTGCATGCTTGTCACAGGGGCACTCTGGATGCATCACCATTGCCGTGGTCTTCCCATTGAAGTGAAAATCCAGTTTTAAAGAGGGCATGTAAGACTGAAGTCCTGAGCAGCTCTCCCCATGTAGCTGAAAGACAAGAGTTACTTCCCTAGAGTGTAGATACAAGAGCTTATTTTAACACATGCATGTGTTAGAGCTGTTTCACTTGCCCTGGGGCCCTGGTGCTCTTCACACTCAGCTAATAAGTCAATTTGCATTGCTCCAGGTAGGTGAAATACCAACCCACTCCAAAAGGAATATTTTCAACTCCAGCTGTTTTTGCCAAGAGACTTCATGAAGCAAGTTACCTTTGAGTAATGCCCATCCATAATAAAATCAGTTTACATTCATCTTAATCAGAACCACCCTCAGCCAGCCACAGGGCACATGGTTGACTTGACAGGGGGTTAGTCAAGGTCAAAGCCACTGTGCTCTGGTCCTCAGTAAACACCAGGGAGTTGTCATCACACCAATTCCTGTGATTTGAGGACTAGAACTCACCCTGGACTTCAGGTCTCTCCTGCTAATATGCAGCTTGACCCCCCTCTTTGTGTCCAGAGCAATCCCATTTTCCTGGAGCTGGTCCACAGGAATGGTCTTATTCTCTACACCCACAGCCATAAGGGTCCCTGGGAAGGCTGGGATGGCAACAGTCATGTGTGTTGTATTACAGCTTGCTGGACCTGCAACAACATCATTAAATATAACACCAGTTTCCGCAGAGCAGAAGTCGGCCAGTTTCTGACTTTATCCATGTATTACCTGGTGCACAAAGCATTCTTGACTCCACAGTCAGTCTGTATTCAGGAGGGCCATACATGAGCTTGAATGCCACAGTGTAGAGCACCTTATCGTTGTGCTAACAAAGAAGGTACAGAGTTCTATTAGAGAGTACTCAGCTCATGATCCATCATAAGCCAAACCCTGCAGAGCCACATACTCTGTCCACTTCAGGACTGCTGCTATTCATGTCTGCAACAGCAGTTTCTCCCCATCTCAACACCCTTTCAAAAAGGTATCTGCTCATGAGGCCACCAGTCAGATGATTACAGTTATAGTTAGTTATGTTTATAGTTAGAATCCTATTTATACAGAAGCACACACTCTGCTTCCCCATTCTAAGGGGCTGAGCAGTTCAGTTGCAGCTCTGCAGAGTCAAATAGCTTTGCCCACACCTTCTAAGCACAGCACTGCATCAGCTGGACACCAGCTCTGGCCATGACCTATAAGTCTACAGGAGGGAGATACCTAACCTCTGCTAAAACAACACTGTCTCCTCAGTGCTACATCTCTTCACTTACCTTGTAGGAGACAACTCCAGTGGCAGTAAAGGACACCTGAAAGATCAGGTTGTGGCCATCAGCTAGAAAGTTGTAGCCTTGCTGCATGGCTTGTCCAAGGCTGAGCTGTTGTATTCTAGTCCCATCATCAATTAATAGAGTCCAGGCCAATGGAGTTGCTGGAACCTACAAAGCAGGAGATCCTCTTTTAGGAAGGGAAAGCACAACAAAGCAGAAGCAGCAAGGCATTACACAACTCTTCACCCTGCAGGGCTGCTACCTTGCAGGTTTTACATTCAAACTCCCTATATTGATAGTATAGATTTGGGCTTCCCAACAAGATTCAAGTGCCTCAGAAGAGTGAACTATTCTGGCTTAGAGATATCATGCTCTGTTTAAATATGAAACCCAAGTACTCCCACACCCTCCCTTTGCAAGAAAGAAGGCACATACCATATGTTCATCACCAGAGTCTGGAATGAGTCTTGGGAAAGTAACCTGGAACACAGCACAGGGTTAGACCACAGGAACAGTGACCACAAGCCCACAGCTTTCTAAGAAAAATCTCTGCTATGATTTTCTAAAGTGGACAGTTGGCATCAGCATTGCAGTTTCCCCTGCAATAGGGATGGAGTGAGACCATGTGCATCATTAATGACCATTTGCAAACCAGCTCTTCAAAGAGCTAGTGGCCATGCCAAGATGGACATACAGCCAACAGACCTCCCTGAAGCTGACTGGAGCTTTCCCAGCTTTCTGCAGATCCCAGCCATGCAGTGCCAGAAGACAGCTATGCTGACTTGCAAGCCCCTAATTGAAGTCTATATCACTCTCATCCCTCTACTTACTGCCATGAAGTCTTTTGTACAGTTTGTTACATCAGCAAAGAAAGGAGTAGTGATTTCATCTGCATGAACAGTGTTGCAGTGGGCACTGTAGGTTACATTCTTCTCCTCTCCCATTGTGTCATTCACCATCAGCCTCAATCTTAGCCAGTGCTGATCATGCTATAGAAAAGAGACCTTAATTAGAAAGAAGTCACAGTACTCAATGCAGCATGAGGACAACTAAAAGCCATTAAGACTAAGCTCAAACTTCAGAGTTGTTTTAAGCATTTGTATCAGTGTAAGGGCAATATGAATTGAAATTCTAAAAGCCCTCTTGAAAAGAATGAGTTCTCTAGGAAAGCATGGGGTCAGAAGGCTAGGTTGAAGAGCAGAAGGTACCAAGACAAGTGCAGGAGCCAAGAAGAAAGCCTTCAAGGACTGGCAGGCTGTAGCACCAGAGAGTGAGCTGTTCAAGAAACAAGTTAAACGCCAAAACCAAGAGTCTTCTGGTATTTCACATACCTATAAGCAACTGATATCAGCAGATGCTCTCTCCTTAAGGCTAATTTGGGTTAGTGTTCCACTTACTATCCTACCTCAATAGCTACAAATAGCATGCATTGTTAATTGCTCTCTCAATATACATATGTGTAAATAGAGTTGTGCTATGAAACTCTTGGACCTTATCCACTTCCCTACAGTATGTTGAAGTAGCTCTCAATTCCTCTACAGGAAAACATAACATTTATGACAGTGTCTTAGAGGGTTTAATACCCAGTTTCAAGAATAAGTATTAGGTAACCATTTAGTGAGTTTGTTTTGAACTACTTCAGTCATGACCTGCTCTTACGGAATTAATTTAAGCATTTAGTTTAAATTATGGAATAGTTTAATCATTTTTTCACTCTTGAAGAAAGCTAAAGCTAGAAACCCTACTAAACTCAGTCCTGACCAGGAAAAACCCACTCCAGCACAGCACCTCTCCAGAATGGAGACCCTTTTACCTCCAGGCTAGTGCAGTTGACAAACAAGACACTGAGCAACAGCCTCTCATAATCCACAGTGTGGTCACAGGACACCATCTCCTCACCACTCACATCTGTGGAGAAGACAAAAGATTAGTCCTGCAGGCACCTACTTTCAGGCCACAGCAGAAAGGGCCAGAAAGCACATGTCCACATCCAATACCTACCCACAACATACACAAGCCAGGAGTAGTTGCCAAGCTCTCTGGAAAACTCAACTTCCATCCTATCCCTGTGACAGGTCACATTCTCTGCAGAGGGAAGACCACAGTCAGTTCCCCCCTCGCTCACCTGGAAGCACATACCCTGTGAGCCAGCCCCACTTCAGAGACCCCTTCCACACCAAGGCAGCTCCAAGCAAACCTTAAGCCCCCATCTACACCGCTACAGCTCAGAGAGGCCTCATTACCCAAGAGATCCTGATCCTCCCAGCCATCAGCACGAGGGGTTAAAGGCAGCAAAAATCCAAACAGGAGCAGCAACCTGCAAGCAAAACCAGAACCAAATGAGAAAGCAGTGAGGAAAGTAACCAGCTCCCCATCTCATCCCAAAACACACCACATCCTTGAGGAGCACAGGCACCACTGGCCCTCAACCAGCCCCATCCACTCCCTGCAACCACAAGCTCACTCCCAGGCTGCCCAGGGAGGACTATATAGGACATGGGGCAGCTCCACACAGGTGCAACCTTTCTGCTGCCCGCGGAGCAGGGAGCTTGCACCTGCCTCTCGTTGGGGTGCAGTCTCCTTGCTGCAGAGAGGGGAGCTTACAGGAAATCTTAAGGTGATATTAAATCTTTAGCATGGGTTGTTCTTTCCTTCTATTTTTAAGGCATCCTTTTTCTTGCTCTCATAGTTTACTCTCTTTATTCCCTTGCCAGATGTTGCATAGAAAAAAAATGCACATCTTTTGGCAGTTATTTTTTAAAAAGGATATTTCTGTGCAGCTTTGATTTTCTTATGATTTTAAGCAATTCCACTGGTAGACCAGTGTGTGACTGAGAATATTTTGTTCCCCTGTATGGGCATATCTGCAATGCTGATATAGATCTTTTTAGGATAAAAACATGAGCAGCAGGTTAAGGAAGAAGAGAAGTCCTAAATCAGATCTTTAGATTGGAAGATATCCGGGGGCTTTGGTTGGGCTGTCATTGTTCAAAGCTGTGGGGAAGAGGCCTGGAAAGAAAAATCTCAGATTTATGTTGTCTTTCAGCTTTCCCAATGCTTTTGATCTCAGACAGGCTTGTAAAAAACTCATATATTTAAAAGTAATTGAACTCTTGAGATGTGAGAAAGCAAAAAGATTATAGGAACAGGGGAAAATTAATATTATGGATGATAAATTAGGAATGGGAAGTTAAATTTGGCTTCAGGGAATAATAAATTTTGTGTTAATATATCATATGTTCATGTAAAATGTATTCATTTATATTTTTTATAGTTATAGACCTATACCTAGAGTAGATTTAATTTTTCCCAGCCAAGTGACAGTAGCCTCATTTCTCTTAAAGATTAAAGTTGTGAGAAGAGCTTGTCTGTCAACTGCTGGTAGGTACCAAAGTGCCAGGAACTTGGACGGGACAACAGCATGAGTGGAGGCAGGTGGCTGGCAGAGCATGTGGTGCCGTCAGTACGCAGCATAGCAAAGCAATACGATCCATACAGGCAGAGCAGATGACTAGTGCAAGTAATTTTAAAAACTACATTATTTAGAAGACTCTCTTTAACTCATACCCATGTGAGGACATGGCAAATGCAGAGTTAAAGCTGTTATGCAAGTGGAGATGCTAAGTGTGCATGATGCTACTCATAGCAATAAGCAGGACCTAGCTCAGATCCGTAATTACAGCAGAGTAAATAGCACCTGATGTCAGTAGCAAAAAAAGATATTACACTTCTGCTTTTGCCATCAATAGGATTAGCATGTAGCTAACCTTTGGCAAGAAATTAACTTCCCAGAGACTCCAGACTTCACAAACACACGTCATCTACCTTTTTTTCCTTTCTCTCTATTTATACGATCAGATTAATTGTTTTCAAATACAATGATTATACAAAAAATTAATGAAATAAACTCTGAAGCCAGGCACAGCTTTATTGTATAATATATATATTTTTTATTTAGCTTGGGTTTAGCTAACACAGTAGAGGGCAACAAGTGTTTCAGGTATATGTCCTTTAAAGAATTACAGAAATGAGGTACTTTCAGGCAGTCAAATCCAATGTAAAGTCAAGCTTACTCGTAATTTCCCCACCCCTGATTCCCAGCTTCATTATGTTGGTGGAAAAGCTGTAAGTCCCAGGGAGCTTTGGATCACGTTCCCAGAGTTTGGCTGCCTCTGCGCTGGTAAAAACTCGATCCCACATCACACCGGAGGGACACAGCTTGTGCAGGGGAACCTGCAGAGGCCTGGGCAGCGGTGATGCACAGTCCCCTTGCAGAGGGACAGCAGATTAATGCCTGAAACACAAAACTATCTCCATGGCTTTCATTTATTCTTCTGCTTCAAAACCCTGCAAGGTCTCCTCTTCCAATCCTCTGCTTTTCTCTTTTGCTTGTTTGGTTTCCTAATTGTTAGGAAAAAAGGCATTGCCCAAGAGCAATGCCGAACACCCCTGAGCACTGGGGCGTTGCATATGGAGAGCACAGATCACCTCAACATCAATGCACTTTTCTGTGGGCTTTGGCTGTCCCTGTCCCTCACACATGGGCAACAGGACAACATTTGAGACACCAGTGAGCTCAGCGTGGCTTCCTCGGGACTGTTTGTAGCACTGCTGATGGCACTATGGGAAAAAAAACAAAAAACCAAACCAACACAGAGCCAAGGCAAAGGCTTTAGCAATGCCAAGAGCCCAAATGCCAGGTCAGGACTCCTGTTTTGAGCATTCCCAGCAAAAACTCTTATTTGCAAATGTTGCTATGATACAACAAATAGCATCACTGCTTCTATCCCTACATAAGTCCCCCAGTCTGCTTTTATATGCCTAGTGTGGGCAGGTGTTAAGGTGTGCAGGTGAGGAAAGACAGGGCTTTGGCAGAGTTGGCTTCATTGCTTTTCAATTTTATGTCTCTCTCCCTATGGATTAGGGCCTGGCTCCTGAAATGCCGGGTGCAGGCAGACTGCAAGGGCTGCCCTTGGACCCCCGGCTCGAGCACGGTTACACCTGAACACAGATAACATCAGGATGGGTCTTGGGCAGTACTGATGTGGGTCACTCTCAACCTCCCCGTGGGAACCTGCTGCTCAAGACATCCAGCACCAGTGTCCTTGGGCACAGCAGTTTTGCTTCTGTAAGGAGTGAAGAAATAAGCTTTTATTGTTGTTTAAATGTTGTCGTCATCTCTGAATTGTGTAGCCACAATAACCCGTGTGACTAATTTCATTCTTCCTTAAGCCCGTTAGTTCCAAGGATCTCATTAGACAAGCAGAGACTTACTTACCTCCCCCAGTATGGCCTTGACCATACCACGGCTGGTGCTTATAAAAGCTGCGATGAGGAAATGTTGTGCTGGATAATACTTCATGCAAAACAGCTGGCACAACAACATCACTGTTCAGAGGGGGCACTGAGTTACCTAGAATAATGTAAGTAATGATGCTCTAGTGTTTCAGCCTAAATAGTTTGTTTAAACTGGTAATATTTTATTTAAGATAGTTCTCAAAAAAATAGATATATAATCAGAGACATAGCAAAATCCAGTAATAAATCAAAACTACTAGTTAAATAATTCATTAGCTTACAACACCACATACCATCACAACAGAGTTTTTGCTGAGCTTGGTAAGACATTTCAATTGGGAGTGGAATGGTTTTGAAGTTCTTTTCAAACCCCAAAAGAAAAGCTTCATTCTGACACTCAGGGACTTTAAAAAGTTCACAATTTCGAGCTTTAGTCTCAAAAGAATAATCTCCATTCAGGCTGAGAAATTTAGCTCATTTGATGTTGAATCATTTATTGCATTTTAAGTTGAGGGGTTTGGATGGGACAAAGATGAACAAATACCAAGAGTTTAGAAACAGATGGAGATTTTGTTTGGTCTTTTTTCTTTCTTTTTTGTGATGCCCACTTTTGTGACATAAATAACAGTAAAGCTTGCAAAGTCCTGGAGCTTCTCTTCAACTGACATGGGTTTTGCTTTACCTCTAATTAAAACTTGTAACAATAGTTTCCCACTTAGCATTGTACAGAGTAACACTCTTTTAAAATCCATATTTTCAGAAGTTAGATTATAAAAATCACTCTGAGATCAACCCTTTGTGTGCTGAATTAATTAACAGAAAATTAATGGACTTCTGTAGCAGACATCAATAATCTTGAAAAATGAAAAGGTCTCTTTTGCCACCAACTCACTTTCATGGGTGTAGCTGACAAGGCGAAACATCAATGTACAAGAAAAACGTTATCTCCTCTCTTCTACCAGGCCCTGGTGGCATATGCAGTATGTGCATTGGTGATTACTTTACACTCTTGAGAGTAAAAAAGCTTACAATACCCAGTAAAGGACACAAACTTCAGTGGCATCAAGAAACAGCTAATCTTACATATACATACATATATATATATATATGTATTACCTGTCTTTGTTCTGCAACAGCTAGTCTTTTCTAGTAGCTGTGAACTTAACTCAGTGCTGAGCCCGATTAAATAGAAAGTGGAACAAATTACTGCATTTTTTTATCGAAAAAGTATTAACGGCAGTGCAGTGAACTTGAAAAATAGCTGAGGGTAAGATTGTCTTCTACTGCAGGGACGGAGGTGGCCTGGTGAAGCCTGAGATGGCAGGACAGGCTGTGTCTGTGGGAGACATGGAGGAAAGCCAGGGCTTTATTTGCTCCTACCTAGACTTGGTAATTCAGTTTCAAACCTGTCACGGGATCTGACTGACTCTCCTTGCCCTCATGGACGAAAAATGCTGGTACAAGTTTGTTCTTGAGGAACCCTTCAAACCCTGTCTGAGAAAATAATTAAGAGAGAAAGCCCATTTGGAGAGGTCTCCGGTCTGTTACATGGGTGGCATTGTGGGAAGTAAATGAGGTGGCACTCCGTTCAGTAATTGCACCAGCTCTGGACAATGAGTTGGTTTGCAATTGCAACTGCTTCAGTAACGGGCATAATAAACGACAAAACCTCACTGCTAATTGCTGAGGGTAAATTCTCTAAGATACAGGTTAATTCAGTTAGTCATAGAAAAGAGCTCGACAAAAATGAACATCTGGCAGCTGTTGTGAAGCTGACCAGAAAAACAGATAGACTGCAGCATTTTATTAAGCAGCAGGTAGTCTCTTGCTGATTTCTTCTCAGCTACAGTTTTCAAACTGACCTTTTACAGGGTTTTCTCTTAGTAATTCTTTTGAACCTAAAAATTAGAATTACAGTCTAACTCTATAAGGTTCTACTTGTAGACGTAGCCCTTAACACCACTGAAATCAGGGGAAATAATTTCTGAGGCAAAAAGTGGTTATGTGAGATGGGGACAGGACCCATCTGTTCCCAAGGGACTCTGTGATTCTGTGACCAGGCTGGGGCAGTGGGTGCAGACCCACCATGTTCCCATTTCTGGAATTCCCCATGCTATCCTGAGGAAACCCTGCACATTTTTTTGCATCTAAAACAAAGATTGCAATACCTGTTAGATCAATGTAAATTTGCCAAGTGCATTAAGATCCTCAAATGAAATGCAATTTGCAGTTTAAAGGATCCCACACCAGGCTGTGGTTTTGCCTGCTGTGACTTGCAGACCTGCTGGTGGTTTTATCCAAACACCTCCCTGGTCCTGACAGGCTTGTTTCCATCTGCACATCCATCTGTGCACACGAAACGGCTTCATGGATGTGCCTGGTTTGCTGGGGGAGAGGTTCATTTTTCAGTGCAGCAAGCCAGTAAATTATAGGTTACGAAGGACTTCACCAGTAAAGGGAACTGCTTATGCATTTCACCCTATCAAAACTCAGAGATACTTTGTGACTTAGGGTGGAATCTCATCAATCTCATTCGTGGCCTTATGAAGGTTTATTTAAGGGTTTTTTTGAAGTTCAAGATCTTTTTGAAGTTTTCTCAGAACAGTTAAGCAAAGACACAGAGAAGATGAATGAATCCCCTCTATGACTAACTAGTCAAATATGCAACAAATGGTAAACGGCAGAGTCACCTTCCAGAAAATGAAAGCATTCACGACAACATCGCCCTTTTACCTATGCAGAGCTGCAGATGAGCTGCCTGCTGGGATGAACTTTGCCTCCTCATTTCCATCCTCACAGGGACGTCTCAACTTGTAATCATTAATGAACGATCCCTGTAATGGAAGGGTGACTCTGCAGCCCAGATATCGCTCAGAACTGCTTTGGGAAAACAGAAGTTACAGAAAATGTCGAGCAGGTATCACAAAGCAGCAGCCGACGGCAATTTGGACCTCTTGAAAGAAGCCACTAGGAAGGACCTCAATACTTCAGATGAAGATGGGATGACGCCCACCCTTCTGGCAGCATACCATGGGTATCTAGAAGCTCTGGAAGTCATATGCCGGAGGGGGTGAGTGAATCAGCCTCCATTGCTTAAAGCTTGTGCCTTAAAACTATAATTAGTGTGTCATTTTTCTAATGCCTCAATGACCTCAGACCCAGAAGGCTGAAAATCATGGTCATTTCTTTCAGTGCATTGTCAAGAATTGTTTCTCTTTGTTCGCAATAGTGTAGACCCAGAAGCTGCGAGCAGGTCTGTATGTGCGGTCAGTGACGCTGCATCGACATGAGCGGGACCTGCTCGTACCTGGGGCCTGCAGGGAGCGGAGAGAGCAGGGCCCTGGGGCCTCCCCTGGCTGTAGTGGAGAAGTTGGCCAGCAGCCTTTGATGAGAGCATCTCTTTGAAAGTGGCTCTAGAGAAATGCACTGTCTGAAACATTTTGAGCAAAAAACCTCTCCCATGTGCTTCCAAAATGCAGTTAGTAGACCCTTGTGAAGGTTTAATGCTTTCCAGAGGCAACTCACAACCACTAGCTTTGAGACAGTAACATCTAAAACTGATATTTCTCTGCTTTTTATAGTATTAGCAACTACCATCATGCTAAAAATGAGAACGCTGTTTCAGAAGCTGGGGTACGAGACTTGCAAACTGGAAAAAAAACAGAAGTAAAGTTTTCTACAGGTGTATTTTCTGATAGTAATATTTCTGTTTGGTGTCATGGAAATGTACTACATTCCTGAAATGTATTGTTGAAATGGTAACTACCTCCCCACCCTCTGTACTCTCTTGCTTTGAGCCTAACTTTTAAGCTGTGATTCTGTAATAAGATCTAACCAAAGAAAATCTGCTCTTGTGTAGAGATATATTTAATAAAATGTTCTTTCTGGGCTAAGATGAAGATTAGGTTGACCTGTATTTTCAATCATAATAGATTAAAGAAGCTTGGAAGGGAAAGTTGAGTAACCATTATAATGTATCTGAGTTTTCTTTTATTAAAAATATAATTGAAATATGGAATGAAAATAGGTTTTTCATAGATTCACTTTACTGCTCATTGAGTTCAGGTGTGGCTGTAATAACACAATAAAAAAGACCTTTGGACTGCATGGTTATCGCTGTGTCCTCGGGAGAAGCAAAAATAGATTGACGGTTTTTCAACTCCTATAAATAAGGCAGCTCCAAGGAAATATCTGGAGTCAACAAACACTTGTGTCTGAACACCTACAAGACAGAACGACTAGCTAAGGAACAAATAACAACATAATTTTTCTCAAAGTTTGAGTGAAAAAGCTGATAGAAGTCACAGCGGATGACACAAAGATCAGAAATTCTATGTATTTGTTGTTTAATGTATTTCTAACTCTTCTTCTTGGTAAAGGACAGCTTTGGGACAGTATTGCCCTCAAAATCTTCAAACATATGCATTCACACCCATTTTAATCCAGGATTTCTTGACACAATCAGCAGGCTGGGGCTGTCAGAGACAGGGCTGTAATCTCACTGGTTTTCTTGGGAGAAGCTGCATTTTGGACGACATTCAGTCTGTTCTGCAGTCAGTTAATGTTTTCTTGAAAGAAAGTATTGCAATTATTTTTAAGAAATTAATCCTTTCCTTGAAGAGATTTCCTGACAAAAGCACTGATATACAGGACAGTTTTCTTCAGAGTGGTTGCAGACTTTAGGACTCTGAATCTTGCAACCCATTCAGCCCTTGGAAAACGTAGCAATACTAACAATAAAACCCTTTCATCTTGAAATAGTTTATCATCCCAGGCATCAAGAGATGTTTTCTCTGCTTGCTTTGCAGGTGCATGAATAAAGGCAAGACCAAGTAGGAGATCTGCTCTCTTTTGTGCGAGCCTCTTTCTTGGGAAAGCAGGGAAAAGAGGAGTATTAGAACCCAAATTAGATGTCAAACCTTATCCAAAAGTCCCACTGAGCTGGGAACAGACACTCCAGTTTGTGAATCGTTTGAGGCCCAAAGCCTGGCAGGCTCTGGGGAGAGAAGGGACCACAAACAGCCGCGAAGGGACCCGGGGAGGATGGGTGACCCGGCCCTCCCAGGGCTCAGGATAATGCAGCCCCTCCACTAGTATGGGAATTACAGTCTGGCGTGTTCAGCCACAGTCAGGCAGCTCCCCCGGGCAGAGCCACGGAAGCAGAAATATGTACACATGGTTTCCATATGCCTAAGAGGAGAAACTTTGATCCTCAGCTGCCGCCTCCTTGTAGAAATGCCTGTGCTCTCGCAGCCTGGCATCCCCAACCTCTCTTTAGCCTGCGGAATTTCAGGCTGAAGGATTTTTTTCAGATTTGGCCCTCAACAAATATGTTAGTGCATTGTTTCAGAGATACTCACAGCCAGAGATCAAAGCCTGAAGGAGATTTTGTGATAGGACATACTATTTCATTCATAGTACAGCTGCTGTGGAACAGATCTCCAAGTCATTGAAATGTTCAAACCCCCAAGAGTAGAAATTCTCCTTGTAAACTTGGCCCCTGGCTCTGAAGTTATTACTTGGGCTACTGTGGCCGCCTTGGTTATTGGTTGCAGACGACTCGAGCTCTGTTCTGAACCATTGCTAATGTTGATCCTGCCAAATATGGAATAAAAGATTCAAGCTGCTTCTCGTCTGCAGGCAGTTCAGTGTGAAGTCAGTGCAAGAATTAAGAAGAAAGCAGTACTTTTCACTGGCTTTAAATTCAATTGAAAAGATGTGGTATTTTATTTTCAAATCAGCTTCTGCTTTTCAAACCCCATGAGCAAAAGCAGCTTAAGGAGAACAAAGGAGTCAAGAAAAATAACAGCATCTATCTGAGCTTACTCTAATAGCAGTGGAGATGAATGTGTAATCAGGGCTTTACTCTTAATCATTTACCAATTAACTACCAAAAAGGTTACTTCATGCGCTCATTAAATATGCATCACTGTGGCTAGTGGAGAATCCTCCTAACATTGCCCCTACACTTGACATGCAAAATGGAAGAGTCACCAAAAAAAGACTGTAAAATATGCCACACAAAGGCTATTGAATCCCTTTTGCCATGAATTCCAATAAGTGCAAGTCGAAGCCTGAGCCCACTTGGAGCCGCCAGCAGCCGCGCAGCCGGAGCTGCAGCCCTTGCCTGCCCCCAGGGCTGCTGGTTCCTGCCCTGTGGCAGGGGCAGGTGGGCCCGGCCGTGGCAAAGCCAGCGCTGCCAGCAGCCCTGCGGCCCTGGGTGGCACAACACAAACACCCCGGCTCCGTCATGCGTATAGAATCATAGAACCATCTTGGTCGGAAGAGACCCTCAGGATCATTGAGTCCAACCATAACCTAACCTAACTCTAGCACTAAACCATGTCCCTAAGAACCTCATCTAAACACCTTTCAAATGTCTCAAGGGACCCAAAATCTTTAACAGCTTCAGAGCCAGGGGCCAAATTTACAAGGAAAATTTCTACTCTTGGTGGTTTGAGCATTTCAATGACTTGGAGATCTGTTCCACAGTCGCACTCAGGCCCAACACGTTTGCTTAATTCAGACAGGTAGGAATTGGAGCTTATGCCGCACATGCAGCCAAACTCAGTGCTCGTGTAAGCAGGTGCACTGCTGGTCTAGAGGATGGAGCTAAGCTGGCTCATTTTAATTGGGCTGTACTCCTCATAGCAAAGCAGAGCTGAATGTTTAATATCTGTTGAATCCCACTGCAGTGTTATGCTTGGGTACGTCCAACTCACCATATGCTATTTTCCTTCCCAGAGGTGATCCGGACAAATGTGACATCTGGGGGAACACTCCTCTCCACCATGCTGCTTGCAATGGTCACATCCACTGTGTTTCTTTTTTGATCAACTTCGGAGCCAATATCTTTGCTCTGGACAATGATCTCCGCACTCCCCTGGAGGTGGCAGCCAGCAGAGATCGCAATGAATGTGTCCGAATCCTGGACAAAGCCGCCACTGAGCAGAACATCCTGAACCCAAAGCGGGTCTCCAAACTCAAAGCACAGGCCCAGAGGAATGTGGAGAAACAAATCAAGGAATGTGAGAAGCGCCAAGAGAAACATCAGCATGAAATGAATAGGACATATATGAAAGAAAATGTTGGCACAGTAAATTCTTCCAAGGGGACACACTCCAGAGTAAAGTTGCCTAGTCTATTTACTTCAAATACAACAAGTCCTTTCTCCAAAAATCTGAAAGATACCTTCAAACTTAGGGCAAAAAAGACAACTGACAGCACAAGAAGCCAGGAAACACAAAGCAGTGGCCAAGAGGAAGGTACAGGTAAGAGAACTGTGATGCATTTGTTCGATGAGAAAGAGGAGGATGAATTACTGAATGACCTCGGAGAGAAAAACTTTTCTGATAATGACAGCCAGCTCTCCATCTTTAAGCGGCCAGGTCTCGGCAATATTGTATTTGGAAGGAATTTGGCTGCAGACGTAAATCCTGAAACAGTGTCTTCTGAGAAAGAAGATATAAGCTTTAAAATGTCCAGCGAGCTCTTTCAGTATGAACATGCTGAGAATGGCAACAAAGATGATGCTGAAAATGGTGCTGATATCCCCTGGCATGAAGAAGTTGTTGTTTGGGATGATGAGGAAGCAGAGAACACACCCCTTGAGGTATTTCTGGCATCACAGATGCTGGATGAGTTTCTTCCAGTCTTCATGAGGGAAAAAATTGATTTAGATGCCCTGATGCTATGTTCTGATGAAGATCTACAGAGCATTCAGATGGAGCTTGGGCCAAGAAAGAAAGTCCTGAATGCTGTGAATAAAAGAAAAGAAGCACTCAAGGACCCTGGAAAGACTGTAGATACTTGCTTATAAATTAACAGACCTGTTGCTGTGACTGCACGCTGATTCATTATCTTTTCCTCTTTCTGAAGAGCATGCAATTCTTTTCAGACATCTGCCAAAGCAAAAGGTGGAGAGGTTACCAATTGCTGTAGAAAGTAGAGAAAGGATAAAGATTTTTCCCTCTGTATGAATGGCTGTGGCACGCAGGATATTATTAATTCAAGCATATTCTGTCAAAAAGACTGAATGTGAAGGCAAAACCCCCAAAGCTCTAGATTTAAAGCTTTTTCTCTCTGAACTGTTTATGGGGATTGGATTCCTTCTCATCAGAACAACTTAAAATATTAGTGAACGCCAGCCACACTCCTTAATAAAGCCCTTTCCTTCTCCAAAACCACAATGCAAAGAGCATTTCCAAAGCTTGAGAGCTTCAAGTTTTCTCTGTTTGCTTCTGTCAGATTGCTACAAACTACCCTTCCTGCTACTGATGATATGTTAGAAATAACACCTGAATCTTGATTTCAGCTGAGGTTTATTGACTTCAATAGCCTCTGAATGAATGTAAATCACACTAATTTACAGCAAGTTTCATGTTCTTGTCAGTAATGTGTTTTGCTACTGTATTGATACTAATTTAAAACACATAAAGTACCTCACCAAGAGATGTCCATTATGAGCTGTATATTCTTTTCTCTTGTCTCATCAGGCTGGACACAGTTGCCAGCACCCATCATGTCCTAAATGGCATCAAGACTGCAATACTTTTAACTACAAGAAGCTGAGGCTCTGTTTTCAACCTTTGTGATCTGTTTTGGTATATCCTCAACTTGGTTCCTCTACGGTGCATTTTCCATGCAAAGCCCCAGAAAACAGAACTCTTACCATACCACATTTTCTGTTGGTTGTCATCAGCCTTGGTCTAAAAACTGCATGTAAGTGGGCACACACACACACACACAGCTAGTGAAAAGAAAATGAAGCTGTGCTGCTGTGGAGGATCCCTTTCCTTACAGTCCAGAGGCATCCACAGCTGGGTTCCCCTCATCTCCCTCGGGCCAGTTCCCTTAGGAAACCAGAACTATCTGATGTGAATTAGTCACTCCCGTTGAGCTTTGTGAATCTAATAGGGTTTTACAACAGCCATGCTCTAGCTAAGATCTCAGATTTTATAGGCATAATTATTAGCAGAACTTCTATATTTAGATATCTTTGATAGATTTCCATTTGTCACCCATGTTTTTTTTTCCTTAGGGGTATGCTGCATTTGTGGACAGGAACTCTGGTTAATAATCTACTTTTTTCATTCCTCTTTCTTCTAGTTACCTTGATATGTATATTATAATTCCTTTCCCTAGCTGGACTTTATATTGCATTCTTTCCTCCTTGGATTCAATCAGTTGACATTTTCTTCTATTAAGCAGTTGAATCAAAGTCTTGTTCTGTGCAACCTTAACTGATTGCTGTGCTCAGCACAATAATTAAACCAGACAGCATCTCCCTAGATTCTGTGCTGTTAACCTTGCTGGGTTGTTTTCATTTCGGCTAAGAAACTCCCAAACATTTAACAAAGCAAGAAGGACATGATGAATCTTGCATATTTGAGGGCATATGATGAATGGGTTTTGAAAGGTCACATCCTATCCTTCTCAGTCACATAGCTGATGTAAAAATGCAGGGCACTCCCCATCCTGGAGATGCAGACACTTCTCACTCCCCCAGCAGCAGCAAGCTGAGCTACATCGCTCTCCACATCCTCACCTCCCTGCAGCACTCAACTCCACCATCCCCAGCATAAAGGGGTGAGACGAGGTCTGTGCTGCCCTGATGACTTCTCTCTGGAGCAAAGTGGTGAGCATGATGCACCTTTTCCGGCCAGATTTTAAATAATTGGGTTAGATCCACGTATCCAAGGAAATGCTTTCAAAAATTCTGCTAAGAATTTCACTGCTGGGAGCCAGGTAGGAGAGAAGGCACCTGGAGAAGTTACACCTTAGGGGGAATCAGGCTCCAATTATCTCTAAATTGCATGGAAAAAATCTGCCTCTTTGCACACTCATCTGTAAATTTGCCCAGCTGCTGCAGCCTCTGACAGCCAGAGATAACCGCAGAGACTATCTGCACATAAACTGATTGACTCCATTGTCACAAGCACCCAGTGTGTTTCAGTTTGTCCCCAGGTACTCACAGTAACTCTATGGAACCAGCAGATAGAGCACAAGATAGAGTCCCTTGTTCTTCTGGAGCTGCATCCAGAGACAGAATAAGCAGCCCCAGCACACCCCACACAACACATTTTTAGGCAACTGAATGAACCTAGTATGCATACCCTTTCAAAATAAGGTTTTAAAAAGTGCAATACTGCCAGTCTTTTTCTTGCAGAGTCATCCTGGAAATTGGTCTCTGGTACAAAGTGGCCAAGTGGAACAACCAGGGAAAAAAAATAAAAAGGAATGCTCACATTTCAGGTTTTTTCCCCACTCACGTGCTTTGCTGCTTTCCAATTTTTTTTTCCACTAACTCCTGCTTTTTTTATAATCTGTAAGTATTTAAATTAGTGAATCCTAGATCTGACTCCCCAGTAACATTTGTACAGCGCAGTTCAGTTGAAGAGACTTCATGTTCCACATGTGCAATCTTCCAGCCCAATCCAAACCCAATCATAAACCCACAGGATCTCACACGATCACAGCCCTGCCAAGTACAAGATTCTCCTTCCTTAAGGATTAATACTCTGCATGGGACAGACGGAGGAGGGGATGTGGAGCACCGGACAGTGACTGCAAAACTGAGAATCACAGTGGAGCAGAGCAGTCTCATTTTTTCCTCCCTTTGCATTCAGTGATCACATTTACTGAGAGTGTAGTCACTGCAACAATTTGAATACTTTCTTCCTCATCTTCAAAAACCAAACACACACCAAAACAAAAGTAACAGACAACAAAATGACAGTCAAAGAAAACCAGCAATATCTATTTATTTTCAACATAACACAAGTTACATAATTTCTTGTGGCTCTGATTTGCAAGAGAAGGAAACATGAAAATTAAGGCTATTATTTCCCCTAAAAAAAAAAAAAAAAAAAAAAATCTAAAGACAGCATCCAAGCAACTCCCATTGTAATTGAATCGAATTCTCTTCATGTATTCAGAGGTACAAGGCTGAAGCCAGACTCCCAGAACCTCCAATTGCCAATGAAAGCAAAGAACACTGTGGGTTTTCAGAACCGGGTTTTGGACTGGTTCCATCTACTTTTAAAGTGCATGGTTTGTAGAAGAATACATGTGGAAAAAAACCCTGTATTTGTCTTCTTCTGAAACACTATGTCTCACTCCAAGTCAGAAACCTTGTTTTACACAGGCACAGAATTAAAATAATATTGTCATAAATATTACAGTAAGTTCAAGTTTCCACACAGCTCTTGAATTCCAGAACATCAATGGCTGTCCTGTTTGTCACAGGCTAGTGGCGTTCTCTATTGCTGAAGTAACAGGCCAAGTCAACATATTATTTCCAAATACTTCAGAAATTATATACAAGAAAAAAAAGTGTAAAAGTGGAAGGGTAATTTTCCTAGAATTGAAAAATGCAAAAGCTAATAGATGAATTCCTGTTGTTGTTTCTGCCCATATAAACAAACTCAATGGAGTCAGATTTCTACCCACACAAACACATCCTTTGGCCCTATTCACTTACTGGTCTCATACCCCTCCATGCTAAAACTCTGCAGGTTACAAGCTCTGCCACTTACTACTTTTTCCCAACTAGTTCACACCAAGCTTCTAATTCAGAGGATTCCTTACATCACATCTGCACTGTACTCATTCACTTCTTCTATACTTATGCACCATCAAGGGCTTTCACGCTATCTGCTTCTGAAGCTCCTTCCTGCTGCTCCACTGTATTCTATTGGCATCATCACAAAATGACCATGCCATCTAATCCTTCCACAGAATGAAGAAATACCTAATAGCTTGCATGAAATAATATGTAAGTAGAAATAAAATTTCACAAGGCACAAGTTGAGCCTGAACAGGAATTTGTTTCCAGGGCAACCATGTCTGGTTTTCATTAGATGCTCAATCTTTCGTAAGGCAGTTGCATAACAGCACAAAACTAGAACTTTTCCTTACGTAGAACATCACAGGGTTCTTCCGCCAAGAAAGCATCATGGAAATTCCTGCCCCCACAAATACTCACTGGGATAAAAGAACAATAACCAACTGATGCATGCTACAGCCAAGCTGAAAACATTTGCCTGTACACTTGAGGTTTATCCTACTGAAATCAGTTTGCATGGTTCCAACCTTCAAGAAGCTTAGAAAAAGAACTTACAAACACCATAGATTAATAACAAAATCTCCCCATAGAATATAGACAAATCAGAACAAGTTTTAGTGCTCACATTTGGGGGGACTCTTTGCAATACAAAAATGGCAATATCCCAACCAGGAATGTACTAAGGGAGGTACTGAGTATAGTTTCCTCCCAGTTAAGATGTATATAATATTAGCTCTGACTTTTTGCACTCTAAGTCTTCCTGAGCCAGGTCTTCTACAAAAAGAGACAAAAACCTAACTGTATGGAGACATCATTATCTATACAGATTCCCACCCAGGAGTGTGCTCTTAAAGGGGCAGGGAAGGGGGATTGTGGGGGGTGAAAGTGCAGATGGCGACCTCCAGATCCCGGTCTGATTTGGAAGGTAATAGGTGTCCAGGAGTCAGGGGTGGGCTGTGTTCCCAGGAGACTGAAGACTCCACTCCTGTCAGAGCAGCACTGAAACCCACAGTCGCGTTTGAAGTATCATCACGGGTAAATATGATGCCAGAGTCCATTCTCCAAACTGATGTATTTTACATCAGTATGAATTACCTCTCTAAAGAACACAAAATCTACCCACACACTTCTGCTACATAGATAAAGAAGAAGACATTGATTCAAGAATCATATATAAAAAAAAAAAAGGTTAAAATACCCTTGCTACTATAACTTCAAGCATCTAATACTTGCTGTTACATGAGATACCTGCAATATTACTAATAAATGTATCTAATACTTGCCATTAGAAAACAGTAAAAATTAATCTATTGCTGAAATTTTACTTTTCATTCTTGAATGCTCTAGAAGGGCCACATCCAGATGGAACTGGTGCCCTGTTAACAAAAGATCCAAAGAAACTAAGTGCAAACAATTTTCTTGGCCTTGGTGGCATTGTAGACTTCTCTCTTTAGTTACCAGCTGACCACGAGTCATAAACAAATTTTGCTGCTACTGTATCTTCAACCGCCATCCCTGAAAAAGAATTGAAGTCACCTTCAAAGAGTTCATCATCTGTACAAAATCATTTAGCTTCAGAAGGGAACAGAAGGACTCAGGAAATGATTTAACTAGACAGGAACAGGAATCAGTCCCCATCCCAAACACCTACAGTGTTACATTCAAAGTTTATAGCCATCATGTAACTGTTAGCTCTGCTATATGAAGTTAATGTAATAGTGTGAATCTAATTTTCAGTGTTCACATAACAACGTGGCCCTTTCAGACCTTTTTCCCCCAGACATCAACTCCAGCCCTGCAGTACACTGCCCCACTGTCTGTAGGTCAGATAGGCTCCAGGGGCAGGACAGCAAGACATTTGGGTTAGAGTAGTATTAATAAACACTGCAGTCATGTGTTGAACGATTGTGAAATGGAAAATGTAATTCTTCCTATTGTTTGTTTGCTTTACTATCACTTCTCATTACATCAGTCCTGCTACATAAATAAAAAGGGAAATAAGGGAAAATGCAAATCACAGTCTAGCTTCTTCTAGACAGTGCATTGCCACAGCAGCTTTGAAGATGATCAGCAGCTTTCCCACGCATGGGGGACATCATAAATAACAAGGCATTGTTTTCTGCGAGACTTGTACACAGGAGGGGTTGTTCTTACCCAGCGATTTAAACACTGTTGTTTTCTCAGGCAGGGCTGGTTTCGTACCCTTCACTACCTCTCCCAGCTCAGCAAAAATCTCTGCCTGTAAAACAAATACATATTTATACAAAACCCCATAATATCCATACATGAGTTAAGAGAAAAACTTTTTTTCTGAGTGACTTCAAAAGAAAGAACCACTCCAGTTCTGCTGTCCCAGAACTGATTCCTTTCCATGTTGAAGCAGATCAGTATTCAGAGAAACAATACAGAAAATGGACAGAAATCACAGAGGAATGGTTTTCAGACTTTCCTCAATCAGTAACAGTGGACGGCTTGTTACTTATCCAACAAAACAGTGGGTTCCATACACCTGACTGTATTTGGACCTCTTATGTTAAACCTCAGTAAGGGAGACCGTATTTGTTCTACACAAACATTAAGAGAAAAAACACACCCAAACCAAAGCAGAATCCATTAAACCTAAAAGAGTCCTTGCCATCAGATTTCTGTAGATCACTGACTGCTTAGCTTGTGTCACTCATTCTCTAGAGGTCTGACATGTGTCAATCGCACTGAAATGTTATGGGAATAATGTTGCAGGTTTTAAAAAACAGATTCGAAAAATATTTAACATAAGTAACAAACAGTGCAGCAAATGTAGGTCCTTCAAAACCAATACTTTGCTATTGTACACAAAGGCCAGTGCTGAAAACATGCTACTCGTTGATAGAGACATTACATGGTTTTGGCATAAATATATAGAAGCCTCAATGTGAAACCAGTTTGTCTTTCAGCCTGCTAATTTGCAGAAAGCATTAAAACTACATCTGATGCTCTAAAAAGTTTCAGTGCAGCACATCATCAGTACCAACTCATTTCAAACACAAGCCAATTGCCATGAAAACAAAGTCCATAATTTAAGAAAGTCTTACTCCTGATAATATAACATCTCCCGATTCTGTAAGAGCAGCCTCTCTGGAATCCACAAACAGAACGGAATTCTTCATCAGTTCATCGTCCAGTTCTCTCCAGTCTGGTCTGCTTGCTCCAACAGCTAAGACAACAAAACTGATCAACTTGGGAGGAATAATTAAAACAAATTCAAATCACATTCTGTCCAAAAGACATGTGTGACGTGATAATGGACATTATTGTGGAAATGTAAGATACCAACAATCTGAAATACAAACCATATGATGTTAGCATTGGAGACATGTTGATCAATAGAACACAAAAAAAAGCCCAACCAAAAACCAGGATGTGTCTAAGCAACTGGGAACAAACCTCAACCTGGGCTCAGCTGTAATGCTGACATATATACGACCTGCTTCTATAAGGCACTAATCCCCTGAACTTCCACTGAAGTCCTTCAAGGATGGTATTAGGTCCAAGCCTCCACATTACAGCACATTAAAACATAGAGCACCCTTGACCTCTGGCTGGGCAGACACTACTGCCGATGAGTCTTGTGTTCCCCGTAAGCACAGTCAGAACTGGCAATGATTGGCCTTTACATTTCAACCTGCTGAAGCATTAAACTGCAGCTCTTCATTAAGCAGAAGTGAGTCTTTGCTGGCACCATTTCCACCTCTTTGGTCCACTGGTCAAACTGCTCCTTCCAAATAACACTGACAGAGAAGGGGAGGTAGCTCTGCTTAGCCCTTCATCATCTCATATCAATACAAGAAATGTAAAGATTTGTGTAACTATATCTAGATACAAAACAAACAAACCTTCGCTAGGAGCCTTGAAAATGACATCAATAAATAAGTGACGTAATTACTCTGTTCTGCTTATAGAAGACAACATTAGAATAAACTTTGATCATTTGGTGATGCAACTCAGGGAAGATCAGACTTCAAACCTTCTGCAGACAAACATTAACCTCTTTCTGCAACTGCCAAATTAACAGGTTTTTGTTGCTTTTAATTTTTTAAACCGAGTTTACTAACACCTAATACAGCTCCTCTAAAACATTCAATATTTGATTTGTCAGAATACCCTTGTCAGCAGACTCTGGGTAACTGAGGCATAAGAAAATAATCTCCTTTTGTCCGTTACCTTTTGTACCCTTGTCTCTCATCAGATCATTACCAAATGCCCTGAATTTTGTAGTCCTTTCATCTGATCCAGACTGTGTTCGTTATGTGTCTATAGAGAAAAGATTGCAAGACTACTTCAATTATCCGGAACGACTAAGAACCAAAGTATTGTGCAGCAAAAACTTGCACGCGCAGAGAGCTCCATGTTACTAATTGGGATTTTTAAACCTATAGCCTTCTATTATTTCCTTGAAATTTTAAAAGCAGTACAAATTGAGCAGGTTTTGGATTTTCACTTATCAGGAGAAAATGAAAAATCAAGGAGCTTAAATTTTAAAATATAACAAGACCATTATCAACTTGCAATGGGCTAAAGCTGTTATGCTGTAGTCAAATGTTTTTTAAAAGTGTCCAACTGTATATGGAATAATAAATTCCATGTTGCTTGAATGCCTCTTCAAACAGCATGAATGCCTCAATGGAGAGAAAAAAAGAGGCAAAGGAAGGAGAGGGGTTTTTGTGTATGTGTCGCCTCAGCGACTGTAGACCTTAATTGATTTTGTTGTACTTCTGGCTTCCGTGCCATAACACAGACAACAACATTCAATGACAAAGGACTAAACTGAGTTTGAAAAATTGGTAGGATGCTGCTGGAATGTGGGACCTTTCTTTAAATTGTTCCCTTTGACAAGACGCTTTTGTCTTGTTACCATGCCATTGGGAAAGTGCACTAGGTCATCTGAATCAGACCCACAATTAATAAAATAAACAAATGTGGGCATGTCCAGAGACTCCAAACAATAGTGTGGCAACATCATTACAAGGCAGGCAAAAACAAAAAGTGTGCCCCAAATCTCATCATAATTAGAGGTCAACTTGTGAAGTTCTTAACTCAGTTATTGCATCTTTTTAATTCAAAAAAAGATCAGCTCAAAAAGGACCAAACAGAGGAGCTTACAAAATAGGGAAAAAAACCCACAAACATGACAACTACCAGAGAAACAGCAGAATGACCAGTAACCACTTGTTTGTATTTTTTTATGGGTTATTTAAATGGAGAGCAAGGTGAGCATCAAGTGATAACATGGTAGCAAAGATGATGGACCACTAGGGAAAAAGTGCATCCCAGGCCCCAGCAAACACCCAGTGATGGAATGTGCAGGAGTTCTGGCTCTAGACAAGCAGGAAGACAGGGCTGTGAAAAGTGGTCCTCACTAAAGGGGAGAAGTCAAAATTGGAAAGAACATTCATTCTGAGAAGCACAGAGGATTGCTTTTCAACAGTTGTTGATGCTAAACAATACAACAATAGATTATTTAAACAATGAGAACATAGCATACCATTAATGTGGGCACCTGGTTTTACCCAGTCTCCCAATAAAATTGGTGTTGTTGCCATAGTGACTGTTATAATGACATCAGCCCCACTAACTGCCTCCTGCGCAGAAGAGCAGACCCGCACCGGACCATTGACTGAACTGGCAAACTTCACCGCTTTCTCTTTGGTGCGATTCCATATCCTGACCTTCCAGGAAAGAAAAGACAAACTGATTAGCTTGGAGAATTTCCTCCTTGCTGAAACAGAACAGTTTTCAATAGATAAGTTTTCAGTAGATAATTACATATATCTTACACATGGGAGTTTTTTCCCTTTATGTTCTTGTCATACAAGTGACTACATTTCACGTGTGTGCAGCTACATTTGAACGACTGTTTTGTGATGCCAGAATAAAATCTCCTTGTGAGGCATATTTATAAAATACAGAAATTTCCAATAAATATATTTAAGGCAAAGTCAGAGAAAGCTCATCCAAGTATGGCACACACAGGATTTTCTCACACTGAGAGAAAAAGCTATCTGACACCTGACTTTGTTTCCAACCTTTTTTGTTTAAAGACCAACATTTGAGCAAGAAATTCTACAGCTGTTCAGAGTATTCTTGGATTCTGTAAAAACAGAATCAAAATATGAGTAATCCCTTACCTTCATTTGTTGTAGTATGGTTTATTTGTATTAAGTTATCCTGAAACATAATATAGAAAAATAGATGTATCCTGTTAAGATAGGTCCATTACCTCTTTAAAAGAGAACAGCTCCGTGAAGATATCATAATGGCTATATGCTTGAACACCAGCTCCCAAAATGCACAGCACTTCTGCAAAAGCTGGCATTAATAACTGAACAGTATCAAAAGAAAAAGACCAATATATTAACAGATCTGACAAATACATATCAAAATAATATAAAGCCGGACTAAGGATACTTTCAAACAAAATCATAATGTTTTAAATGCAAAAGCTATATTAATATAAACCAATATTGAATTGACACTATATATATATTTTTTTAAAACACAAAAGCTAGTGTCAATAGCACCAAAACACATATTGGCTTGAATCCTGTTTTGAATTGTCTGACTCTTGATATTCAGACTTAACATGCAAGAGCATGAGTCAATCCTGGGACCTCAGCACACTCTAATATTAGCATCATGTATTACACCTCAGTGACTAATTAAGTGTAAAACCATAGTGTTGATGTTCTGCACTGGCTGAAAACAGGGCTCATAATCCCGAAAGCTATCAGTTCTGAAAGCAGTAGCTGTGAGGGTAAACTGGTCCTGGTAGACCCATACTAAACTTCTTTTTCAATTCAGCCATAAATCATACCACAAGCATATCCTGTCATTGTAAGAGCCATGAGGTATATGCATCAGACACTGTAAAAATAGGGTTGGTTCTGAAGAACCAATATTAAAATTCAGTTCTATGGTTGCTTTTGGTTTTCTGGTTTAGTTCTTGCCTGTGATTCACCAGTACTTGGCAAAGGGGAGGAGAGGGCTGCTGGAGTCCAGCCCTAAGCTGCCCTGTGTCTTGTTTACGCGTTTGCTGTGGCCACTTGCTTCTGTATAAAAAGCTTTAGAATTGTCTAGCCTGTCAACACTTATTCTGCTGCAAATAAATTGAAAAAAATCTCATTGATCCCATTCTTCAGTAACAGGAACTCTTTTTCATGCTCCTTTCAAAGACTCTGAAGCACTGATTTCAAAAGTCCCTTATATAAAAGCATGGGTCTTTGAAAAACAAATGCCACAAGCAGAACAAGATGACAACTATGACCTAAACTCAAACACTCCTGAAAGTTTCCCAAAACTGCAGACGACAATGAAAGATCTGATCTTGAAGTCCCTTCAGCAGCCAAACTCCTTTGAGGCCAGCAGAGCCCTCACTGTGCAAAAACTGTCAGAACTGCCCAAGTACAAAATGACTGAGATGAATGAGGTCCTATAACCTCATGTCCGAGGAATCCATTGTAAAGTGGTCTGTCCCTTGGACCAGGGAAAGCTCTGGGGACAGGTTCTTCACTCCAATTTGATGTCAGTTTAGCTCTGTTGCAATGGAGAGAGTCACACTGGCATGAAAACTGCCACTAACGAAGCGGTGAGATCAGCCTTCAATCTGCTGCAAAGGCAATGGGTGAAAAACAGAAGTATTATTCAGCTCTGGGCCTCTTCGTATGGCTTTGTTCTCTGAGGTGAAGACTATAACTCTGCTGTGCAATGGACGGTGACTTGCTCTCTTCCCACTATTAGCAACCCAGCCTAATATAGTTTAAAAAAAGTAATTCAAAACCGACAATTTCCAACTGAAATTGAAATGATGTAATGCAACATATAGCAACATACACCTCACCTGTCTTCAGACACTGAAGATTATGGCTGTACTCAGGGACAGTCACCTGGACATTGTCTAATGACAACAGAGAAACTGACAAACAGACACTTCTGGACAAGCCATCCATCTGTCCTGGGCACCATCTACCTTAAGAGGACCCACACTGCCCCCAGAAATGGGCCTTTTTCCTCTTTCTCCAGGTCCAGTACAACCCATCTGTCCTGGTCCAAGAGTAGAAAACTTACATCTAAACAAAACTGAATTTATGACCACAGCTGCATCACCCAAAGCCACAAAGGAGCACATTGAGATAATCACAAAATAAAGAAAATTACAGACGAAGACACCTCAGTAAATTCCACGAAAGGCGTGCAGAAGAAGCCACAAAAATCTAGCTCAGATGCCTTCCCAATCACATGCAAAGTGTTAAAGTTAGACATGACTCACTCAATCAAAACAGAAAATTGCACTTTTAAATTTTGCCTGAAGATACATATGTTATCATAAATCCAACTTAAAATTATATTTGATGAAAACGTACATGCACTGAAAGCAGTTTACATCATTCCCACTAATTATTTTATATATAAACACCACAAACTGACTCTGTTTGGATACCTTGGTAGCGATTGCAGAAACTGCAGCAGTTCGTTTTGCTGTAATGACACTGCCATCTAGGACCTTAAAGAATAAAAAAAGTTCAAACTGACTGAAATTAACACCGAAAACGTGAGTAAATACCAAACATTTCATCCAATATATGAATTACGTGCTATTACAAGTCACAGATAATAATCTAAAAATTGGCAATTACTGTTAGAGCAACCACAAAACGTATAAAATCACATGTTTAAATTGGGCAGGTTCTCTATCCCGGTTCTTCCATGCCATTCCACCAGCAGAAATGGAGCGAAAACCAGTTAGAGCTGAGCCACCGCTAAGTGTGACACTGTGCTCCAGCACCCGGCAGCCCCGCACAGTCTTGGTCTGTAAAACGGGATGACAGGGACACATGGAATGCCTTCAACGTGCATCACACACAGCGGGACACTCCACCCTCAGTGTGTATTAGCTATTGTGTACAAATGAATTAAGGGGCTTAAAAAGCTGATATGTTTTCTGATACAGTTTAGGAACAAAAGCCCAATATAGTTTTCTTGACCAGTTTTGGCCCTTTAATAATAGTTATTATTATAGTGTAATGAAAATGGTCAATATTCTTAAAAAAACTCTCAAATTTTTTAAATAAACAAACAAATCAGACTCTGAATACCACTCCCTGTTATACCAATTGCAAATTTCTAGATTTAAGATTATTCAAGATCAAGTATTTATTCAGGGAAGTGGGATTATTTTCCTTTCAAATGCAAGATAAACTTTTCCTGATTAGTTCTCTCTTCCAGTCACCCTAGAAGCCAACAGATCCCCTTCACAAGTAGCAGTAAAGAGCAGACAGAGCACGGTTTAACACATATGAAAGATATATTGCTTTAGGCCAAATCCTCATTTGGCACAAACACACTTTCATTGATGATGCAGGTAAATTCAGACCAATTTACACCAGCTCCAGCTTGTAATGATCAGAAGGGAGACCTGACAGAATGCGAACAGAGGAGAACGCAGAAGCGGGCGAGAAACTCACAGCTTTTAAGGAACCATTTCTGGGGTCAAATAAGAGGATAGTCGCTTGGTGGGAAGGGACTGAGGAATCCTTCATGTGTTCGTAAAAAGTCACCAGCTTGGTTGTCAGCGCATCATCCACGGCACTGTAGGCGGGCATGACGCCCAGGTACCTTGGCAGAGAATGACTTGTGTTACTAATGCACCCCCCATGGGAGCCTACAGCCACCGGAGCAGTCACCGTCCAACGGCTACTGACCAGATAATCAGTACCTCGGTGCCAATGACCTTTCCTGACGCTGTAACTCCTCCCATTCCTCCCTTTCCCCACTGCAGGTCCGCTCCCCGTTGCCGCTACCCCCGTTCCTCGCTCCCCAGGGGCCGCGCCTCGTCCCGCCGGGACCATCCGCCCCCCGTCCCGCCGCGGGGCTCCGCCAGGCCGCCCCGCAGCCCCGCTCCCGCCTCACCCGCCGTGCGGCTGCACCGGCACCACGGCGCGCACGGGCTGCACGACGCCTCCCGCCGCGCCGGCCGAGAAGTTGGCCAGGGCGGCCTCCAGCGCCGGGAGCAGCAGGCTGGCCCGGTGCAGGTGCTTCTCCACCTCCTCGGCGCCGATGAAGACGGGGGGAGTCGAGCCCATGGCGAACATCGGCTGGACGAGACGGAGCAGCGGCACCGCGTACCGGCCAGCGCCGCCGCTAAGTACCCGGCGGGGCGCCCCCGCCCCCCGTCCCGGCCCCGCTGCCGCCCGCCCCGCGGCGGCACCGCCCCGCGGACCACCCCGCACCCGCGCTGCGAGCCGCCGGGGTCCCAGCTCCCCTCACGCATGGCGGACACCACCCCCCGACCGCTGAGCGCCGTGTGGCGGCTTCAGATGAGCTCCGGCGCCCCGGGAACAGCCGCGACCCCTCAGGCCCCGCCGGTCGCCGCAGCCGCCCTTCCTCAGGCACCGCGGGACGGGAGGGCGGCTGCGAACGCCACGAAGTGGGTCTGCCGGGACACATTTGCGGTTCAGCACAGCCCGCAGGCACCACCCCGGGCGAGCAGCAGAGCCCCGGTGACCGGCCGGCGGGGGCGCTCTGCGCATGCGCACAGCCGCCAGGTGGCGCTCTACCTTCAAGGCGTGATTCCAAGCACGAGCAGTAGAGTTCCGGCATTCGCTCGCTAGAAAGTCAAAGCGGCGCAGAGCGCGCCGGGAAGGCAGAGTCTTCCTCCGGACAGCCATCTTGTTCTCCTCGCCAGGGCCGAGCCGAGGGGCGCGGGAGGATGAAGGGATTCCCCATGGTCGCGCGTTCCCTCTCGGTGAGGGTGACCTGGAGGCGTTGTGCGCGGTGGGGGAGAGGCATAGGCGGCGGTGACAGCGGCTGTCCGGGCCCTGGGGGCTGTGGGCGGGCCTGACCTCAGCCAGCCCCGGGCGGTGAGCCGGGCCGGCGGGCGGTGGGCGGGCGGTCCAGTGGCTGCGTTCGTGCCGGTGGGGCTGTCAGTGAGGGCCTTGGTAGGGGTCAGGGCCGGGGTCGATCGGGCTGGGCGGGTGGCGGAGCGGGGCGGAGGGGCTGAAGGTCAGACAGGCCGCGGGCCCGGCCCGGGGCGAGCTGTGCGCAGCTGCCTGGCTGGGAGCTCCGGCGGGGCGAGGGGTCCCCGGGGGCATCACCCGCGGCCTCTCCCGGCAGCGACCGGGGAGGCAGGGCCGCCCGTACGGCCGGAGAGAGGGCGGGAGCGGGCTCAAGGGGATCGTTGCTCGCTGGGGAAGCTTCAGCTGTTCGTGGCAAGGTGGTGCCCTTGGCGGTGGGGGCTGGCTCGGCCCGGAGCGGGCAGAGTTCTGGGGCTGCTGCAGGCTGTCTGTGATTCTCTGCTGGAAATATGCTCTGGAGTAGGGTGGCAAATTACTTTTGAAGCACAGTACGTTTGTGAGTCAATTTTAGATGTGCACTAGCCATTCGTAAATAAGTAGGCTTGGAAGTTAAAATTCAAATCACAGAATCATTTCAGTTGGAAGAGATCCTCAGGATCATCAAGTCCAACCATGACATAACTCTAGCACTAAACTATGTCCCTAAGAGCCTCGTCTAAAGGCCTTTTAAACCCCTCCAGGAATAGTGACTCCACTGCCCTGGGCAGCCTGTTCCAGTGCCTGACAACCCTTTCCATGAAGAATTTTTTCCTAATATCCAATCTAAACCTCCCTTTGTGCAACTTGAGGCCATTTACTCTTGTCATATCACTTGCTACTTGGGAGAATACAAACCAGGATGTGGTGGCAGAAGAACAGAGTCTTTCCTTGACTCATACATCGAACAGAGTCTGTGGCAAAGCAAGCGGAATTATGGCATTGGTATCCCTACAGCTGAGTGCAGCGGTGTTTCTGTTGCTCAGTTTTTAGTTTGAGATGTAAGGGGATGAAGTTATTGGGTTTTTTAATGTGAAAAGAATGATAATAAATATACTTGACAAGAATAAGAAACTTCAAAAAAAGGTGGGGGGTATTTAAAATCAAGTCATGTCACTTCTGTCGCCAGCTACTGGAGGGAAGGCTCTTGTGATGTTCACCTCTTCCATTTGAAGGCCAGCTTCTGGTTATTACTTTGCAGCCTGAGGATTTGCATCCATGTCCTCTTTGTGCACAGCAGACAGTGTGGGTAGTTTGGGGTTCTGAGGGGTGACTGTAGGAGTTGAACTGCCTACACCTAATAAATTAGAAGGTTATCTCCAAAGTTGTGTTCTGCATATGTGGATTGCTGTAGCAGTTTGTTCAGTTAATTGCTGTATAGTGGTCTAACAGACTATAGTATCAGGTAGAGATTATTTTCTTACTGTGCTTGAACATCCCAGAGACCTCTTATAAATTGTTGCATAGGTTCAAACAGTGGTGTAAAAAGGAATTGCAAGGGAATCACTGTTATTACTCTGGGGCTTGAAGTTGTTAATTGTATTTGTACTTTAAAATTAGTTGTTTTTTCAGTGTGTAATGGGATATGTCATGAACTAATTCAGGAAATCCATTATCTTCCAGAAGAGACTTTACTCACTCAAAGTAGCTCCTAAAGTTGCAACCTCAAAAACTGCAGAACGAGTGAAATTATCTCCAGCATCTGAGGATCTTGAGGTCAGTATCAATACTGGGTTTTTTTCCCTTTCCTTTTATTTTATTTTTGAAACTCGGCCAAAGCAGAACTGTGACAGTACTTCCAGTGGGTGACTAAACCTTTTTTTTTCTTTAATACAGATCACAAAATTACCAAATGGCTTAATTATTGCATCTCTGGAAAACTTTTCTCCAGCTTCAAGAATTGGTGTGTTTATTAAAGCAGGCAGCAGATATGAAACCAGTGGTAACTTGGGAACTGCTCACTTGCTTCGTCTTGCATCTAATTTGGTAGGTGTTTATTCTCTTTGTTACGATGTTCGCAGTAGATGAAATGGTGGCAGGTTTATGATTGCAGAAAGAAATGATATGGTAAAATTTAATGTAAGAGATGTTATAAATTGGAAAACAATGTACATTGATTCTTGGTTAGTGTAGGAGAAATGTCATTATTTCCTGGAAGACAGGAAGTGATGTTTATTTAGAATTATGCTCTCCAGTGGTGTCTTAAGCTACACACACACACACACATATATATATAAAACTATGCATGTAATTGATTTTATTTTAGCCACAGTAAAAACTAATTTGGGTGGCAGATACAAGCTAAATTTTATGTGTGTTTTGAATATTTCTGAGTAGTTTCTCTTACTGCTGCCATCAAGATATTTTAAACTTGTTTTTCCTTCTGATGTCTATGTTCAGTTATACTAGATGCTGTGGGGGCAGATACATATCATCAGGTTTAAGAAAGAATCAGATTCATTGACAGCAGGTGCTTAAACAGTTGCTAAAGGGAATAACTGCTGTAGGTACTGCAGGAATACCATTGAATGGGTTGTGGGATGTTATATTTAAACAGCCTCTTCTGTTGCCGCTGTCAGGTACAGAACGTTGGGCTGGATGTCGTGTGGGTGTGACCCGCTGTGCCTGTTCCCCATGTTCCTGTTGCTCTTGGTTGCTGTCTGGTTCTGGCTGCAGACGTAAACGCGGCCTCTTCCACACCAGCCAGGCTGTGATCGTTAGAGCTTCCCAGTGCCACTGACGTGCCTTTGCTGTTGCGTGGGCTCAATCCACATCAGTTTCAGGCAGAAAAAGGAAAAAATAATATCCCAGTGGCTCATCACTTCCTTCCCAGCTGATGGCCAAAATTATTTCCCTCGACAGCTGTGAGCATAACAGGATGTGTGGGCATTCTTTACCCTGGTTTTGTCAAGCTTATCTAATTCAGACAATCCTATTAAATGTCCAGGCAAACCTGGGTCGTTCTAGAATGAGGCTGGGGAGCAAATATCTGAGCAATTATGGTGGAAAATCAGAAAGGATGAAGAAGTGATCAGGAGTAGGGATGCAGTAAGCTGGCTCAACTTTTCAAAATAGCCTCTGTATAAATAAACAGATACTGTTTCAAATTTGCGTGAGCACTGAACAACCTCAGGCAAATATGTCCTTAAAATAGCCAGAATTTTAAGTTGCGTTTTTTTTTTTTTTTTAAATAGACTACTAAAGGAGCATCTTCTTTCCGGATTACTCGTGGCATTGAAGCTGTTGGGGGTAGCCTAAGGTTTGTAACCACGTACAAAGATAATCTGTCTTGGTAAAATGCAAACAAGATGAATGACTAATGGAAACTAAACAATAACCATAAGGGTCTGTAGGTGGATAAGCTAAGTGTGGAAATGGTACTTGAATGGTGAATGTTGACAAGGAATGTCTTTTGTACTTCTTGTTCTATTAAGGTTCAAGAGTGCACCCATGATTTTTATTTTAGAAATATCATTCAGTTAACAAAATCTAAATGTTGTGTACCTGGAAGAAATATTTTGTCCTGAAAGCTTAATGTTCTTGCTGCCTTTTCAGGCTTCAAGATTAAACTTCCCAAAGTCAATAGATTTATTTTTTCCTCCGTCTTTCATGAATAGAGACCACTCATCATACTGCAGCTTTGGGAATAATTCAGACAGGAGTTGGCTTTTGTGATGTCAGAGTTCAAACCCTAGAAAACAAGCCTAAGAGAAATAAAAGAGAGATCTTGCTGTGCCTGCTTTCTTGCAATGTATCCTGAAATCATCCAGTAAGATTGTTTTATACAGAATTTGGTTAAAATAAATAACTTGAGATTCTATCCCTTTTTGTTCCCATTAATCACAAATGTGTTGAAGCAACTGGAAAAGACCAACTATGTTTTCTACCTCAAAAGAATAATTTCTAAATTGCCTTGTTTAATACATACACACATTTTTCATCAAGTTTTGTTATTCAGCTTTATTCGTTGTTTCACCTTGAATTATTGTGTTATCTTAGATTCTGATGGTCGCAAGATGCTTGTTATTACTTGAATACTTAAGAGATGAGTTTTAGTTATGTCTCTTCCTGCTGTGTGTGTATATGATCACTCCTTTAAACAGTCATCTCAAGCAGATTTAAGGTTAACTAGACGTTCTAGTCAGTATCTTGCTGATTAATTCAATCAATGGGGAATATGTGTGAAAATCCAGTTCTGTGTTCTCTTCTAAAATGGATTTTGTTTTTTTTTCTTATTTAGTGTATACTCAACAAGAGAGAAAATGACTTACTCTATTGAATGCCTGCGTGACTATGTGTACGTATCTAGATATGCTGTAAACTGAATTACTGCATTCTTTACAAACTGCTCTGTAGCAGAGACTTATCATTTTACAGGGTAGGAGTAACACTTATTTTCATGTCTTTGTAATAAATCAGTAAATTACTGTATTAATATTTGGCTTCTGTATCATGTTACTAAGCATGCAAATGCTGCAGAACTGAAGTTGAGTTCTCATACTTTGTACAGCATTGCTAATAACAACTCTGGCTTGAGTGGTATAATTTGTTGTTAATGTGTTGCTTATGGATTATTCTGAATTGCCTATTGCGTTTAATGCCTTTGTAACTTTTTAAATCTAGTGATACAGTAATGGAGTACCTTCTGAACGTCACCACAGCACCAGAGTTCAGACCGTGGGAAGTGACTGAACTTCAGCCACAACTAAAAGTTGACAAAGCAATTGCATTTCAGAATCCTCAAGTTGGTAAGTGTATTTTCTGATCCACTTCATTAGCTTCATGGGAGTTTCTTCAAGATGAAAAACTTTGGAAATAATAGGGTTTCCCTTTTGCTGTGTCATGTGACCATTTAATGTTTCAGCTTTTCCCATTGGTAGGTGTGGTCTTTCTGTTGTTACAAAACTTTTTTCTATAAATCCACAAGTTTTTCCAGCCTGTGCATAACAATCATTAGCAAGGAACATGCTGAGGACAGGGTATACCATTCTCCTGACAGCTTCCATTTTTCCTGTTTTTTCCTCCAAAGAATGTGCCAGTCATTACTATTGTTGACAATATATTTGCAGCAGCTCATGTTCTGAAAATAGTATTTAGGTGTTACTCATTGATACGGAAACAGTATTCTACAAAAGACTTTTTGAATTTGTATGGTTATTTTGGTATAAAAGCAATATGTATTTTCATTACATTGAAAACGGATTCTAGTTCCAGGTTTATAAATTGAGGTTCATAAAAACAGACACAAAGCCTCAGCCAAGCCTATTCCAATGTATCTTGTGTTACTTAACTCTAGTCATCCAAGTTTCCCTACGTGGTTCTGCACAATAAACATGGTTTGTACTACTCTGTGAAGCGTGCTCACCTTCATAACCCATTAAAGGTGTCAACACAACGCTGGGCTTTGGAAAATCCCTGGCTTATATTGAAGCACTACTATTTTTTAAATCAGAATCAAGAACAGTCTTTGTCTTCTAAATGTGTATCAACTACAGATTCATTTCATAGTAAGTTAATATTTTCAGTTACAGTTACATTCAGAATCAGAACTATGAAGAAAGGAGTGTCATCTTTCTCTTGAAAATCTTTTGAGACTATCAAATAGAAATGAGTACTACTGGATGCAAGAAAAAAATAATGAGAAAGGAATTAAAGACATGAGCATCCTTCATCTGAATAGGGAGATGGATGAGACATCACACAAAACTACAAATAGTATTTTAAACAGCCAGTTCTTTCTCAAGCTCAAGAACAAAGGATGCGTACAGTGGAGATGATGATAATTCTAAAACTAATTAAAAAGATGTTTGGGTTTGTTGTTGTTTTCTACTGTTCCATGTCCCCCGAACACTGATTACTTTTATAGCTTGCTGTTGAGGCCAGAAAGGGTTGAGCATATGTAAGTGTTGGTTTTAATAAGTTACAAAAAAATAAAATGCCTCAGACCAGATGCTGTTGCTTGAGGATTTGGATGAAAATTCCACGTGTATTGGATTATTTCAACCTGCTTGTGCTCCTTAAAGTGGACCACAGCTCTGTTGCACTGGGGTAACATTAGTTTCGTTCATGATCTTCATTAAAAGTGTCTTTTATGTTAATCATCATCACTGAAACTGTTTCTCTTAGGAGTGCTTGAAAACTTGCATGCTGCAGCTTATAAGAATGCTCTGGCAAACCCTCTATATTGTCCAGATTATGCAGTTGGAAAAATTACTTCTGAGCAGGTAGGAATATTTATGTTGTGTTATAAATCTGTTTCAATTTCTTCATCAAGGGTAGATGAGAGAGAAATTTAATTTGGCAAATACACAGTATTTGCTACCATGTTAGTCTGGTGTTTAAATATTTTATTTCTGTGTAGCTTTTAATATTGGGTACAGAATTTATGTTCACAGTTAGAAAGGTGGTTAATGTCAGTGGCTTCTTGTTGATAGGACAGCTGTTAATAAGACGGAAGTGTTCTTGTATAAAAGGGTTTTGTAGTTGTCACTGAAGAATGTGCAAAATGCTGTTCTATGGACAGTTCCTTTTGGGAGCATTGGAGTTTGCTGCATTAAGAGGTATAAGGCTGAACAGTGGATATCAGAAACACACTTCCCATTTTTGTACTTTATACAAACACCCTAAAATGTGAATTTACTGTTGCAGCTTCACCATTTTGTACAGAACAATTTCACAAGTGCAAGAATGGCTCTTGTAGGAATAGGTATGTATGTTTTTTAATGGACACTGCAATTTATAAAGGAAAACTACTGTAGAATTTTGAGTGCTCTGTAGAAATAAAATGTTACAGTATACTTACAACACTTTTACGTAGCAGCTGTAGCTTTTCAATGACATTACATCAGTTGGAATAAACTATTGTATTGCAGGTGTAAAGCACTCTGACTTAAAGCAAATTGCAGAGCACTTTCTAAATATCCGGAGTGGAGCTGGTATTTCTGGTGCAAAGGCTGTCTATCGAGGGGGTAAGTATGTATCTTGTATGTGTTCTGAATGACTGCTTTTGTGATTATTATAAATACAGCATTATTCAAAGTTGCAGCTGAAAACTACAGTTGCAGGAAGTGCTAGTTCAGAGGCATTTCCAGTCTAAGTAGAGGATTATTCCCTCCATGGAAAGTTCTGGAGTAAAATTTAACCCATATCTCCAACAAAGCTTTACTGGCAAGATCATTTAGTCTTAAAAGTGTAAAACAAGCTAACATCTGGTTTGTCTCGGCTTTTTTTGGGAGATTCCCTTAAGAATCCGTTCTAAACTGTCTAGAAGTGGCGGTGGGCTTTCTTTTTAACGATGATCTGTTCGAATGTCATCTTTCATAAAAGACAAAGCAATGCTTAGCTTTTTTAGAGCAGCATCTTGTACTAATACCAATAGCTATTCTTCAGTGAAGGTATCAGATCGCTCTGTAAATAAAGGGGAAAGAAGTTTCCAACATTTCATATTTGACTGGAATAACTTCAGTTTCTATGAAACAGGATAAATATTCTTATGAACAGAAGGTACACAACTTTTCTGGATGTTTATTATCTGAAGACTCACTGAGTTTTATTGTCTCATACTATTTGTGGTTTAGGATCAGGTTCAAATAAAGCATAGTAAGGTACTTGGGCTTGTGCTTGCAGGAAAATTTTTGAATGTAAAGGACTTTTTTGAATGATTTCTTCAAAAGGCTATCTATATAGTGTACTAGGTGTCTAGTATACGTATGTAATTTTAAAAAGAGTTAGGAATAACCTGTAAGGATTATCAGTATAAAGGGGACCAATGATTGGAAGCTACAGTGTGACCTACAGCCTACAAACAGCTTCTTGCTGTTTTCCTGAGTGAACATGCAGTAACTTCACACCCTGGCTTTCTCTCTCATGGGACTAACTCCTGGCTTGAAATCTTGCCCTTCCATACCTCTGAATGTACAGTAGTTTCTAACTGAATGCTGCATTACCTTTTATTCTGTTGCATTTTTAGGAGAAATCAGGGAACAGAATGGTGATAGCCTTGTCCACGCTGCTGTTGTGACTGAAGGAGCTGCTGTTGGAAGTGCAGAAGCGAATGCATTCAGTGTTCTTCAGCATGTTTTAGGGGCTGGACCCCTTATCAAGAGGGGAAGCAACGTTACCAGCAAACTGTCCCAGGGTATTGCTAAAGCAACTACCCAGCCATTTGACGTAAGTTCAAAGGGTTACCGCACTCTAATATTCTAAATAAAATGTATGCCATCCTTCAAGAGGTTACCACCTCCAATGAGAATCATAATTAGTTCATTCTTGCACAAGTTACAATATTTCAGAGAAGGCCTTCCAGTCTGAGATTCCTCTGCACAGGTGGAATTTAGCTTCCCAAATTCCAGTATTTTACATCCATATAGTAATTATTTTACTGTGCTTTATACTGAGTTGTTCTGATACTTGAAACAGTTAATAATAATTTTTGTTTTGCAGGCTTCTGCATTTAATGTTAATTACTCTGATTCCGGGCTCTTTGGGTTTTATACCATATCCCAGGCTGCAAATGCTGGGGAGGTGAGTTGCTGATTAGAATTTAAGTATTAACACCTTAACCCTCCAACTAGTATTTTGGTGTGAGATAATGACTGATTGATCTGAAAAAAGTCAGTTAATCTGGTTTCTTGTATAAGAATGCTGCACATTCTGTTGTGATTTAACTCTGCAACCTGGGAATGAGACTCTTTCTGGGAAGTACCAATGCCTAATATGAACTAGAGCTAGTAAAATACCTTGAATTGCTGCTTGTAATTGCTGATTTACGTGTGTAAGCCAAAGTATATCATGAAGAGCATGCTGGCTCTTGAAGCTGGCAGAACTGAATCCTCTCATGATAAACAGTGAGACCATGCAAATTAATGTTGTCTTGCAATTTAAATCCACACTGTTTTTTGTATCTCGCTTTGGCATTTGTTACAGCGGGTTTAGTTTTGTTCTAAAGCTGTTCAGCATTGAGTTCAGTCTAACAATCCAAACACTGTCAGCTGCTCTTCCCTGAAGTTTTTAAGGTGTCAGATAAGAGAAAAAACATGTTGAAATTTAATGCTGGAAAAAGCCTTAAATTATTTTAATTTTCCTCAGGTCATTAAAGCTGCTATGAACCAGATAAAGGCAGTTGCTCAGGGCGGCGTCACCAATGACGATATCACAATGGCAAAGTGAGTAAAGAACTGTCTTGTGTCTTGTAAAGCGAAGTTTCTTAACATGTAGCTACTTGTCAAACAGGCTATTCTTTACAGCAGAGCGTATCATTGTCCTCTAATTATTTCTGTGGGGAATTGCTCACTTTCCTGCATTAAAATTGACACACTGTCAATACTCTTTTTTCAAAGCTCTACTGATTCGCTGCTAAAGGTATTTCCTAATAAAAACTTGTTAGAAGCATTAAGGTTTTCAGAAAACTGTTCCAATGTAAGATATTAGCAAGTATCAGCAGATGCTGCCATTTTAATCATACTCTGTAGTACTAAGATGTATTTAAATTAGAATCCTAAATTGCATTATTTAGATAATTCCCTTTTGGTTGCACTGCAGCAATTCCCAAAACAATTATATTAAGCAATCTTCTGCATCCTCAAAGTAATGAGGGCCTGCAAGCGTAAAGCACTGAATTAGTGATGTTACTTCCAAGTGCTCAAAATGCATGTCCCTGGGAGTACCTGAGATGGGGGAAAATTACTCTTAGAGATGCAGTAATACCAACAAAGTTTTAGAGTTTCTAATTTGTAGAGGGTTTTGCACGTTAGTTGGTGCTTGATCTCCAGGTAGTGTTAAACTGCACTGAGCTTTTAAAACTGTAGTTGTGCAATATAACAATATAGTAGAGATTCACTCAAGTAGAAAAACAAAAATATTGTCTGTTGTGTCTATAAAATATGTACAAGACTCCACATAAAGCTTGATTATACAAAACATGTTAACCTAGATGTGATTGGTTGTGCTTTAGTCACTAGTAGCTAAATGGCCTATTCTGGATCTTTGTATTTGGCATTATTAGTTGGCGGGGGGTTGTGGTTTTCTTTCTTTTTTTCTTTAAAGAAGCTGCCTAGTATGAGGGAGTTAACACAGAGTGCTGTACCCTCTTGGTTTCGGTTGGTTTTTCTGGTTTTGTTTGTTCGGGTTTTTGTTTCAGGTTCTTTGGGTTTGTTTGAGGTTTTTGTTGGTTGGTTGGTTTGGTTGGGGTTTTTTTAGTTTCCTTTCTGGAATGCCGTCGCATATTTTTTCTGTATTGCTCTTTTTCCTTTAGTGACCAAAAAAACCCCCCCAAAACTCCTAATTCAGGGTCAGTGATATTTGCAGAGCCTTGCAATTCAGTCAGAAATACTAAACTAGTTAATCATATTCTATTGTAATAAACCATTTTCTTCCATTTTCACAGAACATGGAACAATTGCACAAGGAACCTAACCATTTACATTAACTGTTTCTTTGTCACTTACAGCAAAATTGTTCTGCATACATCTGCCCTTGATGAGAAACAGGAATTAATTTTAAACCTAATTTTTAAACTTGGATATTAGTTTGTCTAATTCCTGAGCTAGACATCTGACTGTGGGGGGTGGTAGATCATTCCAAGGCAGTAAGCGTTCAAGTACCCTGTTGTTTTCATGCTTGGACAATTTGTGGTGCCTCTTTCCTAACTACAGAACCCTTCCATATTTGAAAAGGAAAACATTTCAAAATGGAGAGGAATCTTCAAAATTTGAAAAGCACAAAAAACTCATTGTACTCATGGGGATAGTAGGGAAGGTAATAGCAGGACTTCATGCTCACTCATCCTTAATGCTTTGTTTGATGGCAGAAATCAGCTGAAAGCCACGTATTTGATGTCAGTGGAGAGTGCAGAAGGGTTACTGAATGAAATTGGCTCCGAGTCCTTGGTTTCTGGCACACACACATCACCATCTGTTGTTGCTCAAAAAATCGACTCCGTAACCAGTGCTGATGTTGTGAATGTAAGTATGTGTCAGCGTCTACAGGTGTTCCTTAATCACTGTGTAAGGTTGTTTTATACAAAACTGGTGCTCATTTATGTGTGTTTGTAAACACAGATATCTACTGTCTTTAGAAAAAGCAACTCATTTACAAATCCCAGCTGGCTATCTATTGATGCCTTTACTTTTAACAGAAGACTCTTTAATCCAATACACTGTAAAACTAGTGTAGCTGGGAGTATGTAAAATTCTCATCTACCTCACTTAAATTTACCAAAACTGCCAACTAGTATTCATGGAAAACCTGACGTTAGTTCCAGTGCAGACACTCCTGTGTCAAAGCTTTTAGGTTTCCCAAGTCTAGAACATTCAGTGGACTTAATAAAACAAGTAGGCTTTCAATGATAAATTTACATAACTGCATCACTATTGCAAATTATGTTGTTGCTTATACTTGAAGCAAACTTCAAACAGAAATCCATCAGAGAAATTCTAAGATAGAACACTGTTTTTTCACAGCCCCTATTGATTTCTGTTGCAGTAGCAACTAGCAATAGCTCTAGTAATAAGGAGAGTTCCACTGTATCTTGCACTGTAACAATTATTCTAGGAGTAACCACTCTCAAAGAGTTCAAGCCTTTTATATCCCACTGTCATTCTGCCATTCCTGTTTAGATTATAAAGGAACAAGGAGCTGGATTAGAAGCCAGTAAATGTAGACAGCAAAAGGAAAAGTGTTTACTTGATGATGTACTATAGTAGTTTTGGGATTTGTCATTTATTTTAATAACTTGAAGCCGAGGCTATGAGCAGCAAGATAAATTCTTTTGTAGTGAATAATTCCTTATATTTCTGATTTATTTTCAGGCTGCAAAGAAGTTTGTCAATGGGAAGAAATCCATGGCAGCTAGTGGGGATTTGGGAAATACTCCTTTCCTTGATGAGTTGTAAAAACATAAACCAGGATGTGGATTCAAGATGGACCTGAGCTCTAAGTCACCTATATTCTAAATAAATTACTACTAACATGTTATTTATGAATTCAGTTCTTCCAGAAAATTAATCTGGAGTAATTGTGGGCTTGCACTTATCAAATAAAGTGCTGGGTTCATACATTTTGTGCTAAGTTTTTTCCCATTGAAAATGCTGATAAGTCTGGCTCTGTACAGTGAATGTCAAACTACAGTGGAAAAATAAGGTGAATTTTAGTTGATGTAAAAAAAGGATATATCAGAAATTGTGATGCAGACAAATACTGTAATTGCCACTAGTTGTCCATGCATTCAGGGAAAATTCTTGATAAACCGTCTGCACCATCCTTATATCAAGCAAACGAAGAAATTTACCTTCAAACAGAGATTAATATATTAGACTTCAGAGCTTGCAGCTGCTGCCTCTCTGGGACTAGCACAGGTAGTGTTTCTGAATGTCTTCTCCACAAGCAGCATTGAGAGACATTTTTGAGGGGAGGGAGGGCATTGCTAAAGCAGCTTTATATAGCTAATATATAATTTCAAATATCTTAGGATATTTAGATTTTTTTTTTTTTTTTTAAGTTCTAGACATGTATTAAAACAGATACAACTCCAGAAAGTAGGTTTTGAAGAAGTTGAATTTTGATCTATTTTGAAACAAAGGCAGATTCTTCCAGATAGGATGTATCTGATGCAGAAGGGCAGGAAGAAGAGGAACTGGTCTCATTGTTTTCTGTAGCCCCGTATGAAGGTCTGACTCCACCAGCATCAAACTTAGGGTTGCACAATGCATCAACATCATTGTAAAGTACAGCATCACATCAGTGTCTGTGTCTACTCTTAAGTGTCTCACATGTATCAGATATCTGCCAAATTTGGGATATTGACGATAGCTTATACGTGAATTCAATGCTATGGCTGGAAAGGTTTATGCTGAAAAGTTTCCAAGTTTACATCATCATCGCTACTTGACTTGGTATCATCTTCGTCCTCAGTATCGTCACTTGTGCTGAAAATACACAGAGCGGCATCAGTTTCACAAGCAATAATTCCCATAGCCATTTATTTAACTAATCTTGGAGTCGTAAGTATTTTTGCAACTACTTGTTCTAAAGACAAGTTCATTAGTTCTGAAGCTCCTCTAATATCAAACTAATACTATTGTCCATAGTCCTTTGCACACTGTTTCCTTTGGACTCTGATAGCTAAGTTGTAATTCGGCCAACAGAAAAGCAAGCTATCCTTTTTCTTCTCCTTCAGAGTAGCAAATAATTTGATTTATTTAAACATAAACTTACAGGCTTGATTTCTTGGAAAGCCCCTTGCTGTGTGAGCTTCCTTTGTGCTGCACAAGCCTAATTATCTCATTTTAACACTTCTATTCCTCCCCCTACCTCTGAGGTTTCTTTTCTATTAAAACTTTGTGCCTCAGGAAAACTTGAAACTGTCTTATATCCCATCTAGATTAATTATACCTGCTATATGAGCCACCTCTAGGATTGGAATACATTTTACTTGTAATCGTCTGGATCCTTGGCTGTTGCAATGGACACAGCCTCTGACCGCAGCGGCATTATTGCCAGCCAGACTTTTTATGGCCTCTGTGGAGGTGGGAAGGGGCATGGCTAAAATTAATGTTCTGATCCTGTCTTCACTGTAACTGGAAAAGTAAACATTTCTTTTGGTATTTGCCTATTTCAAATCAGTTTTCTATTCCAGAAAAAGAAAATTAAACCTTATGCTAACATTTTATTCTAAAATGAAAAAGCTATTATGCTATAATGAATAGAATAATAAGCAAGGTGTGAAATTCTAGTTATGTACAATACTTCTTACTCTGCTGTCATCACAGGAAGCTTTACTTCAGGAATTAATTCTGCTGCACTTTGCCATTGTTGAGGTACTTCAACTAAATCTCTGTAAACTTTGATTTGCAGAGTAGTTCCTATAGGAATATTGCGCAGGAGTTGCCTGAGCTCTCGCAGAGTCCATCCTATAACGTTAGCATGTCCAATTTTTACTAGAACATCACCTGCCAAGGAAGAAAATTGGCAGCAATCAGTTTAAGAGACTTCTTCAATTTTTTTTTATGTCTGTATGATAAAATACGTAGTGTTGACCACTATACTTGCACATTTAAAAGCGTGTGAAAGCATGTGTTTAGCAGCTCTTCAACTGGATGCAAGTTTGGTTTTGCTTTCTTGTTTAATCAAAGTTTTTTTAGCTCTGTTAAGAACTCGCCTTTTCACAACACTAAGGAAAGCTGCAGTTCACTTATTTACTTTGGGATTTTTTTGAATGAGTGGGTTTTTTTAGGCAAGATGAAAGTACAATGGTGAATAATCTGATCCAGGACCACTATTTGGAACCAGATAGACTCCAGCAAGGCTGAGTTGAGGTTCCATAGCTGCACTCTGAACAGCGCTACTGGCATCTTCCCACAGCTCCCCTGTACCTTCTCACAGCTGGAATACCCGGTCAGTACATCTCTGCTGCCTGCCCTTGTGTGTCCCTTGCTGCTGACCCCAGGTGCTGTTCATCTGGGTGGATGCTGGAGAATCTGTGTAACAGCCACATCACCCTGTGTTTGTCTGGGCCCCTGAAAGATTTGAGGGTTTGACTCTCCTTAGTGGCTGGTGCCTGTCCCTTTGCTGTGAGAACAACCAATGCATGGCCACATTGCAAGAAAACGTCGAGCAAGGCCGGGGGAGAAGCAGGGGACACTTCTGAGCTGGTGCAGGATCTAACTAAAGAGTTGCAGCAGAAAGCGGGGGTGATGATTTTTTTGTTTGCTTGTTTTAAGGGACACGGCTGCAAATAGTGTTTTTATTACCTGCTGCCAGTGGAAGGCACCGAGCTGCAGTTTTGCAAAAAGCAGTACTGAATCCAAGAACAAGAGAGTAAACAAAAGTAAACAGAGTAACAAAAGAGCCTAAGCACCTATATATATATATATATATATATATATATATATAATGGAGTATAACAGGATGGGCTTCAAGGGGCTGGGGATTGTTAGAATGACTGGGTAAACCTCTGATTTTGGAGACTGCAAAAGGCAAGCAGGTCAATCTGCAGCAGACCACAGCTCTATCAGCAGCCTGGCAGAGACAGTTGCACAGAGGAGCAGTACCAGTAAACATTATGTAGTAAACCACAACAGAACAGCACAGAGGATTTAAACAGGCGATACAGCTGCCTGCTGCCATATTAGGCAGAGCAAGGAGCCTCTCTCCATCTGCTCTGTTTTCTTCCTAACCCTTTTAGGTTAACAATGTCTGTAGCAAAAATCTATAGGCTTTAAAACTGTTTATCATAACTACTGACTACCATTTTCCCATTCACTTTTTCCACTGCTTACTCCTTCTACTCTATCATCATCAGACCCTCTCTCCACTCTAGCTTATCAGAAGGTACTGGTTCTACTGAGGTGCCAACAAGAAGTTCGGAACAAGTACCAGGATAGCAGATAACAAAAAAGCAACAGGAAACATTTTACCAACAGTTTGATGTATGTTCTCAGCCTCAAACAGAAAGGTAAGTCTCTCAGATTACATGTTTCAAAATTCATAGACATAAATGTACTTATGCTTTAAAATATCTGCAAGACACTCTTGGCTTTTAATACATTCTTTCAGAATTCTGTTGTGGTTTTTTTTTTCTGCTGATAACACTGTTATGGTGAGTCAACACTGTCTTTGAACTGCAGATGTAAAGAATTTTGCTCCTAGGCTCCAGCATCTACAGTCTGAAACACACAGCTTTTCAGTCCACCCATCAGTTTGGTGATTGGTATCATTCAGTGGCCACTCCTGCACTACAAAGGTATTTTAAGGAAATTCACATACTAAGCAGTCCTGTTTCTCCTTGCCGGCATGGGGAACAGGGCATGTATATGTACCTATCAGTTTGGTGAGCCCGACTGTAGGATTTTAAGGCATTAGTGCCTCCCACTACCTCTGTTAATTTCTTCCTTCTCATCAGTAATGTCAGCAGAATGGTACCAGCCCCTTAAAGCTACAAGCAATAACGAAATTGTTCTTTTAGATGCCAGTTTGAAATTGTACAGATAATACTCAGCTTACTTAACTGAAAAATAAGTCGATAAAGATAAAACCTAATTCATTGCAAGAAAAACTCCTAAGCAGTGCATTTGTGCATCATATTTTACTCCAGCCCCATGCTCTGTACATCGGTATTAGCACCAATATAAGTGTGCTGCCTATGGTATCATTAAGAGATGCAGCTTCTACAAAATACTATATTTTAGGCAAAATTGTATGGCTTTCATCTTAAATGCAAAGTTTTTGTAAGTTCACTCTAAACATGAAATGAACAAATTCAGGTGTTTGCTTTTTTGTGTGTGTGAAATGTGCTGAGTTAGATCCACGTGCTCCATGAAGCAAGCTCTAATTGTTTCTTTGGACTCCAAAAGCTAAGATCAGCTACAAAGGGACAATGTTTGTTACCAGTCCTCAACCACCTTTAAACTGTTCAATACTTGCTGCAGTAATCATACACACCACATGTCAGAAGTAATTTGACTCCTTGTTCCTGTAGCCTTTTTTGAAAAGGCTTTTGGAGTGTGCCTTTTTTAAGTTTTTGCAAACAAAACTACTTAGTTTCAGTGATTAATATTATTTATTTTTTACCTTATGGATGTGAAAAACCAACACCCCAACAAACAAATCAGTATCATATATATGTTTTTGTATACCATAGGGGGTTTTTTTTAGGGAACAGATAAAAGCTATCAGCTCTAAGATGATAATACCAAAAAAAAAAGGCAAAAAAAAGCACTCAGTTCAAATCCAAATCTATTTCTATATTATGCTCAGGTTTTTTTTCACTGAATTTTATACTTGGATCAAAAGTGCACAGCCTTTTCTAATAAGAGGTTAAGAACTCTATTCAGTGCTTTTTACTTCATCAAACAAGTAGATATTTTTTCCTAGTGCTTGGAATTCTAATTTTCTCTGAAAAGAGTGAGGACTGCCCAAACTATAAAGTCAATGTGGGGAAAATTGTTCTACTTAAAGATATGCATTTTCACTGTACAGCCAGTAAATTTCTAAATGACTTAATTATGCTCAAGTCTTAGCTTCATAGATTTCTATGTTAGAGACAATTTAATACTTGGTAATAACATAGCACGTTGTCGTCCCCAAACTGTAGTTCCTGAGCCTAATGCAATTGGTCTAGAGACCCATATGAAACAGTCAAATTTACAGAGCTTTCAATTACAAGCTTAATATCGGTATGCGATGTTCCACAAGAAAGCTTAATAACTAGTAATAGTCTGTTTGTACTGATATGCAACATTTCAGGTTTAAAGCATTTGGCAAATGAACACCTGAATGGATTGTTACAGCACAGAGATTAGTCCATTGCCACTTTGTAGCTGTTCTGTATAATAAAGGGAAATAAAGAGCAAATAATAAGGCAAACTAATTTCAAGCTTTGGGAAGTTTTCTGTTACATGTAGAGTGAAACTACTTGAACAATAATGCAGCAAGCAAAGAATGATATTAGTCAAGTTTAGTTGCTATATAAAGGTAATAATCAAACTATTTTTGGACAAACTTGCTGATTAATAGGAAATCTGTTTTTGCTGGAGGACAATATATAGACTTAAATCTTGATCTGATTATGAAACAGTCACCCATATCAGCTGTTTTAAGATCACAGGTATTTCATCACAGTGGAATGCTGGCACTGAGCTTTATGCAGTTTGTGCTAGTTTCTTTTCTCTATAATTTTAAATCGAGTTTCTTTTGATCTGCATAAGTGTAAATAAATCAGAGACAGGCTCAAAGCATAAATGCAGAACAAGAATATTTTCAATGCTATGAATTTGAATATCACTGTTGGTACTTTTTACCTGGTTTTAGCTTTCCGTCGTTAGCTGCAGAGCTTTTCTCAACAAGGCTTGTTATCTGGAGATATGACCCATTCTGTATGACTATGAGTCCTAATCCTCGTTCACCCATCCTAATATTTGCCTTCACTGCTGCAATCAATGTCTGCTGAGAGATGTTTCCCAATTCTGGCAACTGCCCTTTGAAAAGTGAGAGGAAAATTTTACTAGTTGAAAGTGTGATATCATTCTTCAAGAAAACGTTTAAGGAGACATTTGAGCAGGTGTTGTATCCATTCTTAATTGTCCAAACAGTTAAGTCCCTCGTCCCTAATTGCTTCTCTAGGTAGGCACTGCCTTCTGAGTTACTGCCAAGATGCCATAATAGCAATACTTACAAAAAGTTAGTGTACTCCATAAATTAGCTTTCTGCAAATAAATATACTGAAAGTAGTTTTTACTTAGAAACTTATTTCTTAAGAAGTCACATATTTTACGAAGAGAAAAAGCAATATTGCTGTTGCTTGAGTATTTACTACAAACAGCAATATATTCAGGGAAGGTAGAGAACAGAGTACAAAATAACAGAACAGAGGAGCTGTCAGCTGTTAAGGATTTGAGAAAAAATTGCATGCCTATTAAAAATCAATAGTTACAAAGGAGATTAATTTCTAAATTTCCAGTAGACTGGTTCCACACCCTACTGCTGAGATGAGGGGACTGTACTTGCCATATTTAGGACCTACAGACATAAAATACTCTTGAGCAGCATTATCCATGAAAATGCATAATACAAGTAATACAATATAAATGACATTATCCCAGGGTCTCCACCAAGAAATATATTAGGGTAATAAACCAAATCCTCCATCTCTCAAGCCTGCTCTCTTCATCAAGAGCCAGGAAAAGTTAAGACTGTCACATGAGCGCTTGAGACTCCTAAACCAAACTGTATTCTGTTAAAAATTACTTTTAAAATGCTCTGTTTTAAGATGTAATCTCTAAATGCAACTTCTGACAGTAGGGTAGCAATAACTTTAACTGCTTGAGAAGTCTATCTCCAACCGTCTGAAATCACTTAATGAAAATTTCCACCACTTTACCCTTCTTCTGTAAAATATGGAAATTTGTTCATCTTTCAAATGGCTTCAGTAAAGCTTTGGATCATGCTCTAAATGACAGCACAGAATATAAAAGAATTAGGATTAAAAATGTAGCAATGTGAACATCTAAGTTGTCAGTTTGGCTGCTGAACTGAAAAACAGAGAAGAAAGCAGGAACTGTTTGAATTTTTTTTCCTTCCCAATGAAAAATGCAGATTTTTTTTGTTGTTGTTGAGTAGAATACTACATTTCATTTGGATGAAATACTTAAATTTCATGGTCATGGAAGAAAAGCAGAGGAAGACACACTCTGGAACACACTTTCCTGTGTTGATAATTCTTAGAGGTCGGATGTCTCAGGAATTTATGCAAAGTGGAACAGGAACAGTAGAAGGAATTCAAACATTTCCTATGGTGTTCTTGGTCACTTTTCAAGTTTCAGTCTTCTTCAGCCAGAGGGGAGAACTGAATCCTAGTTTCCTACTTCCAGAATGAGTACTTGAAAAGTTTGAGATACTGAAATACAAGACTGGAAGAGTACTGCTGGGGCAGCACTGAGGAGATGGAAATGAACAGAGGAAGAAATAACCGAGAGAGAAGGAAACTCACTCTTAGTTTCCTGCCCAGCCACTGGTGAAGACTTTGTACGTTCCATTGAGTCCAGAGGAAGAGTTTCTTCTCTGGAGCAAAAACCCCTGGGCAGGCGTGTCCTGGGTGAGCCTCTTGGAAATGTGCTACTGCTCCATGACGACCTGTGGAGGAAGAGTCCACCAGCAGGTGAGGAGGTGACCTCGGCCCCCAGCAACTGCTCAGAACACCGAGGCAGGTTCCGAGTCTCCAGCCAAGGGACCAGCCTGTCCCCTCCTGGCCTGGAGACCACAGACCTGCTGTCTGCCCAGGGTGCTGCACCAGTAACACCAGCACAGGGAAATGTGGCGGTGGGCACGGGCTGTGCCAGTGCCCAGTGCAGTTTCAATCCAAAGGAGTAATTTGGTTTCAGCTGCCCATCCATCAGTGCTGCAGCTCTGTCTGAGGTGCCAAAGCCTTCCGGGGAACTACAGCCAGCGGTGTCCACCCCCCGCATCCTGAGCCGTGTACTCATCTCGTAATAAACCCCAGAAAGATTAAATAACTGACCACGCAGCCTGCCGGGTATGAAGACTGGATTCTGTCACTATTTCTGACTTTATATTTGCCTTCCTACCAAAAGCCAATGAAAACCAGATCTTCCCTTTGGGTACCCTCTCTGCCCCTCCTTCCTTCATTCTTTTTGCCATGAAGCTGAATTATTTGGAGACAAACTCATTTTAAGGCAGACTTTTACATCATGCTTGTGTTAAAAGACACTTAAATACCACTTAAAGCCAGTTTATAGGATAGTTGCAGATGATTCTTGGAAATAACTTCTTTTCAAGGCTGCCAGATTCCCATTGTTAGTGCAATATAATTTTTTAAATCTTTTAAATAAAAAATCAATTTTCCCATTTCTTCCACACACCAATTGTTCCCTGTTTAAAGGGAATTATTTCAGCTGCATTTCGTCCAAAGTCTTACTCTTTTCTCCACCCTTTAGAAAATCTGTCAAGAACAGGCGATTTCAATAGAACTGAAGTACAGCTCTCGTCCTCCAAATAATAACCTTGCTGATTGCTGCTGAACGCTTTAAGATTATTTTACTTATATATCCATTGTGTTTATATAGTCACCCATCTACATAAAAGACTTACATAAACAGCACAATCGCCTGCTTGGCTTTCCAAGGTGTTCTGTACAGATCAGCTCTGGAAAAAACAGGTGGGTGTTTGCTGTTAGAAGGAAAAACTGCATGAGCACTTAGATATTTTCCAAGTACCTATAGCCGTGGGGGCTGCTAGACTAATTTCCTTCAGCATTCCCATGGTGGAGTGGCAATATTGAAGGCACAGAGTTATTGTGGCCAAAACTGGGCTGATTTCCCACAATTGGTGCATTGTTCACTCATTGGCTACAAAGATTCTCCTGCACTCCAGTGTAGCTGAATCCATGGAAGAGCATGTCATCAAAAATCATTGTGTTTGGGTGAGTTTTCTAGTCAGTATTAATTAGGTTTTCTCCCAAACACACAGCACAGATAGCAACACAACGCAGTGCTTCTACAGCGCCCTGCAGTACGTAACCTCCATGAATCAGCCCTTCCGCTGATGCCTGAGGGCAGGGAAGGTGCAGACCCCGGGGGCCCCCCATGGCGAACAGGAGAAGGGACGAGGAGCAGCCGAAGCCCCGGGTACCGGCCGCCCCGCACGGGGAGCCCGCCCTGAGGCGACACCAGCCGCCACAGCGCCCCCTGCAGGCGCCGTGGAGACACGCCACGCCCCCTCCCCAGGCCACGCCCACCTGCAGCGCCCCGCCCCTCTGCACAGCCCACCCCCGCACCCAGCCCCTGCCCGCCCCTTTAGGGCCAGCCCCGCCTTACGCCCCGCCCACCACGGGCAAGCTCCCCAGAGAAAGGCGCCGCGGCCTCAGGGGTTTCCCCGCCCCACTGCAGCGGTGTCCCCGCCCCACATTGGAAGCCCCGCCCCTCCCGGGGGAGAACGCCGGGGATAGTGGGTTTCTCTTCCGGAGTCACCAACGCCCCCCCGCCCGCCGGGTTCGCTTCCGGCTGCGTCCGGGGGGGCCCGTTCCTGGCGCCGCTGCCGAGGGGAGCGCGGGGTCCATGGAGCCGCGGCTGTGAGGCGCCCCCGGCCCGGGCCCGCTGTGGGAGCCGGGCCGAAGCCGGACCCGGGAGCCGCCGGAGCCGAAGGAGATGGACAAACTGACCATCATCTCAGGATGCCTCTTCCTGGCCGCCGACATCTTCGCCATCGCCAGCCTGGCGAACCCGGACTGGATCAACACCGGCGAGTCTGCGGGTGAGCGGGGCCGATGGCGAGGACCCTCCGGCGAGGGCGGGCAGGTGGGGGCCGGGGGCGGCCGGGGTGCGCGGCCGAGGCGGCGGTGGGGCCGGGGAGGCTCCTCCTGAGGGGCCGCTGGTCAAGCACCCGCGGGGCCCGGGGCTGTCGCGCTGGGACCGGTGAGGGGATGAACGTCTGGGGGCTGCCGGCCGGGAGAGGCGGCTGAGCCGGGGGCTGCAGGAGCGCTGGGACCGGCCCTCCGGTGCGGAGCGCGAGGGACCTCCCCGGGCAGAGCCGCGGGTGCCCCGCGGTGCGTCCCCGCTGCTGCCCCGGGCGCGGGCGGGACGCGCCGTGCGGAGCCCCGAGAGCCCAGGGCCCGCGGGCGCCCCTGACCCGCTCCCTGCGGCCGCAGGACCAGGGCAGCATCCCCGCTGTGTCTGGGCGGTTCGTCACCTTGGACAGGGAATTCAGATCAGCCTCCCCGCCTGGTTCGTGGCAGGTCTTGAATCTTTCATAGAATCATAGGGTGTCCTGAGTTGGAAGGGTTTCGTACACTTTCCTTTGTTGCAGGGAATATCTTGCTCTTTTTTTTTTTTTCCCCTGAATATTTCCTGCACAATGAATTTTGGCAGTTTTGGGCCTAGACCCCATGTGGGTTTTGTTTTAGAATGTGACATTGTCTTCTTTAAAAGAACAAGGATTGGTGCATCTGTCTTTTTAGTAATGATGTGGTTGGTTGTATGAAAGATTTATTTCAGCCTGTTGATAAGGTCTCGCAGGTTTTGATGAGTGAGGCAGGGAGAAATAACAGGAGGAGGGCTGCTCTTTGATCTCATGTCCCAGAGAAAGGCAAATCTCTGTGTCAGGAAAAGAAGCCATCCTTACTGCAAACAGATGAAACTAACCTAACCACCTTTTCCTAAACTTATTTCCAAGCAAACTACAGGTATAGAGTAGAGAGAAGGGGTGTTGGAATAAAGACTTCTGTCATACATTCCTGCAGAGGGTTTAAAAAATCTTCTTCATCTGTCTTGCATCTTCTATACCTAATATTCAGTGCAAGTAAGAGGACTGAACTGGTTCAAATGCAGTCATGTTTCCATTATTTGATGAAGCAGAGTATTAAAAATGTTGGCTATTAGGGACTGAGGAGTGGGCCTTCCCTCTGACCAGACTATCTTTATGATTTGTTTGAATTGCTTCCAGGTACCTAGTCTAGAACCTGGCCTTTCCTACGTGGTCCAGAGGAGAGGAATGAGTCACTTTCCTTCCAAATGTGCACCATTCAGGAAACCCCTAGATGCCTTCATCGTTCCTCCTGTAGCTAATTGTGATGATCTTCCTGCCTATGGCTACAGAAAATAGTTGGTTCTTTCCTCTTACAGTTCCACCTAGCAGTAGTGCTACAGTAATGAACTTTTCTTCAGGGACTTACAGTCAAATAAAATATCTCCATTTTAAATATTTAAGTATGTATTTCCTGAGTCCTGCCTCTTGTTAATAGATCCTATGCAATGTGTGAGATTCTATCTGCCTATATAGAAAAGAGATTTAAAGAAAAAAACTGTTCTGAATAAATTGTAGATGGAAAGAAAGGTCTTTTGGGAAATAAGCACAGTTCATTACGTTCTTTAGTAAAGAAAAATGTTTACTATCTCGTTATAATACAAATTGTTTCCTGAAATACTATACCTAGAAATCATTAATTCTTAGTTACTTGATGGTTACTTAAGAGTCATCTGCCTCTTCTCTACTGTACTTCTTTTTAGAGGTGCAGATAACAGTTTTAATTAGGCTGGCAAACGCGAAATCTGTATTGATATTTCTGAAGGACTTCACTAGTCAAATAATGTTTTGACAGACCTAAGCCTTTTTTTGCTATATCTTGAAGCCAAACCAATTGTTGACTTGATAAAATCATAGAGGAGAGCTAGCTGTCATCCTTTCTTAATGACTCTTTTGTAGATTTTTATTGATATGGGATTCAAGGTACTCTATTATAAGACTTCTGGTTAAAAACAATCTAAATGTATATTTCTAGTAGTTAGACCTTCTAAAATGAGCCTTTTGCCCAAGCATGCCCATTGAATCAAGGACTTCCTGTAGCAAACACTGTAGCACTGAACTATGAGATAAATGCTTTTACGAGGGCTGTTTGTTACCGCAAGGCTGCTGTGGAGAAGTTTGGTACAGGAGGACACAGCCCTGGTGGCAAAGCCTGTCCCAGCTGCCAGCGACACTCCAGCACTCTCAGCAGACTACCGTACTTGGACCACAACCAAGCTGTTGAGTTTCCATATGTGCCACTAAGAAGCAGGTTTTGAGAAGCATCCTGCTCTCAGCTGGCAGCAGAAAGTATTTCTTTGCTTTACCTCTGTGCTCTTAGGTTCATCCCCTCTGGGGTTATTCTAGGTTCTGCTTCTACAAGCCACAAGCACCAAGAAGAAATGGGAGTAATGGTGTTTCTTTGCTTGGCTGAGGTCCTCGGTGTTCCGAAAAGCAGTGGGGAATGGCCCGGTCTTCTCAATACTGCAACTGTTTGAGAATTGCAGAGAGCAGAGGTCTTGGCAAACCTGGGAAGGGAGAACTGCGTTGGCTCATTCACAGCTGTTTGCAGCCATTAAGGTTGGGAACCTGGGTTTATGTTTCAGGAAGAAAAAATCTGTTCTGATTTGAATGCTACACAATGCGTACATCTTACTCCAGAGATAATGATGATTTTCTGCTCAATTGGATAGCAAAATAAATCACTCGCTTTAATGCTTTTCTGAAAAATATAGATTGTTTTTAAAATTTTTTTAAAGGAGCTTGTATTCTGAGGAAATCAATTTAGAAGAAGGGCTGATTAGTCTTCTAAATCTTGCTCTTAAAGATAAGTTTTACAGTCATTTGAAAAATGCTGGCTATAAAAATTCCTCTTCAGCATTGCAATTATGAGGTCATTGGAGGTTTCAGATGCTTATCTGCCTTCAGGCCAGAGGAACTACACCTTTGTGGATGTGGGTCCAAGTCTCCGTGGGGCGCTTTTTCTTTACACAGTTTTGTAATAACTTGGTTTCAGGTGTTTCATAAATCTTGAAGATAATCAAGGAAAGATGAAACTTAAATGGTCTTTTTCAGAGAGTTCTCACTGAGGTTTAGTTATTTGTGGTGTGCAAGTACACAGCACTGGTAACTCCAACCTGGAAACCCGTGGCTTCTCAGTATTCTTGCACTGACATCCTTTTCTTATCAAACCAATATTTTATGTGAGAAATAGGACAGAGTTGGCTTTAATTTAAGCCAGTGCCTAAGCTCCCACTGATTTCAGTAGTAATGAACTTTGCTCCTGTATCTCTACACTTCTTTTGTGATTAAGCTTAAAAGCTGATAGTTTTGTCTCCATATGTTCCTTCTGTTTTGTGGGAGGGTCTTTAATGATTTTGATATTTTGTCTTCAGAAGGGGAGGAGGGGGCTATAAGTTGCTCTGTCTTCAGCTCTCAACCCTTTTGTAGGGAAAAGGGTATGAATAGTATGTACAGTTGAAATTAGACACGTTAAAAGCTGCACATGTGGAGCGGTTGACAATTTAAAATGCTTTTAGGATAGGTCAAATAATTCAAGAGGAGAATTTAATCAGATAAAATCCCCCTTCAGTAAGCTAAGCTATCAGTTTGTTTATGTGACTTAGTCATCCCTTCCTATGTAGCATGATTGTTCATTTGATTCCAATTTACAGAACAACATGTACCTTTTTTATAGCAGTCACTAAGTTAATACGGATGTCAGAATTTAAGGCTGCTGAACTCTGATGGGTAGTCTCTAAAGCAAGGATTTATCACATCCTCTCATGCGGATGCATACGTCACAGCAAGGCACACAGCATCATGTTATGGCCGGGCCATTCAGCGTATGCGCAATAGTGCTGGCTTGGGTGATACTGGTGTTCAGCAGAGCTTCCAATTTCATCTTGCATCTGTGACATAAGCATCAAGGTCACTTATGTTAGGAATTACACTTTTCATTTAAACTGCCTTCTGTACCATGCTGTGCAGTAACACAGTAGATAATGTATCTACAACAGGCCACTTATTTTAAATTGTCTGTTTTGTTTACAAATGATGCCTTTCCATGTACCTTCCAAAGTATTCTGTGTAGTTCTTGGTTTTGTGTACACAGCTGCTTTTTTGCTTGTGAAGTATTATGCTAGAGTGAGCGGTATGTGTGGTCTTACAGGAGAGCAAGCTATAGCCAGCAGGCCATTCCTCCTGAGGCAGTTATCTCCCTGCTCCTGTGAAATAAATTGTCTCGTACTAAGTGGTGAATTGCTGCTGTTCAGTGTTATTCCTCTGCATGTGATAGCTCCTCCTGAGGAATTTTCCTCCGCAGTTCCAACAGGAGCTGTAGCTTTGCTGTAGTCAACCTAATGAACTATCGTAGGTGATGGAACCAAGCAATGATTCACAGCTCCTGCTGAGCTTGAGACCATATTGCCACCAAGGTATTTTTCTCTACTTGGAGCACTGACTGTACATGGAATAAACCCAAGACCACATTAAGGTACTCAAATGAACCCATATTTCTAAAAAGAATAGATAGGGTAGGAAAGAACAGAATAAATAAAGCACCAACAACTTAAAAGAGGGTGTAAACTTGAGTTCCAGCTAGCACTGTTGTTCTAAATGCAGTTTTCTATTCAAAAAGTAGTGATATGTAAAAATCATGATGGCTTATTAACACTTACTTCTGCCCTTTAGGGCCTGTGCTGAGAAGCTGTTAATGTACAGTGTTCCTCTGCGGAGAAACCATGGTGTAGAGCAATCACCATGCTGCCCACTGAAGCAGATACTATTTTGTTTTGTTTCTTTCATATGTGGATAGTTGGCTTTTCAAAAACTGTCTGTAAAACGGTTCTGGTGATTATTTGTTAAGGACTTCGCAATATACTCAAAACACAGCATGCTTCTCATGGTTCTTCTCAGTAGAGAATGATGGGACATGATAGAAAGCAGTTCTACAAAATTACTTTTTCCTAATGTTTTTTGTACTGTATCATGTAGTGACAGTGACAGGAGAAGTTATTTGCCCTTTTGTGAACCTATTTGGATTGCATGCTGAGAATACAAAAAAATAACTATGGGGTGATGATACAGAGAATGAAGAATTATGTACCACCATGCCCTAGAAAGAAGTGACTGCTGAAAAGCAATCTCCAAAGCCATCTGAACATCAGAGTGTTAAAATCAGGTCCTGGAACATAATTTCTAGGTAACTCTTTCCTTTTGGTAGATGTGAGCAAGGAGGGAAAGGTGGTGCTCTGTACATTGCTGATCTGGACAGTGAGGGGATTAGGACCCGCATTAAGAGGCAGGCAGTGCTAACAGTACGTGCATTTTAGAGGGGTTGCCAGTGTCTTAAAAACAACAATGCAAAATCCAAATAACAACTAGTAAGGAGTGGCAAAGAATCTAAACCCGATGTAATCTGAATACTCTAAGGATTAGAGTATTATTAGAGTCTGTTAATAGGTGTGCCTGGACTGGGAGCGTCAGTGCCATCTTTAAAATTAACACTTCCATTCCACCTCGTGACTGGTGATGTCTTCCAAGTAGATGTAAAAATCTTACAAAGCAGAATGTTGGACTTGTGCTCTGGTTCTGTAATAGTCCAGGCCTTAAGGGACAAGAAAAATTAATAATAAGGCATTGTTGTAATGAATTAATTTTGTGCTTGCTCAACTGCTCCGCATTTAAACATATGGAACTATTTTATATGTAGGAAGAATTTCATGAAAGAGAGCTGTGTCAGCCTGGTTATTGGAGCCTGCCAGAGCAGAGATGAGAGAGACGGTTGTTTTTGTCCATAGAGGAACTGATGTTTTACATCTGCTTTTTAACAAATACAAATTCATACTGCTTCTTTTAGGTGAACGTTTTGTTTCCTTTTTAGTGTGTGAAGGTACTAAACTATTAGTTTGCCTTCCACCAAATCCCGTTGAATTCCTCATTCTCTAATTAATGTGGTAAAAAATACCTGATTACAGAGTACAGATCTGGGAGACGGTAACTTGTAGTTACCTTTCAAATCTAGCATGACTTACCCTGGATCTCAGAAAGTTATTGTTAGAATGGTGCTACATCAGTTTCTTTCCTCTGTAAAATAGAGGTGGTGTCTTTATCACAGAAACTTCTGTTAGCATTAGCAGTAAAGCTTTAATTTGATTAAAAAAAACCTTTTGTTTCCTAGCACAGTTTTGCTCTCTTAGAGGAAGAAAAATCTAAGAATAACAGATATTTCATTTGTCTTTTCTGATACTGCATGTTTTTACTAAAATACTTGAGTTGCATGTATTTGGAATAACTTCTTTTCTTCAAAGTATTTACTTCACAGTAGTATGTACAATCACTATAGAAATAAATCCTATTCGGTATCTGCAGATAGAGTTTTGTTTTCTGTCTATCCTATGCTTTACTCGAGAAGTATGGAGCTGTAAATCTGCTTTATAGATAGTACAAACTGTGGGAAAGATACTTCCTTGAGACCGCAGCTTTGTGGCTTCAGAACTATCTGCATTTCACTAATTGTGATGATTTTTTTTTGAGTCAACTTAGAGCTGATTTTAGGTCTGTGTATTACATTTGCTGCCACAATATGACACTGAAATTAACACAAGAGTGACTTAAATATATGAATCTTTAAGGATTCAATAGTCTGTACCACAAAACAAAGATTTAAAGCTGTCTGATTTTTTTTTTTAAAGGAATCCTGTTAATGACCGAAGGTTATTAAAAACACTTGTATCGTTCAGTTTCCAGCCAGCACTTACATGTGAGCAGCATTATGTAAACTCCATTTGTACTTTTGCCAAAGCAAAGAAGATCAGTAGGTCGAACTTGTAAGCCTGACCTACTTTTTTTACAGGTACGTCACAACAGCTCAACTTTTTCCCACTAATTTTCTTGCTGGTCTTGAGCCAAAGTAGAGAGAACTAACTTTTCTTGGCAGCTGCAGTATGTAGGATTTTCATCTTAGGCAGGAGTTCTCTAGCTAGTTCTTGAATCCTTTTTGAGCAATGGGCGATACCTGTGTATTTCAGAAGGACATAACTAGAGTGATGCATGGATGAGGAGGAATATTGACCTTTGAAGAGGTTAAATGCTGCTGTCTATTTTAAAATCAAATGCAAAATGATGTTTGTAGTATGGTGGAACAAGTACAATAGGGAGGCTGTTTTAACTTCTTGTACAAAGTTATTTGGGAAAATGATAAATTATTATAAATTCATAGTTTATACTATTTTAAATTTTAAAATCAATTTATTATAATTATAAGCTGTTGTTGTAATTCACGGTGCCTACAAAGTTATTAATGGACAGAGTCTTTTTTTTAATGAGGGCTATATGCAGGAAAAAAGTTCTCTGGTAGTTTCACAGCAATGCCCTATGTGTTCTCCAGCTGCTTTGCTCAATCTCACTTTTCTTCCCCAAGCCTCTGACTGATGGAGATATACACACATCTGAAAAACTGGAGATGTGGCCAAGAAGAGGATCTGTGCAGGGTACGTGTCTGTTTTAAGGAGAGGGGAGACGAGCTAGGGCATTTGCCTGGCAAAGCACTTACATTGGCCTAATTCCATAGCAATCTATATGGAATTAAGAGTCATACTCTCTCAGGGTGAAACTCTTGGTTTCTTCCTATTATATTTGATTTCCTACTTGATGTACTATCTTGTATATATTTCTATATTTTGTAAATAGAGTTGATTACAAGAGTTTTGTCTTTCTTGGGTACCTTAGGAAACATCCTGTGATAGTGACGGTTTGTCTGTGGGATGAGCTGATCAAGTATGGAACACCAGCAGCTAAGAGTTAGAGGTTCAGAATTCCACAGACTATGTAGAGTCTTGTCCTTCTCTTAGAGTGGAACATATACTCGGTCTATTATGTCTGGGTCCTTGGGATGAACTAAAATGCTCCCTTGTGAAGGCATCAAAAGCCTCCCAGGGATCTACGGCAGTATCAGGAGCCAGCATTTCCTATCCACACAACCAAGTGCAATAAGCAACAGTTGGCTGCCACCCAAGCGCCTCATGGTAGCTGCAGTTCTGTGCCATAAATTACAAAGCACTTTGGGATTATTAAGGATGACAGTCTCTCAAGGTGTAATGATAATAACCCACATAGATGTTTAAATATTTGTCCAGTTGAGGACAGTTCGCGTTAGGTCTCGAATGTGACCACGAGCAATTCTTCATGCAGTTGTTTGGACACTGCATTAGTTGGGCTGAGCTGTCTCTGAGCTTGGTACACCCAAGAATTTAATAATCAAATGACAGTGTTCTCGGCAGTAAAGTCAAGTAGTTTATTTTTGTAGTGTTCATCATTGAGCCAGCTTCCCAGTTTATAGTGTTGCAGTTCTTCCTCCTGGGTTCCCTGTTCTCTTGCTCTGTGCCCATGTTGTTCTTGCCTTGCTTCTAGATTCTTTCTACACTTCTCAAATCGATGGCATTTATACTCATGTTATTAGCGTGTCTCGGTGAAATTGCTTGCTTTCTGCAATCAAATTTTGTATACATCTGAAATGAGATGGATCCTGACTTCCATGATAGGCAAGGCAAATATACAAGTAAAGACGAATGGTTTTATTTGGAACTTCATCAGTATGAGCTTAATATGTCAAACTTACACAACCTCTAATGGTAATGTCTTTATACCAAAGTGAAGAAAACTGGTAAGAGGTTGTTGTGGACCTTAAGTTTCCTGAAGGTTGACTTTTGTAAAGAAGATGACTTGCTTGACTTGAAAATTTGCTTTCCTGTTCATTCTTCTCTGTGCAAAATAGAGATATTGTAAATTGCAGCATGAAGAGATAATCGTTTCTTAAGCACAGACAGCGACCAATGATATTGCCACAGTTGGTGGAAGCGTCAGCTCCCAAACTGCCACAATGGAAGATGTTGATCTCCTCTCTTGCAGAGGAGAAAACGCTCTGCACCTTCTGTGCCTGCAGCTGTGAGCAGCATTGGAGGTGTTGTGTGCTGGAGGGGAAGAGAAGTCACAAAGGTGAAGAAAGAGATTTTTTGTTTTCTTTAGGTTGAATTCTGTTCTGAAACTTAACATACACCTAAATGCACTTGTTAATGATGTAGTTCTCCGTGGTAGAAACTCGTGTGGGAAGAAGCGTGTTTCACTTTGTTTTTTAAACCCAGACTTAATTCAATTTAAAAGCTACACAACAAGATTGTACAGGAAACCCAAAAAGATTGAATGGCCAAGAATTTCTAATGTGGCCTCATAAATTCTTTCAGTGGAACATTATTGGGTCACTTGGCAATTACAAGAAGTACTCTGAAGCTTAATACATAAAAATGGTGAAATAAAGAGAGTAAAGGCTAAAAGTAGTAGTTGTTGTTTTACAAACAGAAGTTTGGCTTATGCCCAGTGTAATCTGAAATAAATGCTCTTTGTAAGTACATGTTCAGTCAGATAAAGTTGGTGATAAAGACAGAGCATTTCTTGCCTTTTTATATTGAATCCAAAATTAGAGAGAATTCTGTTTCAGAATGTCAGTATAACAACTGTATAAACATATGTTAACAGATATGTTCTTTGGAGCACTATAAAACATCTGATTCCTTTTTAAGAATAGTCCCACTTGTTCAGCTCTGCTGTTAAGATAAAGTCATATTTTATTTCAGTAAAGTGCAAATTTAACTGTTCAGGAGTGGTCTGTCTTATTCTAGCAAAAATAAAAAAGTCTCTAGACTCTTACAGTCTATTTTTGTAGATGTAGATTTGTGATAAGGGAGCAAGTGTTATCACCACACAGACAGCACCTGTTAATTGCCTAAATAATTCAGGCCTAAATTGTGCAGGCTTCTGAAACAAGAACTTGCCCTAGCAAAAGGGATAAGAAAATATAACTTCAGGATAAATCATGAATATGGTCGCTACCTTGCTATTCTTTTTTGGGTTTAATGTTTTTGTTATGATGGGAAAAACAAGTAAATGCCTAAATTTGAGAATTATTACTGCAGAAGGAGTTGGTGTGGGGTTTGTGTGTTTGGTTTTGTTTGTGGGGTTTTGCTTTTGGTTTTTTGTTTGTGCGGGTTTGGGGTTCCTTTGGTTTTTTTTTGTGTTGTTGGGGGAGGGTGTGTTGTTGTTGTTTGATTTTTGTGGTGTTTTTTTTTTTTTCCCCTCCAATTTGCCTGGAAAGTTAAAGCTACCTTTTAAACTTGGGAGGGGCTTAAAATGTTAATCAGCCAGGAAACTTTGCTGGCTGGTCTTGAGGACAGATTGTATGCAGTTAAGCGATACCTCACTCTGTCTTTCAGCACATCAAGTGTTACTTGTAGATAATAAATTCTTTGTTGGCCCTGTACCTAATCCCTATTTAAAGTGCAGTTTAACCTGTATTGCCAGTGGTTACAAGCATGTTGTACACAGATTTGGCAACACTTAAAAAGCGCCTTTAGGAATAAAAACTAATGTTAGGTTTTATTCTACTTGAAGTGTTACTTCAGTTGCAGTGAAACACATCTTGGGACATTTCGGTGCCATTCTTCAACTGATAGAGGTGTCTTATGAAATAAAGCAAGTGTAGTAGACAGAGATAGTATCTTTTATATCCCCAGTCAGTAGAGTGGGGGAAACTTGTGTGTCCAAGGAAGGGATTGCAAGACCAGAAATGTGCTTCATCTTTCCAATAATTGTAGTTGTTCTAATAAAAGGTACTACTACCTGCAAACTCGCCTTCTCATGTCCTCGTTGCTGTAAATACAATCCTGCTGTCAGTTATACGATTTAAAGAAATTGCCACTAAGTCGCTGGTACATTTTATTTGCTCTTTGAAAATTTTGTTCTTTGTTTAGCTGGGTCTGTTGTACTTTCTGGTAGTCTGGGCCTAAATTTGCTCTCAGCAGTGGATCAGGAGAAAGTTAGGCTCAGCTGTAAGAAAGCATTTGAGCACATAAGGTGTATTTAGGCTGAGTGTTTGCAGAACAGACACCTAAAATTTCTAAATGCGTTTCTAACCATATAAATGCCCAAAGGCATTTCAACCCATCTCTTTTCACCTTACACCGTGGTTGATTCATGAGGCTGTGGAAGAGCCAGATCAGTGGGTGTCCTTGGAGCATGTCTGATGCAAGCTGAGATCAGCGCGCAGCACAACAGTAGGATCCTTATTCCTCCTGAATTTCATTTGATAAAGGGCCATTTGAGGGCAGGGCCAGAACCTGAATTTTCTGCCTACCCTTGAATGCCCTTGTCACTAGGCTGGATAAATTGCTTTAGACAGTAACCAGGAAGGCTGACAGATATTTCACGTTCATGAATGAAGAGAGGGAACCATGGGGTACTTCACTTGGTGTGATTTGGGGGTTTTGGTATACCTGTCCTGCTCTGATTCGACATCTATTAAATTTGGAAGTCTGATGACTTGGTGAAGTGGTGATTTTAGATATGCAGGAGTTGAGTGGAGAGCTCTGAGGGTTACTTATTGCCAGCCCGTGAACAGCTTGCCTTTTAAGACACCTATGAGGAACGTGATCCACAAAACTGCGAAGATGCAGAACTTGTGTTCTTGCTGGTTGGGTTGTGTTTGTACCATGTGGCAAAAGCTGATGCCACCATGGCCAACCCAGCCCGGCCACCTCCTGTCACCGGCTGCCACAGGTGCTGCCCGGCCCGCACGAGCCTGCACATCAACCGCACGCTTGGGAAGTGGTTGCAGGCCATTTCTGAGCAGGTTGGTGTAGGGTTGTGTGGCCTATTAGATGGAGAGGTGTCATTTCACAGCTCTGGCTGAAGCCAGATATAACTCTATTAAAAAGAACACAGACTCATCAGATGCGAAATGGCAGAACAGCTGTAGGTGTCACAGCTTCTGGCTTTCAGCTGAACATGTGGCATAGAACTGGTGTAGCTGACTAGAAAAATCACTTTTAAATATTGACACTGCCTTTGATCTTTCTTTTTTTTAGGCAGTGAATTCTGTCAAATTTGAGTAGCTCTATTTTGGTTGTGGGGAAAATCAAAATAACTATGGATTTTTTTTGTTTGTTATTTAAACTAAATAAAACATTAAGCTTGCTTTCTTTTGTTTTTAAAGTTATCTCTTTTTTCCAGGCCCTTGGGACTTCAGAAACTGTGAAGATTCTAGAGATTCTAGTCACTGACAACACTATCCTATTGTGAAAATGCTTATAGTGTCAGGAAAGAAACAACCAGAAGGATGCAACTTATTAGAGATCCTGTTTACCAACATTTACTGAATGTTGTCTTCTGAAGCTGGAAAAAAATACCTTCGGCGTGGGCAGATTTCTTGGCTCTGGCATGTGAGAACACACAGAGCTTTGTTATGTCCTCAGGAGGGTTGTTCCTGCATTGTTGCCTGAGGATAGTGCATGGTGGTCCATCTCTTCTGAGAACTAACAAACACTCACAACAATAACAAAAAAACCACCACCAAAACAAACACACCCCAATACACCAGCAGCATAGCATTGAAACTTGTATGTTAGAATTCAGAAATAAACTTGTTTTTAATTCGTCCAAATGTCAGGATTTAAATATCACTTACAACTCATATATCATAATGATTGTCATGTGTAGTAATAAATTTTTCTAATATGTATAAGTCATTGGGATATTTCCCAATAGATGGACCCTGATTTTTATTTTTCTTCCCTCTTTGGGGGTGGGAGGAGGGGGAAGACCATGTGTTTTTGTGGAAAGGGGAATTTGGTTTGAATTAGGCATGATACAAACACTGAATTGAAAACTTTTGAGACAACTCAGGCACCAGATGGTGTTCAGCAGCAAGGCAGACTTTTCTGCTAATATACTGCAACTCTGTTAACATGGAGTTTAGACTTTAAAAATGAGAATTCTTCTGTTGAAAAGCCGGTAAGCTTTGGAGTTCTAAAGAGTGCCAAAAATGGTACCTAATAAATTAAATTCTCTGGACGTTTGCTTGTTAAATAGATTTCAGTCGTTAGGTTCCTCATAGGTAGCATAAGCTGGGTTTGAAGTTGGGGATGTTACCTCACCTATTGTTGCCAATATGAGTATTTTTAAGAAAGTCGCTTAGTTCCTGAAGCAAGGAAATCCCTTTGCATCTCTAGAGCAAGATGGATGGATTTCAGAGCTGGTTTGAAAGGGGAGAACATTCTGATTTCAGAGAAGGGGATAAATGGAGTAGAAGAGAAATAGTAGCTTATATAATAACATGCTCTGTCTTGCAATATGGCTTTGAATTGCTCTTAAAAGATGCACTCTAGATATAGCAAGGACTTTGCAAGTAAATCTAACTCTATTAAAACTGATCTTTTAACATTGTATAAATACTTTCTAGGTGCTTCTTTCCTATCAATAAATAGGCAGTGGGTGTATGAATTGATCTTGCATCTGGTTTGCTTCAAAATGAGAAACTCCAAAGCTTTTCTTCTGGGGTTACAATACCCAGTAGAATATTTGAGAGACAAATCAGAGTGAATGCCATAAACATAAGATTTGGCATACAAAGGACTGGAAAGATAATTCATAATCCCTTTGTTTTGAATGCCTCGATGTTCTGTGCCTTTGCGGTTAATGCTCCGTTATTCTTTTAAGCTTTTCTCTCGATCATCCTTTAACATTCATAAATCTTACTTTAGAAAGTCTGTACTCAGTTGCCTCTTTAATCTACTAACTGAACAACATACTGGAACATCCGCAGTGAAAGAATCAATCTGTCATGCCACATCCTGAACACCGTACTCACATGGTAACCTCGAAATTATTTCAGCAGCATAAGTACTAAAGAGCATCTATTCAAACTACCTCCATCCCTTACAGAATAAGTAACAGATATGGTATTCTCATGCTTGACTGGAAACTGACACTTGATCCTGTCTTATATTTTGATTCTTCAATATACTGTCTTGTAGTTATTTAAGTATAATCCAGTTATTGTGTTGTTCTGTAACGATGACCTAAACCAAAGAAGTCAAGGAAATTGTGTTCGACTTGCTTATAGTTACTTAGCTGCAGTTAATTATGTGTATGTGCTATTTTACAAAATGCTCTGATATTACATTATTTGAGGCGGTAAGCATTTTAAAATGGCTTTAATGGGTCAATAGCTGAAAATTTAGATGAGGACTAACTATATGTCCTTTTACAAAGTTGTAAGTCTCAGCAGTTGTAGATACAAAAAAAAATTCTATGAGCTGTGCCTGTGGGTGTCATTCAGTGGGATTCTGTTTAACTGTTACAACCTGGACCATGCCTTTTAGAATCAAGAGGTCTTCGTCAGTGTTACTAATCCTTCTGCCCTCCCTGGTTTTGAAGTGCTTTGCAAACCAGCAGGTTCTGTATCATCATCTTCATACCAGAAATGGTGCATATCCTGCAAAAGCACAGCTTTTTCCCTAACCTCTGCACTGGTTACTGCAAGTGTGACTAATCTTGTAAGAGAGGATACAGGGCCTGATTTTGATGGAGTTTTACACTGGAATAAGTAGAAGTAACTATGTTCACCCTGGAGTACCTCCCAGGCTGTGGTAGGGAAGGGGCAGCAGCGTCAGTTCCCTGGATTTTGGGAAGGGCAGGAGGGAGAGTACTCAGTTTCCAAGGAACTAATATTTGGGATATAGAATTACTGGAATTTTCCCTCAAAACAAAATACATATAAATAAACCTAAATAAGTCATTCTCTCTTTCCCTTTTGTATGGTAACATCACTTAAAGTGCCCGTTGCAGGAAAATAAATTCCATATGTAAGACTGGGTAATATCCCACTCAAACTGCCAAATTCCTTGGATGACTTTGAAAAATTTCCTCCTTGGAAATACCTCCTCCTTGTTTGCTGTTAGGGACAGTTGCGTTGGAGCTATTCTTACCATGCTCTGTTGTTTGTTCCTCTCAGGAGTTCCTCGGCTATGCTTCGCTCACTTTGAAAGCCGTCTTCTGTCAGAGAGGCTTGGTTGCAGGCAAGGAGCAGCAGACATGGTAAAGGCAAGGTGGCCAAAGTCAACTTGATGGTTATCGTTAACATTGGTACAGGGAATGAGTCTGCCATGACCAAATCACTGCGTTCTCTTTAGACATTTAAAGTTTCAACTTGGATGGGGTAGCAAGCTACGGCTGTGGCCTGTTCCTCCTTATAGATGGACCTAGACCTTTATGTGTTCAAGTTTATTAATTGGATAGAACTTAGAAACTTTCCGAGAACAACTTCATTTCCTCTTGTCCTTGTCTGTGGCCCAATAAGAGTTACAGGGAATGGCTTAACTGAGCTGCCCTTATTTTACATATGCCGTTCTCTGGCATGTGACTGTTACCTAACCAGCAGCAATGAATGTTTCAGTGTGTCCAAATAACATAGCTTCATGTACTGTGCTCATTACTAAAACATGAAACTTATCGGTGTCCTTGCCACATTGGCGGCGCTCTAAGATTTACGTCACCAACACCTCATTAGGAACCCTGTAAACTGTGCTCTTTGCTTAGCAAAGATGGTTTAACAAGTCCACAGTACGCTAAAAAAAAGTATCTTGTTTGATCAGAAATTGTCTGGCAGTCACTACTTGGGTTTCTAGCAGAACCACACCATCCCATCAGGACAGCCAAGGAGGGAGAGCGGGCGGGCTGGCTGGGAGTGGTTGGATGTTTTAACCTCCTCACTAGGCATATTGGCCCATAATATTTATTTAATGTTAGTAATAAGCATTTTGCTAAAGATGTGGTTGATGTATGGAAGGTATAAGTGAGGAGCTGTTGTCAAGGAATATGAAGGGTTGCAGATGCATTTAAACCCAAGGAATTGCATTTTCTCTAAAATGATGAGAAAGAGTAAGGACATTTTCAAGTGGGGACGGGAGGGGAGGACAGAGGAAGAGGAGGTACCCCAAGCTGTATGAGCAGGAGCAGTTCTGAGGATTTGTGCTTTGTGTGTTCCTGTGACAGCACAGCTGCTGAGCTATGTGACCTTCCAACATTTGAGCTCCACCTTGTTCACTGCATTATGCTTTTACCATATTAGCTGCTGCTTATGCTAAGGTGAGCTCTTCACGGCAGTGGCACCTCTCCTGTGTCCGTCTGGCACGCTTGATCCCACATGTTCTGGCAATCAAATAATAGATGAACAGCAAACATCTGAATAGCTGTTGTTATATTATGCTACTGCTTTCCAGCCATGGTATTGCTGTGCCACTTTTAATAATTCAGAAGTGACGGAGAGGTGGGGGAGTGAAAGGGCTGCAGCAATCTTTGTTTGTCTCTGTAGCGTGACTCCTCCTTGGTGGCTCTGTGGTTACCATGGAAACAGGAGAGGGATGGCACTGCACCGGTGGGACCGGAGTGGGACTTGTGGGTCGGCTCTGTTGCAGCTGCACACCTGCACAAAGGGGACAAACGAGGGCTCGCTTTCCTCTGGTTTGGTGCCTTTGCCCCTCTTTCCCTCAGCGGTTTGTGGAACTTAATGGTTACACACGTGATGGTCCCAGATGCTGGTGTAAAAAGACTCCTTAGGGTCTTTTTATTAGTGATTCTAGCGAATATGTGCAGTGTCAGAAAATGAGCATTTCTGGTGGTCTGGAGGAGCTGGGTGGGGTAGTGGAGGAATACGATCATGAAACCTGTCACTGGTATAAACTGGAGTCCTGGTTATAGTCAGCCTGTCACTACTGGAAGGTTTTTTTAATATGTGTGAAATGCAGTGGCACTTTAGGGGATAGATTTACCGGAACAGACTAAGGACCACTTCACTGACAGTTGCTCAGTGCAGCATCCTCTGTTTTGATCAAGACTGAATCTCATTTTTAGCAATTAGAAATATATATGTATATAAATATATAATATATATCCTAGTCACCTCTCGCACTAGTTGTCCTGACCTGCATAAAGCCAGTGTTGAAAGCCAAGAGAGGCACACAAGGGAAGGGGAGCAGCCCCCTGCATCTCCAGGTTGTCACTAGAGCTCCCGCGGGCTGTGCAGTGCAGGCTTTGGGAGGGGGAGGACAGGCAGGTGTAGTTACTCCACATGTTTTAGGGCTGTTTAAGCTGCCCAATCTGCTAGCATTAGCTGTGCTATCTAACACCCGTGTTAGGTACTTAGATTTTCAGAAATTATTCTGGAATTGCTCTGAAGGAATGACAGAAAACCTCTTTTACCTAGGGATTAGAGTGGAACTTGGTGACTGGCTTGAAATGGACTGTTGGACTATTCTCTAACTGCAGGCAGGAGGACTGTTTGATTCAGTATCTCTGCCCATCATTTCAATTACAGACTAGGGAAGGTTAAACAAGATTTTCTTTAACACCTTAGTTTGTTGGCAGCTGCCTGGCAACTGTTTGCTTGATTGCTTTAGATTGGGAGCAAGGCAATAAAATATCATGTAAACCCACTCTTCTTTTGAATTTCATGGCAAATAAATACTCTTTTTCCACACTAGAGACTTCTTTTGAAGTCTGTGTTCATCAGAAGATTTGTCACTATGGGAGCAAGTGATGAGGTTTAATTTACTTCTGCTCAGTTTATGTATACAAGTGAGGAATTGCTGTATAGTGAACTTAGACTTGAACGAAACATATGAGCACATAATGAGGTTGTTTCTCCCAACTGTCTTTGTGGAACTTGAGAAATAGTTCACAAACCTTCTCTTGTGCTCCATTTGCCTCCATAGAGTTTGCAGGCTCAAGGTACAAAACCTTGAATATGGAGTATATCAACTTCAAGTTTGTAATCCATGAAGCAGAGTTAAGAGAAAATACTGAATATATGCTAGCAAAAGCTTAACCATACAGTTCAGTGTTTTTCCTCCAAATGGCAGATCCTGAAATTTAATTGCTGATGATTTAAAACTCTGATTTAAGGGGAAAAGAAAAAAGAAGAGTAGAACGACACACTTGGGCACCAGAACTGATGTTCAGGAAAGCCTGCTCTGAGTGGTTTCTTGCAACGATCTTGTATCTTCAAAAGGGATACTACCCTGGTACTTGCAATTGGGAGAATTTTGCTATTTTTTAATAAAATAAATGAAATGTTTTTTATTTTGAGTTGTGGGTGTGTTGGGGGGTTCTTTGAGAAATCAGCCTTTGGAAAAGTAGATGTTGACAGCAAAAAAAATGCGCTGAAAAATAGTAGTTCAAGGTGGAGTTCTTTTCTGTTTCCTCCAGGTTTAGCTTTGGTCCTGAATCTGACATGTTAAATGTGCTCTTGTTAATTGGAAAACATCCTCAATATAAACTGCAAATTGCATCGCAAGTTGTTAGTGTCTCTTTCTAATACATTGTCATCTATAGCAACTGTTCTTCAGTTCCAGTTAACACACAAAATGGAACGGAGTCCAGCACAGTGGTTCTTATCAGTGCAGCTTTTGCCAAGGTTAACAATGCACTAAATTATTGCCACTGAATTCAGGAGAGGTCTCTGAAGTCAGAAAACATTTATTGAGTGTGTGATGTCATTTTATGACGTCATTCTTTAGAACTGCAGTTTAGAGAAAACTGACTTCTACTGTAAGTATAGTGAAGTTGTTGTCAAATCCTAGTCCTGCAGAGTGATTTGGATTAATTTCCTGTTCCACAGTCCTGCAGTGAACGGCCTCTTCATCCCCAGACTACAGGAAACTACTTATTGTGTTGTAGGAGGTTCTGCAATGTGTGTGTGTTTCAGGGAGCCTGACTTTTCAGGACACGTGCAGGTCTTCGCTCTGTCCCAGTAGCTGATGGAAAATGAAAACATTGCAGGCTATGGAAAAGCAACTGAGAAGCAGTTCATGGAAAACTCTGCTGTAGAGGTGTGGGAGCTGTGCAAGATTGCTCAGGTTTGTGTAATCCTGGTGCACAGCAATGGTGTGATTGCTCTGTACCTGGAGTAGAAAATGCCAGTTTTGTTGGTTCTGTAACTGACACTTTTTTAAAGGATTTTACTTCGACTTTCAGCTGAAAATTCATCTCTGAATCTTCCAGTGGATGAATATGTAATTAAAAGGATGTATTTGAATAAGGCTAAAAATTCGTAGTCTAAACAAAGGTTACAGGGATGCTTCAACAGGACTGATTCAGTGACATTTTGCTCTTGGCTCTTCTCACCCTCTAGGAGTATATCAGAAGTGCTCCACCTAATCTAATGTGATATTCTGCCTCCTAACCCAGAGATTCTAAGCTCAGAGCTGATTCTGCTGGTACTCATTGCTGAGGTGTAAGCAGACAGGGTCTGAACACTCGTAAAAATTGGCTCCAGGGTGCTAGGAGGTGATGATATTGAATTACTTCTTTATTTCATGTTGGTTTGTGTTTTGTTTTGTTTTTTTTTCCCAAAAATAAGCTTAAAAGTACGACAGTCTTTTCTCCCTCCAAAAGACATGCTAAACCTAAGCTTCCAAATCTTACTGTAGTTGTTTCAGAGTTGCCCTCTTGTTATAGTTGACCTGTTTAAAATAAAAATATTTACTTATAATAATTTGTGCAGGAACATGTTGACTCTCATATTATCCACTGTTGTTTTTCACTGCTAATTTAGATAAAGGACAATTGTGATTATTTAGGAAAACAGTTCAGAAGAAGCGACAACACTGAGAAATATAGGGCTTGATGTTTAAAAGTCACTGGGAGAAATGGATTTTAATCTTGCATGTTAATTTTGGGTTAAAATTCTCTAAATAAAGAGAACTCCACTATTAAACCTTACTAAAACTTCTTTGTGAGTCTCAAAAACACTGATTTTAAATCAGATTTTTTGTTTGTTTAACAGAAAATACTTGATTTTGTGTAAAACTTTATGGTTCCCATACCAGTCTTGTCCTTTTTCTAGGATATTTTTGATAGACCTTTTGTGTAGATATCCCAGTTCAAGTGTGTAGTAACTCTCGTAAGCTACCAAAAGAATTGACCATGGTTTTGCAGAGAGGGGCTCTTAAAGAGTTACTGTCAATAAGTGGTTTATTTAATGTTCTTTAAAAATCAGTATGAATTAAATGCAGTTTCTGCTGCAAGACTTTGAGGATTAAAGCTGTATTTACAGTTGAGGGGAAAAGGCATTAGACAACTAAAGGCATTTTAGGGGGCTGGAGCTCGTTTTTGTTAGATTATAAAAGTGTTTCATCTTGCACAGATGGGGGAGTGATCCTCTGTACAACTCAGCTACCACTTTAGCTGATATTGGCAGGCTTTATAGGGGTGCTTTATCCCTTTGATGAGACCTTGATTGCCACTCAAGAGCCAGATACAGCTTGCAGCCATTGCACTTCAACTTGTGCAAGCGTATGACGAAAGAACATGAAGATAGATGTTTAAAGCATGCCTCCCCCATCCTCTGCACTTCAAAGGCTTATTAAGGTTCATCAAAGAAAGAATCCCTTATTTTTGGACAATTCTGAGCTTTGCTTTTCAATTGAGCCCCCCTCAGAGAGGATTTTGAAAGTTTACTTGCCTCTCTGCTGTGTATTTTCAGGTGCTTTCACAGTTGGCCTTGTGCGACAGTGTCAAACCATCCATGGACGTGACAGGACCTGTATTCCTCCACGGCTGCCTCCTGAGTGGGTCACTACGTTATTTTTCATCATTATGGGAATCATTTCACTAACTGTCACATGTGGTTTGCTGGTGGCTTCCCACTGGCGAAGAGAAGCTACTAAATATGCCCGCTGGATAGCTTTCACTGGAAGTAAGTGACCTCAACTACACAGTTGACCTGTATGCAGGATAAACTGGTGGAGTCTAAAATAACACTACAGTGTTGTCAAGGAGCGCTTAGGGCTCTTACCATACAAACGATTCCTTCTCTTTAAATACCACATCGAAGGGAAAAATAAAAATATTCAAAAATCAATGGGTTGGAATCTTAAGTAAGTATAATTGAGAGGGTTTAGTAGTCTGTGGGCCCAAGGTGAGAGAAAGGAAGGCTTGAACCCTTTATCTTCCTTGGATGGTGCCATTAATTGGCCTAAGAAAATGGGCAGGGATAGGAGAGGTCAGTCCTGAATTATGTGTCTGATAGTCTTTCATGCTTCCCCACTCCCATAAATCCAGTACTTAACTCCTAGCAGAAAGGAATGACTGAAATTCCCTCTCCTAGGAAGAGGAGGCATCCGAGACTTAGTACAGTCTGAAATCCATCCCTGCTTCATGTGTCTGGTGAACACCTCATCCAGGGTTGATGCTTCACGCTCACAGCAGGTGTTTTATTCAGAATATCTGCATCCTAATTGGCTATGCAGGAGGATTGCCCACTGCAGAGCATCTGTTCTGCTTCACAGCACCGAGACTTTCACTGCCATTAGTGACCCGCAGCAGCGCTTCGGCTGGAGGGAGGGTACCGGCGTCCTTCTGCTCCCCCTGAGCACCAGCATAATTGCTCACAGCAAAGGCTGAGCCTCCTCTAGCCAGCCCCGTGTTCCCGCACATGTAAACATATCCTATGGCTACTTCAGTGCAAAAGAAAAGTAGTTATAACAATGAAGGGAAATAATTTTCAAATTTCCTTTTCTTGGTGTGTGTTACAGGCTTAGCCCAACTGTGAAATGATGCCTTAATGGTGGGGATGACAGCATGAAAAAACTCAAAACCTGAGGGCTTTTAAATTGACTTGAATTATGACATACCACTAAAGGTAGTGTGAACACTAACTAGAAAATGCAAGTTTGTGGTTTACACAGGCATAAATAAGGTTTAATGGAGCTCTGTGACAGCTAATGATATCTAATATGAATGAGATTTAACCTTGTATTGGGGGAGGGAATAATATTTAAAAAGCACCGAGCTTCAGCAAAGGTACTTCACTGAGGCACTTGTACAATCAAAGCCATCCTTCTGACAACTTCGCTGCATGGCATATTAAATTAGTAGTGCAGCTCTTGCAGACAATGGAGCTATTGAAATGCTGTATCCATTATGATTGACTTTTATTTCTTTTTCTGGTGAATGATTAAAATAGCAGACAAGAGTGTTACTGAATATTCCATCCCAACTTTTCCAGTGCCCTTGTTTGTTTATACATATTTCATGTATATCTAATGTGTGCAGAGAGGGTGTAAACTCAAAATTCCTTATAAAATTAAGATGCTTACAGCGGGCTGAAGTGAAAGCTCTAAGGTAAAGAGGGGTTTTGGGGTACTATATATTAATAGTTGAAGTCATCATTTATTTACTGAGGTCTTTTTTCTTAATTAAGTGCTTGTATTTTGGGCTTTGTGTATTTTAATGTGGGTTTGTTGTCTGTCTTTTTTTTTAAATATCTCCAATTGACACATCCCTACATCTTTAGTTTTCTACAACTGTGATGGTTAATTCAGTCAAAAAATTTGATACCCTAAAGCTCTTTTTTCTGCAGATTTCTTTAGGCTTGCAACAGGTCCATTATTAGAAGTCCAAATATAGAATGATATTCATTTTATTTCAGCACTTGCCTTTTTGTTATGAGATGTTTAATAATGAAACATATTAATTTGGGGTTTTTCTCAACTTAGAATTATTCATAAATCTATTAAGATACGATTGCTGTTTTGTCTCAGTTCTAAAATTCAACGTCTTAACTATTCATCTCCAATGCATACGACTCTGTGACCTTTGCATTCCTGTTAACAATGATGATGGGAAATTTTACTACTTAAGTCTCTTGTAAGGAAAGTCACTTTTGGAAAAGAAGTGAATGGGAGGAAGAGCTCTTTGTTTTTCAACAAGTTGATGAGAGTGACTTCTGTGGTTCATTGGATGGCAATTAGTAATCTATTTTAGATAGCATTAGGAAATGTAGCTGTGTGGAATCAACCTGGAGTACCATGAACGGATCCTTCCTGAGAAGTGTCAGGGCTGGATGATGAGGACGTGTGTAACTCATTAGAAGGGGGCAGGGAAAACTTCATGCTTGTATTACATTTCTTCTGCAGGCAATTTCAAGACTCAACAGCCTAGTGTAGGCTGCTAGCAGATATTCTTCTTGCAGAACTTTCTGAATACAACATAGGACACGCTGTCCCAGGCAGGCAGGGAAGTCTGCGGGGACTGCAGGGGCAGCTGTGGGACAGGCAGCTCCCATCTCTTCAGATGCACAGGGGTCTAGAGTAAATGACCCAAGCACAAAGGAATCCCCCTGCTCCGCCCTTGCCTCTGACAACAGCAAGGAAAGTCTGGTAAGAGGTCACTCTTGCCTGGTTTATGCTGGAATTTATGTATAAATATATAGCTGGTGTTTTATGTGAAGTTTTTTCTTGTTGTCATGTTGGATGACTCCAGATTTTTTTCAGCTGTGCATCTATAAATATGAGTTATTGCTGAGAGTTGCTCTTGTCTGTCTTGATTAGCTAAGGGGACACATGAAGGACAAAAGTTTGACCTGTCAGTTCTCTTTCCTTTATACACTGCTAAAAGGATGTACCTGAGGGATTATTTACTAGCACAGTATTTGCATCCTTCGCCATCCATTGGTGGTGTTACTGCGCAGAAACTTGTATTTCTGGCTTCTCTGCAAAACACTTCTGTTGAGAGAAGATTTCCCTCCTCCAGCTCACTCTGCATGAGTGACAAAAGTCACAGGCAAGTGCAACAGTTTTCCTTCACATCCTGCACTGAAGAGTCTTTCAAGAATCAGAGCATTCCTACCAATGCAATAGGTATTGTCACTTTAGGCATAGATACTATCAAAACTATCATTGCTGTTTGAGTCCTGTTAACTGCAGTACCAAATCCGTACAATGTAATGGAGAGTGGGTTCCTCCTGGCGTTCCTGTGACATAGTGGCATTAGTTGGGAGCAGGACAAATAACCTTCCTTTGGCATTGTTCCACGTTGTCTCCAAAATGGCTCCTTTTTTACTGTTCCTACTTCAAATTTCTCTAAACCTCTTGCTTTTTTGACAGACACCATTCAGAAGCAGACTAGAAATGATTGGTTTTTGTTACCTAAATATTTTGGTAATAGAAATTACATTCAATAAGTGTCTTTTCTGCAAATTTTTCTACCTAAGGAAGAATTTGTAATCATAAGTGCTCTTGAGGGAGAAGTTTTTTATGGGTTGCTGAAGATGTTGCTGGAAATTCACTGAGTTGATACTAACAGATATGGTGAGTTAGATTTGGACTATAGCTTGTATGAGGAATTCCCATCCTCTACCTTACAAACCTCCTTTTGAAAGAATTCACACTAAGTTACCTGAGAACTTCGTGTCTGGATTTTAGTTGTTTGGTTTTTGGTTATTTAGTTTGTTGTTTAGAAATTTATCATGTGGTCTTTTCTTAATGACTTCTCAAAACTTTGCCATAATTCAGGCTTCCTAACATGACAGAGACTTAGATCCATCCGTTTTTTCATTTGCTATTTCATTAAACTCACAGCAGAACATGTGCACTGTTATTTGGAAGAGAAAAGATGGATGGTTACTTCTGTAATAAATGTTTGAAATGTGTGTGCATGTCAGCGTTCTGCATACTGCCTGGACGTGCAGAATTTATCTTTTCCTCCTGCTGTGAACTGAGGGAGTTGAGGTACCCGCACCCTTCTGTCCTTGGGCAGGAACACAAGGAGACGCAGGGCAGACGCTGAGCTGGTGGCACGGTGCTGCTGGCAGGGCTTAGGCTTAGGAGCGCCGGTGTGCGTATGTACAATGCACCCCAAAGAACAGCGGTTTAGTAGAGAGGGATGAAGATCTGTTCTTCAACCATATCCATGAGGCCACCAGAACTTTTCCAGATGCGTAGTTCTTGAATGTAATAAAGGAGATTTAATCTAGAAAGTGCAGGTTGTTTTCAGAATCCTAAAGCTATTTCCTGTAAGCGTGTTATTGTTAAAGTACAACAAGTTTTCTACAAAACTGGAATGCTCGTCAGGGTCAAACTGGATGTAAAAGGAAGCATGCTGGGTTACAATAATGTGACTCATACCCAAAATATTCAAACTGTTATTAATAGTATGTTGTGTTACTAATTACACACCCACCACTGTTTTCTGGACCACTCAGGTGTAGAGCTTTTCTGTGCTTACACCGATCTGCACAAGAAATACACACCCAAGCTTTCTGTCCTCAGATGGACCAGCTGTTGGTTAAGATACAATTTTAAAAAGGGAAGCAGTCTTTGAGGATTCAATTGTGTAGTGGGCCAATATTCAGGTAGATTAAAACTTCTATATTATTTAATGTTTAACATCTGGTTGCTGATTCTTTGGTTTTATTTTAATAAATGGCCTAATGAGGTAGCACTGAGCAGAATGTAGTAACTGTGCAGTTGCTGGATTTTTTTTGTTTATATATTTTTTCTTCCCCTTTAAAAAATGATCTGCCAGTAGTGTTACATTAAAAGCAAGACACGAGCTCACTCTAGTGGAACATTTCCGTTTTTCCTGCTCAGTGTTGTCAAATGAAAGAAAGTCTTATCCTGGTGCCAGCTGCTTTTGAATCGAGGTGTTTTTGCAAGGTGGTGTTGTGATGCAGATCACGGTTTATGAAACTGTCCTTTTTTTTGTTTATGCCCAAGTCATACTTGAACACTTTTGGAATTCAAATTCATCACACCCATAACTAGCCTGTTCTATACAACATCAGTAGTTTTTTCCTCGAAGCTGAGACCTGTACTACGCAAATCACAAGCTTTGAGCATTAAGGTATGAAATACGTGATAAACTGTTTGTCTTGGGTAAACATGGAGTCCACAAAAAAAAAAAAAAGGTAGAGTGGGCATGTAACACTGGAGCCTATGTATTTAGTAGTGAAGTTACGTTAAAAATGGTTGAGGCTCTTTCAGCCCATAATTTCCTCATTTGGAAAGACTAGAAACTTTGCCCTGGTAAGGCCTAAGGGGACAGGCAAGTTCTTGAATTTGTTTTATGTACCTTTGGAAACAAAAGTAGCTGCAGCGCTGCTGGCTTGCACAGGAACCGAGGAGTCAGGCGATGGTTATCACTGTTCCCAGAGGTTTTTATTGTCGCTTGTTTGGCTTGTGGGGAAGCTCAAGCAGGGAACAGCATCCACAGAGTTTGTTCTGTCCCTTAGTGGTGGAGTGGAGAAAGGGGAGATGAGGACAGCACCTGTGTCCCTTACTAACAAAGAGCTGCAGTCTGAGTTCACTGAGGGAAGACTGAAAAAATCAGCATGTAATGCACTTTGTTCAGGCAGGAGCATTGTAAATTGGCATGAACTTTCTTTTTCCTGTGGCTAGGTTTACAAGTAGACTTTGAGGACCAGGAGAGGCTTCAGTGTTAGCTGTGCATCACATTAGGAGATGTTGGTGTTAATACGTGGATTTGTAGGATTGGTGGGAGAACAGAGTAAGCTCAGCCCCTCTCTCCCCTCAGTTATAATTTAAATTTGTTTGAACAGGTATTGGGATGCCATGTTCCACTCACAAATAGTGTTTGAAACAAAGCTGAAATACGTGGATGTGAAATAAAAGTAAAGCACTAATAGATGACTGAACTGGTAGAATCAGATAAAATTCTGTATTATTCTAATACTGATTAAAAAAACCCTAATTATATACTCTTGCATATGCAATCAACAAATTCAAAAGCTAATCCTTTTTATTGTGAAGAGTGTCTTGCCTCTTAGAGGAGCCATATCTGGAAGTCATTCCCTTGGTCGAGAGAGCAGAGCCCTGCACACTGCTATGTTCAAACTGACCAGGGTTACTCATCCAAAGGTACGCTACAGGCACACTGAAGTTGTCATCTGGGAAAGATTATAACATGGGATGTTCTTTCCTGGATTGGGTCCAAGTACTGAAATGCGTCACGAGGAATGTTGGCTGCTATCGATACCTGAAGGCCTGTGAAATCCATAATGTAGTTCTAATAAATGGCTTTAGTGGGAATTGTGGTTTCTTTTTTGTACATCCATGCAGAGCCAGTTGTAAGCACGAACTGTGTACCTGAGTCTGTTCAGGTGAAATAAAAAACCTCATTGCTTGGTTCTCTTTGTTCATGGAGTCTGAACTTGGAAGTTTTTCACCAAGAAGCTTAGATTAAACTGAATCAGAAAACTTTCTTTGTATTCTAATGCAAAGTCCTAAGGATATTTCATTATGTAAGGAAACATTCATATAACGTTAGGAAACTGGTATCTTTTAATCGAAATGAAGCTGCAGTGACAATCTGTGTGTTTTCTATTTTTTAGCAAAACTTACACAGAAAATGAATTTGTGTGGAAGAATGGGAGAAGGTGACTATGGTTGTAAAAAGCCAACTCTGATAATAGAAAGGAGATTGTTCAGTGTTGAATGCTAGTTTATCTTGACTTTGGGGGAAAATGACTCTAACTGGAAAGTGATGAAGTCTGTGACTAATCTTGTGGATGGTGGTAGAAGTACCTCCACCACATTTTTATTCTGTAAAGACACTTCATGATGTATTGAATAGGACCGAAATTACCATCAAATTGGGGGTCTTTTAGGCTTTCTTGGGAGTAGATGAGGGATGTTTTAAAAGCCAGATAAAGCCTACTCAGCTGTTTGAAGCAAGTTATGTACTGGAATATCTCAGCTCTTCAGTTTGGTCAGAATACTTTACTTGCTTTTCCGGACGACTCTGTGAACTGGTAAATATTTTGACTTCAGCACAGCAGTGACCATTGTCTCTTTTCTCTTTTCTTTGCAGTGATTCTATTCTGCATGGCAGCCCTAATATTTCCAATAGGATTTTACATCAATGAAGTTGGAGGTCAACCATATAAATTACCCAATAACACAGTGGTTGGGTCTTCGTATGTACTGTTTGTCTTATCCATTTTCTTTACAATAGTGGGACTTCTATTTGCTGGCAAAGTTTGTTTGCCTGGCTGATGAATGTCTGAACTGTGGGACTTTATTTTGGAAAAGAACAAGACGTCAGAATTGCATTCTCAGGAGGATGCCTAGATCAGACTATCGAACACTTACTGAAAAGAAGAATGCTTTGACTTGTTCTCACTATGCACTTTGGATGAAAAAAAAGGAGAGCCTTTCCCATAACCAAATACAGACAACGTTGACTAATCTCCTGAGCATATTTCATGCAGTCAGGTCTGCACTGTGATAGGAACTAATGAAGAATGCTTTACACTGAGAAGCATAATGTCCCATGTTACTGTACTGTTCCTGTTTTTAACGTCTAATGATTTGGAAGTCAAAGTATTTATGAACTTTGTGGTAGACCAGAGGGTTACAGAGGAATTCAAGTGAGGCTGGCCTCACTGTTTAGGAGATTAGTATTTTACATCTTCCTTCTGATGAGCAAAGCCTTTGGCACCAATGTGGATCAATGTTGCATTACTGCACCAAGAAGCCAATAGATCAAAACATGTTCTCTAAATGTATGTAACAGCAAGAAGACATACATCCCCTCCTCCCCCATAAGCTCTAGAAAAACACTAAGGAACATTTTAGAGGGGGATTTCTTCCTTATATTTATATAAATATATATATAAATATATATATATATTTTGCTGATGCAGTATACAGTGTGTGTGTATGTGTGCGTGTGTGTATATACACATATGTATATATATGTATATATACACAAATGGTTCCTGGAAAAGACGTCAGAACGCTTTGCTAGCAAAACACTGTGGTGTGCAAAACTAGAACTCAATAGAAAAAAAGCCATTTCTCTGAAGGCCACATAGCTGAGAGTCTTCAGTTTACCTCATTCTTTGTAGCAGCCCTTGATTTTAACAGTTTTTGTAATAGGTACAAACGATCCCATGCCTTTCTAGGTGCAATTTTAAGTTAAGCTAAAATTCTTTTTATGGTAATTTATTTGTATATGAGGGTAGAAGGTGAGATCATGTCATACCTTAAAGTTAAAATCCTAATTTTGGGAAACTGACACTATTTAAATTATTAGCAACTGTTGTACAGAGAGTCTCTTTTTTCTACTGCATTGTTACATTATCATTCATATGTATTCAAGCACAGCATTTCACCATAGATAAGTGTTTCTTTAGCACAAGTAAAACACAGTGTTTAAAGTAATGCAAACACTATTCCACTGCAATGATGGATGAATTTATTTTGAGCATTAATTCATCTTTACAAAAAAAGAGCAATATAATAGTTTAAATAATATATACCTTGTTTACTGAATTTGTTCTTTTAAATGTGGATTTAAGGGCCACCCAGATTTTGAGTAAATATTCCTCACTAAAGGTAGTTTTATTTCTCATCACAAAGATAAACCTTTGAATCCATGGATGTCATAATTCACTACTCAATATAACGCTGCAGCAAGTACCATTTAGTGTCCCAGGAAAGCTGCCTGCACTGTATTTATTTTCCAGTTAACAAGTGATTTACCTGAGATTCATTATGAAAACAAACAAACAAAAATGTGTATGTTTCAAGAGCTGTTTCATTGAGCTTATTAAGAAGAACTGCATTACTGAATAGACATTTTTCTCAAATGTTAGTGAGACTGTATTTTAGAATGAGGTGGTTGTTAATGTAATCAGCAGTTTCCAAAATAGTCACTTATCAGATAAGCTTAAGTGTTTGAAAATAAGACAATTTGCACAATTCTTTTAAAATGTGTGCCATTCAGACCCTAGTGGGTCCCTGTCCTCCTCCTCCTCCTCCTCCTTTCCCCGAAGTGTTTTAATACAAAAAGGTTATTTGCTGAATTAAATATTTTTTCTTTTGAGATTTTTGAACAAATTGCCAATGGAATGGTCTATAAATGTCTTTTTTTTCCAGTCAGCTCACTCACAGGTAGAAGGGAGTGTTTATGAATCACTAAATTTTTCTGAAGTACACTAATCTGTAAATACAGTCAGGTATCTACTTTTGGAAGTAGTGGTTTAAATATTATTTGGTTCCTAATTTAAGCCTTCATCTGCATGGGTAGGCTGAGATCCCCAGTGATGTTGGTGGATGTAAAATGCAGGGTTCAGCTGCTCTGTATGTGTCTAAATATTTGATGTTATCACTGCTGTGTCCTAAGATGAAGTATTCACTAAAACTTAGATCATAAATTATGTTGGGAAAAAAAACTAAAAAACACCTTTTTTCAGAAATGTCACTCTTGTAAATAGTTCTAGGAGATTTTTGTAATGAGAACACAGGTGGCGGGGAGAATTTTTCAGCTACTGATGTTTCTCATCCCCCAACTTACTTCAGTTATAGTAACATAATGTATACAGTGGATTTAGGCTTAGATTAAAGGGATCTTCATTTAATAAAAAAAATACAAACACTTTTCTTGGAGCATACCCAGACTGTGGCTGGCTGGCTGGAAATGGATCTGATCTGCCAATGCTACTGGTATGAATTATTAAATGATAGCAGAGATTTAACTAGTAATTGTTTAAATACTTGAGCATTTTAAGTCCAGAAATAGATGCAACCGTCTGCATTTAAAGAAAAAAACACCCAGTAATTGAAGAGACGGCTGTCAACAGTTGCTTTTAATAAGGTCACTAAGTACTATATAGTACAGTATTAATTTATAGCAGAAAATCATATCTTGTAAACTGTATATAAAACACTGTTTTATGGTGCAATCATTTGTCAAACCTTATGTCTGTTACTTTTGTTTTAAAGTTGTGTGCATTCTTTTCATACCGAAGAGCATCACTGTAAAATCTGCTGAAGACTATTTATAGGTTTTATTTGCACAAGGTTTTGGTTTAAACTACAGGAGGTTTGTATTGAACATGCCTGAATAGCTGTAGACTTTTTCAGTTCATGGAAAGCAAATGTTTCCATATGAATCTTCTCCAAAGGTAATCCCATATTTGTGTGAGTGTTTACATAAACTTTTCTGATTCAGCCAGCCATTATATCTAACTTGTTGAAGGACACCTCATTTCATGCATCACTAGGGATTAATTAGCCTTTCGCTTCAAAATTCCCCCAAAGGTATGATGTCCCATCACAATGTGATTTGTGCACACTTTGTTGTTTATTTGGCTAACAAAATGTAAGACCGGAAACTCAAAATAACCTTCAGAAGGAAGAACTAGTTAATCTGTCTGTATGAATGTTACTGTTGAGCTCAGCTGAAACAATCACCTGGGAGCTGTTTGTGGGAGCCCTGGGGGGGGCTGTGCCTCCCTGATGCACCAGTCTGACCCTTTAAGGTCGGTTTGCAGCGATGCCGGTTTCCTGAGGTGCTGGCGGCGTGCACCACCCCAGCCCGTCCTCTGCCTGAAGAAAAGCGCCAGACCAGGGCCCTCCTGTCCTCTCCGGTGTTTCAGAGCCATCGTTTAACCACTTGAGAACACAACTCGTAGGTTGCTGTTTGCCCCAACACACACACACACACACACACACACAAAGTGAAAGCTGTCCTTTAAAACCTTTGTGAAGGATGAAAATGATGAAGGAAACGGTGTCTGCAAGCAGGTTGTCCTGCCCGGGCGTCGCTCGAGGCCTGACCATCTGCGTCCCTCGGCCTTTACTGAGAATTGTTTTCTAATTGGTTGGAACATTTTTCAATTAATGATTTCCGAACAACTGTTAATACAAACTGTATAAAATGAACATAATTTTCTTCACTTGTATTTTTGTTATTGAGCGAGTTTATCAAAATAAATTGTCTACGAAAGCGACTGGCCCCGGCTGCGCTGACTGGGCGCGGCGCCGCCCCTCGCCCGCACGTGCCGCCTCCGCGGCGGGGTTCCCGCTGCCCCGCCCGCTGCCCCGCCCGCTGCCCCGCCCGCTGCCGCCCTCAGGCGGCGGGAAGCGGCGCTGGCGGCTCCCGCCCGTGGCCGCGTCTCCAGCGGCAACGCCGTAACACGGCGGGAGCGCTGCGCCCGGCGGGGCGTGCGGCTGGGCGGCTGCTGCGCCGCGTCCGCACCGGGCCCGCACGGGGGGAAGGGTCGGGTGGGTGCCGTGGCCTGGCAATGCTGAGGGGATTGGGGGATCCCGAATAGCGGCGTGGCGGCAGCCTGGGCTTTCAGGACGTCTTTCCCCCGTGAGGTGAGGAGTCTCGGGGGCGGGACGGCGCGGGGGCTGAGGACCCTTTCCCCCGTGAGGTGAGGGGAGTCTCGGGGGCGGGGAAGCTGAGGACCCTTTCCCCCGTGAGGTGAGGGGAGTCTCGGGGGCGGGGAAGCTGAGGACCCTTTCCCCCGTGAGGTGAGGGGAGTCTCGGGGGCGGGGAAGCTGAGGAGCCTTTCCCCCGTGAGGTGAGGAGTCTCGGGGTCGGGAAGCTGAGGAGCCTTTCCCCCGTGAGGTGAGGTGAGGGGAGTCTCGGGGGCGGGGAAGCTGAGGAGCCTTTCCCCCGTGAGGTGAGGGGAGTTTCGGGACGGGCCCGTGGGGCGGCGGCTGCTCTGACACCCGCTGGTGGGCGGGGGTTTGGGGGGGGCCGGCAGCGGACTGAGGCGGGAGGCCCAACGAAATGAAAAGCAGGATTTTTATTATGGTTTTTGCTCTGGCTTTATTGCCTAAACCCGAGGGGCAGCTCCCCTACCTGCACAGCCGTGGAGCTCTGGATTTTGCTTTGGTTACTTTTTTTTCTGTTTGAGCTGCGGAGCTGCTCTCCCAGCAGCTGTGCATACATATAATTAACTGCGTCAAATCCCTTAACAAATAACTTGCAGAATAGTTCCTATATGGCTTTTCTATAGATGAGTAACTGTAATTTCTCTTTGCAGTTATTTTTTAATTTGCTGTTGTCCCACATGCAATGTAATTATCATATAATTGCCGACAATATTAATACCTTTTTAATAGCGTATATTCTTGAGGATTTAAGCTTTCTACTCTAATGCTTTGTCTTTTTGCCTTTTTTTTTTTTAATAAGGCTACGTCTATTCATCTAATGGATACATGCATGAGGAATATGGCACAGTTGTTGGACAATGATCAGTTTTTGGAAAAAGTTGGGTAAGGTTACAGTTGCAAAATCTTGTTGAGACTTTGTATGTAGATCTAGAGTAAATAACTGTAGTCTGTATAAACTAGGTACTCTATCACTTCAAAACATATATCATGTATCAAGTGGGACGTGTAGACAAATGTCAAAATATAGAACAGTTCCTACAGAAAAAACTTGTAAAGACTTTATGATAATACAGAAATATTATGGGTAATGAAGTCATCCCATAAAATTCATTGTCTTGTAGGGTGACCACAACATCCAGTCTAGAGGTTGATTGTCCACCATGGCAAGATTTTACTACATCTGCTGTAGGACCAGATAATGGATTGGTGGTCACACATATCAACGAGACACAGGATCTGCTGGTAGTCAAGTTTTCCTGCTAAATGGAGCAACAAGAAAAGCAACACATGCCCAGTATAAATACAGAGTGGAGAATAAATAAGCTGATAGACAACTTTTATGTTTCCTTACATATACTTGCATATGCACACAGGCAATTTAACGAAAGTTATGAAACTAACATACAGTGTCTCTGCAGAGATGTATCAGTCTGTGAACAAATCAGGCAAAACAATACAGGTAGATCAACTGCTGACAGTGCATTTTTCTTCAGAAAAGCAGAAGACAATATATATCCCTTAAAACTCTGTGGGGTGGGTTTTGGAGATACTCAATTTTTCTTCCTTTCTGGTAAATCACTGGAGTATTGATTTTCTTTCTTTCACTAAAATCTCCTATTCCTTGTCTTCCTTCCTGTCTCCTCCGAACTAAGCTCTCCTTTCCCTTCCTTTAGCTCCCAATCTGAGGGTATTCTGAAACCTTTAGCTCACAATATGAGAGTATTCTGAAACCTGCTTTTCCGTGGTATCCCACATCTGAAAGAGTATGCCAATACCTAAAATTACGTTGTTCTTGGATATGCACTGCCTACTAGCAGCTGTCCTTAGGACTTACGTTTCTGTCACATTTGAACAGCACATTTCATTTCTTATACCACATTTTATTTTTTCTTATTTGATCTATAGAGAGTACAAATGAAGAAAATACAGTCTGAAAAGGTGCAAACCACAGAAGAATGGCTGAGAAACTACAGTTTAGAATCCTTGCAATTAACATTAAAGCATCTGATAAACAAAGGCAACATTATTTTGTAAGTGCAACACCGTCCTTTCTTTACTCAGTCCTAATTTGTCTACATCTCTGATGCTAATTATGCACAGTGTTCCAGGGATTCAAGAACTGGTGTTGAAGAGGTTGAATTTACAGAAGAGACCATTACCAATTTTGAGTCCAGACTTTCTGAGTAAGTATCCATCTTGTTTATGATTTTGATGTATAACTGACTGTATCCCCATCTGCCATGATTACAGGTACTGCTGCAAGTCTTAATTTGTTATCACTAGGGACTTCAGAGTATCTCAGCATTAAATCCTTTCTGCTGAGATTTAGGGTAGGTGATAATTATATGTCACTAGAGCTGAGGTTTGTGGTTGGTTTTTGTTGGTGGTGGTGTTTTGTTTGTTTTTTTTTGTTTTTTTAATGAGGATGCCTATCAACCAGGTTTTGAACTGAAACAGTTGCATCGTTTTAGAAAGGCAGCTAGTGAATGGTTAGGTTTTCACAGGTAATACTGCATATTTTTGGGTTACGTTTACTGTAACTTGGATGAGTTTCAGGTCATGGATCTAGTCACAATATGCGGAAGGTAAGAGTTTTCTCAGTGAATTTTAAATGTATAAAATCAAGGAAACTTAAATGGAGGAAAACATCTAATGAATAGGTTCAGTAAGCTGTAGAGTAATCATAGTGGTTTTGCTGGTCTTCAGAACACTTGATAAACTGTTCTTAGGGGTGCCACTACATCTACACACCCCACTGTGTCAGTCATGAAGATCCAGAACTGTCAGAAGGTTCAGCATCAGTACTTGGGTCCTGTGCCATCTAAGCAAACTGTCTGCAAATCTGGTTTAAAAAGGAAGTAGCTTTTGTGTTTGGAAAGAGCAAACAGTATTCCCCCTTTGAAATGTCAATTTAAACTTTTTGTTCACATAATTGTAAAAACTGTGCACATGGTATTAAAAATAAGTTGATAGAAATAAAACAATTTTGGAGGACAGCAAGCATTTTGTTTTATTTCAGGTTACACCTATTTTGAAATGAAATTGTTGAAAGTTGGGCTGCAGTTAGTCTGGCACTTCTGTGAGCATGCTGCCTTTTAATCACAAGGTTATATTTCATGAGTGTCTTAATAATAGTGCAGTTTGTATTAAGTACATCCCCTGGCAATAACCTATGTGTAATTAACTAAACTCAGTTTTGCCTGAGCTTCTGTTGTTTAGAGATACCCATGGTGAATACCCCTCTCCTGTCTCTAAACAGAATAAGTCAGCAACTGATTAGAAAACAGTGATCCAGTTTTTCAGACAGCTACATATCTGGTCAGTCACACAGCTTTAGGGGAAGAAGGATGTAAATGGTTAGCCCTGCAACCACTAGTTGTATGAGAACACTGAAAACAGTATTTTTAAAAGGTGATTTTGCATCTGTGAGAAAAAAGATGTGATGAAAACAAATGGTTGAAAGTTACATTGATACACAATGCAAGAGAATGCCTTAGCTAAATGTGTGCTATGCCTTTTGTCAGAGTGATTGAACTTTATCAGCAGCGAATTCAGTGGCTGTTGCAGGACAGCAGAAAGGTAACTTTAACTTTGCAGTATATTTTTAGAATTGAACTGTATACAGCATTAAAGAATAAATGAACTTTTGAATAGTAGTGAAAAGTGGCTTCCAGAAAGCTTATGTATTTTATTTACTGTGAATTACACATGATCATGTGCAGTGATACTTATCTTGACAATGGATTGTTTTTCTTGATTGTTCATTGGTATGCAGTTTTTTGCTTTCTAGATCTAGTAATTTTCTTTCTCTTAGCAATTTTAATCATCAAGTTCTCTCAGTGCAGTTTAAAGGCAATGCTGAGCTTGCCCTCTGTGACTGGAGTGGAGCTGTCTTGTAGTCTGTTGTGCCCTCTCTTGCACAGCTGGTTAATCAGTTATTGTGCATAGCAGGGCGAATAGTCACAAATGGGAAGTGGACATGACTCCCTCTTGAAGGGGATAGAGAAAGAAGCAGCATTTCAAACTCTAGCTTCCACTAAGTTGCTTTATTTAACCTGAAGGAGATGCTGTAGACAAAGTTATTTTTCATCCTCTGAAATAATGAATAGGTTGTCTTGGGAAGGAGTGAATATGACTCACTGATGAGGATAAACGGGAGCCAGTAGACCTATCTTTTTTTTTTTTCTTGGCTTTGCCACTCTGTCATCTTTACGCTAAAAAGCTTAAAGTGAAAATAAATACCTAATGTTTAATTTTAAAGTGGTTTTGTACAGAAGAATCAGGAACATTTTTGAACTTTTGATAAGCTTAGTATTTACAAGTACTTTTCTCTTTCAAGGTGTTTGGCCTTATAAAAGGAACCAAAGTTGGACTTGTGGTTCATGTGTCTGATACAAGTTACGGACATAGACTACTGGATTTTCAGAAGGCCCTTTTGGTAAATAATAATAATGCAGACTGTGGCAATTATAACATATTAATCAAGTTCTTGTGTAAGTGCAAGCCAGGAACTAAGTAGAAAAAACTCTGCTTAAATTCATAATATACAATACAGTAGAAGTTTTCTGTTGTGGAAGAGTATGTTTTAAGTGTCTTTGAAAGTATGTTCCTTGGTCATGTCTAGATCCAAACAAACTCCAGTATGTACCATAATAATAATACTTTTCATATTAATATTTAGAAATGTCTTAATTCTTGCACCAGCATTCTCAATGGAATAAACTTGCCTAACAGAAACAGATGCAAGAGCTAGAACCAAGTTCTACATAGAGCTATTGATTTAAATATAGGGGTTTTATGCCTTTATGTTGTGTCACAACAAGGCACACCTCACAATTTTGATCAGAACCTTGGTAAGTTTGCCGCTTCCTGAAGTCCCAAAAGAAAGTTGTGCTTCATTGTGCTCTTTATTTTTATAAAACTTCTATGATAAGGAAGATACAATCTATCTGTGTTGCTGTATAACTTTGAAACTTTGTACAGTTTCATTTCCTGCATTCAGGAATTATTTAACTTCTATTTCTATTATTTGCATTTTTCATTTGTGCATTTTCAGTAAAACTACTTCAGGAAAACTCAAGTTCCACAGTGTCTGGTTGGCTCAGCCTTAATACCTGAACTATTGTTTGGCCCTATCCATTAATATGCGTGAAACATTTTTTTAGTAGTTGCTTGATGAGTGAATATGCCCATTCTAGATCAGTATTATATGTTCTTTCATGTGATCATCAACTGAAGAGAAAAACTGATACCAGTACAACAAATATTGCCTGCCTCGTGCCTCATTAACAAACTGGCTGGTTTACTATACATTTGCAGGTTTCGTCTCTGTTCCAGATGTTTGAACCCGTATGACTTTTTCTTGGAAGCTTTTCTTAGTGGTAGCTGAAAATACTGCTGTCAACTATTTTAGGAAATTACTGTTTTGATTCTTTTACGTAATAACCCTACTAGAAGCAGCATGAATAGTAATGCATTACTATTTTTTTATTAGTGCTTAATAGATGAACAGCTATGTTATAAGAAGCAACTCTACTGCCTCTCATTCAGTACAGAAATTTCACCTCTGTGGGAGAGTCCAAAAAGCATCAGTGTTCACGTGTAAGTTCATTTCTTTGAAAAATAAAGGTGTTTCAAACAAGGTCTCCATTTAATTAGAGCAGTCTCTTGTAGATAACAAGTACTGGCTTTCATCTTGTGCCTGCAGTGATTTGTAAGAGGGGAAAGTAATGAATTTTAAGTGCATTCAGTGATTTCAAGCTGGTTGTTTATGCCTGAAGTATCTTTGCTGCTCCTGTGCTTTGTAGTAATCTTCACGATCTATGTTATTTAGTACCTGCACATTAAGTGTACATGTCCCTTTTTTTCCCCTAGGCTACATGAAGCAAAACAGTGGATACAACAGCTGGAGCCTGGTCGAGGCTGCAATTTGCTGAAAGCCTTAAAACATGTCCTTACGATGAAAGAACTGAATTCTCTGGTTCTCATATTAGGAAGCTGGTAAATTCGTTATCTGTTGCAACAACCAGCTTTAACTTGGATACCGAATTGGTACTAGAATCTGAACTTGATACAAAAATAAACAGAAAATTTAAGATCCAGGTTTTATGTATTTGTAGTTCATACCACCGAATTCCTTTATTTCTTCCCTTTTTTACTATTTATAAAACTTCTCTTTTCTCATATAAACCTACGTTTTTCCTTTGCAGATCTGTTATCACAGTAACTCATTGAGAGTCTTCTAGCTCTAATGTTACATCAATAAAAATCTTTCAGCACCATTAAGGATGTCACTGAAAGAGTCTACATCTCTGGGAAGATTAGACAACAAGCTAGATTTTGCTGTAAAATAAGCATTGTCTTTTCTCTGTCATCTGGGTGCTGATGGAAAAGTTAAAATGTCTGATGAAATAAACAAAATCAGGCTGAGATTAGATAAATTTTGGATTTAAATTCTGCAGTACTGTTGTTATCACTTGCAAACTTGCAGTACTGGAGTCAAGATTACAAGACAAAGACTACCGTAAGGATTCTGGGAGTGTTACTGTGCTCCTAATTTATTCATTTTATTTATTTTAAATGTACAGAAAAGGGATGGTATAAGCTTGGCAAGCTTGATATTTAGGGTAACAGATTACATTTCAGCTAACTTACTGAACACACAGTTCTCAAACCCCACTAGTGGTACCTCAGTAACTGTTGAAAGAGGGAGAGGAGGCCAAGTTATGTTAAATTACTGGATTACATTCCCATGATTTGTTATATTTTTCCCCACTAAGTTTTCTTCCCTGTATTTTCAGGATGGCCATTTTTCCCCATTTGATTACTGCCATTGTTATTTTTTTTCCTTATTTATATATCAGCCCTGATCAGTCTTCAGAAATATTGTCCGGCTATGCTCAGCAGTGTGTGCTGGGGAGAAAACTGCAGATTCATGCTGTTACATATGATTGCAGCCATCCTGCTTCTCTTGTAAGTACTTGTGTTAATACTTACTTCCTTCAGAGTCCTGTCATTTGTTTCCTATTCACCTGCAATGTTTTCTCTCATAAACGTGTGGGGAAGCTAACTTATTCATTAAAGAGTTCTTCATCTAGAGCTGTATTTTCTTTAGAGCAGATTTGCACACCTGAAAAAAAATTGTTTGGAGCATTCATCTTAGTTCATACAAAAGCTAGGAGTGGCAACCAAGTAATGTTGACAGGCTTGGCAGCTGAAGGGGAGCAGTTATTTCCAGATAATCATCCTGTGTGTTAGATGACTTGGGGCTAAGAGCTCTTTTGCAGGTGAAAGCAGAAAAAAAGAGGACTTCAGGAAGGCAATATTGCAGTAGGAACAGGGGGGTAGGGAGAGAGATCATAGGAGAAAGGCAAGGACTTGGGAGCGAGATCAAATGAGTGTAGCGGTCTCTGGGGTAGAAATATTTTTGTACGGAATAGCGTTAGTGCAAGACCTAGTAGCCTTGCTCAAATTACAGTGTTCGTCATGAACAATGGTTTGGATGTTAGTGATTACCCGAAGGAAGAGAACAGAAGGATAAGCAGTTACTTTTTATTAGCTTCTGCATAGAAACTTGGGTTTGGGTGTTGATTGCTTGTTTAAGCTTATCCCTAAGACATGTAATGACTTGGTGGCAGGGAGGACGCGGTTGAAATCGTGATTTGAAGAGAAGATTGGATGCAGTAAGAGTATTGCGGTTGTGGGGAAAAGGATTGCAGTGGCAGATGATAGGAGAGAAGGAGATGGAAGAGTGGAAAATGGCAGCAAAGTATTTAAGAGGTAATTGCAGGTGGGGAAAGGATAGCCTGTTGTTTATAGCTGCAGGCTTCAGCAATATGCCTGTGATCTGAGTAGCACAAGCCTGCCTTCAAAGGAAGAGAAAGCGACTGGCACTTTTAACACAAGGTGAATGAACTTGACCCTTGTCACCTCTTCTGTAAATTTCTTTACTGAGTTAGTTTTTCAGCCCTATTAAAGTAAGACTGATAAGAAGACAAAGAGAATATAATTACTTTGCTTTCTCACTGCATGTACCTCAAAGATTCTTTCTCTGTCTCTAATTGATAATTGAATACCAACAACCTATGTTATCAAAAGAGACAACCAAATCAAAGTTAATATTTTTCTTCCTATTTATACATGTAGGCAGTTCTAAAGAACCTTGCAGAAGCTGTAAGGGGCCGTTATCACTGCTATTCTTCAAAGGGAGAGGTAGGTGACAGCTAGAGAGGCAATGTGTTTTTCTCTCTTTTTGATGATTCTTTATGTTTAGAAGGTAGTTATCATCTGAGTAGAAGTTTGTAGCAAGACCTGGTGCTGAGACTTGTTGATATTACACTCTATTCCCTTGTCCAAATTATTGATGAATATATTGAATAATATAGGCCCCAGTACTGACCCTTGAGGCACTCCACTAGGTACAGGCCTCCAACTGGACTCCGCCCCATTGACCACAACTCTCTGGCTTCTTCCCTTCAGCCAGTTCGCAGTCCACCTCACTACCCAATCATCCAGACCGCACTCCCTCAATTTAGCTGTAAGGATGCTGTGGGAGACTGTGTTACTTCTATGCAGTGTATTAGATGTATTTACACTAAATTCTGCTATGCCAGGCAGTCTTGTATAGATGTATGCACATCAAAGAAAGCTGTGTTTGATTGGTGTTTGAATGATAGTTAACATACCTTTCCTCATTTGTTTTCATATGTACAGAATTTTGATAGCAGTGATGTCCATCTGCTACTTCAGGAATCTCAGAAGGCTAAGAACCTACTCAAGAGCATCAAACAGTCTTTTCAAAGAAGAATAGGTGGCTCACTTATTAGTAGAATAGAAGAGGTATGTATCTTTTTATTTTCAGATGTACTTTGAAGTAGCAGCAGTAGAAGTTTTTAGTGTTCACAGTATGAAAAAAATATGTATGATTAATCAAGTAAATAAGTGAATTTTTAATATTTTGTATTGGCCATCCATTGCAAGAACAAATTAAGTCCAAGACCAGTAAAGGAGACATTTTGCTAGACATTCTCCAAAATGCAGCAAGTTTTATAGACCAACCAAAATGCAATGAAAGGAACATTTTGCCATGATCATAATGGAAATCTAAGAGAATGGGTAGCCTAACTGTATGCATGATCATTTAATGAAGTTCCAAGAGTCCTCTAAGGAAAAAGATACTTACTCCTACCCGATTAAGGCAGACACTTAAATGAGGTGAAAAATCATAAGGGCTTGTCTAAATCCATTACTTTTTAGGAGGACCAATGAGATAGCTATTTTCAAAGTATTTTGCTTGTTGAAATCCCAGCGTATTGGTGAACATAAGTGAAACTAATACTCCATGCTGGATATTTTTGATTGAGGGTAAAAGAAAAAGTATGCTAAAACTTGCAAGAGTTTTTCTTAAAACCCATTTTAGGTTTCCACAGAATTTGCAAATACAGCACCTTCCAGCTTCTTACCAAAGCCTCCAAAGCACGAAGGACCGTTAGTTATTCAAACGCCATGTGTCCTGGGCACAACCTCAACAGACTGGTTGAAGACAAATGGATTGAAAGGTAGAACAGAGAAAAAAAACTTAACAGGTATGAAACATGAATTAAAGACACAGAATGTGTTTTATTTCATTTCTTTGTTCCTTGCTATAGCTAAAAAGTTAAACCTTTATCAAGTTTTGGCTCCCAGTGCCTTCTCTCCTGTGGAAGAATTTGTACCTATTCTTAAAAAAAAAGTATCATCAACTCTACATGAGGTAAGTGATAAGGACCTTTTTTTTTTTTCCTTTCTATTGCTACATTTTCCCAATTAAAATTGGTACTTTATAAGATGATGAAACTCTACAGGCTTTAAGTAAAATTTGTGTCGTGGATTCAAGTCAGATACTTATGCCATTCTTAAGAATGATTCAGGAAGGAATTCCATGTTGGTGTAGCCTATACAGGCTTCTGTAAACATGTAACTGTATTATTTATCCTTCTAGAAAGCGATGATGCAGTTCGAATGGTACGATGGAACTGTGAAAAATATCCACGTTGACCTACCGGTATTATACAACTATCAGGTGAGTTGTCCATAGTGATGTGGCCTTGTCAGAGCCAGATTACCATCTAATTACTCCACATTTTGTGCTCCAAAAGCATGCTACCTTATAGCTTTTTTTCTGATTTGGTGTCCTTTTCTAGCTTAATTTGCCCTCATATGTATTATGTATTAGGTATATATATGCTTGCAAAGGTCATATTCTATATAGTTTGGGCAAAGTGCCTTAATGTCTTCAAATTGATACTGTGTTAAAGAATGATATGTGTTTGAAAATGTTGTGCTTATTTTAAATGATGTGTTTTATTATGAACACTGCCTAGAATTGCTATTGAAATGGTAATCTTGCAAAAACTGTGTTTTGAAACTTTTTTCTTTTTTAATGTGCTTGACCACCATTTTGAGACATGCTAGCAAGGGCAAATCTGAAAAGACTGTAGACCCCTGGTTATTTTTTTATCATTGTATGTTGTTTTCATGGACTGTTCTCTCCTGCCTTTACTGAGAATGAAATGCTACTGTCAAAATGAATGAAAGTCATTACTTTTTCCAAAATTATGCTGTCATGTTACTTCTGGATTAAGCACATTTGGCAATAAAAGACTTATTTGAACTTTTTAACTTAAATTTTCTATATTTTATCAACAGAAAATGCTCGCTAAAATGGTGAGAATCTATGAGAAACGAATTGACTGGCTATCTGTTGCTAGCAGAAGAATATGGGGAAGTGTTTGTGAAAGGAGGTATTGCACTTCGATAGTCCTTTTTTCCATGTATTGGTGGTAGTTCTTATTTGCCAGCCTTTGCTTTGTGGCTAAGTCGGCACCAAGTAATGCAGGGCAGAAAATAGTTGGATGTAGCGACAACAGTTGCAGATATGAGCAGTGTAAGAAATCCACTTTTGAGAACAGATATTCAGCTTTTTTTCATGATCTAGTAGATTTACTGAATCCAGTGAACTGCAATTTCCATGAGACAGAACGAGAGTCTTAAATTTGAGTTACCCAGCAAGCAGGCCACACTTTTCAGATGTGTTTTCGATATTCAAGTACAGAGAAGGAAGAGGACCTGGTTAGGGTTCAACAGCTGTTATATTATGGCACTACATGTGCCAGTACCCTGATTGTTGCATAGCTTAAGAAATATAGAGTTTTCCATTATCGTTACTTATGATTTGCAGATTTTTTAATTTTAATTTGATTCAGTGTTTCTATATTTGGATACATATCTAGATACTCTCTTTGGTGAGTTAGAGTGCAGTGAAGACAAGAGTACGTAATTAAATAAGATATTCTTTTGACAAATAACATCTCTTATATAGGGTGGTTATACTTGTTGATATATCAGTGACAAACTCCATGTACATCGTCCATATCCAACATTATTTGCGGCTTTTGCTTGAGGAACAAATGTCAAATAAGGATTACTTCAATATTATAGCGTAAGCAACTATTTAAGATGCTTTTAAAATAATTGTAACACAGTGCAATGAAAGGAGTGTGCTGAGACATCGTAGTTATTAATGGGCATATTTAAGATTTTTTAATTGTATTTGACACTTTATGATGAAGAGCAGCACTGATTTAACGTTTGTGGGTAGGTGTATGGATCAGATGTGCAGAGACAAGATTAGTAATTAAAAATCACCGTTTTGGGTGAGGCTAACTGAAACTGATTGCATCTTACCTGCAACAAATTTTCTTCCTGCTATATTGTTCGTAACAGTATCAGTTCACATGTCAGAAATTTTTTCTGGAAGAGGGTTCTGGAGGTGTCTCAGGTGCCGTAACAGAACCCCTTTATATTTTACAGTAATTTCAATACTTTTAAAAATATATAGTAGCACTAGAATTTTGTACTCAGCACCGGTAGTCAGAAATGTGTGGCGCAACAGCTGGGCAAGAGACAGCAGCTCATGCAGTTCAAACCTGGTAGGAGAGCAGAGCTGTTCACTTCACAAGAGAGATACAGGCAGCATCTGAGGGTCGGGGTTGATTTGTCACAATTCTGCTGAGCTTTTACCAGCTCACTTAGTGTCCTGTTCAGGAAAGAAAAATGTACCAATACCTTGAAAATCCGACAACCCCTGAGTGATGGATAAATGTGAATAATTAAATTGTTTGAAAGAGAAAAGAGCATTAGGTAATTTTACGTCTGTAATACTCCAAATAAGATTTTTATTTTTCAGTTAATTTACTCAGTGTTGGTTTGTTTGTTTGTTTTTGTTCTAAAGTGTAGTCTGAAAATTAATTGCTCTTATCTTTCCATAAAAGATTTGGGAGTGATGTTTTGCCTTGGCAGCTGGAACTGGTTCCTTCCCAACCAGAAAACTTGCAAAATGCTTGGAGGTAGGATCAAGTAACTTTCCCATACATCTGAATTAAATGATTGTAGGTACCATGAAACAGAGTTAAACAGCATTGTCAACAATTTACAAAATTTATAAATGTATCATATTACAAAAATAGTTTGTGATAAACTGTTCTGTACTGATTGTTTGTGATGTTTTTTTTTGTGAAAACAGCATTATGAAGTTTAATATGTCCTAGTGACTTTGTGTTTCATACGTATACAGAATATATATGTGCACACACGTAGAAGTGTCTGTGTATGAAATGAACAGGTTACATAAATAATTGAAAACTGCTTCAAATTCAGCTGGTATGGGAAAGCTAAACTATGGTTTTTACCCACATGCAATGGAAACAAATGTTTGTGGAGTCACACCCTTGGTTTTATTATACCTCTGTGGTTTCATTTTTATTCCTGTTAAGTTTACTATATCACAATTTTTCTATGTAAAATTAAGAGAGAATTCTTTCATCTCTGTGCTCTGAGTCTTATCTTAAAAACTGGTTTGCCATGGCAGCAGTACAGTAACCAGAACAAATAATTTGGGTCATTATATAATCTAGTTTTGCCTTCTCTTGTCAAAAAATGTTTGACTCCTGTGCAGTGTTATTCGAGATGTCTAGTTCTCTTCTTTCTTTAAGCAGAAAACAAAGCTTTTGTTGCTTCATTCTTTGAACTGCAAACATCTTTTAGGTGGGTGTTGGGCTTGCAGTGCAGAGGGAGTAGAAACGTCATGAGTGCTCTGAGGAGAGCTGTGGAAGTAGACTTCAAAGACAAAGATGTACACAAATCCCAGGGACTTTACCTGCTGGCTACTGGAGTACCTGATCAGGAAACAGTAAGTATCGTCACAGGGTTTGAAACTGTTCTGTAAGTTCCTATCAGAATGAATTTCTTTGTTTGTTTGTTTGTTTGTTTCTTTTGGCTAGTCACCTTAGCTTGTTGGCAGAATACTAATTCTTTACATATCTAAGCCAGCACAACTATCAGGATCTCAAACTTCCATTTCTGCGATCTCAATTCATGTGTTGGAGGTAGCAGTTATTAGTACTGTGTGAATCGTAGAAAATTCAAGAGGTGTTTTTTAGGATTCCTTTCCCATCTGCCCATCATTTCACTGCACATTACTGAGTTTGAACACACCAATTTGTTTTTTTTTAATATAATTTCTGTATAACTCATGGGAACAAAGCCACAAATAATTTTATGGTGGAACTACGTGGTACACTATGTAGAGATGGCTCCTGTTTTTAATAACAGGAATCCGTTGCTTGCATGTATGGTCATAGTGCACGTGCTCTGTGGCTGTTCAGACACGTGAACAGCCTGGGATTTCTGAACATGCAGAAATCCAGCTGGAAGAACCATGCATGCACAGTAGGGTGTCTCTTGCTTTTGTTACCAAACTTCTGGAAATTCTGGGCAAAAGTCATTAAAACCCCATGTGGATAGCAGGAAAATTACGGATATGTGCAAAAAGGCAAGTGAATAGTTCCATCCCTAGTTCTTTGCTTCAGTGCAAGGCTACCTTTAAGTCCTTGACTATGCATCTTTGATTCCTACAGCTGCCCCATCTCATGTCATGGCTGCAGCAGTGCTGTTGCCATTGCCATTAGTAATAATGACAGTTTTTGTATATGTGCGTGGTTTGAGGAGGCACTCAGCTACTCTGGGTGTGTTCCCGTACTGAATTGCTGAGGTCAGGAGTGTTTGTACATCGGTTCAGGAACCAGTGGAGTAGGTGGGAGTTCATCTAAGGCAGAGGGTCACTATTGATTTTTCTTCTGTTTGTCTTCTCTGTCTTGCAGCACAGAGTCAGTGCTTATGTGGCTCAGGTTTGCAGAGGTGTTGATTTGCAGCTTCACGTCTGTCTGTTTAGTGTAACGGAGGCTGTTGACTCCAGTGGGATTATTCCAGCCCGCTATGCTAACCCAACAGAAACTGCCGTTGCTTTTAGAGAAATAGCACAGGCAGGCAATGGGAGATTTCATTGGTTTGGAGAAGCAGGTATGTGAAAAGTCAGCACATACTTCTCTTTCATTAATGAAATAATATTTATTATTGTTTTTTCCCCAGAAACCAAGTAGTTTACTTTTTAGAATGTGATAATACAATACTAGCATTGATATAAAAACAGAGGTCCTAGTTTGATTAAGGCTTTTGATTGTATTGCAGAATATTATAATGAAGACTTAATGCAGGAATGTAATATTTTTTTTAATATTTGAATATTTTTTTCTATTTGAGTATATTTTGTACACTTAAGCATTCCAAACTGATTAGCATATATTTGATTATCAGGTATTTTTGAAAGTGATGATATCACTGTCATTGTGTCTGAAATGGAAAAAGCAAACAACTACTCCCAAAAGGTATTAATTATATATATCTTTTAAAGTTATGTTTTTCTTCAGAAAAAAATTCAACAGCATTTGTTTAGCTGGCAATGCAAAAGATTGGACAAAATGAAAATCCTTGTAAGATGGGCAGGAATGCTCTAGAACGTGAGAATAGTCACCATAGAGTAAGTGTGGCCTAGGTAGCAGTTGTACAATAGCACTGCAGTGATTGGTGCTGCAGTGGCCATGATTCCTTATGAAATACAAGGAATTTACAACTGAAGTGATTCTCCTTTTTGTTGCCAATCCTCTAATGAATTCCTCTCTAGTAGAATTAATCATTTATTATAATTATATATTAAAAATAAATATATTTAAAACTTACACATATTATATAACAAATAGATAATATTATATAAGTCACAGTAGAGGGAGAGGTTGTCATTTTCAAAACACATTTGTTCAATTCTAAACCAATTGTTTTTTGAAATGTACTAAGGATGTAGAACTAGACTGTATCTCTCCATATTACAGCACATGACTTTTTCCAAAGGTAGAAGCAACTGCGGCAATATAGCCAGCCTAGCAGTAGGGTCGTTGCTTCTTACAAAAGTGTCATTAAAAATATATATGCAGCAAGATATATGTCCGGAAGCCCAAGCACCTTGTTGCAAGCAAGTCTGAGTCACGAAAGTATTTCTAAAAAGGAGATTTGGCGGATATTCAATGGGATCTTAAAAGATTTTGTTATCATTTAATGTTTGCATATACTTGGTTCATCATCTTCCAATTTGTTCTGGTCTTGGTTTGCATATTGTTGCATTTTCTTTTGGAATGTTTGCTCAGAGCAAGAAGGATTTCCCTGCTATGTGTTTGAACAAGCACAGCACAAAGGGCTTTCTGTTCACTTAGATGCCAAGTATTACCAGATTAATACATTTGCTATGAATTTTATTTATTGTTGAAGTAATAAATGTCTTTGAAATGTCACTTACTTAAATTTCACATATATGGATAACTAAACGATGTGAACTTCCATTTCAGTGTGCGTTCCTAGTGGAATCCTTCAAGCAACGTTCAGTAAATCGGTCTGTTAATCCATTTACACCAGAAGGAGACTCAAACATGCTCAGGAAGAATGAGAAAAGAAGGCCACACAAGTTGCCATCTCCTAAACCCACAGCTCTGAGTCTGGCTAGAATGGTTTGAAATGGTCCCGTTTTAAGATACTGTGTGTTTAAATTTGAGATTCTACCCAACTATCAGATGTGAGATGCTCTTTGTAAGAGAAGTGCTCAGGCTGAAAATTTGAAGGAAGCAAGACAGCACTGTGATAGTACTCTGAATTTACGTTTTAACTTGCAGGAATTAGAGAATAATAAAGGGTAGTGTCAGTTTTGAATAATTCAGTTATGACCTAACTGAAATACTTCTAAAATTTTAAATTTTGTTTAATTATATGTGCTTATAGAATATTAAAGAGAACCATGGTGCAGAGAGAAATGCTTCCATAAGAGCTCTGGCATGGCGTCCCACTAGTGCCAAAGCAGAAATTCCACCAGGTGTGTATGGATGAGCGGCTATTTGTCTTCAGTCTCTTTGGCTTTTGTATTAATTAGCGATTTCATTTAAGTTTGTAGAAACACTTGCAATTTTAATCTTTAATCAGACTGATAGGAAGCATTGTGGTTGTGGTTTTATCTGACTGGAGTAAGTCATAATCTTTTTTATTTGTAGCACAAGCAATTAAAGAATGGCCTCAGAGTGAGAATAAAAGAAAGAATAAACCCAGGAAGGAGCCAGAGTCTTCCATGTCAGTATTTTATACTGATAAAGGAAGAAACGTGGGTATGTGTTATCAGGATATGATGGGTGAAGATTTTTGCTTATGAGTGTTTATGTTATAAAATTGGTAGGATGTTACGTCAGTGATAATCAATTAGCTTTAAATAGTGAGTGAAAGTGAATTTCACTTATCAAATAGTGGTGAGGGTTTTGGTTTGGTGTTTGTTTTTTGGGAGATCTGGAGGGGGTTGGCTCTTTCTATTTTGTTTTTGCAGTCGGGGGACCGGTTTTTGGTAGTTTTGTTCTTGTAAAGTCCTTTGGGATGTTTTGATCAAGGATGCTCTAACGAAAAATGTTGTCACAGCTTAGATGTTTATGGAAGATTTGGTTTGGAATGTTTTTAAGGTGACAATTTTTTAAAATAAGGGGGTTTTAAGTAATTTCTACAGAAACTATTTTCTTTCAAATGTGTAATTGTTTATGAAATGCTAGTCTGTGGGTTTTGAGGTTTTTTGCTTCTGTGGTTTGTTGTTGTTGTTTGGTTTTGGTTTTTTTTAATCACCGGTCAGATGTGATTCACAAGGACTATGATTTAAACCTAGGGCTCCCAATACTACTTTGGTAATTTTCTTAACTAGGTACAGTATACCGAAAGTATCCAAAGATAATGTGCATCAGAAAGTCTGTTCCCTCTGTTACGTTGCCAAAAAAAGAGGAAATCTGTTCAAGCAAAGAGGTATTTTGCTCATTACTTATAAATTCTCATTTTAGAATTATCCATCTGAATTAACGTGAACATGTTAATTCTGTACAATGTATTATTTCTTAAACTGTTCTACTATTTACTAACAACCTGTTGTTCTGTTTGTTTGTCTTACAAGTGGCTGACCAAGTACAGTATTAAAAAGCTTAAGCTAGAACTGCCCAGATTGTTTGGTCCAGGCTGTACTCACCAAAAGAAAACTGTGGATTCTCTGCACAAGAAAGTATCAGCAAAATACTGTCGTATCTTCCCAAGTGTAGAAATCAAAGTAAGCTTTTGCTGATGTCATCTGCCTACGTCATTGAAAGGGTTGTATTTGTTTAAAACAATCCATGTTGTTCAGCGTTTGTGGCTTGGTAGTATGATGTTCCCGCCGTTATTCCTTGTTCTTTTTAAGTCACTCTTCTATTACAAAGCTAGGGAAGGTCTTTTATTCACTACAAAAAACACTTAGTATGTTTCAAGTGCAAACTACATGGGATCTTTGGATCTTGATTATTTCGGTTTGTGTAATGACTGGAGACAAGCATTGAAAGTTAAGTCCAGGATATTATTGCTCTATTATCTCTATAAAACTGTCAGAAATAATGCAACAGATGCACCTGTCCATTCAAATTATATCATTTTACTGCCCAGTGCAACTGGCTGTGATGAGAACTAGACTTTCTTGATTTGGGTAAACCAGTTATTTAGTAGCAAGAGAGTGACAAAAATTTTCTAACGCTATTTCATGGAGGTAAAGACAAAAAACTAATCTCCCTGATTTCTAATGTAGACATTGCATATATAGCAGCTGAGCTCAAATCTCCTGAAGCAAGATACTCTTATACAAACTGATTTTTTCCAGGGGGTTGTGAAACATCTGCAGTTTCAATCTAAAGAACTGGAAATCTACACTGAACAACTGGAGAAAGTGTTGCAGCGCTATATACAAAGAATGCAGTGGCTTCTGTCAGGTATTGGTGTGCACCTGGTTTTCTATAAAGCACAACTTAAACGTACATAAAATCTTCTTGTCTACTATTTCTAATGGAATAAATTTGAACATAATCTGGATATAAAGGTCATTCGTTTTGCATTTCATTGAAATTTTTAAAAGTATTTTTATGTCAATAAAATAGCATGCAAGAGAATTCAGCATCTCTGTAGCTGATGAACATCTAGCTTGCTGTGAAAGAAATAGGGCTGCGATGTTTTTCCTTTTTGTGTGTTGTGTTCATTAATACAAGGTTCCTGGTGTCAGAAGCTTCCTATCAACAGAATATATACGATAACATATACAAACAAGATGAGCTTTTCTGTTTCTTGTGCTAAAAACATGCCCTATTTAGAAGTTCAGCGTCACTGCTGGTGAAAAGTATTTTGATCCTTCTGTTGCTCATGAAGATCTTTGTTGGGAAACAGTTTTTTGCTGGATGGTAAAGTAGGAGCTACAAACTGCTTAATGCAGGTTGCTACAATTGCCTAGTAGTTAATGCTTGATAGTACTAGATTGGAAATGGCAGAAGCCTTTTCTGTTATCAACCGTTGAACTACCTAGTTTCCACACAGAGTATAATTTCTTCTGTAGAAACATGCCCAGAAAAACCACTAAAGACTGAAGATTTTACAGTATGCTCGATAAAGTCATATATTCAATAAAATAAGCATATGTAATGACACTTAGTTTTAATGTTCTGGCCCAGGAAGCCGAAGATTGTTTGGTACCATCTTAGAAGCGAATGTCTGTGTTTTGATTGATACATCTGGTTCCATGGACCCATATTTGCCACATATCACAAAAGAACTTACCTCCCTTATCTGGGAACAGCTGAGAAAAAATGAAGTCAGGTATGATGAATTACTGATTTGGTTTAGTTTTGCGTTTGGTTTGTTGAGGTTTTTTTTATTTATTTCAATACTGGCTTATCTGAGGTGACTGATAGTATTGGTTAGGGTTAAATGTTATGGGCCATCTTTCTCCTTAGGTTTAACCTGCTGAGATTTGCAGAAAATACAGAGAGTTGGAAGGAGTGTCTTGTAGAGGCAACTGACGAAACATGTCATGATGCTGTGCAGTGGGCATCCAAATTCCATGCTCATGGTAATACACGCATCCTTATGGCTTTACAGGTTAGTAAATTGTATACCACATTTTGGAGAAGACGTTGTGCCTTTTGAGGCTAAAACACTTCCATCTGAGTGATAATGTTTTAGGAAAATTATTTGATCAAAGCATACAACATTTGTCTATACAAAACACTGAACAGATTTGTAATCAAGCCGCTGTTCCTGTCCCCAGGGCTCATAGATACTAGAATCCGTTGCTCATGCTGAGTTTAAGAAAAATGTGAAATATTAATGGTTGCATTAATATTTGTGTTCAAAGAATACCGGAGAGAGAAAATATCCAGTTGCTCAAAGTGATGCTTATGTACAACCATGGCTGTTGTACATTTGCTCTGAGCCAAACAGGGATTTTAAAGAAGCAATTCTTGAACTTCAGTAACAGGTGAAGAACATTTTCTCCTATAAAAATTCTCTGTTTAGAAATTAACTAGCAATAATAATTTAACACAGAGACTGAAAGAACTTGCAATATCATGTGAATAAAAAAATACATGTTGTCTTAAATGGATGATTCTTGTTCTAGACACCCTTTCAGAATCTTCTTATAAATGTTATGGAATTCATGGTGAACTGAGTCCAGTAGAACTATAAGGCATGTCTGTATGACAGACATGTCACATTGTCAATTACTGTAGCCAGTTTTTATAATATAAAAAGGCCAAGTCCTTGTGAGCCTGATTTGCAGACATTAAGCATCTTTAACTCCCACAAAATGTGATGTAAAAATCTCTGTCAGCAGTTCTCCAAAACCAGTTAATTTGCTTATTTCAGTGAGTCAGTTTTTATTGATGCCCTGCTTATGAATATATTGCCATATGCTACAAATTATCTACTAGTTTATTTTTCAAATTTGTATCCTTGAGCTCTTTCGTACTTAGTGAAAAGGAAAAGACAATACTAACTTGATTAATGATGTGGTAAATATAAAGCTATCTTAAATCATTGGAATAGTGTTTTCATTCTGAAGTATAAGGTTTTGTATAAATGTGCTAATTATTTAAGCTTATTTTCTGCTTTTCAGAAAGCGCTTGGTTTCCAAGGTGTAGAGGCACTTTATGTGTTGACTGATGGAAAACCAGACACCAGTTGCAGTCTGATTTTGAAAGAAATTGAAAGATTGAGAAAGAAACAAGATACTAAAATCCACACCATTTCTTTTAGCTGTACAGACAGGTATATGATACTTTGTAAGAACAACAAAAAAATCTTTGAAATTACTAGTTATTTATTATCAAAAGGCTGTGTTATCAAAATGTGCCACGTGCCCAGGTCGTTGAGCACCAGGATTGAGCCAGACATTGATGTGTGCCCACGCGCACTGGGAGGGCTGTTCTGGCACAGGGAATTGCCCGCTGGCCTACGTTTCCTACAGCTCATGTCCTCGAGAGACTCGTCTTCACACCCAGAGAAGCGATCTCATCACTAGTCTGCAGCACTGAGCTGATTCCTGTAGTCCTGTCTCTAGTCACATACACATCCCTACAGAGGCATAAAAAGTTAATACGCTGACCTGGACTGGAATCAGCACTGGGAAGGTGCTAATGCGTGCCGTGGTGGGATGTGGGATAAAGATATATCTTTGGATATCTCAGGCATCTTTATGTTGTCCAGTATTGGAGATCATGCGATAATATCCAAAAGTGTGTGCTCCTCCAGGTTCTCATTCATGCCTGTGGCTGTGTGATGCAGGGCACAGATGGCCAAACAGGTCACCAGCTCTTCAGGCTTTCTAGAACAGGTGCACGTCCACTCTGCCACCTCAAAATACAGCAGTTGTCCCAGGTCTTCAAGAATGCAGCCTTTGTATTCTTGAATTGAATGCAGCATTGCCTGCCAGCCCTCCCATCCCGGTAGCAGTCCTGAGGTTAACAACTTCTGGATAATGCCACTGGGTAATCTAGATGCCATGAGAAATTTTTTACCCTTGTAGCATAAGCTGACAAGCAGTTTTATTTCTGGTAGGTCCCAGATTGCAACCAGCTGAACTGTGAGGTAGAGGTTGCCACAGCAATGGAATAGAGCTGTAAAAAGAGATTAAAAAGTAAAAGAAATAAAAGGTTTAGGAAGGTGAACGTGCAACAGAAAATATGGTCATAGGAAAGGCAAAAGATTTCAAAGCAGGAGTGAGGATGGATGAGGAAGGGCCAGCAGGATCTTAAGGAAGTCTGAAAGATGATAGCAATGAGAAAATAGGGCACAGCGAGGGTTGGACCCTTCATTAGAGCTTCAGGGTATTTGCAGAGCTCCGGATGGTTCAGGAGTCATCTGTGGGCATGTCTGCTAGGTGTACGCTGGAGAATGTTGTGGTTGTATAACCACAATAATACCTGATAAAATGTTGAGAGCTTATGTATAATAGACTGGAGTTTCTAGACTAGGCTCTTGCTAAATAAATATAGTTTGCACACAGCAGAGTGGCTGTGAGAGCCAAACCAACACATCACAGACAAAAGTAATTGGAGGATTTGCTTCAAAACTTCATTACTGCTCCAAAGCTACTGCTATGGTAGCTCATAGACCTCAGAGCTAAACCCCTCGAAATATGACAGTTTGGATGTCATTTTACAAGCTGTTAAGAGGAGAAGTAGTAGACTTCTTAGGAGATAGAATTATTGGTCCTAAGTTGAAAAAGCCAACTTTAAGTATTTATGTTAAGTCTTTATTTATGAATATTTTTGAGTTAAATTATTTGCATATAATTTGGGTAACTGGTCAGTAGGCAATAACTATGTTAAGGCAATCTGGTAATAAGGGAGGAAGATGTCGCTTCTGACTACGAGTTACTCTGAAAAGAAATCTGCTGCTTCCTTTCAAAGAAATCTAGTGACTTGTGGAGATTTTAGTGTTCAGTTCTAGAATGGAATCAATCCTTGCAGCTTACTTGAAATTAATGGATGTGTGACTATTTTTGACTTTGCAATGCTAGTGCTTGGGAGACAGGACTCTCAAACAATGTAGAAACAGCAGTATGAGTGTGTGATTGCACATACTTGCAACAAGAATATAGTAACAACTGTGCCAGTTATCCCAATGGTTCTTGTTGGACAATGGCAATTAATAGAGGCTTAGGCAAGAGAATAAATCTGAGACATGCACAAAATGTTCTTTTCCTTTATGAAGTTTTTCAGCTTGTGGTTTTCTTTGCCTGTGTAAAATATTACAGCCCTTTACCTGCCAGCGTGCCTTCTGGGCTTCTTGGTTTGGTTTCTTCTTTTGGTTTTACTGCTATACTGAACCTCTTGTCCAAAAATAGCTTGGGTTTGGAGGTTATGACAGCTAAGCAATGTTACTTTCTTCATTATCATTTCTGATTGTCAGGTGCTAACAGAAGTTTATAATCACATCCTCCAGACTGTTTTGATGTAATATTTTTGAGGAATTCCTTGAAATTCTCTTCTACTGTTGTTGCTTTCAGAGAAATAATTTTCATAAGTAACTTACTACTTTGTTGTTAACAGAGGAGCTAATGAATTTCTGAAGAAGCTTGCTTCCCAAACAGGAGGGCGCTACCATTGCGGGTTTGGAGATGTGGATGGACAATTAGCAGCACACAGAATGTTGACAGAGGGGCTTGATGATGAAGATGTATGTTAAATAGTTCCGTTTTGTTGTATTTGGTTTTGTTTCATTTCAACTTAGTTGTTCATCAGTAGTTAAACTACATTTAAAGAAGAAAAGTCATGCGAAAAATTAATATAGGGCTCCTTAGATACTTCTCATTGAAAATGAAAGGAGAAATTTCAATATCTGGCTTTGCCTCTCTGCTAGCTGCCTTGGCCAGGTGGCCCAACCCAAGAAAGACGTATACAATGCAATGTTGTTTTTGAAAGAGAAGCAAAAAAAAAATCTTGTATCTTGACACTGTGGCTTTTAAGCTAACTTCAGCTTCTACTGTGCCTTCTTATCCTTACTTCTTGGATTTCTTGTATGTAAGTGTAAAACCCTTATACAGTGTCAAGCACATTAATGCTCCAGTAGGAGACCTCAGGGATTGCCCAGCCGAAAAATACGTTAGTGAACAGAACCATATTCAATCCCGAGCTGCTCTGCTCTTCCCTTGTAAGACCAAGACCTTCTCTGCAAGTAGATAGGAATAGGGAGATTTAAAGCTTAGTCTCAGTTAATTAAGTTGATAGAAATTGTAAATAATAAATAGGTGCGAGGTAAAGTAGAATATATTAATTCTGTTTTCAGGATCCCGTTTTCCCTTACTTTGAAGGAGATGATTTAAAGAAACTTACTGAAGAAGTGACAAAAGCTAGAGGTTTCTTAAAGCAGGCAAAATCTTTGAGGTGAGTATTTATGAAGAATCTTCAATAATTGCTTTTTTATTTCATGGAAGGAAGACAAGAATATCTGATTTCCAGTGTCTGTTATTCTATGTCTCTGTTAAAAGCTGCTGTAATTGTTTTGGTTTTCTTTCCAACAGGCTATTACTGCAAAAATGGAATATAGACCAAAAGGACAAGTCTTGCTGTAAAAAAAGTGCTCAGGTAAATAGGCACTACAAATAGATTAAGGTTTATATATAGTTTATGTATTTCAAAAGAATAATAATATTTCATAAGTCTAATGTAAAATGTATTAATTTCCAGCAGTGACTTTTACGAAAGTTGAAAACACTTGTAACGATTTTAGTTCTTAGCTGAGCTACTCTGCAGTATAACCCAATCTATATAAAGAGCAGTTCAAATCAACTATGTCTGGGGTGAAAGGAGCAAGGCAGATGTGCACTTGTAGTTATTAATGGTTCGGCTCTTTCTAAGAGCAAACAGCTAAGGACATTAGAGAGTTAGGACCAGATGTAATGGCTATAATAGTAATTGCTACATGGGTTGCATGATTTATCAGTTAAATGGGCAAGGCTGACTGAAACAAGACCCCACTAATACTAAAGGCAGCCTCAGCAAACACTGGACTGTCATTAGAAAGTTGTAGGAGAGGCAGCTGGACAAACTCAAGCTCTCACAGAGCCAACATGCTGCTTTTAGACTGGTAAAGTAAAAATTACAGGAAAAAGAGAAATTGCTTTTTTAGGGTTAAACAAGACAAGCATTTGTCACAGAGCTGTTGGAGGGACAAAGTAGACATGCAGACAAATACAGAGTGTTGCACTAGAGAGCTTAGGGCTGCCATGATATTCATCGATGAACTGGGTAAAGCAGATACATAGTGAGACTGTGAATATATAGTGAGAATGGAACCTGGAGCCTGGTCAAGTGTGTGCAGAATTCAGCATATAAGGGCTGATCACTAAAAGAGAGATTCTTGGAGAGGAAACATACATAACTGTCCTGTAGCAGCAAGGATGTTGTCACAGGCATGTGTAGGCAGAGGCTGGTGTTCCACAAGCATCTCTGTCTTTCAGCCTTCCAAGGTAAACTGTATTGCTTGTGGAGTGCATAGGAAGGAATTCCTGTTGATGTACTTCAGAAATTACACAGCATTAAACAAATACATAATTAAACACGAAAGTAAGGAAAATGGGAAGTTAATCAAGTTAATTTATATTGTTTTTCCAAGACCATTTTGTCAAGGGTGATGGTAAGTCTATGCAGCTTGTATATTTTGAATTGTTATTTTGAATTGTATTTAAAAAAACTATTCATGTGCTTGACTTATAGGATTAAATTTTGCATTAAGAAAATGCGCTGAAGAGGTTTGGAGTGGTACCACTAGTCTGCTGCTTTGCAGAGCGTGCTTAAAGCTTCCAGCTTCAAGTGGAAGGAGGGAAGATGCATTCTTTGTTTTCTCTGAACTGCTGGCAAGAGAAGAAGTTACAGATGATAAATGCTACTGACTTAATTCCACTTGCAGACTTTGCAGGACTCAAAGTAAATCAAGCCCTGAACTCTCCAAACTTTAGACATAAGTAGAGGATATTTTTCCATATAGCTAATACAAATTTTAAAAGTGTAATGTATTTCTAATATAATTAGTAGCCATACAGGATCACAATTTTTGTTTCTCTGCTACTGCAGCACACTAATAATTGCTTCAGTCAATTGGTGGTATGTCCAAGATAAGATGTATTTTTTGGCAGTGGTTTAAGACTTCTTTGCTGGTGCTCACTATCCCTAATAAATGGGACAGGTTCAAGAAAAATGCAACGTAAAAGTAGGGAATAAATGTTGACATTAGTATCCGTGTAACCACAGAAGCCATAAAATAGTTGGTCTTTAGCCATTGCATCCCATCCAGCTTCAGTTCTGTAGGTGTTCTCAGGCTGTGCAGCCTCTCTCGGTGCTGCTGGAGCCTTGTTGTCTCACAGGCTGCTCAGTCCTGCTGTCTATTCTGAGCAGCTCTTTCCCTTAAAATATGGTTTCTGTCTCTGCCCGCCTACCTGGAAACTCTTGTCGTACATCCTCCCATCAATCTGAGTGCTACTTAGTCAGGAAGTCATTTTAAGGAGACAGTTCAGCTATGATGACCTGATTGAGTGCTCTGTTAATGAGTTTTCTGTGTTGATCTGTCATGTGTATGTCATTTCCTTTTCCTGGTTTATATTTCCTGCCATGCAATTCACTGTATTCAAGACATAATAAAATAGGAGTTTTATAATTGACAAATATTTCTATTTTTTCTACCAGCTTGTACATCATGTCGTTGCCACGACTCACTGAATATGTTGATTTTGCGTGCAGTGAATGAAAGACAAAAATCAGTTGGTACCTTGAAGCGCGTGTTGTGACCCCATCAGAAGAGCGCTGGGTTTGCAGCAGGAGTGGGGAGCTTCCGTGTGAACAGTTCATGTGCTGCCACCATTCCCAGTCGAGTTCCAGCTGCCGTGCTGCACTGAACTGGTGCGGCTGTTCACAAGCCTCAGTGTGGGCTGGCAGGTCAGGAGCTCCCTTGTGCGTGGTTCCGCTTACCTCCTTCAGGGGACAACAGCCTTCGGAAGGGTGGGACAACTTGGGATAGTGACAAATTACTCCATCTAAATATGCCTGGATGTGACTCAGCCCCAGGAAGTTTGTGCTGTGTCCAAAGAACTTAACAGCAATTTGCGTGTGTTGTGCTGCACCCTTTAGAATTTGGTTCCAGGAACAATTTCTCTGTTTTATAAGCATGTTACCTGCTATTACTGTGTATCTAGATTTGTATTGATAACCACAAAGTCCCAAAACTTTAGCACCAAACTTGTTAATATAACTAAGTCACAAGAATTTTCGTTGAATCATTTTAACACATGTGAACCAGTTAGATGTGTGTAGGATACTTTTCCATTGAACTTCAGCCCTCTGTGAGACCATCTCAAACAGGTACTTATTAGATGTTTGATTTCTGAATAGTTGAAAGAGAAGAAGGGAAAATCCACCACCAGAAACATTCAGTACAAGTTAATGCACTGTTTTTATGTATGATGTATTTGTATTCCTTACCTTCAAATATTGCATAAACTGTCTCCTTTTCTAACAAGACATAGGAGCTGATAAAGAGCATGTTCATTGTTGCTATTAGAAGTGGCTGTTTCTTCCGGTAATTCCACCTGACGTGGCAATGCAGTCTCACACTTCTTTCACTGGACCAGTAAATCAATCTGTGTAGCACGCAAAGCAACCGTGAAGGCAAAGTAAACAAGAACAACATCATTTGGAAAGCATTTTATAGGACACATTCCAAGGCCGTGCTTTGAAGTACTTCCGTATGCTTCATTCCTTCCATGAGGAAACGGTGAAAGACGCAAAATTGTAAGACAAATAAATACACAAGGCCACAGGAAAAAGGAAGGAATAGAGTAAGAATGTTTATGTATGTTAATGAGGAACTGATGCATTTAAGAAGAATATGATCTCTTAGCTTTGCAGCTAGCTGTCTGAAGAATATAGTAGAAAACCTTGACTTGTAAGGCTTTTTTTAAGAAGGAAACACACATTTAAACTACTAGGTATTGTTTGGTTTAGAAACACTATATCTGATAGTATTAAAATGCAAAATCCATTAACAGATGACAGGACATGAGAAAAAGAAAAAACATAGTATCATGTCTACTAAATGTATATTTGTAACTTTCTTCTGTTATTATTACATTATACAGGCAAAATGCATTGCTATACAGACAAAACATCTTCACAAAAGACAAGCTATTGAAATTCATAGTGCTGAATGCTGAACATCTTTGCTGAACCAGCAGTCAGAGGGACCTTCCTGCCCAAGGCATCTTAACTTAGTCTTGGCATGCACTGGTTCTTTTGCTGTCTTAGGCATCAAAAATACACCTTTTGTCCCATCACAGGAATAAACATCTGGATTGTCTTTTCTCTCTGGCGTGGACTTACAGCAGGACATGGGTAAGCTGCCTTGTCTCTGTTTCTTACTTTTCTAGAAACGTAGCAAGGAATGTGAAGAATGTTGTATGATCATAAAGCATTTAATGTTCCATTTGAATTATGTATATTTGGAGTATTAAATTACACCTGTTGTTGCATTAATACAGTGTTGGGAGCTATTTTTAAGGATGACTTCCCTCTGTAGAAATATTTGATATGTACCAATGTTTAGTATTTGATTTTATGAAAAATAAATATTCTTAAGTTTCCTTTCCAGAGTTCAGATCCCATTAATTCTCTTTTTGAAGCAAAAATTCTAGGCACAGCAAGGTGTGATGTTTAGAGGAGGGTTCCATTATTTTCCTCTTTTCCATTAGCAGTGCAATACTTTCTGTTTTAAATGCTTTTTGACATTTTCTGTCATCTCTCGCTTAACATGTGAATACCTCACCATTGTCATTTCACATCTCTCAACTCTGTTGTTTCAGACTCAGTCCTTGTTTTGAGGATGATTGGTTTTGTAGTCACAAAGAGCCAAGTCAAATGTTCTTACAGCCTGCAGCAGATCTGTCTAGACTCCTTGGGGTTGCAGAGAGGATCAGAGGCTGGGACGCTGCCCAGACGAGTCTCACCGCTCTGAGTTCATGTGGCTGTGTCAGTACCTGTCACTGGGATGTGAACAAGTGCACAAGGAGGTGTTCAAACACATGGAGAGCCTGGACAACTCTACTGATTTAGGGCTTAGATACAGGATTTTTAATAACTCAGATGAAGAGAGGATATTTTTATGATGCGGGTATTTCAGCAAAATCCTGCCCTTGAAGTGGCTTTGAGCGAGAGCTTGGGCTCTTAACCTTCTCTGCTGTTCTGCCCTTGGGCGCTGCAGAACATCCCATCCGGCCTGTGACTCAGGCCGAGCATCCGGCTGCCGTTTAACTCAGACCTCTGTCTGGCTCTACATGCTTTGGGTACGTCTTTGTTAAAGGCTCCTTTTTGCATAGTATCTTCCGCACAATTGGAAACTCTCATTCAGGTTCCTCTCGCCTCACAGCTGGAGCATCGCTCCTGTTCAGTGGCCTGGAAATGCAGATGTACAGAGTGACCTGCTGGCTGGAAGGAACAGAGCCCCAGTCTCCCCCACACATCTCCTGGGCCATAATCCAACACCTGTCTGTGGTCCCGTACCCAACACTGGTGCCCATAGACCCAGCATGGGGACACGACTGTTCCTTTGGACGCTGGAGACATGTGGCATCTTGTCTTTCTTATGCCCTAGGTTCTGCTCACTCTGACTCAATTCAGATTTATCAGTGGATCTGTCAGCATGTAATTTGAAATCAGCGGGTGTGAGCGCACTGCCTTCCTCTCTGAAACTCTGCAATTTTATTTCAACATTGCTTTACAGTCTGGATCTGAGTAACATTTTGATAAGCCAGCGTAACCTTTCAGAAATGTGGACCTTCTCCATAGAAATCAACTCTCTGACACCTTGCCATTGTAGTTTATACAGTTATCTCCAGAAGTACTGGATTTTTGTTTATTTCTGTGTGCCTACGTGAACTGCGAGTGGTTATAGGAGAAAAAGTAGAAAAAGGCAGTTGTGATTCAAGGCCAAAAGCAAGGTTAGATCTTAATGCAACAGCTTTTCATGTTGTAACTTCTGTTTCTGTCAAAAAGATTTAGTACGATGCAGTGAATAAAATATGGCCACCCATCTTCATTAAAAATACGAGAATAAAAATAGCAGATAAGGTATAAAACACCAGTTCTGTAAACTCTTGTGAGGCGTTTCCTCCTGGCTAAGGTGGAACCCAAGGCCGAGTTCAAATACTGCATGTTGATTTTCACTGAGCAATGAGGGACTGAACTGCTGAATGAGCTGAGCAGCTGCTTTGGTTTGTGGAGGAGTTCTGGAGTGGTCCTGGGACTGAACAGCCACTTTCTCCCTTGGGTTAGATGGCGAAGGCGACCCATGCTGTGGACGGCTCAAAGGAGACAATTTGGTATTCTTGGGTTCTTTTTTTTACCCTGAGCTGAGTTTGTCACCCATCCAGCAATCAAAGTGCAGATTATCTCGACAGGTTCGAAGATTCTAGCTCTAACGCAAACTACAGGGGCTTAAATACATAGAAGTTGTGCTAAAATACGTTTGCCTGGGTGTCAGTTTGAGTTCTTGTCAGCACATGAACATTGAATTCCATTTTAATTGCAGAGTCACCTATGAACTTGAGATATGTCTAATGTGCCAACATTTAAAATTGTAGTCATTTATATTTAGGCTTGGGAGTGTTTCTTTAGCATCTTAACTACTGCTTTGAGACCTAATTTTAGACACACCCATTTTAAAACGTTGGCTTTGATTTCTCATTGTTTAATTCACAAAAGGATGAGTGTTTTAAAAGTGATTTAAAATCTTAGGATCAGAGAACATCTATAACTTAATAATTTAGTTCATTATTCATTTAAAATGCATTATTTAATAGTAAGTCACCTTTTCCTATTCTGTTGTGTACCAGTTAGTTTGCTGCCTGTACTTCATTTCTCTTGGAAGCTGAGGAACAACCCTTGTGCGTGCAGTTAAGCCTCTTTGCAAATACATAATTGCGTTGGGGATGAAGATAAAGTCAGGATGCAAGTGCGAAGTACCAATGCCAAACAAGATTCTTGTTCCTTCTCTTTATCCAAATTCAGGTTGAAAACCGTAGGTAGGAGAAAGTATTTCCATTCACTCTCCTGCTAGATGAGAAGTATCCTACGGAAGTGTCCCACATCTGAGAGGGGTTCACTTCTAAACATTAGTGTTAGAATTCCTTTACTATTTTTCTTTAGTAAAGAACCTGCTCCTCTGTACTTTTAAAAAACACCATGTGAGACATTTTAGTAATCCAGTACAATTTGCCTACAGAATGATGATACCAATAGTATTTTTGTGTTGCCTAGTGTCTTATCAATACCTTTACCAGGTAACAGTCAGAGATACCATCTGATTTAGAAGGGTCTAATGTGAAGAATATATTTTGTTTTTTCCTGAAAAGGAACATAAATTATATACACATTAAGCCCTGCCCTTTTTTGGCTCCTAGCCCAGCCACCAGCTCTGGAGCAGGAGCAGCACAAGGGCCGGAGCACACGTGAACATCTGTCTGTCTGTCTGCGAGCACCCGATGCCCTCGCCTCAGTTCCTGCCGGCAAAGACAAGTCTCAGCATCTCTGTGGGGCGGGAAGGCCTGGGACGGCGCTGGCACCCGGATCCTACCCAGGGTACTCACAACTCCTTTAGCTGTTCTTAACAACCTGAACTGTTCGACTACAGCTTTCTGTGGGAAGTTATTTCTGAGTTTCTATCTGGAATGACAGTAGGGGAGCTGAGAACGACCCACGTCGCATGCGCTGCGTAAGGTGTAACTGATGTTCATCATGTAGAATCTTTTAATAACTCCAAATAGTTCTTATAAATTTAGAGAAACAAGAAAGTTACTGATTCTAGAAATAAGTGTTTTCTTACAGGAAATTGTTTGCATTCAGAATTTGATGACAATTTTCTAATTCCATGAAGCAGATTAATATATTAATGTTATTAGTGCTTTTTAAGAAATAGTTTTCTGGCAAAATCTTCAAACTTCTTGATAGAACCTCCAGCTTACTTAGAATATAAGGAGATATTAATGACAAGTATTCAAATACATGCTGTTGTTCAAATGTGTCTTTTTATGGCATGTATGACAAGCTTGACCTTAGTTCTTACGGTGTATACAAAGTTGATTTTTCACAGAAGACAAGGCAAAATAATTTGATATGGCTTAAAACTACTGCAAAGCATAATCTAGAGATGCAAATTTAAATGTAATTGATTGAACAGGAGAAGCGTATTTGGTTTAGTTTTATTGTATTGGTTCTAATTTAAATTTTAGAAATATGGATTACTTTTCAGTTTGGAAATGTCAGGATATTTTTAAACAGAAGGAGCCTGTGTTTTCTGCTGTGTTATGCGACTCAGTTCCTTGAACTTAGTGAGTTGACACTTGTGTTAAAGGAGCATAGAGGATCTGGTACTTACTTCCCTGTGTCTGAAACCTGGAAAACAATGCATAAAATATTTTTTTATAATTTTGTTTGGGATGTTTTTCTTAACCAGGCAATGGCAAAAGTAGCTCAGAACTTTGTGCACTATGGGCTGTGTTTTCTATTGCTTTTCTAGTATTTTTGTCCCCCTGGAAGTGAGGCAGCTGCCAGTTCGTGCATCGTCTCCGCTGGAAATGACTGGGAGCGAACTGTGCGGAACTGGCTTTGGCCAGCTGGAGGGACATGAGGAGAAAACCATAATAATCTGCAGGAATTGAGTCTATATTCCTATATTAGACAGACAGACACCCAGTTTGGCTCCCAGTTTACAGTGACTTAATTCAGGTGTATTTATTCTGGACTGTTATTTGGGGACATAAGAGCCTAGATGCTGATGTGCAAGCACCCTGGCAGGGGCTGTCTGTGTGGGAAAATGAACTGGACTGGTTTATTGGAGTATATTGGGATCTGGAATATCAGTAATTTCAATTGCAGAATATGAGTAAATTTCTGAAGAGAAGTGATTATTGTAGAATAAACTTGCTTGTAATACAGAACAAAGCACGCAGATGGGTAACTGTGGAATTGCTTATCACAGAATGCTATTCTAATCAGTTTCCCAAGTGGATGAACCCCCAGGGCTCGTGGCTTATCCCTTCTGTGCCTTGTCAGGTGAGCTGTATATGAATGGAGCCATGAGAATATAGAGAAAAGTTAGTAAGAACTGGACAGAAAGCTAAACATATTTAGTGTGTAACCAGAAAAGTTTAAAATGGTAACAATTTTTTCTCAGTACTGAAGAACTGTCACCCAAATGTGAAATAAAGTGTATTTTAAAAGCAGAATCAATCCTTTCTTAAATTCCTTATCTATTTTTTTTCCTGACAAGTAGGGTAACATCTGCTTGGCATTAATATATGAGAAGTCAGTGAGTTTTCAAGGATAAAATGTTTGATATACCAAGCATTCAAAAATGTAATTGTACCTGTTAAAGCAAGGTGATTATAATGTGTCTCAAATCCTGCAATTTCATGTTATATAGAAATGAAGAGAAACTTGTGGGTATGAGAAACAGACTAAATCTTGGAAGACAAAAGTATTCATTGTACATAGAAAAACCCTCACCAAAATGATGAATTTATACATTTTAAACATGTTAAGGTAATAAAAGTATATATATAAAAGCAGTGTAGTCTTTAAAGGAGCATTGTAACATGGAATTTACTGAAATTACCCAGATCACAGGAATTTTTAACAAATCTTCTGTCTCGCAGTCGTGATGCAAGAGGGATCTACAGAAGAGCTCCACAGCAGCCAAGGGTGTGAGAACAAACTCCCAGAGCGTGCTGGGGCCCCGGGCAACCGGAGCAGAAGGACAGTGGTGACCGGAGGTGGTGGCTACCTGGGCTATCACCTGGGATGTGCTCTGGTCAGGTCAGGAATCGCCGTTGTTCTGTTTGATGTGCGGAAACCTAAATGGGAACTTCCAAATGGAGCACATTTTGTCAAGGTATGTTGAAGTTACATATTTAACAGCAGTGAAATAAAGTTCCAATAGTTTTATGGATGCTAGCAAGGCTTCCTCTTAAGGGTTTTTTGTTAAAGCATTCACTGAAAAGCCTTCAAGGACAATAAGAAGTCATGGGAAACTGTCCTCGCATGCATAAGGAACTGATGAAGAGACAGCAGAGTCCAAGCGGTCAGTTCTCTCAGTGGCACCAGGGACGTTCTGGAGGTTGGGAGGCGCCATTCAACACATCTGTAGATCACCCAGGTGAATGAGTGAGCAGTGGAGCAACAACGTTTAGTGCTCAGGGAAATTATTTGGAGTAAAAAGGTGGGAGGAAGATAAGGCAATAAAGATGATTACAAATGTAGAATGACTGCCCTACAGAGAATGATTAAGGAAACTGGGACGTTCCAGTCTGGGTAAGAGATGATGTGGGAGCAGGAGAGCTCCACAAACCGTGAGCAGCACTGAGACGGGTGGGGACTGACGGTTCACTGTCCTTTCCGATACAAGAAGGAAGGGCCAGCAGGTGAAATGGGGAGGAGTCACTTCAATACAAACAAAACGAGTTTAGTTTTTCATGCAGTGGGTAACAGGCATGTACAAAGCCTCGCCAAACATTTACTTCCGTTGAAGATTACTAGGTAAACTGAATTAGGCTCAAAAAATCTGAATTAGAACACTTGAGACTGGAAGAGTATTAGAGATTAGAGTATTAGTATTAGAGACTGGAAGACTATTGTAGGGGAAAGTGTAGCACACATCTTCTGCACATCTTGCACAAGTTCTAGCTCCACACAGGGTATTTTGTGATTATTCTACCAATTTCATTACAGTATATTAAATAACATATACTATTTTGAAATATCATAATTCTGGAAAGAAAGGTAGTATATTTTTATTGACATCTGCATGTATGTGGAGAATTATTTGTATAGTATTACCTGGTATACAAAATCGCAATATAATATTTGAAACACAGCATAGCATTTGATACTAGATATAGTGTGTGTGTATATAATACAGTACAGCGTTCAGTGCTATGTAGTGCTTCATATAAAGTGATTATAATACACTAATGTATACTAAGACATTAAATGCTTATAGTGTGTACTCTTTTGTTTAATCTCGTACAAAACTGTAACTAAATTTGTCATTTAGTGCACCTAAAATAAACCTTAGATGGGCAAAGAGCCATTTGTCCAGGGTGCACAGGTCAGATCTTAAGGCACTAATAGAAAAGGGGTTCCCTGATGTGGTGACAAGATGGCAAAGAGCTGAGCCCTGCCTGCTGTGATTTATTGTCCTTGGGGCTTGATTGGCCAGCCCTCGAGGGAATGCTGCTCCCATTCTAGAAAAACAAGTTGTGCCAGGCTGCCAGGACTAAGTGTGAAAATACGCATTATAGTCTAAGCTAACAAGAGTCATTTGTTTTGCAACACAATACTAACAAAATCCTTACAGATTTTTCTCTGTTTGTAATGTTTCATTTAATGCTAGTTATGTACTGTGAAAAATGTATCAGAATTACTTTAGATTTCATTAATAACTATGGTTAATCAGTCAAAATCCATTATTTTCTCATTTTACAGGGTGATGTGAGGGATTATGATGCAGTGTTCAAAGCATGTGAAGGAGCCGACTGTGTTTTTCATGTGGCTGCATGTGGAATGTCAGGATTAGAACAAGCAAGTACAACTTTCCTAACACTTTCTTTATTCTTGTGAAAGCAAAAATTTGTCAGTATGTAGCAAAGAATGTAATTATATGATATTTATGTCAGACAGAAGTTAGTTATAAAGGTCAGGTCATCCACGCAGGCAACAAGAGAGGTATTCCTTAAATAATACATGTCAAAGTATGAAACTAAGGTACTACACAAAATACTCTAGAAAAATGAGATGAGAGATTGAAGATCTTGGATAAGAAGGCAAATCATTTTTCTCTGATCTGAAGAAATGTGACAATATTGCTGTAAAACTAATGCTGATGGGTTTTCTTCTTGGGACCTCAGAGCCATGGGGAACCAGACCAGCAACTCAATATAGTTCTGCTGAATAACAGTGAGATTCACAGAGTGTTAGCAAAACAGTCATTAAATTACTGATTTATTTCTAGGAACAGGACAGATTGCCACTGGAACAAGACTTGGTGGAAACTCTCAGGGAGCATAAACCCTGCCTGTAATTCCTGTTTCTATATCATGGATTATCTGGGGTGCAACAAAAAAAACCCCAAAGCATTCTAATTTCCTTTCAGATGCATTTTATCTTTCATTTTTCAACTTTCTTTATTCAGACACTGAACAAGACAATAAAAATGAGAACTACTAGAAATCACTGTATGTCAGAAGGACAGAGAACTAACACACGTCACAAAAAGGCCACCGCTGTTCTAGATCTGGCAATTGTAATAATAGTATGATGAATGTGACTTGTTCAATTAATTAAATATTGTGCAAACTCTATTTCTAGCTTCAAAAGAAAGACCAGATTGAATCCATAAATGTTGGAGGCACAAAAATAATCATTGATGGTATGTACCTAGATTTCTTTTTTGGCATCTGATCCAAACCATGAATGAAAAACCTTCTAATTGAATGTCTCCTGTGCTGATTTGGCAGTAAAATGAGGCTCTTTTCTCCCCCCTTTCAGAGTGTGATGTAAAGGTAGTTGTGCAGGTCCCAATAAAACCGGTAGGAGATTTGCCACTGTTTGGAAATGAGGACTGGTTTTCAACCTGGTACTTCATTCCTCAACAGCCCAACTTAACCTCTGCTCCATGGATGGGTTATTTTTTCCCTTTACTCTGTAATGGAGAAGTAGAAATGACATGAGACATATTGTGCTGTTTGTTGTGTTGTAAACATTTGGTAACAGGAGCCATAGATGTGCTAAGTATATTTAGCTATTACTTTATCCCATTTATCTTCCTTCTGATTATCTATCTAAATGGGATTTCTTTTCATTATACAGGGAGTTTTAACCTCTGTCTCTGGAAAACGTTAGGAGATTTCTTTCTGTATATTCAGTTCTAGAAAGAGCATTTCAAAGTGTATGGTAAATAGCAAAGCTCCTTTCTCTCTGCTTTTCCCTCCAAAGCCAAATGACAAAAAAATCAAAATGCAAAAGCATTTTTAATTTAGACCCATTTTCATCTGCCTGTGGATTATTACTGAAAAAAGCAGGAGTAATTAGACTGAATTAGGCAAGTAAAACCCTGAAGAAGTTAAAGGAAAGAGGTTGCCACATATTCCCTTCTTCTTACCCCAACCTCTGAACCTGCAGAAACATGTCAAGTCAAATTCCCATGGGCTACCAACAGAGCAAGAGCCTTGGGAAGAGCATGAACCTGCTAATCTACATTTTAATAATAGATATTATTGTCTTGTGCTCCAAGTAGTCACAACGCAGTAATTACATTCACTATTTTCAAAATGAGTCAATGAGCCAACTGGACTGACAGCTCTGGAGAATCTAAAAATTCCTGACTTTGAATATTAATTCACTTAAACTTTAGAAGTATCGTTAAATCAAATGGAAATTTATGTTATTCAAGTTTGCAATGACATATACGCAGCAGAATTTAGACAAAATATCTTGACATCCAAATGGAATCCATAATTAACACTTCATTCTATAAATAATATTAATTTCATTTGTGGTTACTGTACTACTGCATATACAGCAGCAGCAAATGACACTGCTAACGTGTCATTTGATCCCAGCTGAATGAAATATAATATCACGTTACATGATAAGTTAATATTAAAATATTACTTTTTCTATAAACGTGTAATGTTTGTTTTCAAAACGAGAAGCTGACAGTTCATATGTTGTTTCTTAGTCTTTGTTTTAAAATCATTTATTTTGTATACCATTGTAGTCTGCAAACAAAGAAACATCCCTAGGCTGATATATACCAGCACAGTCAATGTGGTGTTTGGAGGGAACCCTATTGAAGAAGGAGATGAAGAAACGGTGCCGTATTTTCCACTGGAAAAGGTACTTTGCTCGTGGGATGCCGTGGCATTTGCTGTGTTCTGAAGGACAGATTATCTGAAAGCTGTTCTGAGAGTAGAAGCTGTTTTACTATAGATCACATCAAATTCTATGAAATTATTTTTCATTAATAAAAATCGACCCATGATCAATGAAGAAATACTCCAATCATAGTGGCTTTAATCTGCCATAACTTGACAGATCTGAGATGTTAAAATACCTAAAATTGACTAAGAAAAGTGGAATGTGATATTTAACAATAGTGTTTTAAGAGAAGGGGCTTCCAGGGGACCATTCACTATGTAAATAGTGAATTTTATGGCCCCTGTGAGCCTTTGAATTGAAGAATGATTGGTTAAACATCAAATTCTACATCTTTATTCGCACACATTTTCGCCTCTTTCAAGTTCTCAAACCCGGCTTTCCCACGGCAGCCCGGGTGGTTGTTCCAGTCACCTCAGGGCTGCTCTGAAACACCGTTTCCTTCTTTGCTGTGGTCATCTAGGAAATGTTTTCTAGCTGAAATTTGAAGCTCAGTGCATCCTGGGCACTCTGGGGTTGTTCTGTCCTGCTCCCACCACACTGCCTGCAGTTCAGAGCTATTTAATTTCATTTCAGAAAGTACATCCCGTGTCAGGAATCCTAAACAGGACCGACTGCCACTCTGCTGGTGCCTCCAGAGACACGTGGCTGGGAACGTCAGGTTGTGCCCAGCCCGCACGGCACCTCCGGCTTCTGAGAAACCATTGCAGGAATTTGCAATTAGTTGCATTTGTCTGAGCCCTAATCATCTGTTTTTTCTAATGGTGCTCACGTAACAGCAGCAGCAGAGTAGGTGCAGCGTGGAGAGAGGTGGAGCAGGTGGATTAAGCCACCGGAGAGTAGAAAAGTTTTCCATGGTGGGATTTTTAGGTATGTTTTTCAATATAAAGCATGGCAATACAAAATTCAACAGACACATAAATAGCCTCGTGTGGATGAGTAATCACAGCACGCGCTGTGTCCAGAATCCCGTTGTTTAAATATACATGGGTGCGATTTTTAAAGTTAATAGTGAAAGGTACAGCTGGGAGATAATTATTGATAACTTCCCAAATAGCTTCAATAAGAAATGGAAACGTTTTTAGGAAATTCTGAATTTTTAATTTCATATTTATCTTACTGTTTTAAACAACTTTTTGCAATTCAAAATGGATGTTTTTTCAAAATAAAGTTATCTGACCCATCAGAACATTTGGCTTGATATTCATTGTTTCAATACACCCAGCACAAAAAGTGAGTGGACCTAAATTCACTCTGAAGTTAAACTTGTATAACTAAAATGTAAGTCTGATAAGTTTCTTTGCCATAAACAAAGTATATATTTGTTAAATGTTGTATTTCTGGTTTGTTTTTGTCAGCTGATGTCTAAAGCTGGCTAGATTTAAATGTTGTCAGACAGAAACAGTACGTTTGCCTTTAGATGCAATAATGTGATTAAAATGTTGATCATATTCTACCTTCCTTTGTAGCAATTTAATCATTATTCTAGAACAAAGGCAATTGCAGACCAAATGGTGCTTGCTGCCAATGGAACTTTACTCAAAGGTATGTATAAAACCTTTGGGCTTTTCCAATCATTAGTAGTGCTAAAGGGTATTCCATTCTCTGGTTACTCGTTTATCAATAAATACTATACTCTACATGAAGTGAGGTTTTATTTTATTTGTTTCTACTCTTCCCTTTGGTGGGTGATTAATTTTATGTGTATACCCAGACAGATATGAGATTATATGTGAGCAATAGATGAGAAATTTCCAAAAAATTAACCTTACTTGTTTGAATAATCTTAAAAGTTTACCAGTTTTACAATAGACACAGGATTTGTGCTTTTATTTCCCATTCTGTGTATCACTTTGAGCTTCTCTGATAATCCCAGTCTCTAAGCACTGTCTGACAGGTCATTCTCAGAACCCCCAAAGGCTTGCAGGTGTCTGGCAACAATAACTGCAGTTTCTTAAACAGATTGGCGATACCAGGGTCATGCGGACTGGCAAACATAAATTAGGTGGGGATTCAATTTTAGCATCCTTGATTAACTACTGAGCAAATGCCTGCTGCCCGTTACACTTCCCACGTGAAAGGTGCAATTGTGCCTCGTCTCAGGAGTCAGAGGAGGCTGCTCACTGATTGCCAAGTAAAGCTGTATTCACTTTGGTTTAAAATGTTCTAATGTGAAAGCCTCTGTTTAAGAGACCTTTTCCATTCTTCTGTGATGCCACTGAGCTGCAAGCATCTAAATATAGCAGATTGAATGATCTTCTGCATGTGTCTACTATGATGGACAAATACACACGTTTTAAACTTACATCTATAGCAAATAGCAAAAGTCAATCAAGCAGGAGACATGTCTATAGGAGAGTTTGATTTGTCCTGTCCCTATTAAAATTCTTCTGTGGTCAGAAGGATTCAGGTTTTCAGGCTGCTAAGCCAGGGACTTTTACTACTATTGAATTCAATTTTATACAGAAATTAAAACAAGTTATGAGGAAGACAATCACATTGAATGGTCCGACTGACCCTTTACTTTCACAGTGTAAAACTCCTACAATATGTATCAGCCATATGTTGATATCAAAGCTATCTGCAAATCACGTTTTGTTTTCTCTCCAAGGAGGGGACAAGCTCCACACTTGTGTGCTTCGTCCTCCAGGCATCTATGGACCAGAAGAGCAGCGCCACCTGCCACGAGTAGCTGTATGTGTTACATAGTCAGCTCTGGAGGACACTACAAGTAGTCGTAAGGGAATAATACAAGTGGAAGTAACTTGATTACAATTCTTAATAATTCCTCCAGGAAAACTGCTGTGAACACTTGGTGACAGGTTGTATGACACAAGATAACAAATAGCGTGATATGAGCATTGCTGAAATGGCAAGTGAAGAGAAAAAAAAAATGCAAGGCTGAAATGTCATGGTAGAAGAACTAGATTTGCATCCCTGATTGTTTAATGTAAATATTGTTGTTTAAATATGCACTTTAATTTCAGCCAAACATTATAAGGTCACCATATTTTACCATTGCATATCAGTGCAACAGTCCTCGATTTATAAAACCACCAACTAGTTGGTGTTTTATTTTCTTGTGACACGTTTCTTGTGCTGTAATTGTTCACAAATACAGCAAATTCTAAGTGTTCAGGCTGAGCCAAAATGAATACATTATACTGCATAGTGGAGGAATCATTTAGTTATTTCATGTTTTCTGTTTCTACAGGTAAATATCCAGCGCAGACTATTTAACTTCAAGTTTGGGAATCACAAAGTTCAGATGAACTGGGTTCACATAGGAAATCTGGTAGAAGCTCACTTGTTAGCTGCGGAGGCTCTCACATCTGAGAAAGGTTATGTAGCTGTAAGTAGACAATATAACCATTGTGTCCTAGTAGCCTTAGCTCTAAGGTTTAATTTTTGATGTTTTGAGATCAAGTCTTCTCCAAAAGGTCACATGCTAAATTCTCAAAAATTGTGTCTGGCTCCAGAAACACATGGACAGTGCAAATGCAAGTACATTCTGCTAATATTTTGATGTATTTTTCTGTTTTGAAAATATATAATTAGCTGTTTGATTGGAGAAAACAGTATTTTTAACCAGGTTAATACATTCACCATCATACAAATCTGTATGTTATTATTTTTTTGAAAATAGATTCTGATTCTAGGTGCGTAACACAAAATTTAGAGCAACCATTCTGAGCCATTCCAGTTTAATTTTCAAATTTGAAAATTCCAAAAAGATTCGTACAAAATTAATCGACAATTTAAAAAGCTTTTTCTTTTTCTTCTACTGGTCATAGTTGCAACAACTGCCTAAGGACTGTGAAGCGTTACAGAACTGACGGTGTTGTAGCAGCTGGAGGCTCCAGCATTACTGATAGTGGTAGGAACATGTAGGGGACAGGTACAGATGTGCCTGAACTTCTCACCATGTGCTCTCCACTAGTGAAGTGCTTGGAAGCCACACGGCTGCTTTAGAATGACATCAGGTCGGAACAACCAGGATCCGCCTGGGTGCTCAGGTGTCCCCAGTGCTCACAGCTGGACAGACTCCTCACCCACAGCACAGCTCTCAAGGAAGTGGGACTCCTGAAAATAATTCCGTCCCCTGCACATCATGAGGAGCTTAATGCTCACGACACAGTGAAATCAAACTCTGATTTACAGTACACCATGGTTAATCATGATTAGCTCTACAACCGTCATGAAGTTGCCCGAAAGTATGAGACATGTTTGAGATCACAGTGAATTCCAATGAAGGCAGTTTGCTGTGCTGATTTGTGGACATTCACCATATGCATGCTGGTGTGTTATTCACATAATCAAGAAAGAGAGGTGGATATGAGAGAGAAAGAAAATGCCATCCTATGTATAGTGTTTTTCTAATTGTTTTTCTCTGCTTCTTTAACAGAGTGGTCAGGCGTATTACATACATGATGGTGAAAACGTCGTATTTTCTGAATGGATAGTCCCTTTAGTATGTATTGCACATGCATTTAGCTCTAATGCACCATATGGACCCTGTTTGTATCATTAACTAAAAGACCATATTAACTAAATGAAGTTCAACACATATTAATTACTGCATTATTTAACATTGAAGTCAGTCCTGTTCTCCCTGCATGTCCCAAAGTTCCACAAGATATAGAACCCGCTACAGATCAGTGGCATTTCTGTAAAGCAAGTTCATAGCGCACTAAAAGTTCTACTGTTAGCACCTGGCAGGTGCTTCTTACAACTATTGCTTATTTCTTTATTCTGCCATCAGCTGTGGCACAAATGGGAAAGCCATTTAGAATCATACTTAAAAGCTAAACTGAGGCAGCATTATATTTCCATAAACATCAGGCTGGGGTTTTAGGAATATTCTAAAGTTTTGGTTCTGCAATGCCTACACAGAAAAGTCTTCCAGGAAAATGACTGCAGTCAGGCAAGGGACCTGTATCTGAATGGAATTAAGTATTGCAGTCTGGTCACCTGTCCCTTGGAAGTAGATTATTTCCCCTTTACCATCCAGTTGCATTTGAAGGGTGGGAGGGGGACAGACACCAAAGAACGAGTAGCGAGTTTCAATTGTATTTCCTACTGCCAGCGTTGGTAGGAAGATAACTGGAAAAAGTTTAGATACATGTTTTATCAGTATTCATTTTCCATTTTCATGCTTCACTGACACCCTCGATTTGGTACAAATGCTCCATTGTTCTTTCCTTTTATACCCCTTCTAGTTTGAAAAATTAGGCTACAGGAAACCCTGGATACATATTCCTGTTCTTCTGGTTCATATAGCAGGTAAAAATAATAACATAGATTATTATGTCATTTAACTCCTATAAAGTTATGTAATGGTTTCATCAAATTCGGGGACCCAAACTGTAGGAATTATATAGCTTAACATTATTCTAATTAATGTAATAATAATTTATGCCATTTGGCATTAATTATGCAAGATAAACTCTAAAGGTTCTTTATAAACTGAGTCCATCATTTACTTTTAAAATTAAACACTGTGTTCTACCACCTTCATTGCATCCTCTGATATCAATAGCGATTGTAGGATGTGCAATGTCAGTATAATCTCAGTTTGTTTTCCAGCTGTCTCATTAAGTAACATTCTGTTTCACAGCCACAGTGATGGAGTATCTGCACCTGATACTAAGGCCAGTTTTTAGCTTTACACCTTTCTTGACAAGGAATGAGGTAAATATATAAAAAGAGGGAATGTTTATATATTTTTGACCAAAATTTTTATGAAGTATGTGATATACCCTTTGGATGTAGGCAGGATTTATTAATGTTTTAGATTTCATTGTAATATCATTGTTGACATATTTTCATGCAAGTTCTAGAAAATCAAATGTTAAACTCACTTCTGTCACTGTCCTGTTGGATTTCAGGTATGGAACATTACTGTAACTCACACGTTCCGAATAGACAAGGCACGAAATCAACTTGGTTACAAACCCAAGAAATTCTCATTCGCTGATGCTGTGGATCATTATCTTAAAACAAGACCTACTTGTCAAGAAGATCACACATTCCTTAAAATGCTGATTGCTTTGGGCATTTTGTTAAGTTTGATCATTCTTTCTTTCTTCTAAGATTGAGTAACTACCCATCTGTTCCAGAAAACCTGGGTTCACTTCTGGGTATTAATGATCTGGTCATGGTACATTCCTCAGTCACTGTGGACTTTACTGTTTTTATGATTATGATGGCATCTCTCTGATTTGATTAAAAAAAAAAAGTGAAAACACAGTGACATATCAGGAAATGTTCCCAGAGGACAAGGCAGTATCACAACGGGAAACGGCTAATGGTTGCGGAAATAGTTTTAATGAATCTTCTTTAATAGATTGCTTCATGCCAAGAATTATTTTCTAAAAATAATAATTCAGAAGCATAGGAAATTGGAAGAAGAGAAACCATTGTAGGACTGCAGTGCTGTAGTAATTCCAGTGGCTCCAATGAAGAAAAGGTTGACTAAACAATTCCTCTGATGAAGCCACTGCTGCCACTACTGTATGTGAGTATGAGGAATTATGAAGACCTGGGAAACAGTACCCAAAATATTAAAAGTAAATATTTATAAATAACAGGTGGTGAGGAGAGGACTGAAAGTCATATTTATGTAAAATAGTTGTATTGTTCAAAAGCTTTGTAAAAATGTAATAAATAACATTATGTGTGTTTGTAAATCAAATAATATCCTTTCAATGCAATAATAAAAAATAACTGAACCAAATACTGGTTTAAGGAGTCTGTGGGAAGGGGGACAGAGGGCACAGACCCTGTTGCTCAGCAAGCTCAGACAAGTTTTCGTAAGGTTACTCGTCACAAGGATTCTCTCAGGGGCCGGCCTTGCTCTCCCCTGGGAGCAGCTGCTCCCTCCCTTGCACCCCACATGGCTCAGGAGAGCTGGACTTGGCAGTGTAGGACACAGATGAGAGTGATGGAAAAGCTCTGCCATCTGATTATCTCCACTCTCCATTTATCTTGCTTTTGTGTTAGCGTTTTACAGGATTTTTAGACTGGTAAGTTTATGGAGACTCTCTCATTGTATCTTTAAGTTTACAGGGTACACAGGAGAGCCAACAGCAACCCCACAAGAATAAAATGCTATGGGTAAAAGATGATATACAGTGACAGGAAAATGTGTGAGCAACCACAAATCCCATCCCTGGGATGCTGTGGGAACCCAAGGATGCTATTGAGATGAGCAATATCCCAGGAATATTGTGGGATTCCAGATTACTGCTGCGATTTACATGAGCAAAGAGTTTTTTCACTCTTTTTTTTTCCCCTTTTAAAACAAATATTTATGTGTGGAGGGAAAGCAGTAAAGCCTGGTGTCTTATGGATTTGCATTCAGAGGTTCTTCTTGTCTATACAAACTGAACTCACACTGTACATCTTCCCTTAGCAGAGGCATTGCTCACCCCTCTCCTATTCCTGACTACCTATTGACTGGATACTTCAAGAAATTCAGTGTATATATGAGACCTTCATCCACTTAGTCAAGTTGGGTTAAAACTGGTTAAGTTCATAGTTTATCAGTACAGAGGTGGAGCTCACTGACAGACAAGCACGCACAAGAGGTACTGTGTGGACCTTGCTTCCCTGGAAATGAAGAATAGAAAACCACAAGTATAAAGTTACTTCCCACTATTTTGACTATGCAAACATTTAATTTGCTCTAAATTAGTTATTTATGAAACTTTCATATATTGCTTTTATTAGACCAATAGCTCAGGACTGCATCCTGGATTACACTAACACTTTCCAGAAGAGATGTCAGGTACTCCTCAGTAAGGACCGACCGAGGAATTCGCTGCTGTTGTGGTTGCGTGTCCCTGTAGAGTAGCACCACTCCAGTTCTCTAATCCCAAACCTCTGATTTGTTATTTCAGGCAAGATGGGTTTTTTACATCAGTGTTTAACAGTACTGATTAATACTAACTGGCTTCATTCAATTGATTTATCATTATTACAAATCCAGTATTTGAAGTTTTAGGCAAACTCTTAGCTTGGAATTGCAGCTGTCTAATTTCTGTCAGTCTTTACTGAGTCTTAGTTTAGGCTGGCTGTTGTTTGAGTTATGCTCTAATGTAATTGCAAGTGTGTCTTTAAATGATTAAAATTTAATATGAACATTCAGACATGGCACAGCTACAACGGAAGAGGTAAACATGTTCAAAGTTTAATTTTTGCCTGGGATGGGTAACTCTGAAATTCTGCAGCTCCTGACCCTTTTCATATCGTCTCAGACACGAGTGACTACAGAACGGAACAGAGACCCGCTACTGGTTCCGGAGGGCAGGGACCTTGGTGCCTATTTGTTTATGATTATGTTTCCTCTTTGGAGATTGCTGCTGTTTTGCAGGTGTTTCTGATGCTCTGCATCTGTCTGAGCCATGTCCCACCACCAGTGATCCAACTGGTAACCAAGAGATGGTGTGTTTTTCCTGAACAACCTGTTCAACAGGTGTCTCAGTGTGGACAGAGCCCCAGCCACAACAGGATGCTTTCACGCAGTGGTCGCAGCTGTATGAAGACACATGGAGGTAAGAGCTACCACAGGATGCCAAAAGATCCCAGGGATGCTGTGGGATGAGCAGAAACCCAGGGGTGCTGTGGGATGAGCAATATCCTAGGCATATTGTGGGATTCCAAAGATGCTGCAAGATGAGTGGGACCCCAGGGTGCTGGGGGACCCTACGGGGGCTGTGGAACTGGCAGGACCCCAGGGGTGGGCTGTGGGAGCCTGGGAGTGCAGTGGGCTGCCAGCGGTGCTGCGGGATGAGCGGGACCCCGGGGGTGCTGCGGGACCCCAAGGAGCCCGATGCGTCCCACGTGGGGAGCCCCCCGGCCCCGCTCCCACGGCGGGGGGGTGAGCGCCCGGCCGGGGCGCGGCCCCTGCGGAGCGGCGGGGTCTCCCGGGGCCGCTCCCCGCCGCTCGGCCCGGCCGCACCCGCCCAGCGGCCGCCAACGGCCCCGACGGGGATGGGGGTGCGGGGGCAACAGCCGCAACGGCCGCTCCCCGCAAGGGACCCGGGGCGGCCGCGCTGAGGCCGCGGAGCGCAGCGCTGTTCCCGGGCAGCGAGCGGTCCCTCGCGAATTTGCAAGTGAGATGCGGAGAGTCCGAGCAGCAGCTCGGGTGACTTTTAATGTTTCATTGCGGCGCAGCGGAGGGATGTGGGTAACTAAGGAAATCGGTAGCTGCAGCCTCTGAAATGCCTTCTCTGTCTGTGGTGAACTCTTGACCATTTGGTATCAATGGGGAAGAACCTCTGTGTGTAAGAAATAAATTATTCACTATGACTTTTTCCTTGATGTACTTATTGACCCTTTCTGTCACATAGCACTTATTTTATTCTAGTTCCCCTCGAAAGCGAGGGATTTGATAGCCTTGTTCTCTGATACACCTTCTAAAGATACACAGCAAGTATCAAGCATTCGTCCTTCCTGCTGAAATCCTCACATATTTCAACTCCATCATGGCCAATGACGAAAACACAGTGTATTCTTAATTTACACTCTGTTGTTGCTACTTAGAAATAAGTTGAAAATACCCCTTTTCTCAGATGTCTGGCTTTGTGATAAAGTGGGGACAAGTGGAAGAAGCATTACAGATTTCTTTTGCTCTAGGTGATGTTTTGTTCTCCTGCTGTTCTGCTTGGCCCTGCTTGCTTGTTTTTTAAGCACAGAAACTTAAATGCAATTTGTTCATCTTTAGAGTTTTCCTGACAGTTCAAGATTTCAAATTCCAGCATGGCTCTGTATCACCTGTGACCATCTTTGAGCTGGTGACAGACCAGAATTAATTGAACTAAGACCAGTTGATGTATTTTACATAGGCAGCAATTTCTCTTCTGCTAATAAAAACATATGGTCTGTACCATTATTCTATTTTTGACCCATTTGTGGAAAACATTTGAAACTATGTTCTCTGCATTAGGGATTTTTTTTCTTTTATTCTTCTGGATACAATTTGCAAATAAATATTTAGTCCAAAACATGCAACTTTTGCTACGTGTTTTCAGGATGCTGTCTTTAATATAGTATACAGGCATTTTAAATGTTTGTAAAATGTGAGAATTACAATTAAACAAATTCTTAATTTAAGCAGAAGTTTTAAATGGGTCTTTCAAAATACATCTTTGAAATCTAGAAATTTTGTAGCTCGTGCTTTTGTTTTTGTCTCTTTTCAACAGGTTGCATTAAAGTAAAACTTTGTTGGTGTGACTAGAGCTTGTTAACATGAAACTCACTGGAATCGACTGCATCCAGGAGCGCTATGGAGCAATTTTCAACATGGAGGAGAAATTGTTACACGTGTCTGGTAACAGAAGACAGTATTTCACTGACAGAAAACTCACACCCAGTGGGGTAGCAACACCCTGGCGCCAAACCTTGAACTCTAAAGCGAAGGGAAATGCTGGAGCAGTGACTGGAAGAAGTATGAGAGCAGTGGTGACAGGAGGCGGAGGCTACTTTGGGTACAAGCTGGGATGTGCTCTTGCCAATGCAGGAGCTTCAGTTGTTCTGTATGATGTACACAGGCCTATTTGGGAAATTCCCAATGGAGTAGTGTGTATCCAGGTACGATTAATTATATTTTCACAACAGTCAGTTAGTTCATTCGCCTTTTCCACAATGCCTTACTAGTTTTCATAGAATCCAAATACCTAATTGCAAATGACTGCAAATACCAATAACTGGTTTAACTGTGTGGATATCCCACGTGATTTTTTTGACAACTGATTTTTAAGTATATTTGAAGTAAGGAAAACAATTAAACCTGTAATGTGTAGAGTATCCACTTCACCTCCTGACTCCGAAGTACTCCTCAGCACCCAGTCACTGCCTTCACTACCGCAGTCTAATCACCTGTAGAATGAGCACAGAGGTATCATGAGGCTTAGTTACTGTTTTTAAAGTCCTTTGAGTTCTATGGAAGGAAAGTACGATTATCAGCAAGTACTGAAATGGGTTTTCAGTCCCAGGATGTGCAGTAAGTTCAATTACATATATGCATTCCCTCTGTGTTAACCCACTGCACGACAAATGCTAACCTGCAGGTTTGATTTCAAGTCCCAAGTATCTTTTCTTATGTGTTACAGGCAGACGTCAGGGATTATGATGCCATATTTGCAGCCTGTGAAGGGGCTGACTGCGTGTTTCACGTCGCTTCATATGGAATGTCAGGAAGAGAGCAAGTGAGTCCAAATAGTTTTGTATTTGGAATTGGGAAGAGGCAACAGGTCACTGAAGTGCTATTGAAACCTGGATATTTAACATATTGCTGCAAGATGTATAATAATTGGAGATATATGTTTAGAAGTAACATGATTCTCTTTGCTTCTAGTAGGCTAGCCTGTAAAAAGAGACCAAAAATACAGGCATAATTTAAAAATAGTGATTCTTGAAGTCTGAAATACCAGTCTGAACAATCTTTTTTTATAATCAAAGCACTAAACTCATGACCTTTATTTGGGGACATTTATAACACCCCTCTATTGAATTTAAAATTTATTATTATTTAAAAATGCCCAATTTCTTTATTTTCCTAGTTGTACAGAGAAGAGATTGAAACTATAAACATTAATGGAACAAAGTTCATCATTGATGGTACGTATCTAACATTGCCACTGGGTGTTAGTATAGCATATCAAAATATTACAGCACTTAGAAAAAGCCAGTTGGCCTTTTTGGCACACACTATTTTTTACCAAATACTTTACGTTTTTGGCAGAAGATGAGGAAATGTGTCATTGGGGGGTTTTTATGCTCAGTTCTGGTATGGAGTGTGATAAGAGAGCCAGCACTGTGGTTCAACTACTTCAGCTTTTCGTAACTGTGTTGGACGTGATATCAGAACCTGTCTCCACGTGAGGAGTTAACGATTTCCATGTGGATTTTGTAGCACTAAGCCCGGTTGCCGTCTAACAGCCTGTACACAGGCAGTGGGCAGGGCTGGAAGCCGAGTCTTCACTTTAAACATGCTTTGCATTTTAAGTCACCTAATCATAAAAATAGCTCTTTTAAGATTTGACAGGTTCTCAGAAAAAGGTCATGCAAACTTTATTCCAGATTGTTTCAGTTTGCACTAAACTAATTTACTTTCCACATTGCCGCAGCCTGCAAACGAAGGAACATCACTAGACTGATATACACCAGTACAGTAAATGTGGTGTTCGGAGGGCTTCCTATTGAAGATGGTGATGAGGAAACTGTGCCATATTTTCCAATTGAAAAGGTATTTTGGTTGTCTTACATTTTCACGTTTCCTCATTGTTTACTTTCTTGTTTCTAAAAGCTCTGGAGTTTACATGACCATGTTTTGCCTGATGGCAGAATCCAGTGCCCAGAAAGAAAACTCTTTGCGCCATTTGTAGATGCTGTTCACAAACTTGGCACAGCAGTTTTATGTACACTGTGTTTTATATTTATTTGTTTCCTATCCAGGCCTTGATTTTAGAAAATAACTCATAGTGTGACCCATTAACATCAATGAAATTCCACCTGGACATAGGGATTGTGTTATATGGCTCAGTGCCTCTTTAGCTATTTATTATTTATAAGATTTTTCTGTTTCTCCTGTATTTAAGATGACATATATTTAAGACAGAGCTGATATGGAAAAGCAGCCTATTTTTCTGTGGTTTTATTGCACTTAAGAAGAAGAAAGTACTTCTGCTTGCTTTGCATGCATAGTTGGGTTTTGTGTCTCTCCTCACTCCATTAAGTACTTCACAGTTTCCCAAGAAGTAGAGGTGGATAGAGAAAATATTGAATAATATTTTGAATACTATATCAAATATTTTCTCTAGGACAGTGCCACAAGAAAGTGAACAGGATAATTCAGACCAATTGTAATGTCTTCAAAACTTGGCTTTTGACTTTTCCATTACCTGAAAAAGAAATCCAGATTGCAAAGTAGTGGTCAATTACATTCTTGGCAGCATTCAAAGCATACATATATTTATTGCTTCTCAAATGAGCTGGAATTAATTAACTGGATTTGCATAAATTAAAATGCTTGTTTACCTTAGCAATATGCACGTGTTTTACCCTAAAGTAATACCACACGGCTTCTATATTTTAAGGTATTTCTTGCCATCCGCTAAGTAAAAACTAGTGGGGTAGAGATGCCCCTCTGCCCTGTCATTTCAAGAACAGATAAAAATGTATTTGCTTTTTCTCTGTAGCATGTTGATCATTATTCCAGAACCAAATCAATTGCAGAACAAATGGTACTAGCAGCTAACGGAACTCCACTAGCAGGTACTTTTGTCTTAGCATGAATTCATAGTAGGATTTACTCCTCCTCTTCCTGTTCTTCCCTAACATCCTGTATCCTGTATCCATCCTTGGGGGACAATATTGTCCAGCAATTATGAAATCAAGTTCTCTACCCCCGCTCACAAACCAAAAGACTTTCACTTAAAAATCACCTTTAGTTTTTTTTACTTCCCATAGTGTCTGTAAAAGGTTTTAGCATGGGAGCAATGAGTTCAGTATGTTAATTGAAAAGATGAAGACAGCTATAAATTAAACAAAAACATGTATTTAATGTCACTGTATTATGCAACATAAGTAAAACATGAATGGTGATTAAGTTGTTACCTCCCCTCCCCCCAGTTATATATTAAAATCTGAAGAAGGCAACTGATACTACAACCTGGAATTATTTATTAGTGCTTCCCAAAGTTTTCCGTGTTGAGGAAGCCGGTTATACACTTGAATACTTAAGCTCACCTGTGAGATACTATAACTGCCAGTGCAAAACAAATTAATGTAAAGTGCAACATGATTCTGTGACCAAGTGATACTGAGCTAAATTTAGCTGTAGACAACTTACAGAAAAGACTCTCTTCATTTGATACTTGCAGAGTGCTATAAAGAGATATAGTCACTGATGGACACTCCATCCCAATAGAATTATTTTGTTTATTTTTTTTCCGTATTTCCTCTTTTCTCAGCACCTCTGCACATCAACGACCCTCTTAATTTTAGGAGCAATACACAGTTCTGCATTTGTCAATGAAATTAGATCCAGTCACTGTTCCAAACATCCCGTTTTGATCCTGTGCCATATGAGTATTTCGCATGTTTTCAAGTACTATTAAGACCAGTTACAGCAGATGATGAACCAGCCAACTGATGTACTTGGGAAGCAACTGGATTTTGATGGTGGTCCTTACTTTCCCCCACTGAAGTTCCCACAAGCTTCTACAGCAGCTCTAGTGGGAGCCGGCTGTGCCCACGCTTGAGAGCCCTGCAGCTCTACCTTGTGCTGCCAGTGAGTCACTGCTTCCCACCAATAATTCTGTATGAGATTAGTTGGATTCATTCCACTTTCCTACCAATGACTTGCTCAGTTCAGCAAACCACCGTTGGCACATTCATTTGCTGCTTTGGCACAGAGACAAAGAACTGGTTAGAAAGAGGTTTCCAAATATCCGTTAATTTCTAGGAATCTGACTATGCTGGCAGGACTTCTCTGAATCTTGTCTTGCTGTTTCTCATGTTCTGATTCTGCCAACTTAACATTCAGCTACTAATTCCACACATTTTGCTGTGTATTATTTTTTAAGATGGTGAAGTTAATTTATTTCAGAGTGAGTTCTGCTACCACAGGCTTCGGTTCATGCAAACGAAGATGTATCATAGTCATGTGAAAGTCACTTAAAAATGGTCTTACCCATTCTTCCAGGAGGTGGAATACTCTATACATGTGTTCTTCGCCCACCAGGAATCTATGGACCAGAAGAGCAAAGGCACTTGCCAAGGCTGGCAGTATGTATTTTAATCCTTATTCAGCAGAATTTTCCATTATATACAACAGCATCGCTTATTTGTGTTATAAATTGACAAACCTTCTTAGTGGGCAGCAATTCAATAATTCAATTGTCTGCTGAGGATATTATAACTTTTGTTAACAGGCACTATATGATATCTGTAAAGAATGTATATTACATAAAGAAAGCTTTTTCTTAAAAAAAATACAAACACATGTAAGTACAGCTTTATAATCCAATGTTCACTATAAGATTCAGGCCAATCTATGGTATTTCAAATGTCTGTTCACATGCAACTTACACCAAATGGTATAAAATATTAATGAAAAGAGATACAGCAAAATATCTTATTTCCAGCCTCAGCTATTAACAGCTTTCACTATCCAATGAAACAAGTGATGGAGTCGGAAGCACTTTCTGGTACAGCAGGTTACTAAAGGGCAAACAGCTGAAGTGCTCACATTTTACTCTTTTTCACTTGCTGAATTTTAAATTGTAGGACTGGTACAGTGTTTAGAATGCAATCCCTGTAGAATTGTATGAGTCAGTTATTTTAAAAGCATTAGTACAATATGAAGTTAGACTCTCTGCACTTCTCCTGACTGTTTTTAATTGATTAATGTAATTTTTTTAGATAGGGACAAACCTACACTTAGCTGGACAAGAAGGTGCACTGTGCCCCATTTTAAAACCCACTTTGCTTTGCTTTCATGTTTGTTTCTGTCTACAGAAAAACATAGAGAGAGGGCTACTTAACTTCAAATTTGGGGATCCTTCTGCTAAAATGAACTGGGTACACGCAGAGAATCTTATACAAGCTCAAATTCTCGCTGCTGCTGCTCTCACCCCTGAAAAGAACTACATAGCTGTAAGTGAACAAGAAAAGCAACACAGTTGTCATTGGACAGTGGATCTTGCCCCTGTATTCCATACTATAATAACAACTGTAGTAGCAATAATTAATGTACATGTTATGGTTCCTTGGCTTATGTTGTTGTCTCTGTTTTTACTTGACAAATGTGCCATGCACAGTGTGGGATCTGGCAGTGTTGGCTGTGCAGTGTGTCAGGCAGGAAGTCAATAGATATATGCAGTATTATTTTTATTAACTTGTCTCTTCTCTACCTCTTTAACAGAGTGGCCAGGTATATTTCATTAATGATGGCGAAAAATTCAACCTTTTTGAATGGTTAACTCCACTTGTACGTACAATATATACTTTATCTGCAAATACATTAATTTCATTGACTGTAAACAACCGCAGCTTTTGTGCGCATTTTACGCTTGGTGTTTGATTTGAGTGTAAGAGTTCCCTTTTGAATGCAGGTTTAATTTCTGCTTGAAGTTCAGTGCAATTAGTGCTGGAACAAAATCTACCTAAAACATGACATTAAAGTAACTGTCTTCACTGAGCTCAAAGGACCATTTAAACCAGTATCCTTTGAGTTGCCATTATCGTCGTTTCTTGAGCACACACCTGTTAATGGTGGCTATTTTGGGTGGACAAAAAATATAAATCCTAATTATTAATCTGTAATATACATTCTTTTCAAAAGATTGCTTTATTGTTAACGATGGGCTCAAAACCATAAACATGTCACAATGTTAAATTAGGTATCAGCACACTATGACATTTCAACTGATTATTATAAACCATTTTTTTCCTTTTTTTGAGACTGTCACTTGAAAATTAGATAGTGTCTGCACGTGACATTTAACTGGAATTCCCTGCAAAATGAAAACTCAAATAGAAACAGCATTGATGATTTTTTCCTTTTAATCAGTAAATATTTCTACAAATATCTTCTTTATTGAAACTTTAACACTTGTTTGACATTTCTGTTGTTTTCACTATTTTAAAAATTTCTTTCAGTTTGAAAAATTAGGTTGCAGTAAACCACGGATACGTATTCCTACTTCCTTAGTTTATGCATCAGGTAAAAATATGTTATCAACATTTATTATTTCTGTCCACACTACCCTCATTCCTAATAATAAGATAATGTTTTGGTTTTTTTATATGCCCACATTTTTAATGTATAAAATAATATGCTGTGGGCTTATCTAGTGCACAGCAGTTAGGGGTGAAGTTCAGCTCTAAGCAGTGTGTTGAAACCAGAATGATCTGCTATTGAAGTCCCACAAAAACAAGTTCTGTGTAGGACTTGATACATGTAAAACTTTGTAGAGTTAATGGTTTAAATATAAAAAGTTATATGTAAAAATCCATAACTTCTGAAATATGCTGAAGAGTATCTGCTTTGCTGCACAGGTAAATTTCTTGTCTGTATCCTGTGTGCTCTCCAGAACCAACTCCCATGTGCAGCTAAGACAGAATGCAACTTTGAGTATTTTGTTGTTAGCGTATTTTTTATGAAATCTCATGATCTTTTCACTAGACCTGTCATCAACCCGCCAAACCCTTTTCACAGAAGCGCCCTAAATCAGGCTGATTGAAGTATTAAGATTAAACCTACCCCCTTGTGAGCAAGTGGTCCTGCTGATGTTAGTACCAATGCCCTGAGCATTTAGGCATGTGATTATCCTTCGCTATCGTATACAGTGCGAGATATGCCAAAATCATAATGGCATAGCAATTTACTGTTCTTACCTCAAGTTGAAATCTTTTGTTATGCAGCCATAGTGATGGAATACCTTCATCTGATGCTGAAGCCATTTGTTGAACTGTCCCCACTGCTGACCAGAAATGAGGTAAAATCTTTGTCTGTCAGCTCCCCTTGGCTTTCCCAGAATGCTCACATACACATTAATACTGAGGCACAATTTAAGATTAAGTCAGTAGAAAGTAAAATCCACCCAGTACTACTTCAGCCTCCAGTTTGCAGGGCAGGTGTATGCATCATACATTTTAGACATATTGTGCTCATTACCATAATCTTAGAAAAGATAAGAGCTTGTGCTTGCAATGTGGGAGAGGCTGCTTCAGCTCCTTCCTTCCAAGGCCCATCCTGGGTTGCTCTAGCTGGTCAGTCAGGCCCTCATTTCTGAAGATATTTAGGCATCTAGGAGATGGCTTTTATGTGCCTGCTTAGGTATATAAACAAGAGTGCAGAGCATTTTCAGGGATGTTTTCAAGACTAGAAGATTCTGTTCTGCAGATTTTACTGCCTCATTAGGCTTTCAAGATTCAAAATCTTTCAAGATTTAGGCCTTCAAGATTCTCCTTTCGAGTGAACAATTTTAAAGATAACATGACGTATGTCAATAGGACATTGATATAATGTTGTGTTGGGGGGAGGTATTTATGTTAAGTTTCCTTTAACTGTGCCTTTGCTACCATTTACAGACTTTGTTCCAATTTCCTATGTATTCGTGTCTTTCTGTGTTGACTCTTTTGCCCTACAGGTACAGAACATTTCTACAACTCATACATTTCGAATAGACAAGGCACGGAGTCAGCTGGGATACAGCCCAGAGAAGTTTGCATTTGCTGACTCCGTGGACCATTACATTAAAACGAGACCAGAAGCCCAAAATAATCACATCTTCTTCAAAGTTTTGCTTTCTTTAATTGTTACTTTAAGTTTGATCTTTCTTTCTTTAGAATTTGACAGCCTTTCAGTTTTGCATTTTTTTAAAGAAACGCAACAGTGACTTGCATGAACTGCACATACTCACAGCAGCGCTACCTGGATCATTCTAATCTCCTCAATAGTCACTAGCGCCAGTCCAATAAACAGGTTTATTTCACACCCAAAAAACAACTGTCCAAACTGATTGTTGAAGCAAATGACAATCTGCAGAAAGAACAAGAGCTACAACCAGCCTGCAGTGCTTCCCCAGTGAAAAAAGAATGGCTAAAATAAAGAGAAAGATTGACTACAGCTGCTGCCACGGCTCACTGCCTTGGGGAACTGAGGAGCAACCCAACGGACAGACAGAACAGACTACTGTAAATAACATATACAAACCATACAGAGAGTTCACACTGTGTAAATTTATTTTGTGAATTAGCTGTATCACTGCATATGAGGGAAAATAAATGCGTACATGAAACTCGGCTGCAGTCCACCCTGTGCCTCTGTGCAGGTGGCTCCAGAACCGCTCCCCACCCTTCCCTGGGGTGCACAGCCACTTGCAACAGCACCTCGACACAGTTTGGATGCCTAGGCAGTACATGCAGGTATGTTTTTTCATTAGTCAAAACTGTGTATTTTAGTTAAATTGGAAGTTATTATCTAAGTTACATTAGTTAAGTGCATTTATGTCACAGTAGAGGAATCTGCCACTATGGACTGCACTAAGCTTTGTACTGCTTTATACTGTACTCCTGGAGTTATTGAGGGAAATAACTAACAATAGAGTTTAGTTGATTATCAGCTGAACTTTAGGCACAACTAGACTTTGCTTCTGATTTCTAAAGTACAGCAGTTGTGCTTTGCAAGTCCCTGCAAGTAGCTGAAGTGAACAACACGCTTTTTGAATTACTGTTCAGCTAATGTGGGCCTAAACAACAGGGGGTCTGAAGGCCCCTTCCTTCCCATCCACCACTCATACTGGTGATTTATCACAGAAATCTCCCCTCTGCAGCTTTTCCAGCCTGTAACATGGGGCGGGAACAAGCAGGAGCACGATATGAGCCGTAAGAGTCAGCTTGGGAAACAGTACCAGGGCTAAGGCAGGAGATCTGGAGGAATCAGGGTTGGGTAGCGGACAGGGAACAATCACAGGTGGATTTGAGAAATCTAGAGAAGCTGAGAGCACCTAGATCTCGCCTCAGGGAGGGCAGCAAAGGCAAGGTACAGTGACTGTGGGTTGAACCTGCATTAAGTCGAACATGGCACGAGAAGGCAGAACTGCTGAAATGACCATTTCTGATTTAATTTTTTAAGACAAAAGACACAGAGAGGAGAAGCCATTTTCCTTAGCGCGTGCCACTATTTTCTACAATCCCATTTTAACAAACGTGACTGGCAACGCCCAACAGCCGCCCACCCCGAGTGGCCGCGGGGCGCCGTGCCCGGCCCGTGGGAGCCGCACTGTGTCCGGGCCGCCCCTGCGGGCTCACAGTTCGGGCGGAGAAAACGAGCCGCCGGCGCGGGAGGGACAAAACAACTTGGCAGCGGTGGGATTCGAACCCACGCCATCGAAATGACTGGAGCCTAAATCCAGCGCCTTAGACCACTCGGCCACGCTACCGTCTGGGTGTTCTGCCGCCCGCCAGGCCTCTTTCAAGGGGGCGGTGCCACCGCTCTCCCCACCCACCTCTACACATTGCCCACCTGTGTCTGCCCTACCACAAGCCCCCAGCGCGGCCGGTCGGCGCCCGCCTTCCCCGGGAAACGCAACTACTGCAGCAGGCACAGGTTCCCCGCCCTCCGGCCGATGGCTCCACGGCCGGCGCTGCCGGGGCCCGTCCCCCGCCCCGGGTCCCACGTCCTCCCCGCGGCCGGGACGGGCGTCGCGCGCCCGGCAGGTGGCGCCACTGCCGCACGCCCGGCGCCGGCTGCACACGTGGCCTGGGCGCCGCGCGCGCTGACCCCTGACCCGCGGCCGGCGCCTGGGGAGCCCGACGCGCGGCCCGGTTTCCGTCCTCCGGGGCCCAGCCGGCACCGGGCCTTGGACCCTCCTACCCCTGCAGGCGCGGGCCGGCATCGCAGCAAAGCGGTGCCTGGGGGCTGTGCCCCACAGCAGCAGTGGAGCGCCAGCCGGTCTTCAGGAAGGCTTTGCCCGGCCACACGGATCCACCACCCCGGGGTTGTCCGTGCAGGGCCGAGCGCCGCCCTTCACCCGTGCCTTTACAGCCACAAGAGCAGCTCTGCACACACCTCCCTGCAGCAAGAGGAGCCGGCCCGCCCCCTGCCCCAGAAGCAGGACCCACCGCCTTCTGTCCCAGCTTCGCTCGGGAGAGAGCCGCCCCCAGGCCCACCACAGTGCAGGGACTGTTGCCCACCCCAGAGCTGCCAGCGCGCTGTGGGGCTGGTGACCTTCACTGCCAGCTGCTGGCTTGGCGTCTCAGTGTACCTGCAGCTGAACTGTTCCCACCTGAAATCAGAGACCCCTGGCTGCCTTTATCTCTGTGCTGCTCAACATGGAGCTGTGGAGGCTGGTACAAAGTGCAGCTTGTGGCCAGACCTGGCCATGCACAGCTCGTGGTCCTGCCACATACTCACTCACCTGCTGCTGAGCTCTGGCATGGTGTAAGCACATGCTTTTCTTTCCCATCTCAATGTGGGAGCTTGGGGTTGGCAATCAGATTCAAGCTGTCACTGGTGAGTAGAAAGACAAATTCTCTTACCCTGGGAGGCCTGCAGGAAGAATTTGTAAAATTACTTTGTAGACAGAGTTAAAACCAGGACTAAATGCTGTGTAATTAATACAGAGAAATGATGTCTACCCTTCCTCTCTTCCTATAGGAAGACATGCACTGGTTCTTCACGAAGTTCTATGCATGTATAGTATATGCACCTATAGTATAGCTGAAATGAGCTTTATGACCAACTGGATTTACCATCTAAGAAGGGACTGTCATAGGAGTATGTAGGCACAAATTGTCAAGAGAATTAATTTACTTAAAAGGTAATTTTTCACCTTGATTTTCAAATGAATGCAAATCAAAATTGGTCTAAAAGTTAGTGTCATCTGGGGTATGCTTTCCTTTTTTCCTTTCAAAAACTACAGTTCCCTAGAACAGCAATTCCTAAAGACCCTCATTTAACATGAGCATACTGGAACTTCACAAGCTTCAGTGCTCTTGAAAAATATATATGAATTGCTGAGCATACTAAATGAAAGAGTAACATACTAGACTTGCAGGTCACCGATTTCCTAGGTTGTAATTTTAAATGTAATTTTTAATATTTTCAAACAAAATATAAATGTGAATCAAACTCCCTAAGTGTTAAGGATGTAATAGGTAACATCTCAATAGAAAAGTAAAACCAGAAGATGCAGCATGTCTGGGCTAATATCTAATTTATTTAGCATTTTAGTGTTTTATCTTCAGTATTTTATCTTTAGTATTTTATTAAACCCTTTTTTATCATCACTGATTGTTCTTTTAAGAAAATGTTGCAGAGAAGAGAAACCCCACGCTTAAACCTGAAAATAAGAACATCCTTGCATCAGGGTACCAGAGCTGGCTTATTTAAAAGGATGAGAAATGTGTACCTTGAGATGGTGTGACCTAACTGTGTTCCTAACATAGCAGAAGATGCTCCATTAGCACAGTACTACTGTGTACCACTGCATCCCTTTTAGTCCAAAACGATGCTGTGTATTTGCATGAGTTTAAAGCCAGTTACTCTTGTGACTTGTGCAGCGTGCTCATGAATCACACCGGTAATAGCATTCCACCGTTATCTAGTAGCCTACGATAGCAGATGGAGGTTTTATTAACCTTTATCAGCACATGTTCATGCATTGGGAACCAGACATCTGGCTTCCACCAGGCCTTCAGGATTAATTTGTCGAGTCTGTCTTCTTCCCAGAGGCATCCCTGGCAGCCCTGTCAGGTGCTGCTCTCCCCAGGGTGCTCAGCTGGGCCACCCACGGAATGGGAAATGGGGAGACACGCATTCTGGTGCTAATGGGGCAAAAGCACTCAGTTTTCAACAGTTATTAACGTTTATGCCAGTGATTTGCAGCTGGGAGATTAATAGGACCTCAGAGGTTTTCTGTGCAATCCACAAACATTGTAAATGTGTTTAATTTGAGCTTAAACTGCAGGAATTTGAGGCTACCTAGAAGCGTGCCTGTAGGAAGCAGCATTAAATGGGGGCTCAGTCAAGTCTCTGTTTTACATTCTCAAACAAGGGCTGCACCCTCAGCATAGTGCTGGAAATTGCTGCCAAAATTACAGGTACCCTCAAATTTGCAGGCAGCGTTCCTGCAGGCATGTGCTGCTCCCTCCCCTCCCCAGAATAAAGTTACAGTTTAATTTATGTAAGTAACAGTGGTGTAAGTGGGTGTTCCTGGCAGAGAGTCAGAGCATCTGTTCCATGGGTTTTTAATTAAATATTAGTAATCTTCCTCCTGAAGATTATCTCAGTGCTAGTCCTGCAGCAGTGTTTCTCTGCAGTCGCTCCCTGTTTGGAGAGAGTGAGGATTGTGCATCCTTCTGTCTGTGATGCCACAAGAGACTGTCTGTCTGTCTGTCTGTCTGTCACAAAGGACATACTGACATCTTGCATCTTGGTTTTGTAACCTTTACTTACAGTAAGAAGCACTAATGAGGGTTATTTACATGAATACAAGATTAAATGACAGTAAAAGGGGCAGATTCTTTGCAGGCTGCCAAGTAATAAAATTAATCCAGAACCCACTTAATTGCCATGTAAGGATAAGGAGTTGCGTTTAAATTTTCCACAAATTCTAGCTTGAGGAAAAACTTAAACATCGACGTTTTCAACCCAGAAAACCCATTCTTTAGGAAGAAAGCAAATACGGGTGATTTGCGGAAATCTGAAGCCTTTGAAACTTGAAATCTGGTGCACATTTCTGCCATTTCTCATGGGGAAATAGAGCGCTGTGCACTTTAATTTAGCTGAAAAGGCCAGTCTGAAGTGCATGGAGCCCCCACAGGTCCCATGGTTATTGTCTTTGTCTGCTCCCTGCCTTCCCCCGGGGCTGGGGCCCTTGGGGGCTGCTGTGGAGTGCAGCACCTGTCCCGGGACACCCACCTTCTGGCTCCAAACCTCAAGGAAGCAGAAATGAAACTCGGATGCCTGTCCTGTGAGCAGCGCTCAGGAGACCTGGCTTCATGCAGGATTCCAGCACAGCTGCTATCCCTTCTGCTCCCTTTCGCCCGGGATTCCCTCATCTCTAACACCTCATCGGGAAGGGGGGGAGGGGTGTCTCCTCAAATTTTCAACGTTTTCCTCACAGGAATAAAGTGTCTGGCAGGACCCCCCACCCCACTGTCCTGGGGCGTCCGCGCAGCCTCTGAGGGGAGCGCGAGGCGCCGCCCGCGCGCGCGGTAGGCGGGAAGGGGTGAGGGCGGCGCGCGGCGGTAGCGCGGAGGTGATGGGCGGCCCCGCCGCGCGCCTCCCCTCAGCAGGGCGGCTGCGCGCCCGCCTGCTCTGGCCCGGGCGGCGGCAGCGGGGTCGGGCTGCAGCGGGGACGGGCTGCAGCGGCCGGGGCGACGCGTCTGGGCTGCGCTAACCCGGTAGGTGCCTTCGCTGTGCGGGGGTTGACACCGGCGCGGGGGGGAGTCGGGCTGCCGAAAGCTGTGGCCAGGCTGCTCGCGGGGTGACGTGCGGAATGGGCGTTTTTAGTGACAGAAAATGTGGAGAACTTGGCGGTTGGAATTTCTGAAAGGCCGGCGGCCAAGCCGCGGGCTTCTGCTGGGACCTAAAAATAACCTGATATTTTTGTATTGGGCAACGCTTCTGCACTTACGCCTGAAGATAATAGTTTCATCCATATATGTTTTCAGGACTGCGATTTATTTCGGGCACGCCTAGTTTAAAAGTCCCAAAATCCCGTTTCTCAGCGTGCAACGGCCCGGGAGCGGGGCTGCGGGGAGCCGGGAGCGGGGCTGCGGGGAGCCGGGAGCGGGGCCGCGGGGAGCCGGGAGCGGGGCCGCGGGGAGCCGGGAGCGGGGCCGCGGGGAGCCGGGAGCGGGGCCGCGGGGAGCCGGGAGCGGGGCCGCGGGGAGCCGGGAGCGGGGCCGCGGGGAGCCGGGAGCGGGGCCGCGGGGAGCCGGGAGCGGGGCCGCGGGGAGCCGGGAGCGGGGCCGCGGGGAGCCGGGAGCGGGGCCGCGGGGAGCCGGGAGCGGGGCCGCGGGGAGCCGGGAGCGGGGCCGCGGGGAGCCGGGAGCGGGGCCGCGGGGAGCCGGGAGCGGGGCCGCGGGGAGCCGGGAGCGGGGCCGCGGGGAGCCGGGAGCGGGGCCGCGGGGAGCCGGGAGCGGGGCTGCGGGGAGCCGGAGCCGCCCGGCCCTGCAGCGCGGGCGGGAGGGGCAGCCGGGGCAGCCGGCCGGGACACGGGCAGCCGGTGGGGCAGAGGACTGCTCGTGTTTGGATAGCTTTTCAAATGCCTCAGTTTGCACAAAGCATGGGTTGATTAACAACATGGAGTACTGAGCAAATGCTTACAAAAAGTCAGTGATAGTTAATCGTTCAGTATATTTAAAGCCTGTTGAAATAACGGAGCTATTAATGGCAATGGAAGGACATTCTAAAGTTATCTTGAAAGTTCCTTTTTTGGCCTTTTATAGCCTCATGTTTTGGCTACTGCTGATGTAGTATTTGTGTGTTTGGCAGAAGGGTTGACTTGACTGAGAAGGGTTGTTCCTGTGCTGTCCTGCTTGCAATTCGAAATGCCTTTTGTGTGTTTGAAGCTGCAGCGTGTTACTTTGCACAGGGTTTTGAGTCTCAAATGCTTCGTACTCTGAGCTGGCGCAGGCGAACTCTCTCATTCGCTTCATGAATTTTGTATTGTTGCTCTTAACACTCTCTGGCTAATGCAATGTATTATCTGTCTCAGCTGTGCTTGCAGACTAACTGGGTGCGATTTGTGCCACGGTGTTTGCAGTAGTGAACTACTGGAAGTGACCTGAAGTAAAGGCTTCTCATTAGAAGAGCTGTACTTGGTAGGACCAGGTTTGTAAAAGGTAGCCAATGAGCTGCAACATTTTTAGTTGTTTGGTTTTTTTTTTTAATCCTATTTGTTATCAGAGCTGTTGCCTTGACTCACTAAACCTGTTTTCTTGCCAGTGCGTGGTGCAGATGAGAGTAGATGTTTGGTTCACAAGCTTGGTTGGGTGTTTGGAAAGCACTGCAGTTCTGTGAGGTGCTGCAGAATGTTAACATAGCAGTGAGATTGTTCTGGGCTATGTTATGTACCTTTGTGTCTGCAGTTCATAAAGATGATAACATTACGTTGTAAGGTGCGCAGCCTGTTTCATTGCTTAGGTTGAATTTCAGATCCGTGTTTTGAAAGAGGGTTAATCAGAAACAAGTGATTTTTCTTGTAAAAGAAAAGTCTGCTTGTTACTGTTACAGGTATCCTGCTAGATGGCTTTAGTTGATGTGGCATTAAACCAAAAGGGATTTAGTATTATACCAGGGAGAGGGGGGTTACTCTTGCTTTAACGCCTCTCTACAAGAGAAGGTTGGACTTCCTCTGTTATAGGGCAGTTCCTGTTCCTGTGTCCTATGCTGAAGTGGTGCAGAGAGCTGTGTCTGAGCTGGAACAGGCACTAAGAAGTAGCTGGAGATGCTCCATTTGTTCTTCCTTTGCTGCCTAGAGTAGAGCCTTCCTGTCACTTAGCTCTTTGGGATGAATGAAGGCAGGTTTCAATGCTGAGGCAGCTGTGGGGTCTTGCTTAAGAGTCCTGGCAAAACAGGAGTGTTCTGTAACAACAGACACCCTACAAGAAACAAGTCACGTTCTGCCAGCAATGTGATGTGAATTTTCCCTTCTGTTTATCTGTGTTTGCACATGCACAGTGCTTGGCAACACAGTGGATTGATTGTCCTTGCACCTCAGCTGCCCCTCCTGGTGGTGTGGTTCTTGGATATAAAAGCAAGAGAAAGAAAAATGCTTCAGACGGGCATTGGAAAAGCCCCTCACAAAAAAGAGTCTTGAGCAGATTTAATAAATGATTGTATTTTAGATTATCTTAATTTTAAATCACAAGGCTGATTAAAAAAGGAATAAATTTTCAAAGTAGATTGGAGTGAGCAGTTTAAATTACAGGTTGTGTGTGATAATGCAGGCTTGTAGGCTGGGTTCTGTGCAGTCTGATGCTCTTTACTGCTTAGCTCTAGGGAAGCTTCTGTAATGGATATTAAAGACTAAATGATGAAAATGTAGCAGCATTAGAAGCAGGGGTTCATAGATAGTGTGGCTTTATGCCATGATGCAAAAGCCTTGGGATGAAGCTCAGGCTTTTTTGTAGGGCTTTTGGTCAAATAAACTGTGACGGTTTAAAAATGTGTTTGTGGAGTTTAAAGTTGGGTTATTGAGTTCTGTTTTAAAGACCATGCTATGTGATGATGCTTTTTAGTAAATACACTTCCAAAGTAAACACCACAAGTCCTTTACAGGAAGTATGGTTCCAAGAAAAACTGACAAGAGTTTTATAAACACCATTAGCTTTAAATACAAACTGATTTACATTATGATGTTCCATTTACACAGCAAGTCACAGAAATTGTGAATATTTGCCATCATCACTGCATAAATGTGCATTCCTGTTGCTGCTGCTTCTCAGACCATCTCAAACGGATCTGCTGATGTGTATTTGACTGCAGTAGTAGAAATGGGCATAGGACAGCAGTTGTGGGTAATGAGTGCTACAGGATGTCCTGGAGTTATTCCCTTAGTTGAAGCATCATTTTACATCTGCTATCAGTGTGTGCTGACAAGCGCTAGAGGTTAACCTTCTCAAATACTTGTCAGACTCTAGTAAGACGATCGCTGTAAAATGGTAGTGGCAACTAAGGATACCTCCCCCTTCCAGTTATGCACAACTCCCTCTTCCAAGAAATGACAGCTCTCGCATAGTCTTTGCTAGAAGAGCAGAACATAGATGCTCCAAAGCTGCTTCAGTGCACAGTTAGATGAGTTGGCTCCAGACTCCTTCAGCAGTGGTTTACTGTAGCTGATGCTGCCTGATGGCAGGTGGGGTTCTGGTGTTACCTGTGTTGCTAGCTGAGCTGTGGGAGTGCTACCTCTGTCAGAAGGGCAGTAACTAACATGTTTCTGACGGAGGCAGCATTCCCACAGCTCAGCCAGCAACAGCTTAACTGGAAAACATAGCACAGCCACTGGTGACATCCACTCCCTGAGACCAGACCAGCTGTCTTCTGCTTGGCATCATAAGTCATAGGTGGTGGACTAAAATGAGTCCTTGCACAGAAGGTGCAATGCTAATGTACCCCAAGGGTGTCATGGTCACCTGTCCCCATGTGTTTCAGAGGCCTCCTTGCTGAATCTGTGTTTTGGATTGGAAAGGGGAGACACTGTTGGTCTGGAGACTGGCAAACTCTACTTTCTGAAAAGTCAGGGGTGGTGTCCTGCTGCCAGTGGCTCTGGGTGGTGAAATGTAGCAGAATGGAAACTGTTCGCATCTGTGTGGCTGCTAGCATGTGAAAGACACAATACTTGGCTTCTGTAGCTTGGGTCTGTAGGAGTTTATTTCTGTTTGAGTTCTGCTGAATCATCACAAACTGTTGCTTGGGTGGAGGCTGCTGGGCACATTCCTGTTGTAAAATCTCCAGGGCTAGAACCCAAGCTTCAGGAAAAATACTTCCATGATTCACCTATCTTTTTTTATAACACAACTGTTGCAGCAGTTGGGCTGTGCTGGGTCTGTGTTATGCCTCACTCAAACTGGTGTCACTGATTTGGAAAAGCTACAGTAAGATAGGATACTTTGCAGAGCTGCAGTTTTGATACACATATGGAAGTCCCTGTATCGTTTACTCTAACATTCTTTAATGTGTCAGAATGCCTTAGGGAAATGTTTACCTTCTGGGCTTAGAAATAATTGATCAGATTTTAATACTGCCTCATACTGTTGCTTTCACTTTCCATTTGCTTAGTTTACTAGGAACCAGGAGGAGCCAAACCCTACCTATTCTGTTCTCTTAGGATCCAGGAGGCAATTAAAAAGCTTGAAATAACCAGTGAAAAAAATCAAGCATTCTAACATCTTTGGAAAAGAACTATTAATAAGGGAGAATATATTTTCATTTTGCTCTATGCTTAAAGTGAACACAGCTCAGAGACTTGATGCTGCTGAGCAGACTGCCATATCTGCTGTCTTTGGAGCTGGAAGAGGATCGTTTAGATCACACAAGATTGATCCAAAGTGAAATCCCTTCACAGAGTGTATTTTACAGAAGGGTTGAGGTAGCCCTTACACGTACCTCCTCTTGTCTCTGTAGTCTGCTAGTGAGCACACTTGGGCAGCAGCAGTGGAATGGCAGGACTCCTTTTTTGGCCTCTTTTGTACTTTGAGCTTCTGAGGTCACTCTGGGTAGCCTGGGCAATATGCTTTGCACTTGCAGCAGCATGCTTTGCACTGTGAACTGTTGGCTCTATGTGAGCTAAAAGCCAAAGTAAGTCTCAGCAGTGGTAGGACAATGTTCTGTGGTGTCTCTAGCTCCTTTGGCAATTTTTTTAATGTGAAATCCTTGAGACTTGTCCTGAAAAAAAATTGAAAATTTGACTGTGGTGTTTCAGGTAGAGTTTCTAAGATCAGTGTTGTGAAACTCAACCTTTCAGATAAGGAAGAATAAAAACATTCAGAGGAGAAGATAGGAGCATTAACATATGTCAGCCATAGGCAGCAGGTGGTGTTTGCAGTCCCTCAGATTTTAAAGTATTATGCTATACGTGATTATTTTATTTTCTCAGTCTTGGAGCAGTGTGAAAACTGAATGCCTTCTGGAAATGCAGATCTAGCACCGAGGTGTTCAGAACCACCTGTAGGTACTCAGGGATCATTTTTGTAGAGCCATATGCAAATGATTTTTTTTTCTGTCAGATGTACTGACATCTGTTTCATGCATCATTTGTTCTTTTAATAAAAAGCGTTTTTCTCTCCCATCCAGCTTCTTCCCTCCATTTGCATGTGCACTGGAATAGTGGCTGTTCTAATCATTGCAGAAGTTAAACTGGCCTCCCGCAAACATGGCAGACGAGGACCTCATTTTTCGTATGGAAGGAATTGATAATGCTAGATCGACTACAGCTAACTCTGGAAATTACCTTGATGCTGATAGTGATGATGAAGACAATTATTTTATCTGTCCGATAACTGATGATCCTGTTTCTAACAAGTCTGCCAGTATAAAACATGACAATTATTATAGCACCTTAGCAAAAACTGAACAGTATGGTTCAAGCTCTTCTCCTAGAAACTCGTTTAGCTTTAAGGTAAGTATTGGCTCCAGCCTTCACTAAGGTTTTGGTTTTACTTAGTTGGCATGAGAGATTCTCTAACTGCTTCATCTCTTGTAACTAACATTTTCAATTAAAAAATACATCTGTTTTTCCAGACCTGCAGTTTCCTATTAAGCCAATAGTCCAACACTGCCATTGAACTGCATACTGTCCCTTTCAGTTCAATGGGAGGTCTTAATCTATAAGCAGCAGATTCCAGGCAAACAATTCACTGCCATTATGATCAAACCATTAAAAAAGCAATACACTGATCAGGAGATTTAAAAGGTGATACTTATTGTAAGCTAAATTGGGGCCTGGCAGAAGATATTTTATTATGGATTTGCCAGGCAGAGTTAACAATCCATAATATTTTTATTTGGACAAATAAAATAGCAAATGATAAAGTTTTAATGATAGGTTTTCAGATTATCGTTCCTTCTTAGGGAGCTTTTAACATGTTGATTCTTGTGCTTGGACATGAAGTGTCACACTGACAGTAATTCCTGCTGGTGTACTTGAGCAGTATCTGACCTTTTTGAAATGAACAGCAATCACAGCATCACAGAGAGGTTAAAGGGGCCATAGTTGGTGCTTCCTTGGCAGTGTGTCCTGTTCCACCTTTGCACAGATCAGACCAGGCAATGGAGACAAACGACAGGCCTTGACGCTTCAAGAAGACAAGTGACACTTGCTCTTTAGATATTCCAAGTATGCACCATTTGTGGTAAACTGGCGTGTCTCTTACATTTTATCTAGACTAGGATTGAATGCGTTTTATTAACACATTTATTGTGATAAATATTAACATATTTATTTAGTAGATACTCTAAATCTTGATCATGCCTAATACATGCTTTATTTCTGGAGAGACACCAGGTGTTTTATTTCAGTCAGGTAACATATTAAACAACATGTTAAAAGTGAAACTGTCTTGTCTGCTGTAAGATTTTTACCAAGGCTAGTTAACAGAAACATTACAAGGTACATGTTCCTAAGGAAGGTGAACAGTAAAAGTTTAGTATAGATAAGGGGACAGATGGTATATATGCTATTAATAAGCAAGTTAAGACCTGATAGGGAACTTAGTTTTCATTTGTACATTTTAGCACATATTAAACACTTGCTTCTGGGTTTACAGTGTGAGTTCTGAGTCATGTGGCCTGAGATAAAACTGATAAGGATTGAAGAAGTTGCAATTATTTCCCCTTTCCTAAGCTATCACGTTGCTTCTGCAGAATAAACATGCCTGTGCTTTGGGCTTCACAATGCCTCGTTTGGCATTTTAGCTCCTATCACAGATAAAATGTGTTAGCTTGAGATGTGGAGCAAGCAAGTCTCCATCTGCTGCTTAAGTTGCAGGAATGGTGACTTGTGACACAGAGTGAATTGGGCAGCCAGGACTGTTAACATCTTAAACCACCATGGCCTTGACTGATCCGGGTCTATCTCACGGACCCCAAAGCTGATTGCAGTGTCGCCCATTGGTAATGCAGTGCAGAGACAGAAGAATTACTATTAATTATCCCTGTTCAAACGGGACTCAGCAGTGTTTAATTAACTAGTTAATAGGCAAGACCCTTTTAACACATTTTCCGATAACAAAAATTGCCAATTGGTTTGTTCACATTCTAAGAATTAACTTAAATTAACACATTTTCCGATAACAAAAATTGCCAATTGGTTTGTTCACATTCTAAGAATTAACTTAAATTATGAATATAAATTGAGGAGTGGCTTTTAAGTGGATTTTTTTTAATTAACAAAGAGAACAGAGACTCTTTGTCAATTGTTTGTCTTATCACGTTTTTTTCCTACTTTTATGTCTCTCATGCGTCCTTTAGAATGACACACAGCATCGTTCTAAGCACGGCTCTGTGGTTGACCATAGTCGGGTAGGTTAAAAAGAAAATGTGAACGCCATATCTAATATATGCATTAAGATTATTTTCCCCCTTTATGGCCTTTTTTTGTTCATTATTTTATTGTCTCGGAGAACTGCTTGTCTCAGCCCATAAAAATCACTAAGTCAAAACTAAAAAAGCTATCTCTTAAATGAGATAATACCCATCTTTTGTTCTCTACCCTGAAATATTCCTTCTCCTAGAGTGTGTATCTGTAGTTGTTTCTTTACAGTATTTCCTACTGTGGACAATAACAATGGATGCAGGCCATCTACTTAGTGTGTATGGCAGCCATGTGCCTGCAGCAGGAGAAAAATTGCACTGTTAGCACCATTTCCATGAAGTCCAACTTCTGTTTGCTTGAGGATTAGAATACAGTTTTTGTACAAAGCACCTCACAAGATTAAGCACAAGTATTTAATTTGTTTAAAACATTATCTAGCACAGACACAGATAATCTTTTGGAGAGAGACCCTACTCACAAATGATTTGACATAGATAACTCACCAAGCAATACTACCTGTTTTTATCTCCCTATTTCTTTCTCATATATTCAAGTATGGAAGTTCCCAGTTCCCTATGAAAGGCATATCATCACGTGATCTGAGGCAGCTTCATTTTGATAAGAAACATGCAGGAAATATTTCTCAGCGTGTCTTTTAAACTTGTTTTATTTATTGTATTTATTTATTGTATGGTCTTTTTTATGCTTATGCTGGCAGCATATGCCATTAGTTACAAAACATTAAAAATTGAAAACAGAAAAGTGAATGAATATAATCTAGGTGTGACTTGTTACTGTTTGCAGCACGTGTTAGAGATATTTGCAAATTACAGCAGGTTTTGAAAATAATATTTGATATACACTAAACCAGATTCTGTTCTCAGTAGCTTTATGATGTTGTAAATTGAACTGAAACCTGTTGCTTTTTATTTCTGAACTGTGTTTCATTGTACTTGAAGCTATAAAATGTCAGAGTGGTCCTCTGTACCACTTGGTCCCTGCTCTGAAGGGTGGGTTCTTTGGGGTCTTGGGAATTTGCCCATTTTTGTAGCATTTTGCTGTTGTTGTGAGCTGTAGCTGACTATGAATTACCTGCTGGTTTGTAATTTCTTCAGGAAACCTGGAAACATGCAATTCAGAAAGCTAAGCACATGCCTGATCCATGGGCAGAATTTCATCTTGAGGACATTGAGACGGAACAAGCCACTCGTTACAGGTCTGTGGGTCTTTCTGCTTTTATTGCTGATGTTAAACAAAATGTGCTTGTTTATGTGAAGGCTGTGTTTGTGTAGTGCAGAACATGTGTATTTACATGGCTGAAGAACTTTCGATAATGCCCAGTGTCTCAACTGGATCTCCCAGGAATATGTAAATATTGCACATCTCAGAAAAGAAACCTTTCAGCAAACCAGTGTCCCATTCTTTCTCTCACCTAAGTAGTATCTGTGAGTTTCACCATACAGACAGGAAGCACAGCTGAAAAGTATTTTCTAGTTGATTTATTAATGCTGTAAACTTAATCTAATAAGGAAATGAATCCCAATAAAGAGGCAGCATACTTAATTTAAATAGTTTAGAAAAAAAAAGCAACATAACACTCTGTGCCTTTCCCAAAATAGCAGTTTCACTGTTGCCTGTCCATGCAGTATTGTTGCATGTGGCTGGAATTTAAATCCCTATAAAGCCCAGAATAGCTCAGCATGGCGTACGTGCTGGAACTGAGTTTGGCCCTTAATTTTTTCTCTATGGTTTAGTACAGGCTTTGCCAAGACATTTACCCTACTGACACAGGTTTCTGGGTGGAAGGGGTAGGAGTTAGAGGCCAGTTAATTACCACTTAGCATCCGTGTTCAGGGAGGCCTCCCAATCACATGACACTGCAGTGCACTTCTTCCCCATAGAGTGCATCTGTCCCTGGTCAGCCACGCAGTCCTGAAATAGTTTGCATATTTTAAAATACAAATAAGTGATAATATTGGTTTAGGGCTACCCGAATACCCTGTTAAAAGGAGATGGGTTTGGTGTTCCTCTTTCCTCCTGTTTTGTCTGCTGCAAACTGTGGTGATACAGAATATATAAAGGGATATCTGGGTGCGTGAAGTACTCAGTGCAGGTTGGGGGAATTGAGCTGGAAACAATCGTGTTGGTGACTCAGCCAGCGTGGTTCTCAATTTGGCTTTTACTGTGTTGGGAGTTAAGTGGGTGGGGAGAAACCACAGTCGTACTCTTTGTGTTATCATAGGGTTGTGCAGAGACTTGCTCCTTGTGTGGTGCAGTGTTGGGCAGTTCTTGGCCCCACTGCTTTTCACAGCCACACCTGGTGCTGCATTCTGCTCACGTCCTCCACAACCCTGCAGCAGATTCCCAGGCAGAACCAGGTTTATGCAAGCTCAGGTTTGGAGGGGACAACCTGTCCAGTGTGTAGGACTTGGTAATATTCTTTCTGCCCTGAAGTACTGCGTGTGTGTCACAGAGGAGATGTAAAGCCAGAGCAGGTAAAGCCTAATTTGTACTGTTGCAAAAGTTTAGCTTGGGTAGCGGAAGCTGTTCATTGTCAATACAATTCAGTGTTATTTCAAAGAGCTATACATTTTTCTTCTTTCCCACCTGAAGTAAGGAGGACAGGAATGTGATGGGAAGAGTAGAAGTTTTTGTGTTGGAGTGGCAGTAGCACTTTTTAGCAGTCAGCTACAGATAAGGAAGGATAGGTGCTGGAGATGGGAGGATTTGGGTTCCCTCTGCATTTTTATAAGAGGCATGTCTGATTTTGCAGGTACAATGCAGTTACTGGGGACTGGGTTGAAGATGAAGTCCTCATCAAGATGGCTTCACAAGTAAGATCACACCATCGTTCATGTTTATTAGCAGCCAAATTTGTAGTTTCCTTCCTGTTACTAAACGGTGGCAGCAAGATGTTTTCCTCATATAGAAGTTTTGAAGTCTCAGTGTTATTCTTTTCTCCTGCCTCTCTTTTTCCTTGGCACATCCATTATGTTTTGGTGTCTCAACAGCCTTTTCTCCCCAGAGTAGAGTAGAATACAGAGTCAGCCCTTTTCCATTGACAACATGAGGCATTTGTTCCTTTCCCAATAATCTCCCTCCCATTTCAGACCTCTCATTTCCTGCTGGCCTCATCTCCCTGCCTGGCAATAGTCCTACTGTTTTGCATGCTTCCAAATGATTTCTGCACTTAGGATGAAAACAGACTGAATTTTCTGTATGTGTGAGTAGAAGCTACTCTTGCTTCCCAGTTAAATCATGGGGTTGGTGATGTGTTGGAGTCACCTTGCTGTGTGCTACTGACATAGTATCTGGTGTCTGTGGAGGTGCTGCTTTGTTGGGCACATCCTGCACTGAAGCGTCAAGGCAGAGAGCATGAGGTCTGTGAAGCTGGCTTCTCTAGGCAGTGACAGCGGAGCTGTTTCCAAACTGGAGAGAAAATTTAAATAGCTTCTTTAGAAAGATGTGTGACACCTGCACCGTGGGATACTGAGGGGGGAGCTTATTCCTAATGTCTCTTCCTCAGATTGTTGCATATACTGCCAGTGGGTTTTCACTTTTCTTTGATGAGACAGATACTGTATAGAGCCTGTTTGAGAACTGCTTCTGTGGGATATAAAGGGGGAAGACATATTTTCTAACCAGTAGGAGACAAAACTAATCTTGTGGAAATGTCAATGCTGGGTTTTTTTCTTTTTCTCTAGCCTTTTGGCCGTGGAGCAATGCGAGAGTGCTTCAGAACGTAAGTATCTGTTGGCTTTATCTTTTTTGGCCTCCATGCAGTATTTTCTTCTGTGGTGACTCAAATTTCACTTAGGTGTGGTGGAAATTGTGTAAAGTGTGGCTACCCATTAGCTCCCTGCAGTGCCTCTCTAAAAGACATACCTGAGGGATTTATTCCTGTTTGTGTGACTTCAGCCACAGCACAGTGGGTGGGGTTCAGAAAGCAGAACATTATCTTAAGGGAAGCACGAGCAAGCATCATGCCTGGAACTGCAATGGGATGGATAAATTGCAGTCATGTCCACTTCCAGCAAGTATGATCAGCCTCTCAATCAGCAATTCATAGATTTATGCTATTTCCACCATCTCTTGGAGGCAAGATACTCATAAAAGTACAGAAGCAACTACTTTATTCCTGTGTCCCTAGTGTTCTAAAATATCTTTGAATTTGATGTGAGGCCATAGGTATGTGCAATCTGAAGGCCAGCTTAAGGCCCATAATTAGGCAGAGAAAAGGGGAAAGAATAGTTGGATGGTGCAATCTCAACTGGGAAGCCTTCCTTGGTAGAGAAGGTCTTCCACCCAGAGTTTAGTTTGAATCACATGTACTAGAATAATGCTGTCCTTAGTAAGGCAGAGCTTGAATATTAACAGTTACTCTTTCAAAAAGGGTAAAGTTTGCGGGCAGATGGAGGAGGAACTTCTCTTTTCGCAGAGAGTGTTAGCAAATACAGTTGCAGGCATCAGCATCCAACTATAGATAGTTCCTACTAGAAGAGTACCCCACCCTCCTCAGGCTCTGGAAATGAATGTTTCCTGGAAAACATACATGTGTGTGTTTAAGGCTGCTCCTCTGTCTTTCCAACTACAGAAACCAGAGAAACTGCATTTTGTGTCTGGTTTCACTTCTGGAAATAGAGAAACTTCTGGATAACAAAACATGATGTTTTGAACTTGAGGAAAAAGGGGGGAAAATAACCCCTCAGTCCTCCAGTTTGGCATTGTTTCAGTATCAGTTCATGCTCGTGGCTCTGATCTTAGGAAGTCAGATAGGGACAGCAGTGAACGAAGCCTAGAAAGTAACAAACCTCAGCCTGCTGACATTGCTGCTTGCATTGCTTTTAGTTCTTGTTTCTGAATGACCAAATTCCCCTTTACAAAATATCATGAGTAGTGTCATAAACAGAAATGTATATTTGCAGCTTTGCCTTAACCTCTTGTACAAGGGAAAAAAAAGTTGGCTTCCTGCTCCTGGATTTTCCATAACTCTAGGTGATGCACTGATATTTCCCTTCTGGAGCTCTCTCTTGTGGGTTTTTAAAAGTCTGCAAGTCTTTAGTCATTACCGTGACAGCATTAGCTACACTAGGCTCAACAAACTTTAGAGAGTGTTTGCTTTGGAAGAGCACGAGTTGCCTTGTTTTATGGAGAGAAATCTGTTTCTTCAGAGAACTGGAAAGGTTTCAAATCCTGGCCAAAATTCTTATCTCACTTGATTGTTCCTTCTTTCCAAGGCCTATGTTATAGCAACTGTCTGCCTGCCCCAGCAGGAGGACAGACAATCGGGAGTTGCTTTGCCTTTAGAGCATCCCTGTACTCCTACCTCTGCACCAAGGTCTTGGGAGGGGGAGAGAAAAGGAAGGAGAGGGACGGCTGAGACTGAGTGCTGCTACTTGTTTCTCAAAATGTACAATTTGCCATGTCACAAAGAAAGGCTCAGAAAACCGTTGTTTGTTGCTGAACAGAATGTGAGAACTGCTCGGCAGCTGGCTATACCTTCATCTAGATACTCCTCTTCCCCCTTCAGACTGGCTTGGCATTGCTGGGGTCTCCACAGTAGAGATGTTTTATACCTTTTTGCCATCTTCTCTTTTGAAATAAGTTCTTGGGAGAGCTGAAGGGAGGATGAGTGCTTTTTCCCTTGAGTCCCATATAAATGGATGAGGTTGCTCTAGGAAAGAAGACTGTCTGGGTTGAAATTCTTGATAACAGTGGGAGCTTTTCCCCATTTGACTTGAATGTTGGCATCTTCTGCAACCACTGGGTAACTGCTTAATCTATTTGTTGGCAGCCAGCAGATTCTCTGTTGTTAAAGTCATAAAGTCCTTTTTTTTTTTTTTTTTTTTTTTTCCCCTGCTCTTTAGAAATCTGTGGATTCAAGATTTGCACATAAAAAAAAGTTAAAAGCCACATCATAAAAACTGTCACAAGCAGTTTTCCTTCTGATGTCATGGGGGATACTAAGTAGTCACCTCTGTGTATTGAGAAGGCAGCAGTTTGCTCTCATCATAGGAGAGGACTTTCTCCTCTCAGATCATGTTTGAAAGGCCACTACCTGTTAATTTCTGCAGAAAATAATTGTTGACATTAGGACAGGGTGTTGAGGTAGCACCAGCCCTTTGTACTCTAGGTTTGAAGGAAGTGGGAGGGAAAAAAAATTAGTAAGTGAGGAAGTGCAGGGTAGAACTAACTGCAGTCAAATCAAACAGGCACTTTGGCATGTCCCAGCCATTCATATGGAATGTCGCTTTTTCCCTCACCCCCTACCTGTGTTTCACTTTTCAGCTAGAATGTCTGGTAAATAACTGAGGTTAACGCTGATCTCAGGGCCTGGCTCGCTCTGTGCAGGCAAAGAAATAGGGAAGATTGAATTAAAGTTCCTGGTTTTCGATTCACCAATGATCAATTTGTCTTTCAGGAAAAAGCTGTCCAACTTCTTACACACACAGAACTGGAAAGGTGCCTATAACTATGTTGCCAAGCAATACATAGACAGTGTGGGCAGGGATGTGTATTTTGAGGATGTCCGACTTCAGATGGAAGCAAAACTCTGGGGAGAAGAGTACAACCGGCACAAGCCACCAAAACAGGTACATTCAAAGATCTTGCTAAGCAAAAATGTGGTCTTGCTCTCCCATTAGATTAGTTTTCACATTAATTTAGAGAGAATTACTTGTGCACATTCCATTAAATTTAATTACTTAGATTTTTCTGCCCTACTGTATTTTCCATTAAATGGCAGCTGATTTTTAATGAAGTAAATGCAGAAATTGCTTTATATTTCCATAATTAGGGACTATGTGTTTGTGAATATCTGAGTGTTCTCAGCTGTTGACTGAAGACCGAAATAAAAGAGTGTTTGTATTGCTCTTTTTGATATTTGCCCAGCTGCTTTTAAGATAACCAGAGATGTCACAGAATTTGTTGCCAGCAGCAGTCTGAGCAAATACTTAACTGTTAGCGCTCCAGTACTCTTAAGGTACACACAAAAATAAAATAGGAAGCCAACACTTACTAAGAATTTTTCAGAGGGATTTGTTGCAGAAGTGAGCTCAAGTGACTGCTTTTAATTTATGGAATATCTCCAATAACCTAACAAGCATGTGACTCTTGCCCAACTCCCTTGTTAAACAGACAGATCTTTGCAGTTGTTCAGCTTCTTTCATTGGCGAAGTTTTCACAGCTGGTGGGTTCACACACACTTTGATCTGAAGATGGTATTCTGTTAGTCATTGTTTATCTTCTTTCCCTCCCCAGGTGGATATCGTGCAGACCTGTATTATTGAAATGAAGAACAGACCTGGAAAGCCTCTTTTTCATCTAGAACATTACATTGAGGGCAAATACATAAAATACAACTCAAATTCTGGATTTGTGCGAGACGACAACATTCGTCTTACTCCGCAAGTAAGGCTTTGTTTAATGCTTTCCATAGAGTCTGCTGCAGGGAATTTTTTGGCTCTATCCAGAGGTCTTGCATTACTGCCAAGAAAGGAAACTGCAGGCTTTCCAGTACAATGCCAAATTAATTTCTCTTTTTGCAGTATGTCTGCCCCTTTTTTGGGGGCTACTCTTTCAAGCGCTGCGTACTTCTTTATTGCATTTCAGTGTCTGATATTAGTTGAGTTGAACATGGCTATTACATTTTGGAAACCTTAAGCCCTTTGACTAATTATAGTTGCAGGCATTGATATATTTCAAACTCTCTTCAAATTAAAACGAGGAGGGAGACCTCTGTACTATGAACTAAATAGTCTTCTGGTGCCTAACGTAATGTACAAAAGGAGGTCGCAGACACCCAACTCATGTAACTAAACATCGAGTCCATTTGCATATAAGAATCTGGTTTTTTTCAGCTACAACCTCTGAACAGCTGAATCTGAGATTGTGTGTAGAAATACAACTGCAGATTTCAAGTGATTCTTGGATCTCATAAAAGAACTTTAAAATACTGGTGAAAAATGCAAACAGGTCAGCGTAGCAAAGGAGTGTTTTACTGGCGCTTGAGGGTTTTGTTCTTTTCACTTTTTTAGTTATTTGTCATGATGCTTTAATGTAAGTAGAGGGTTTATGTTCTGGGCTGTCTTTCATACGCTGAATCAGTGCTATGCTTTCCCAGATTGGGAACAAAATGTTCTATGAGATTTACTGCAGTTAAAATGTTTGTCTGTTGCCACCAGTCACCTCCCCCAGGCCTGGCAGTGTTTTTTTGGAGGCCTTCCCAGAAGATTCCTAATGTCTCAGCTTTATGCCAAAGAGAAGAGCTTTTTATACCTGATTCTTGAAATGCTGCATTTAAAGAGTTCCAATGTGCATTTCATTATCTGATACACAATATGGAGCCAGATCAGCCATTCAGGGGACCCTCCCAGAGGGTGTAGTAGGGGAAGGAGAATTTGTGGGGATACTCACTTTTTTTTTTCTTTTCAAAATATGGCACAGCTTTGCCTGTTAACAGAAGGAAATAGTGTCCAAGGGCTGCAGAGCTCACAGTTCCACAGTTGTTCCCTCTGCCAGGCAGCTCTCTGCTTCCTGAGGTGAAGGCTGTAGTGGAAAACAGAATCTCCAGTACAGGAAGGAGGAATAAAGCAATCTCCTTTCCCCTGCACGTTCTCACTGCTGCTTTTCACCATACCTCTTTTAGCTTGTTTCTGAGCGGGGACAGGTTGGAGAAGCAATCCACTACATCTTTTAGTCTCTCATTCCTTTCATCATGGTGTTTATACCAGTCATATTTCACCAATATGGTTATCAGACTTCTTTGTCCATTTATAAGAGATGAATATGTGTTGTTTTCAGTAGTTGAAGGGTGAATTCTCTCACATGTCTTCTATGGTTCTTCCCAGGCCTTTAGTCACTTTACGTTTGAGCGCTCAGGACACCAGCTGATTATTGTTGATATCCAGGGAGTTGGAGATCTTTACACGGACCCTCAGATCCATACAGAGAACGGTACAGATTTTGGAGATGGCAACCTAGGTAAAAGCAATGATCCTGTTTCACATACAAATGGATGCTTGTTTTCTCTTCCCAGCTGCCTGCTGGGTAGTTGCTATGTGGCTGAGCGAGCTGGCACATTTCTGAGGGTCTTGCAAACAGCTGGGGAAGTTTTACTGTAAGGAGTCCCTGAACATGGCAGCTGCCACACAAGGGCAGATCTAAAATGAGAGCTAATCTCAGCTCATGTCTCCTGGCCTACTCTTAAAGTCATGAAACTAGTAGTTTCCTGTGATGTGAAAGAAACAATTGTGTTCTTGAATTTCCTTGCAACATTGCAGAAATGGATACAGCTGAATGTGGAGAGATAAACCTTGCATGTTTTAAAAACTCCAGGTGTCTATCCATGAAGTTGTTCATAGGGCACAGCACATTTTGTAAGCAGGATTAAATTTAGGCATATTTCTCAGTGATGCAGCTCAATTTATTTATTGGTATATCCTGTGTATACAAAGCTTTTGAAGATTTTGGAGAAAGAGTGAAAAGCCCTTACAGGTGTCAAAATAAAATGGAAGTGGGTTTGAGCTGCGTGTGCTACAAAGCATTTTCTCTCTTTCTTTCTCCTTTGACTTTTTAGAAAAGGCTTTGGGACTTTCACTTTTAGTAAGCAAACTATCATATAAACTTTGAGTAAACTCTTCCTTCACTTTTTTTTTTTTTTTCTTAATGCCATAGGTGTTCGAGGTATGGCCTTGTTCTTTCATTCACATTTCTGCAACAAGATTTGCAAAAGCATGGGGCTTGAACCATTTGATCTTTCACCCAAAGAGAAAGATGCCTTGGATTGTAATAGAAAGTTGCTTGTAAGTGCTTGATTAAAATAGTGTAACTAAGCAGTATAGCTGGTTTATTCTAACTTTAAAAGACCTGTAAATAAAACTGCAATATGCTTTTTACATGGCAAATAAAAACACCTTAGTCACTAATGTTGCTGTTTAAAATACAGAAGTTTAAAGCTGACTTACCTATACTTGTCTCTGAATTAATGCTGTAGCTTTAATTAATAGGGATCCTTGTAACACGTATAGTTAGGGCCAAGTATATCTTTGAAGGGTAAAATCATTAATCAGTTTAGTATCTCACAAACCTAATTTGTGGAGAAAAAAAGAATAGATCTGCTTGTCTTTAACTGATCTTGGTTTCAACTGATACTAGTGGGAATGGAACTTGATGAAACACCTTGAATGAAATTCAGTCCTAAACAGAACTCTCTCTGACTGTAACAGTGACAGGACTTGGTATTCTATTAGGATGTAGAACTTTTCAAAGCAAATTGTTATGTATATGTGTGCATATTTATACTCCCCCTTTTGTAGAGGACTCCTAATAAACACTCATGTTGGCTTATGTAGCGTGCTTAGCATACAGAGAAGCATTATTCATGAGACTTTCTTGTTAATTTGTCAAGGAATCTGCTCAAACAATTCTCCGTGGCACAGAGGAAAAATGTGGCAGCAGCCGGGTGAGAACAGTCTCTGGTAGTCGACCTCCTCTGCTGTTCCGCCTGTCTGAAAACTCTGGAGATGAAAGCATGAGCGACGTAGCGTTTGACTCTCTACCCTGCTCTCCTTCCTCAGCAACCCCTCACAGCCAAAAGATGGACATGCTTAGTGAGTAAGCCCCATATATAACTTCCTTGGGGATTTCTGAACATTTGGCAGCAACTTGTTTTATTTTGTTGGTTTTAAACACAAAAGCATGTTGTATTTAGTCCAGAATACTTGTCTCTAGCATTCTTCTTTGAGAAGAAATGAAACTAAAAGTACTTCTATGCAGATAATTAATGCACATATGTTTCTGTGGAAAAACTGTAGTAAAATGATGGTATCTAGAGCTTTCTTCTCAAGCACATTATCCTTACAAATATTCTTCTTCCTAGATTGGCCTGTTTTCAATGAAGTAGATAACCTGGTTCACAGAGACTATGATCAGCTTGATAACCAAAGGGTGAGTATTTTTCCAGCAGAAAATAAGATTGCAACTCCTCAATTCCTTATTTAAAGGACTGGCTGAAGGCTGTGTTCAGTAAAAGCACATAAAGATGTTCTGCCTGCTTTCATTGCTGCAGGTCACATTACCTGCATGCATTTGCTGTTTCTAGTAAAGGAAGAACATTTTATTTTAAAATAGTATTTTTTTTTCCCCCTCTAGAAATTTATTTTCATCTATTGTATTTTAACAGATAAAGTGTGTGTCTGTTCCGCTGCCTGCATGTTGTGTCTTTGGCACCAATGCCAACTGCTGTGGTATGAAAGCTAAACAGAATCCCCATTGATGAAGTCTCTGCAAATACTGGTGCTGTGGGATGTTAGAGAACCTCACCTGCAATAATGAGGACCTTAGTACCAGGGACTGTCAGTTACTGTTTTATCTTTTAACTGGCTAAAGACTGAAAACTATATTAAGTGGACTCCTGGTTTGATAAAGTATGTGAATCGTTGATTTTTTTTTTTTTTTAATGTATCTAAGAGAGGACACAAGCTTGGGCAGTACCTCCTGGGTCATTAAATCCTGTTCTGTCTGTCAGAAGCAGCACAACATACAATCATTTTCATCCAGCATATCCATCCAACATGTCTCATAGAACCAGCGGAAGGTTTTCTCTGTGCGAAATGTCAGTCTGAGATCCGTACAAAGGATGGGGCTAATGCTCTGATGTTTTGTTCTTACCTTCTGTAGGATTTTGAAAATGGTGGAGACAGCGGATATCCCAGTGAAAAGAGAAGTGAGCTAGAAGATCTGGATCACAGAGAGAGGGTAAGAACCTGACTCTGGGTTTAACAGAATTGGATCTGTTCATACTTGAACTGCTTCCATAGAAGAATCTTATTTTTTTTACCCCCTTGATCTAGACTTTGTAAAAAGAGGAAATAAATTCCCACATGTTGCAAAATTACTTATTCGTCTTGGGAACATTAATGACACTTCTACAGGAAAAAAAACTGTTTGTAATGAGTAGCTTAATTTCAAACACCACATGTGATTGCATATTGCTGTGGATTTTTTAAGTATACTGTATTGCATTTGAGAAATGTAGCCAGCTTCTTGTTATATGGAATCCATCAATATGATGTACTTCCAGACTCCTTTACCCTCTCGACTCTCTATGACTTTTTATGGCTTGAGAGCTCACCAAACTTAATGTTGTTATCAGCTAATAATATCCAACTTTAGGATTCCTGTGGGTTAGTTTGTTACTCCTTTAAAATACAAATTTTTAAATAAATGCTTTTTTTACCTGAAGATCTTAACTAGATATTTAGTTAGAACATAGGAAAGAGAATACTGCTTCCAAAGATTACACTCCTTTTGTCACCTTTGAAGCAGTGAGGTATTTGTCAGGGGATTTTCCAGTTTACTGGATTCAAGCCTGGGTGTGTCATATTCTTTACCATTCAGTATGTTTCTTTTTATGTTGTGATGCCACTGAGAGAAAAGAATCCCGTGGAAACTCTTCTGGTCATTGTCACTATTAATTTTGCTGGATCGGAATAGTCTAGAGGGATAACTGGCACACATCAGTTGCTGCAGATTAAATGATGTAAATCTTTACATTAACATAGGCCCATTCAAACAACAACCGAAGACATGAATCTGATGAAGACAGTTTGGGAAGCTGTGCAAGGGTAAATAAAGCAGAAATGTTCATGGACTATGAGTTTGCCACTCTGCTTGTCCTTTGTTCCATTCATCTACCATTTGAGTTCACATCACTAAATCAGATGTCAGTTTTCCTTCCTTTCCAGCTACAGAATGTGTTTATTAATACTAACTTACCACTCTGTGTTGTTTCCTTTTATTTCTGTCTTTATTTCCCAATTAAAGAAGTACAGTTAGGACCAAAATGTCACCTCTGTAACTGCTCCCTGACATAAATTAGTGATTGTGCTTGGGTTTCTCACTTAAAAGAAATTATAATTCTATGGATTTTTTTTCCTGCATAACTAGATTGTATTCCCTTTCTGCACTTTATTTTTAGAATTGTGTCCATACATGGTTGGATTATTATTTTTTTAAAATGTGAAGCATTTAAAATATGTGACAGTAGCTCTCTCCACTGTGTATCTCACTGAGCTAGGGAAGACCAGACCTTCTTGTATTTTTCTTTTTTTTTTTTTTTTTTTAGAAAATATAGCTTCTGTGATAATTAGTTTCTGTGGCTATAAGCTTAAACAAATAGCTCTATTCTGCAAGTGAGGAAACAACAGAGATTTGACAACAATGAATACTTTAATTAGAGATGCTTTTCAGAATTTTCTTGTAATGATTATATATTGCTGTTTCAGGAAATTGAAACAGCTTTAACAGACTGAAGTTCTGTGCCAGTGATCTTCCCTGTCCTGTTTCCCCTGCATTACCTCCGAAGGCTTTCATTCTGATAGGATTGGGTTAGGCTACTGTTTCCCATCCATCCGTCTTGTTGAAAAGTTGTTTGTTCTCATTTATGTTAAACATCTGAGAAATGTCAATTCATACATCTGCCTATCATCTTCTGCACTGTTACTTCTAATTTTTCTAGAGTTGTAGCATGCAATCAGCATTTGAAATGTTTTGAACTCAAATTCTGACCAGAAAAGTATGGGTTTAATTTTTGTGTGCATGGATAACCTCAGTGCTTGCAGTGTGACTATTCAGGTGCTTATTTTTATAAGTACCTTTGTTTGTGATTCAGAACTTGAAGATAATGCTTTGCTGCTGTCATTTATGGAAGATACTTTATGTTAGAATTAGAAATAGAGGGCTTATATGTATCTTTAGTGAAGAATAATAACCACTTATTCAGTTACTAACCTGACTTTTGAAAGCTGCGTCTTAAATTACAGTCTTTACTAATAAGTAATAATATTAATGGAGGCTTTGATTTCTGGATGGTAATCCAAATAAATAGTATGGAAATTTTAATTTTGGATAGAAATAATAGTATATTCCCTATTTCAGATCAGTGTGGAGAAATGGAATCTCTACAACTCTTCCAGAGTCCACATCCACAGACCGTCATGTGTCGCCCAAGAAATTCAGAGGCTCAATGCACTGGAACTCGAAAAGAAAATTGGGAAGTCGGTCCTTGGGAAGGTAGGATGGGTCTAGTGATCCTGTTCTTCCCAACTGGAAAGAAACATTTGTATTTATTACTTACTTAGAGGTGTTGCCCTGCATGACTTACTTGTGCAGGTAAAAACAAATAACCTGTCTGTAGCTTTCTGTCACCTAATCATATTTTATAAGTGACATGTAAGCTCAGGAACCCATGGATTCTGTCTGCTTTTGGACTTGGAACATCTGGGTTCCTTTGGAAAGGACTGTGCTGTTTCATCTGCCTTTCCAGAGGCATCATGCAGGAGGATCCAGTGGGGATAAATGTGGTGTGTCTGACCCACATACCTTGCAAATAGGCAGGGTTGGGCTCCTGAAACACAGTAGTGTGGGCCAACTCTTTTTACTCTAGACTATCCCAGACAATGCAAATGTGAAATAAGTTTGGGTTTATGTATGAGCTTAAGCCCACTCTCAAAACACATGGTGTAGATCTTCCTGAACATCCTGAGGGCTCAAATGTTCTCAAACCTTTTGGTTTGAGAAGAAACCTGACTTTCCCTTGGGGAGGTGAGGAAAAAAATTACATGTTTGGAATGAAATCCTGCCCCCACTGACAATAAAAGCTTCAGTAGTAAGAGGATTTTACCCTGGATAACATTCTTGATTTTCTATGCTCCAGGTTAATTCCTTTCCTGTGAGGGCCCTTGCTGTACACAGAAGTTTGTGACCCGTGGTCGCTGCTGTTTGCCGTGCTGGCTGGCACGTTAGGCAGTTGCAGGCTGGATGCCCTTAGCTATGGTTCCCTCCTAAAGGTCTCAAAGGCCCCAGCAGATCTGCTGGGACAGGCCCCTAAGACCTGGTGCTCTGGTGTGGCAACCTGCTGTGATACTGCTCAGGGTGCATGAATGTGGGAAAACATCGTGGAGCTACTGTCTTGCTGAATTAGGTCTTTTATCTCCAGTAGTCAAGTTTATAAAACTGTGTGTAACTGAACTTACAGAACTGGAGAGGCAGCTGCACTGCATATAGTCATTGCATTTTATCTGTTTGATCTATTCAGGCACAAGTCAGGCTCCGAGTCCTTGTGTTATCAAACTAGTCCTCTGCTCAGTGACAGAGGTATGAAATTAGCTTTAATTAAATAGTGACATCAGAGAGGTATTTTGGTGTGTAAGTAAAGCATCGGCACAGGGCTTTTGAAGCAGCAGATCCATACTTAATACTTGTATATCTTTCTTGTATAATGGTGTTCTAGGTTCATTTGGCCATGGTTCGCTATCACGAAGCTGGGCGTTTCTGTGAGAAAGACAAGGAGTGGGATCAGGAGTCTGCGCTGTTTCACCTGGAGCGTGCTGCAGACTGTGGGGAGCTGGAGGCCATTGTTGGCTTAGGACTCATGTGCTCTCAGCTGCCACATCACATTCTTTCTGAGGTCACCCTGGAGGTAAACAGAAAGATCAAAGAAAATGACAAAATGCAGAATTGTAGTCCATTGTAGAAATAATGTAAGAACGGCAGGAGATGGAGACGAAACAATAACCATAGTTAAGTGTTCTGTAGCCTCTTCAGAGAAAATAGATGTCTTTGTAATTAAGGACTTGGACAAAGCAGCAAAAAATGCTGTGTTCCTGGTTTTGCCAGCAAATTATTGCATAATTTTGGGAAGTTTTTGAGGTGATCTTTACTATTCAGCTTCTTATTTTCTGGTGGTTGGGCCTGTTTCTCAGACATACTAAACAGTTGCAGCCATTACTGACTTAGAGAAACTGCATTTAATGTTAGAGGAAGGAAGGGATGGTTTTACCTAGAAACACACATTTTAAAGGTTTTGTTTGCTTTACTAGGACACAAAGGAGAACAGAAATAAAGGATTTGATTACTTGCTGAGAGCAGCAGAAGCTGGAGACCGGCCTTCCATGATTCTGGTAGCAAGAGCGTATGATACAGGTGTAAATCTTGGTTCAGACAGGTACTGTGTGTGACTGAGTAACTTAACTTGCTGGTACTCCATGGTGGGGCGGGGGTGGAGAAGCACTTGCTGTGTGTCTGTCATTCCCATGAAGAGCTGCTATGAAGGAGTGTTTTTGAGTCACTTCAGACTTAGCCAGCTGTAAACAAAAGCAGCATTTAGGCCATGATATATCAACACAGAAAGAAAATCAGAGATGATTTCTGCTGTTGGCTTCGCCTGTATGTTTGAGTTTAACCTTCATACCAAGGTTGCCCAATGATAGCCAAGTTTTTTTCCTCTGAAGTTGGTGACTTCATTGGGAGATGCATACTTATAAATTGTGAGACCAGTGGGGGAAAAAATGAACACGTAGAACCCTAAAAATAAGTGAAAAGTATTTACAACTGCCATGGCTCCTTCTTTGTGTGTGTGTGTTTTGTTTTTTTAAGCATAATTTCTTTGAAAAGTGGTTTGTTTTGTTTTGCCTAATTAGGCTGCGAAAGATGCTGTAGAACAGGAGAAATAGGTGAAGTTGTAAAGCGATTATAGACAAGATGCAGTCAGATGAACAAAGTATTTGTCACAGTTGTAGTCTTTCACTGCTTCTCATAATAAAAGTAGGAACATAGGAACATAGTCTTAATGCTGAGGATGTTATTTTTAATTAAGAATGATTTTAAGTTCTAAGAAGTTTAAAAATGCTTTTATCTCAGTAAGTCTCTCTTAACTTGGTTAGCACTCCTGTCTTGATAGGAGGCATAGGACCAGCATTGTGACTAAGAAATAGATTGTGATTTGCCAAAAGGCTATACAACATATTGGCTTGATGTTATTTTTTTTAGCATTTTAGATGAGTTTTTAAAAGTAGACAAGTAGTAATTTTCTTCAGTACCAAATATAACAGGTGTTGATAGTGGGATTTTTGCTTTTGTGTTGTAGCATGTGTTTGTTATTTACATGAGTTTTGTTTTGCGCAACAGTGAAACGCATGGAAATGATGAAATTTATGATAAAGTTAAACTTCTCATTGAGGTACATTGAGCATTCTCAATATGAAAATTGCTGGTTTAAACGTATATATGAAACAAGACTCTCTGCAACTTCAGATTGTTTCTAAGTCAGTTATCGTCACAAATATAAATGACAGACCAAACCCATACAGCTAGTAGTGAAAGCTCAGACCTGAGCTCAGCAAGACACTTCAGTCTGATAGTTTCTTCTCTGTAATTACTGAATAAAGTGACCCCAGCCTCTTGTGATCTAGTGACCTGATGCAGTGCACTGAGTTTGTGAGGCTCTGTGAGATCATTTGCTTTTTTGGAGAGCATCAAGCCTTTGAGAAGCCAGTGCAATATTGAATTCTGAATCTCAAAGGGAAAGAACATTTGTATAATCTTAAAAAATTATTTTTCACTTTAGAGTACAGGATTGGAAGGAGGCGCTTTACTGGTACAATGCTGCACTGAACATGACTGACTATGATGAGGGAGGTGAATATGATGGCACCCAGGATGAGCCCCGGTATCTGCTCCTGGCCAGGGAGGCAGAGATGTTAATGATGGGAGGATTCCACCTGAATAAGGATCCGCAGAGATCAGGTGAGTCCTCGTTTTGTTTCTGTAATCGGTAATCCTGCTTTTTCTTCCCTTTTCCCCCAACTTGTACCCCAAAAATACATTCTCTGCTTCAGCTATTAATAAGACATACAGAGAGTCAAATACCCTCAGATTTGTGGATGAAGTTGTAATGATGCTGAGTGATAAAAGGCTGAAGACAGTGAAATAAGAGATCTCTCTGATGGCGGAGGTAGTAGGTGCAATCCTGTGACACCCTGAGTCACTAGCAAGCAACCTTCCCTCCTGTCAGGCTGTGAGGCCTCTGAACTGCAGGTTGCTGCTTGAATTTTGAGTTACACCCATGACTCTCTGGCCCTACACACCATTGCCTTTGTTGTTGTGTAACCCACGTGTCAGGCCTCTTAAGTCTGTCAGTCGTCTCGGGGCTCCTGTGGGCTGGTCATATTTCCAGTCCTTGCAAATACATTGGAGAGCCATCAGCAGCCAGTCGTATAACTTTCAACTTGAAGAAGCTAAAGTCAGATTCCTAGCTGATGTAACTCTGCTGTCACTATTAAAATGCACTCTTACATCAGCCCTGTAGTTTGACCTCAGTTGCTCTTTTTGTCCTTTAATTGCTTTGGGGTAGAGAGCTGTTACTTCTTTACCCTATCGAAATAACTGACGCTATTTCCTCCTCTAGGTGAGCTGTACACAGAAGCAGCAGAAGCAGCAATGGAAGCCATGAAAGGCAGACTGGCAAATCAGTACTATCAAAAAGCAGAAGAAGCTTGGGCAATGATGGAAGAATGATACCACAATTCAGCAGCTTTTGTATATATATATATATATATATATATTTTTTATAAACTTGCTGCATTTGCAGCTAAAAAGATGTATTTTTGTGTGGTGGTACCAGGGGTTTTTTGTATTTTAGTTCTCTAATTTTTTTTTTTTTTGAGAGGAGAAATCCAAATGTAAGTGGTATGTAGGGTGCCATAGTGTTACTTTTGCTAGTGTTTTAAAGCTGTAATAGAGACACACTTGACCTTTTGTATTTTTTTTGTTAGAACTGAGCACCCTAGATTTTTTTGACAAAAAATGAGGCTGATGTTTTTTTAGGTTTTACGTGTCCTGTTTTTTCACACAGCAAATGTTCAGTCTGTTTACATTTTTCTTCTCCTCCCTGCATTTTTCCTAAATTTTCATTAATTTTCAGCATTTCTTCATAATTTTTAGTGTATCACACCAAATTTGCATGTGAATGTAAATTTTCAGTTTAAGCATGCAGCTACTCATTTTAATAAGTAGTCCCACTCTATCACAGTGGTGTCCTTGGGCACTTCTGTTATCCTTCTCAAACAAAGTCCAGATAGAATCCTTACAGCTTGGGGAGGGCTGGGGAAGATATTTCAGATTGGCAGTGAGGATATTCACAGTGGAATATGTTTTATTCATTACCAACGTTGCATATTTTACCATCAGAAAATCACTGTTCCTGATGAGGTGAGGCATCCAGCTACCTCTCTTATTTTCACATTTTGCACCATAAAGTAACCTAGTTGTATAAAATTTTACTGATCTTATATATTTGTCCAATGATGTATAGTAGCAAGATCTGTAATATATGGGTAATTTGAAGTTATTTTTACAGTGATCTCTCAATTCTCAGTGAAACTAGATCATCTCACTTGAAATGAGAATACGCTTCCAACCTTTCCAGAGGGATGTTTGAAAAGGTTAGAGGATGTTGATTCACCTACTTCTATATATAGAGTATAATTTATCTGGTTTAAATAGCTTTTAAAATAGTGTTTTATCTGCAAATAGTTTCAAATCCTAGTTAGAGAAAATTGCTGGTTAAAAGGAAGAAATTAAACACTTGAATTTCTGTGTCCCATTTGCATAAACCTAACTAGTAATGGCAGGACAAATACATGGTGGTGGTTGGATTATCATGGCATAGAGATAAGTTTCTTCCAAATCCAGTATTTTATTCCAAAGCTGCTGTGCCATCTCATGCATAGTACAGAAGCTGTTCCTATTCTGTGGTTGTGGTTAACAGTCATTTTGCAGGAGATGAAGATGGAAGCTTTGGCCTTCTTGGCCTTACAGTCTCCTAAGGCTATAAATTGATAATAAGGGGCAGCCCCTATGAAGTGCTGACTGACCTATACTGCTCACCAGCTGCACTTTAGCCAAGCATTTAAAAGTCTGCTTAAAACTAAGCAGGCTGCTAGATTATGGAGTTGATTTCATTGGGACTTCTGCATGCATAGCTAAGTAATAGTAGTTTTTTTGTAAAATGTAGAAAGTGTTTATGGAACAGAAATCAGTTCTTCCTTTCCTGTGTGAGTGCCTTTCACTGAACTCCAAAGTTATGCTCCCCATTTATTCTCTTTCTGGCAAATGGATCTTGAATTAATGTTTAAACAATATCCAAGCATGATGTTAGCAACAGCTGCCACTGTCTGGGAGGTGATGTCCTAGTGGTTAAGTCAGTCGGATGGGATGATTTTAATCCTTTCTAGGAGAGAAGGATGTCGTACTTCTGGGTGGGTGCTGTAACTGCCAGGCTGTTGTAGCCATGAGTGGCTTTGTAACACATGGCAGCATCTCCTTGCCGTATAATGCGGGGGGGTGTGGGGAAGTAGTGCTCGTGGCCTTTTTAAATTTTGTTTCTTGTTTTGAGAGTGAAGGTGAAGCTCTTCACCCATTAATGGAGGAATGTCTAATTTCTAGATCTCAGTTGTGCTCAGGTAGATACAAAGCTAGGTACTAACATAACCAAATTTGGGGGGCCTCATTATTTGGGCCTAATATGCTGACATAGAACTAGACTTTGTAGGCTCGCAGGTCAGATGGGTGTGTTAAGTGCCTTTCCAAAGTTCTGCTTTAGGTGCTCAAAACCTCTTCTGGATGAGACCTTTTTCAGTTCATAACATTATAATATCAGCTCTCAATTAACGGTGAACAGTCAGAGTGTTTTGTGCAGAACTGATACAGTGTAGGCACTATAACAAATTCAGACAAAAGGTTTTGTTTTCCCTCATAAGGTGTTGATGCCAAGTCTTTGCTTCCTTCCAAGGAAGATCTTGTGTGTAACACCACCACCAACCATGTAGGGAGGAGGTTGGATGTGCCAATCCAAAATGTGTAAGTAAGGGACGTAGAGTGTAATTACTGACACTTTTTGGTGTAATTTGCTAAATTTATCAGTTGCTAAAGTTGCTGACACTTCTCTGTAGATCTGGTGTGTAAATGTATGCACAGCTCAGTAAAAAAGTTATTTGCCAACAATGTTTTAATTATACTACTTTTTTTTAGTGATGTGGACTACCTTCTGCCCTTAGGTGATATTATATAGCTATACAATAAATAGGACTGTCAATAAATTGAAAATGGAAATTGTTTACAGAATATGCACAACTAATATTGTATTCTTTTGAAGATGAAACCAATATATTTGACCGACTTGTGAAATGATATTGCTATATGCTGTATTTTTAATCTATTCACAATGAATAAATAAAAATCTATATTTAAAAAAAAAGTGAAAATAAATCTGAGGCTCAGCCTGACAGAACTTGGCCGGGTTTAGTGTTTCTGGATGTCAGTGGGAATATTGCTTGGGAAAGGACAGCGAGGTGGAAGCCTTTGTATGTCAGACATGCAAATACTGATTGCCTGCATCGCTTGGTCCTCCCATTCACTTTGTCTGGTTTCATTGTGCCTGGTCAATAAAGTTGTTCTTTTTTGTCACTTTTCTCAGTAGTGTTTTAGCCATTCCATGTGGAGGGTTGATTTTGGTTTTTTGTTTATAATTTGCCAAAGATCAATCCTACTCTTGCAAGCTTCCAGAAATCCTCTGTGGTGTTTTTAGTATTCCATCCCCCATTTCATTCACTTTCAACAGTCAGAAATAACTAAGTGGAAAGAAAAACAACTAGATGTGTAGCATGAAAATCTGGGTTTTCCTCAAGAAAACAAAATAGTTGATGTGCTGTTTTATTTGCATTCAATTAGATATGCAATGTCTGTAACTAAAGCAATAAGATGTAAGGACTGAAATGCTCATTGGCAGGATGGCTACAGAGGCATCCTTATGCCTTCAATCTATGCTTAGTCCTGAGAAAATAATGGAAATACTTGGCCTCTATGATTTGAGGTGGGAGAAGGTGGTGTTTTTTTTGTAATGGCTGCAGTATCCAATGGTACACTGTCCTCTTCAGTATGATTTATTTCTATATCTGTTCAAGAATAAAGGTCTGCTACTAGCCCTTTTAAACTGTTAAAAATGGAGCTCTTAGTGTAGCTTTGTTATTGCTTTATTTAGATAGGTATAATTTATTACACCTGCATAGTTTAAACAATATGAAATTGTTCTCTAGCAAAGGCACTTTGAAATAGCAGAATCTTCTAACAAAAAAGCCCCAGTAGGGCTTCCTCATTCCACTGTAGTGGAACTAAAATGAAAAATGGTGAAATTTGGCACTTGTAAGTCTTGTCTTTAGCTATAGCTGCTGCTACTTTCTTCTCAGTGTTAAAAGGGAGGATTTCACGTGAACCTCAGGTTGGATTCAGGGCTGGTGCTCCTGGTGGGGAGTCAGGCTGTTTTCTGGTTTAAGTTCAGGGGCATCTCTCCGGTGTCTCCCACTGCTGGGGGCCTGAACACTTCATGGGGACAGCCATAAACAGTGTGTACAGCTGAACAAAACAAAGGCCCACATGGAATCAGAAAAAAGATCCAATGAGAAGCAAGAAAACCCCAAAGTGAAATATTGCTGTTGGGCTGAATCATGGTATGAATGGTCTGTAAAGATATAAAAGTCTGTGGTTTTCTGTGCTCGGGCAGACCTCTGCACAGGTACCGAGCTTGGGCCAGCCCTACTATTGTCCTGGAAGTCTGCTCTGCATACAGTTATCAGGCCAGCAGCATTTGTCTTGGCATATTTCCCCCATGCAGTAAATAATAGAGTCAATCCATCACCGAACTCTTAAGTTGCACTTCTCTTTAGCAAATCTAAACATTGTTCTGCAGTAAGCAGAACCCTAAATTACACCCTTATAACACCAGGCACAGAAACATTTCAGGGACAGAGGCTGAGCTCAACCGTGGCAGAAAAATTCTGTAGGAGCGTGTTGGTACCTCTCACTGCCTGGGCAGACGGACCAGTGGTGCTGAGCAGCCCTTGCACTGAGAACACCACTTGTAAGATGTGCTCCCTGCAGCCTCGCACCACATCTCCCCGCTCCACGCCAAGGTGCAGTGCTGTGGGTGGTACCCATGTCCACTGCTGCATGCAGCTGTGCCGGGAGCCTGCTCAATCAGACTTTTTTTCTAAACTTCTGCCTGAACAGATTACAGATTATCTGCTGTGTGAGGCCAGTTCAGGTCTGCCTGCCTTCTCCCTGGACTTCTTTTGCTTTGCTTGCAAAGCGGGTGATGTGGGAGGAGTGTCAGCTCCCTCTGTTCTCAAAACACCCCATGTTTTTCTGACAAGGCACTGAATGGAGGGTGTGAAGCTGCAGCAGCACTGAAGAAGGATCCCATTCCTGATTACATGTGTGTGCTGTTACTCCTCAGCGCTTGTAGGCAGTGAATGGAATTTTTAGCAAGACACCGCAAAGCTGTGGCTTCTTGGCAGAACCACGTCCAGCAGCTCCTGGGGAACAGAGCTGGTACTGCAGGGTGCTGCAGGGACAGGCCGGCTGTGGGACATGCTGCAGGAGGTGGGTGAGGGCTCCAACAGGTTTATATTCTCTATCCTGGTTAAATGGACTGCCATAACTATGGAATTTTTAATTCTGCTGCATTAGGACTTTGTGGCCTTGCCCTAGAGAAGCTGGAACTTTTCTCCAAGCACAACCCTTCACCTCTAATTAAAGGGTGACAATAGCATTAATTCCCCAAGAAAACTTGGCCAGACTTTCAGAAAAAACGTGGTCAGAGAGTCCCGAGGGCACTTCCGCGGGGCATGAGGCAGGTGAAGTGTGCTACTGCCCCTTTTCACAGTTCTGACTGCTGCTGCTACTACTGGTGTTACTACAGCCTGCCATGCCTGTCCCTCTGCTGCAAGAAAGAAAAAAAATCCAAAACAACCATAAAGCTTCCTGGCTTTTCACTTTGCAAACTCAGTGAGTTAGGGCTTTGCAGCAGAAAATTAAAATGCCCAGTTTTTAGATTTGTTTTAGACTTTTCGAAGGGGTGCACAGGCATCCACGTGGCAGCGGGGCGGAGCTCGGCCCCAGCCCAGCCCCGTCCGCCCCGGCTCCCCGCACGCACTGCACCGCTACCGTTGCACCTGCTTGGAGGCGGCGACTGAAATAACCCCCAGCATTTTATTTTTAAGGTGGAAGGGGCGTGTAGTGAGAGTGGTTGCGGGAACCGGGGCTTGGAGGTGGGAAGGGCTGGTGAGAAGAACGGGGTGGAAAACAGGTTGATCTGAAGTAAAAGTGGCGGCGAAAGAAATGCCGCCACGGCGGTAGCGTGGCCGAGCGGTCTAAGGCGCTGGATTAAGGCTCCAGTCTCTTCGGGGGCGTGGGTTCGAATCCCACCGCTGCCAGTAACACTTTTTCTGCCGCGGGACGCCGTCGCTGCAGTGCCCCCTGGCGGCCGGCCCGCCCGCCTCCGAGAGAGCATTGTGGGTAGGAGGAGGGCCGCGTCCCCACGTGCCGGCCGGAGTGACGCCAACATGGCCGCTGCCTGAGCGCCGCCCGCCCGCCGCGCACCGCCACCGGGGAGCCGGCGGCCCCGCTGCCCCGCCGCAAGGTACGCGGGGGCGGCGCCGGTTTTGCTTCTGCCGGGGCCGCGCGGGCGGTGGGGGCTCTGCGGGTGGTGGAGAGGGGGCAGCGTGGCCTGGGCTGGGGTGAGGTGGGCTTTGCCTGTCCGGTAGGGCGGTGAAGACGAGACTCTCTGAGGACTTGATACCGCGGTAGGTACCGGGGCCGCGCCCTCCGTGCGGGGCCCTGACAGGAGCCGGCGCGGGTGGTCGCCGCCGTGGTGGGGTCTTCGAGGGAAGCGGGTAGGGGTCCGCTCGTAGGCCGCGACCCCTCGGTTCCCCTCCGCGGCGAGCCGGGGGTGCCGGCCGGTCCTCCCGGGGCGGTAAAGCGGCGGCAGCGGCCGGGGCCCTTCCCGGGGGCTGGCAGCTCAGCGCCGCCCGCCCTGCAAGGGCGCAGCTCACACGCTAAAAACTGCGGCCGGCTGGCCCTGCCCGGGGATGGGCTGTGCGGGGGCTGCGGCACAGCCCTGCCCCGCCGGGGCACCCGCTGCCCCAGCCCCGGGCAGGGTGGGCGGTTGGCTGCGGCCTCGCTGCTCGGGTCCCGCTTCCCGGCGTCCCGCTCTGCTCCGGGCTGCTGTGTCAGGGGAAAGTGGGCTCGCGAGTTGGCAGGACTGACGAAGCCGCTGTCAGCGTTGGGTGCTGAGCCCCTGCGGGTGGGACGCTGCCCGCCTGGAACGTGGAGCTGGGGCTTGGGGCCACGACCCCGCGGTGTGGGCTGAGAGTCACACGCGGCAGCGAGCAGCTTAATCACTGCCCTGGCAGAACACGCCCGGCACTTTGCTACGTAAACGTTCCGGTGTTAAAGATGCATGATTAATGCATAATCTCTTAAAAGCTGAAGATGTGCTTCAGTGACATCACCTCCAAAGAGAGGTCCTGGTGCGGAAGAGCTCTCTGTGTTCACTACCAGAAGATGACGGTGCAAAGCTGCTTGCAGACGAGCAAAGCAAGAGAAAATTAGGCAAATAATTGGGTCAAAATTGTAATTATCATAAATGTTTGGAAGGTGCTTCAGCTTCTTTTGCAGCTTCCATTTTACCATGTGCCATGGGCCACCCCGAGCTAGGGGGTCGGTGCTGGGGCTGGACTGAGAGCCCCCCTGCACAAGAAAGTCCAGGTGCTGGAGGAAATGATGGTGGTGATTCAGAAGGTGGCACTTTTCCCACTTTGCTCATTCATGGCACTGATGTGGCAGGTGTTCCCAGCCTTTTCTGCAATGCATAATTATGTATGAAGGATATTTCAAGTTTCATTGTTGGCATCTCAGGGATCTGTTATTATTGACAAATTTAGGTACCAGTGAAATGCTGGAGCGTTTCTTGCAGGCCTCGCTAAAAGTGTGTCAGAGGGCGTGCAGATTTGCAATTTGCCTGCTTACAGTTTAATATATTAAAGTCTTTGGTATTAAGAAAAGATAGCTCTAGTACCCAAATGGCCTTCTGAGCTCAAACTCAGAGATAGGATTCAGCTGTTTCATCACTGATTTTTACGGTTCTTTAACCACAATATTTTTCTTCATTGGTTCTAAATTGGTGATGTTATGGGCAGCTAATGAGTGGTTTCATTGGTCCCGGCTTTGGTCACGTTGCGGGAGAAATGAGAAGATGTAAATCTCTTGCTCTTGTGCAAGCTGCTCTAAAGTTTAATGATTCATACTAGTAACTTGCATTAATATTGATTTGCATCTCAAAGAAAAGTCCCTTTTAAAAGAAAACAATTCTGCCTAAAGGAAATTTGAAACTGCGCTGACCGTGTTTGCTATCTCCTGTGCTTAATTCCATTCTGTAGCTCTTGTGGTGTCATATGTGCAAATACATATGACAAATGCAGAAATGAACATCACCGTGTATATATATCTATATATATAACGTAGACATAGAATTGTGTCTGCATGCCTTCCATGAAAGCTTCATTCTGATTCACAGGATTCCTTCATGAGTATTACGAATTGTGCTGGGACATGCTGCTTCTTATTTATAGACTTGTCATCCTGATACTCCAATAAAAGGAACTATAGTCATTCTTTATCCTTAAATGAATAAGAAATGTAATCTCTGTAATATGACATTTTCCTTGAATACTGACATCTGGATTCACAAAGAGATTTTGTGTGTAATTGTGTAAGCAGCGTTAGAAGAGGGACCAGAGACCAGATCTTTCAGGCTCCGTTTCTCTTTCTCTCCTTAGCCCAAGGAATCTTAATTTCTCCTCTGGAAAGCAGATCACTTTCTCAAGAGAGAAAGGACAGGTAGCACATAGTTGGTGCTCAGGCTAAGAAGTGAAGGGTGGTTCTCAGTCCTCTCAGAGGGGTGAGGACAGAAGGTTTGGACTCAAGTCTCCCACCTTCTGGGTGTTATCACGTGTTCTTGCACATCTGGGGCATCCTCCTGTCATCAGCTCTGTTCTGAATGGGAGCTGCGACCGGTCCGTTTGATGCAGAGCTATCAGGCCGGCTTTCCCTGGGCCTGCAGTGTCAGGCCACCCAGGGGTTGTGTGTGGGGAAAGCAAGATTGGAATGACAAATCTCATTTCTTTAAAACAATGTTTTCATGCATGTATTTTTTGGGGAGAACTGAGTGCCTGATCACAGCTGGTTAGCTGAACATACTGACTTTTTGCCTTGAAGGTTTTGCATTTCTACAACATTATTTCAAATATTAATTTGAAATATTATTGAGTGCAAATATTAATTTGAAATACTATTGAGTGGTAAATTTTCAAACACAGGTGTATGGTGGGAAGAGCCCGAGATATGCTGGTGCATAAAGAAATTGAAAGTTCCAGTTCAGTACTGGGAGGGACACATTTTTGGTCGTGGAGAACCCGTAAGTGAAAAATATGAACTCATATTTCTAGGTGGAATGGCAGAAGCAGTGTAAATAAACCAGAGGTGTTGCCTGAGTGGAAATTTGCCTACGTAGTAATGTAACACTCTTATCCAGAATGCCTGTCCAGCCTCTCTGAAAGGTTTCTTCAGCTGTGTGTATATTAATGTTTTGAGGAATCTGCAAGTGTGTTCAACTATACTTTGCTGGTTAAATTGTGTGGTGGCTTGTATATTTAAAAAAAAATGCCACTGTCTAGGATGTACCATGGCCACTGGCTCCTTCTCTTGCAGCTGCTATCGCCAGCTGATCCTGGACGCTGCTTCTTTCCCTGCCCTGGGGGAGGCCCAGCAAAGAAGCGAGAGCTGGGCTGGGGAGGAGAAGGCAGGAGGGAGCGTTCCTGAGCACAGACCTTATTTCTCTGCCTGATTATCTTTGGTGTTAAAACCCATGGTGGTCAGTTTGTGAGAGATCTTGTTTTTTATGCCTGTCTTGACCAGCACTGGCTGGTTAATGGTGTCTTAAATGATCTGGATTAATTAACGTTGTTGCAGTGGCATCCCAATAATTTGCAAATCCTTTTGTTTGATTTCAGCAGGGAGAAAACTATTGTTGCTTTAGCTGAGGGATCATTTTTTGTTGACTCCAGCACTAGATTGAACACGATGATTTTTTGTTATAGAGCACCCAATCCCCAGTTAATATCTTGTTTTCTTTGGTGTATTTATGAAGTAAAATCTGTTGTTCTGATGATTTTGAATGACCCTAAGAAAGACAGAGAAAGGTATTTTGGAGCTCTCATGTAGCAATACAGGCTGAAGTGAAGGGTGATGGGTCAGGAGACAAGGCTGCAACAGGTCAGGTAGATTAAGTCAAGATCAGCACATTCAGAGGTGGGAGTATTGACTGGTCCCAAGCACAGGGTTCATACAGGCTTTTTTCTTCTCCCAACTCTTCAGCTGTGAGCTTTCTCAATTTTCTGCTTTCAAGGTATTTTTCTGAGGAGCGAAGCTTGTGAAGTGCATGGCATCGTCCTTAGTGACAGTGACAACTGCAGGGGCAGCTTCAGAGCTCACACGTGCTGACGGACCAGCCAGTGCACTGTAAATGTGCTGACTGGAAAACCGGCTGCTCCCCGTGTGTTACAGCTATGCAGTATACAAGATAGATAGTTTGTGCAAGTACAAAAGGCCTTTCCCTCTGTAGAGCACTGATTCAGTGCCCTCATTCTCACTTAACTGCCGGCTTTCAGGAAGGTTACAAGAACTTGCCTATATTTGAGACATTTGCATGTCTCTTAAATTTGGTGGCGGTTGTTCAAGATTGTGGAGTATTAGGGACCTGATCATGCAAACACATATACTCCTTGGAAAAACAGACTGAACAGATTACCACTGAAAGGAACGGAGTTAACTTGAACAAATACTCTAGGCTACACGTGGTGCATGGCACAGATGTAATGACTCATATGCCATTTCTGTTTTCTTTCAGGTTGTGCCAAGGAATAAGCCAAGAAAAAGCTTTTTGTATCCTAGCATGGCAAATGAAGAAGATGATCCAATTATACAAGAGGTAAAATTGCATTGTGGCAGCAGTGATTGTACATGAGGGGTTTTTTATGTTGTTATTCTAGTTCCCAGTGTTCTTACATTGCTGAAACAATATGTGGTCAACATCTGTGGTTGTCTTATAACTGACATCTGGCTCTGTGCAAGGAAATATGTTGTACGGGCCGAATATATGGCTCATGGTGTATTTTGCCAAAATAACAGTGTCCATGTTGGCAGATTCCGCTTAGGTTTTTCACCCTTTGTAGTCTTTCCATGTCAGAAAAGGAATACAGGTGAGAACTTTGTTCTGCCTCTGTATCTCCGGTGACTCCATCTCATGTCTCTGAGACCTGTAAAAATTGGAATGACTTTGATGAGTTATTATCTGTTAAATGTGAAGCTAAAATTTTTCATGTCTTCTGCTAAAACAAGCAGTTGTGCTCTGATTCTGGTCTTCTTCAAAGAACTGCTGTGTCCCAAAGAGTAGCCACAGTATCCTGTTTGCTTTGTGTCTGAATTTACACACCAGAAGTACAAGGAAGGGCAAGCTCATAGGAAGGAGGAAAGCCATAAGAAAAGGGGTAGGAACTGTGAGGAATGTATTTAAATGTATGCAAAAAGGCAGCTTCTGTATGTGATATTCATAAAACATCTGTGGATTTTCGGTGCTGGTGGCAAAATGGTATTGAATTAGATTTTGGATGTGGGTGTCTCTTGTCTAATTTAGAAAGATTTTATGACAAAATACTCGTAATTAATTTATTTTCAGTCATACTGCCAAAGAGAGAACTTCTTCCCCTTTCTTTAATTGTGATAACAGATTCACTTCAGCCCCTCAAAAATTTTTCATCTTTCATTTCAGTTTTGTTTGTCAAGTTTCCTTAGAAAGAAAAAAACACAGCTAGAGCCACTGTCTGCTGCATTATCATAGTGGGGGGGTTGCCTGTTTTTTTAAAAAAGGCTAACTGCAGATATTCATGTCAAAATCAGCAGAGAGGAGACCTTTGACAAGAGAGTCACAAATGTGTTTTATGTTAGAGTTTGTAATGAAAAGCTAAAATTTCCTGTATTTGAGCTCTAGGGTTTGTAGTTTTGTCTGAGGCTCCATCAATTACAGTTGGTGTCTGATGAAAGTAATTTGTTTTGCTTTCTAGATTGACGTGTTCCTGGCCAGAAGTCTACTGGAGAAGCTGTATCTGTTTCAGGTATTTCAGTTAACTTTTATGCGGTGATAGTTTGTGTAAAACTAATTCAGAGCAGTAACTTTCCTTACTGCTTCAGCATGCCAAGATCTGGGATATGGGCAAGTCTGTTTGGGTCTCAGTCAGTTCAAACATTTAGTATTAAATCATTGCCAAGAGAGGGTTGGTCATTTATGGCACAGACTTGTCATTAAACCACTGCCTTGAACCACCCTAAGGGCGTGCTTTTAGTAGATGGTGTCTTTTTATCATGGTTTGGACAAATCTTCAGTCTCTAGGCCATCTTCTGTCATCACTGATTTCTGCCGTGAAGAAGGTTGTGTTGTGACAAAGGCTTGGCGGGAAAGCAACAGGCTTTTAGGTCATACTCCCAAATCCCCTGATGACTCACAAATCAGTCACGTTATTTCTTTTCTTGATGTCTTGTATCCATCTGGCAAGTGGATCTACATGTGTGGGGAGAGGGAAGATTGAGTTCATTTCTGTGAAATTCTTTGATCTTTAAATGAGGAGGATTTTATAAAATGGATTTGTTTTCCAGTATCCTATTCGTCCAGCATCCATGACATACGATGATGTTACACATTTATCAGCGAAGATAAAACCAAAGCAGCAAAAGGTTGGTCATCATTTGAGTCCAGTCTGTAAGAGTTGTTTAATGTTGGGTAGAATGTACTTAAGAAAAGTGTATTGTGCTATTAAGTTGTTAAAACTGTGCAACTACTTGCAGGAGCAGATCTCTGTGCTTGGAGGTATGGGGGAGTCTTTCATTGTGTCTGTAAAGTAGAAGTTAGAATAAGAGTAGTTTATAAAGCAGAGGAATTAAAGTCATGATAGAAAAGTCATTCTTTTAATATAAAATAGAGTCACTCAGGGAAACGTAGATACTGGTACTAATTCAGTCTGTAGGTGCTTGTGCTAATATAGCTTGATTTAAAAGGCCTTTACAGCATTCAGAAAAGCTGAGCTTTGGAAGCGTGCTCTGTCTGTCAGTGTCTGTGCAGCTCTTGATTTCTCTCTTGCCCGGCTGTGAATCATCTGCAGTCCTTTTGAAATCAGTGAGGATGTACAGGTAGTGAAAGTGTAGCCCGAGCCAGAATGATTACACTTGCTTGTAAAGGTACCCGAAAACCATGGCTATGATTTTTAAATGCCTTATATAAAAAACGCAGAAATAAATGTCTGTAATATTAGCGTTTTGTTCTGGGAAGTGGTTAGGAGAACGCTTGTGTAAACTTTGGAGTTAGGATTCATGTTGTGTTCAGGAAGTCTTCTGTTAAAATTAGCAAATATTTGCATTGTAAGCCCTGTGTAGGCTTGTAAATCTGCTGTCTCATCCAGGGACTTGTAACTAGTTCAGTTTACGAGTAATATAAAGGGGAAGAAAAAATGAGGCAACAGCTGTGATATGCAAATTTATGAAGGCTTTGGCACACCTGAGGAAGAATATATACTGTATGGTTACAGTATATAAAGAGATATGTCATGCAAGAAAACACTTATTTTTAACATTAGTCTGAAGTATAAAGTTTGAGGTGGGCAATAGTTCTCCTTGAAAGTAAAAGCCTGGAGCTTGTTTCTCTAATTCGACCAGTGTAAATCAGGAATAACCAGAAAGTCAGTGGTAAGTGCTGCAGTCTCAAACTTACCAGCACCAAGGCCTTTGACTCTAGAGAGGACGTAGTTATGTTACACTGCTTGGTACTCAAACTAGAAAGAAATGTACCTTAAGTTTGAGAGATTCTGAATGGATCCTCAGTGTCGGGGAGGCTGGAAGGATATTGCTTGTGCACTTGATGTGTACTGGTAGGTAAACTAGACTCATAGTGTAGTGGAAGGTATCCAGCAAAGTGAAGGTGTTTTTCGGGGCTTCCTAAAGAACTCTTGTTTCTCTGCTCTTGTTCCTTTACATGGGAGTTTGTATATCTCCAGCCTATTGTGAAAAGGTCCGCATCCTACAAAAACCCCATATACATGCTCAAGTTTATGCTTGAGATTGGTCCTGTGGGTTGGAATCATGCTGCTTGTGGATGTAGATTTGCTGTAAACCTATGGAAATGTTAGCAAGTGTGAGACTGAATTTTAATTTATATATTTGTGCCTTCTACCATGGTAATTCGCTGTCTTTCGTATTATTTAGGTTGAACTTGAAATGGCCATTGATACTCTGAATCCTAACTACTGTCGCAGCAAAGGAGAACAGATTGCTCTCAACGTAGACGGCACATGTACAGATGAATCAAGCACCTATTCCTCGTAGGTGTCCTTTTTGCCCTCATTTCCTTTTTGTGGTGAGCATAGATATAGGTATGTCCACCAGGGAACGGTGAGAACAAGTGGCTGTACAGTCTTAGGGGTTGCTTTGGACACATATAGCAAGAATTCTTGGAGGTAACCTATGTTTTTTGGTGTTGTTCATGAATTCTGAGTTGCAAACAGAAAGATGAGTATATATATTTGCTGCAGTTGTTGCTAGTCCGAGAATTGGTGCTTTCAGACCTTTAATGCCACATGGCCTGTAGAATACAATCTCACAGCATTCATCTGTCTGCAGGAAGCTGATGGACAAGCAAACTTTCTGCTCTTCGCAAGCTGCGAGTAATGTTTCCCGCTATGCAGCTGCTGTCTATAAAAAAGGTAAGTTTCTTTTGCAGACCCCTCACATCAGTGAATCATGCTTTTTCAAAGTTAAAATAAGACCAGTTCTTTTTTTTTCTAGCCTCAATTTTAATTGACTGATGCGTCTTTAGAGAAAGGAAGATTTTTCCTTATCAATGCCCTCAGAGTGCTTGACAAGGTCTAGCAAAATTGTAAATATTATATCTGAACACTGTGGGTTTGTAAATGCCTCCAGGATCTTAACAGTGCATGATGGCGTGAAATAATACACATTTGTAGCATAAATTTATCATTGTTATTTATATTACTATCTCCAGCTAATTGTGTCTGTCTCATTTTCATGTTCAAATCTTTTGCCCCTCTCTTGCCTTCTAATGCCATCACAGAGTTTTTATCTGAGGATCATTTGAGATGAAAATATGTAGGTTGTTTTCAGGAATAACCATTTTACTGAGAGTCTCCTGAACTCTAGGTCAGGTCTGAGCCAGAATGTGGCTCTCTACAAGATCTGGTTTCAACACAGAAAGGACAGTAACAAAAATAGGTCTTGGTCTTTCATACTCCTGCGAAATCCTGCACACTGGCTGAATTTTTCATTTCAATCCCGTTTTACTGTATTAAATATTTATGTTCAATTGAAGCTGCGCCTTTACAGAGCTAGAGAGGTAATGAAAAGTGCTGTCCTAGCGCAGTGGAAAAAATGATTTTAACCAACGTTAGTTCTCTTTTTCAGGTGAACTTCACCTGACTCCACTACATGGAATTCTTCAGCTGAGGCCAAGCTTCACCTACTTGGACAAGGCTGATGCAAAACACAGAGAAAGAGAAGCTGCTAATGAAGGTAAATGCTCCATAAGTTGTGTTTTCTTTTAGGAGCTGAGATACAAGTTCTCTCTATAATTCTACTGATAAGAGTCATTCTATTCTGAAGTTGTTTATTTTGACAACATATTGATTATAAGGCTATTTCTCAGATTGTTTCACTGACCTTATTTTCAATGTTGCTGCATAAATGCTTTTGTGGGAATAGTGTGAGGGATTGGGAGTGGGGTGGGAGGTGGTGGGTTGTGCCAAAGGGCAGCAGTAAGGAAAGTGTCCCCCCTGCCACTGCGAAGTTGCACTGCAGAGGTTATGGGTGCAGTATCTCCTGTCACAGCAGCAGTGTGGTGCTGTCATACATTGCATAGTTTGGCAAGCTGGGACTGAACTCACTTTTTTAGTTCTTGGTACCATTTTCTTCCTGCATGGATCCCCAGACAGTTAAAGTTTGGGCTTTGGCTCTTTTACTGCACTACTGTGTTTATTCTGTTTTATTTTTTTGGCAGGTGGTGATTCATCCCAGGATGAAGCTGAAGATGATGTTAAGCAAATTACTGTATGTCCAAGTTTCCTTTTTATAGTAGTTCAGGCAACAGTTCACAAGAAAGCATAACAGTTCACAGCCAAATAAAAGGACAGGAAACCTCAGCTAGTTCTGCTGACCCTGTGCTTGGCAGGGGGAAGCAGGATGGACTTGCACTTGTTGTACAAGCATAAAAATGGCACTCACAACAAGGAGTGATTCATTTGAGCTGGGGCCCCTAGCTGATGTACCAAACAAATCATGCACATGTTTTGTTTTGGGGATTTGGGGGCTGTATTTAATGATCCCCAAATCTTCTAGGTAAGATTCTCCCGCCCTGAGACCGAACAAGCTCGTCAAAGACGCGTTCAGTCCTATGAGTTCCTGCAGAAGAGACAAGCAGAAGAGCACTGGGTTCATCTACATTATTATGGCTTAAAGGTAAGTGTGTGCTGGCTGCTGAAGAGGCTGTCTGGGCCTGAAGGTTCAACCAAGTCTAGAACTGTTTCTAAATCTGAGCCCGTGAGAGTCAGGGAATCATCAAAAGCTAATGAACAAAAGTAGGTCTGCAGGCTTGAACAGAGCCTGCAGTGCTCTGTAGCTCCTCTACTGGATAACGCTGTGGGATCTCCACACTGGAAGAGGTTTAAAACTGAGAGCTGGACAAACAAGAAGGGAGGTCTGAGTACAAGAATCACTTGGGTCTTGGAATATGAACTGGACTTTGTGAAAGACTTGGTGAACTCAGTCTGTTGGGTGTCAGAAATCCTGTTTGTCTGACCCACATGCATGCATGTCAGGAGATTTTTAAGTCATAGCAACAGAAACGTTTCCACATCCCATGAGCGTTATTCAGGAAAGTGAAAATAGAACATCAGTTAGTGATGTGGAATGCTTGAATGGTGCAGTAATGACAGGGTGGTCACAGTCTGGAATGAAGAATCCAGCTCTCTGGCATTTTGTATGTTTTCAGGATGTGGTAGTGACTCTTGGTTTTCTCTGTATCTCCAGGATAGCCGTTCTGAACATGAGCGCCAGTATTTATTTAGTCAAGGTCACGGCCTTGCTGAAAACACGGAATTAATTAAATCTCCCAGGTAATGGTTGGTGGTTTCCTACAGAAATTGTAGTCATTTGTTGGGATTGTTTTCTGAGTAATAAGTAAGTGTATTGTTTAAAAGTCCGATCTTTGATAATTCTATACATGATAAAAATGGAATTGTTTAAAAAATACAGAAACAAGCTAGCCTTCAACTTATTCAGATTTCTTTCTTTGTTTCCCTGTACTGTGAGATGAAAATTAGTTGTTCTCACTTGGGTTTGTAGCCTCTCGTACGTTATCACAACCCTGCATTATTTGGGCTGTGAATACTGTAAAGGAAAGCTAAAATAAAAGCTCCTTGTGGTTAAAATAAATTCAAACTCTGAAGCCAGTAACTTCTGTGGTTAGCAAATCTTAGAAAACTTTATTTTGTGATTTGTGAGAGACAGCTGAAACCACTTGAAACTTGTTTGGCTTTGTTTCTTGCTGACTGCAGCTGTACAGGAATCTTCCCATGATCCAGTCAGTACTAGCGCTTTGCCGTAATCTGATAGAACCATGGCCCAAGTAATAGGAAAATAGCAACTCTCTCTCTGTTTAATGGTGTGGGTGTGTTTTGTCTTAACATTTAACATCTCAGTGGAAGAGTGCTAGGTGTTCTGAGAAGTCTTTTGGATTCTTTCCTCACAGACACTAATAATTACATGGGTGGAAAAGACTTTTTGCTTGTTGCTGGCCTGATTCTGTGTCTACAGGACCTCACGTGGCTTCTCTTACTGCTGTGGCAGAGCACCTGTGTTTAATGTATTTACTCTTGCAATTCCACTGGACACTTCTGATGTACAGAAGAGCTGGGATTCTGGCTCACATTTGTTTCACACCTTCTCTTCAGGCACATGAATGTCAGTAGCGTTTTCTAGTGCTGAGTTCACAGAGGAAAGTGAGAGAGGAAAGGGGAGACCTTTCTTTTCAGGCTAATGTTTGTTTTTTCAACTCACACAAGTAGGGTTGCTCTAAGCAAGAAATAACTGTACTTAAGCCTGGGAAGTCCCAAGACAAGCATTAAGGACGTGTTTTCTTTTCTTATAGTGAATATTTAATGATGCTGATGCCTCCAAGCGTAGCGGAAGAGAAGTAAGTACTTGTACAGAATGTTTGAAGTCCAGATAGGCTGGATGCTCTTTTTCATGGGCTGCAACTCTGCTTGTTTATCTGCAGTGACAAACCAATGGCTCCAAGCAACGTGCTTTCCATGGCCCAGCTGAGGACTTTACCCCTCGCTGATCAGATTAAGATCCTGATGAAGAACGGTTTGTAGTTTTTTTAATAACACTTGCACTTCGCTCTGTGACTTCTAATTGCTTCAGATAAGGGACCTTTCCTAGGAGTACCAGTCCTGTCACCCCACCAGGTGGAGTCTGGCTCTCTGATTCTGTGGAGAATCCAAATCTTGAGCCTTTCCTTAAGAAGACCTGCTGTGCAGGCAAGAGCAGTAACAGCAGACGTGACTGCTGCTCTGAATGTTTGCAGTCAATTTACTCTTAAAATAATTCCTAATCTGATGGTAGCTTCCTGGATACATGTATTGCAGCAGGTATCTCCTAGAATGTGGGGTCTGAGTGTGAATTACAAGTTGAAGGTTAATGCAGCAAGCTGCACTTCAGCATCTTCTGGGAAGTTTTCAGTAATACCCACTTTATGAGTGTCATCTGGGGTTTTTATTTTGTCTATTCAGAGTTACTATCTGATAAGAGCAAAATCCTGAGGACTTTGCCTCAGGAGCTTCCTGTCTTGTCAGGTGTCTCTGTTTCCAAATATTGCCAAAGGCATAGATTTGTTTTTTATTTTTTTTAATGTGTTAATTTGGGACCAGTTAAGATAATCAACTTTAATGCAGCACTAGCAGATATTTTTAGAACAGATGCTGGACTGTAGTGCAAGGGGGGTACTTAGAACTTAGGTTTTGGATTTTTTTCCAAGATATATCTTTGACCATGAACTTCCTTATAAATCATATTATCCTAGATTTATAAATCTATCTCTCTATCATGTGCTCTGAAGAAACCCTCAATTTGGTGTGTATTTTGCCTTTCAGTGAAGGTCATGCCATTTGCAAATCTGATGAGTTTGCTGGGCTCTGGGACTGACTCTACGGCAGTTCTGCGCTGTATACAGCAGGTGGCAATGCTGGTCCAGGGAAACTGGGTGGTGAAGAGGTATGGCTCCTCTTTGTTACTGGAATATGATTTTCTGCTTTAAGGAGAGGATCAGAACAATGGATTTTATATACTAATCTTCCTTGTGTCCCAAAGTGGCCATGTTCTTAGCTCACAGCACTGTAAAACCTTGATTTAATGTTTGGTGCTTTTTTAATGCAGTCAGATATTCAAAATTCAAAGGGCTGATGTTAAGGGATAATACCTTAATACCTACCCCAGCTAGACTTATGGCTAAGGAGTGATGTAATCTGTTGTTTGCATTTGAGTTATGTCAGATTTTTGATGTTGTCTTCACTCAGGTTCTTTTGTAAGAGGACTCCCAAATTCTTCCAGAGATCAGTGTCAAATATAAACACAGAAAATGAAACCAATGTCAGCTATAATATTTCTTAGCTGAATTCAGTCAAAGAAAGATCTTTGTGCAGTCACCTTGCTCTTCATCAGCGGATGCTGCTCTTGCCAGCTGCAAGCTACCCTCTAGAAGGCATTGCCCACTTAGTAGATCAAGTGTGGGGTACTGAGTGTACCCCATGAAATGGATTCTGTATCATCCTCCTGTTTATTAGGATGAAGGATACCACTGGGAATTGCAGTCTAAAGTGCAGTATGTTTTGGGTTTGTTTGTTTGTTTTTTCCTGGGTGAAGCACTACATGTGGAGAGTGATGGTCTCTGGGGTATCTCTCTATGTTAAGATGAGTGGCACCAGCTACCAGTGCAGGTCGGTTACCAGGATATATTTCAGCTGTTGTGATACAGACCTGGATTAATAACGTGAACAGTTTTTACAGCAGTTTTATGCTGTCCATCCAGCCATTCCAGAAAGAAGCTGGAAGCAAGTTGAAAGACAGTGTATTAGCATTCAGGTTGGGTTTATGTTCTAGCTGTGTGCATCTCTGGTAGGTGTGGTGTGTTTGGGAAGGTTGGGAACAGTGCAGCATGTGCACACATCAGAGCTTTAAATGGAGGGGGGACCTATTTATTTGGCCTGGGTAGAATCAAGATCTTGAACCTGGGTTGCCCTGAGGCTTTGGAGGGCATGCTAACCAGTGTCAGCCAGTTGGTCTTGCAAGCAGACAAAGACACAGCGTAGAGTTGGTCTCAAGGCTGTTTGGTTTGAGCTTGACATTCTGTACTATTGTTCTCTTAAGCCTTTGATTCCTGGGAAGGAAATAAAAAACCCTTATGCCCATACATCAGCATTTTGGCTAAATGCCGCCTTCAAGGCTGTGTACCAGGTTGGCCTAAGCATTTCTTAGGATCACCCTGGTCTTGTTTACACCAGTCCAAGAGAGAATAGGCTTTGCAAGCTGTTCTTGCTTTGTTAGCAAAGCTTGTACCTGTGTTGCACGCATCTGCTAGCCACAAGGCTGTGCTTTGCAGGTATAAGCCTTTTTGCACTAGTGTAATTGCAGTGGTGTAATTACACTGATATTAATTCCTTTAATGAAAACCATGCTTTGGATAAAGGTGTAATTTAACTGCAGAACAGGGAGGACATGTTTGTTATGTGGATCGTTACCAATGCAGTTCTTCTGGAGTACCTAGTAACTAATCCGTTTTCCTTTTTAATTAACAGTGATGTCCTCTACCCAAAAGATACTTCTAGTCCGCATAGTGGAGTCCCTGCAGAAGTGCTCTGTAGAGGGAGAGACTTTGTTGTAAGTATTAAAGTATGTGTTGTTTTTAAAGGAAAACGCAGGTGAAGTTTGCCTGAGAGGCCATGGCATTGCAAAACTCTGCTGCTCTCCTGCAATAAGGTGTTTCCCCCGAAGAAATTATTTGTCCTTTAATCCTGAAGGTGGTGTTTCAAGTGTGTCATGGGAGGGTTGGTGTCGACTGACATTGTGGCTGGCTGGCAGGTTCAGATCATCTGTCATTAACAGTATTCATCCCTTTCTAACACATGCTGTAGAGCCACTATCGTGTTGCCGCCACATTGTGGGGCTTACAGAAAACCCAGGACTGAATAACAAAGTGCTTGTTTTTCCAGATATATTTCTGTGGGCTCAGGACCGTGAGGGCAGGTTGGGTAAGCCTTGTGCTTCCTGAGCACGCACTGTTGATATTTGAAAAGGACTTTATTCCCCAGAGCTGCTAATCAGTGAAAGGACTTTGTTCCCAGGCACCTTTTGTGAGCAGTAGCTGCACATGGAAGTCAAAATGAATACTGGTCTTGTAAACACAGACGTGGCCACAGCAAAAAAGGAACAACCTCTGCATTGTGTTTATTTTCACTAACCATGGAAGGAATTTAGTTCCTAAGTGGTTCCTAAGTTCATATTCAGTTTATGGCTTCTACCTCATCAAAGAGAAGCTGATGAGTGCATTGCTTTCTCTTTTTTCAGTCAGACTTGAATGTTCCGCTTGTTTGCAAAGTTTGTTTGTGGTATTTAGGTCTTAATAGGAGCATGGTGTGCAAGAGACTTTAAGGGTATTACAGTACTAGTGTAAGATAAAAGTGATGGTGATTGAAACTGACTTTTTATGGTGTCTTGATGTCTGCCCAAGACATCTGCCATATGGAGACTTGGATTCAGGTGTGACCCAGTGACATAAGTCTTCAGGACACAACAGATTAGGTGACAGGTCATGTATAAAGTCCTAGGGACCAGAAGTTACGCTCAGTGAAGTAAGCAGTAGTGTTTTAGCGATTAAGATGTAAAGAGAAATTATTTTCATTTGAACTCTGTCAGATATACCTTGCATGAGAAATGGATCTGTGTTCATCCCAAAGACAAGTAATTTGCTGATTAGCTCTACAACAGAGAAAAAGTTAAAATTTTAGAAAATAGAAAGCATCAGTATTTCTGGCTTTTAGACAAAGTGAAATGTCTGGTTATAAGGCTCAGAAATAGTATGTAATGCTGTATTGCATCTGTGGAGAAAATGTGTTCTAGCTTAAAAAGTGAACTTTATTTCCCTGTATATATTTGTGTAAGGTAATTAATAAGGTTAAAAAAATATTTATGGCCAGTAGTGACTTTTAGTGTCCACCTGTTCCATACTGTACTTTGGGGAGGAGGAAACGTACTTTGTGTCTTTTCGGAAAGCTTCTGTTTTTTCCTCACATAATGAACTCAGAGGACCTGAGTACCAGGGGCTCTGATTGAGGGCAAAGGGCCTAATGAGAAACAGCTGCCTCAGAACGGTGTGCAGGGCGAGTTGGCAGATCTGCCTCCTCTGGACAGCAGCTTCTTGTGCTTTCAAACAGAAAAGCCCTGTGCCCTAAAGCAAGCGTGGTGGTTATGTGTGTTTGTGGGCAGAGAGAGGGATGCATAGACAATGTCGTGGGGCAGGAAGAAATTGGCAGTAATGAGATTTTGTATTCTTCACAACATTATTCACACAAATACTAGAAGAGGTTGTAGTCTATTTAGGAAGAAATCAGTGGTCATGTTCAGCGTTCTGCTCAAGTCCTCGTGTGTCCCTGTCAGCCCATCTCGGCCTCTCAGGGTGTCAGACCTGCGGAGCTGCTCTGCAGAGCCCCCAGCTTTTGCTTTACCTGGGGACAAGTGTGTGAGTGAGCAGCCATCCCAGCGTAAGTGTCGGTGGCCACGATGTGCATTGAAGAAGGGGACAGGCACTTCCTGGGGTCTGTGTCCTGCAGAAAAGCAACAGTCAGCAGCCTTTACAGGGCTCTGCATTAGCAGAAGTGGATGAGGAGTTTCTTTAAGATGATGAGTCTCAACATCACTGCAGTTTGAGTTAAGAGAGTCTTCATAGCTTTTGTAGTCACAGGTTTCATGAAGGCAAACCACGCACTCTCAAAGCTTTTGATACTGTGTTCATGGCTGTTTGAGGCCAGAAAGTGTTTTCTTGCTACCTGGCTGAGAATCACCTACTTGAAAGGAAGGGGGTTTCCATTTTTCTGGTAACATCATTGAACAGGGTCAGTACAACTTCAGTAAAGCAACTGCCTAATACAGTTATTAGGTTTTTTCCCTTTGTTCCATTCCTAGATGTGGAAGTTCACACAGGACCGCTGGGTTGTGAGAAAGGAAGTGGCAGCAGTTACAAAAGTGAGTGATATATTTTTTTTCTTTTCCCCCTCCCTAAATCAGCAGCTGGTGGTAAGTGTTGGACATTGTCTGCAGGTCAGTAGTGGATGCTGCTTCAAGCCTTTTCTCAGGTTCACAGCATCTGCATTACTGCTGATTTGCAGTGTTGCTCACCAGGCATGCCTTCCCTGTGGAGCAGCTGTAGATACGTACCCTTTTTAGAAACATTTCAAGCATCTCCCACAGTTACACAACTGCACAGGATGTGACTGTCCTTGTAGGTGAGCCACCGGAATGCATCTTGGCCTCTCATCTCTTTCAGTGGAAAGCCAGACACAATTTGAATTAAGCTGACCAACTGAGTGCTTGTGCAGTCCACGCTAGCTACTCTGCTTTAGGTGTGTTATAAAAGAGCAACTCTTCTGTTGGTATTTGCCAGTTATTGATATCGAATAAAAGCTTTAAAGCAAGTCAGGCACCTGAGTATTCTGCTAAAACTGGCAAATGAATGAGAAACATTAAGTAAAGAGGACAATCCTTCTTCAAAATGCAGTAAAATGATGAAACACGAGTCAATTTATGCACAGACTGTGTATTTTTGAATGTAAGATCCACTACTACTTAAAAGCTGTGCGTGTGTAGGTGCAGCATGTCTGACCTGCAGCTCTAAAATAAGATTAACTTTGTAGAATATGCTTCTCTTCACAACAGTCTTTTAATCTCCATTTGGAAACTCCCTTTTCTTCACAAAACATGCTGTTAGCTATTTGACTTTGAGGTGATTAATCACCACTGCTCTCTGAAGTCCTGTGTTTTTAACATTGTGTGAAAGTGTTGGTGCTGCAGAGAAGGGTGAGTGTCTCTGACTTAGCTGGGTGTGCCTTCATGGACGTGGCCCATATACACCAAATTGGTCCAGCTCGTCTTGTCTCATGGAACGATGCCCGTTGCTCGTGCCTGCGTATGTCCTATGTAAATTGACTTCCATATTTTTTGTGCTTTTTCTTTTAGCTTTGCCCAGAAGATGTGAAAGACTTCCTAGAGCACATGTCTGTGGCAAGAATAAACAAAGGTTGGGAGTTCATGCTCCCTTATGATGAAGATTTTGTGAAGAAGCATCCAGATATAGTTCAGAGGCAACATATGCTGTGGATGGGCATTCAGGCCAAGTAAATGACTTATCTTATTTGGGGGAATAAGCTAAAACCAGAGAACTATCTAATACAAAATTTCCATAGACATTGATAGATAATTTGATGTGTATTGCCTCAGAGGTTTCCCCCTCACAGTCACTGGGCAGTGGTGTGGTGGGGGTGTCACTGCATCATTCAGGCCATTCCTGTTCTTGCCTCCCTGGAGAAACTGAGTTTTCTAGCTAGTGGCTAAAGCTGGCGTGGCTGCATGCAGGCATAACAACTGAAACTGTCCTGGTATATTTTATCTTTGTCTTTCAGATTAGAAAAGGTCTATAATTTCGTAAAGGAACATTTGACACCAAAGAAACAAGAGGCACAATCAGGTAAATGGAATTGTGCTTGGATCATCTTGAAGCACATGCATCCTTCTGTATTCCTGGGCGATTTGGAGTTCCTCTCTGGTGTTTTGAATGTGTTGGGGACTGATCTTGTTTAATATTTTTCCTTTCTTGTGATTTCCACTGGATTGTTTGAGCCAGATTTTGGTCTGTACTAACATCAGTGATGTTGAGGTGACACAAGCTTATTGTAGCACCCTTGTAGCAGAGCAGAGAGGATTCCTTGGCGCTGGGGACTTGCTATTTGATAGTATAAAATCTGATGGTTCTTTTAATCCAGTACTTCATTTGAGCCATCTTGTGTGGTGTAAGGGTGTAGGCAGCTCCTGAAGAGAGGACAGGACCAGTGCACAGGTAATTCTGACCTCTCTGTTTGCAAGCTAACCTGGATGAGGTGACTATTTTTTTTTGTTTCCCCTCATTTGCACTGTGCTCTCTGCGCCGTGGTTGAGGGCTGAGCAATTAACGAAGAATGTGTTTGGCTGGGGGCTGTAAGGAGGTGTGAAGCTGTCTCTATTTGACATCCTTCTCCACCATGATGCTAATGAGAATATTAAAGTGGCTGCTCTATAATCCTAGACAATCGTGAAAACTTGAGATTCCAGAGATTTTTAACTAGGCATGTGGCTCATTGCCAGGCACGAGAGCCAATGAAGAATACAAGCAAAAGTGACAAACAAGGATATGAATCCATTTCAATACCCTGTGTCCATTTCAATACCCTGCTTGGAAGGATTAAGTGTTGAGTTATTTGGAGAGGATTAGCAAACCCGACAGCAGAGAAGATAACAGTGTGTGTGCTGTGCGTGCTTTTGCCTTAAACACAGCGCTCCGTCCTTTGGCATTGCGACTGGGTTTGTCTGCTGCCAACATGCCTTTTTGTTTCACCTTTGGGTAGCTGGTGTGGAACGGACACAGGGGAAGAGGTGCAGGTTTCCCTGGGAAAAGACTCCCTCCTGTCCCTTGCTCCTCATTACTGGATAGTAATAGTAAGAAGAGGGTCTCAGACTTTCATGCTGTGTACATTATGCTAAAATGGTGTTCAGGTTCACTGTTAACACCTTCACTGTCCTCACTCTGCCTATAGGATGTCCTTGTGATGGCTCTGGCAGTTGCTGCAGCAGTCCCCACCAGCCACTAGGTACTCTTAAAATATAAGGTTGTTGGGTAAAGAAGCATTTGGATCACAAGTAGAGAGGTATAAGCAGTCTGTATTCTGGTTTCCTGATTTGCAGAAAAGGCCCTAGTGATTGAACGGGTGCACTTTGTCTTTGCTTCAGGTTCCTTGACTGGAACACCCTTCCCCAAGCATCTGGCTTACAACAGTCAGCATGTTAAAAAAAAGACACACACTGAAAAAGTCAGTAAAAAACCAAAAGTAAAATCTAATCAACAAACTGGGTTTATGCCTTGGATTTCACAAGCAGATGATGTTTGCTGGTTTTATTTCACTATGAGCTCATAAAGAAGCATTGTGCAAGACTGGAGCTCTGATTGTGGTGAGATTTATGGTATCTTTTTTTTCATACTAGCTCATGCGTTGCTGGTTTCTGGGGAGCAAAGGGTCAACATGGCTAAAGCAAAAGTAAAGCAGAACTATGGGCAGCTGGAGAAGGAGTTCCAGAAGCAGAAGGCAGAGATGAAATCAAATGACACCTCAGCCAAGATAGATGTTTCCAATATCCACATTAAAGAGGAGCCTGTGAGTGATGAGGAGCCAATGGATACCTCGGCTTACGAGGGTATGAACAACGGCATTGTCAACGGCCTCCACGCAGAGGACTCCACGGACTCTTTAAACGGCCACTTGCCTGGAGGCTGCATTGACCGGGTAGCCCAAGAACTGAAGGCATTTGTGTCGTCAACGTTTAGGAAACAGTTTGTACTCACCCTGAGTGAGCTTAAACGGTTATTTAATCTTCACTTGGCCAGTCTTCCTCCGGGACATACGTTGTTCAGTGGCATTTCGGACAAAATGTTACAGGACATGGTGCTGGACACTGGCTGCAAACAGATTTTGGTGCCTGTAAGTAGGTTTTTTTTCTTGGTGTACTTTGGGGAGGAGAGATGTGTTTAAACATCTGAGCGGTAAGATGTTTATGTCCTGTGCTGCTGGACTGGAAGAACAGATGTGCTCTGGGTGACTCTCCAGTGTGGGACACGTTGAAGCTGCTGGGGGTTTGGCTGGCCCCCTGTTTCTGGCAGGTCCTGAGCTCAGCTCTGTGCTCTGCGGTGCGCTGTGTAGCTTCCTTGCATTTGGGGCTCTGTTTGCACGTCCAGGCTGTTGGGCTGCAGTGACTCACTGTCCCAGCTTGCTCCTGTTAACGTGATCTAAGGCAGTCCCAGCTTCCCACCAGCTCTCCTGGTTGCACAAGCTCCTTGTTTCAGGGACAGGGACGCAGTGGGGGGAGGAAAGGTGGCATTGCCTGCCTGGGAGCCGCAAGGCACACCCAGCAGAACCCTCTGGGAAGCAACAAACCATATCTGTGGCAGCTTTCTTGGGTCAGTCCTGTTCCTCCTAGACTGTGCAGGGGGTGTCTTTGTTTTGGAAATGAAAGGTGTGATTGCGTGAGACACAACCAGGTTTGTGTGACAGTAGATTGCTCGGGAAAGGAAAAGGAATTTGGCATCATGGGAAAGAGCCTAAAAGGAAATTAATTTTACAAGACATCTGGCCGTGCTGATTGGGCTGCAACCAGACAAAGCTTGGGAGTCAGCTGCCTTTGGGGAGAGAGGAAGACGTGCAAACTGCTCGGAAGAGGAGGAAGCAGGCAGGCTGACGAGAGAGAGAGCCTGCAGCATGGGAGCTGAAACCCAGCTGGGGAACAAGGGTTATACGAGGGGGCAGAAAGAACATGTTCAGTCGTGTGCAAAGTACATGTTGTGGCACCTAGGAGCTGAGTAACAGACTGGAAATGCCACTAGGGAGACCACCAATTTCAGTGCTTTCTGCTTTCTCTCTTGACAGCTTCCAAGTCCTGGGGTAATGTTTGCCTGGAACTGCCTCTTAGTGCTGACTGGGCTCTCCTTTTTACACAGTGTAGTGTGTGCATTTGACATGCTGATGGTAAATAGCTGAGGTCATTGCTGCTCTGTCACTTGGGACTGGGACTTGTTTGCTTTGGAAGTTCTGGGATTTTCGAAATTATTACATCCACTCTTTGATTGAAGGCTGTGAGGAGTGAAAGTAGGATAGTTTCTTTTTCTGAAAAAAATCCCCACCAAAATAAAATCCTCCTGAAGAGAGGTGGTTGGGAGCTTCCTTCTGTCTGGAAAACCCTGTCACAGGAGACCTGCAGAGGTATAGAAGTGGTCACTGGAACATTTCTTGCTAGAGGTCTGCTAAGCCAAAATTTGCTGCACAACCTGAGATCTTGTAGAGGAGCCTGTGTAAGCCTGTGCTGTTACCAGCTATGTAAATCACTAGCCCCAAGCCTCCCCCCAGTGCTCTGTGCAGATGGCAAAGGTGCCAGGGCTGGTTTTATTCTTTGCATGGGCTCATACACTTTGGTATTTCTTGATTGTTCCCCTGGACAATTTTGTCAGAACCCAGCCGGGGTGCCAGAGCTCGGGGAAAGCCTGGAGGGTTGTTTAGTGTGGGATTTCGTAGTTGCTCATTAGTTTTCTGTAATTGAAAGTGCTTTGGTGATAAAAATCAATGATCTGAGGTAATTAAAATGATGTTCTGTGGGGGGCGAAGACACTCTTGGCTTCCACGCTGCCCTATTATAGAAAACATGTTGCTGAAGATGGCAATTGAAACCATAGCAGGAGAACGTAGGATTTATGATAAAGCTGACTGACTGCACCCAGTGTATGAGAACCTGTGTTTGTGGAGAGCCAGAGGAGATGCTGCTCCATGTGCAGGTGAGGCTGTGGGGATGGCTGCAGGGTGCTGTGCTTGCAGCGCTTTGTTTTGTCCTTGGGTGGGAGGGAAGAGCACACGTAAGGAAACAGCGAATCCAAGCGCGTTGTGCTGCTCCTGGGCGGCAGAGGCGCCTCGGCCGGCGCCAGCACTGCGTGTGTCTGGAGCTCGCGTGGGCCGAGCCTGCGTCCAGCCCCACGGGAAACGTTTGCACGGGAATCTGGTTTCTGAGTCTCTGCACCCATTCCCCACGGACCGGTGGGGTACGCCCGCTCCCTCCCCATGGGCTGCGGAGCAGCAAGGTTCTGCCCACATCTGGAGGATATTTTCGAGGCATCAGGAAATGATGTAACCGCTGCCGGTGTCCCGCCTGGCGAGGGTGACAGGATGGGAACGCAGCCCCGTCCTTACCGTGAGCCTTTTGGGGCAGTGCCGCTGCCAGGCTCCCGGGGAGGTACGCTCAGCAGTTTACCTGGAGGACTATTCCAGTTGAAAAGGTTTTGTTTTCTGGCAGACTCAGCCTCTTTCAGTCTGGTTCAGCTATAATGCGAGGCTGCCTGGCAGGGGCTATTTTTAGGGTGTGCTCAGTGCTTGAGTGAGACACAGCCCAAAGCCAAGGGCTCCTCCCCGACAGCTTCTGTTTTAACGTGGCAGCCCCGAGGACCTGGGGCAGCAGTTCATCTCCTGCAAGCCCTACATTAGCTCTGAGGCCTTAGAGCAGGATGAGGCACAGGAGAAATCTCTTAAAGCAGGATTTTAAGGCAGTAGAGAGCTGTTTTGAGGTGAGGCTGGAGAGATCGAGATAGCGAACATAAAGTGGCAAAAGGACAGGGGATGGCAGGACAGCGAAGCTGTTGGCACACAGCGGTGTCTCTGAAGAGCTGCTGACGGCATTTCCCGCTCCTGTGGCCGGGCTGTGTGACAGCAGGCGAGCAGGGTGCTGTGGGCACTCGTGTTTGTGACAGTTGGCAGAGTAAGGCTGGACAAGAGGAGGAGATTCGGTGGGGTTTTCTTCCCAAATATTGTGTTGGTTTGGAAGCCGTTTCCTCGCAGAATGGCTGGATGAGCACAGCTGCATTTCAGCCGTGTGGCGGAGGCAGGAGGCGTTTGCGCTCTGGTCTGTGTTGAGCGAGGTGGCTCTGGCTGGGCACTCTGGTGCCCTGCACTCACCTTTCCTGCGGCTGCTTTTCTTGGAGGGAAGCTGAAAGATTCGATATTATCTGTCCTGAAAGCATACAAGAGATAGCATTCCTCAAAAGCAAGTGTCCTTAGGAGAACAGAACTATGCCAGGTGTTGCAAGCCTAATAAACCTGAACTCTGGCTCTAAACCAAGTGTGAAAACCTTGTTATAGTCCAGGCATTTGGACCAACGTGAGAGCCAAAGCTGCTGATCCCGCCAGGCAGCTCCCACTCGACAAAACTCTTCCCCTTTGCAATAAGATCAGAGGCAAAGCGTGAAAGGCTAGGCTGATCTTCCACTCTGCGGTGCGCTAGTCTTTTGGTGTGTTGTAAGGGAGGCTGGGAAGAAAGGTTTGGGTTGTACCAGCAGCCGGGATAGAGGGATGCTGGAACAATCGGGGCTGGCTTGTTAGCTTTTCATAGATGATTGATTTAGGTCATCTGGGCGGTTAGCGAGGAATAAATTGTCTCTTCTGTCTGTCACTAACGTGTCAGGAGTGAAGGCGCATTCCAGCATCACTCGTTAGTCACTGCTCCAACAAGAAATGTTAAGGCAAATGGATGGTACTTTACTTTTTTAGGAGCTTGGGGTATAGAAGGGAAGCAGTTGTGTTCCTTTGTGTGTGCCAGGGTTTGAGGCCTCTGTCTCACAAAAAAAACCCCAAATGTATTTTTTGAGCTTGGCACATGGGGGGAAAAAATTCAAACAAAACCACTTCATTTTTGGAGCCTGAAATGAGCACGTGTCTTGTTCATTGTCTGTCAGTGTTCAGTCTTCTGGGGTCCTGTAGTCTGCACTGAAACAGAGATGACGAACACAGCAGAAGTACGGTGCTCGTCAGTAATGCGGACTTGGGATTAGTGAAGCAGATAAATACAGTATAGAGTTTGAATCTCTAAAACCTGCCACAGTAAATGTAAAAACCTCCAGAAAGACCCTGCAATGCACATGGTGCTCCCAGCTGAATACTGCTCTGGGTGGTGTGGAAGCAGATACTGCTGACAGGATAAATCTAGACATCTTGTCGTGAAATACTGGCAAAGGTCCAAGCCCTGGGATTGTTCTTCTGCTGTGTGGTGGTTGTCCACTGTCCAAGGGAACTGTCCCCATGCTAAATTCATAGGGTCCCAGTGTGCCCAGCAGTTCCTTTTAAAGCTCTGAACTGGTTGTTGGTGTGCCAGACGGGGCCCATGGTGCAGGGGTGGGTGACCCCCCTGTCACCAGAAGCACCGATCAGCTGTGACCCGGGTGTATCAAGGCACGCACCCATAGTTAGCCCCTCGTTAATTTGGGGTCTGTGCCACAGGATCAGCCAGCAGGACGGGTTTGATACGGATCCTGTGTGTTGAAGCCATTGGGCCTGGGTGAAGGTGTCAGCAGGACAGGCCGTGCCTGAGCGCAGTCACCCCTTCGAGTGGGGAGTGGGACAGCAGCTTATGTTGTTCCAGCAGTTCTCATTACACGGCAGTGACATTTTTCATTCAGTAATAGGTGCCCAGGGATACTGTATCATAGAACTCATTAAATAGAAGGTTATTTTTAACAGCCTCTTGTTCTCAGTTTCCTCCACAGACTGCTGCTTCACCAGATGAACTAAAGGTCTATGCACTTTGGGAAGCTGGTGACACTTATGATCAGGTAGACATAAAAATAAGTTACATTCCTAAATAGATGTTTATTGGCATTGTTTAGATTTGTGTTTCTGGAACTGGTACAGCAGGCAGTTTTCCTCTTTCCCCATTGAAGTGTCTGGTTTTCAATACCAACCTTTTTCCAGCTGAGAGGGAGCTCTGAGCCCACAGCGTGGTCATTCCTGTGTCAGGACAACACAGTGTGTTGGTAATGCATGTCAGGAACTGGCTCAGTGGAATATAAATAATTTTGGACCTGTGAGGAGAAAGAGGGCTCCAACGCAGACCTCACTCCAGATCCAGTCAATTTTTCTTTTAATGATAATGCAACATGCACCAGAGGTGAAATGATGTTGTTACCTCATGTATCTGTTTATACTTAGAACAGAAAATGATGATGGCATATGTGAACATCTCCTGAGTTTTAATTGCTATCACAGTAAATGAAGTGAAAGGGAAGGTGCCTAACAAAATGTGAATGGACAATGTAAATCCTGTGTCCATTATCTAAATAAATTTTTATAGGAAAGACTCATGCATTGCTTTAGAGAAAAATGTATCCAGCCTCCTGGCTGGAGCGAACCACATGAACTCCTATGGAAGCATTAGAGAGGAATATGTTGCAGCCCCTTCTTCAGCATGTTCTTGTGCCTCTGGAGGTGCCGCAGGCCAGACAGGTGCAGGTGCAGGTCTGGCCGGGGGTGCAGAGGTCCCCGCAGAGCCCGCAGGGGCTGGGGCGCTGCCGGAGAGCAGATTGTAGGGGACGGCTTCAGGATTACGAAGCAAGAATCCTCTCATGTAGTTCTGTGAAGGTTTTGTACAGTCTAAGGCACGTACAGTTTTGATATATAGAAAGACGGGAGTAATTGTTGTTCTTTTTGTACTTATGATGCGTTTTGTTTTAAAGCATCGCCAAGTTTTGCTTGAAATATTTTCGAAAAATTATCGAGTGCGCAGGAACGTCATCCAGAATCAGTTGAGTCAAGAATGTGGGGAAGATCTAAACAAGCAGGAGGTGGATAGAGTGTTAAAGGTAAGTTTCTGTTCTATTTTGGGTTTGATCCAATGAATACGTGAATTTTTAATGCTTAATTTGAGCAAAGGATCATATTTTTACCTTGAACTAACAAATTATAAGCATGGTAGAACAATTGTTATTGGAATGCGGACAGAGCTTGTTTTTTAGCTTGTTTTCTTAAAAATACGCTTGTCTCATGCCACCTTTTTTCTCTCCAAGGAGTAGCAATTTTGATGCATGTTTGTTTTGTATTATTGCAATAAATCTTTATTTGTCATCTTGGACCAGCAGAGAATAGAGTATCGTAGAAGTGACACTTCAGAGTTATTTTTAAATAACGTGGAGTTAGACATGACGGAGGTGGGAGGGCTCTGCGCAGCCTGCTGAGCCTGCGGGCTGACTGCTGCTGGGTAATGCTGAAGAGCACAGTGCCACATGTTCAGAAGGAAACGCATTTCATTGCGTAGCAGGACGTGCAGCAGTGTACGGAGCAAAACCGTAGCCAAAACAAGCAGGCAAAGTAGTAGTTAACACGTTTCCTTGTGAAAGTTTATTTGAATCCTTTCATCTCTGTCTTTGAAGGTACACCATTTACTTGCTAAAGAAGTTTAAGGTACAGACCACACAGGCCATGATCAACAGGCTTTCAAAGCCATGCAGGATGGCTGAGTAGAAAGTTGCCAATTAATGTAATACTTTTAATAGTTGTGCTGGGCCTCTGCTCACTGTCACCCACTTGAGTAAGACAAGTGTTTAAGTACTTTATTACATTGGGATCTGAAAAGGGAGTAATAGCATATTTGAAAAATTACAGATCTGTTGCTGTGATAAGAAGCAAACTGGTCTTGCTTGAAAGAACCTGGTGGTCTTAGCGTTAAAATAAGCTCAGACATTTTACCTGCCAGACAGTATTTCACATGGCTCGCCTGTGCTGGAAGGTTTGTTAAATGACTAGATTAGCTCAAATATCAGCTCTCCTGGAACATCCAGACAATTTACTGGCATTAGTTTTTCATGATGCTGTTGCTATTTTACAGATAACCTATTTCTAGAAAAAAAGACCTTGCCCAAATAAACTGGGTAGTTGACGTACGTCACTAAGTCATGGTGTGACCAGCCTCATGTTGTGTCAGGCTTCTTCGCCTTGAATGCATTTGTCACCAAAGTGACATTATCTCTGTTTCTGAAATAAATGTTAGAAGTATGATTTAATGAATTAGGAAGATTCGCTGGCAGCTTTAAACCATGAGAGATTGTATTCCTCTTTGAATGAAATTGGATTTTTTGACTGCTATTTCCCCATCCGCGTGTGCTCCTTTTTCATACACAGAGGAACAGGCTGACAGGGTTCGTATTTTTGCATCTGCAGATCAAGTCTGCAAACCATGTTTCTAGCTTCCATGCTTAATTTCTTATTTGCTTTTGTGATGTGCAAGTCCCAAGACTTCAGGAGAAAAAGATATTTTTCCCTTTAGTCTCCAGAGCATGGGTTGTGTCGCAGTACTCGAGCTGGGGTTGAATTACCTAAAGGGGGGCTGGGAGCAAAAGAAAGAGAAGCCACTAGCTTAGAGCTCGAGGGACTTGGTGCTCATCTAATAGAAATAAGAAAATGAACCACAAGAAAACCCGTTTACTGAAGTCCTTTGCTGTGTGCTTACCCACTACAAGCTTAGCAGACGTGTGGTCAGAATGCCAGAGCACAGTCCTGAAGTTTGACAGTTCATGGTCGCAGAACGTTGTTTCTGAAAAGGCTTCAGATGTGGCCGCTGCCCTCACTCTGAGCTTCAGCCGCTGTTCACCCCTCAGTTCCCTTGTCCTCACCCCTCCCCGCAACCTGTCCTCCGTTGCTGCCACTTCATTGCTTGTCCTCCTTATGGTCTCTCAACCTTCCCCCTCTTGTGTTTGTCATCTTCATTTAAGCTGTGTGGTCTTCAGGGTGCATTCGTGCTCTCTTGTGCACTGGAGGGAGACTCTTGTTATCGATCACATTTGTTGTCCCAAAGCCAGACGGTGGTTCCTGAGACCTGACAGACTTTCCTGTTCTCCCCAGGACTGCTGTGTGAGCTACGGTGGAATGTGGTATCTTAAGGGGACGGTGCAGTCCTGACAGCGGTGGTAGCGGTTTCTTTACTTCAAGGGATCTCCAGGACGAAAGAGGAAACCTGAAGTGGGCAGCACAGAGTAACGCCGCAGCCTGGGGAGCGTGGGGCAGGATCTGACCCGCTCAGGGGCACGTGGGCATTGCAGACGGACGGTCACCGACACCCCGGCACGCTCACGCGCCTGTTTGCACGGGCGCCTGGGTGCAGGGGCAGCGAGGAAGACAATGTGGGACCCTGTCTGCAGCCTGATGAATCTGGGATTTCTAGTGTATTTCAATTCTTGTTCTGTTTCATTATAAGAAAATAAAACGATATACTGACACAGACATGATGGAAAATCATGGTCTAATACTTTATTTTGTAAGTAATGCCAATAAATTAATTTGTTTACAAACATCCCAGTTTTTGTTAAATATCTAGATGCTCACACTCTGGTCTGAGCAGTGTAGTAGCCCTTACAGCCCTTGTTCATCATATTCATGGAAATGCCAGGACAGGGAGCGCGGAACAAAATCTCTGTCTCTGTACTCCATAGCAACCGTTCTCACCTCTTCTCTGTGAAATGAGTTATTTGGAACGTACCTCCCTTTGAAACAGATGTGGAACAACTATGGGATTTCTTTTATTGGTGTGGGGTTTGTTTGAGGGATTTTTTTGCAGTACTGTATGCAAATGCAGCAAGGTAAGTAACTGAGTGCAACCTCTGGAAAGCATCCAGCTGTAGTTATCAACATGGCAACAGTGTAAAACCTCTATTTTGTGTAATGTTTTTAATAAAATTTTATCTTGAAGGTCAATTCTACCTGCCTTGTATTTGTCCAAGAAGAAGTGGAAGCTGCACCTACTCCTTTTATAGCCTGAGGGCTTACAGAGGAAGGAAATGTGAGGAATGTTTTAGTAGGGCTCCGAGGTAGATAGTAAACTGCTTTACATCATTCTGCTCACATCATGTTCTTCAGGAGTACCAGAGGGAGCTGGCTCAGGGCCTGTGGCACAAGGTACAGTAACTGATCTCTTTGTTACAGCTTTATCACGGAAGCTTAGCTGCACTAAGATAAGGAATATCTCACTGTAAGTAAGTGTTGTAGAACATGGTTACTTTACTGTTTGTGCTCTTTGCTATAATTTCCATCACATGAGGAGCTCAGGGCGATTCTATTAATTTCATCTACTTAATGCTCAGAAAAGGCTGAGTTGTTGACTAAAATAAGCAGATTAAGGTAGTTAATCCCGATAAGACTGGCTAAGAATATTGTTACCATACTTACGGCATTTCACATTTCTGTGGAAAATACCTATTTTTAAACTGCTAAAACTCTACCTTAATTAACAATCTAGTGCAGTTTATTAACTAACTACATAAGTATGACTGGGAGGTGGTTTAAGTTCAGGCAGCTTTTGCAGCCTTTGTCCTGGTCCCTGACACAGCCCTGCTGCCGTAGTGTCACCTATGGCTGCATCTGGGAAGCTTGTCCCTGGGAAAGCCACAGTGTGAGAGAAGGTAGGAAAGAAGAACCCAGCCGTGGAGCTTTTTATTGCACAATATGTACAATTCAAAGTACAGTACAGCCAGCACTTAGCAATGGCACATGTAGTCGAGGGGACGTGACATTACAGAACAATCAATTAGTTCTGTGGAAATCTAGGAACATTTTTCATACTTTTAAAGCGTAAAAACTGTATATGTGAAAGTGCTCTAAATTAACCAACGGTAATACACCATAAAGATCACCCACGTTACCAAAGATTCTGAGGTGCTTTTACATGTCTTCTGGTCCAGCAGTGTGGGTTGCCCTTCCCCTAAAGTGGTGCGGACTATTAGCAGTAGATCATTTGTGACTAACAGTGTCGTGCTTTTCTCACGCAAGGTTACTGCTTTCCAGTATCTGAATTGGGGCAGAGCTCCAGGTGATGAGGATACAAGTGCTGGGGAAACCATGACCACACAGTTAACCTGATGGCACAACAGCAGCTTTTCTGCCTTGTTTGTGTCCCCCTCCTTTTTGAACAGCACTGACAAACACCACAACCAGGAAGAGAGAGTTCCCTCTGGATTTCTATCCCAGACATATCCTTTCCTATTTAGTGTAACCTTTTTAAAATGCAAATTTAATGGGAACTCCATCTAAGCTGTGCAGGAAAGATGGCAAGACTAGATAACAGAGGTGCCATCTGTGCTGTTGCTGTTTCCTGCTTAGCACAAATGGGCATAACAACTACTACTTAGACATGTAGCTTGACTGGATTATTTATTTGCTTAGAAAAAATATTCACAAGATTCAGATTCCCATTCTTAAATAACTTTCAGAATGCAATACATGTTTTAGAGAAACTATCACAATATTAAGTCTTAGACTGCAACTGAGGGACAACTATACACCAACTCGGCAGGGTACAACGTAAGGCAGACAGACCTGCAACAGCAGCAGCTGAGCTAAAGCTGAGAAATTGTCGACATTCTGTGTCAGCCCTTTGGTATAACAGCAGCTCCAACAGGCAGTAAGCTGATTCCCGAGAACCACTGACCACTTTAAGCTCTGAGACCCTTTGTGAGGAAAAGGACATCGCCTCTCGTTGCACCTTCCCCCCACACCACCTCTTAGGCTTTGTGTTCTTGACACTTTGAAGCAGTTTTAAAGAACATTTTAATCCACATTCTTTGTTTTTCAGAATTTAAATACATAAGAATTATGACTAGGGAGTGGAGAAGGAGAGAAAGAACACGAGCGTGGTGCCTTGTTTTCGGTAGGATCCATTCTGGCAGCGTTGTGTCCATCCACCCACCCCCAGGCAGCATGGACACTCAGGCTGATACTGGAATCAACAGCCAAACCAGTATGATAAGGTTTTACCAGGCCCTTCTCCTTCAAGCACTTGGACTTCGTGGTATGTAAGACTAAAAGCTATTCCACTACGTCAATGCTACCGCTAAAGTTAAATAGCTACACCGCAACTTTCTATCTTCTTACCAAATACACATACAAATGTACTTTGCAGACATTCCACCAAAGAACAGTAGGTCCCAAATAACATACATAGTCAATTCACAGTATCTTGCCTTAAGACAAAGTGCCCTACGTACGAAACCATACCTAGAAAGCCACACAAACTTTACATCAAATCTTTTCTTAGTAGGCAGACATCTATATAAATCTGTGGGAGAGTTTAGTGCACGTAAAAACGTGGTTTTAGCTTAACCAAAGCACAGTGCAAGCTGCTGTGCCAGCTCTCTGCTCCCTGCCAAAGCAAGCTCAACTAGACAGCTGCCTTCATTCTCCAGAATCAAGGAGAGGCTGCCCATGAAGCTGGTCAGGGGCTTTGTTTTTGTTCATCTTCTACACGGATGAAGTTACAGGGCTAGAGCATCACCTGCCAACCAAAGGAAAGCTTTAGTCTGATTCCTTTGAGAAGTACAGTACAGATTTCTTAGCACTGTTATTTCTGAAGCGGACTAAGGAAACTAGTGTCAGTTACTGCTCTGGCCGGAGATTAAGTGTGGTATAAAGTAGCAGTCCAGCTCTGATATTTGTTCACTTTACAACCACTAGTTGTGTGACAGTGCTAAACAACATTAAATCTATTGCTACATAGGTATAGGGAAACTAGTGGGTAACTAAGTAGCTTGTTAACTACAGGTCTACAAGCCAATTCAAAACATTCGTTCCGAGTGCTCAAGAAATACATCCATATCGGGGGCTTCTGACATTTGTGTGTTGTTTTTCCCCTTCTTGACTAACAGTCATCAACCAAAAATGGATAATCAGTGTGTCCAATGTTATGGCTGAGAGAAGAGAGACTTGTACTTAGCTCTGTGTTCATCTATTTCTTCTTTTGTTTTTCTGATACAGCTAAAAATTTCCTTGAAGAGTGCTTTATATTCAGGAGGAGGATTTGTTGGAGAGTCACTTAGCTCCACATTTGTGCATTCTTCAGTGTTAGCTGCAAGATCACACTGGGTATTCCCCATATCTAGGTCTTTGGAATACTGCTTCAGCGTTTGTACAGCCTTGTGTTTCAAAGAATCTTCATCCATTTGACACTTCTTCAACAGCTCCTCATACTTCACTTTCAGAGCGTTATACTGAGCGTCGACTTCATTAAGCACAGAGATTCCTCGCTGCTTCACAGCTTCAGCTCTCCTAATGCAGGTTTCTTCATGGCCCCTTAGAATGTCTCCCCCTGCAGCGCTGCTTAGGAAAGTTTCACTGCTGCTCCGTTTCAGCGCCTTCTTCTCGAGCTCCGATACAGTCAGAAGTCCATCGTCTGCCGGGCTCTGACCAAGCTCCCTTTCTAAAGATTCCTTGAATGAAATGAAAAAGGATTCTGGCACCAATTTCTCTGCATTATGGAATGTGTTTTCAGACTGAAGTATTTGTCGCATTTCAGCCACTTCCACTTCTAACTCCTCTGCACGAGCCCGATATAAGTCTGTATCAACAAGCCTCTGTTCGAGGTCACAGTTTTCTTTTACCATAAGACTATATTCCTCTTCCATTCTTATCCTCTTCTCTTTTTCTAGGTTAAGTTGGGCTTGCAGAACTGTAACTGCCTTTTTGAGGTTCTCATTTTCTTCTTCTAGAGGACTTAGCTGACTATCCATTGAGGTAATCTTTTCTGCAAACACGTGATCATAAACAAAGTACCTGCAGAAACAAAAGTAAGTTTTATCAAATGTAGGAAGTACAGCTGCCCACACCTTCTAAAGTCTTCTTGTCCTGGGTAACTAATGACAGATTTAAACTGTGTGCTAACACACCTCCAAGTATACATAGCGGTCATTTTACTAACCTATCAGTCCATTTAGTAATCAGAGTTTCTAAGTACTTATATGCCATCAAATCAAGCCTCCCAGCTCAAGCAGAATGGCAGCTTATTAACAGTTTCAAGTTACAGACAAGCTTATTCAATAACTAGACCTACAATTTAAGTTTAAATAAACATGCAATGCTTTCTGATGCTCAGATTTTTTTTTCTGCAGCATTCCAATCTGGTAACTTCTGTCACTTGATTGTGGAAACAAGCTTCAAAATTGACAAGGCAATTCTGTAGGCTGGTATTTCTACACGCCTTTGGCTGTTTGATGGAATCCACTTATTTTTGAGTTGTCAAGAAATAACACCTTTTTGGATATAGAGATTTATTCTCCATTCAGTGCTGAGGGCCCAGCCCCAAGAGCCTGCTCTGCCTGTCTGTGGAGGTGCCTCACTTATAAAATTACTTCCTAGGACTATATCTGGTCTGAGCTTTTACCCCAGGTGATTGTCCTGATGGGCATGCTAATGCAGTTCAGCTGGGTCAAACTGCTCTAGATTTAAAAAGCAGCCCACAGCTCCAGGCACCATTTTACCAGTTTAAGCATAATTTTCACTAGATTAAGTTCATGAAAGCTATTGCAGGTCTCCCACCTTCCTTGTCAAGAAAACATCCACAGACATCCAAGGAAAGAGTAAGTTACAGAAAGTATTTTGCATTTGGGATGTTAGTTTTTCAGATTCTGTGTGTGGGCTTTTATCAGACTGAAAAAAGTGGGGTGCGAATCGCTGTACGCTTTCTAGGCTACAATTTGATATGGTTGGAGACTTTGGGAAAGAACTTTCGAAGACAAAAAGCAGAACCTGCCATTTCTGTGGCACAAAGACTGGTGCAGTCTCAAAGTGTGGCAGCAGCTGTGGCAACACCACACAGTGCAGGTATTTGGCTACAACATTAGATGTTTTTCTGTTAGCTTGTTTGACATCTGTGCTTGTGTCTTAATGTTTAAAGCTTTGCTTAAAATAATTTCAATATCATATTTGCTATGCAAGGTAAAAAGTCTTACTGGCGAAGGTCATACAGCTCCTTCAAACAAGAGAAACTGTGCATTGATCTTGGCTGGTCAGATCTCTCATGGCTCATCCGACCTCGTCCAGACTTCTTCAGTTCTTCTACTTGTCGCTGCAGGTCATCTATGTGTGTTTGCAGATTTTCAATAGTCTCTGTCAAGCTAAAAAGGTGAAGGACTGCTGTTAAAACATTTGAGTGTTTAGTCAAGGACATGGGAATTTCTCATCCTCTTATATTGTAGTTTATTCTCTGAAGACTGCTCTTTGGACCCAAAAGACCTTTAAATAAAATTATCCTTTCAATTTAACAGTATTGTAGAACAACACTAGACAGAGACAGCCACCCAATAACTACACAAATACACTTGGACAGCTCTTTTTCATATTCTCAACTGGGGCTTGGGGAAGGGAGTCTAGTCTAAGTTCATTACCTTAATATCTTCTGTTGTGAAGCTCTACTTTCCGCAACTAGTTTTTGATTAGTGTCTTCTAGTTCTCTTGCTGTCACATCCAGCTGTTCATAGACTTTTGCATGCTGATCATTCATCTGACGCAGGAGCTCCACTTGCTTCGTGAGGTACTGCAAGACAGTATTGCTGTTACTCGTTTATACTTGAAGCATAAAGACAGGTCTACTACTCTGCATTTTTATTCACATTCATAGAGACACTGCTAAGTTTCAGAAATGCAGATTCCAGTGGTTGCTTTGGTAAATGCCTGGTTGTCTGGCGCTATCAGTAGCTCGGTTTGCCCTGTCACAGAGGTCAGCGCAGGCTGATCAAGCAGCCTGTTGTCCAGAGGGGCTGGTTTGGTTGTACAAGCCGTGTTCATCCAGCCCTGCTGCAGCTCGGCCAGCACCCAAACCTTCCGCCTTGGGCTGTCTGTCCTGCAGCCGTCCCTGACACAGCCATGGATCCAGGCTTCAAACAGCCCTTCTAAGAGCTGCAGTGGGCTACAACAGAAATGTTCCAACAGTGTTGACCCAATCATTTTCTTAGCACTAAAACTGAAATATTGGGTAGCATTATCCATAATTAACATTTCTTTTCAACTGACCAAAGTTTTTCCAGTCTGAAGCAGCACTACGTTCAGCAGAACAGAATTTAGGTTGTGGTTGCACTTAAGACAGTATGTGGGCTACTATGTGTCAGGAAGTAAAATCAAATTATTGAATTCAATCTATAATTACCCACATGGAGCTATTCCAGTTACTGTAACCCCCAAAAAAGTTCTCCTGCCAAAAACCCAACAACTCAACATGAAGTATTTCATTTTAATCCTCTTTAGTTTTACAATTAACAACACAGACCATCAAGTTTCTTGAATTATGTCAGAAAGCTTGGAATTCTCAGTCTAAGAGCAGTTAACAATCACCTACGGCTCTTAATACAAGTGTCTTATACTGTCCCACCCAGGATAGGGCTGATCCAATTCTAAAACTCCACACAGGAGTTTGCATCAGACTTGAACAAAAACCCCTAACCCTTTAAATCAGAAATACTTTGTTCTTACCTAGAATGTATTTCTTGCAATATATTCTGTATTACCACATGCTACTTACTGAAAAATAAACTTCCAGTAGGAACATCCAGCACACTTCTGGGCAGTTACTTCTCTTTACATAAGCCTGTTAGATACTCAAAAGTTCTAATATTCTACTTAACCTTTTACCTCATTAGAAGATTGATGGGTTTACATTTTAGGCAATTTAAGAACAGATAATAAGTTAATCTAGGACTAGTAACTGCTACATACAGACTCCTAGAAGAGCAACATGACAGCAGTTGGCCAGATCCTTTTGTGGCCTGTGTGCACATGACAGAGGATTTACACAAAAATAGTACGTGGATTAGCAGCAGAATCTCAATGTGACCCATTTCAGATTAACTTTCCCTATTGGTTATTCTCAGAAGGAGCTGGAGATCTTCAGATTTTCTTCAGCAGTACAAGTGTGGCTAAGCACAGAAACCAAGGCTTTGGTGCCGGAATTAGATGCTACCACTTACAACAATGGGCTTTTGCAGAAGTTTCAGATGAATGGAAGAGGTGAAGCACCATTTTCTCCACCTTGCATCTCCCAAATGTTCAGTGCTGGTGTCAAGTTGGCCTGGAATTATCAGGCCACCAAAACAAAGTATAGATGTGGTAATAAATGCTTTACAAGTTCACATTTATTCCAGCTCCCCTGTAACTGAGCACCTAACATGCAGCAGCAGTTGAGACTTGCTGCGTTCTCCCACATGATAAAAGGAGAGCGTAGGTATTTCTGAAGTCTGAGTGCTGAGAACATTCAGGCAGGAATAAAGCTGCCCTTTCAATCCAGCATTTATTACATCTATAATAATTAGTTAGTGGCACACGTGTCAGCACAGAGGTCAGATATAATGATCTAAGGCTGTAAAATACTTAATAAGTCACCATTTAATGTATTAGATGTAATCTTAAGCATCCCAAAGCCTTTGACCCTTCCCCTTCAGTGCAGATAACATAGTACTGTATTTCAGAATGATTTCTTAGCCAGTTTGGACTTTGCAACCTACAAGATATGAATTAATAGGAAAAAAACCCAAAGATTTACTCTGATACACTGTACTGAAAAAGCTAGCAAAAAATGCAGCAGCGTAGCACCAGGAACAGCTGCAAGATCACCTTTAGGTTACAGAGACATGCACTTGAAAATTAGGAAACACCAAGCATGGAGACTGGACATGCCACTTGCACACATATCCTGTGCAGTGGGGTCTCCTGCTTTCCCACAAAAGACAGAAATACAGGTTTGAAAATAACTGACTGAACTGCTTTTACCAGCTAAAAAGTACTGCACATTGCACACGCTAACTTCACTGGCATTTGTTTCAGTGAATTCACAGAATCACAGAATCGACCCTTATGCCAATAAGTTAATACATTCAGTTCTTCCATCATGAGGTTCTCTGTGTATTTGAAGAAGGGGTTCATTTGATTTTCCCAATATATGCTCCTACCCATGTTGGAAGAGAGGACGAAAGAGAAGAAATAGGTATCAGATAAAAGCTTTGAAAAGTAGCATTGCACAAGTCCTGATTTATTTTTTGATTGACTAAGCAAAGCAAGGTATCGAGAGAATAAATGAGTCTGTCACTGTCTGAGGTTATCTGAACATACAAGTACTTGACACTGGGACACATCAACTATAGATCACCACTGGAAGAACACCTGTGACCACGTCCTGCTGAGCTCTCTTATCTAGTCAATAAATGCTAACCCACCAAAAAAGCTTAAGCAAATAAACTGGCTTAAGCCAACAGGATATTACATCTTCAATGGCACTAGACTGTTTCTATGAATGAATGCAGCTTAGCAACAATATATTGTCCATATTTCAAGATAGCAATCAAATACATCTGCTGAAGGAGTAGCTACACTCAATGAGGCAGGTTAGTTACCTATTGCGAAGTTATGTTGTGTTATTTCAAAAGGTGTGTTGTAACTGTTGAACACTTCCTTAGACACGGTTGCTCATACCTTAAGTAGATCAGTATTTGTATAGCACCTTAAAGTGTTTGTCCTCTCTAAATCTTAAGAAATAATTAATCTTTTATAAAAAACATTAATGGCAATGAGATATTTTAAGTTTCTGCATTAAATACATTTCTTTGTAATGCTGTGCCACTAATATCAGTATCAGCTATTCCAACCACTGTATCACAGAATTAATAGAATAACAAAGATGACATTTAGCACATAATACAGGAAATAGCCAAAGTATCAGGTAGAAAGCAAAAATACCTTATAAAGAAAATAAAACCTGCACCCAGAAATTGTGCATGACCTAATAAAAATGCTGCATTTTTTGTTAACATGACTACTTTAAAGATACCTAGATATCTCTAAGTATTAAGCTTAGGATTCCTTAAATTACCTGTTACCACTCCAATTATACGTGTTTTAAGTCTTAAGTTGCAGCTGTACAAAAGCCACATACCATCTGTAACTGTGTAAGTACTGCTTGCACAAAAGAACTCGGATTTTGTAAAAATCTCATGTATACCAGTCACAGCCAGTTCTCTGTGACTCGCACCGAAACCAAACTGAAATGCTGACTACGTTTCCAATATGTTGTCAGTCAGCAAAGCACTGAATATTTAATAATTTAATTATTAGAGACCATGCATTGCCCTCTAATAGCTGGAAAAAAAATTCATTATGCTGACAAATGCTGGATCTGCAAGAACATGAGCAATACTGAAGCAGAAAAAAAAGGAAAATTGCCAAAAATGGCCAGATTTTTCCACAAAATAGCACAAAGACAAGTGGTTTTGAAAGGGTGGTTATGATTTTTTTTCCCCACCCTAGAAAATACAGAACAATATATCCACTACATCCTGTATTTAGATACTATTTTAGTGTTTGGCTTTGCCTTTTGTGTGTGTGTTTGGGTTTTTTTTTTGTTGTTGTTGCTTGTTGTTGTTGGGTTTTTATTGTTTGTTTCTTTTGTTTTTTAATGAAATAGACTTTAGTTTCCTTTACCACAGCTCAGTTTAGTGCAAGTATATAGCCTCAGATTTTTCGTATCTTTCCTGCACTTACTAGCATTTAAACTTCAGTATGGTAACAACTACCATTGTCATATAATGATTTAAATTATTAATTTATTCATCATCTAATTTAATGCCATTTTACCTGGTAAGATCAGCAAAGCTTAGCAATAAAATAACTGAAGTAACTTTTCTGTACAAAAAAGAAAAACACCCGTTATTTGGCATTAAACAAGCCAAATCCAACATAAAGCTTAATGGCACAAAGCTTCCAGTAATCAGACAAAAAGTTCTAACTATGATCAAGCCTATAGAGGTTCTCAGATTCTCAAAGTAGCAGAGGTAGTTAAACATTGTTGAGTATTTTTCTTTAAAGTATCCATCAGATGCCAAGAAATTCACATCTCAACTTATGTGCTGTTATGTTGCAGGTTTAGATGCTTTAACACTTGGATCCCACAAATATTTACCTCTATCTCCTGTAGTTGCTCTTGATTTGTTGCATACATTTGTTGTAAAGATTCTTCTAGTTCAGTGTTACGGTCCAGGAGTGTCTTCCCAAGCTCAGCAGCAAGGTGAAGATCTAAACAAAGAAATCATGTTTGCACTTAAGTTATAGAGCAAACAATACAATCTAATTTTAAGGTATTTTAAGCAAATACTCGAGGGGTATTTTTATTGCTGTTTTAACTGCTCTAAGTTACTTCCAGTACCCAAAAAGAAAGTTAGCTTACACTTAAATAGAACATTCATATGCCATCTAAAACACAAGTCAGCCCTAAAACCTAGAAGTTGCTCTTATTTAATGAATCTTCCTTAGTTTCTCCTTTGGTCCTTCAGCCACATAAAACATAAAAGGCCCTGTAAATGTTCATCAGGCTAAACCCAGCCCAAAGCTGATTGCCCTCTTAATTCATTTGCTGTTCTTCCCCACTGCCCTTTCACCGAGGAGCGCAGGTCATACTGGATCAAAGTGCTAAATGAAAGTTTCACATGCTTTTTATGGTGAAAAAAATAACATCAAAAGACATAACACTGCTAAAGAAATGTAGCTATTCTGCTTTTTGAGCTCATAAACCTAGGAGACAAGAATTGTTTTATGTGCTCCAAAACATCATTTTAAATGTCACTTGTTCTCAGGCACTTAATCTCAATTTCACTTCAGTCATCCTCGATCACCTCCAGGGTGCAGTGACTGTAGTTGTTTAAAATTAAGAAATAAGTCATCCGAACACTCAGTCTCCTTCTACAGGGAAGCTTGATATTTGTTCAACAGCATCAGTAGCGCTAGGTATTCTATATTCTGATGTTTAAAGACACGCGTAATTTAAAAGCGAACATAACGTGACAAAGCATCAATCTCGGTGTTATTGCTAAAATTGTAATTACTCTGTACAGGGATTACATGTTAAGAATGCAACAGGTTTCAAACCCTCTCATTTTCCACCTCCTTCCCATCACCTGGACCACGACCAGGTTGTCTCTCGCCTGCGTGCATACAACGTTGTTAGTTTTCACAAAGAACTAGCATCACCAATGGGAAGGAGACAGAAGAAAAGTCAAGAAAAATTTAGATTCACTTCAAGAAATTAATATACAAGAGACACGTATTGCGTCATCGGTAGTGGCAGCTAGACCAGAAAATACATTCCACTTTCATGTGATTAAGATGCCCTTGTTTTAACTTATCTCTTTCCTTCCTGCCCTTTCCCAATAATCTTATCAACTAGTTATTGTAACAGACAGAACACTGTTCCAAGATCGGTCTGCGCTAACCTTCAGTTTGGCAGCCTGTCCAAAACAATTACTCCACCTACATACAGAAGCCAAAGACCAAACTTGGACGTACAAGGACAAGTGAGTAGGAGCATTTGTCTATTAAGTTGTAGATGTCTAGTTCTGGCAAAACAACAGCTGTGGTATTCTTTACACATTCTTTACAGCTGCAGTGCATTTTTTCCTACCTTAAGGTCAGATTCTTAGAATAAATGCCACAAAAAATATTTAAAACAAGTTCCAGTGCATAGGAGCTCTTCACAGTTTGAGAAGATGTATGACCAGGAGCCACATGGCATACTGATCTCTGCTTAGGAGTTTATCCTCATACAGCTTTTTCATTGCAACACCACTTGTTAAGAAACAGAGCCTGTTCTAGAGCTGGGGTTTAAAGTATTTGGATAAGGAAACCTTGAAGTGTCCTGCTTAAGTTTTTCCCATTTTAAAACAGAGATTGCACCTTGTTTACCCATGGACAGAGTAACTCCCAGTCAACACCAAGCTGTTTGTTCCGTTGCATTACAGAATACTGTAGTCTTCAAATCCAGTGAATCTATCATCCCATTTAAACTGGAGTCCCAATTCACAAGTTCTCATACTACACAAATCTTTACTAGGAGCCACAATCTTTAAAGCTGGTCAACAATTCAAAGCAAAGACTAAACAGTGCATTCTTTTATTTTAATAGAGTAAGAGGTTTAGAGAGGATTTAGGATTACCTTAAAGATGTAATAAATAATGGAATTACTTGCTGCCATTTCCCTTCCCAAAGTGAAAGTTTGTTTTAATGTTTAAGTACATTTAGGAGTTGATAGTTTCATTCCTACATGCCCCCTCATCTACAAAACCAAGTAGCACGTACCACACAGTACTTTGAATACAATGTGAATAATAGAATTCATGTCATTATATTTACAGACTCATTCTGTTCATTAGAATGGCAGAAGCACAAATGAGCTACTATAAGAGAAGCATGCTCTTTTGTAATTAAGGCAATTTGTTTCTGAGCGGGAGAAGACAAATGGAAGAGCTCAGGAATATGCAATAAAACCCTAACCTCCTACCCCCAGAGAAAGCAAGAACTGAAACAATTGGACCTCTTCAAAAAATAAGAATTTGCTTTGCATCCATTTTTCTATATTGTTAAGTACCTATAACCCCTCTGAAGAGCAAATTTTAACAGCGAGATGTACAATATACCTGTGTTCTCCAGATACAGAAACAAAAGTTAATTTACATGTCTCTTAGAGTTGCTCTACAATACCAGATGCACCCAGCATTTTCTTTTGTAAATTTATGTTAAGTAACAGCTAGCTCTGTCACAGACATGCATTTTTTCCTTTTTACCAGGAAGATATAAGCAGAGAGGTTTTTAATAATGCAAACTGCATAGCGCAGATCTTAAGATCTTCATTTTAGTAAATCTGATCAGTTGTACGGGTGTGTAACAGCTCCATCAGAAATCCCCAAACCAAAACAAAACTTGAATGGTAGCTCCTCTGAGATGCTGAACAGCCCTCAGTTAGCAGCACTTCTCCACAATCTCTTCTGACAGTGTTACTATAATCGAGAAAAACAAAAAACCCACAACAGTACCGAAATCCTACTTTTTCATAATCCATCTAACAAAATGATACAGGGAATTTTCAATCTAAAATAAGCCTGTTGTTTTCAACAGCAAAAGTAGTACAAGATACGTAAGAAAGCCTGGCTGAAGTTTACTTGACTGTAAAATTAAACCCTTAATTTTTGTTACTTGCTTCATATTTCCTACTCCATGTTCAGATCACCCTCTGTTCTGTTAAAGAGACTAACAGCAAGATGTAAAAGAGCGGTCACAGACAATAATTCAAGTGTCAGCATACTGCAGCACAGCATGGATACTGCAGAAGGAAGGATGGCGGATCCCATCCTTAAAAGAATTCCATGAGCATTCTGTTTTCATGAACGGCATGCCAGAAAAGCCCACCTCCATTGTCAAGGCAAAAGCTTTTGGTGCATACAAAGACTGTCAAAGCTTTTCCAAAACCCTACCCTAACTTCAAGATTTAAAGACTGGCTGATTAGGTCTACAAGCTTGTTTCAGGGTGCCTCCTAATGTTTTACAACCTCAGTTTTCTCATAAACCTACTCAGTTTTTAAACGTGCACTGATTGTTTGATTTGTTGAAAAGATTAAAGAGACCTCGATAAGGAATCTTACTACTCTATTTACATACATTGGTATTGCTTAGTCTGAGGAGAAGGAAGAGTGTCTTTCAGACTTCAGGAATAAACTATAATAGAATATTTAAACAACATTCCTGTAAGGAATTTCTTCTTTGCATTTCAACTTGCCCATCAGTTTATTTTTCTCCTTTCCCTTTTGGCAAGGTTATTAGTCACTTCCGTTTAGGCTTGTAAAGAGATAATCCCCTTCAAAATGCACTAACCTCTAGAACGGAATACTGTTTCTCAAAAGCTCACATCAGAGAGAAAATTGTGATTATTTGACTCATTTTAATTAAAAAATGAAATTTAAAAACCCTCAATAAGGCAAGAAGTCAGTTGCTATACATTGTGAAGTCTCATTGTAGGTCTTCCACCCCATAAGTAGTTTTTACTACTGACGTAGTAAAGAGATTGCTAAATTTTGTCTTCAAATTTTCAGCTCTCTTCCCTTTGACAGCAAACTACAGATTCAAGATCTTATTTAAACTGATTGGCTTATATCTTAGAGCCATGAAAACATCTATTTCAAGCAAAGAGTATCTAAATACAGCCTTCAAACACCTATTTTATAGTCAAAGCATACAATTAGAGACCTATTCCTGTCTCAGAAAAAGTTTCTGCTGTCAGATCCCTGATCTCAGTGCAAAAAGCGCTTAGCTAGGAAGAGCTTTCAATAGTGTCTTTCTTTATGGTTTATAGTAAGGTAGCACCTACCAGTCCCAAGAACTAATGTTCTTCAATGTAAAAAGCCAAAGGCTGGAGCAAGTTTGCAGGGAGCCACTTCACAGCTATGAGCTGTCCTTTTAACACCAATTCAGGATTAATAACAAAAAGTAGAACTAAGTAAATACCAGTTGTAAATGCCACCGAGCGCTTAAGGAAATTGCACATTCTTTCCATATCGTGTCTGTAGAAGATTTTTAGTGTGATCATACTCGGTGCATTTCTGTGACTCCTCCCTCACTGGTGAAATGAGAACAGTATTTACCTCTTGCATGTGGCATTTTAAGACCTACTGATAGAATGACATACAGGAGCTGGGTACAAATAATTCAAACACATAGTGGAGTTGTGTATTTTAGGAAGAAAACTCAAAGTTTTTAATAATGGACCTGCACAGCTAATCGAACACAGCTACATTTGCAACTTCACCGACTGGAAGCCCTTATAAAAGGTTCAAAAGGACGCGATGCAGCATCCTGGCCGCTACTTCCAGCGCCCGCCCGAGCTGACGACGTCCCGACAAGGTGCAACTTTCCAGAGCCGCTGCCCTCCCTCCCCGCCGGGCGGAGAGCGACCCAGCACGCCTGAGCCGGGCTGCAGCAGCCCCTCCGTCAAACAAAGCCGGCTGCAGCCCGCAGCCACACCAGCGAGCCCCCTGCCTGCGCGCCCAGGGCGGTGGGAGCGCGGCCGGCAGGGCAGCCCGGGCTCCCGGCTACGACCGTGGCGGGGCGGCACAAGACCCGCCGCTCCGCGACCCTCGCCGGCGGCTTCTGCCCCCTCACGCCCTTCCCGCCGCCCCGCCCGAGCGCCCCGCGTCCCTCCGGGCTCCGCAGCGCCGTGGTGCCGGTGCCCCGCGCTGCCCGCCACCCCTTCCCCCGCCGACCCCCGCAGCGGCTGCCCGCGGCCCCTTCCCTCACACGCCCTCTTCGCCACGGCCCCTTCCCTCGCACGCCCCCCGCGCCGGCTCACCTTGCTGCAGGTCCTGCTGGTCGTACCAGGGCTCATCCTCGCGGATCTCGAACTCCTCCACCAGGCTGTCGGCCAGCATCGCGCCCCTTCCCTTCCCGGGGCGGCGGGAGGACGACGCGGCAGCGCCCACGCGAACGAGTCCCCTCACGCCCAGCGACGGCGAGGCAGGGCAAGCCGGCAGCCGCTCCTCTCCTTTAAAAGCCGCCTCCGGCCATTGCCGAGCGTTTCCGGACTTTGCCGAACCTCTCCCCCTTCTGGTCGGGCTGCGCGAAGCGACCGGCGGCAACGTGGCAAGCTACAGCCACCCGCCCACCGTCTCTCCGCGATTCAAACACAACACCCTCACCTCCCCTGCAGGCAGCCAATGGGAAGCCGTCTTGCGGACAGATCGAAAGGAGCCTGAGCCAATCACAAGGCGAATTCATGTTATGCCGCCAATGAGAGCGACGAGAAGGTGGACCCGGGCTAATGACACTCCGCCTCAGCAGGCAGCTGCGCAGCCTCCGGTTAGAGGAGGTGGGTTAGCGCCTGTGGAAGGGGCGGTGGTTGCTGTGGCTCCGAGGGGTTGATGGCGGGGAGCGCTTGCTGGGGGTTATTCCGGTGTGTCTGCGGCGAAGCAGAGCTGGTACAGCGGCGACTAGGCGTAGGGAAAGCTGTGGCTGCTAGCTGCCCCGTGCTGGGAGCCGCCGGGGTGCCTGTGAGGAGAGGCTCGGCCCCTGAGCCGCCCTTCCTCTCAGCCGCATCCCCTCACGCGCTGGCGCGCGGGAGCTGCCGCGGCTCCAGGCGGGCGTCGCCATCCTTGCGCCTCGCGTGCCTGTCGGTCAGCGCTTCTCTCATTTCCTTACAAGGAATAAGGAGCCGCTGAGGAAAAAAGTAGCTTGATTTGCCCAGTTTTAACAGGCGAACATCTCCAGACTTGCAGTTCTGCAGGTGCCCAGAGCCCTCTGCCTTCCAGGAGCCACAGTGCTACAGGGCTTGGGCAGCCGGAGCATCGCGGGCTTGGAGGAGCGCAGCCTTCCCCGTGCTCCCTGTTGGCCTCTCCTCTCTGTTTCAGCAGCATTTCCCCTTGGCATTAGCCCTCGGGACTAGGAAAGCGTTTATTCTTAGTTCTGTCTTGGTGTGGTTCAAGTCATGGAAGAAAGATGAGGAAGATGCTTGTGTCCAGCCGGTTTGTCGGGGCTGTGGGTGTTACGCTGCAGTCTGAGGCTGAGCGCACGATGCCAGCCGGTGGCCTCAGTCAAAATTTGTCATTGCCTGGGAATCCACTTTTGTTTTTAAGACTCATGCTCTAGTTTCTTTTAGGGATTGTCATCCAGCTCCGGGAGAAACGCAAGTAATGTCATATTGCGTCTCACTGGCTTAAACAGTCTGTTCTTTTGGCTCATCTGTATTAACACAGTCGTAACCACTAGAAGTTTGTGAAACTGATTTGCCTTCTGTGAATCACAAAATGTCAACACCTGTGCTTTAACCTATTCGGTATAAAGGCTAACTAGTGAGGCAGGGGATACTCAGGCATGATTTCATTGTAGTACAATTAAAGAGCACATCATCTGGGTAAGGAAGTGTGGCACCTCAACTTCTAATTGAACCTATTTCATAAACAAGGTTCAGCACCAGATGTACCAATTAGTGTAAAGAGTTGTGTCAGATGCTGGGTATTTTAATTAGTCATGGCACTAGAGGCCTGTTTGCGCATTGTTAGAAGGTTTTTGTTGAAGGATTTTCGAACTACTTCTCAAATTTTCTGAAGCTGGGGGGACCTTTATTAATGTGTAGGAAGGAATTGAGCCAAATGTGATGTGAGAAATGACTGTCAGTTTGCTGGTAATGTCAGTGTGAAGCACGTTTGTCTTGGTGCTCATGGAATTTGAGGAAAAGGAGTCTCTCAAGTCTTCATTTGAAGACCCATGGAGGGACTCCAGGGAGACACAGAGGTGAAATCTCTACCTTTCCAAAGCCCTAATATCTACTACATAAATCACTTAATTAAGTATGTTTGTAAAGGCTTGAATGTGCACTTCTTTAAAAAGAAAAAAAGGTGACACTTGTTAATGACATACATAATGTAATGACTTTCACAGTCATATTAAGGTTATTTTTAAAACTGAACATTTAGAATGGGCATCTTTTCAATAACCTTATATTTCATTTTAGGTTTCTCAGTAGAAGTTTTTTGCACCAAACTTTTTGCAAAAATGAAAAACTTTGTCACTTGGAAATGCAGTTATCTCTACAGCTGTAGCTCCGTGAAAAATAATCTTGAAAATGTGCATCACAATCATCCTTAAGTATCTTAAAAATCAGTTTTATTCTTACAAATAAATTTGCTTCAGAAAGAAAACAAACCAAAACAACTCAGTTCAAGTTGTTTGTCAGCTTCATTTTTTTTCTTTCCTGTAAAGTGATCTACTGTTTGCATCTTGCTTCATATTAGTACATCTTAAACGTATACACAAAAATGCACCTACGTTTCATTTGCTCTTTGAGAGTTCATTTTTTGTGATGGAGATGGGAAAAAATGCAGTTCCATCTTCTGACTTAACCAGAACAGACACTTCTCCAGTCCGTACCTGGTCTGTGGCTTTTGCCAGGCGATGAGGAAGGTGCCATCGTCCCTCACCACAGCCCGTCTGCAGCCACTTTGCAAACCACAGGAAGGCTGGAAACAGCCGTGGTTTTCATTTCCTGCCTCTTCTGTGGTCGTTTGAATGAGGAGCTCAGGGAGCTGCTTATAGATCTGCTTATCAAGCTGAACGAGCAGATAATCTAAATATTTTGATGGATATTTGAAAATTGCATTTAGGATAAAATTGTTAATATGCGGTTGAGCAAAGTGGTGGGCTGTTGACAAGAAGCGGCTTGTAAAGCTCTGGGGTTAGTGTGCATACTCAGGCTGAAATTTGAACCTGAAGTATCTCCAAATTAATTAATGTAAATATAGATGAAATCTCAGTTAAAAAGATACTTGAGAGAAGTATTTTTGTATTTGGCTTATAGAATCAAATCTGGTCGAGGACCATGAAGGCACTCTGCTTTAAAAGGTAGAGGTTTCCTGGTGCTAGCTGTTTTCATGGGACACTTTATACCAAGTGTACTTCAGTTAGTTGCTAGATAGTGGAAAAAATCAGCATCTCAAAAAATTGTTGACTGAAGATCTGTTTGATATATTAAAGAACTCTAGACTCCTGGGTTGAATTTCTGTTATTTGGACATACTTAAAATGCTGTACATGCATCACTTGCTAGATTTTAGTTACATGCAGTCTTTTATACTATGAAAACGTTTAAACTATTAAAGGTGCTTTATTTTATGGTTTCTATTCATATCTCATTAGTTTATTAGGTGAAAGTATTGCTTCCATGGCTTGTTAACAATTAGCGTTTAAAAATACAAGGACAAAACTTGGTATTTGTTTTGAAAGAAATATTCATGCAAGTGCATGCCGCAGTTGACATTCATAGCAATGGCATACGTAAGGATATGAGTTGAGTCACTTCATTCCTACACAGACCATAATTTTAAAACTATGTCACTAGCGAGAAAGATCTAAAATGTATGCAATTCCTTTGAACTCTGCACCAAGATTAGTGTTTGTAACAGCAGATTTTTATATTGAGTCTGTGCACAGCTTAGGAAGGGATTCTTTTAAACTTTTTGTCTACTTGTTCCATTGATTTTTAAGCACTGATCATACTGAAAAACAGCTGCTGCATACGTTTTGGTGTAACTTCTCAAACTGGAAACACCCCTCATGATGTAAATTTTAGTCTTTAATGGTTCAGCTGAAAGTTAAAGTACTCAAAGTATGAAAAACACTTGCATAGATAAGGAATGCCCCATTTAACCTTCCAAAACCATCTAAACAGTATTAGATTTTGATAGCACAGACATCTAGACACCAATGAACTCCACTTGCTTCGTTGTGATTATTTATGTTCTTTTCCACCATTACCTTACCTCGTTCTTCACAGAATTTGCTCTCGAAAAGCAATGAAATAAGAGTAACGAAATAACAGAACAATCCTGCTGAGAACACAGAATACACCAAACCTGTCATTTTCTTCTGAGTAAACTCCATTTGTACTCCAAGAATCAAAAGTAATCCTACCAGAAATCTGGAAGAGCAAGATCAGAATCAGAGTTTATCTAAGAATTTAAGATTAAAAGGCTGTTTGAACTGCAACTGGCCACCACCTGAGCGAACTTTTGATGCTGCACACAGCCGAGTCTGAACCTTTATTTATTTAACCGGCCATAAGATGTCAGCAACAGCATTCACATAAAGTTCCATCTGAGGCCTGCTGATAATGTAATTGTTATTCTGAATCTTCTACTCAGAATAACCCCTGGCCCATCAGTAGCAGCCTATCACAATATTAACTCTTCTTTTAAATGCAACTTAGGGGTTAAGATAATAGGTATTTTAGATTACATATGGTAATTACACACACAGACCTGCTGGAAGAGAGGGGGTTTTTCTGACGCACACGCTGTTCAGGCCTCGCACAGAAGAACTCGTGAGGTTCAGTGTGCTGGTATTTTCTACACAAGAACTTTTGTCCCCAAAATATGATTCTGAGGAAGGGAGGAAAAAATAACTTGTAAACACACATATTAAATTGTGCATCACTTCACTGAAAAAAATATTTGAATCATTTTTTATTCAGAAAGCAATATATATACAGCTTAGAAAACTTAATTGCTTTGATATAATCTATTTATAGTAAGAAAGTTAAACTTCAATGTCATTCCAGAAAAGCTCTCTACAGTATAAAATGAAATAACAATCAGTCTGATTTGAAAACAAGCCTGTATCCATATGGTTATTTTCCACAATGACATCACTTGCAGCACCAACAAAAGTATTTGTTTACATTGTTGGCCGGAAGTACTATAAGTTACTTTACAACACATAATTTTGTATTCTAATGAATTCTAGATTCATGAAAGAACGCTCTAAGTCAGTTCTATCTCACATTGGCCCAACTGCTTTAAAATCCGTATCTGAAACTATACACATGTTCATTTTTTTTTTTTTTTAAGGTGACCGTTCTTTTTAGAAAAAAAGGACAATAAAAGAAAACAAAGAATCAAATCCAAAAACTCCACAGCTGTAGAAAGATCTCCCTTTGAATTTATGGGGCTCAACTCCCAGAACTCACACAACGATCTGGGACATGTTTGTTATCTGCAGTTTCTCTTACACGTGTCTTAAGACTTAACCACATTAAGTCCTGCAAAATCTCTTACTGAAACTGAAGAATGATTTGAGAAAAAATCATTTTATAGCATTTTACTGATTTTCAGTTCTCCTGACTAAAAACCAGTATCACATGCTTAATTTAGGTTGGATATATATATATATATAAAATCTTAAAAAGCGAAGAAAAAATAAAGAGGGATTCAATACCTGGAATTTTTAAAGTTTTAGACACATACAAATCCAAACAGCATTCATATAGATTTTGGAATAAGTTAATTCAAAGTTTGGCCAAAGAGACTTTGCTGTTATCTTAGAATATACTGAATCTGGCGTAACGTGGGGAAAAACATAATGTAAAGACCAGATGAACCAAACCATCTGTGGGTATTTTTTTAAAACCAACATTTAACACATAAATTATGCCCTACTCAAATTAGCAATCTAAGGGGTTTTTTTGCCTTGTTTTGTTTGGTTTCTTTTTGGTAGGATTCATGACTGATCATGCACATTACCTGAGAACGTGTTACCTGTTCCCAGCTTATGCCTAATGGAGATGTAGGTACCTCAGGATGCATTTCAACAAGTGTTAGAATAATTTATAATCCTTCTTATAGTTGCTCCACCGAAAAAAAAATATAACATGAACAAATTTTTCGTGCCTGATAAGACACAGACTTTGTGAGCAGGCCCGGCTGTGCTGAGCAGGCTGGAGCCCCCGCTCGGGGCACAGGAGCCGCTGAGGGGTCTCGAACTCGCGGAGCACTGCACGTAGAAGGCGGCACCAGCCGCTCCGCGGGCGCATCTCAGCACATCCCGGATAACGGCCCTTAAAGCTACTGCAAAGGCCAAGCCCAGGAAACCGAACAGCACCAAAACCAACCAGCCAAAAAAACCAAACACAAACCCCAAATCCATAACCAGCTGAACGTGGTTCACGTCTCTAGTAAAGCAAATACCGTGCTGCAATTCAAACCAGTTTGTTGACCCCAGCAGGGAACTCCGATACTGCGATACGTAGTAAAGAAAATAATAAAGAATTAGTTAAATAATAGCAAGAAACGACTGCCATTGTTACAACAGAGGAGCGGTGCCGGCGCCCGCGAACCGACCAGCACAGAGGACAGGTGGGTAAAAAAGCGGTAACGCCCCGCAGGGAGATGGCAGCGCCGCCGCCCCACCTCCTCTGCCGGGAACCGGCGGCTTCGCCCCGGCAGCCCCGCCGGCAGCGAGGCCTCCGCCGCTGGAGCCGCCCGGTCCGGTCCGGCCCCGCCGCTGGAGCAGCCGCCGGTGCCGCGTGTGCAGCAGCCTCAGGCTGTACCGCGGCGTGCGCTGCGCTCCCCGCTCAGCCCCGCGCGGGACCCCGCGGCACCGCCCCCTCGCCACACGGCCGCCCCGCGCACGCGCAGTACCGCACCCGCGCCGCCAGGGCTCAGCCCCGCCCCTCCCCGCCCAGGGGTGTGACCGGAACGGGGACCGAGCAGCGACGCACGGGACGAGCCGCCAACGGGTTCTGTACAACGCGCAACGCCAGGCGGTAAGAGCGCGGTGCGCAGGGACGCTCCGCTGTGCTCTCTGAAACGGAAGCCAAGCGGCCGAACATTTGTGCCACGTTCATTCTCCAGCAGGAGCTTCACGGGGGTTTTCCCCGGCCCGAGGATTTAGGTACCGACAGACGATGTCCCAGTGGCTCTGACAGCCGGTGCTGCGGCCCGTTCTGCTGAAGCAGGTTATTTGTGTCGTAGTTGGACCTTCTCCCCTGGAACAGTAAATGCCAGTCCCAGTGGTTGAAACCCTGAAACGATCAGGAATGCTGTAATTAGATTGCCAAGGAAAACACCTGTAAATTTTTGAGTCTCTAAACACAATATTGCTTAGAAATAAAGATCAAAATTTTATTTCCATGTTGGTAATAAAAATAATTCCATGACTTCTGTAAACCATTGCAGAAACGCTATAGCATAGAAAAGTTTTAACAAGCGTTAACAATTTTGAACAGTTCACTACAAGTAAATGAGTATACGCATTATAAATAATATGATTTGTATTAAGAAAAAATTCATTCACAAAATCATTTGTCTATACACTCAAAACATTAACAGCTTCCATAAATTAATATGAGTAAAAATTCCATATTTATTTAGGGTCTGATGATGACCACAGATACACAAGCATGTGTGACAGTAATAATATTACTACCTATATTTAATACTGGGATACTCTGGATGACAATATAGAGTAAAACAAGTATGTCTTTAATAATCTGCTACTCAAAGAAGACTAATAATAAGCCTATAACATGCAGCTTGGGATCCATCTGTAATTAACATCCTTCTGGTTAAATTACAGCCCCTAACTGTAAAAACCCTGAGAAATCACAATTTTAATCTATTATTCCCCAGGCTACAGAAATTGTGGCAACATAATGGTATTCACATTAAAAATTATATTCTTACATAAATTAACACAGAACTTCCGTCAAATACCAAAATGAATCTCGAAAATCTATTTAGTTTGCTTTTCTGTACTTGGTGAATTCAGCAAATTACTGTACTGTGGTCTCGCTAAAATGTGATTTTAATGTATCCACTTTCTAGATGGTGTATATAGAACAAGGATGAATATTTACAAAGGTCAGATTTCACTTCTGACTTCTTCCAAATAGTCTCTAGTCAACTGCACATATTTTGTTATCCTCTGTTTTAAAGTACTGGGGTTCAAGTACGTATTTATTTGTACTTGCAGTTGACTTACTTTATTAAAGATACAGAAAATTTTGCTTGTAATTCCTCACAAAAAGAGTTTAGTGAAGAATGACTGTATTATTTTCGTATGTCTGTAATGTATGATGATTTCTGGTTCAAGTGATTACCTAAGGATTCGTCCATAATCACAGCAAGCTGCCCAGTCGGAGTTCACACGTCGGTGTGTTTCTTTGGTATGGGTTTTTCCTTCTCCACAAAATGGTTTCTTGATTGTTTTTAGATGTGTGTGTAACTCAGCACCAAAGGAACTTACAGGGAACACCCGAAAAACGTTCAGTACTGATGCTGCTATAGGACACACATCATTATTTTCAAGATTCATCATTGCAAAACACAAAACATACAACTTTAAGAAGCAACAGACTAAACATAATAGTTCATTTCCTCTAAAAATGCAGCACGTATAAACTATGATATCCAGGTGATGATTCACACTGCAGTTACTTGTCACGTTCCTTTTTTGTTGGTGTCGCAAGATGAGGAAAATTGCCTGTTACTACCAAAAAAAGGGACTAAACCGTAGCCCTAGGACACAGGCAGACGCACTAAAACACCCATGGAGAACTACGAACTCTGACACGACAGCACAAAACCCATTTGTGGGTGACAAAGGTCACATATCTGCAGCACAATGTGGCCTAAGCTGGTTTCTTCCAAAATAGCAAAGCAAAAATTGTCACTAAGCTATTTCTAAATGTTTTTGTGAGCACAATGGTTGCAGAATGCTGCTCTACGCACCATAAATACAGTAAACTGCTGTCCAAAATAACTGCTTGTTTGAAAACTACATAACGTAATTTCAAACTATGACACATTGTTCTTCAATTTGCTGTTTAAAAAACCAAAACAAACCCCTTACAGAACTACATTTGCTTTAGTCCAAAACGCTGTTCAAAAATCTGTCTTTGTAAAGGCTACACAGATGCAAAAATTTCATTAATACCTACAGCCAAACTCTGTGATCCACGTTCCTTTGTTTAAAAGTCCAAAGCTGGGTACACCTTTCAAATTGTAACATCTTCCCTCAGGACAGAAAAGAGTGTTTGGAAATGCAAATACAGTCCAATTTTATACTTTCCTCAGTACAAATGTTTCAGAGAAACTGTTGAAGTCAACAAAATCATGTTATTGAACCAAACTTTGCTCTTTAAAGTGATATTCAGACAAAATTTTGAAATAGCAGCAAGTAGAAATGTATTTAATATTTTATCCTACTTTGCCCTTCCCAAAAGGTCTCCAGGGTTCCTGCAGATCTGTGTCTTAGGAAAGCAGCAATTTGTGCATTTAGTTCTCACAGATAATGTGTAATGACTTTTTGCTAACTCAAGCCCTTGTATACAGAACACTAAACCCAAAGGAGACAGGGACTGCGGTACTATTGGCTCGGGCCCTTTAATGCTGGCGCAGTTCTCAAAAACTCTATTTCAATGGTAAGAATTTTAGTGTACATCTTGTTTCTTGTTTCAGCGTGACTGAACTTGAAGCAGATTAACTCTGCTGCCTGTGTGAAGTCACTGTTTGTACTCAATACAGTAATACAGAGATACAAATCACGTAACACAGTAGCAGGTCATTTCAATCTAAGCTGTACTAGTGTCACACCTGAATTTAATAGGAAAAGGAATAATGCAGGCAATTATTCTATGTAACAAAAATAAAAATATACAGTGTTAACATGCAGTAATTAATTAACTTCTTCTGAATTGCATGTTCACAACTACCAGGATGAAGTAAGGATATTACCACTTTTTAAAAGAATCTCTGTGTCAAAGTGCCACTGCCTGATTACATATTGAAATACTTCTGTAGTTCCTTTCAAACGTGCATTGCTTCGCTGTTGAAAAAAAGTGTATTATTAAATATTTAGAAAAGCAAGAGATGTATTCTGGTTATTGTCAAATTGTTCAATACAAAATTAAGCAATAGAAATTATTTGTAAAATTATTTTTTTATGTCTTCTGCCATTTTATAGGATATTGGGGATAGGCACTTGGTAATATTATATATATCATATCTGCTCCCAAGGAGTTCCACACGGGTTAGGAGACGTACAAATACTTTAGAACTACAGACATCCAAACTGAGGGGAACGTGCAAATGCACATTTTACTGAAACTGATCTGTTTCACAAGATTGAAAAAATGCCTTTGGATATGAAAGCACATGTGCCTCACTGGTTTTGTGTCTGCTGGTACATTTATAAATACTACAGTATGCACTTAAATTATAAATTGTAAAAGAACTAGGTAAGTTATCATTTCTATTTAATCATATTGTAATTTAACAGTAAAACAATGTAAAATATTTTAAATTCACAGTACACATATAACATGTCGTATTATTGCATATTAAAAAAATAAACATAAGACCCAAAAAGCAGCTTGAAGCCATTTACAACATATCTTCTAATAAAATGCAATAATTAAAAAGTGCTTTTATATTAATCAGTGTTTTTCAAACATCCACGTAAACGTAGTGTTAGACTGATTGCAAAATACTGGCTCTGGCGTTCTGCACACAACACACACGGCAAAGGGACCATTGGTACTGCTGAGTGTGCAGTTACCGTATCTACGTATCCATCTTCTGTGTACGAAAATAACAGGTGTAAACACTTCATTCGGGCATTATGGTAAGACACATACAAAGTGATCACAGTGCAAATGAAGCCAAGCTGCTGTGCGCTGGGAATGTAAGTGGAAGTCAGAAACAGCTGCGAGGGGACTGGGGGGACTGACAGAACCCCAAGAACATAGAACCTCATGAAGTGACTGAAGTCGGTATGTCAGGGTGAGCAAGCTCATTCTCTATCTTAACGCAACTAAGTTTCCCACATCAAGATGGCAATCAGTCTAGCACTATTAGATGGATTAATTATCAGTGATATAATTCTTATACAAAGTATAAAACCATAAAATTATTTAATTCATGAACATGATTTGAGTACTACGCCTGTATGTTACCACGGATTATCTTTTTTCTTGCAGCACAGACATTCTTCTTGTGCAGCTGCGCAGTGATCGCCAAGAACATAATGCTGACGTGGATTAAGGATAATGCTACGATCACCTTCCTGACATACGACACACTTCTTTGACTGAAGCTGAAAAATCACCTGTAAAAAGATTATTGCACTCAATAAAAACGATTCCAAAGTATACAGTTGTGTTCTAGAAGCTTTACACTTGGCTGTCCTGAACAAATTTCTAATTTAACAACACAAAGGACAATGTCTCTGTATGACTGAACTGAGGGATCATAAGATCAGAACATGCGCAACCTTTGAAGTAGCAGCTGGAGGAGTACAGGTGCTTTTAGAAAGGAAAATATCTGGGATTGAACCTCTGCATTGAAATTTTCCTGCGTAATTGGGATGAGAGATACAAACAAGCAAAACCAACCAAACAAAAAGACTAAATAAGCTTTTTTCATTATCATCTGCTCCCTTATTTTGCCATTTCAAACCACGGTTACATTTTCTCATGCTGTTGGAAATGTCCACATTAGGACAAAATGGAAGCATCCCAAATGCGCGAGACTTTGAATCAAGCTACTGGTACAGACTTCGGGGAGGATGTTACAACTGCAAATAAATGTCTCCATGTGGTAAGGCATATCAATGCTATTAAGGAACAAGAAGAACTGAAAAGCATCTAAAAGCCGTGTTAATTTTTGAAGAGAAAGACACGGTTTGGACTAAGAGAAGAACCCAGAACGCTTTGTGTGGCACTGCCTAAGACACAACTTTGTCCTGAAAGGAAAAGACACGTGAGAAAAGGCCACAGCGGCAAAGGAAACCTGAGAAACTGAGGAGCTGGAAAAGGTTTTAATGGTTCTGATCACTCCGGCCTAGCCAAGGTGACCTCCATTCCACGATGGAAGGACTTTATTGATAAAGGTTCCCAAGACTCTCTTGCTCCTCTTTAAAATCCCTTAGGAGAAAAAAAACAATAGTGGTCCCTAATCCAATCCAGAATCCTGTAAATATACTTCATAACAAGAGCCTAGTAACTAGCAAGTCTTGTCCTCCACCTACTTTATCGACAAGACTTAAATTATGCTTTAAACTCTTCTAAAGCGATCCTGGCTTTTTATTCAAAGCTGTAGTTCATATTGATACAGAGGCACTGGACAGGCTGTGCACTGAGATGGAGAAGACACTGCTGAATTCAGAGAGGTGCTGGAGTATGGCTGACTGTCCCTTTTTCATCTGGACAGGCCCATCACAGCCAAAACAAACCAGCAAGAACTGGTGTCCTATGTGGTGTCACTGCCCTTGGAGACTGTAGGGGAAGAAAGGAATGTGAAACCAAGTTGCCCCCAGTAAGGTTTGAAGCATGCTGCCTGGAGCAGTACGTGGTCATTATTACCTTCCTTGATGAGCTCAGAGGAGTGGTACCTGACGTTCCCAGAGCTGAGAGCCCTGACAAATGCCCTCAATCTGGCAGCAAAAGAGTATCCTAAATTTTGGTAAAAACTGAGTCTGGATTTGAGAGAAGGGGAAATGCAGTAATATGCCGCTAAGGTGATTAAGGGACTGAAGCACCTGGTACACAAGGAGAGGGTGAAAGATTGTTCAGCCTTCAGAAGAAACGGCATCTTACTGGTGTGTATAAATCCCTGATGGGAGGGAGTAAAACAGATAGGGACAGACTCTTCTTAGCGGTATCCAGTGAAAGAAGAGGCAATGGGTACAAATTCAAATACAGAAAGTTCTACAAAGCCATAAGAAAAAACTTTTCTTACTGTGAGGATGGTCAAACGTTGGAAAAGGTTCCCCGCAGAGGTGGTGGACTCTCCATCCTTGGAGATAATCAGAACGCTACCGGGCAAGGCTCTGAGCAACCTGCTTGAGCTGACTCTGCTTTGAGCCGGGCATCTAACTGGATGATCTCCAGAGGTCCCTTCTGATGTCAATGATTCTGTGCTCCAAGTCTCTACTGGCCTCTCTGACTACACAAACTCCTATCCACCTACCTTCTAAACAAGTGAAAAGCATGTAACTATTTTAACTTATTTAAGGCAATTATTTTTAGTTATTTAGGTAATGCCCAAGTTGGATGTAATAGCTGGCTTTAAATGTTTTTTTCTAATTACCCCAAGAATTTTGGTGAATCACTTGTAATCTGTTCTGATAGCTGATCAAAAACTTAGAAGAATCCATTAGATTGAGAAATCTGAACCATCCTCTATTCCAGAAAAGACTTAACACTGAGAGCGGTGTTGCTCTTTGAACTGAAACCTGCATAAGTCAGTCACTGAGGGTTACTGAGCTACCAGTTTCTGTTTATCAGAAATAGTTATGCAGATGAAGAAACTCACCTCATCTATTGTTTCTAAATCTAAGTGCAGCTGGTTTTGTAAGGACCGAAGCTTTGGCAAGGATATCTTTTCTATATCTCCACAGTTTTTCATATAAGGTAACGTAGTAGACAGACAAGCCGCTAATTGTGTCTTCAGCTTTTTAAACTTATTTTCCACTTCTTCCTTCTTCTGCAGAGCAAGTTGTTTGTCCACATCTGCGATGTCAGCACGTTCTTTTGCTTCTTGAGCCTCCTTCTGCCATGCATCACATGCCTGGGAGAAAGAGATTTCCAGCATATTAAAAATATTTTGTTAAAAATTAACAACAGAAGAACAAATTTGAAAGCCTTCAAAGATGCAGGTAATCTCTCATTTTAAACATAACAACACGTTTACTGTCAATTTAATGCTTCCCCCTACTTATCCTACCTTCTAATTAACAACTCTTCTTGTTTTGTCTTAATGTAATTTTTAGGTATATCACTGTTACTTGTCTGTAAACAGCCAGGAGCCTTTTTGGAGCTCTATAAATTGAACAAATTTTAAATGTTAAATTCATAATTTAATGTCAACATACACCAAAAACTACCAAAATTCAGTAGAGCTACTTAGCTACTTCTCATCAGAGAACAACATGAGGGGAAGGAAAGAACTACAGAAAATGCACCAGACTGGCAGTTATCAACAACCTCAGCCTGACTGCTGAGATGTTGTCCAGGTACCCTACACAACCACAGCTGAGCGGAAGCCTCTGCTTTTTTCCTGTGCTTACTGTCTGCAAGAGGTACAGGAGGGAATGTATGTTTTTAGTTACTTAAACATGAAGATACGTTGCTGTTCAGCCCTATCCTGAATACCTGCAAGTGTTCTTGTCTAGAGGCAGATCAACTTTCAGAAAATTAATTGCCTTTTAAAGCGCTCAGTTTCCTTTATGCTGCTAGTTCATTTTGAGATATTCCTTTGACAGATTGCAATGAAACTCTGGGTCCAAGGATGAGAAGATATATAGAAAGGAAAAGCCGTAAGAGCTGCATGATTGTCAAATATATATATATAATTTCATATTACCATAGATTAGCATACCCGTTTTACTTGTTTCCAAGATTCTTCCCATTGCTTCATTTTTTTCTTGGCATTGTCAAGTTCCTGTCTAACTCGAGTCAGTTCGCTCCCACTGGCGTTTGAACTTATTGAGGGGGTGGTGCCACCGCTTAGTACTGGGGATGAACTAGGAGAGACATTCCCAGTTACAAAGTCCCAAATGCTCCCTGGAACACCATTTACACCTGTAAAACAAATGCAGAAATTAAAAAAATAAATCATTCTGCACACACTGCTGCAAAACATTTCACATGAAGAACAAAACAGATGTGCCACATACGCAAAATTTATAATTTTACCTGCAAGACTCATGACATTATTTCACTACCTTCAGAAATGTGACAGTCTGGAAAATGTTTACAGTATTTATAGCAATTCAGGAGACCTACCACATTTTTTATTGCTGCTTTTAATAAAAGACAGTACAGTCCATAAAAGGAGAAGTTCGAGTGAGAATTCATTTATATATCAAAAACTTTGTTCCTAGCAGCTCATACATAATTTTAATTCTTCCTCTGTTTTTTTTCCTTTAGCAAAATGCTGTGGTTAAAATACCTTCCTGCTGTCTATATGCCAACTGCTATATTTTACCCCTTTCAAACGCCTGTGTAAATACCCCCTCTTCCAATAATTATTTTTTTTCCTTGGCTGGGAATGGAAGTTCACTCCTTGAACTTTCTTCCACGTACAACCCCATTCTCGGTTGTGCTATCAATTAAAAGAGCTAAGCTTTGTTGTCCAGATTAAGACATAAAAACCACGCAAAGCCTTGAAGTGAACATTTCTTGCCCGCCATTGAGCTCCCTCTTACAATACACAAAGTGCAGCCTTCAACCTACTTACCTGTAGGGCTGTGAGAAGAGGCTGAGGTGCCCAACAAACCACGTTCTGTCCTCACAGGCTGAGGCTGCTGGTAGTGAGGAGCCATAGCAGACGAAACAAAGGACTGAGACAGTGATTGTGAGAGAGAACTAAGTGGAGAGGTTGAAAGGGATGATGATGAATGTAAAGATGAGGAACGAACAAGAGAACCTGGAATGTTGACAGGTGCTGAACTTCCCAGTAATCTTTGACCTATGGATGCACAGGGACAAAACAAAGTTTCAAAGCAGTCCAAAGTGCTCTGTAAGTATTTTTCTGAAAAATGTATCAAATGTAAATTAAATTATATATTCAAATACCTTTCAATTAAAAAGTTTGTTTATCTGATATTACAAAAATATTTTTAAATTGAACACTTGAAAGTAGTTTTCCAAGTGCCCGAAAACATAATTTATAGCTTACGCCAGTGGCTTCATATGCAGCTACAAAGAAAGAGAAAACATTTTTCAGATCAAGTTTTCTGACTTACTCATTTTAACAGCAAACAACTAATGCAAGTGGAGAAATTGTTCTTCTTGGAGCAACAGTCAGCAATAATAAACTGGGGCACAGCTGTAGCTGTTTCACCCTTTGTGTCTAGAGCCACAGAGCAAGAAGGACACGTTTGCCACCCAAGAATACAGTTTTGTTTGCACAAGTGAATGCTCGCACAACTGGCTTAATAATCGCCAGACACCCTTTGAATAAATGCTAGCAAAACAGATACCAGCAAATAAATGAAGTATTATAAATACATCTGTTCTCTTGCTCTGTGACTCTCAAAGGAATATAACAAAATTATAGTTCCTCAGTTTCCCCTCCTATTTTTCTAATTTTTGCCTCTTGATTATATTCCCTCTGCTACTTTCACAAAGAAAAGGTAGCATTTTAATTTCCTGATGTTGCCCCCTCCATCCTTCCTCCCTGCTGTCTCTCCACTGCACTGCTTTCCTTTGCTGTGCCGCTCCTCTCCCAGAAGAGGCCAAACGGCTGAATACTTCCCAACAGACCTTCAACTGGATTGCTCCTCCCAGGTTAGATTAATAGAAAGTCGAGGACTCTAATTTGCAAGTATTAAAATCCTAAAGATTGCTAGCTCCTTCTCCTCAAGAATTGTCCCCACTCCCCCTCTCAGCAGCCACCTAACCATGGAAGTACTGGCTGGTCCCCGCAGCACACACTGCCTGCTCTCAGACATTTGCAGCACTCAATATGCAGGCAGTCAAGTTCAAGCATAATGTCTTTCTGTAAATGCATGTAAGTCTTTCCATCTACTGTTATGCCCATGGGCCCAAGTCATTAAGCATGTTAAAAAAATGTTTAATAGACTAATTCTTGGCAAAATACAGATAGGATGATAGTGCTGCAGTCCCTTTACACCATGGCTGGAAGAAAACAGAGGACTTCTCTTCAAAGTCTGTGTTGTCTGTAACTATTTTGATAAATAAAAGTTTGGAAAGGTAAGAAAGAAGGATATTTTAAATTAGTATTATTTTACAAATTGGACCTCTTACTTGCTAATCCAAGGTCGCTGCCTTCTTGATCTTCTAATTCTCTATCTAGGGATGCAATGTTCACATCATTAAAATGCAAATCTAAAGCAGAACCTGTTAAACAAAACATTGTATCAATGAATTATCCTTGAATTATCCATAAAACTTTCATAATGGCTAAAATAAGGAAACTTTATTTGACTATTTTTGTTAGTGCTTCTATCACAGAATTCTTTTGCATCTAGGTCATGATGAGACAGCATGTGTGCTTGCAGCCCACAAGGCAAATCTTAACTTGGGCTGCATCAGAAGAAGGGTGTCCGGCAGGTGGAGGCGGGGATTCTGCCCCCCTGCTCCGCTCCGGTGAGACCCCCTGCAGTGCTGGTCCAGCTCTGGTTCCTCAGCACAGGACACACAGGGACCTGCTGGAGAGGGGCCAGAGGAGCCACAGAAATGATCCGAGGCTGGAACAGCTCTGCTGGGAGGACAGGCTGAGAGAGTTCAGGTGTTCAGCTGGAGAAGAGAAGCTCTGGGAGACCTTATTGCAGCCTTTCTGTACTTAAAAGTGGCCAAGAAGAAAGATGGGGATAGACTTTTTAGCAAGGCCTGTTAAAATAGGACAAGGGTTGATGGTTTTAAACAAAAGGAGGGAGATTCAGGCTGGACATGAGGAAGAAATTGTTGCAATGAGGGTGGTGAGAGCCTGGCCCATGTTGCCCAGAGAGGTGGTGGATGAACCATCCCTGGAGACATCCCAGGCCAGGCTGGACGGGGCTCTGAGCAACCTGAGCTGGTGAAGATGTCCCTGCTCATGGCAGGGGTGGCACTGGGTGTGCTTTGAAGGTCCCTTCAACCCAAACAATCCTATGATTCTATGAACAGACTGAAGTATCAGGCTGGCAGATGTCCCCTAATGTTAAGCTCCCACCTTCTCCCTGCTACCACTTGAGTCATTTCCCTTCACTGCTGCCCATTCTCTATTGATTCCTCTCCAAATCTGTGGAGGACTTCAAACACCCTGCAGCTTTTATGTTCTTGATTATGCTGCTTTGTGTTTTTTTATCAGAAGGAAACCAACAACTCAATGCACCTCTCTCGTCTCTGACAGGAGTAGACTGCAACAATATATCTTCTTCCACTCCGTTACTCCTCAGTTTTCAACATATTGTCCAAGCCTCAATGCCAAATATTACTTCTATCTGACTGGTATACTTATTCCCAACTCTCCTGCACCTTTCTCTTCCCCACCTCTTGGGGACGATTACTCGGGGAGCAGACAGAGGGGGCCTGGAGCTCCCCATGAGATCAACATAAAGAGCCACAGAAAGGGCTACAGACCCCACTGTCTGACAAAGCTTCCTCAGCCCTTGCTGATGTAACCCTCCTGCATTTCACCTCATCCTTTGTCCGAACCCACTCATCCCCTTTTCCCATAATCATCCGGTCCCTTCCCTTGCTGTAGCTCTTTTTTTTATCCCTTTTTTATGATTCTTCAATCCACCACTTCCTATGAGAACGCTATGTATCTATTTTCTGTTCCACAATAATCTTCTGTTCTATTCAGATTATGTGCAGCACTTTATTGTTAATGCCATCGTATATGTCCATGAAGCAGAATTCCGGAAAAAGAATTTTTATATATATGAAATTCTTTTAAAGAAAAAAACCCCAAACCTATGCAGTTACCATGAACTACACTACCTTATACATACATGAGACATGTATTTTGTGATTAATATTCTGATAACAAACAGCATTCTGAAAACTGCTTTAGAAAAGCATCTGTAGACAGCAGAGGCATATTCTAACTCAGAGGAATCAAGAGTCTCATGCTCAATAATATAATCACACTGGGACATGGCAAACATAGCATATCACTGTTTAAATTACTTTGCAACACTTGTTCAGTATATCATTATTTTAAAATTACACTGATTAGCACCACATCTAATCTACAGTAATTAAACCGTGGTTTTTATTGTTATATGAGCAACTTGTTACAGCCAACTACTTATTCCAGAAGTAATGTTTATCTCAACAAAAATGTGACTTCCTTCCATAGAGTATCTTAAAATATTAACCATAAGCCAATGAAGTTATATTACTTGCATAGAATAAAAACTAAAATTCTGCTCATTCTAATTCTGAAATTTAAAAATAATCTAAAATTTATTTTCTGTTCTAACACACAGATCATAAAAAAAAACTTTAAGGAAAGCAAGCTATACACTTGTGAGACTGCAGAAGATCATCCACCATTTAATATTCTGCATAGATTTATTTCCTAAAATAATTAAAAGAGCAAATGCCTAACTTACCATGCTGACATGCTGACTCACTGCAGTCTGCTGGTCACTGCTACACATGGATTTAAACACAGCTTCAAGTACACCAGCTAATCAGAGCAGCTTCCTGATCATATGACTTATACCATAGACTGCAGAATACAGCACCTTTCAAATCACAACTTTGTCTGCCACAGCCTCCGAAATAACCCACACTTACTGTAAAAGTGACACAAATTTAAATGAGTTTGTGGCTAGCACTAAATTAAGGGGAGCAGCTGGTACACTCGCTGGCAGGACCTCCATTTAGAGGGAGCTCAAAAGGCTGGAGAACTGGACTGACAGAAACCTCATGAAATTCAACAAAAGCAAATACAATAATGCTGCAGCTGGGACAGAATAATCCCTTGCAACAGCACAGACTGGGCCCAGAAGATCAGAAAGCAGCACTGCAGAAAAAGATCTAGGAATTCTGATGAATGACATGTTCAGCATGTTCTGTGGCAACGAGAGCTTACAGCATATTGGCCTGTATTGTAAAAGTGCAGCGAGCAGGCTGGGGAAGTGATTATTCCTCTCTATCCAGCACCTGTGAGACCACAGTTCTTTGAGCCTATGCGAAAGCAAGAACAACTTGAATAATGCAAAAAAGCATGTACAATTGGAGATGAGATGTTAAGACTTACCTACTACAGATTCAACTGTGTTACTGCCAGAATAGAACGGGAGAGCTTTGGCACTGATAGCAGAGACAGCTGTAGGAGATGAACCATCTGATCCAACACTAGAGGCCAGACTGGAAGTTATACTGGAAGCGAGTGGGTTAACTGCTGAAAAAACACTGAGGTGGTTCTGTTAAAAAAAACGAACATAGGTATATAAATATACACACACACACTCACACAGAATTATGTACAAACATATAAAATAAAGAGAATACAGATTTTACTGTAGTTAATTTTAATTCAAACAGAAAGAAATCCAGAAGAGCCCTCTGAATAATAGATAGGATAATTCTCCTTATAGTTTCCCAGCAAGTCCATTTCTCCATTGTGGCTGGACATCACTACCACATGAGGGAATTCTGCTTTAAAAACAAAAATGTATTTAAATAAATGTAATAGTTAGCTGGTCTGATGCTCCTTTTCAAAAGGAAAATATCTCCTGGGGGACTGTACCGTTTAATTATGCATTTGTACACAAATTATATTATTTTATTTTTTTTACCTGCAAATGTTCTCATTTAATCTGAATGCGATCGGTGCGTAAACATGATTGTGCTGCACACAAGTATCATGTTATACGATGACCTGTACATGTGCTACTTTTTTCTACCTGAACATTTTTTTAATATACGAATCACACTTTTAAATGTAAAATGTAAGAAATGCAAACGATATGTAACCACGTCACATTCTAAACTGGAAAAGAACTCCATAAAGCCTACAGGGACCTGGTGCAGAGTTTCCACTATATTAATTCTCTTTATTGTTTATTTATTCCCTCCAATCTTTTAGTTAATAAAAACATTTAACTGTGACTGAATAAACCCACATTGTCCTCTGTATGATGAGCAGTGATTGTGCAATATTTACCCTTCGGATTTCTACCAATACCACAGAAAATGTCTATTTCAAAGCTAGATACAGTGCAAGACTGAGGCCAATAACAACCAAGAGAATTAATAATTTTTCCTTTAAAAATGGGCACAAACTGAAATATGGAAAGTTTCACTTGAACACACATGGTAAAAACATATTTCCGTACATTTAGACAGAACATCCTGGTTTTCAGTTTGTGCCTGATGCCTCTTGTCCTGTCACTGGGCTTAAATTTTCCTTAGACAATGTTGTAAAGTGCCGCATAACTTTCATACTGCATGAATAGATTATCAAAAGGGAAAAAGTGTTTAGCTTTTGGCAATACCTGCTTGTTGTCTTGTTCATTTATTGTCTGCTGATTCTCAGCTGGGAATTCTCGATGCTTTGCCTGAAAGAAGAAAAATCTTTGTAATATATGAACTTAATGAGTCATTGCTGTAAAAGATATTATTAGTTTATGGAGGGTCAGTGGCATCTCTGTAATGGTATGTATCTTAAACAGTCTGACTTCATTTCCCTCACTGCGATCCCATATTGAGAATTACATTTTAACAATCATAGAGTAAATATACATGGAAAAGGAAGAGCAATTGCAATTTTTCCACTTATATGCATAATTGAGCACATTCAAGTTATTTCTGGTCCAAAAATTGACTAGCAGTAAACTCTGCAAGGCGCTCTGTCTCCTCAGGAAAAAATGGTTCTCTCTGCTGCTTTTAAGCCATCTTGTTGTGTCTGTTCCTTGTTTCCTTGGGGAGATTCCTAATCTGGAATTCACTGCATGTCAGCTGAGCTGCAGTGAATGCATGAGTGTTCTTGGGCTGTGACAACTGCAAAGTTGATGCAGTTTAGCTCAGTAGAGGGTTCCAAATACTGCTGAATTATCAAAAATCAGTGCTGATACACGAGGCAGACAACATTTAATGCTGAATCTAATTTAACTTAAGATTACATTTGGACTTCTAGAGCCATATTATTCACATACCTGATCTTCTCGTTCAAAGCCTGGTGCTTTCGGATAGGAAGATATCGATGAAGAAACACCAGATGTGCTTGACTCAGAACATGAACCACCATTTGCTAATGATCTCTGTCTACAAAGAGATCCAAGGGGTGATAGAGAACTACTGCTACCAGAACTTGATGTTACAGTTGGACTTGAAGAACATGAAATCTGTAGAAGACAAAAACCAGTGTCTAATATACTCTATGATTTTTTAATGCTTACAGCTATAGTCTCCCTCTGTAACACAATCAGTTGAAATTATAAATTTATTTCAGTCTGATGTAAATACAATACTAATTTGGGTTTATTTGTATATATTTTTAGCATTGGCTTAAAAAAAGTAGCAGATGACAAAAGCAACATGGAGCTACAGTAAACAGACAGACTGCAAAAGGAGATGCATTTGTGCACACTAGAATGCAACCTTGTTTGGTCCCTATGCACAAAATCAATCACAGACAGAGATTGCTCTCTATTTAATGGGTATTAATTTACAAAAAAAAGGAATAATTGCTTTCTGACAATGCTAATTTCTATTCCTTCATATATTTCTTAATTTACAGTTTAATGCAAGCATTATACAACATTTTACTCTTATAAGAACTCATCTGAATCAAGCCAAGCAATTCAAAAAGAAAAAGGCATGTAGAATCTTGGCAAAAAGCATCTAAATGCCTGTTTGTAAATCTCAGAAGGCCGTCTTCTGAAATTCTTCAATATAAAAATGGTTACTGATTAATAAATCAACATTTTAATATTTTAAAATATTACTGAATTTATAACTTTTAGTTCTGCTGTACATTTTATAGTTTTAAACTTCTAAAGTAAAAGGCTTAAGATGAAGGTACAATCTGTAAGTAGGTCCAGACAATTTTTTTGCTAAAAATGCAATTCTGATCAACCTGAAATTTATGAACTCAGGTGCAGCATCCTCCAATACTATGTTGGAGTGGAATTGTGGGCATTTCTCCTTTCTACATTTTTTAAGTAAACTGTTCAATTTTCTTAAACTAGATTTATAACCAGATTCACAAAAGCACTATGGAAATAGTTCCATCCTACATTTCTACCTAACGGCCCAGTGGACAGAACACTCAGTGATGAGACACATTTCCAATCCCTTCCATGTTAGTTCTGGAACAGAAACTGCCGGCTCTCAAGGAACTGAATTAGTTAATACAATAAGTGGGTGAAATTCTACCCAAGTTGTTTTGGTTTGTTTAAATACAAAACACACACTGAATCAGACAGACTAAACAAGAATAACTACGTAGTTTACTGTTAAACTCTCAATTTACAGTAAAAACCCTCAATTTTATTCTATGTTCCAAAGAATGTGAAAGTATTCTAAGCAAATCAGCATTTTAACAGGAGCCACCTCTCTCTCCAGAATAGTATAACATCAAAATGTTCCCCCAAATTCAAATCCCTGTAAATCAGGTAGAGAACAGACATGAACCTAGATGAGGTCTTAACCCTGGACAGAAAAAGACCCTCCAACAAATGTAAGCTCTATACCTGCTGAAGATTATTTCCTATGCATTCACTCATGCCTGTTTCTATGGAAAAATCTCCCGTGATGAACCTTATTGGTGTGGAGTCCTGTACTTAGATTGCTTCTGAAATCCAAAGACAGCGTCTCTACACAAGAGTGTGAGATGTACATACACCCTGAGAGCGGACAGAAGTACAAGAGTGGGCACCACAGCAAAAAATAATTGATAGCCAAGGTTTACTCTGACAAAATTCCTTCTGAAGTCAAAGACTTCACCACAAGCTTGTTACCACATGCAAAGTTTCTCTTTCTGTCACTATTTACTGTAAATCCAAACCTGAGGATTGTCCCTCTGCACGGCCATGCACTTTTTTCAGCTTTAAAATACTGAAATCCTTTCTCTATGGTAGAGAGAAAAAGAAAATAAAAGGACGCTGCTGGAGAAAGAAAACCAAAAAACCCCACACCAAACAAACCAAACCATTGCTCTTAAGTGAAATTAAAAAAATAAGGGTTTTGGTCAATAAAGTGATGCTAAAGTATTCGGTTCCGTATCAAAAGATTTTGAAAACTTTTTGTGAATGACATAGTTACTCCTTGTAAGTGCACTTGAAACAGTTGTGGCAGCACAAGGCTCCTTAATGCAGCAGACAAATATGTAAAATAAAATGACTAGACAGCAAAGGCAGACTAACACCCAAAGTAAGATACTACTGTAGGAAAGCTACTGACTCAATTCAAGGATGAGCTCCCCAACCTGCACAGAATGCTTCTCAGATGCATATTTCATGTCTGCTTCTTCAGCTAGGTGGGCAACATTTTACCAACACAGAAAGATGTACATCATGGTTGTTCCCCTACAATGTGACCTAATGAAGTTGAGGGGAAAAGGGAGGAAGGAAGACAGCCGTTATGGATTACTTGTCCTGGAGGGCTGCTGCAAACAACAGAGCCGTTAAGTGGGGAAAGATGCCCTTGTTCACCCAAATGTATGGGGCTTGAGGTACAGAGCTGCAGGGCAAGAGTAGATCATGTCAGGTATGTAAACTGTTAGACAAGTTTACTCAGGACCAGTGTCTGACAGTGATGAGAAGGAACACAAAGGAGGTGACAGAACAGAGAGAAAAACACGAACCACCACTGTAAATATGTTACTGGGATACAAAAAAATGGGGGGAGGGAGGGAGGAAAACAGACTGACTACTCAAATACTAAAATTAGGTGGTTTACAGCAGATGGAGAAGGTGAAAGCAAGCAAGCAACAAAACTCACGAATTAAACACGGAAAGCAGAAGACCAACCTGCTAATGAAAAACCAGGAACTGAATATTAAAAAGAAAAAAAAAGGAAGTGCATCAAATAATCCTGCAGGTAAGGAGTCAAGTGAAAGACAGAACAACAGAACACTTTGCCAGACATCAGAAAAAAGGTGGCCACTTGCCATAGGACTTCAAGTAGAAAGCACAGGGAAGGGAGCAGCGTCAACATTTCCATTTTTGCACTTGAACAGTAGTACAGGTAGAGACTCACTGAGCATGGAATGGAAAACGTACACAATGTTCATCAGACTCCTAAAGATGTCTAACAGTAGAAGATTCCCCACAGCTGGAAGGTGTATTAGAACAGTTAGTATTTGCAGCTGTGCCCAGACCACTCATGAAAGGCTAAGAAGCTTCTGGGAGAAGAAATGCTTTAGAACCTTAGCAAAACCAAAATGAGCTTCTTCAATAAAAAGGCAGACCCTCTCTCAGAACCCTTCATGTACAGAGGCAGACTTCTGCACTGGGAGCCTAAGATAAAATGTAGGCATATTGGTACCTTTATTTTCAGTCTACAGGACAGCAATATGAAGCTACCTGAAAGAAAACAAGTTTTAACTGCGCCATTTATTGGCAATTTCTTTTAAACATTGTTTAAAATACATTCTTTTATCTGGTTTCTAACCAAACAGTATGGATCAACAGTGCTGGAAAGCTAGAAGTGAAAATTCTGGGGATAAATGTGTATTTCCTTATAACTCGACACTACAAATGAGGTAAGAAAACCCCAAGTCAGGAGAGAACAAGAGAGAAGTCACTATTCTTACATATTATTTTGCAACAAACATAAAACCTAACAAAAGGATCTATTCCAACTGATACTAAAAGGAAGATAATAAAAGTTCTGCAATATATCTTTCTCCTTCCTCTCCCCCATCCTTAACTGCTAAATGTAATATAAACTACATTTATCACCCCTGTAATCAAACACCTCTCTACTACCAAACATATTGCATGTACCGCACCACTGTAAGAAGCTTTAAGCATAAAGCATGTTCAGGTACGACATCAATTAATTCCTAATGTTAAGAAATTAGAGCAGAGAAGAGGGCTGGGATCAGGCAAGATCTTCCATGAATGAAACCTTTCCTATAGAAAAAAGAGACATATGTAAATTAAGCTGTCCTGTACTTGTATATTTGATTAACAATGATGTTCCTCACTGTAGCATTCAAAATATTGCATCTAAAGACAAAAAACAAGAACAGAAAACACACATAATACATAGTTAAATCTGGTGCCAAAGGCAGACATTCCATTTAGGTTTACAGTAGCAGTGAAATATTACTGCCCGACATTTACTATAGCTGCGTTTTTTCTTCTCTTTTGCTGAAGTAAAAAGAAATAAAAAACAGACGTTTAAGAAGTAAAATAAACATTGATTATTAGTAGTAACTTTTCCAGAATTATTTACACTTACATTTCCAGACTGCCCACTGCTATTTGTAATGCTCTTTGTTGAGTTAAGACTGCTGCTCCATTCATTTGCAATTCCTACGCTGTCTGTTGAAAGCAGGTGAGCGCCTGGCTTTGATTGACAACCAGTTTGCAGTATGACTACATTCATGGTGTCCTCTGTTGAAGGAATCCCCAACAAATTACACACAGATTTGATACTTAGCTGTGTGAATTTAACAATTACATACCTAGTACCAAACACAGCACCTGTCACATGGAAACATCAATCACACACAAGAAATCTCGCTCTTTTTCTTTAAATATAAGCATAAAGGCAAGGTAAGAATAATATCATTCACCATTACGTATTTGTGGCTGCTAACAAACGTGATACTCTTATTTACTTGCTGCATCAAAAATTGGCGGGAGGTAGATCGAAATTAATATATTTAAAGTATTCTAGATTTCGCTTTGTTTTCCAGAATCGCTGTCACACCAGGGTTTAAAGACAGTATTTTTAGAAAGGTAACAATGGCATCATAATTACAGGGTTCTTTGTTTTCTTCTTCCAGTCCAGAGTCAACTGACTTAATCATAAAACAATTTTAAGAGAATATGAGACTTGTACTATTTCACTTAAAAAGGAACAATAACCTTTGAGAAAGTTCATTATTAACTTCTAAGTAAGTGACTTGTTAATTTTAGTACCGGAAAATTCATCTCAAGGTGACCGAACAATTACTTTGCAACTCCCCAAGGGTTAAACTATTAAACATCTTAGATACTTGATTCTTTAAATGTGCAATATATTAAGGAGACTTAGACTTCCAGTTTTACAGACAAATGATGAGTTTACTTTAGTAAGCAACTACAGTTAATAACACTCCTCATCTCATAATCCATGCACACACATCAAAGTAAGGACTGAAAACAATATCTCTTAATAAATTCTACAGGTACAGGAAGATTTTTTTCATCTCTAGCCACTACTGCATTTCTGAAGCTGTAAATATAAACTACAGTTAAACATCATTTAAACATTTCTCTCTACTGGAAAGAATAAGTAGCTCTGATAGAGTGCACAAAAGTAGAAGCCATAGTAGGAAACAGAATGAGTATGAGATACAGACACCTCTCTTCAGTGGAGATAGCATAGCCAAGGATTGTCTCTAATGATGTGGGGATTTCTATGTAGCATTTGATTTATCACAACTCTGTTGCCTTCTTACTACACAGCCCAAAGCTTTAGCAAATATTACCACTATTGTATAAATTACAAAAATAGGGACGTAATTCACAAAAGAGAAAGGAAAAAGCTACTGATCAGTACCACTATACACACAAGTCCAGTCCAGTCACACCAAAAAAAGAAAAGGAAAAAGAAACCATAGGGATTGCAAAGATGATGCTATCTTCCACTAGACCCCTGCTGTGCCTCCTGCAGAATGAGAGTGTGAGGAACAGCTGGAAAAACAGAAACAGATGCACTGACTTTTCCTAATTTACTCTCACTGTCACTACATATCATCTCATTGTAGAGCTGCTTGCTCAGAGCAAGTCTAGTCAGGCACCTCGTGTCCAGCCAACCCTCGCAGTAAGAGCAAAAGCACCATCTGATTCACACTCTCTCTTAAATCTTCATTAGCTTTTTCCCCTGACACAACCACATCCATGTCCAGTATTCTAAAAATGAGTGTAAGCAGTCATCCCACCCTAAAAAGGTAGTATAAGACTGCTTTCCAAATGTTTCAAAGAGAAATAATCTCTCTCGTTCCAAGGTTTTTAGGGAGAACAGCATGATTAGTTGTTGCTATTATGCTTATTGATAGTAAGTCAAACAGATATATTAAATTCAGAATGTGTGCTTCTATATCATTCTAATTCCTTCCAAGAGTGAACATCATAGTTTGTGGACAGCTGCTCAAAAGTTACGAATTCCACAGTGTAAGCCTCCCCCAGTCTAACCGTATTGTCTCAGAGATCTCCAAGTGTTGTAGGAGGTTGCAGCTAACAGAAAAGCGACAGTCTCACATGGCGGCCTATCCCATGGCAACCACGGAAGCTCACGGAGATCAGGACAGAGCCCTCACAAAGAAATTCAACTACCTAATGCCAGCGCAATGGTGCTTCAGGGATTATGCATCAGAGGCCTAACATGCTACGTAGAAATAGGGTTGTACTCTTTATGAGATACAACTTTTTCAGCTATATAGCCTCCTTAGAATTTGCACTAACAACGGTCAGGCTAGGTCTGGCCTAGAGAATCCCATCTTTCATGAAGTCAGAAGTAAGTTTTTTCACTATTGACATCTTGGCACCAATAGAAGAAAATAGTCTTGGATGAACAATGTGAAGGCAAATGCCTTCAGTAACAGAAGCTGTTTGTTACACAGGAGATGTGTTCTTCAAAGTGTTTCCTAATTCTTGCCAGCAGAATTTCAGTCTGCAAGTGAGAAAAAGTAGTCTTTGCCCACAGGAATTTTGTAGCATGTCACAATTATACCATGCTGCATGTAGGGAGTGAATTTGTTTAAATCAGTGTCTTTCAGCTGTTTCAGGAAAAACTTACAGCAGATCAACAGAAAAGTAATCCCAGTGTCATATATTACTGCTGTAACAAAATGTGTATTTTCAGACCTTCCTGAGTCAAAGAAGTACTTGCCAACACTGGCGAACAGTGAAGGACATGATTTAAGAGAGTGCCCCAACAGCCCAAAAGCAAAGGCAGTGAGCTACTTTTGATGTAAAGAAATAGTCAATACTGACTTCACTGCCATACTGTTTTGAATAATTGCTAGGTTTTACAATAATGTGTTTCTTGAAATAAATACAGGAGGCTATTCATCCCTCCTCTTCTATGAGTAACAAAAACTAAACTTGATCATCCCACACAAGTTAAAAGATGAGTTGGCCATACCACAGATTCTCAGAGACAAGAGCTGTGGGCAGCAAGTATCACTCTATTTACTGAAAGTCTTTTAGGTAAGCAAGTGACACAATAAATGGTTGTATGGAACATCACATTTGCCTACATAGGTTAGACAGAGAGAAAAGACTGCCATTACTTATCATTAGAGAATAATAAGATAAATAATGCTGAATTGCAGAAATCTGGAGCTTTCCGAAATTGGTAGGGTCTCTCATCCCTCTTTCCAGCTCTAGAAGCACAAGGCAAAAGTAAGATAGGACCAGACCTTTTATTTTTGCAAGAAAAACTATGAGGTTTTATTGATTACATAAGCAAGCAAAAACTACATAATCAAAAAGGAAAATATTTATCACCTATAAGAAACCAGCTACATAGAAATGCTTCAAGTCTTGCCTTGCATCACAACTGAAAAGAAGGCATGAATAGTTGTTACAACTATACACTTCACCTTTTGGAGTGCAGGAAGAGTGTAGGGGTAACTCAGGCTGATACTACTGTTGCATCTGATGACGCATGCCCAGAATTAATCTGTGTGGATGCATACCAAAGGATTAAGTGCTCTCTTAGAAAAAAATGCTCCCTCTTCCCTTTTTCTGTATAGAACAGTTCGAGTGCACCGATGATATAAGTGGGCTAAGGAATAAAGAGGACAGCTGATATCATTTTCTCTGTGTTCTTTTTCAGTTTAGCTAAGGCCCTAGTTCTGCAAATACGTTGCGAGGATGTTTAACTTTTACCTGAGAAGATGAGTAGAGGTTTCAATAGCACAGCTAATATGTTTTAAAAAGTCAACCGTGTGTGTAGATTATTGCCAAATCAAGCTCAAAAAGTGACAGGGACAAGTTAAATTTGTAAAGAAAAGCACCTCCTGTTTTACTGCTGATGCAAATTTGATGCAAATGCAGCAAGCTCCCACAGCAATGTACAGTATCAGAAAACACGAAATAAATTTCTAAAAACAAGTGACATTAAATGCCATTTCTGAATTAAAATTGATGATAAGTCACTTCTGTTACTGATGTTTAGAAATGACTGTTCACTTTTTTATGAACACTGATACAAAATAACAGTTCTCTTACTTACTTTCAACATGTGCAAATGCACAAAATGGACCACGTGGGCAGTAACCAGTTTGGCTCATGTCATTGCACTTTGTAGATTTATATATCTAAACAAAACAGAAGGGTAGTTAACCTAAACATGTTTGTTACATAATGACAAAAGTCAGAAAATTTCAACACCTTTACGTGAAAAATTCTGAATATTTACTAACAATATGCATTATAGTTTTCTTGGAAGATTCAGTTCTTATGATCGTTTTTAAAAACCAAATAGAAGGGCAGAATTTGAAGAAAAGCAAACCTGACACAAGAGAATCTTAACCCTCTTCTGCATAGTAATAAATAGTAAGCATCAATAACATTTTAGAAAAGCATTGTTTAAACTGCTTTGGTTTTCCATGTTGTATAGAAACAAGTAAAACGTCAGGAATAAAATGTTCAAAGTAATTTACACCACTTTTAAGAAATCTTGCAGGAGAAATTATGTATATAGTAGAGCAGCTTACACAGCTAAAAAATCCAACCCAAACCAACCAAATAAAAAAACAGTATGTGTTTTTCACCTCTAATATTCAAATTATCCTAACATTCAAATGTCTTTCTCTAACCTGACTGGATGCGTGAGAACTGAAGTAATACTGACTGTTCATGACAGTGATGATTATACAAGTCGCCAGTAAGAGCCAGATCCGGTGTGCTGCTCTACCTGGATCCTGATGATCTTTGGATGTCACAAGGCTGGGAGGAGGGGCTGACATACTATCATACTAGAACAATACTAAGGTCCTATTTAAGAGCACATAGACTCTTTAGAAAATTAAGTCTGGTGATTTGCAAGTCCGTGGCAAACAGCAGAGAGCTTTCAATGTCATTTGAGTGATTCATGACTTGATAAGTAATAATTCTTAGTTCAGAATGCCACTTTTGCATATGCTATGTTAAAAAACGTTTACCTCGGACTACCGCCTTAGAGCAAAGGTGAAAAATGAAACTATGTATTAAAACAAATATCAACAACCAGTTCTGTAAGCTCTTTATTTTAGAGCTATTTTAGGCACTTGAGAAAAATTCTCCTCTCATAAGCGATTTTGAATTGAGGCTGAAAGTTCAGTTGCTATATACAACACTAGTTCATGCATAACCCAATGATCATCCAAGAAACTATAGTAAGATGCTAAATCACAACATTAATACTGATGTTTGTCACTCTACAAATAATTTATTTGTCCTCGAACACTAAAAAGGTGGTAAACAACCATGCTGTAGACAAGCATTCACCCAAATGACACACCTGATAAGCAAAACAGCAAGACTAAACTTTCCACCAGTTCCACTGGGAGCTATCATAGGTGTTAACGCTCAAGCACCCAACAAGTTAAAATGACTTTGCCTACAGAGGAATCTAGAATCACCTTGTTTTTCTGGAGCGTCTTACTTCAGCAACTAGGAAAGTTATCTGTGCTTTCCACCTCCTCCAGACCTATTCAGTTTCTCTTAATTATTTGCAATAAAGCTTTTAAAACTGTGCTTAAAACAGAAGTTTGACCCAAGTCATTGAATAGCAAGTGCTACTGTGACTTAATTACCAATCCAAGAAGCTAGGTAAAAGGAGAGAACACATTTATTTATGCTCAAATTTGTTTTTTCATTAGCAGTACAATAAAAATGCCTATCAGTGAAAACCACAGCAGTACAAATAACTATTTCTTAGCAAATTTTGTTTTGCTTAAGCAAACACCTCAGTGACTGGAAGTGTTGAATGAAATGTCACATGCTTTTTCATAAATAATATCCTTAACCAATAATCTAATCCATAATAAAGTTGAAATCTCTACAAATAAGTGGAAACATAGTTCTTACCTCAGGATGAAACTGCTGCTCTGTACGAGAATGACAATATTGACAGTTGTCCCCACTTTCACACCTGGAGGGTTCACCCCATTCATCTGCGTGTTTCACACTGGGGCAAGGAGTGGACCTAGAAAAAAAAGCCATGTCCAGAGCGTGTTTGTATCTATTTCTGGCAGAAGTCTCAAACAATTTCCCACTAAATCTCAGATTCTGGGACCTATAAAGTTGCAAATTCTGAGAGACTCTGACTTTTTGGAAAGCCTTTGACAGAAAGGTGAGCTAGTAGGATTCTATCTATCTTCTGTCATTACATTTATTCACAGTCAAGCAAAGCCCATCAATTCTAAACCTTGCAGCACTGCACAAAAATCCACCAAAACCAATGAAGAAACCACAGTGTATGAGAATGATGTAAAATGATGTAATGATGAAAAGCAAGAGAGGCAACGCATTAAATCTGGGTCCTAAAATATTGCTCAGAAGTGGAAAATCATAGAACAAAACCAGAAAAAAGACAGAAACTATAACTGATCTTTTTATGACAGAGAAAGTTTGACCTAACAGTTACAATTTTTGCTAAGAATTATAGAAATGGTTTTCATTCTTCACGAGAAAGAGGGATATTTCCACTACAGTGTCATAGTTTTTGTCTTCAGAACTGTCTGATCATTCTGAACAGATGCTTTTTTCCCCAAAAAAATTTTAGCAAGTCTATTGGGAAAGATGTGTTTTTATTCCATTAGGAATATCCAATTGTATTTTAGAAGAATCCAAACAGATCAGTCCAGTAACAACTGTTTGACTGACCAAAAGCTCTATTCTTAATATGTATTTGTGTACCTGTATTTGAATTTTCTGGGATTTCGTCTTCTATCTCGACTGTTGTGATAGTGCGGACACGCATAACCCTGGCGGCAGAGTCTGGGTGGCTTGGTACATTGTTCTGTCTTGTAGCCAGCTAATACAAAATTTCTGTCTGTAAACAGGTCAAGAATTAAAAGAAATAAACCACTAATTTCTGCATTCAGAGTGTCTTTAGTAACCTTACTTACTACACTGCTTTCTGTAAAATAATTACGATTCACAGATTCCTCGAAGACAGCATCTTCATGTGACTGAGCTATTCATCCTAACCACCACAGCTGCTTGCCCGTTCCCCCCGCACCTGCCCCCAAACAGGGGAGAGTCAAAAGAGAAGGTAGAAACTTGTGGATTGAGATAAACACAGTTTAATAAAACAAACAAACAAACAAAACTAGTATATTTCTACTACTACTACTATATATAAAAGAAAATAAAATAAAAGATACTCAATGCAATTTCTCACAAATTCCATCCACGCTGAGCAACCAGTCCCTGGAAGCAGCATCCTGGTCCCAAACAACCAGTCCCGGTGAGAAGAGAGAAAAATGCAGAAAGGCACAGAGACCCACTGCAAAACAGCTCAACAGCAAAAGGCCAGACTAAAAGAACTCGACTGAAACGGAGCAGAACCAGAATGGGTGTCCATCTCCCTCTCTCTAGCTGGTAAATCCTGACTCTCCTTAAATACGAAGCATGATGCTAATGGCATGGAATATTCACATTGACCAGTTTTGGATGTCAGTCAAGGCCTGTCCCATCCATGTCCCTTCCCAGCTGCCTCGCACCTGCATCCAGAGAGCTCAGAATGACCTTGGCTTCCCAGACAGCAACTAAGATAACAATAAGCTCTTATATTCTCTTTGTTCCAACTCAAAACCACTGGCAAGTTACCTGAAGAAAAACATTAATTCTGCCCTGGGGTGTTACCCTCTTGTTCTCAAATTAAATCCAAACAACAACTGTGCTAGCTACAAAAAATAGGTGTTTCTAACTGCACAAAGAAAATCAACTCACTTTCAGTCAAACAAGTACGTGTCCCCACATGAATTTTGTGAAATAATCGTACCCAGCAGTCTTTCCTAAAGTAAAATTTGGCAAGAACTCTAACATTATCCAATTGATACTAACATCTTGGGCTACATAATAAGCAAGTCTAAACAAAGAACATGAGAACCAAATTTTAAAGCCTTAAGAAAACTGGGGCAACTGGATTTACTTTAAGAGATCTACTATAATGCTTTCAAGACATACTTGTATTTTAATATCCTCCTCCATTTTTCTGTTTAATATTCTACTTCATTCCTGCTAACCAAGCTCAGCAAAGAATAATCATCCAGTAACTAGTCTATAATGACTCAAAAAATGAAGACTCTGATCATTACTACTACTTAGCACAAGACTCTTACTGACTTTTAAGAACATTTGTTCAATTGACACAGATTAGCAACATTTGTATCAAGTAAACAGAAAAAAACCTATTAAACCTTTTCAAAACAAAACATTTTTAAAATGCAATCTGAATATGTGACAGACAGTAAAACTTGTTCACAAATATCCATATTACACATACAAACCAATTCTTCACTCTTTAACAAGAGTCTTTTGAACTTCTCCCAGATGAAGACCCAGGATCAACAAATCGGCTAAAACACCAATAAAGTAGCAGGGAAAGGAGACAGGGTAACGTTACCCTGCCATCTCGGATCTTCACCAAGGATCTTCTCAATCATTGCCTGGCTTGCTAAAATTCCTGGTTGTAAATCAGGAATGCCTTCACAGCATCCCAGCTGCCCATTCTGTAAGGTTTCCTGTGCCTGATGTTCTCTGGAATGGGGAAAAGAAAACAACACTGCTAAATGGTATAGCTACAGTAACCCTCTCTGTCACAGGTATAAACCTGGGCAAGTCAATCACAATGCTGTCATTTAATTCAGCTCTTAAGAAGCCTAAATTGTAAAAGAAAATAAGTTAACTGTATTTCTAACTATTACTTGCACTGAAGCTGGGAAACAATCTCAAGGAATAACCATGTCACACAAATACATGGAATCCTGCCTCCAACAGTGGCCAGTAACAGATGTCTACAGAAGAGTATAGTAACAGGGCAAGAGTACACTGGTAATTCCCCAGAATGCTGTTCCAGTGTCCAGAAAGAGATACTTTTGACCCTCTAAGGCTTCAAAGCTCTCTAGGAATTGGTGTCCCTTACTACCGCATATATACAGACTGCTTTCTGTAGCCAGAGCTCCCCTTCCACCCATTTATAAAACCTCCCAACACCATGCTTATCTCCTAGCTTTGGACACAGCTAAAACTCATACCTATCACTACCCTGATTCATAAAGGAACTTATTTCCCTGTAACTTGATGATACAATAGAGAAGCAGAAAATAATACTGATATCTTATACACGGAAAAATACAACATAATTTTAAAACCCCACAATGTCAGTAGGCAAAATGTCAAATATACAAGCTGAGAACTTGAAAGATGGCTTAACAAAATCATAAGTTTGTGAATGGAAAAAACACATGCAAATTTACAAGGCATAAATGACAAAAGGCAGACTGTCTGGTCTTTCATCAGTTGTAAGAATTATATATGGTTCCTGAAATTGCAAGTTACAGAACCTCAGTATTTGTATTTCCCAGTGTGCTTCTATCTGCTATTGTGATGTCCATTGAATTGTATTCTTATGTTTACAGTTACAGAAGCAAGTATATTTTTCAAGCAAAGCATAACGAATTTTTCTGGTATGTAGTGATAGCAGATGGGTGTTATTTCCTGCTAATCAGACTGAAGAATTTGAAACAAAGCTACCTTATGTCGTATACTGGTGGTCTAAGGTCATGTGGGCCATGAGCAAAGGCACAGTGAATTCCATTCTTCGCACAGTGACCCCGGGCATCTGTTTCATGAATGCATGTTCCAGTCTTGTAATATCTGAGATGATACTTCCTTTCTGTATCTCCTGTTGTTCGATGTAGGTAAGGGCAACTACATAATAGAAAGAAGAAAATTAGAGCATTGCTTTGAATTTTGTTTTTAATAACTTAATTCTGAATTATGCTATATCTCTTATTAACTCAAAACAAGTAACTTTGCAGGATTCTTCAAACAAAAATTGTCCCAAACCACCATCACAGATCAGCCTCAAAATAAAAAACACTAATCTATTTCTTAGTTTCTGCTGAAGTTGTAAGAATTTATAGCAGGATGCTCGCAAAAATATTATTAATGAATCTAGTAAGCACCCTTGTAAGCAACAACATCACCTGAGCTAAGGAATGACATCTTCCATACTGATACAAGTTCAAATTATTTCCACACTAATAAGTACAATTTTATTTTTTTAATGTTATCACCATCTAAAATCAAGGGCTGCTTGATGGTGATTTTTTTTTTCTGCTCTTTATAGACATGGAACTTATCGAATAATCTCAGCGGAAATCTAAAACAACTCCTTTATTAAAAGGAAGAGAACAATTTTTACATCACCAATACATCTTTGTACATATACTAACCATTTTCCAGACACAACTATGTGACTTGCAATCTGTACTTTATAATGGCTATAATCTATGGATTATAATTCCAACTACCAATAGCAAACAAACTTTTATTTCCTGGCCATTTTCTTGCATTTTTTTGTTAGAAGTCCTTCCTTGCTTCCATCACTGCAGATGAAGATAGCTCCTCTGACATACAACCACAATATACCCAGCTCCTCTATATATGCCACAACATAAGTCCATGGAAATGCAAACACTACGCGGCTAGCGAGACAACTAACAGTGAACTCCTTCCTTTGCTTTTTCTCACTGGAAGCATCACAGAATAGTCATTCTCCTCTACTACACATCAATATTCACAAAACTTACAGAAGTTTAAAATCTTGAAGTCACCTCTATACAGTACAGTTTGCACTCAATTTCAATTTCAGAGTTGGCTGGAGAAAAAGGAAACATAACTGAACGAAAAAACCAAAACCAAAACCAAAACCAAACCAAACCAACAAAAAACCCAAAGCAACAAAAAACAACAACAAAAACACAAACAAAAAAACCCAACCAACCAACAGTGCAGCAACTACACTAGCACAAATGTGCCAGAACAATACTAGCAGAAAAACAGGTTCTTATGGTATGTTTTAAAGATCATCACAATGCAAATTCATAGTTCTAACTCTACGATAGCCTAAAGAATACATGCTTGTATAAAGGTCTGTGTGCCAAAAATTGACAAAACACTTACAGAAACCTGTTTTCAAATAAACTGCAGCAGGACTCTATCAATCATTTTTACTAAAGAGAAATTAGCATCTTTCCTTAATTCCATTGATAATACTATAAACACCTAGGACTGAAAGAAATCACTTACTTATCTCCATCTGGGCAGATTCCTGTAGTCTCATCGTATTTTGTACAATAAACATCTGGACTGTAGTTAAAAGTCCCATCACGCCTTCGTATAGGTCTACGACGACGCTGATTTAGGAAATGCCAATGAAAACAGGTAAATGGTCTGTGCTGGGCACACTTGTGCTGCAAAAATAGGGGGCACTGCTCTGTCCTAAATTCCTTTAGATACCTAAAAAAATTAAACTGTGTTACAAGTTTATCTTATTGGAGGCACATTTTTTACAGTATTAACAGGGCACTTGACAATTCAGTGTACATAGCCCATGAAAAATTGTACAAATGTACCTGCATAGCGTTTCAGTTCCTATGCACAATTTACTGCTTAGCTGTTGAATACAAGTGACTTCATTTTTTTATGACAGATGCATGACCAATAAAATACAGTGGAATACCTGGCAAATTATACTATGTTTTGTAACTAAACTGAAATCAAATAAATACATGAATTTAAAAAGCACAGTAATTAGAATAATGTTCTAAGTAACCATCAAACAGAGATTATAAATCCAACAGGTTACTTGAATGAGCATTCGCATTGCTTGCTACCACACAAAATAGTCCTACAGACAGAGGCTATTTAGCTCAATACCACATCTACTTTAAACATTAGTCCTTAATCACAACATTCCCAGAATGTGGACATGCTACATAGAAAGCTAGAGGGTTACAAGAGCTTTATGAGGGTTATCAGGGGCTATGAGAGGGCTTCAGCAAACTCATATTAGTGACTGTTACATTTGTGTTGAGACAGTCTGGGGTCTTTGAAGGTTACTTGAGTGTTAGTAAGACAGTCCTTCATTAGCACACAGGGCATAGAAGCTAGTTAAGAAGTCTGATACTTCTCTCCACAGGATACCAAGATCATGCCAGACTAGGCATGACTCTGGCACCTGTCAAAGGATGTAAGACAGCACTTCTTCCTGTCTCAGTGTATCTATCGGTCAATTTAGCAAGTTCAGTACATTGCTAAAGTTATGGAGTGTTTGCAGAGGAAGGGGTATAAGGGAGCTTTGCAGAAGAATCTTAAAGTTCCCGGAGGTCTCTACAAGGGTGCAGGATGTGGAACAGGCTACAGGGGAATTGAAGATACAGGGAAAGGAAAGGATTACAAAGAGGAATAAAGGACACTTTTTTGTTCTCAGCTGCATAAATTGATAGATGGGGGACATAACGACACAGAGCGATTAGGCATGTCTTTAAGTTTAGAGAACTATCTCTACACAATCCAGGATTGTGGGGAGGGAGGGGAATATATTTTTTTGATGTTAAGGGCTGTAGCGGTATCTAGGTAAGCGGTTACATTCTCGTGGTCTGAGTGTGCTGAAACGTGAGCTTATAGAAGTGATGATATGGGGAACTGGAGTGATGGAATGCTACAATTAAATGATAAATTATTCTGCATTTCTGGAGAGCACCTGGTCCTACATAAGACAGGCTGTGATTTGTGCTAGAGGGCTGCAGGGACTTCATAGTCTATATCAGAAGAAAACAGGCTTGCAGAGAGGATGGTGAGTACATGCGAGCTGTCTTTCAGTACGGGGAGGTCTGCAAAAGTTCTCACACAAGCGTCCCAAGGACTCGACCTGAGGCTGGCTACGCAAGGCTTAGGAGAAGTGGAAGGACTGCTGTCATATCTCGAAGGGAGCAGTCCCGACGTGAGAGCCGGAGCTGCGGGGCCGGGGGTCACAGTGCGGACCAGCGGCACGGCCGCGGGGAGGCGCGGGCAGCCGCGGGGAGGCGCGGCCGGCGCTCCGCCGTCAGCCGTGCCCGGGCCGCCTCCAGCGGCCGGCACCAAGCGCGGCTTCCGCCTGGCGAGGCGCGGAGCCGGAAGAGGCGCGCGGCGGGCCGGCCGGGTCGGGCCGCGCCTCACAGCCCCGCCGCCAGCGCACAAGGCCGCGCGGAGCAGGCCCAGCGTACGAGCGGACCCTGCCCCTCGGGTCCTGGGGCTCTCCCCGCGCGGCGCTGGGGCCCGAGGAGCCTCCAGGACGCGGTACCTACGTATAATGCGTCGGCTGCTCGGTCTGCGGAGACGCTCCGGACACAGCGCTCCGCGACACCGCTTTGGAAACCGACGGCATCTTCCACGGCGACCAACAAGGCGCAGGCGCAACCCGGGCCTGCCGGCCCCGCCCCCTGGAACGCGACCCCGCCGGCCCCGCCCCGCGCAGAGCGCGCGCTCAGGCCACCTGGCGGCGGGTGGGGGACACGGCCCCGGGGGCAGCGCGGGAACCGCCGAGCGGGACCCCGGGCTCCGGAAAGGTGCCCCAGGGCAGGCAGAGCTGCTCCTGCGGGTCCCGCTGGTGGCCTCACGATCCGTGCTTCTAACTGCAAAATGCTGCAGTTTTCCAACACCTTAAAAGCAAGGGACTATGAGTTTTACACGTGGACACTCTTTATTGAACACGTATCCCATCACCCAAAAGTAAGTCACACACGAAGGGGCGGGTTTTTATTTCCTTACAAAGCAGTATGTTGCTGGGTTCATCATTTTAATAGAACAGGGAGAAAGCAAGCCGATCAGAGAAACAGACATTACACCTTAGGTCGATATAAATAAAATCCAGGGTCACTCTTTTGTTTGTCACGACACTCCCGTGCACCTACCTCACTTGTGACATTCTACTCTAATAAAAGTTGAATCCAAGAAGGTACCAAACCAACCGTACTCATTTACCAGGCATCATCTGGTTAAACTACGGGGACTCCACAGCAAAATCAAAAGCCACGCTGGTGCATGTTGTTTAGAGAGTAATCAGCAGTATTAGGCGAACGTGATGCTAACTCCGTTTTCTCTGTAGCTCCAGCCTGTCTTACTAGCTGCTGCCATGTTTGTGGGTTTTTTTGTTTGTTTGGGGCTTTTGTTCTGTTTTCTTGTTTGTTTGAGTTTTTGGTTTGTTTCTTAATTAGGAGCTCTAATGGCACAAAAACAGCTTTGCATTTTTACATTTAAAGCTTAAAAAAATGCCTTCGACTTCGAAGGGAACTAAGTCGTATTAGTAGCTTAGACTCTTCCTCTCCAATTAAAGTCTCTAGTGTGCAAATTTGAGTATCTATGAATCTGTAGGAAAAAAAAACCCAAACACTACATTGTTCAGTGCAACTAGGAGGTTCCTCCCCAATATAACAGAATCCAATAACTTCAGTTTCCTGCAAAACCCTCTCCTAGCAGTAATGATCACCTAAACTGGACATGCCTGAGCAGTTATAGTCCAGAAAGCAAGCACCAACTATATATTAAAGGTTGAAGGTAGTTTCTCCGTTATTTAGTAAATTACAAAAAAAAAAAAAAAAAGCACAAAGGAATCAGATATTAATGATTCACACACAGTTGCCTTCAAGTTGAAGTTTGTGACTAACAAAACACCCAATGAAGGTCACCTTCAGCAATTTTACACACTTACAGCTTTGATATTTTAATACACTGTGCACGTAAGCAAAACGATCCATGGAAAAAGAGATGGGTTGTACAAAACGTATCTTCAAATGCAAGTTGAATTGCAATACACACTGTTCATCCCTACTGTGCAATGCAGGAAGACACTCCTTGCACTACCGGTGTAAATTACTAAGCTAACGATACATGAAGGAATCAAGCTTGCAAGATAAGGCTGTCGACAGGCTGGAGAAACAAGTTTTCCCCCTGAAGTCTCAGTACAGCTTTAACCAGGTGAATGCCAGCGACCCCTCGGCAGCTCGTCCTCGGCAGCCGCGCTCCCGCCCTCATTTCTCCTCCCGCAGGGCAGCGTTGCCCTCTGGGGCCACATCTACAGAGTCCGCGACCTGATCGGAGAAAAGCGCGTCCAGCCGCTCATCGACCTCCGTTTGCTGCCGGAACACGCACCAGAGCAGCAGCCCCGTGCACAGCAGACTGACCGGCAGCACCTTCGCCCACGGCCTCTCGTGGTCGCTCCCCATAGACCGGCCGACGCTCCACACGCGCGGACTGGCCTTGCTGGCGGAGAACGGGATGGGCCCCCCGTCCTCCGGATCCGCGTCCTCCGGGCCCCGCCGCTGCGCCAGCCACCTCCGGGGCCCGGGCGGGCGGAGGCAGCGCCGCGCCCTGCAAAGACACACGGGGCGGGTCAGGGCCGGGCGGCCGCACGGGCCCGGCGGCGCGGAGCCGCCACCGCCCCGGCCCCGCCGCTCACCGCGCGCCGCGCAGCGCCCAGCTCATCCCGCCGCCGGAAGCGGAAGCGCGGGCGCGCGGTCACGGAGCGGACAGCGCCCTCGGGCGCCCACGGGCTCCCACCGCAGCGTGTTCGCAGCTGTATTCCGTATACCTTCTAGAATCGCTACGTGTTCCCTTAACACTGCTATTCTTTTAGAACAATCTGCTGTTTTCATAGCACCTGTCTGTCAGATCCTGCACACCTTTCATTTCATCCACCCACTGCCCAAAGCTGACACCAGCCTCCGAACACAGGCCGAGCGGCGGGTTACACGCTGCTCTGCAAGAAAACACTTCTGAAGCCTGCACAGAAAACATCTTAGCATGGAGATGAAGTAAGTTCTTAATATTGTATTTATTACCTTTCATACAACATCTTACAGCATTGGTCTTGAACTATTTTGTATTTACACCACTCATTGCTGTCTTTGATCAAAGAAAACAAAAGCTGGGACTGGAAACACAGAATCTGTAAACCTATTCCCAACACCAGCCTTAGCACAGAAGTTTTATGATGTTCTCAGAACCAGCCAACTTCTCCGTACCGGTGAGCCCTCGCTCCATTACGTTCCCTTTGCTTTAGGGCAGAAAGTCAGAAAGCCAAAAATACTTGCAAAAGGTAAAGCATCTTAGTGCCATGACACACATTCAACTTGCTTGGCATTCCCTGTGAACTTGCTGTTTGCCACCCAAGTCTCCTCATACGGTGTCATTCCAAATCCCTGTGTCGCCATGCAGGTGCTCGTCGTCCTTTGACCCGTTAAGAACAGCTGTCGCTGCAGTTGCCAGTTTGTGACTTACATGTTCAACACTAGTATTTTCAGCTGTAATATTAAGACATCAGTTATTTCTGCTTTTACACACCAAAACATTTTTGTCAAAGAATTCACTCAATAGTTTTGAAATAAGTCATCTAGAATAAGTTGTGAATTCTGCTTTTGATTATACAGTTCTCATTTCCAATAACTAAATGAACTACCAAACCGGCAGGAATACTGTGCAAGTTACATACTTAGTAGCTTAAACATGCAGATAAAATGTTTTACAAAAATTCTAATATAATGAGTTTCTTGAAACAGAAGAAAAAAGTCACTAACTGTAAGCTAATTTAATTAGCTCAAAGTTTCCTTATTTTCTTGAGGTGCCAATTCTGAACATAAAAGGTGTAAATATATATTCGGGGAAATTAAGTCCTCCTTAGACAAACAGTTCACGTAATAATTGGCACGGTGGACTGGAAGGAATGGGAGGTGGGGAACAAAAAAACCCCAACAACAAAACAAAACAAAATTTATCTGGAATTAAACCAGAATAGTCCTGCTTCTTCATAGCCAGCACCAAACAGTCTTTCCTTCTAAAAACTGCACGTGATATGGTACTTACCTAACAGAAATCAAAGAGGGGGGAAAAAAGCTGACTAACAACGGATAAAACCAAATCAAATATACAAAGAACATGTCAAGTGTTCTTGAAGAAGTCAGGCCTTGTGGTTGACTATGCAGAACGTGGAGTTACTTAAAAGATGCTTATGTGCAACAAATGCTGTAACAGCATTTTTCTTTGTAACAGCCATTTTTCTTTGGCACCTTAAGTACTAGAGACAAACTTCAATTACAATAGAAGTCAAAATTTTTCTATAAAGCTAAAATTTCAAGTCATCGACAGATTTTGGGGGTAGCAAAATAAGTCTTCTTGAGCAGGAATCAAGACCTAAGTACTTATTAAAAACTTTTGTCTACTGAATTTTACCTCCATATTTGACAGATTATTTAATCCTTGCTGTGACTGAAAACGATATTTGGGTATTCACATTCCGAATAAACAATAATGAAAAAAGAACAATACCAAAGAACTCACCAGAATTTCCTTTGTATGCAATGCCATGCTGACTCAATAACTCTTTAAGTTTTTTTATTTCTTCAGAAAGTTCCTTGTATTCCTAAGAAAGAAAATACATTTAAAATGGCTCTTCCACTCTCCAGATGCATACAGGAATTTATACAAAATAACGGGTCTGTGCACAGCTTTGAGCTTGGAGCTTTTGACTTAAAAGATCTTAAACAATACCAGCCTTATTGTTTTTTTTTTTATATCATAACACTACAGTCTGGAAATTTGTCATCTCCTCAGTTCTTGACCTAGTGAATTCATGTTCTCAGTTTCAGCGGTTTCTGTTAACTGACAGAGCCAGGGATTCCTCAGCGCTTCAGAGACTCAAACCATATATCCAAAATCTTGAAAAAGCCCCAATTTTTTATTGCTTTAGTTTTTATACAAATCAAGAAAAAACAAAAGATTCTGTGGTTACCAAACCAGCCAACTTTATGACAATTAAGCTATGATGAAGCCAGAAAAAGTAGTATGAATTAATAAATACTGTATTGTTAACTATTAAAAAAAATAGGTGACTGTTCCAGCTCCTAAGAGTACCACATTAAAATGGTAATCTTTAGATTAGCATATTCAGCTTAACCGCAGTTTATTTGGTTATGTTCAGGAACCATTATGTGGTGTTTTGACTTTGCTAACAAAATGACAAAATGCATTTGTGGCCTCTGGCTCTGCTTGTGACGCGCCTGTGTATGCGTACACAAGCAGCTTCTCTGCATTATAATGATTTGATTCCCTTCCATGCTCTCTTTTTGATGTTCAGCTTGCACTCTTTTAGGCTGAACACACCTCCTACCTCTATTTTCCCCAGTTCAATTCTGTTGCAGAAGGACTGTCTGCACAAATTAAAGTCTCTCAGAAGAAGACACAGCATCGATCATTCTGCCTTTTGCCCGTGTAACAGCCAGTGCATTCTGACACAAGTCTGGATCATTATCTTCAGAGAAAAGTGTCATCATTCCCAAGGCTGATTACACATTTATTTTCACTAGTTATTCCTCCCTATTCCCAGACTGATATTCCCCAGGAACAGTACTTACAAGGTGTTCATATCCCAAGCACCTACACTAACTCCTACACACTCCCCTCCATCTTCTTATTGGGCATTCAGTTGTGCTGGTTTGGTTTTGACTTAAGGGCTAGAATAAAGATATCAAATCACTCAGTATGCAGACTGTTCCATATTGAAACCAGAAAATATAATCCCATGAACAGATTTCAGCTGAATCCAGAGTATTTACATAATGCTTTTGCACAGATCCTGTTGTACATTAGGAAGGTGGCAATTTAATTCCACATTGTCAGTATTACACTCTATACCTTACTGCACTTCTCCACTGTTTCAAATTCCAGACTTATTTTCTTATTCTGTTTCTCAACTTCCATCTCTTCTGTTGCTTTCAGAAGGCCGGCTTCCTCAAAAATCTCTCTCAGTATTTTTTTGTATCCCTAAAAAAGAACGTTTCCGAAAGACAACAGATTAATCGATCTGATTCTCATCTCTGCTTGTAATTTGCACCGGCCAATACAATTCCTCAAGTTTCACTGTAGAAAACAATACAATTGCAAGTTGATGTAGCAGTTACAGAGCACAAAATTTGCTGTTTGCCAACTGCAGAATAAAGGAAACTAAAGGAGAAACTGCAGAAGCCAGGTTTGTCTATTTGACAGTAATGGTTCTCTACCAAACAGAGTTGGAAAACATTAACAAACCTGCTCAGTTATTAGTTCATCATACAGAAGCTGCTCTGTTTCATCCCATTTCTTTTGTAGTGCTTCAGTCAGAGTTGGATAAACTGAAAAATGGAAGCCAAACCACGTAAAAACCAATAGCACTCTTCTGCATTAGTAGTGTGCATACCTATTTGTTTTAAAAACCTGTTTCTATACAGGACATGGTCTCTACTGTTTTTAAGAGTTAGACTTAAATTCCATTTCACGCATTTAAAGTTTCTGGAGAATGCCACCAACCCAAATTTCTCCTGTTCTCTCCATCTAGAAGGTCTGTTGTATCTTTGGTGAATGTAATTCTAAGTGAGCTCTCCCTGTTTGTAATGTGAGTAAATGAGCAGATACTACACGGGTGATTCCTACAACCAGTCCAAAAAAAAAAAGAAATCTCTCACCGGGTCTATACCAGCAGTGACAGTTTATTTGAGAAACACCTACGTGTTATAATGACTGGGATTTAAAACACACTTCATATTATATGTTAGATTTAATACTCCTTTATACCAAGTTACAAACTCAACCTAAACATTTTCACTCTGAGGTTGGTGTAATCTGCCGGCTGCTCCACTCACAAATGATTTTCTCAATCTTACCTAAAAGAGAGTGGGGGTGGCACACGAGAGGAGTCTCAAATGTCAGAGAGTAAACACAAGTACTTGGCTCAGACACATAAGCCAATTTATTGCTCTTTCCACAAACGAGATGAACCTAAACATCAGTAAAAACAAAGATGAATAAAACACGTCTGCACAAAACAGGGCCAGCATGATGATCAATTTGCTGTCTTCCAATGCTAGCAGATGCATTTCTGTACGTACTGTCACGTCAAAGCTCCCAGTGCTGGCACCCACAGAAAAAGAATCATAACAAACACAGATTCAAATTATTTTATCAAATATGAAAATCGCTTCTTCTAATGGGAAATGATTCCCCCACTTATCTTTGTTCCTTGGACTGCCAAGCACCATATTTCCAGCAAGAATGAGGGTAAAAAGGAGGGTGAACAGGACACCCTTCAGAACCCCATCTGACTTGTGCATAATTCACTCAACAGATTTCAGTTCTGACTAACGTGCTAAATGAAGAGAACAATACACACCTAGCCTGCAGAAATTTGTTTTCATCTTTAAACCTGCAGCACCACTATTTTCTGTCTGTTCAAAAGTAAATGCCAGTGAAAGATTGGAATCAGCATCACAGGTCACACAAGAATAGTAATTCTTTGTGCAGCCCCTACAGGAGATAAAGCTGTTAACAGGCACCTCCACTACAGCACAGAATATTTTCACCTTGGCCAAGATATTTTGCCCCTTGTCCCATCTTCACTTTAGTTATTATTCTAGCTATATATGTGTCTCTTAAATATTGTATTGTCACCATTCATTGTAATAGCTAAGCATCTTCTACATGGAGAGCAGCCTGTTGTGAACTATGTGATATCTCTAACTCATCTTCACAATAATGTTACCAGGGAAGGACGTTTAATTAATTGTATCTGTAAAACCATGTAACATACCGAAACAAGAGGTAGAAAAACATGAATGAATAAAAGAATAAAGGACACATGCAACTCATGTGCCACACATGGGTCAAGTATCGGATGCTGTTCCACTTCTAGTCAAAGAGAACAGCCACTGTTTTAATGTGAAAGGGAACATTTTAATCACCCCACAAAATAAGAATTTTTACTTTTTATTTAAAATGTACTCACACCACAAACTGTTTCTCTTGTTTTAACCCCTTAGTTAGCTTCTCACCATGCTGGTGCTCACTGCCTAATTCTTTTCCTTCGTTTTTCCTGGATGTTCTTAGCACAATAGGCTGGCATTGTGAATTCAACAAACAGCTCTTTTTCCTGACACAAATTACAAAGCACTTCTATGTTTCAGCCTGTAGTGTGCTGTGAGTGTGTACAGTCATGCTGTCTGAATTAGCACAGTCCGGGTTATTGTACCTTTGTCTGTCTGCTCCTGGTTTCACACGAGTCTCCTTCCCTCATCCACATTCCAACAAACGTGTTGTTTTCAATTTCCCATTCATGCCAGATTCTGAAAAAACAGGACATCATTTTATTTTAAGTTACTGGAAAGAAAAAGGTGAACACTCCGGAAGAAAACCAGGAATACCCTTACGGCATCTTCAGTATAACTGTATATATTTCATTTTTGTCATCTTAGTATCTCCATTTCTTACAGCCCAAACCTTGTAACGAGAGTAGTTTGTTATCCAGGCTGCTATACAGGGCATATGAATATTACTTTGGGAGCACGGTTTTGGATCAGCTTTCCATTTGCAAACATTTTGCTCTTACAAATCCGTGTTTAAATCCAATAAAATACAGTTTATAGGTCAACCCCACAACAAATTCCATGGCGCTAAGTGCCCTGTGCAATTTGGATTATTTGCAGGATTTTTAGTGCTGCTGAGAGCACCTAAAAACCAGCCTCTACTTCTGCTAGTCCTAAAGCCATAGATAGTCTCGGCATCTTGATGTACCCTTTCCTTCTCATACTGCCTCACCAATTATTGTCCACAAAGGGAAAGAGAGACATCTACATACAATATTTAGAAAGGCAGTAATTTTAAAGCAGTGCTCTGGTTTATAATTAAATTTATTTTAGGTCTTATGATTTGGATAGTCTTGGGTCTTTGAATATTTGGGATACTTTTTTTTGGGTCTACATTGAGTCTTATTACCTTTTGTCAAATACCTTTGACACAAAAAGCATTCATTTCATTTTGTAAGGTTATTTTCAACTCAAAGAGAAAACAGTTAACAGGCATGAAATCACTGTGAATATAAGCTGTAGCTATACATTACTGAATTTCTCACATTAACATATCACACCTGCAGTTGGCACTTGGTTATTAATCAGCTAAAACAGAATGTATTTATCACCAAAAAAAATCTGAATTTTTTAATGCATAATAACAACTACAATGACCTAAGCTGACCAATAAAAGAATCGTAATTTAAAACTCTCCTTTTTGACAGTCTATAAAATGGTCTGCTAATAACATAGGTAAAACTTAAAGGTCTAAAAAGCCTCACCCTAAAATCCCACTATAGGCATTCCATCGAAAGGTCTGCTCATGCTGAGTGACGTTGTGGAAAGGACAAAACTCATACTTGTACCTTGAAAATAAAAAGAAAATAAGATGTTTCAGACAAATAAAAACCTATTTCATTCCTAATAAATGTATAGAATCAAACATTGAAATCCATTACTCACGTGGATTCCACAAAACTGAAACACTTGCCAGCAAGCCTAAAGAGATGTGCAGGGCCTAAAAACACCACAAAATGACAGCGAGGAAGAATAATATTTTGGTTAAATAAGAATAAGTTACTGTCATGACAAAACTGCAACAAGTATGTAACAAATTTAGTTTGTAACAAATTCAGTTTTCTGCTGTAGGTAAGGAAATTTGTATCTTCCATATGAATTACTCTAAGTTCCCACTAATGCTATATTGGTTTGCTTCATGATCTTGAACATTTTTCATCTTCAATAGTGAGTGAAACAGATAAGTCTCTTTCTGCAATAGAAACAAGAAACTTGTATACAAACCAATATTTGGAGGCCAAATCCGTAAGAGAAATCACCAGTGCAGATTTTGCCAAAATCTAACTCTGTAATCATCACAACTCCTGCTTGGCAGCTGTGTGTCCCCAAAGCCACCGAGGCTCCTCCAGTTTACATGAGGAAAGCCCATGTGCTCAGAATGTTGGCAGTGCTGCACATTTAAGTTTCACCGAGATTCTCTGACCAGAAATTCTTTTCCCAGTTTGCCTGCCCAGCCTGATCCAGTGAGTACTCAACACGGCAAACCTGCTGCGGTCAGAGAGCTCAGCACTTACAGCTCTAGTCTTGCAGACGACCATCCCAGCCTTGCTGACCCAGAAATCCAAGGCAGGTAACTTGTCATTCAAAAAAGGGTCAAAAGTTCTGAACTATGTGCTACAGGGATATTTCAGTGTCCCTTAAGGTAATTTTGCATGGAATTATTAAATGTTTGTGAAGAAAGGAAAACGAAAGAGATGACAAAGCAAATAAAATAAAACCCCATCCTGGATTCTAACCCTCCACTGCCAGGATTGCCCACATAATTTTCCCAAATATCTAGACAAGCAATGCTAGAAACAAAGACCAGGCCACCGGCATCACACCCTCTGGAATGCCCCGATCCCCGGGACACAGGCAGGTCCTCCTTCCTATGTGATTTTTCCAGCTGCATGATTTTGCATTTCATTCTACAGATTATCATCGGCTTGGACAAAGGCTTTGCCCCCCAATAACACGCAATCTGTGCCATAGCAATTAGGATGCTTCATTTCCATGATGCTCATAAAATGACACGTAAAATTAGGCTCTCCATAAAGTAGATAAAGTAGAATATTTTGCAAATGACTAGCACTAAATGATGAAAACCGTACAAAAAAGGCAATGCTTGCATATACCTGATACTGCAGACGGGGACATCTTTGGCTGAAGCCTATTTGTTTGAGGCAAGAATGGGTTACTCAACCTTTCAAAAGAAGGAAAGTTAAACCTTTAAGGCTGAATTACGGATCCGGCCACGGTCAGATCCTCCCCCACCCGAGAGCCCCAGCACCCGCAGCGGGCAGCGGGACCCCGGGGCCGGGCGGGAGCGGCAGACGCACCCGGGCCCGGCCGGGCCGCGGGACGAGGGAGCGGGCGGACTCGTACCCGAACGTGTTCGGCTCCTCCACGATCTTCATCTTCCCCGCCGAGGCGAGACCTGCCGGGCAAAGAGCGTTTGGCTGCGGCGGGCGGGCCGACCCGCGCCGCACCCGCCGCCCCGCGCCGGCCCCCGCGCTCACCCAGCGCCGCCAGCAGCAGCCGCGCCGCCGCCATCGCCGCTTCCGCTGGAAACGGAAGAGCGCGGCGCCACGGGGCGGCCGCTCCGCCCGGCGCGGCCCGTGGGACGCGGCGCATGGAGCGCGGCCGGCGCGCTGCCCCGCGGAGGGGCGGCCGGCGCGGGGGCCGCGGCCTCGACACCTTCGCGGCGGAAGCCGAGGCCGCGCTGAGAGGTGCGGGGGCGTGCGGGGCCGGGGCCGGGGCCGGGGCCGGGCGGGAGCGCGGGCGCCGGGCCGGGCACTAACGCGCTGCTGTTCGCAGCTTGTGTGGAAGGCGAGGGGGACGCGCCGGAGGCGAAGTTCCCGTGTCCTCTGGCGATGTGGGAGCTCGGACACTGCGACCCCAAGAAATGCACCGGCAGGAAACTGGCCCGGAAAGGGCTGCTCCGCACCCTGCGCCTCCGCCAGAGGTTCCCGGGGCTGGTCCTCAGCCCTCTGGCCACCGAGTACGTGTCTGCGGCCGACAGGTGAGCCCGGTGCTCGGTTCCAGCGCAGCGTGCCGGTGCATGGAGGGAGTTTAACCACCGAGCCATGGCCAGAATGGTGCTACGGAATAGGTTTGACCCTCCCGTTACATTGCACTGATGCACGAACATGAGAAATAGAGCCGTTTTATTAAATCAGGTGAACATTTTTACACAGCTGGTAGCAGGTTAACTTGCTCAGAACCACGGGCCCATAGCTATTGTATCTTTTATCATTCCATACTAAAGTTCTTTGGCTGGGCAACGCAGTTCATCAACTATAAAACTTATTTGGTGGCAACTTTGAGAACTTTTGAGAGATGTGCCTGCAGAATTTTTATAGAGATGTATTTACTGAGAGAAAAGATTAGTCGTTAGAAGGTAGCCAAGAACCTAAATCTGAACTTAGGTGTATTTTTAAGAATGTGAACGTTACTATTAACCACACTCTTCTGTCAGTTTTAAACATCGAATTTTTTACTTTCAGTTTGAAACATATGGATAGATGTTTCTCACCACATGCGTAGTAGGAAGAAAAGCATGTTATTCTTTCTCACTGCATCTGGATTTTAGATCATTGTAAAACATGGGGTTTGATTGACAAAGGAGGGAGGCTGTATGCAAATCTGTTGCCAGTATAAAGTGGCAATTGTAATTCTCACTTCAACTTATCAATACAATGGTAACAACTTTTCAAACGCGGCGATGTTTCTTTGTCAGGCACATCATTGCTCAGAGTGGCATTGCAGTCATAGATTGCTCATGGGCCAGATTAGAAGAAACTCCCTTTAAGAGAATGAGAGGAGGTCACCTGCGGCTGCTGCCGTACCTGCTGGCTGCAAACCCCGTGAACTACGGCCGGCCCTGCAAGCTCTCCTGCGCCGAGGCTTTTGCTGCAGCTTTTTGCATTGTTGGTAGGTTGTGTCTGGTGTGAAATAACTTACCAGCAACTCTTACATCCTTAGTAAATCAGAGATGATCCACAATAGAATCCACTGTTCCGCTGGTCATCACGTTACTGAGTTTGGAACCAAATTGTCCAGCTTTCTTCCACGTACTTGTATCCGGTAGCATGGAGGTATCTGTGGGGTGTTCATGTCAGCTGCTAAACGGGACACGTAAACCGATGATCCTGGTTTTGTCAGGATGGCACTTAATGTTAGAAAAACTGTTAAAAACCACCAGACAGAGTGTGAATCCTTATGCACCTTTGTCTTAAGAAGAGGGAACAGCTGTCAGTTAATAAGCTGGGTTCTGGTTAAGAATAAAAGAAATTGCCCCCTGTGATGTTTTGCAAACTCATCACGAAGTTCCTTGCCAACTGAAGGGACACACTCTACTACACTGCACACCAGTCTTCTGAAAATACCGCACGTATAGTTACTCCCTTACTGAAGGACGGTGGGAGCTAGAGCTTTAATCATTCATTACCTCTACAAAATACTTTTCTATAACACTAAGAGACTATGGACTTTTCTTTGAGTCAGATATTTCAAGTTAAACTGAAATTTGAAAAGATTTTTAATCCTTTAAAAGTCTGAATCCCTGAACACTGAAAATACACTGGCGAACGTATCACTGTTGTAGTGATATGTAGGTTCGTACTGAACTTAGAAACCTGTAAGCTGAGTGAAATCTCACACCGAAAAAGAAAACTGATAATTTATTTTCTGCTTTAGGATTCCCAGACCTGGCCACCATTCTTCTACGGAAATTTAAATGGGGTGAGGCTTTTATTGACTTGAACAAAAATCTCTTGGAAAAATACGCAGCCTGTCGTTGCCAGGAAGAAGTGCTGAGAGTTGAAGAGGATTTCTTAGCCAGTGTCCAAGAAAAAAAAGATGAAGAAATAGGTAAGACACACAGACACACCACACACCTCCTCTTCCTAACTTAGTTTCCTTATGATCTCTTCCTTTAACCTCATGAAAATATTGACAAGGTAGAAGATGAGAGCTTTGTTGAGATGTGTTCTGTCTTTACACTGTGTATTCTTCTTACAAGAAAGTTTGCCTGTTTTTTTCAACTAAAAAAGACAACTAAAGCAATTTAATACATATAGTGGTATACTCATAGCTTAACTGTGAAGTACTTACCCTGATTAAATTAAGGATATTGGAGAACTACGCAGTAAAAAGAAAATATGCTGCTTCCTCATTTTATCTACAGATATTAAAAGCAGAGTATGAGTAGAATAGTAAATCAGGAGGACTACAGGAGAAATACAGGCACACAGCCTGACAGCAAGTTAGTTATAAATAAGCCTGAGGAAGACCTTTAATGGACATTTATACAGTCCCTAATCAAGATGTTTTAAATCAGAGCTATTATGAAAATAGCTTATAAGTACAGTAGTTTATTCCCAGAGTCTTCCAGTGACTGGTATCCCAGTATTTCAGGCTGCATTCACAGATGAGTGCTTGGTCTTATTCAAGACAGCACAAAAAAAAAAGCCAAATCAAATGATCAACAACACGTGAAGAGAGATGCTCCTAATTAATGTTCTCCTTCACAGTGCTTCAGTCCCATAAAAACAGGCCAGGGGATCACACTGTAAGGAAAGGGTAGTTTCTCTACAACATGCTATGCTGAGTGAAATAATCCCATTGTTTGGTGGAAGCCTAACTACTGTTAAATTGAACTGAAGAGAGCTGTTAAGGGGCAGCACAGCTCCCCCCGCAGCCCCACGCTGTCCTGCCCTGTCTGGCTTTCTGAGGTAACCGCTCTCCCCAGTAACTCCAGCAAGACCCGAGCCTGGCCGGCTCTACTTCACTTCTCAGCAGACATGGACTAACTAGCCAGACCTTTTAGAACTAAACCGTTCTGAGAACATCCATGTTTTCTTGCCAAAAGTCTTAGAAATCAGTGTGTAGTCTGACTGCCCCTAAAGAGCTACTGAGCCCCTTGAGGAGGGCGAGGGGCACAAAGGGCACAGAAAAGAGGGAAAAGACTAGAAGGGTGGACAGGACTTGTTGTTTGTCCTCCCCTGGTTTCTGACCAAGCTGCAGTAAACTGAACAGAAAGCTAACCCAGGCTTCCTATGCCTTTCCCTCCCTGCCAGTAGTCTTATTGTATAATGAAAATGAAGGTAGACCATTAAAATATGCCATCTTCATCAACGTGTATGGTTTTTTTCCTTCCTTTTCCAGATCCATTTGACGTTGACTCAGGGAAAGAATTTTCTAATCCCAACAGACCAATCAGTTCCCCAGGGTAATGAAAGTTAATTTAAATACTGTTTTTCTCATTTTAAGTTGTTTTGCTTTTATAACCAGAAAAATGTTTCCAGGGTAGCACAAAGTAATGAAGAATCGGAGGAGGACAGTGTAAGCACTGCAGATGATGCCACTGAAAGCAGTGATGAGAGCAGTCCAGAAGATGACGGTACTGTCAAGTTGCTGCAACAGCCAATAAATGAACTATTTGAAAAGTAAGAACAAATTCCACCCCTAAACCCCAAACAGAAAACCCCACATACCACAAGAACATCAATAAATAAATGACAATCCCAAAGAGTTGTAACATGTTGCATAAAGAAATTTTCCTGTGACCGGTTAGTGTGGTTTGTTAACCTGTAACTTGGTGCTTAGCAAACACATTCCTGTAGGTGAACCTCAGGCTAGATGTGGATTTATAGGTCTATTTATGCACAAAACGGCTTTAGGTTATTTAATTTTTAGATAATTGTTTATGTAATGCTAATTATTATGTAAAGGGCCTGAAGCTTTGATAGAGGTTAAAACCCCCCTGTATTCTAATCAGTGTAATCATACACATGTTTTGAAGGACTGCAAATAATGAGGGTGTTGGCTCTTCTAATTTGGGGGAATGCTTTTATGTTACAAAGCTCATGATCAAATGCAGACAAGCAAAACAAATCTGAGAAGAGAGCTGTGTCATACTTAAAATAACTTAAGTCCCTAGCAGTAGCCATTGAGTAACAAGCACTGAAGAAGCTACAGCCCAGATGGAACAAGGCTTTCCACACTTATTTTGCAGAATGATTTTGACTAAAAAAATACCATTAAAAAAGCAGTGAAAGTTTAATAGAGGGCATATCAGCTTGACATACATTAAAATAATTTACATAATTTAACTACTTTCCTTTACAGAAGGAAACTAATTGCATAGAGCACGTCCTTTTCCTAAAAGCTATATACATTGACATATGGAAGAAGGCACAGAAGTATTTCTGAAAGACAGGTACCACTTAGAATCTGCAGTTGCTGTAGGTCCCCTTGCCTTTCTCTGACAGCTTCTATCATAGAGTCTAACGCTGGGTTATTTTATGTGTGTGGTCACACCAGTATGTTGATCCCATTATGCACCGTGAGCAGCTGCTCTGTAGCTGCTCAGAATTCAAAGCCGAGTTGCTGCAACTGCCACTCGGGTCCCAAGAAGGGATGTGTTCACATTGCGGGTGGAGGGCAGGGAAAACAAACGAAGGCAACATGCAAGCAAAAGTGCAGCATCACAGGCCTTAAAAACAGGACTTGGACTGAATTGTGTTCAGAGCCATTTAAATGGCAGCGTTTTAAAATAATTTTAATGAAGATAAGTGAAACAAAGCCCTTTATATAAACAGTTTATTTACTCTAAACAGCAACACAGACAGAACGCCATATAAACACAAAGGAAGTGATGCAGAATAAGGATGCTGGCTGACTTTGGATCTCAGAGGCTCTTAAGCAATAACAACCTAGTTTCTGAAAGATAGAAAAACAAATTCAGGGAGGGAAGGGGGTGGAGGGCATGATTTTTTTCATACAGCCAGCTAAAGGCTAAATATAGTTCTAACATTTTAAAGCATGCCTGCATCAGATAGCAAAGTAACTAGAGATACTAGTGAATTTATAGAAGTATAAAAGTTTATAATTTTACAGCAGTTGAAATACTGACATCAATATTAAAATAAAAGCAAGTTTTACATAACAATCAAAAATACAAAAGACTGAAGGAAGAGACCCTGTATGAAAAAACTGGGGGCAATTCAGCAAATTTAGAACTGTATACAAGTGGCGAATATGGAAAATGGCACACATACAACCCCCTCCCCTAAGTGGATATTAATTGTACACAGCAACATTAGATTTTGCAAAAGTTTTGTAAACAAGTTCTTGCCAAACCAATCCCTTCCTTTTTAAGATTCTGCATGACAGATGCTTATGATGGTGCAAACTTCTTGGCTTGTGCTCGAACCCTCTTTTCATATTCCACTCTGTTTTGGCTGAATAGAAGAGAGAGAAAGGGTAATTACAGTCTGAGAAACCAGAGGCCACATCCTATTGTTCTTCTCTTTCTCTTCAATATGAAACTAAGTCATTGCTGAAGACAAAACCATTGGATAGGAATCTGCTGAACACTACAATATATTAAAGGCTCTTTTGGACCATTGCTCTGATAATCTCCTGTGGAGGGAAGTAAGGTACAGTTTAACCAGTTACTTCCCAAACGTATCTGTTGTCAGATGATTCTGTCTGACTTCATACCATACCAGTCTCTGTAAGAGGTCTCAAGGCCAGCTGTACTTTACATGCACGCCATCTTTTTCATCTGAACATACGTTTTCCACTCCCCACATTAAGACTTGAGGTCATTAACAATAAATTCCTGTATCCTGACAGCACAAAGTGGTTATGAGAGTGGTTCACTAGCAGTTGTTGGACTTCATTCAACTTTGAAGTATTATCTTTACTGCTTTGGGGAGAGAGGAGAGGAGAGGCACTCTCTCAGAAACAGGCAAGTGATAATGGTGTGGTAGTTTCAGCCTTTATCCCTGCAGACCCTGACTCTCAGTGATAGGTTTATCCTACGCTTCAGCTGAAAAAAGCGAGCTCAATGTCTTGAAAAAAAGACACTATAGTTCCCAGAGTCCAGTACACTTGCTACAGATTGATTAACAAGCAAGTACTACTTCAAGGAGCTATGACCAGTCATGAAGCCTCAGATTCAACACACAGAAGGGCAAGTTCTTTGTTCTCCTTTCTTGGGCCAACAAAGGATGGTAGTAGCTTAGTAGAGCATCCATTTACATTCAACACCATATTTTGTATTAGCTGTCAGAAGTGTCAGTCAGGAGCTAAACAAAGCTTTGTTACCATTACTCATGTGCCAAAGGTAGTTTACAGTGACTAGATTTTGCAGACAGCTTTGCAGTAAACTTAACTTACTTTCAGCTATGAAGGCTTGCTGCAGTAAAGAAAAAAAAAAAAGGCAGCAAATTATATCATCAGAAGTTGACGGTTTGGGAGGAAGAAGAAATGAAGCCAATTTGGGTCACATCCAATGAACAATTACCAGCAAACAGACTGAAAATACTCTAGTCTCTTCTCATAAACAAATAAGGTGATATTGCCTTGTCACACGAGAACACAACCCGGCTGTTCAGTCCGCACACACGACACCACCTGCCTCAGCAGGTCAGCACGTGAGAGTGCTGGAGTTACAGCGCCAAAGCCATCCTGAGAATGAGAACAAGTATTCTAATTGGAACACAAAGTTTATTCTTGAAGTTTAACAACTTGCCTATAAGACATCTATTTAAACAACACTGTGTCTTCCCCACTACTTATCAACGCTGCTAAATTACAGATGCATACACAATGCTGCTCTACGGAGCTGCTGCTTCCACTCACTCAGTAGCAAGAGACAACACTCCCCCAGACCACAGAAATCTAGTAACCCATCTGAAATACTATGCATGTCCAAAAGACATGAGGAATATAAATGGGAGACTATATATATTTGAAGTAACAAAAAACATGTAATGGTTTATTCTCGGTAGTTTTTTTCTAGAAGCACTTAAAATAAACCAGAAACAAGACCAGCAAAGACTATTTTTGTACATACATGCGTGTGGGAGGTGATTAAAAAAACCCCACACAGACTATTTATACATGTACAAAAGTATATTATTCCTACCCCATATTCCCTCAAGAGTGGCTTTAAAAAAGAAAGTAGGGGGATTCTGCCTCATCATTAGTGGCTCCCAAAGGCACTGCCTACAACTGTGGCTGCCTAATTGTCCTCCATATGCACTCAGTCCCATCAAGTCTTCAGCAGATACTTGAAAATTAAAGGCCTCACGCAATGTTATTTAAATCCAAGATGCACTACCCATCCCTATGTTTGTTTCACCCATCCTATAACAGATATTTTTTATGTAGCTTGCATGTGAAGTCTCATAAAGTGCCATTTTTCAAAACTGGCACTCTCCTGGAGACTTGCTCTGCTGTTCAGAAAGGTAATTCCACATTTCCATCTTGGTCATTATTTCAGTAGCTGTCAGTGCCAAAAGCAATCATTTGTTTAAAGTGTTTTGCTCCCCTAAAGATTACAGATCAGCCAAATATTTTCAATGGTGGGAAAACTTGAAGATTAAGCCAAAAAAAATAAAAACAAACAAACAAAATTAAAAAAAAAAAAAAAAAATCCTTCTTAGCTCTCAAATTGTCACCTTTCCTAACCAATGCAAACTTCACAACTTTATTCTGATAAAGCTACAAGTTTTCTGTACTTCTTAATCTATTCTTTTGGAAGATACAGTTTTCACAAAATGCTGCATGTTTCCTAGAGCAGTCAGGCACCTATAAGTTAGAAGTTATCCCTGTACTGATGAATGGGACTTGTCACCCAACTCAGTCTCCTCTGTCACTGGTCCATGAAATCACTGCCTCATCACTCAGCCTTTAGGGGCAAGGATTCTCTGGTGGGCTGGAACCAGGACTCTTAACGCTTTACTGCTGTTGCAATGCTATTAAAAGCTCCACTAGCTTATGAATCGTGAAGTTACTGTTTTGTTCTAGTTTGGCACAAGCTAGAGCTAGGCATCTCCACAGGACACAGCCATGAAGCTAAAATATTTCCCCTGATCACTCCTAAAACATTTGCATGTTACAGTGTAACAGAGAGCTGTAGACAATATGACAGCTTTCAAGCTAATACACACTTACCAGTAAATTGTGTAAGCCTCTGCTTGAGCTGGGTCTTGAATATTTGGTTCATTTAGAAGTTCTTGTATTCCTAACAAGATCTGTGGAAGAAGGAATAGAAGTAACATTGGCATGGATATTACCAAGAGACATTCAGTTAAAAAAGCCTTAGACACCAACTGCTGAAACACAGAGTGAACATCTTACATACACATCAGATAAGCAAGCAAAGCAAATAAAAGGGCTAAAAATATGTTTAAGTACAATTAATGACCTGTTTAATTGTGATTGCTGGCCTCCAGTCCTTATCCTCCTCTAAGATGGAGAGACACACTGTGCCTGAAGGATACACGTTTGGGTGGAATAATGGTGGTTCAAATTTACCTGACGAAGAAAATAAAATTACTTGCACGTAGCACTACGATTAAGATCAGAGAGTTGGTTTAGACAAAGTACAAACCTGGCCAAAGACACTCCCACCACCCCCACAAAACCCCACACAGGTTTCAGGAGCTATTAATACCAGTTTTCTTCTTGGCTCAGCCTTCACCTAAAGCAGGAACTCCATCACAGCTCTGGTATCAATCCAGGAAATGTAACATTATCATTGTGACCAGTAATCTTTTGGTTTAGGAAAGAAATGGACAAAATAGTTTGTAGCAGCTTTGTGAGAAAGACATTTTTAAACCAATCCTGTCTTTCCTTTATATAGTAGCATGTGAGGCTGTAAAGATATTGCCCCTCAATCATCTCTTCTCACGTTAAAATCCAGTAAGTTCCACACAAAGACGACTAGGTTTCTAGCATTTTTTCCAGTTTCAGTTTTCCTTTGTGTATAATCAAGATGCACTGAACAAGAGGAACCAAGTTTAAATTGTAAGAGTGACTGAAGGAGTAGGATTGTGCAGCTCTGCTGCCACTCAATCTGTATTCTGGCATTTCTTTAACCTTTACAGCACTTAAACGCAACAGCCACCATCTCGAGTTAATGTAATGAACCCTTGTTTAACAATATATGAAATATCTACGTTAGCACAGTTTTCTTTCACAAGTAAGTCTTGCTTATGAGCTGCTCAATGAAATTCAGTAGGAACTCAAAAGTTGCATTAGTAAAAAGTATTATTAGTCACATAATACTCATTTTAAGGCAGGACAGTTCATTCAACACTTGCAAGATGTGCTAGCTGGTATTTCTCAAGGTATTCATGTTTAGTTAAATGATGTTTCCCCTTGTGTTACATGCATTTAGTTGGTAACAAACAAAAGGAGTAGCCAAGACAACCCAGCTGAAACACTAAAATGAAATGAGAAATTAACCACTGTCAAGAGCCACTTGTAATCACTCTCATTGGTTTGTGATGGTAGCCAATTCAAGAACGAAGAAACCAGGCAAGACAATAGATATTTTCAGGTTTCTAAAGTAGTTAAGTTTCAGACGGGATAAGGAATATTCAAAAACTTCACAAGGAAACTAGGTACCTGAAGATATCTGCTGTACATAGTATCAGGAAGGGAACAGTTCCATGTTTTAGAGCAAGTCAATTAAAAGGTTAAAGTTGATGGAACTTTTAAATCATTATTTTGTCTAAGTTCTTGCCTTCTTGGCTTAAAAGACTAACTGAACAGTAAGAACATGCACAGGGATTTGGTCTAACCATGCCTAGCTATTCGTTTCCAAAGTGCACTGGTCAAGTAGTGACCGCTTCAAGTGGTGTTTTTGTCCAACTTTGAGGAAACCTGCACGCTAATGTACCTCTCCTCTCCCAATTTTGTTATACTGAACACTTATTTCATCACAACTTTTTAAATGCAAAGTGCTGGGTGGGGAAAAAAGGAAAAAACAACTTTCCTTTTAAAAAAAAGATCTGTAAGAAAGTAATAATAATTCATAGAACCTCATGGACTAGTTTATCGTTGCTCTAATAAACCTGGGGTTTTAGTCATTTTACTTACATTTTGGGGGTGAAGAAGGGTAGTCATCCTTGAAAAGCATCCGTAGTTTAAATAAGCCTCCTTCCCATGGTGTCTATAAAATGTTATGGTAGAGTTTAGATTACAGCTTTCAAAACTTTAAAGCAGTCTCATGAAGATTTTACGTAAGTATTTAAAGGTGACATCTTGATGAGATATATATCTGGCTATTAGGAGGGATAATTTGTTCTCGCAGAACACAGGAGGATGAGTTTTTCCTTACACTGCTCAATTATTTCTAGGTGCTTCTTTAAGTACTAACTTGAGCTGTGTGGACAACTACCAAAGTACTAAGCCAAGTTATAACTGTAACAGCAATGCCATGTCCAGCATAAACTGAGGCAGTGGTATGGAATCTGCAGGTTTCGCCTACACACTTTTTTCTTCTCAGAACCTAAGAAATGAGATCTTAAGGGGACTTAAGCAAGTTGGCAAGAGGCAGTAAAACAGCCAAAGCAACAAAAGAAGTCCCGTATCCAACACCAAACACTGAAGACTCAAAAGAATGAAAACCACCACGTAACAAATAGTATAACATCAGAAGAAACAACTACATCCAATGAATTAAAGAATAATCTTTACATGTTAAGTAAATGCTTGAAAAGCAGAAACAAGATGCTGCTCAGAATGTCAAACTGGCAGTGTACAAAATCAAAGTAGTTTCATGCATTAATGATTCTTTCCACATGAAAGTTTGCATTTGTCCTATCCCCTAGAACCAGATCAAGCTGATAAAAACAAGCAATTCTGGTCTCTTTTTTCCCTTCCCTTATTATTTTATAGAAAAGGACACAGAAGCACAAGTGAAATCAGGTGAAAAAAGGGAGTTCTATTCTTCTCACCCTAATACAAAAAGAGAAAATTCCACAGAATGGAAGGCAATGAGATGCCATGTTGATAATATTTTCCATTAAATCCAAAAAGTTAAAAACCAGTACTACAGCACTTCTCCAGGACTGAAAAGTCTTGCGATTTTGTTGACAAAACAATATGAGGCAGTTAACCAGCAGAGGCAAAATTTTGGTAGTATTAATTTTCAAGTTTTAGGGGTTAAACCAGCATTTACTAAGAACAGAAGTCACAAATATCCCTGGCGTGAGGCAGAAGATCATCTCAAGTTTGCTCAATGCAGGATTCTTACACACTTGTCTGAAAACTTTTATTCTTAAGGTGTTCAGTGCCAACAGCTGAAAAGGCTCATGGTGTGTTCTGTCCAGTATCGTTCTTGGCTCACTCCACCTGGATTCTGAAGTAGCAGCAGGATCCAAGTACTTCTGTTCAGCTACACCTAAGGTTCACTCTCAGGTGTCAGTGTAATGCACAAGCAAGCTTATGCTAATTTTCAGCATGAGATGTTAGGACGAGAATAAGTCTTACCCCTTTCTTTCCTGGAATAGCACATTCCCAGTTCATTAGATTCATTGTGCCATCTGGATTTTTTGTAGGTACTGCTACAAATCCCTGAAACAAAGTAAAAAGCGAAAGGGTGAGGATTTCAGAAAAGGCACTTGCAATACTTAATGACACGTTATCTTTACATGGAGGTATTTCTTTTTGCACTACATAGCTTTAAGCAGCTTTTTGATTTAAAAATAGTTTTAAAAAACCACATCAGGGTAAACACCACCAAAATAATTGCAGAGACAGAAATCTGACAGTTCTCATACTTACAAAGGGATGATCTTTTCTCCAGGCTTTTCTCTCCTGTGCAAGTCTGCTAAGAGCTATGCCAGACATATTCAGAGTCCCTCTAAAACAAAAATAATTGCTTTTAGTATGAACTTACAGTGTAAACAATGCATGATATGATCTGTTTATAAGCCCTGCTCACTCAGGAAATATTTTGGCCTCTGATATCCACTACTATAGCCAAGGCACACATTTTTGCACACCTTGCAGACGTTAACATGAGGAATAACATCAAGTTTCCCCTTGTCAACAACCTCTTAGTTACTGGACTTGACCTACAAAATACTATTCCCACCTTGTGTTTTATAGCTGAACCACATCTTTGAAACAACTTTGATAGCGGCTTGACAACAGAAACGCTATTAGTAACGGCAAAAGCGCTCAGACTTTTCAACTTGTGCAACTGATAGACACATATGTATCTCCTTGCTACACCACAAATGGTATGGCTTGCTTCTCTCGGTAAACATCTGCACTGCTCCTGCTTCTGGCAAACACAGGAATGAGAAATGTTGTTTTTAGACTGTAAATTCCTGCTGAAAGCCAGTATTCCACATGAAAGCAACACAAGCATAGAACTTAACAAAATCATCCAGTTTTGCAGCGCTGACACTATACATAACTTCTAGACAGCGGCATGAACAGACGGCAATACAGAACTGAGCTAAGGAAGAGCCAGTGGCCTGCTCATTCCACATGGCAGGTTTTCAACCCAGTATAAACCAAATGATCTTTCTGCAGTTTCACTGCCTTAAGAACAGCCAAGCGTGGTGACCGACACTGCAGAAGCAGCACGTAGACCGCCGGTCACTACTGCAGGTGAGGCAAGAATAGATCTAGATACAATGGTTCCAACAGAGTGGTGCTTTCAATTCCAGGGGAGGATTCTCCCGGAACAGCAAAGTGAGTTTATTTTTCATTGCCAAACTGTATCTAGACTGAGGGTTTCATTAGCCACATGGTCAAAACAAACTCCAATTCTTCCACTAAACAGTATCACAGGACTAATGAAAGGAGTGTTACTGCTCTATTAAAACAAATATTTAAACACTGGTTAAGAATTATGTAAAATTCCTATTCTATTACTATGTAGACTATTTGTAAGAGTATTACAGTCTGCTACTATAACCATATGAATCGTAGCTCACAAAGATCCTTGTTTTAAAAATCTCACACATTCATGCTACACCCTTTAGCATGATGTTCACGTTGAAAAGATTTACAAGGCACTGACCTGCCCCATGTGAGATACATAGATATGTTCATCTGCTGTACCCTTTAAAAGATCAGAAGACAGCATACTTCCAATTTAAGTACTTACATACCAACAGTGGCTTAGCAGTGCAGACACCTTATCTAAGTGTCTTCAAAAACACCAGATTAAGAGCTTTATGCAGTTCCTAGGACGGCTAGTATTTCAAATCTCTCCTTGTAGCTTTTTTCCCCAAGTCAATTTTGCATGGTTGGCCATAATCCATAACTTCAACTTCAAATTCATGTCAGATAAAGCATTTTAAAAGGGACCATTAACACTCAGTAAACATGCACACACAAAAAATCCTATATCCAACCCAATATTCCCAACACATTTATCTGTACCTTGGTTATATCAGAAGATTTGCTGGACTTAGTCAACACAAACTTTACACACGACTTCAGACTTCAGTCTGTTCACACGCAGATGTGCAGCCACCAAAAACATACAGTCAGAACAAAAAACTCTCCCTTACCCAAATTGTACTGGGAGTCACTCTAAATATTTTGTGAGCCCATGCATTCATGACAGATATAAATGAACTACTGAACATATGGCAGAATTTCAGGTGTGCTGTTAGTACTTGGTGGTGCACCGTAATAATACTAACCTTCCCATAATAATTTCAGAAAATTATTTGTGCTTATAAAGCATTCAAATATTCTTAGATAGTTTAGTATAGCTCAGTTACCTTTTCTGTCAAGAAACATATTATAGGATGCTTTCAAATATGTGAGTTATATTTCCTGGCACACCTCAAGGAAAGTGCCAACTTCTCAGAGTGCATATAAACAACACAGGTCCTACAGAACACCCCCAATCAAGTAACTTTTCAACAGAAAAAAACCAGGTTCTCAGGCTCTTGTACCCTGCTTGCTTTTCAACTGGTTATGCGCTATACTGTGCCCTAGCAAATTAAAGATTTTCTTTTGTTCTATAAATCCCTCTTCAAATCTTGAGACATTTGACTTAGTTAAGCACTGATAGACTACATCAGGATTACTACTCCTGTAATTACTCCTACATTTATACAGTTCTAAAATTACATTCGGCCCTTTGAAGGCACCCATGAGGCTGATGTGGCCCCCGGTGAAAATGAGTTGGACACCCTTGGACTACATCCAACATTTCAGCATGTATGAGACCACAGGCTTCAGGTATGTGGTCTCCATAGGCTTCAGCTGCCCTGACAAGGGCAGACAAGCATCTAAAACCTCATCACAAACTGCTGCCAAGTAGACATTAGAGAAAAAGACAACTGAAAACCCACTTCAAAAATTAAGATCCTGTTGTATAAGCATCCCCTCAAAAACAAATCAATCTATTAACAAATTGCCAATATATACTCTCTAGCAGCTCTTCAATAAAATAATTTAACTTTAGTTCGGCTGGAGCTTGAGATAAGACAAACAGGGATTGATCATCTCAATATATATTTTGGTCTCAGAAATCATGGAGTAGCAGGAAGGAATGAGATACTAAGCGGGTATTCAACCCGAAGATGTGATATTCTCACTACTAGTTTTATCTTCTTCAATAATTTATGTGCATGGTTTGGTTGGGTATTTTTTTCCTCTCTCTCCTTCGGAACAGTAGTTTGCCCAAATATCTGTACCTTAAGTCTTGCTCTTGTAAGCTTTTGAAATACCTCACAAATGCAAGACATGTCTATCAACCTGAAAGAGTCAACATTTAAAAACAAAACAAAACCATAAACAGGATACCCACCATCAAAACCACACAAACAAAAAAAACAAGCCTAAGAGACCAGTATTTACATTTTGTTTGGTTTTAATCTCTCCAGACACACCCTGGCATTAGGAGGTAGCAATGTCCATTTCACTGCTACAAACTCATTAGAAAATTAATAGAAACTTCCAAATTTACTCAGTAGCTTACCTCCACTGCTGTTACTACTATTTTGGAAAAAAAGGACAAAATAAAACCAACACACTCATCATAGGTGCAAATCTTGTGTTCCGTTACAGATCATCTTACCCATCTACACCCTCTGATGGGGGGAAGAGGGACCCTGCTTCCAGATATAAAAACAAGTCTTGCAAAGCAGTATTCCCGTGCCACAGGAATGGCAATCACACCCACGATTCTGATCCATGACAACTCTCTAAATACAACAACATCTTTAACTCTCAAGAACATTCAATAGCTCTTATTAATTAATTACAATTTTTTAAAAAATCGTTAAGATTGCTAGCCTCACATTTTTACTTTAAAGGTTAAACTCTGACACTGGAAGCAATTATGAGTTGGAGTAATTTGCCTCAAAATGATTCAAACTTTACTTTCCAGAGGAGTGGGGAGCGCCAGAGGCTGAGGTTTAACCAGCGCACCCAACGCCGGGCTGGGACACACAGTCTCCTCCAGCCCGCGGCACCAAAAACGCTCCCGAGGCGGCACCGGCTGGCGGCGCCGGGAGGAACAAAAGGCGCCGCGCGGCCGCGGGTCTCGGTGCCCGCCCGGCCCAGCGGCCGCAGGGGCCGCGTCCGAGGCCCGCACAGGGCGCCCCGGCCCCCGCCGGCCCCGGGTCCGCAACCGTCGGGGCCAGGACCGCTGCGCGCAGGCCCGGCGGTCCCCGGACCCCCGCGGTGTGCCCGGCCCGGGCAGCCGAGCCCCCCGGGGGCGGCGGGAGGCGCAGAGCCCCCCTCGGCCGGGCAGCGATGCCGCGGGCCCAGCCGTGCGGCCGCCGCGGGAGCCGCCAGGCCCGCGTGCCCCGCGCTGCCCGTCCCTTCGCGCCACAGGCGGCGAGCGCCAGCCCCAACCCCCCGTCCCGGGGCCCGGGGCCGCCTGCGCGCCGCGCCAGGCCCCGCCGCCCCGGCCCCTCGCCCGGCCAGGCCTCACCGTGATCGGCCGCAGCACCCGCGCGTGTCCCGGATTGAAGCGGCAGCGAATGACCCGGATGTTCCCGACTTGGCTCCCCCCCTTTGTCTCTGGAGTTTCCCTCCCTCTTCCCTCGGTGCGGAGCTCGGCCGCGCCGTGTGTCCCTCCGCCCGACCCGTCCGTGCCGCTGCGCCGGCGCAGAATGACCTCAACCGCGATCCGTCCGCCACGCTTTACGCATCCCCGCAACACAGGACCCAGAGGTGGCGAAAACAATGCCAGAGCGCGGAGCGCAGGGCAGAATCCCAGCAGGGCTCTCCCAAGCCAAATCACTTCCTCATGCCCCCGTCGACAAACTGAGTGAATTTTTTTACCTCGGGCTCCGAGAGAGTCACCTGCGCCCTCAGTAGTCCGGTCCCGCCACGGGCGCTAGCGCCTGTCCCGGGACGCGCTCGAGCCTGGCTGAACCCGCCCAACTGCTCCCAGCCGGGCTTCTGATTGGCAGATGGGGACGCTGCCTCTGGCGGGCGTTCGCAGGTGATGGGCAGGCGGGAGAGCCTGTCAGAGGGAGCGGGGGCGGGGCCGGGCCGGCAGCTGCGGCCGCGGTCAGACGGGCGTCGAGTCGCAGGATGTTCTGAGCTGAGGGGGCGAGCGGCATCATCGGCTCCAGCTCCTGTCCCTGCACAGGACACCCCACAGGTCACACCGTGTGCCTGAGGATGTTGTCCAGTCTCTTCTTGAACACTGTCTGGTTGGGGCCGTGACACCTCCCAGGGGAGCCTGTTCCAGTGTCCAGCACCTCTGGGTGAAGAACCTTCTCCTCATGTCCCACTGGCCCTCCACTGGCACATCTTCTGCCATTCCCTGGGTTCTGTCACTGTCACAGAAGAGCTCAGCCCTGCCCCTGCTGCTCCCCTGCTGAGGAAGCTGCAGCCCCATCAGCTCTGCCCTCCGTCTCCTCCAGGCTGAACAAACCCAGGGACTTCAGCTGCTCCTCATTTGGCTTCCCCTCCAAACCCTTCACCAGCTTTGTGGCCTCTTCTAGACACTCTCCAGTAGCTTTATATCCTTTTATCCTGTGTCCCCAGCCCTGCACACAGTGCTCCGGCGAGGCCACCCCAGAGCGGAGCGGGACCATCCCCTCCCTGCCCGGCTGGCCCTGCTGTGCTGGATGCACCAGGACACGGGTCCCTGGTTCCTCATCAATCAATCAGAGAATCATAGAATTCTTTGGTTGGAAGAGACCCTCAGGATGATCGAGTCCAACCATAACCTAACTCTAGCACTAAACCATAACCCTAAGAACCTCATCTAAACGCCTCCAGGGATGGCGACTCCACCATTGCCCTGGGCATCCTGTTCCAACGCCTGACAACCCTTTCCTGGAAGAATTTTTTTTTGCTAATATCCAATCTAAACCTCCCCTGGTGCAACTTGAGGCCTCTTGTCCTATCACTTGCTACTTGGGAGCAGAGCCCGACCCCCCCTGGCTCCAAGCTCCTTTCAGGCAATTCAGAGATCAGAAGGTCTCCCCTCAGCTCCTGTTCTCCAGCTGAACCCCCCAGGTCCCTCAGCCGCTCAAACGTGTGCTCCAGGCCCCTCACCAGCTTCGTCGCCTCCTCTGCACTCTCTCTAGTATTGGATTCGAAAATAAGTCTGTGATGTTAAGCAGTGTGATCTGTGAGTTGTACAAAATGTATGCAAAGTGATTAGTTAAAACTTGGTACGTGTTATTTTGTGTGATTATATATCCATAACAGAGGGGAGTACTTCCTACTATAATGATGAGCAACAGCCACAGTAAACACAAAATACTGTCATTGCCCATATCTGAATAAACATGACATCTTTGTGACAGAAGTATTTGGGGCAGCAGAAAAGGATACATCTCCTTTATAAAGGAAGGAGTATTACTGCTTTGAATCACTGCACAAAATGCAACTCCGTTTTATGTCTGAAGTGCTAAACTAGGAATATCAGTGATATTACACTGTTAATGTCAACATTAACAGATTTAGAAAAGAAAGATTTAAGACATCAGACTTTAAAAGGGAAAAAAACAGGTTTATTTCATGCAGTTTACAATACGCTAGTGTTATGAAAAGGAGGTTAAAAAAATACCCACACACTTTTAATTGTATATTTGTTTTAAAAAGGACGGTTACCTGTAACCATCTTCAAATGATTTGGGAAGCCCTAGCAGATTTTCATCCAGGGAAATTCCATGGATTCAGTTTCTTGTCTGTGCTGAGTTTTGACTAATGCAAAAGCATTAAAACTAGATCAAAACTCAAACTTTGCTGCAGTAAGAACACTTCAGAGATAATGAATTGGCACAAAATAAAGTGTTATTGCTAATCCACTATCCAGGAAATAACATGTTGCAAGTATGGCCACTTGAATATTAACACAAAAAGCTGATGCACAACTAATTCTGAGACCAGCGATCTGGGGGAAAAGGAACAAACACCTGTTGAATTGGGTAGGTGGGCCTACAGAGTCCACAGAAATTAGATCTTTTGCAGCCAGGCTCGGACGAGGCTCAGGACAGGAGCAGGTGGAGATAGTTGCCATTTGATACTCCTTCGGTTTGGTCATCTTGTTTAAGTTCCAGGCAGACAGGTTGGCAACGTCTGTCTTACCGTGCCGTGGCACTTGTCTCGTCCTGGCAAGCGCATGAGCCAAGTTAAGTTTGAGTAAAGTTGTGCATAAGCTTCTGGAAAAAATCTTCAAAAAGAGCAGGAATCATGTACATAAATACATTAACTCTTACATTTCAGATTACCAGGCCTGGAAGTCTCAACAGGTGCTAAGTCAGATCAAAATTTAGGCTTAGCTTTCTAAGGAGAGCACTGCCACAGAACCTCCTCCCCTTCCACACACCCCCAAAGCAGCAAAAGAACTGTTTAAAAACTCTCTCGTTATTGGAGTTATTAACCCACAACATCCCAAAGAGAAGCCCTTGATGGGCCCAGAAAGCTGTTTGCAGCAGTGTCTATTCACTGAACTTCCGAGAAGTTTATGCCTCGACAGACCTTGCTAAAGTGAAGGACAGCCAAATTGCAATGAAATATCCAGCGACAATTTCTTGCGTCAGAATCTTCCTCAAAGTCTCTCTATTGCCAGTGCTGTTCAGAAAAGGTTTTAGATTTCAGCACAGGCAATAATAAAGTGGTGGGAAATACACTGTCTTCTCTAGTGCATTCCTCACCAAGCTGGATACTGAAATCCCAAGCCATATATGAACACTTGTATCTGCAAGTGGTTCAGCCATTCGTAAAAATTGTTTGAGAGTCTGTGAGTTGAAAGAAAAACAGACGAGCTGCTTCTTCAGTGTTACATGTCTCCAGAATTTCAAATTAGCCCTGGAAAGGATCTTAGCCCTTAGCATTTCTGCAGTGAAAATGGAAAGAGTTCCTTCTGTCTGACACTCATTTAGGCAAACTGAACAATAAGGTCTATTTAGCCCTTTAAAACCTCAGTTCCCTAAGAAGCCTTTAAAGACAGCTCCTGATTGTTGTGAGCCAAAAGAAAGAAAAGTTATATGACACTGAGCTCAGAGAGCCTTCCACTTAAAAACCCCTAAAAAACAAACAAAACCCCAACACCTGAATATTTATACCATTTTAAGAATCAACAATTTGACACACAAATCCAGGTAAGATCCTGAGACTGTCCTTAAAGCTGGACATAACTGCAGTCGAAACTACAATGAAGTACCAGGCAGCATCCTCAGACTGTATGTATTTCAAAATTGTTATGTCAGAAAAGACACTTCTCCAATGACCACTGGAAGCTTTAATCCTACTGCCCTAAGCTAACGGGTACTGTTAATAATAAAACCTTGTATCTTTATAAGGGCCCCACCTTTTGGAGCTGATTGAAGAAGTTAATTTGAAAAACTTGAAAGAAGCTTCTGATGTGGTGAGAAAGAGAATAAACCAGGAGAATGGCACTTTCTGATTTTATCACATCTCAAGTGAACAAAATCCCAGGCCTCATCTCCAGACTCTTTCATTTGACTTTGATCTCCATGAAAAGCCCGGTAGTCACTTTTTTTCTCAGTACTTCTCAAGGAATATACTCCAGTATACCTGAGTGACTAGACAATACATATTACAATCTAGTTTCTAGGTCATTTCATTCAATCAGATACTATTGCATTTTTGCATCCCAAATTCATTTTTGTAATACTAATAAAAATACTGATATCTATTGAGTGTGTGTTAATTTACTAGTGGTCACTTCCTATTGCTCAAAGAGACCGACAGCTCTCAACAACCTCAACAGATGCTCACAGAATACAACGTTCTGTTCTGAGCAGCAGTTTTCTGGAAACACCATCATCCTACTCAACAGCCCCGTTCCCCAAGCATGTCCGCAAACAAATCTTTTGTTTAATCTGCTACGAGTTCTCTTTTTCCTCCTGAAAGAAGAACAATTCTCAGAGAAAGAGGAGATTGATTCAGCTTTGGTGTCTTCAGGAAACAGTTCTGTTCCTAATCAATCACAACTGTGCATTCGCATTGCTAGAAATGGAGCTACGCAGCTACTGTCTGAAGAAAATCTGAAGACAAAAAAAGTCGGATGGATACGTCAAGCTCAATTTCTTAAGAAATATCTTTTACTAATGCTAAAATGAAAGCTGGAAGGAACTTTTATCATTACAAGAAACCTAGCTGAGTTTGAAAAAAAACACAGTACATTTTCCAAATATGCTGAGGATATGATTCCGGAGACTGAAAGTTTAGTAGAGAATCAATATAAAGCTTCTAAATACAATCAGGCCTTTGACACACAAATTATTGTGGGATAACAAACTGTTCTTGGCCATAATCCACGGAGACTCCACAGTTAATGGGAGAAAATTCCAGGTAGCCTTTTGTCTTTCATTTCACATCTTAGAGGCCTCAGAATGACTTGTTCATTGCAGATAAACTCCAATTTAACTGCCACCTGAACAAGTCAAAAGCATTTAATATAAAAATGTCACCTCTGATACAGAAAACGAGCCTCTGACAAAGCTTAAGGCCAACAGCACACTGTTTCCTAACTCAAAGGAAGAAGTTGCTCTAGTCAATTTGAACTTCTCCGTTTTAAAACAAGTTTTGCAAGAAGTTTGTCATGCAAAAGCCATTAAAGAATTTACCTGAAAATCCACTAATCACCTGCTGCAGTAACATCCTGTTCCATGGACAACATGCCAAACAACTTCACTGAATATTCATATTGCAAAAGGGTAGAACGTTAAATCTGTCATAGAATTTACATTTTCACGAGAGGTCACCTTGATTAACTGCTATGTTTTGCCATCTCCCCCTTCCTGCTTTATTTCCATCTGCCAAGATCTCTTTGTGCTCAGGATCTGAAATTCTAACCTGGAACGCTGTTTTAAGAATGGAGCAGCTGTGCAAATCCACATCCATGTCAAAGGCTTTTGCAGCACAGCTCTTCAACTACAGGCCCCAGTGAACCCATCCGCTCTGTACAGTCACAGGCAGTTCTCTTGAGGTAAATACAGATGCCAAAAAAGGGACAAAGGGCTCCGGTTTACACTATCTTGGTACATTACCTCAGCCTGCAAGATCTCAAGAGACCAAGCAAAGTTTGCAAAACCTCATGATGCAAACTGGACTTTAATGCAACTACCTTGTTACTGTAGCTATTTTTATTTGAAATTACAAGAGTCAAATAAAAAGAAGCCAAACTTACTTAGGGATCAATTCTTAATGCCTTGAAAACAGCACACGGTAGCACTTCCATCCATCTGATTAAAGCAATAACGGCATTAGCAAGAACAGGAAGGTAGGTAGTTCAGGTGGACTCAAACAACAGCATATTTAAAATAATTTACAAGGTACCTGCCTATTTGTTTTTCTTAAAAATCTTTGTGAGGTATTGGAAACAAGTGCAAAATGATTAACCACTCATTTTCCCAAATTTGCTACAACAGGGATACATGTAAACTAGATTGCAGGTAATCTCACCATAAAAGCTGTTTTTAAATGGAAAATACTCCAGTGGAAAAAAAACCTACTTAGAAAAGCACACTCTTACACATTCTAAATTTGTTCAGTTTGCTCAGTTTGTTACTCATGCTTTGCTGCTGCCAGTCTGGAGAATTTCACTTTATGAAACAAAATATTCTGTCTTTTCTGGGGTTAAACAAGAGAGACAACAGAAATGCTGATTGAGAAGCATCGTTGTACAACTGATACTTTAGGCATTAAAATCCACTTAGGCCAATGCCCAATTACTCTGAGAGCACAGCAAGAAAACAAGAAGAAACATCGTTGGCTGCAATTCCATGAGCTGGGGAGCTCAGAGAATCTGGTGGAGTCATGCTGTTCAAAAACACAGTGACTACTGCAGCAGAGGAAACCTTTTAATATGCAGTTAACACAGACAACTGTTACGCTTATTTCCAGATACACAAGATAATCTGTTACTATTTAGGGGAAATTTGGGTGCTAAATTTAAGCTGATAAAATATGGGTGCCTAAAAAAGTATAAAAGTATAAACATTTCCCCCTAGACAATTACATTTTTAGTAAATTCGATTCCGTTTTAACATCTTAAAAAAATGACAAACGTTTTATTTGTTGTTGTGGAGGGGCCAGCAGCTTCCTCGTGCAGACCACATCCAAGTTGCAAAATGCATTACAAACCCTTTCAAGCATTAGACACATGGACAAAACATTTAGCCCATTGCTGAACCTGCTTAGTAGAAACGGTTTTTACAAATTGTTTCTGCCAAACTTTTATCGATGTATAATAAGTCCTTAAAAATAAAAAGAGTAGACCCTGGGTGTTTGAAAAATCAGGCTTTTGTGTAAAGGATTACCTAGAGTATAACCATAAATTCTGAAGTTACTGAGAATGAAAACCGTAATGTCTTTAGAATTCAAAACAAACTCGTAGCCTTTTGCAACTCCCTTCCACTACTTTCCTAAGTCAATGAAGTTTGATAGTCAATTTCATTAAGTGTTTTAAAGATCTGCTAAAGATTTTGCTCAAAACATAGTGTATTAAAAAGCTCCAGTCTCGTGTATTAGCCTTCATCAAGGACAAACTAATGCAGCTGCACCAGATGTTTTCAAACAGTGTTCTTTAACTGCATAGATGGAACAGTACAGAAAGAGAAAGACTGATTACAGGTATCCTGAAGGTTTGAAGCAATTAAGTTTTGCAATTGGATGAGCTTGTGTTCACACAAGGTTGATTTTAATCCCAGTCACAGAGACGGGGATCTAGGACTAGCCAGCCGTATTTCTGTGCAACCTTCAGCTCTTGAGAAATCTCTACCATAATCCACAGAGGTCAACGCTTATAGGCATTTTATAAAAACACAAACACACATGTGAGTACAAGCATCTCAAAAGAAACAGAATGTTCAATTGTTCATTTTAAGTGAATTCTGATTCCCCTTCCAAACATCTGGCTAAGACTGGAGCATAACTTTTGCAGGAGAAGACTGTTTCAACAGAAGGAACTTCGAGAACAACTCAGATGAAGGCCATTTTCTCTGAGCTTAGTCTTCCCTTTGGGTATTAAAATATGCTATAAATCCAGTCAATATATACACCCTTCCTTTAGAGAAACCTTTTGTCTGTTGTGTAACTTTTTACGTGCTAGTTTCAGTTGATCTCCTAGGCTGTTATTACATAATAGAGCATGTCACAGAGACATAAGGAATGTGCAGTATAACACAGTCAGCTGGGGCTGCCACTGGTTCTGAAAACAACGTAGGCCCAAATATTTGCATTTGTAGGCTGCAATATGTGTGTGTGTGTCTGTGTAGCACCAATTACATTGTCCTTTAAATGTTTACAATGATTAGTAGGAAAATGTCTCTGAACTGATCAACATTGGGTCATCCAGCACCAGATATTAAGTGCTACATGTCTCGGAGGAAAATATGAGTGCACGGTCATTTCTTTTCAAATGACCAATGACCAGTGTCAGTCAGCCCACAAGGGAGTACAACCATGCACTACAACCAAAGCTTAACACACTCCCACACCATCTATTCTCATTACATAATCTTGCAACACTTTCAGCCAGTTGACACCAGCTTAGAGGCAAAAATGGTTGAACCCAGATCAACAGAAAATTGTCTAAATCAGATTTTTTCTTGTACAGCCGAGCCTCTTCAGTGTGACAATTCACTGCGTCTTGGAATAAAAGAAAAAAGTGTCACCGTTCAATACTGTCTTCACATCCTGGAACCTCGTTCTTGCAAAATCTGAAACAGACCAATAAAAATTCTATAAATCAATATTTGCTCTGCGTCACTCCTAAAACATGGAGGTCAAAGGGCAATATAATGAGTATTTCGCATAACTGATAAAGTGTCACCTGGTTCAAGAACATTCCTGAAGTCTGTGCTTTAAGGTTGAAAAAAGACAGATTGATACATACAATGTCTACTATCAAACATAATGAAAACAGATGTAAATCACCGCTAGGAACTGAGTATGATTAATATAACCAAAGCTTAAGGGTTACTAGGTGTACAAAGTAAGCCATTTCACCTCATCCTAGTTCTGAAGATACTTAGGTCCTGCGTGGTAAATGAACTCGGGTACTTCATTAGAAATTGAATTTAATCTTCATTTTTCCTGTTCCCGTAAAATGTCCTTAAGCCTCTGAAGTTTTAGCTGCAAATTGTGTCCCATGAATTAGTACTGAAAACATGAACTAGCAAGTCAAAATGTGCACAAATGGCACACTGGACAAGACAATGCAGGAAGCTTCCAAAGGCGAAGAGTATGAGCTGACATGATTTAAATCAACACATCCACTTAAAATCTGAAATAGATACCCAGGTTTGGTCTTCTGCATGAACTAAAGTCAAACAACTACATTTCTTCACAGATGTTTACTATGCTGTTCAGACGTACAAACCTTATCAGCCAGACTGACCAGACTGACAATACGTGCTACTCTGACAGCAGTTTTATAATATTGTTACATTAATATTTTTTTCTTGTGCAAGATCTCACAAGTTTTTTTAGGCATCCTTGTCCATATGAAAATGGTTCCTGTGGACACGGCACACGGAACTCTTGATGCGTTACCTTGTCCACCATTATCCTTTGAAACATCCAGGCCAGGCGGCTGAAGGCAACATGGGCTCTGACTTCACGGGGAGGAACAGATTTCTCAATCTGTCTAAGGAGTCTGATTCTCCCACTGTTACCAAGGAACTGAGATTCCCATTATAGCGAGCAAGAGGATTTTTTTCCCCTAAAGCAGTCAGCTTGTTTAATATTCACTTTAAAAGGCATATATTAAACATAGGGACTGAAGTCTAACAGAAACAAAACATCTACCCCTGGAAAACCTATGAATCCTTGTCTCTGGCATCTTGCAACATGAAAACCACTTATTCTACTTCCAATTTGACAATTTTTTTCCTTTCCGTTTCATTTTTTTGGATGCTCCAGTGAGGAAAGGATCCAGGTCTCAGGATTTGCTGTCCAAGCACAACATTTCTCACCTTGCTGCTCCACATCAGCAATGACGGGTCAGCTCTTGGCTCCACAGCACTGCTGGGGCGCCTTTCAGCAAACTGTAGAACCAATAGCAACAGAAGCCAAATAAAGCACTAAGCAAAGCTTCAAATATACTAAGGGAAAGTCCTTAACAACGTTAATCTGTAAGTACAAGTATCTCTAAAGATACTTCATTTTCTTTTGCTTCTTGACAGTTTTCCTAGTACTGGGAAGGGCTCTTGATTTCAAAAGCTGAAAGAAAGCAAAGGCACAAGCCCTGGAAAACGGCAGAGCTATCTCCAATGTAGAATTTCCTTTGATGATGGTTTCAGTGTGATCTGACGTTAAGACAAACACCTGATGTAGTGCTCAGTATCCCCCTCGATCCCAGATGACGTGCGGGATTTGACCACACAGACAAATGCTTCGGTCTTTGTGCTCGTAGGTAAAGGTTGGCAACCACAATTTCACGTATGGTTTTAAATCAAAAAAGTCTAGGTGTTTGGTTTCTTTTTAATATTGTTGAAATGTTGATAATTTAACCTACCAGCCTCCATTGGCAAGCCTAATATGTCTTTCACAGCAACTGTAGTCAAATAGGTTCTCAGCTGCTTTGCACAACTCCATGGGATTGTTGAAGGACTGGAGTTCATGAAGAACCCATCACCATCTGGGTGCTTCAGGGACAGTTTGAAGACAGTTCAATGTTTGCTTAATAAACAAACAAACCACTTCATCTCTTGCTCACTGTACTTCCTGCACTACCTGGGTCTTGCCTTGTGCATACCAAGTTCTTTTTCATTTCAGATGTCACTGCACCTACTTTAATAAATTTTCAAAATACAGAAAAATATGTTTCCCAGGGGCCATGACATGCTTTAGGGTATATTTTAGATGCAAACATTGCTTATTTCATCAAGATAATTTACTATGTGTTCTAAGCAAAAAACATTTCATTTCAAACTGTAGGAAATATCCAAGTGAATTCTGTGAGGAAAAGCCAGGTCCTGAAAATCACTGAACAGCTGCCACTATGACATATTCTAAAGGGATTAGACAAACTTACAGACAGTGCCATTGACACATGCTCATGGCATCATAGTGTCATTGTAGCTTTCACAGAATGATCTGGATGCAGGCTTGAAGCCAAAATTCCTGAGCCTTACTGGAAGGTGAGGAAATGTATCAGGAGTTAATTTTATAAATGTTTCACACATAAACTCTTTCCTTGAGTATTCGCTGTTGGTCACAGCTGAGAAGAAAGTGCTGGAGTAAACGTCCACATAGTAGATACCAGTCTGACCCAGCAAATGCAGTCAGTAAATGAAAGAGTCTCTAATGGAGACAAAGCCATGGTGGAAATAAGCATCTGTGTAGTTAGATAATATTATTGGACCTATTTTTTTTTTTAATCTTTCCAATTTAAAATGAAACATTTGCGTTTATTCTTTCCTAGAAGATAAAAAGTACTTCTAAGACCCAGAACTATTTTCTGCAGCTTCAGAGCACATACAGTAAGATAAGGCTAAGCCAAATCTGGATGCTGAACTTGGCACACTTTACTGAGCCAGTAAACGCAACATAAAGCAGAAAATTCTATCAGATCAGGCAATATTTTAACACACTTTGCTTGGTACATCTTCTGTAGCCCATGCCTTTGCTAAAGGGTGATTTCTGATCAGCTAGCTCTCCTGAGGCATCCACAACTCCTCTGGGCAACCTGTTCCAGTGTCACACCACCCTCCTAGTGAAGAATTTCGTCATTATATCCAATCTAAATCTACTCTCAGTTTAAAAACATCGCCCCTCATCCTGTCACTACAGGCCCTGGTATAAAGTCCTGCTCGATCTTTCTTATAAGCCCCTTTTAAGTACTGGAAGGCCACAATAACATCTCCTCAGAGCCTTCTCCTCTCCAGGCCAAACAACCCTGACTCAGCCTTTCTTTACAGCAGGTGTTCCAGCGCCCAGACCGTGTTTGTGTCCATCCTCTGGCCCTGCTGCCACAGGTCCATGTCTGTCTTGTACTGGGAATCCCAGAGATGGACACAATTCTGCAGGTGGGTCTCACCAGAGCAGAGCAGGGGGCAGAATCACCTCCCTGCCCCTGCTGGACACGCTGCGTTGGGTGCAGCCCTGGATAATGGGCTTTCTGGGCTGCAGCTGGATACTGCTGGCTCACATGCAACCTTTCACCCACCAGCATCCCCAAGCCCTTCTCTGCAGTGCTGCTCTCAATCCTTTCATCCCCACGCTGTACAGACACTGGGAACTGTCCTGCCCTTGCTGCAGATCTGCTGTGTTCTGAGTTTCCTTTTTTTCATGCTTCTGTTCTGCTTTTCCTCCAGGTTCACCAGATCCCAAGTTGACTTATCAACTCTAAACAACGCTGAACTGACTCTCACATCCCAGGGGCCTGAATGTGATTGCTTCTTAGGGAAGCAGAATGGGAGATCTATTTCCTCCCACTCAAAATAAATCTGCTGCAGATAGAATAGCTTTTTAAGGACTGTTCGTTTCTCAGGCAGCTTAAGAATCTTGCATTCAATTCCAGCACAATGCCAGTTTATTGTTTTTTTCAATAAAGTTTCAGATTTGATCTGTTTCTTGCAGCCATTCCCGAGCCCTTGGCAAAAGACCTTATTCTACCTCGGCCATAGTTCCTGTTAGCACCAGTTAAGAAAATAATGCCAGTTCTTCAGCCATGTGGAAGCAACACTTCCAAGATAAGTATAAGGCTGCTTTACAGCTGAAGAGTTCTAGTGTATAGATGAGAAGCTGGAGTTCTACCTCATGCCATTGTAAATGACTTCAATTTATACAGGCTCAAGTGACTACCTGCACATTGCATCAATGAACATTCAGTGACAAGTTATCTTCTCAAAACTGGATAGCGGAATAAATCTGAGCAGTGCTTGCAGACACATTAGGAAAAGGTTGCAAAAGTTGTTCTTTCTGATGCACCTTTTGTGTTCTTCCACTTGTGACTTTTAAAGTACTTCCATCTTCAATAACATGTCCAACTTCTGTGGGGAGGACTTGATCCCTCCCAGGAAAGAGTTGGTTCCTGTGATAAATGTAACTGTAGCACTGAGATCACACTATTTACTTACATTGGGCAGATCTTGATTCAAAAATTATTGGTTTCAAAATTATCAGAAAGACCACCTTTTGACTATGTTGCCCTTCAGTCAAGTTTGCTAATTTATTGCTGAATCAGACATTTACTAAAAATTTATACTCTAAGTTTGTATCAGATGCCTCTACGTGTAAAAAAAACCAAAAGAGACAGAAAAGATGGTGCACAGAAAATAAAAACGAAAAGCAATTCTGACCCTGGAATCTACAGAAAGAAATGTTCTTCTCAGCAAAGCTTTAAAGGAACCAATCACAATGCAGTTTATAACAGCAACACTTAATTATTCCATCAAAGAAGCAATATACAGAGTGGGAATTCCGTCTTTGCTAACCGTGCCAGCACGATAATCACAAACACACACACCACTGGGACTAGCCAAGGGACAGCACTAGTGGGATAGGAACTGGATGGGGCAGAAAAGCAGCTGGGCAGAATCCTAGGGCAGCTAGTGCTCACCATGACATTTACACTTAATCTGAGTCATTCATATCGTAATCCGTTTCTTCATCCTCACTCTGTGTGGCATGCAGCATGCAGCAAGTATAGAGAAAGGAAAGGAAAAGAAGAGATTGCCAGTGAGTCAGAGCTGCAGCGAAGTACAGTCCACTTACACTTGAAGCACCTGGGAATGACATTTATTTACTTTTATTTGGGACCCCCGCTCTTTGTAAGCAAGTATGACAGCAGACAATCTCAAGGATGAACGTTACATATTTCATGAAAATTTCCTTCTTCAAATGTCCTAAAGTCATCAGATAGAAGCCAATAGTGCCATGCAATATAAGAATAGGGACCATAGGTACAGAGAAAATCTAAATAAAACTGTAAAGCTGGAACCTTCACTCCATATACTCTTTGCCACGGATGGGAAAGGACAGCACTTGAGAATGCAACCTGGGATGCAGATGTTCTGAACAAGCTTTGCTTATTTGTCCCAAGAGTGACAAGTCAATAAAGTGGTATGAGAGAGGGGAATGCTCATGGCAACACAGGTTTTCTAACAGTAGTGCCATGGCTACCGGGGAAAGACACTGGACCCATTTAAGTCAATGCCCAAATGCCATTGATTTCCTCTGCCTAGATGTATTAGAAGGTTACATGGAAGTCAACTGCTAACTTACTACACAAACCATTCTCCAGAAAAGGAAAACACAAGAAAAAAAAGCCTCTAAGAAGGAAAGAAGGTGAAGCTTGATTAGATGACCTATCAGAAAATTATTTTTCTTATCCTGAAAGTCCAGCACTCTTAATTAAAATTTAAGTGCTTGTCAATAAAAATTACATACTGGCAATTTTTTGTTTTCTCTAACTCAACCTGCTGCCAAAGTAATAGGACGACTTGCTCATGGCTTCTAAAAGCCAGCCTCAGGCCGTGAGCACGTTATTCTGTGTATGTCACTGGATACAGAATTTCAATCACATGAACTTCACGAAGATCAACTCAGACAGTAACCAACAGACTGGAGGATTAATGATGGCCAAGAGGGAACTGCGACCACAGCTCCCCGGGTTCAGTCCACATTCCTGAACACAGAAATCTCAGAAATCTCTCAACCAATGAGATTTAATTTTCTTTTTGCTTCCCCACCCCGATACAACTCTACATATAAAAAATAATTGACCTACTAGAAACATAATATCGAAAAAATTATTCTTCAAGTTTTGCCACTAATTACTAGCAACAGCTCAACAAAAGGAGCAAATGTTTATATCTCCAACCAAAAAGAACAGTAATTCTTATTCATCACCCTGGTCAAATTATGCTCTGCTCTATTCTATAAAACCACGACCAAGAAGAACTTAAATGGAGAGTTCTAAGATTTAGTTTGTCTCAGAGATACTGAATTTACCGAGTTGTGCTGCACTCTCAACTAACTCTTGTATTTAAGGTTTAATAGTTTCATTTGATCTGTATTTTCTTTTACATTAAGGATGCAATGTAACTCCGGCAGCTTCTGAAGTTCCCTGAAGTTACACTACCATTCATTGCCAAGATGCTTATTAAGTTCTAGAATTCTGTTTTATTTTGGGTATATATCTCAGCCCTAAATTATTACCACACAACTCGCCAACTTGTGGTTTTCCCGAAGCACCTTGGCAGAATCAGACCCTGAACATGGTTTTGGCTCATGTGGCTCACCCAGGTTCACTCTTCACTCTTGACTACATTAATCCCTTACAACTCTTCGCAAGTTTTATCTCGACAGTGGCAAAAGAGCATAAATTAATCATTTCACTAAAAATCCAACATAAAGTTTAGAGTATTGTTATAGTGCAATTTACAAAAGTAGCTCTTTATATGTAGCTGCATAATCAGGTTCCAAGGCACAGAAAGTAGTGAAGTTTTATTTATTTGAGGCCTCAGTGCCAAGACCCATCATTATTTCAAAATTTAATTTCTCTGGGGTGATTCTTGAAAAAACAACCTTTAATGTTTTACCACTTGTTTCCCATCTACATATACTACATGAGAAGCTTTAAAGCCAGCTACAGGAGTATCCAGTTTGTCTGTAGTCATCTCCTCATGCAAAGCAACGACAGAATGATAGCAACTGCCCAATATGCATGGAAGAGAAGAATAAACTTACATAAATAACTGCTCTGCCTTATTACTATTCAGCTGTGCTTCTACATTTTCCTTTGTACAAACTCTAAAAGACAACAGTAAAATGCTAAGATATTGTGCCCATTACAATCTTTCGTAAAGCGGGTTACAGAAAGTAAAGAGAACTAGGTAGAAACCTGAAAATATTAAGCTAACCTTTTCATTTTATAACATTGCAAATGACTGTTTTTCAGAGACAGTATATTACAATCTCCATTTTTAACAGTAAGATTTCTTCAGCTGAATTCAAAGAAGAAAAACAAATTTTGGCAGAATAAGGAAGCATTCAAATGTGTAAGAAACAAAACCACGATTCTGAACCATAAACAGCAAATACCTGCCAATACTAGAAAAAACAGCACAGGCATCAGGAACAGTACAGAGTATTGCATTTAAAGAACTCATCTGGTATAACAAATGTATGCTGACTGTACCATTTACAGTGTCTCATATGATGGACAGTGAACCACTATTATGAATGAGGGGAAAAAAGGCAATTAAATAACGCTCCAGAACAGAGGTGGGCCTAGCACAAGTTAGTGAAGCCCACCCAATTTGACTCCACTTCTTTAGTCCGGTGTCTAGCAACTTACCTTTGCTTTTTCACTGGGTTCACTGGTTGTGCCATAGGGAGTGTTATGCAATTCCTTTGAGACAACACACAGAAATTCAGCCTGATCTTCATTGCCATAGTTATAGGAGGAACCAATACTGACCAGCTGAAAGATGTGAAAAAAAGAAAGTGAATTGCATTTCCACGTAAAACAAACTCCATAAATTCTCATCACTAGTGCAAACGCTCCTCAGTCTGTACAAACTCTTCAGACTGTTGGCTGTGCCTGAAGCGTGATTCTCCACTTTAATGAAAATACGTTTTGATATTGACAAATACAGGCACTCTGATGAGATAAATACACCTTTCCTTTCTAAACATCTACAGAATTAATGTTTTATTCTTATGATTGTACTGTGAAAGAAAAGGCTATAGAGCAGGTCAGTGGAGAAGTAGCCTGTTCCGTGTTATTTACTAGAAACCTTCCCATCCTCCAATGTTAATTTTAAAAAGTTTGTACGTGGTATCTTTATGTGGCGTAATTTAACATGTAAACGGCTGCATGCAATAAGCACTTTAGCCTGAAGAGATACCTGCTTTACTTACAGAATAATGATACTTGTATTAAAACATATTTTGAGTGGACAAAGACAAAATTTGCATTTGACTGGAAAACAGCAAGACACAGCATGGTGAGACACCAAGGTTAACATCTGAAATTCAGAGGTACTGCTACAACTAAGTTAATTAAGGAAGTGCTACAAGCGGAAGCCATGTATAATGAAATGCGACATATTTACAAGCTTCTACAAGTCTCGATATTGAATGATAAACGACAATTCACTGAGAAAGAAGGATATACTCAACATCAGTGCTACCTTATATGCAGCATGTTCACCGAATGGCAGAAATTTCATGTAACTTGGCTTACCTTACACACAGTACACTTTCCTAATGCTAGAAGCTTTACATAGCCTGCCTTTCCAAGCCAGAATCAATTCAGATGTAGCTACTTTAAGGGTTTATTTCAAAAGCATGGCAAGATAATGTACGGTGGTATAACTACTGACACAGATCAAAGCCCTAAAAAAATCAACTGTTGCACAGATACACTGTACCTAAATGTCATTACCAAAACTATATTAAAACCGTTAATGTATTAAATCCTCCTACCAAATCACCACCCACATGTTATAAGGCTGTCCTGTTCCTATTCTCTATTTTATCATTCGAGTGCACTGGTAACGGCCCCATAGAAAATGCTTGACTTGTTTTTCAGGGCAACAGCACTGGAAACACTTCAGTTATCTGTCTAAAAGCGTGTGCTGCCATTAGTCCAGCACAGCACCAAGAGAGTAAATCTTTGTTAAAGCAGAGAAGACGCAGCCAAGATGAAATCTTGGTCCAGAATCTGTACTTGAGGGATGAGATTATTCCCCCAGCAGAAGTGGAAGGCAGACCGAGGTTAAAAGCAGATTCCATATAGCACCCTCAGGAGAAAACAACGCTGCACTGCAGTTTTAAGGGGAGAGAAACCCCTCCCTCCTCCGCTCCTACCGGCACTCTGGCTCTGCAAAATACAGCCAGTAATGAACATCGGCTCACCAAAAATTAATGTGATCATGACATTTTTTCCACCAAAACCATTTAATGAAGTTACAAAACCCCAATTTTTTTTAGAGGCGCCAATATACTCTCATTGGAATACAAAGGCGCCATCTAACTTGAGATGTGAAGTCAGCTCATCTTTCACAATGGATACTCTACATTCTGCACCATAGCGTATTTGTGTAACAGAGAATCACAAAACCCATGAAGTTACTAGTTGCTTAGTTGCACAAAATGGACTAAGAAAGTCCAATGAAAAGCTGGAAAATCAACCCAGACTCACTCCATACATAGACGTGACTTGTTGACTTCCTCCCCTACCAGCAGGAAACATCGTGCATAACTTTTCGGGGAAAAAAAAGCAGTTCAGCCAGCTCTAAGTCTGTTGAAGTGGTATAAAGTTTATCCTGTATATTACATAGCAATTACAAACCATATAACACAAATACAGTAACTGCTTAAATCACTGATGTAAAATATAGGACTATTTTAAGCAGTATTTTTAACCCACTGAAATTCTAGAAAACGTTCAAAAAGTTGCATAAATATTTAAACAAAGCCACGCATAATTCACCTTCTCTGAAAAGAAACTTGAAGAATAAAAATCAAGTGTATGATTTGATTTAGTATGCAGTCAACATTTCTTCTTGCAAAAGGCCAAGAACTTGCTATCAGATAAGCAATGGTAACAACTGCCAGGAGGAAAAATACTCATTGGCACTCCAAAGGAATAAATGACCTCTCTAAAAGCAGATATGATACAAGATCAAAACATTGGCCAAATGATCAATCCTGGTTCAACGAGGCTGACCGGTCCTCAGCTGATAGCTACATACACCCACCAATGCTTCATAACCCAAATAAATCAACATTTTGCACCCAAGTCGTCTTAGGAGATGTGGCATGCTGACTACTTACTAGCTAGTTGGATAGGACTATTGATTTAGCTGACTGCCAAACATCTGGGTGCCTTTTTGCCATTATTAATCAGCTGGTGCCTTTCAAGATAAAGTCACTTTGCAAAATTAAACACAAGTTCTTCAAAATTCCAACACTTAAGCAGTTCCATACGTGTGCTACTAAGAATGCATTATTTGCATAACATCAACAGCATGCTAGAAACTTCGTTGTAGCTTTTTGGCATGTATCAGCAGCAATAAGGGTGATAGCAGAAAAAAGAAACAATAGAAAGTGACTGCGGATTAGAAATGAACTGTTGTGTCAGAAAATATCACCAGAAAAACCACAATATTTTAGCACTTGTATTCCAAAAGTCACCCCATTGTTCCCAGTGTTGGTGACAACACTTTAGGAAAGATGCTGATAAACTGGAACTGCTAAACTCCCCCACCCCCCAAAATAACCCACAACAAATCAGAGCATGCTGAGGTCTGTAAAACATGCATTACAATGCACAAGAAAAGGATTTTAGATTATCCAGCCCACTGTTTCTCAGCCTTTCTGAAAGGACAAACTCTTTTTGGCTCATGGGGCTTAAAAAGTAGAGAGAGTTTTAATGACCAGAAACTTCATGAAGGAAAACCACAACATTTTGAAATGCTGAATTTCATAGATTTGTATGATTATATATACATATGTATAGATGCATGTATGTATCTTTTTTTTTCCCCTTCCATGACTTGTTTCATTCCCCCCTTACTAAAGCAGTGTGATCCTGTTTGAGCGCTCCCGTGAGCTCATGTCATAATCCAGCAGAGGAAAACGCCAATGTTACTTATCACAGAAAATTCATTAGATCACAGTCCATTCACTGTTTGCAAGAGTATTTAAGAAAAACAGATGATAAAGGTGGCATAGCTGAGAAAACAGGTCAAATGATTCCTGAATCAAGTTACTCAATGGCAGCAAAATATATGAATCTCTTTCTGTCTCAAATCAATGACTGTACACCTAAAAATATCCCTATGAATAGGCAAAATGGTTAGTGCATCACTTTTAGGAACCTTATTTTTGAAGTGAACAAATGTCATGCCCAACCAAATTGAGATATCTCAAAACCAGCCACATTTCAGTAACTTGCCTACACAGATTTGCTATCCTGGTTTAACAATATTTATTTCTTCACTGCCTTCCTCCATCTCCCATTTTATTATGCTGAATTTTACTCTGAGCTATCTAGGACCTGAACACATGAATAACATCATGCACCCGGTACCCAACACATCCCTTGACAACAGGCCACATTTCCCACTCACTTCCAAGAAATCTGCAAACCCAGTGCATTAATTTCACATTCCAAATGTTACCTATACAACTGCAAGAAACAGATAGTGCTTGGTACATTGAAAGCAGACTCTGTATATAGCTAGGCAACAGTCCAGGTTTAAAATCTAGAACTGTATGGCTAAGTGCCCATGTAAATTCACAGGCTTGTATCAAGTTCTGCTTGTATCAAGTCACTTCGCTGTCATGTTATCTTCATCATGTTATACTGATCTTTCAGACTGTATAACCATATATATAGCAAGGCAAAGAACAAGTACTTCGATATTTTATTGATGAAAAATACTACAGAACACCAGGTTCCCAAATCAGTTCACACAGCACACTGCAAAGCAGAGCACAGCTATGTAAAGAACTGGACACCCCCTCCAATGTGACCCATCAGCAAAACATCCTTCCCAAACTCTTGAACACTGGGAAGTAACTCAGCGATTTAAAAAGCAGTGACCTGAGGGCGAGGGCAGCAAAAGGATGAGAGGCCTAAAAAGCCAATGAGTGAATCTACTACTCTTCATTTGGGTTTCAAGAAAACTCCCCAAAAGGGAAAACCCCAAAACATATAAACAAGCCAAAAAAAACCCCAGGGTGTTCTTTCCACTTGAGATAAGACTTTAAAATGCTGGTTTTGTTCTCCCTTCACTCCTCCATATTTTAGCTCTGAAAAAAAACATGTTTTTAGTTGTTCTACTTTGAACATATTTAATCCACTAAAAAAACCAGTTAAGTTCCGAGTTTCTAGAAATACAGGGTTCAAACTCAGAACTGGCTATTAGATGGATGAAATACACTCAAATTGGAACAATGACTAGCACAGAAATGTACCCTCCTGAACCCAGTGAACTCAAAGCTTTATTTACAGGGCTCCTCATGGATCAAAGGTTGTTAAGTTTGGAGGAAATTTACATAAAAGAAGTTACCCACTGAGAAGGTAAGAACCCTTCTTAAGAAAAACCTTTAACTAGGGTTTTTAAACTCATTTTCTTATTATTTTTACAATACAAACATTCATAATGTGTAATGAAATACTGTGAATATAAACAGAAGCCAGTCACAAATACACACAAATTACTATGTGCTGTACATCCAGGAATAAAGTGGAATGATTTGAAAGCAGCAGAAATGCAAGAAAGCCAAGCATATCAGTGTGAGGGCAAAAAGAACGGTGGGACACACCTCACTGCAGCATTTCTGGCAGCATCTCTCTTCCCCTCTCACCTCCCGTGACACTATCAGCAGATACTCTGACTGCTGGGCCCGGCCACAGCTGTACTGGGAACCTATACTGACAAGCTGAAATAACCAATCAAAGCAAAACACAAAGAGAAACCTTTGTAAAGCTGAAGCACATACCATTATCCCAATTGTACAAGTAACAGATGAGCTCAGACGTTCAGGTAACATTTACTTGCCACTAGAACAGGTTGGTATCAAGCTACAACTTTCATTTCAACATACTTTAAATTTATGGAAGCAATTGCAAAGCAATTGCAAATTGCAATTGTAATTTCAAGGGAAGTTAAGAGTTATTGATAGTAAGCCAAAAAACTTCCCATATCACTTTGGTGTAGCAAACTACTCTGAAACACAAGGTCTGGTGCATTATGAAAGTGAGCATTTTTTCCTGTCATACTTGCCAAGTGCAGAAAGTAATATGGATAAAAGACTGGAAAGTGTTATGTAAAGCAATATAGCAAGCCTGGGTATGAAAGAGCTTCATCTCGTTCCACATATTGATAAACAAAATACAGCTAAGGAAACTAGAGGCAAAAAAGTTGAGTGCTCTAAGTAGGTTTCAGAAGGATAACTTACAGATGGTCCAAGAAAATAACTGGAGTGGAAAAAATTGTCTGCTTTGTTCCCATAAAAATCAGTACCAAGAACTCTGTTCACACTTGCTAAATGTCTAATAATTCAGAAGTTCAGACCAAACTCATCTAAAATTCTCAACTTGTTATTACAAATAATATTTTATCTTCATAACACATGGCAATTCCTAGCCCATTTAAATCAAAGCATAGCCCGTCAGTGCACTTGAGAAAGATTAGAGCTTTAAATTAAGGCTGAAGAACTACACGACAACTGCCTATCCTGAGTAAACTGGAGATTACTACCGATGAGAAGGCCCATGAACATGTATTTTTATCCTGTTATTGTTAGGTGAATAATTTTGAGGGCAGCAGCTAAACGCCATCCTCCTCACACACTGAACATATTTAAGACAGCATCATGGCGACAGACTCAGCTTACATTGATCATTAAAATTTACATGTCTGACGCACCACTCCTGTCTAAAGCCTTTGTACGTAGCGATTTTGTAGAGCCCAGAGTTTCTCCTTATGCAGCATTGCCAAAATACTGTTTTTTCTGATTGCCTGAAGAGGTAATGATTGAAACTAAAAATCACCTACAAAATAACCCACTGAAATCACAAAAGTGGGGCAGCACAATTATTGGCAGTAGTTTTTGGACTGGGACTGATACATAATTACAGTATTCCAGCAACGCTTTCAGTGGTATTCTTTGGAAAAGTGCATCAATACAGCATCAGAAGTTTAACACTTTCACCTCCTATTTAATCACCACGTCCAATTGTATTTTACAATAAAATTTTGAAATGTTAAGGGGAAAGAAATATTTTTGATCAAAACCAACCATTTAAACATGTTATATGTGGCACAGAGCACAAGGACTCCCAGGATTCTCACCCCAGAGACAACTTCTGAGGGAAGCATGTTGCTTTAGAAAAGCTTAAAAAATTATAGAAATGCTACATCGTTCTCAAATCTTACCAACAGAACTGTTTAGATTATACAGAATATTCAAATCATGTTCCAAGTGAATGATGTCTGGTAAAGCAGGTCTGCAATACAACCAAAGGAGAGAATGGCCTGGTCTGAGGTAATGAGCATTACGAGACCACACAGCTGTTGTGTTCATCTACTTCAAACTATGTGTCCAAGGGAGAGCAACACAGGCAGGAGGGAGTCAGGAGAAAGCTGGATGAAACAGAGACACAACCTTCAAGAAAACCACTGGAATTTTCCAGCGCTAGAAGAGAATCTGAATTCTAAAAGAAATTATGATAGTTCTTTCAGCATTTGTACTGTCAGAGCAGTATTCTTCCCAAACACAATATCCCCAAAGAATACAAGGCTTTAGGACAGGTAAAAGCCATAGTATAATTCAATCTGTTAAAAAGTAAGGAATCTCTATTTGCAATGAAAGCCAGTTTCTCATGACAAAAAAAGAATGTAAAAAAAACCCCAAAACTTTGTCAATGCACTGGTCAACAACAGTCATGTGCAGTAAGCGAGAGCTTCTTCCAGGACTTGAACAACATTCAGCTTTGGGCATTCCAAACAGACCTGGTAATACTTGTGCCGGAGAACTGAAGCATAAGACACTCTCTCTCTGCTGGTTTGGTTTATTTGATCATGGCTGTCTCCATGACACCAGCACCTCACACATTTCATCATACATAAACAAAACGCTCTCTTTTACCTTTGTGTGCCATACTTTTAAAAAAATGTTGCTTTTTTGTGTTATTAAAGTGAGACTGCACAGGGTAAGAGACTCGTGTTTATCCCGTCTCTCCTACAGCTGGCACCAGCCCCTGTACAAGGAGCTGGCGGCTCAGCATTGTGTCTTGCTCCAGCACTAACACGTTCACTGCTCCAGTGCAGTTTAGATATTCCAGCAGGTTAGGAATGCAAAGGATGAACAAGTCACACAGTTAGTTTCTTATTTACAGAGATTAGCAAAGATGACAGAAAGATCTTCTAGCAATTTTACAATGTATTCTTGAATGTACACACAAAGCTGTTTTTATGCAGTGCAAAGAACGAGAACATCCACGCAGCTCACACCTGTCCAGCTCCACATCCATGCTGGGTAAGTTCACCCTCCTATGTCTATCATCCCTTATCTGGAGATCCATTGTTTGGGCCTGACAAGCATTTATCTCCCAAGCTCATTTCTTCTACCCAGAGCTCTTTATATTTGACCTACAAATTTGTATAAACTTGTATTAGTTAATTTTGGTTCATTTGCCCTTCAAATGCTCATGTGTAGACACTGAAGCATTACATTTCAAACATGATGTAGACATTTTTCTTGAAAGTCAGCACAATCTACCTCCTGGAAAGCCACAGGTTTTTTATTCTCTGACAAATAAGAATATAAATATCAAATTTTAACTGTGCATCTTTATCTATCCCATTTCTGAAAATGACTGCACTTAAAAAGATACATAGAACTGACTTGATATTCTTTCACATAACTGAATTTTTAGAAGACTTTGTAATTATATCCCATAAGTTTTTTTTTACCTGTTCAAATTTCCAGCCATCAGACATTGTGGAAACCATCTGAGTGAGTTCTTCTTCCTGGCACTGCAGCACCCTGTACACGTGTTTGACTGGCACCTTCAAGAAGAAATAGAAGATGCTCAAAATAACCTGGAATTCACTATGTATGTGACTTGTCTAAAGTTACCTTTCTTCTTTAGAAATGGTAAGCAACACCACCTTGAACCCCAGAACCTCATCTGTTCAGAATCACCTTGCAGAAGACTCAATGCTTCAAGAATGTTTCTGGGACTGAGTGCTACTTAATAGTTATAACAAAATAATCTTAAGACTTGCCTATCGCTCCATGTGGTAGCAAACCACACCATTCAAAATCAAGGCTGAGGTTCTGCAGAGGCCTACCTAACTTCAAGGAATGTCTTCATTTCCCTTTCAAAGTTTCCCGTCTACAGCAATGAGTAACAAGGACCATTTCAGCTGAAACACTTTAGAAAATGCTGTCAGAGCAACTCTGCAATCCCACAGCTCAACTTCAGGAGAGATCTGCCAACATGGGTTTGTAACATGGCCATGAAGACTCAGTTACCAGGGAAAGCCAGAGTAGCAGAATTGAAGAACAAACTTGAATACTTTCGTAACAGTATGTCTATCATAGCCACTTCGATGAAGAAACATTCACGAGCGGCAATGAGAAGAGGCAGAGTCTTCTCAGCTACACAGCACTACAAATAAAGAAACCAACTTTGCTACAGAAGTGTATGACTAGAGGTAAACAGCATCTGTGTGTTCGCTGTAAAGACATACTGTATAAACAGCACCTATACCATAGTTAGACAATCTCTTCATATTCAGAGTATTTAAATGTATATGAGAAAAATACATTCTACAAAAGCTGTTTTCTAAAATAACTATTTCCAGAAACGTTATTATGACAAATTCTACTATTGTCAGACATTTTTTGACAATTCTTTAGAATGTTTTCAGTTTTCAAACAAGAACTGGAACCATATGTTTGTGCTCTTTGTAAGCAGACTGGCAGATACTGGCAGTTAATAATATTAATCTTTCCATACTAACGGTTCCAGCTCAGCCAGCAAGGGAGGCAGCCGTTCAGTATCTTACCGGGGAAATGAGCAAATGAGCAGTTAAAAAAAAAGAAGGAACCCACCCACTACCTGCCCTAGAACAAATAATCAAAACCACACTAGAAAACAGCCTCACCTGTGAGATCTTGCTGTCTCTTTCTCTTATTTTGTCCTTTACCAATTTTATTAGTGATGTGATATTGTAGAATTCGGCTTCTTCCAGTACACCTAGTATGAGAACATGGTTTTTTGAAAGAGAGTGTAAACAAAGATTCCAGGCCAAAACCACCAACCAGTTCCTACAACTATCTTCTCTACAGCTATAGAAAATTATTCATTTTGCCCACGGAAAAGTTTATTTACCAATCTAGTGATTCTGGCTTCCTTGAGGCACATGTGGGTCAAAGCCCAGTCCACTGTGAAAAACTGTCCTAAAAAAATCTGAACAAAACCGATGCCATTTCAAACACAGAATGAGAGGTAGGAAACAAAGACAAGGAGCATAAATGCCATTTCACAGCAGACTGATAGATCATGATGGCTTAGGCCCCACCTCACGATGGAACAGGAAAGAGTATAAAAATAAAAGCAAGAATAAAAATAATAAGCAAGTGACAAGAAAGCAGAAGATTTAGTAACATCTTACCTTCCTCAGCTAGGTCCTTGTTAATAACCAGTTTCCCATGTCTGAGATAGTTCAGCACTGGCCCAAAGTAGGTTGGGTCTCTGTCTATTAAATAGGCACCCGTTTCATCCTACATTAGGAAAAAACAAAACAACAACAAAACAACAACTTACCACACACTCTCTCCCCCCAAAAAAAGAAAAACCAACCACAAAACAAAACCACAAACACCCCAAACAAACCAAAAAGGCATAAACCCCACAACGATTTGAATGTCCAAGCAGAACTGCAAACTAATTATATTCAGCCTGGCATCCAAACAGCAAGCATGTATTCAGATATAGCCACATCCCTTAAAGGTAGACTTATTAAAGACATTTAAAGGAATTTAACAATGTAGTTGTAATTGTATCAGAGTGATCACTCAATCATGTACTAGACAACTTCTCTTCCTCCACCAATCCCCCTCACCCTTCTATCAAAAGATTAACAACATCGTTAACATAGAAGATTTAAGTAGTGAGAACACTGAAAATTAAGCTTAAAAATAACACTTAAAACCAGGAAACTAACATTTTGTTCGGCAACCTACATTCCAGTGAGGCTGAAATATCAGCTCGCCTTTTTATATTTTTTTAAGACAAATGAACCTACCTTCTTCTAATCTCAACATTTTGTTATAAAAAGTTTTGGTTTGTCTTAGTTCAGCTGTACAATACCCACATGGCACTGAGAACAGCTGCGTACCAAGCGAGGGTTGTATGTGCTTCATCTTAGAGAAACGAAGACACACTGAAGACACAGTTCCTGCCTGTCTCATGCAGACACAGAAGGGACAGATCCAGCTCACCGATGCTCAGTTTACTGAACAGAGCACAGCATTTTGTGGAATGGAAAACACAGGTCAAGAAATACATCTGCATAGCTGATATTCTTGACAAAGAGATAAAGGAGCAAAATTGATATTTCCTACATAATTTAGAGTCCGTGTGTGAACACCTGTGACCAATGCAGCACCAACACTGTGCTGGCCAGGTGGTGAGCAAGACAGACAGACGTCTGACAGACACATGGCTCCTCCTGCTGCCGTGTGGGTCACTGACAGCACTAACCCATCCGAACCAACAGGCACATACTGGAGAGATGTGGCAGCACCCGGACACTTCTTTTATTTATTCTTATTTTTAATATTCTAGTAATTTACAGGAGATCCTAAAAAAACATCACTACCAACAATCCTGGCTAAACTTCAATCATTCTCCCCCAAAACTACATATGATAGTTATTCCACGTGATAAAAATTGTACTGACCCAATCCTCTGCATTTGGACAGTAATGCTGACATGTAAAAGGTTTGATAACCGAACATTGATACCTGAAAACTCTCTCCACTTTAAAGCATCTAACATTACTAAAATGTTTCATTGAAAACCAGACAGTGGATGTATTTTCAGGTACATGGATTTAGTTTCTTAATAACTGTGCTTGTCTAGCCAGGGTTGGTAGAATGTAGAAATACCACAGTCTGAACTACAAAAAATATAAACTTCTTTCTATAATTACAAGCTAAAGGATTTACACACTTAGAATGTCATTTTAGAAGAAGGGATGTCATATTTTATATACAATTAACTGTTCAAGAAAATGCTAATATATTAAAACGTGCTGTCAGTTAACCTGCACTCAGAGCAGACGGCGCTTGATAAAAAGTCTAATCACCATTTCTTCTGATCTAAACTCATAGTCTCACAGAAGTGAAACGATGCACCAAAACCAACAGATGGATGAAGTGCATAAAGTGGTATATTTTAAATGTTCCACATTTAAACAGATTTACATTACCAAAACACTTCGAGAATGAACAATCTACAGATACAAGCCAAATAAATTAAATTAGCTGACAACTGTATGAATTATAACCTGAAAAGTATTATTTAATACAGGAACAGAAACCAGTGAAGTTGGAAAGGAAGATCTAAAACCAATAAAAAGAAACACTGTGTTTTAAAGCACGGTCTTGGGCCATCAGTTTAACTGAATTAAGAAAAACATGGGCTTACAAACCTCTAAGTCCACCCAGTTAAGTTAATTAAGTCTCCAGAAACAATATTTTTCAGTAAGATTACTGTATTCTTCTAGAGGACAGTGTTTTCTCACACCGGCCACCAGCTCCACACCACCGACACACAGCTGGTCATGGAAGCACAATAACTAAGAGCTCTAAAGGAAATTTCAAGTAACAATGGTTACTTTGCTCCTTAAGCAAAAGGCCTCAAAATGTTTGTTTTTATTTATTCACTTTCTGGATTACAGTATCTGAAATTACTCCTCCCTGAGCAGGTTTCTATACACTGGAGAAACTCAGGGATCAAAGGGAAGGAGCTGTCAGGCCTCGTCTTTGACAGGCACATCACAGCTCATTCCTGGCGCTTGTACCAAGTATGTTTTACACACACTGACAGCACCACTCTGTGAAACACAGCATAGAATTGCTTTGGTCTTTTACCTATTTTTAACCATCTTCCTCATCTACAAACTATTTTCCACTCTACCGTTCCACATCTCACTTTTTTCTTGTTACACTCATTCCTTTCCTAATCACTACCAGGTTTTCTACCTCATCAAATTACCATCTAGAATCTATAAAAATTCTTCATTGTCACACTGATAAATATAAATACCAAACCAAACATATGTATAATACACCACATACAAATAAATTGCCATCTCATTAGTGTCATAGTTAACCTTTCAAGCATCATCGCCTCAAAAAACAATAAAGAAGAAAAAGGAGCCCAAAAGTCTTAATGTATGGTGAAATAGGGTTTTTTTATTTTTAAAATTAGCAAATATCAATGGTTAAAGTTTAAGAACTCTGGCTAAATTCTAACAGTGAGCAATGCAAATTCTGTCAATAGGAGTCACTTTAGTATGTAAACTCCACGCAAAATTATTAATAGATTGACCAATTCAGAGTGAGTAGCCACTTGCTTACCTAGATTACAAATATGGAAAACAGGCATTAATTAATGTGCTTCCAAAGAGAAAGATTTGTGTCTTGGGCTTAGGCCTTACAAGCCTGGCATGCTACACACCAGTGCCAGAGAGTCAGGACCCGAAACACAAACCGTTCAGTAAAGAATATTGTAACAATATACAAAGAACCCAAAGAAAAAAGAGGCACAAAATTGACTTCCCAGGCATCTTCCTACAAAAAATGCCTTCTCACTCCTGTAGAGTGAGCTGCCTGATTATCCTCCCATGTACACTAAGCACTTCACGTTGAAATCGCTAGGAAAAGCCGATTATGCCGGATCTTTAAGGATATTTATGTAAACATAAATCCAATAAAAGCTGACACAGCAACGTAGTCATCTGTTCCACCTAGAACTCTCAAAATACGTGTGGTAAGTCTTTCCACACTTTCAGAATATTGTCAGGATTGGCTTCATCCACATGTACATGAAACCACACTGTATTCTCAGGTGTAATGAGCATTTTGGACACTCTTTCTAAAACACCGTTTCAAGATAAGAACAAAAAATTGCACTTCAGATGTGATCTGGACAGCTGAAAGGTGCAGCTACAGTTTGTGCAGACATGACCGAAGTAGCTCTGGGCTGGGTAGCTCGGTTTAACAGACTGTGCTGCGGCCTCTGCCAAATAATGAGGCCCCTACCAGCTCTGGGCAAGTCTGAATCTTCACTGCCACAACCCGTGTGGTATTTTGAAGCCATTTTCCAAGTTTCAGGTGAATCCCACAAATGCCAGGCAAATCTATATTCTAATAGGGTCTCGGTTTTCTCTCTTGTAGGTATGTTTTACACAAAGTGGTGTCAATGTCTGCCAGAACAGCAGCTGAAACTCAAGTTTCCTCTCTATTCACATAGTCCCATCAACCCACATTTTGACCCCACCGGTGTTCCATACAAATTCTCCCACTCTTCGTAGGGATACTCAAAGCAAATGCTCCAGTCGACTTTGACACAAAAGTGCTAATTAACCATAATGGTGTTTGTATCTTTACTCTGTTATATTTGTGCATTACATTCTTCACTACCCAGTACACTACCCAGTACTTTTCCTTCCTAGTCCATAAGTCCTGGATCTTTTCCATACCCGCTCCTTTTTAAGAGGGCACCATTTAAAAAACAACATTGCTGAGCTACAGTGAAGGCTGCATTTGTTCATTACCACTCTCCCACACCAAAGTTCAGTCCAAGTTACAAACACCATGGAATTTCAGAGGAAGCTGAATAACTTGCTCTTAAATTTTCAGTCCCTTGGTTCAGCATACCATGAAAAGTCAGTGTAGTTCACAATCGTATTCCTTCTTCCTTAAGAATTAACACTTAAGCATATCTACCATCCACAGATTTCAGGAGACTCAAAATGCACATGTATTTTCAAAGAATTTGAAAAATATTGCCAAAAACATTCAAACGTATTCGAGTTTCAAACATTTCCACTTCAATCTTTACAGAGACAGAGGCTCAAAGGAATCGCAACGAATACCTAGCCTGATCTTAATTTAAAACATACATAGGTCTCAATTTATATACAGTGAAATGTATGACCTTTAGAAAGCAGTGGTGAAGCCGAACCATTTTATGCAAGCCATTCCAATTACTGTCGCTGTTAGAAATATGTACTTTCTAGCCTGGACACCTATAGTTGCACACTCCAGCAGCTGGACACCGCTGCAGGCTCATCCGGCTTCGCTCTCAGATTTCCAGCCCCTTGTATGTACTTCTGGACTGAGAAGTCACTCATCAACTCCTTGCCAAAAAAAGGTTCGCTTTTCAGAATGTGCCGCCAAATCGCACAGTTCAAGTGACAATCCCCAATCCCATTTAACATTCTCCCCAAGAATTGCATTAATACACTAGTTGAAATGGCAGAAATCTATTTCCAGTTAATTATCTTCACTGAGGTCAAAACTAGACCAAAGATTTCTCCTCAAATGTTTTTCCAGAATGGACACGCTCAGAATCCAAACCGCCGAGGTTTTAGCTCAGAGCTGTGTGCTCTAACATGGGCAGCTAGAAAGTGACATCATTTACATACACCGAGCAAGTAGAAATTGTGCTAAAGGCAGCAATATGCACAGAAATACAATCATATCTGGCATTAAATCTAAATCCGGATTTAGAAGTAATTCTCTCACCTACCTCCTATGCTTTTTAAATCTTGAGCTAGATGCCCACAACACATTTTTCTCAAATTATGTGCCATAACAACTTTGAGCTCTTCTGTTTGGTCTTGTTTCTAGATGTGCAACCTGCCCCCCTCCCTTCCGTCAGCTGGGACAACATTAGAGCTTTCCACAAGCTGTTTAACCCACCGAAGCTCTAAAAAATATGCCTCCTCCTTCATTTTTGCTGAATTACATATCAGATGGAGCGTGATCAGAGGAATATGAAATGTGCCTATGAACTAGAAAACGTGCTTTGCATTATGAGGACAATTCAGTATTAATGTGTTGAAAATACATCTAAAACTTCCCAAAGTGAGTGACTCAAGTACATCCCGGACAAATTCCCCATGCAGGAAACACAATATCGCATGCCAAGGGCAGATTTTTCATAGTTCTTTCAAACGGGGCTGTGGGTGCCAGCTCCGATCATCTTGGCTGCCCGACCCTCAGGATCCTCCGCTCCCCACGTGGCCGCAGGGCCGAGCGTGTCCTGAGCTCAGACACAACCCTCTCGCGGTGAAGTTCACAACGGGGTGTTGAAAACCCAGGTGATTTTTAGGAAGAAAACACAATGGAAACAAACCCGAAGACCGGTTGTAAGGCACCGAGCTTCAGGAGGACGGTATCTTTATCCATCAGCTGCATTTTGTACGAACGACTGTTTGACCAGCGCAAAATTGTGCAGCACAGTAGTCACTGCAAATGACCACTTGCAGTTAAGAAAAATATGGCAACTTAGTACCAGGTTAGAGCTCCTAATGGGACTCCAAAATAAAAAACCACGAGTGAAAAAACAAATCTCCTACTATCAGACTTTAATTTACTTATATGTGGCAAAAGAGAAGAACCAGAGTCCTGGATGATAACACAAATATCACCAATTGATCCTGTGCTAATCAGTTAAGGGCATCTGACATTTCAAAATCAAACCATACAGACAATCTATTGATGTGCTATTGTATCAAGACGATACACTCACAAATTGGTGAGATATCAGGGAAGGATTTCTTTTTCTCTTTAAAGAACATATGATATACGTTTTCATTCCGAGGTAAAAGAAACTGCTTGGATTATGTTTTGCTGTTCACAGGAGATGAAGAATCCAAAGATTCTGAATCACATCCTTGGAAGAAAGGCTCTGTGTGTTTAAGCAAGCTTAGGTACTGTAATTAATACACTATGATGGGTAATCTAAGCAGTAGGCCGCTTCTGCAAAATCCAAGGTGACAGGTGACTGCAGAAATCAGGCTCTGAATGGCTGAAGTGAAAATCAACGACTACAGATGGTCAAGACAACGGGACACGAAACCCTGACAATCGTTGTACAGAAAAGACAACCATGGGGCATATTTAGCCAGGAAAAGCTTTGGGCTTTGTACATCAAATTGAAGACATCCAGGTTCATAAGCCCAGAGAATTCGTCTCTGAATAACGGGATTTTCCACAACAATTTGTAGTTCTCTCTATACCTACTGTTTGCCTCACGTTACTGATTTGCACAATAAGTACTAGCTATAGTTTTATAAAAAAGGCTACTCACAGTGACAGGACAATGCAATTTGTCTTCATCTTGCTAAAGTGGTTTCCATTAGACTTCTACATTGGCAAAAAAGGACGACACTCTGTAATATCTAAGCAGCTCAAATAACGTATAGGCACGTTCCTTGTAAGCAAAGGGCATCTTTCTCCAGCTGTGGCTACAGCTAGCTTCGTCACCTATGCTTTTAACAACCATAGCTACAGAAGTCTTGAAACATGTTTAAAAAACAAATAAATAAAATCAAACCCTACCAATTCATCAAATCCTACCAGATAGCTAAATGACCTTAGCATAAATTTACTATTTGCTGCTAAAAGCCAAAAATGTAAGCACAGTAAAACCAAAAATATTTAGATTAGTAGCCTTGTGAAATTTTTGCAAGATAGCAACACCTCGATGATTGTGCTTGTGAAAGACGATGGATTTCATCAGCTGCGGAAAAAAGGCAGCCAAAGACTTTAACTAGAACTAAAGCTTTTCTTGTAAAGATGTGCCTTTCCTCTCTCCCTTTGGTGACACTGAGATAGCAAATAAGCACCTTTTTGCAGTGGAAAAAAAAAAAAAGGCAGACCAAAGACACCAAAAAACAACCCCCACACCGCCACACTTTAAGGTATTTTCTTGCTAACTCTGGAACACTATTCAGGTTCTGTTCCTTATCTTTTTAAGCATTTAAACATCTTTTCTGGAATTCATGGATGAGAAAATGAATAAATTCACTACTAGTCTGCCTGAAAAATAAAAGTTAAAAGCTGATAGCTAAGAATCAACTCTCTGTTTTCAACCTGTTGGTTAAATATTCAAGGGTTATATCGTGTTCCCTTAATTTCCCTAAGTGTATTGTACTGGAAGGCCATTTTTGCCCATTATGCTCCAAAATCTCTTTCCGAGCCAGCACAACACATGAATACTTTATATCTGCTCCTACATTCCATTCCACAAATAAAATCTTAATCAGTTAACTTTTTTTTCCCTACTAAAACTGAGTGAGAACGAACACCCGAATATTCATTATCACCCACCACTTGCAGTCGACAGAGAATAATGTTTTACTCAAAGAGTTGCTGAAACACAGAATGCTGTGGGTAATGAGCCAGGCTGTTACCAAAAGTAGTTTCATCTGGTCCTTGAAATTGAACAAGAGGGTGATGACAGTGCAGAAACAACACGGCATCGTTGCGAGCAGATACTCCATTAAAAGGCTGAAACTGAACCCGGAGCGACAACACAAAACCCCAAACACGCGAATGACCCCGCGTCTCTCTGCTGTGCTGAGGAGCAGCCGTGCCGCTCAGGAACCCACCGCGGGGCGCGGAACAGCCGCAGCCACCCCAGAGCCCAGCGAGACCCCCGGAGCCGGCCCGGGGGGCAGGGCCCCGGGAACCCCGCAGCGCCGGCCCCGCGGGACCGCGACCCCCCGGGGAACCCGCGCTCACCTTGTCCGAGTCCAGGTCGGGATCGGCCTGGCAGAGGCGGAACAGGAAGGACTTGGGGTCCCTGCAGAGCGTCTGCCGAGTGGTCAGGAAACAGGTGCCCCCCACGTTCAGCCGGACCCACTTGCCGGGCACGGCGCCGGGCGGCGGCGCGGAGCTGCAGCGGAGGCAGGGCCCGCCCGCGCCGCCCAGGCCCAGGCCGTCGATCGGGGGAACCGGGAAGTCGCAGTGGTTCTCCGCCGCCATCCTCGCCGCCGCCGGAAGGGTCCGCCCCAGCTACAGGTCCCCGGGGCACCTCCCACCGGAAGCGTCCGCTGGGGACGACTCCTTCCCCTTCCCGCCCGGCGCCTGCGCCGCAGCGGCCGCGGGGGCTGCTCCCCACGGCGCGGCCACGGGCGGCCCTTCCCGCACCGAGCCCGCGGAACCGGGAAGGCGCTCGGACACCCGGCAGTGGTTTTGGATTTCAGTAAATCCTCCGGTAGTGTCTCTCACAGTCTCCTCCTGGACAAGATGTCCCGCACACAGCTGGGTAAACACACAGTGCGGTGGGTGAGCGACTGGCTGACGGGCCGGGCTCAAGGGTTCTAGTAAATGGGGTCACGTCGGGCTGGTGACCAGTCAGAAGCGGGTTCCACAGGGATCACAGTATCACAGTATGTTTGGAAGGGACCTCAAAAGATCATCCAGTCCAATCCCCCTGCTGGAGCAGGAACGCCCAGGTGAGGTCACACAGGAACATGTCCAGGCGGGTTTTGAATGTCTGCAGAGAAGGAGACTCCACAACCTCCCTGGGCAGCCTGTTCCAGTGTCTGTCACCCTTACCGAGAAGAATTTTTTTCTCAGATTAAGGTCTTAGGGCCAGCGCTCTTCAATGTCTTCATAAATGACCTGGACACAGGACTTGAGGGAATAATAAGGAAGTTCAACAATGACACAAAACTGGGGGAAGCTGCCGACACTCGAGGGCAGAAAGGCCCTGCAGAGGGATTTGAACAACTTGGGGAACTGGGCAATCACCAACCACATGAAGTTCAACAAGAGCAAGTGCTGGATTTTGCACCTGGGACATACAACCCCAGCTGTACAGACAGACTGGGGGACAAGATGTTGGAGAGCAGCTCCACAGAGAAGGATCTGGGGCTTGAACATGAGCCACCGGTAGCCCTGGAGCCCAGAGGGACTCATGTCCTGGTGCATCCAGCACAGCAGGGCCAGCCAGGCAGGGAGGGGATTGTCCCACTCTGCTTTGCTCTGGGGTGGCCTCACCGGAGCACTGTGTGCAGGGCTGGGGACACAGGATAAAAGGATATAAAGCTACTGGAGAGTGTCTAGAAGAGGCCACAAAGCTGGTGAAGGGTTTGGAGGGGAAGCCAAATGAGGAGCAGCTGAAGTCCCTGGGTTTGTTCAGCCTGGAGGAGACGGAGAGCAGAGCTGATGGGGCTGCAGCTTCCTCAGCAGGGGAGCAGCAGGGGCAGGGCTGAGCTCTTCTCTGTGACAGTGACAGAACCCAGGGAATGGCAGGAACATGTGCCAGGACATGTCAGTTGGACATGAGGAGAAGGTTCTTCACCCAGAGGTGCTGGACACAGGCTTGGGGCCATGACACCTCCCTGAGGAGCCTGTTCCAGTGTTCAAGAAGAGACTGGACAATGTCCTCAGACACATGGTGTGACCTGTGGGGTTGTGCTGGGCAGGGAGAGGAGCTGAACCCAATCCTCGGGGTCCCTTCCAGCCCAGGACATTCTGTGGTCTGCAGGTCCTGCCCCCCCCACAGCGGAAGGAAGAGGCGGAAGCCAGGCCAGGACCCTACATGCCTTTATTACAGACTACCAAGCATTAAGTGAAATCCATCATCCGGTCACTAACTACACATCTACAGCACAGAGATCTGTCGAGAGAATAAACAGTCATTAAATTATGAGATATGATTAAATCATCGACCAATAGAAAATTTTTATAATAAAGCCAGAAAAAAGGTGTAAAATATAGTTTACAATAATTATTCACATTCAAGGCTGTACATCAATACATACAACACCATGGCCCCGAACATGAATTCAATCCAAATATTTCATATATTAGAATTTAAATAACACAGACTGAACTAGAGGCCAACAAGAGCCAGCAAATAACCTTATAAGAATAAAAATACAAAAAGTGTGTATCTTAAATCATTGCATTATTTGCTTCTGTTTTCACAAGTTCTTGGAGGAGGGGAGATTGTTTTGTGACATTTGTTGAGGGGGTTTTGGGTTTGTGTTGGTTTTGTTTGTGGTTTGTTTTGTTTTTGTCATATTTTTTTTTCCTTTTATCTGTACATCACAGTTACAGCTACAAACCAGGTAGAGAATATTACACATGTAACTGACTGCCACCAACCTGAAAACAGCTAGCGTACAACTATCCAAACTGATTATGGTTCCTGATTCCTATTTCTTCTCTTTTGTCGGATACAGTAATTGTAAGTTCTGCTACAATTTAGAACATTTGTCACATCCAATCAGAGTTAGTACATGGTCATAGGAAGCTTTGTCAAATGGCAACCATCTACATTCACTGCCATGCTGACAGACAGACCAGGTTATTGTTGATGTATGAATGTCGTATTTCTTCTAAGAAAGAGGAAACATTCTCAAATTACCAGTCTCATCTTAGCTGAAAGCACGCCCTGTTGGGTCAGAGAATTACTGTCTGTAAGCTCACCTGATCAACTGATGGACAATCTGTATCAAGAAGCTTTGCAGGAGCACTTCCATTTGATTAATAAAATATTTGCATAAACTATTACAGGCATTCAGCAAAATTTCAAATATAAATACCACACCTATTTGTGTAATTCACAATTAGAAAGAATGATCAGAATCCACAGACCACATCTTCAGGCAACTATTAATACACAAGTTCTCTCCTCAGCTAGGTGTTGAAATCAAATGTTTTGTCCACAGGCCAAAAGAAATAGTTGTGTTGACTTTACTAAATCATTCAAGAGAAACTGTTACGTGTACATGTGGAAAATCCTCAGGATTCTTCAAAGTTCCCAGCACAAAATGTAATGATATCGAGCACATTAAGCATCTTGAACTACGAAAAGGGACTACAACTATCACATCTTTGTTTTCCAGGTGTAGATATAGCAGTTACTTCACAACCAAATCACATCAGAAGGAGAAAAGTGGAGAACAGCGCTATCTGACAGCTCGATGTCTTCAGCAGGTAATATCAGTCTGCTCACAATGCGGCAACTTCACATCCGAAGCAAGTCTTCCCTAACATAAATCTCTGTCAAAACTGGACTTCAAGGCCAATGGTAATAAACTAATCTCTCCAGTTTGTCAGAGTAGTTTTAAACTCCGTGTGACTGGGCTGGATACTGAATAGAACATTGTGATTCAAAAATCCTTTCTAGCAGTACTTTATCCTTTTTTAAGCTCCACCCCACAGAAAACAGATGGAATAAACACCTCCCTGAAGTTCAAATCCCAAGCAAAACAAGATTACAACGCCACTGACCAGATGCTTTATAAATGATTGGCAAGTGTTCAAAATGCAAAAGATGGAATGAATTGATAATGAACAGACTGGGTTTTCAGTAGGCTTGCAGTGAGGAATCTGAAGAAGAGTCTTTAAGTGCCTAATAACCCTTTTTGTGCTTTGAAAGACCTCAGAAAGGAGGAGAGCAATTAACTGGCTTATCTGCAGCTCCGAAGAACTTCCCTTGTACACGTCATTCCATGAACGCCCACAAAGCACAGAAGCCATCTCCAGATGGCTTAGATCTCCAAAGATCTAAGGCTATCCCACTGCAGGTGTACGCAATTAAAACAGGAACCAGCCCTCCATAGCATGCAGCTCCTGTCAGTCCACACTGAAGCGGACAAACTGACTTAAATCCACATGATTGCTTTGTCTTGCCTCACTCTATTCTTCTGCCATCTTTCAAAACCACAGATTTTACTTACAGTCCAAGAAAAATGAATACCCCTCCTAGAAGAGTTCTAGGTCCCTTCCCAAAAAAGCAGCAGCTAAGGAAGCCCTGAGTTGGAACACTGAAGTTCTGAGGGGAGGGATGCCTGCAAGTGATGCTCAGTTTCCTAATGACAGCATTGTCAAAAGAAAAAAGGAAACTAGAATGCAGAGATCAGCCTTCCAGACACCTTCTTGACAGCTTACTGCTATAGACTGATGTGGCTGAAAGCTTTTGGCGGGCAGGATGGAAGCCTACTGAGAGAGGATTTCCAAGGTGTGAAAAAGCAGAGTAATTACTTCAGTATGGCAAAATGACTACGAGCCTAAATATTACAGAAAACATGTTTAAGCACTCCTAGATATCCACCTAGTGAACGAGCCAAGAGAGATGACTTCATCTCATGACATTAAGGTGTTCTCTGTCAGCAGAACAGCCTTGCCAGACTTTTTATGGAAGGCCAAGTTTTGTCACACTGAACAGCAGCAGCACCATGAATCTCCATCACTGCCAAACTCTCAAGTATGAAGTTGGGAGTACGTCTACATCTCTATACCAAAGACTAAATCCAAAAGTGGTAGGCTTGCCTCCAGTGGACCCAAGATAGATGGAACTTGGCAGCCAGAGAGCAAATAGATAGCACTGCAACAGAATTACAGTATATATCATCTTGGTTAGAATGGTGAATATAGGATTAATACAGACACAGGTCGAAGGTGTACTGCGCTATACAAATTTTAGTAACAAGGAGTGTACGTTTTATGTGACGAAATTTCTCATGATGCAAAGGGAATGGTGTTCTGTCTTCATCTCATCCATTTGTAGGACACCTTATCTCCCTTAACACTGGGCACTGCGCCAGGGATTTACTTTTGTCAAGCCTGTGCACGTGGTGGGATGACAGAAGACCACAAGAATGCGGTTCCTCCACAAGAAACACAACTGCACTCTCTCCTTTAAAGACTGAGAGATACTGGAAAAGCTGAACTGTCATCAAGTTCAACCATGTAACACAGTTTTTCAGAGATCAAGAATAAATCTCCTTCACCCTGTAAAACAACAAAATATCCAACATTCATGTGTCTGCTGAGAAATTCTGCTTCTAAAACAGTGGCCCATGAGTTTTTTCAACATTGCAGCGGAACTCTTCTTTCTTTGGCAGAAGGAAAAGCACATCATATGATGAGACCTCAAAATGCAAAGAGATGGTGTGTGTACAAGGTGAATAAATAGGTGTGATGTTTATACTGCTTTTAAAACAAGGAAGGAATGCCTCTGTCTGGATCCAGGCCATTCCTCTCTGCAAGGTTCAGGGACACAGGCGTGTTGAAAATACCACTAGGGAAGTTGGTTTTAGCACATAGAAAGTTATATCTTTGCAATGTTACAAGAAATGTTTGACCACTAAAAAAGCCTTAATTTGAAGAGGATACATGAGATCGATATGAAAAATATTTTCATTTTATAGATATGACTTAAGTACCATATATTTTCCCCTTTGTATCAATATTTTCCTTTGCATTTTTAACCAGATTACTTTATGGATCTAATATTTCAATGGCTTATTTTTTTTTCAGAGCTGGTAAATGTTTGGCCAAAGACCAAAAATAGGATTATTTATACATCTCATTACACAATGAGACAAAAAAAAGTCAAGTAATCAATTGCACAAGGCTTTCACATTTCCTTCTCTACCCAGGTAAATAGGTTGGCCCCACTAAAATGCACAATACATGCACACCCTGGAAAGAAAGCTTCTAGCCCTCATCTCCTGAAAAGGTGAAAAACTATTTACTACTTAATAGTAACCTTTTCCCCCCATACTAACTAGTTATTTTTTTTTAGTTAGCATTAGTTAAAAGCATGCTGGTAAGTTTATTGTCCCTTGATTAAGCACACATACAATTCATATTAAAATTTAAATTGAATGTTTAAAATCTTATATGCTTCAGAAGCCAACATTTCAATTTTAGAAAACTTTCAGTGCCATGTTAAGCATTTTACTCTCTCACAACCTGTATCATTGGAGCCTGTCTGCCAGACACATACATGTGATTCATTTACATAATTACTAAAGTACCACATAAATCCTGCAACCAGAACTATATTAGGAATTACACAAGGGTGCAACTGACCTGGTTACAAATGCCATATACCAATAAGCTGGGGGACTGTGAGGAAAGGAAGAGAAAACGAAGAGGTGGTGCTTAGGAGAGGCATATAAAAGCTCCCTGATGAAATACAGTTTAATGATAATCTGAAAGTCACAGAAAACCCCAGCCCCAGAAAATGCCAGGCTGGGCCATGATTTGGCATGTGTGCGTGTGGATTGGTTTGAACTCATCTGAAGTGAAGCTGGTAACGCAAGGTCTATCCACTAGTCTGCAGCAGAAACTGAGCTGAAGTGCACAAAAGCAAGATCTTCACTGCAATGATATGCATGTGGAAGCCTCAACAGAAGCACAAAGAGCAAGCAAAGCGACCCTGAATTCCATTAGGTTTTTGCTTTTCTTTTTTTTTCTTTCTTTCTTAAAAAACAAAACAAACACAAAACAAAAAGAAAAAAAAAAGAAAAAAAAAGAAAAAAAAAAGAAAAAAAAGACAAGGAAAAAAAAAGAAAACACACACACAACCAAAAAAACCACACAGAACATTTCAGACATTTGCTTCCCCTTGAGATGGTAATAGGTGGGTTGAAAAGATTCCTCTGATCGGCTGCACATGGAGTTCTAGCAGCAAGTAGCGAAACTGGGAAATTTTTCATGAGCTTTACTATTTAGCAGCATTCTGGTGGTATCTGTGCCGCCAAACTTCATGTATCTTTTTGCACCATTTATGAGCATTCCCACTCGGGTCCATCAGGTAATATGTCCTGTTTGGCTATAAGTGAACAACAGTTTAATGAGTACTCCAAACAGTTTAACCAAAAAGACACTAATTATTCTTCACCTAACAATAAAATAATTATTCAGAATAAATTAATAAACCTTGCAAAAGTTAAATTCGGTTAGTTATATAATATTACATATTACTGAGTAACCATACATCTGGCATCTCAATATTGTTAAGCAGTCAACTGACAATATATTGTTGCGACATTCCTTGTGATCCACTATGTATTAAGACAGCTAAATGTTAGAAGTCCTTCTTAAGACCTTCCTTCAAATCTCAAAAGCCACTTATACTTTATTTACACATGAATAATAAAAAATACATTTCTATTTTTGAGGGAAATGTGTATATCATCAGGATTTTTTTGTTGTTAGGGGGGGTTTTGTGTATGTTTTTTGTGGTTTGTTTTTAAATTAAGGCTATCAGCTCTTCTATTTAAGGACTTATATCTTCTCCAGAAAAAATTGTTTGTTAACAACTTAAAATAATTGTCCAAGGACTTTAGGGCAATTTACAAAGAAATTCAAGAAAGTCACTTACTGTGTGAACAAAAAATGTCTTAAAGTTCTTGGCTTCTGGCCGCAACTCTAAAGACCACGGAATTTCTCCTTTTAGAACTTTGTTGACAGGATCCACATAATACAGGTGGGGCCCTTCTGTGAGCAGCAATTGGCGCCGTCGTGCAAACAATCCCTGAGAAGAAAAGTAGAAACAGTAATGCAAAAAAAGCATGAGGAAAAAAAATGTAAATGCATAGAGCTCTGAATTTAACAACAGAGGTAGAATTAAAAGAGCTCAGTGACAGGACAGTATATTTGAGCTTGGGGAACTCTGCTTTTCCTTTTGCTTATTTGACTTCACTCCTTTTTTGGGGGCTGCGGTGCGTTCCTACTGCATGGCAAAACACAAGTACTATTTTAGAAAGCATCTTGAAGTTCTAACAAAGCAAACAACCAGCTGCACAGAGTGAAGCACAATCTATTTGTCAAAGATTCTAGTACAGAAATCAATACTCGTGATTCTGTGGAGAAAATTAGGAATAAGCAGGTAGTAACTTAGATGTAAGAGAATCTCCATTCCTGTAAAGCTGACAGACTATTGTTGTTCATCTAGCCACCTTGAAGCTCATATTTAAAGCTGCTGCGATGTCACCTCTGCCTCTCTCAGGATACAGCCACTAGCTGGAGCCAGGAAAAACGCCACAGGTAAGGATAATATGGACTTGTATCGTGTTTTCTGATATTTGTGGCTCAGTCCACATGCAGACGTGTATCAAAACAAAGCGTCCAGTGGGCTGTACCAGACTGGGAGGAGGAGGGGGAACAAACACTCATTTTCTAGGCTCGAAATGAAAGCACCAATAGCACATTTACTTTTAGCCTTTTCCAAAAATCAAGAGCATACCACTACCTTCAGAAACAACATTTACAAATCACTACATTTTAATAAGTAAACAAAACTATTTGACACTTATTTATAAGTTACACAAGGAAGCTCTAAACCAGGTTCCTTATCTGTACTGCCACTGTGCAAAAATTTAACAGCTGAATTTTGTTACAGGGAATTAGAAAAGCCCTTACCTTTCTTTTGTCCACTGGACCCATTTTTAGGATTAAATTATTTTCTACAAACTGATGCCTTAAAAAAAAGAAAAATAACTATTACTCCAGAAGTACTTCTTCCACAGAAACATCTTTTATTATGATTATCAAGCAATTTTACATGTCTCTCCCTAGTGTCTTCTTTTCTGCCACAGAATCCTGAACAACTTTACTAGATGAATTTTGGACTCTTCCTCATTCCACACCAAATAGTTCCTCTACAATCTGACACAGGGAAGAAAAAAAAAAAATCACAGATGAGAAACTCCTCTCAAGAGTGAAGATAAACCCTAATAAGTACGTGGTCTGGAGGAATTTTGGTCAGATACCAACAGGACAAGGGGTGATGGTTTTAAACCAAAGGAGGGAGGTTCAGGCTGGACATGAGGAAGAAATTGTTGCAATGAGGGTGGTGAAAGCCTGGCTCAGGTTGGCCAGAGAGGTGGTGGCTGAACCATCCCTGGAGACATCCCAGGCCAGGCTGGACGGGGCTCTGAGCAACCTGAGCTGGTGAAGATGTCCCTGCTCATGGCAGGGGTGGCACTGGGGGAGCTGGGAAGGTCCCTTCAACCTGAACTGTTGTGTCATTCTATGATTATCATTCAAAAAAAACCACCAACATATGGCAACTGTAAGAAAGAGGGACTTCAAGTTCTCTGTAGAGGGAAGCACTGGTACAGTGTCATTTCTGCCTGTCTTATAAACATACTCCATAACACTTTCCAGACCCTGTAAATTTTAGAAACATAGTATTAGGGTTTTGCTACCATTACTTTAAAAATAGAAGTCAAGAAAAATCTAGTTGCTAATTGTTTGCTTGAAGATATTAAGATTGACAAAGAGTAATTTGAATCAAAGTAACATATTTTCCTGAATCGCTACTGCTGTGCGAGTAACAGATGAGCTGCATTCAAAGACCTTACCAGGGATTTCCCCCAGCTTGTTTTGCCAGAAGTAACCTCTTTTCATCTTCAGAAAACTGTAAGTCCAGCTCAAAGGAATTGTTGTCAAGATCATGAATATACTGTTCGATGTTTCCTCCTGATGTCTGTGCTGTACTTGGTTCTGGGGCAGACAGTGAATGGGAAGAGGCAGAACCAGAAACTTGCATGCAACCAAACTGACTGAGGAGATTGTCATACTAGAGGAGGAAACAAAATGAAGTAAGGACATTTATTGGATTAAAAAGCTTATTTTACACTAAACTGCAGCCCTTCTTTAAGCATGCTTTTGTTTATTATGCTTTTGTGCAAAAAGACAGCCTGCTCTCTATAGATTAACAGGTGCTTATCCAAAAAAGTATGGTTGGTCAAAAGCAAAGCCAACCAGTAGTTTTTCTGAAAACCCACTTCATCAGAAAAAAAAAAATGTTGACTAGTTCAAGTTTTAACCAGTAATTTTATATTAGATACTTAATCATTGAGTCTTCATTAAAATATACTAATCAGTAGTTTAAATAAGATTAGTTAATATGCTATAATTATGCTTTAACAAAGGTCTCACACAGCATCAAAGCTGAATATAGCAATAGAAAAAACATACATTTCCATAACAGTCTTCATCATCCTCTGACATAGCAGGTAAATACGCTGTAAGTTTTGGGGGTGTCTGAAGATGTAGGTTCTCCCACACAATCGATTCGAAGAAGGAGTGAGCCTTAAGAGGTCCATATCCTCCCATTTCTTCACAACCTAATCTGTTGGTAGCATCTAGAACCTGAGCAAATGACAATTAAGTTAACATGCATAAAATAATGATGAGGAAGGGGCGAGCACCATTCACATTTGCACAGCAGCATGTGAAAACTTAGAAACAGTTTGTCTCACTGCTCCAAGCATACGTATCTAGAATACAAGGAGACTGCTTATAATACGAGATGTTATTTGTCACAGTATGGCTTGCCAGCACGATTTCGTACTAGACCAGCTCACAGATCTAGAGAAAGGAGCACTTCTTTGGGTCCACACAATTTTTTTTGGCTTTGTTTCTTCATAAAGACAGACCCAAAACCAAGCAAGCATACAGAGAAGGCCCAAAAGAGCACAGCTCATTGAAGTATAGCCCAGCATCACACTGTAGTGATGCAAGAAGCTGTGTAAGCTATAGTTGGTGTCAAACATCAACCTCTCAAGCACCTACAACTGCAGAGTTCTCAGGATGTTGAAGCAACCTGGACCTCACTGCTCAGCAGGCCCTGCCGTGGCCATTGTGCTGGCCTGGACAGGGAACACGTGGCCAGCCCTTTACGATGGCCGCACTCATCACCATCCACAAACGTACGGCAGTTTCCTCCTCGGGCCTGCGCCATGCCAGTACACTGGACTACTGAACCTCGAAACGCTTGAACCACCTAAAATGTTCTCTGCATGTTCATTTTAGTGTCATGACTATATCTTATTGATGAGGCAGAACTATCGTTTCTTCCTTCCTGTCAAACATTCAAATGCAGAGGAGTCCTTTGGATGATACTATTGGGACGTGCATTAAGTGCAAGGTAAGTGCATGCAAAAATGCAAGGTAAGGCTGACTTACACCGTAATGTAGAGTACACTACATTCAACCAAACTATTCATTATTAAGCTGAGTACTACATAAACCTAAGCTTTGAATCTTAACTTCTGTGTGTAATGTACAGTAATAAGAACCCTTTGCTACTGAGAGACATTCCTTGTCCACACTTTAGAATTCAGATTTTAAAAAATAATAATCTAAGTGCTGTTTAATAATGGATATTGATTTTCAAGACACTCCCATAGAAAGTCAAGAATGCTTACAGTAATTCTTATTATAAGGTTTGCAATAGAATGCATAGAAACTTTAGGGAAAAAATAACTACATAAGCTGAATGTTTCCAATGTCATCAAATCATTCAACAGCAGCAAATATTACCAATAGCTTTTCAACAAGGTCTTTTGCCTTGGGAAAAAATTTTTCTGGAAAGTCATATTCCAACTTTATTATCTTCTGGAATATAAGATATTCATTTCTGCAAAAGAAAAAGAAATAGCTCTTGTTATTAGTTCTTTATGATTCTTTCATCTTAACAGTACATAACCTGGACAAATTTTAAACGGGAGATCTACAAGTTAAGTCGCATTCCCATAAATCTTTCTTGCTAGGGCAAAGGGGTACAGTCTTCCAAGTACCTATGATCCTGTATCAGACACCTGAATAATAAGAAAAGTTCAAATAGCTCAATACAGAGGTGTCCCATACCCTCTTCACATAGGCATTGTTACCTTTAGGGTATAAATTACATGTGAAATCCTAGGATACATTAAGAAATCTCTCTCAGGAACTCTAGCTATAGCTGTGTAAGCATCTTCATGACATCAGAATGGACAAATAAAAGCAGGCATGACATCAACACCAATGCTGAACCACAGAAAGTTGTACTTCAGAACTGGTAGTAAGGTAAAAGGTAACACCAAGTCAATATATTTATGATCCACATGTAAAGAATTAGCTTAAATCTCTTACCCAGCTCTAAATGGAGGCAATCCAGCCACAAGCTGATATATTATACATCCCAGGGCCCAGAGGTCAGAGCTTCAAAAGAAAGAAGAAAAAAAATCAAACCAAAACAAAACATATAGCGTGTTTTCCTATAAGAAGTATTTAAACTGTAACTAAAAAAAATAATTCTTAAGCTTCTGTTAGTTAGAACACAGCATGAACACACTGGACAAACCTGCCTAGCATAATTTCCACAGCATTCCTTGACAGAAGAGTAGGCTGGCAACACAACTTTGGGGAAAGTATAGAGTAACCACCTCACAACAACTGACCACAGGCACATGCGCAAGACTGTCAAATCCACCGTAAAAATAATTAATGAGTATGTAATGAGACTAAAAAGAATACTTATTATCCACTACCACAATTCAAAAATGCATCCAACTTAATGCAATGTATGCTCCTTCAGAATTAAAATCCTTTCCTCTAAATATTTTATGCAAAATAGGTCACAATACAGCTTTTTCTCTTAAAGCTTTTCTTAAGATGCAAAGAAAAAGGTAGAATATATAGTACATGGGTGATGGAAAGTCTTAAGTTTCAGTGTGTTGGCCTGAAAGTATTTTTAGCTTATTTTACCTCAAGGTAAACTATACGTAGATTTCATTAAAGCTTAGAAATCCTCATGGAAGACTAAAATACTAACAAAGACTCCAAACTACTCAAATTAGGAGTTTTCTGTAAAGATCAAGGATTATGTAACTTCTAAAAGGAGATGAAAGCCTCATGAAGTATTTCCATTAGCCAAACCAGTCAAAACCTCTTAACTAGAAGAAAAGTGGGAAGTCTAACGGTATTTCTATCACTTTAAGAAACGCTAGCACAAGTTACCACAGTTACTCATATAAAAGAACTCCTTTTCCCTATCATTTCTCAGTGATTATTTTGATTATTCTTCCACCATTGTAATAAAATAGATATACAACAGTCTGCAAGTTATCATCAAGAACCCATTTAAATGAGGTAAGAAATCTCTTAACGGTATCACTCATATCAGGCAGAGAGATGAGCTTTAAATCATCGCAAACCTCAATCAAAGCTTAGCAAAGATAACTACAAGTTGATCGGAAGTACAAATCAAAGAAAGCTGTAGCCTTTCCCCTAACTGACAGAATTTGATATTGTTGTTTTTGTAGCAGGAATTACCACATTAGAGCAAGTTAATATAAAACAGAATTAAAATAACTACGTTATTTGGATGACGGAACAAATTTTTCCAATTTATTTATGGATAAGAGAAATCCATGACCCACTTCCTTCTCCTGACACCTAATCCATCTCTCTATTTTTTTTAAACCGCTCCCCGCCCCTTCCATTTGGCAGTATCCTGGCACAGTCAGTAAAGTTCTAAAATCTGAAATACTTGATTCCTCACCTTTTACAGGCAGATTTCTCTGTTAGCAGTTCTGGAGAAACATACTGTGCTGTCCCTACAAATGAGTTTGCCCGTGCTGGTAAGGAAATTGAAAGAAATAAGCAAATACATACTCTGAAGAAGACAACCTTCCCCTTCCTCCACCCAATCAAAAACCCAAAGGCAAAGTTATGTAACACTACAAAGAACCCACAAGAATTAGGTTCAAGAAGCTGGGCATTTAGGCACTTTGTTAGGTATAAAATCTACCAAGATAAGATTACTACATCCAAGTAAAAAGTTCAACCAATCCAGTTCAGTTCAGTCCTTCGTTCAGACATTGTTTGCAGCATCATTGAGTCACAGGTTAATGCCAAGCAACCAGTGACACAAGAATCGTACAGCCCTCACATGTGAGCAACTCTGATAGTCACTGGGGTTAAATACATAAGCAGAGCAAAAACCTACTGTTTCAGCTCATCTGAAGTAACTGTTTGTATTCTTGTCTTGCAAATGAGCAGTAATTTGAAGCAGTTTAACTTCCTGCTATTTGGTGGCCTAGCTGGCTATACTGCCACACCAAATATTACCTCTTCTCACATAATCTAAGCAGTGACACTCAAAACTGTTTCAAGATCTCTCAGTGATTTTGTTACATAAGAGATAACGATATTTAAAGGTTACAATCTGGTAAATACAACACACATATTTTCAAAGGCCCACTTGCCTATAGTTACCTGTGTCACATGATGAAGTAAATAATTGCATACCTTGCCTGCTATCTGCAGATAATACTTTTGCTGTTCCAAAGTCTGTTATTTGAATGTGCATGTCTTCATTCAGCAAGATGTTCTCTGGCTTAAGGTCCCTGGAAAAGGTAGATTTTCGTATTTAAACAGCACATAAGTTACAGTTGCAAAACTGTCTAGTGGCTTATGTACATAACACTATCAAAATGATGTAGGCATTCTATGAAAATTGTTATGTCGCCTTTCTCTAACCTGTAGCTGTCAAAAGATTTTGAAAGGCCTATTAATTAACATTTTTTCTGCAAAGACCTGAAATAATGAATAATCTCAAAACCAAGCTATTGTGCATCTCACTTGTTCAACAAAAACAAACAAAATCCCTTAATTTAAATAGCATCTGACAGGCTGATTTGGCAGTAAGATCTTCTAGGCCTGTGACTCAGTGCAAAACTCCAGTCAGTCAAGCAGCTGCGACCTCCCCAGCCCAGTGACGTGGCTGGAACAGGGAAGAACTGCAAACTGCCTCCATGGCATTTGTCATATACAAATTCATGTATAATCCGTATTTCAAATGTATGTGTGGACACTGCCTCTGATCCTGAATAAAACCAGATCTCACAGTATCGTGCACACAATATATAGCAATACAGAGTTAGATGTCAAGAGGTTCACTAGCAACAACACAAAGTAGCATTGGGTTATGCTGTTATAATATTTACTCTTCACCAAGTATCCTCAGTTGACAAGAAAAGGCAACATACAAAGTATCTTTGTACGCTGGTAAAGAATCTAGAAATCTAGGCCAACCAATCAAGACTGAAAAAGATAAGTTTTTTGTAATGTTAATTCAAAAAGTCTCTTACTTTTTCATGCTGGAACAGTTGGTCTGATAAAAGAGACTGGCTCTCCTCCTAAAGTTTTCTCTGTTTAGCTCCTTAACAACGGTACTAATGCTAGAGAAATGCTATTACGCTCTCATTAGCTTTCCACGAAATCCACATTTGCTTTAGACTTCAAAAAGAACATTTCTAGAAAAAAAAACTTGTGCATAATCAAATGCATGTTGCTCTCAGCTTTTTATTACCTGTGAATAATTCCTTTTCCATGCAAATACTCCAGGGCTGATACAATTTCAGCAGTATAAAACCTGGTACAGGTCTCATCAAACGAGCCAATTTTGCGTATGTACTTTAGCAGCTCTCCGTTTTTGGCATAGCTAAGCCCAAAATCTGAATGTGAGTATAGTTAAGGTCTATCACTGACCCATTCTAAAACAAAACTGCCCATAGCTTATTTCAAAGACAAGAATAATACTAAAAATACACGAACAACAGCAAAGAGAAGCTGGTTAATTTGAAACTTTACATGGTAGCAACCCCAAACAATGTATTAAATATATTAACAACTTAGGACAGTTCCCAAGTTTTTAGCATAGCAAAGACTACATAGAGGGTTAAATTTGCAGTTTTTCCAGACAGTCACCTGAATAATTCATTTAAACTACATACATAATTGCCCTCGAAGAGAACTACTTACGGCCATAACAAGCATTCAACCTAAGTTTAAAACTGCCCCATCATCTGGAAAGTTCTAGAGTCAGACCAGTGTTCAATAAACTAGTGTTCACATTACAGAAAAAAGGCCCCTGTAAGCTCTGTTGGTGCACACCTGTACACGTGTGCTTACGTACGTACACACACAAGACACGGGGCCCATCAGCGCTGCCAGCGGCCCCTGTGACAAACACTGACCCCGGACACAGACCTTTCTGCCCTTGGTACCGCCAATGCGAAGCAGGAAGTTTAGGAGGAAATTCACATAATTAACATTTTCTTCACAAAGAAAAGCCAACCGCAAGCTAATGAGTTTTCAAGATGAAACTGCACTTTGCAATTACTGCTAGAGAGAAAACTTAGGAAACCATGATCCAAACAGAAGAGTTTCAGCTATCACTCAGATTTTTCTGTAAGGACTTTTACACAAGAAAAATGTTAATAGATTAATTGTTCAAATAAGAAATAGTAGTAAATATAGTTGGCTATCCCTATTTTAAACATATCTATTGTAGTGGTTTACTATATGTAAGAAATAAAACATTTCTAAAACATTTTTTTTAAAAAAAAACCAATATTTTAAATTTAGAGTGTTGCAAGTCACCCTTCAGCACTTACCACATGGACAATATAAGTTATTGTTTTATTCATCTCCCCTGTCCCACAAGTCACCTGCTCATCTCTTTGCGGGTGCGCACTCATTCTATTTGCTTCATTTCTATTAAAATTACGATTGTGAAAACTGCATCGCAAACATTAAGATATTTTAAATACCCAAAGTTATTCTCATCATTCCTGTTAGAAAATGTTTCAAAGGAACCAAAACTGAGGATTGCACACTTTAAAGAAAGCGTTACAGCAAATTTTAACACACAAAGGATACATAGCTTTTCGTCGTCCTGAAAGGTGAAGTAGAGTTTCACAAAGAACGGGTGATCCAGGCGGGACATGACATCTCTCTCTCGTGTCACGTACGGCACCTTGTTTTCTTTTATGATATGGCGTTTTTCTAGAATTTTAACTTAGTGAAGAAAAAGACAGAATGAAAATGCAGGAGATACAGCCAAATGAAGTCCATCTAAGTAATTGGTTTTGTTTAAAATTGTCATAATCCCAGCAACAGGTGTTTTGTTAACAGGACTACATTGATACTGTATTTTTAAAACGTTCTTGTTGAAGGAGTCAATACTTACTGGCATATTCTCTAGAACTTGCCAGTTCTCGAGCCAAGACAACCTGTTGTCAGAGGAGAGAAAATACATTGTAATGGTTCATTGAAGACATACACGAACATTGATTTTGAACTTCCAGTAGTTATTTGGAATAACGATTGTCCAAAATAAGGTATTGCAACTGCAATCAGCAAAATAGTTAAGCACGTGTTCATATTATGCTGGCTTCAGCAAGACCTCTGCAGGAATTCTGTTCAGCATCATGATGCTTGTTTTGCTAAGAGACTCATACACCTGCTGGAGTAATCACCAATTTACTCTTTTTTTTTCCCAGAAGAATTCTGAAGATTGTAATATAAGCCACAGTAAATTGCCAAATCTTCTTATAGGGGGGAGAAAAGGAAGGCAACAGGAGCGATGAGGAATATTTACAAAGATCTGTCACAGTACTACTTCTTCACATAAATGGCATAGATTGAAATATAAAAAGTTAACGTTATAAAATGTAGTTACAAAAAGTAACATTACCGTCGAAAAAGATCCTTCTCCCAGGATCTTCCCAAATTTGAAGTCATCGGGGCGTTTCTTGCGAGGCTGCGGCGGCTGCTGCCCCGCGTGCTGCGGGAGGGCGCCGGGCCGCGGCTCGGCCGGGCCCTCCATGGCCGGGCCCTGTCTGCTGCCGCAGGCCGGGGCCGCCGCCGGAGCGCTGGGGTCTGCCTGGCTCCTCACCATCGAGGGGGACGAGCAGGAGCACAACACCACGCTGGACTGCATTGGAACAGCATCGTACTGAAAACAGAAATGAAACCGTTATTCCCGTACCTTCAGATCGTTAACACACACGCCCGCACCTCATTTCCGTACGAGCATCATATAAAGTCCTGTTTGAAAGGGTTATCATTGAAATGACTTTTGGGGGGAATGCCTGTACTTATTTTGGGAATGGCAGCTCTTAATTTGTTGAACGACTCTGTTCAAGTGATGCTGCACACATACATATAGCCATAAGTCAAAAGTCTGAACTCTTGAATTCAACAATGCTTTTTTCAAACTCAAAAAAATGCTCCCTAACACCAAGATACCGAATTTCACAGTATATTTTCCTTCAAGTAACATGATTTTTAAACTTTATTTCGTGCTTAAGAGACAGAGTCATCCACCCAATCTTAACATATAGTAGTTTTCCTGAAACTAAAAGAATTATCTAGTTATACATGCAAACCTGTATGCACAAGTAACATTAGTTTGGAGATCCAAGTTACAATGAACTGTAAACAAACACGTAAAGCATGAAAATTTTAAAGGAGACAAAGAATACATTCCTACATTTTTACTTGGAATCTCACTTTCTCCGATAGTATTTCTCTCTAATACACATGGACGAAGAGTGGGAAGAAAAGAAAGCACAACATACAAAAGGCAGATCAGCCGGAGGGTTTAATAACCAGCAATATCTAATAAAGTTTTTGAAGAATGCTTTGGTCTATGACCTTCTAAAACAAGGGAGATTACACTATTTAAATTGTGCATACGGTCACATAAAGAGTTCCCAATCCCAAAGCAAAGACCCAGATTTAGCCTAGGAAACAGCAAGTACCAGGAGATACACTCCAAATACTGCTTCTTGTAATATACAAAACAGATCATCATTTGGTATCCTTTTAACAATTTTCCTCAAGTAAGACCAAAGAAACTTGTCAAGCTGCTTTCCCTCCCTGTTGGTGATATACCTTCATTATACTCCATCATATACCTTCATTAGTCTGTCAGGTGTCTGCTCCATGTGTTTTACTTGAAACTGGCCTGAAAACACAGACAGTAAGAGAGCTCTGCTGAACTACTTCTGCCAATACAAACTGAAACAGTATGCAAAGAGGGAGTATTGAGGAAAATTAACACCATTATTTTTTAATCTCAGTATTCTAACACACATCCGGCAGAATGAAACTATGACTTAATGAAAATCTCTTAACCTCAAAAGAGATGGATTATACAACCCTGCCCTAGTTTGTAACTCAGCTTGTGTTGACATTCAAATAAACATTACTTCTGACAAAAATAATTTTTTATCTCATGAATTTCAATTTGATTCCGAACAATTGCCTTCATTTCTATCAGAAACCACTTTAGAAGGGAACCGGACTTACGTTTGATCATGCATATGGGCTCCCAAATTAGCAATTACTCACCTAGCTGTGTTCTATGCATTAGGGAGAAGCAGCCCTTATTTACTGCTACACTTCTTTCAAAAACAAGATACAACTCCGAAACACACTTTACTTACACATCTAGTGGCATTACAGAATGAGACACAAACATTTCTAAGCAATGCAAATGTATACTTTCTAAATTGAGTGAAGATAACAAGGTCAAAAAGAGTACAGCTAAAACTCTCAATTTTTTCCACTCATCGTAATCGATATATAAATTCCCACAAGACTGAAAATTAGCTATTATTAGGCAACTGTTCTAAACAATATCTTGCAAAAGCATACAGGAGGATTCCCTTTGCAGCCTGTGTGCAGCCTCCTCGCTCAGGACCTCCACTCTCCTTAGGGCTTGTTCCAAGAACAGTGACTACACCAACAGTGCAGCAGATCAACAACAGGTAACCACTTCTTGCATTAGACCTTCATCTGAGCTCTGTGGTAGAGCAGAGACTGATGAGGAATCTGCCCAAAATTATAGCTATTTGCTGTATTTTGCACAGCATTCATGAGGACAAAAGGGGGACGAGGCTGGGGGAAGACTTGGAGGCAGGCGGGAGAATTTTGCTTTTCAAGAAGTTCAATAACTCCCCGAGAGAGGGATATGTCCCTACTCCGAGTCTGTTGTGCAGCATTCTTCCCTTTGAAGAGAAGTATATTGATGCTATTGTCATTAAAATATTGCATACACATTAAAGTATGTGTGCTATAGGTCACAGTTCCTTTTATACCTTCTATGCAGATATCTGAGCTGACACCATTCCCAGACTAGGTGATATCCCAACATTCCCATCCCAGCTGAATCACCTTTCCCTCAGAGCACGACTCCAGCAGCAGCCTGTATAAAGATGCACAGTAGCTAGAAGTAAAAACAAATTGTACTCTTTCCTATCAAGATTGCAACGAGCCTGACACAAGCAGGACTGCTCAACAACTGACGTGGTGCCAATAAAAGAAACATTCCATTAATTGAAATATAGTAAATAAAAACACATGCACACAGACTAAGTATTAGGATTTAAATGATGAATTGGCTCCAGTCAGGCTATTCTAGAGCAGCTCTCAGGGTTTATAAGTTAAACAGCAGCGGGGGGGGCAGAGGGAGATCTGATTAGGTTCTGCGGCTATCAAGATCACCTTGAAAACACAAACACAAAAAACCTCACCATAAAAGCACCAAGGAGCACTGTGAGAAACAGGGGGAAGGTGTGGGATGCAGTATATTTTTTGCACAGTATCTGAAACTAAGTCACAATGAATATCAAGTACAGAAAAGTCCTAAGGGAAGGAGAGACAGGAGTGAAGGACTTTGTAGGAAGAGAAGGTTATTTTCAGCCAAGGTATAACGTCAATTAGTCCCCTGACTTTCTCAAAGGAATGTCAAGATTAAGAACAAGAAGGACAGAGAAAGATGCAATAGATTGAAAGTATCAGTTACTTAGGAAGCGACAGAACTTGTTATGTTGCACCTGAACACTTACAGAAAAGGTCACTCCAACACTTGCCTTTCTACACTCCACATATTCTTATTATTTTATGTTCTGCATTATCTACCTTCTCAGTTTTATTTCAAAAGCTTCCAAAAAAAACATCTGCAGAGACTATACATGTTTCTACATGTACGTCTACACATGTGTCAGAGACAGAATACAGGCTAGCTCGTCTGGTCTAACCTCGTACAGCCACTCGTTTGCAAAAATCAGATCCAAGGTTCTGCCTCTGCTAGATGCAGATGCTTTTAGTGAGATGTGAAGTCAATCGCTGAACAACTTAAACACCTTCTAAACTGTGTCTGCAGTTCTCAGAAGCTTGAGGATGCTTTCCTGCCCACAATTATCAGCATTTCTCAGCTGGCAAGGCAGTGAGAGCACAGGCCCTCGCACAGTGACAACAGACTCACCTATTGCACGTCACGGATCACTGTGCGCCACACTGATAACCACTGATCTAATCATTTTATCTCTACTTTTAAAAACTGCTCTAACACTACCTACTTGCCCAAGTTCTTAAGGGTGCTGTTTCTAATTTACTTCCATATAGAAATTGTTTCCTTCTTAGTACAACATACTGTTCGAAAACATAATAAGGAAGACAATATCTACTGAAGATAAGTGGAATTATAGATCAATAGACATGTCCAAATCTTCATTAATTTTCAATAAATCACTAGAAACACTCTTTGTTTTATTTACATTCCATGTGAATTAAGTCCATACATTGTTCTTTTCCCTTCTTAGCTGCAAACAGTAGAAAAATGTTGAGATAAGAAAACTTGAATCAATGCAAAAAGCCCACTAGATATCACTCCATTTTTCCTTTTATACTTTCCTCACTCCCCTTTGTATGAAAAATCAGTCACAGGCAAAGCTCCCAGCTATCTAGAAAGACATATACTTTCTGGAATCCTTTTTGCAATTCAGCATTTTGACAACAGCACTACCACGACAACTTTCAATATATCTTAGCACATAGTATGCAGCAAACAAACACCACGCACAACCACAACTGCATCTCTGCTGGCTCTTTCCCATCACCAAATCCGCAACACTGCTTTGCTGATACAGTTCTACTTGAAAAGACTTGGCCTTCTGAAGTTTGGAGTATCTTTTACTTGTATCCTAATTGCCATGACAGTGAACCCTGAAGACAACTCAGTGTCTTTGCTTCCACTGAAACTCAATTCGCAAAATCTCCTTTCTGGTACAGTTGGTGCACGCAGGGTCCTGCCCCACCCCTGGTCCGAGCACTGAGTCCAACTGCATCACTGAATCTCCAGCTGGATTAGCATGTAGGGCAGACATGAGCATCCACTTGCCTATAAGGCCTTTTTTTTTCTTTGAAAGCAGACCTTGCTAACAGAAAGTATTATTTACAGAAAGCAACCTGTGCTTTACACCTCAGCTGGTACATCTGGTTTGATAATGAACAATCCTGGTGAGACTTTATAAGTTAGAACATTGGCACAACCCTCTCGTGAATGTTTTTTATGGTAACCTGTATTAGGGGTCTACTAAATGAAATCATGCAGATAGGCATCAATGAAACATTTGACTTGGCATTATATAACACCTGAAATACAGAATACTGAAGAAAATGAATATAGAATATATTCTGAGTAAAACTGGTTAAATTCTTCAACAACTTATAATTAATAGTCACCCTCAAACAAGGATGACTTCCAGTTCGCACCTGGATTGACTCTCAAACCAAAAAGATTGAAAGAAAAAGAGTAATTGCATAAACTTAAGGGGGGGGGGGGGGAGGGGGGAGAAAATCACTCGCCCTTTGTCAAAGTAAATATCTTACTTAAAGTAATCCACACCTTTTGGTAAATTACACAAACAGATCTTACTTTCGTCTCTACCAAAACATTACTATAAATCAAAATACAGCTCAAGAACTTAGGCATAACAGTGGGAAACAAGTGGACAAAGAACTTAACCTAGTCCATACCTGAATATACACAACTAGAAAGCACCAACTAGTAGAAGCAAAGTCTTTCTGCCAGTAGTACTGTGCAAACATTAAGGAGGAAAAGAAAACAAACCAGTTTCAGGAGAAAATCAAGACACTGAACCCCTGTAAAAACATCCAATCATCTGACTAGGGTAAGCTCCTCAAGTCTGTGTTCATTAAAGAACCTGACTGTTTCAGCCTGGTGGTATCAAAGAATACAGAACTCCGAAAATTAGGGTCACCTGCAATCCAAAACAAGTCTTACTGGATATAAGAATTCCTGATTGGGGTATGTCACAAGCATTACATTAAATTGCTATTAAGAAGTTCACAGACTACCATGAAGATAAAGCAACACAAACATGTATGCCCTACAACAGCATAGTCTGCTTAGGAAATGATAGGATTCAGAAAGCAACACAGCAGCACTGCAGGCTGTCTATGAATGAACCTTTTCACCTGCAAACGGAATTCGAGAGGATTTCAAAACACATACTACACGACCCAGTGTACGATACCCTCCCTGGCTGGCAGTCTGCAATCACAGCTTCCACATCTGCCCAAATCTATGCATCTAAGATTCCATGTCCAAATTAATACGCTTCTCTTCAAGTAAAAACATGGAGTCCACCTATTTATCTGTGAAATTAAGGAGAAATAGAGGCCTCTATTTCACATTGAGAGAATGTAATTGTTTTCACCGAACAGGCGCTTCACAGTTTTAGAGATAAAGCTGACTCACTACTCTTAATACTGACATTCTGCTAAAGACAGTTAAAGCTAGATACGCTTGACCTGGGAGGTTTTGTGAATTATTTTGATATTGTCATACTAACCAAAAATTCCAAAATTGAAATTTATTTTGTATTGCTTATAATTTAAACGTTGACAGCCTGGGCATGAACAGGTAGGCAATTATATTTAATATATTCTTTTCATGGCACACTGGTGTTTCAGAGAGTTGACAAAGATGCAGCAACTGCACCTGACACACATCCTGTACCTGAAAAAGAGCATAAGAAGGGGCAATTAACAGATACCATGCACAGCTTTCCCACTGGCCTCCTCCCTCCTCTTACAAAGATGCCAAAGATATTTTCCCGGGTCAATAGGATGTATTTTCCTACAGAGGGGTTCTTTGAAGACCACAGAAAGCCACTTTCTTCAAACTACACTAAACAAACCCTACTCCGAGTATTAGTTATTCATAGGTATTAAAAGAGCATTGACATCCATCTTCTGTAGCACAGCGGTTTGTGTTTATGCTGTGCAGAGCTGCATCAGCTCTTGCAAATCTCATCGTCAGATGATATGCAACGATTCCTGCAGAGAACTTAGATCAACCTCATCACACAACAAATGTGTCCTACAGAAACCAACCGGCACAGCCAGCAAAACACTTCGAAGCCCGTTTGTCAAAAATCTATAGCTTGATCAAGGTTCATAAATGGTTACCAATCACTACATTTAAAATAACAGATTGAAATCTCATCTTTCAATTATAAAAGCTATGTTAACACAACTTTGTTTTGCAAGCGAATCTTTATAGTCATACATCTACATGGAGTGCCATTTTTTCATATCAGAAGTTGCCACATGAAAAATCTGTTGTTAAATAGACCATTTTTATGAATAAACTACGCACATTGCAAAGGCATTCAGCTCTATAAAAGGAGAATTTTTTTATAGTTTAAAGAGACTGCCATGCTAACTGATTAAAGAAATCTGAACTCCGACCCATCAGAACAACTGTGCTCACCTGCACGTGCAGAGTCACTGGAAGGCAAACATTGATGGGAGCACTGCACAAAGCTGTTCCCTCAGAAAAACCTCTTGAAGTATTTTGATAGAACTGACCATCATTCAAAAGAAGACTCCTTTTAAAATAACGTCCTGGTAATATATCTCAAGATTAAGGATTATAACTATTAACGGAAGGGAAAAGCTTGGAGCAGAAAATTCTTCAAAGATGCTATTCTACCTAAACTGTCTGGGACCTTTGCAATAGTGGGAAACAGAAGTATGAAAAGAATTCGAGTTGATGTAGTCTGCTTGATTTATTAACAGCGCTAATACAATTCAAAGAAAAAATACACTAATACGAAGGTAACGTTGAAAATACTTGTACTAAATCATCATAAGATACAGTTATTATTTCAGAGGAAATACAAAGCCCTAGCTATGTCTGACAATGTCATGTTGTAATAACCTATGAGAATTTGATTAGTATTTTTTTAAGGGACTTTGTATTGATGTAAGGCACAAGTAGGTTGTTTAAAATACTCCAGTATCTAGTCAGCAGTTGCTTGCCTTGTTCAAAATCAATTTTGGAAGATACCAGTCCTATATAATAATCTCAAAACATCAGAGACAAAGCTCGGCTTTGACACTCCACCTCCTTTGCAACTGAACTGACCACCTACCACCCATTCCTGACTTCCTGCAGTCAATCTCTAACACAGTTTATCCAGACGTAAGAAATGAGGAAACCAGACTCGTGTTATATCAGCCAAAATATAACCAATAGGTTCAAGGATGTGGAAGCACAGATAACACATCTACATTATTAAGACTGTTTTGACTCTTCATTTAGGGAAGAAAGTTATTTTATCCACAAGAGTGATTTTGTTTCTACAGAAATGAATTTCTCACATACAGAGCAACATTGACCCAAACACTTTAGTTAATGCAAATGCCTTTTTCTAAATTTGACAACTTTACACATACAGTGGTATTTCCTGTCACTAGTTTCCAGCATTCTAATTCCAAATTCAGGTAGGGATTAAAGCTAATGAAAGGATTTGTGAGAGCCTGCCTATCAGCCAGTCACCCTCTAACCTCCTCCAGTGCTAAGCTAAGCAAAGCACTTCGGTTCCAAGCACCTTTGGGGGCAGAGACTGTTTAAGGGCCCCTTCCACTGCCTCCCCCGTCCCATTCTGAGCCTCAAAACAGATCAGAAACAGGAAACCACAAAAATCTCTAAGAACCTAAAGTCAGCCTATGCCCCAAATAGCTCTATATGTAAACAAGCCATTGAGAATTCATTTCACACAAGCAGATCCAGGCCAGCTCACAAGAAAACAAAAGGCATCTGTGACAGCAACGGTCTTGATCACACTCTGCACCATCCGTCACCTCCTGAAGCACACCAACACCGAGAGGTGTTGCACCGCGCGGATGGGAACTCACGCTAACAAACACACAAAGATTTCCTGCATTAGGCTTTTCTAGCAATTCTAGAAGGCAAAGAGAACAGTTTTGGGTGAAGAGCGGAGCAGCAGCCACACCGAGGTGGGAGTATGTATGTAGATGGAGCATACAAAGGTTGGATGGCACTGTCAAGAACTGTAAATTAAATTCCTGCAGGATTACTAAATAATGGAACATCAAATTTAATACTTTGTTTTCAGAAGAATGTGCTAAGCAAGATAATTCTTGCAATTTTTCACCATAAAGAATTATAGAATATTTGCCAGTATTTACTGCTTGTCTCTTAAAGCACAGAGCAAAACTCAGTTTCAATATTTAGTCACACAACAAACCACTTCTTTCCTACAGCACTGTTGAGTAGAAACCATAAGGTGTGAAAAATAAGGTTCTAGATGAAACAGTTGACTTTGTGCATGTTGTGTTCAGTCTTTTCATACACTTTATTTAGACCTCAGTAACTCTCTACAAGCTTACCTGCAAATCAGAAAGGGAAGTGGTGAGGGAGAAAAATCAGCTCCTTCCCCTTTTTTGCTTCTTTTTTATATATACATAATCTAACTTGGCCATATGCAAAAAAAGCTTTGCCATTTGAAATATCAGAAACAATAATTCCTTGGCTTCATACAAATTCTTCAGGAAGCTCCAATATGAGGAACCTGGAAGATTTTATCTTTCAAACACAGTGTTTTCTGAATTAAGTTCTTATCTTTCCATATTAAAAAGTAATTTCTCACTTATATTCCGATGCTATAAATGTGCTACTTCTACAGCAATCCATACAGCTTTTCTAGAAAAAAATAAAGGATAAAATACAAGGTTACTGTTAAAAAACAAGGCTTACTAAAATATTTAACATCTTCATAGATCAAACCTATTTTTGTTATTTTGCCAGTTTATTACCTTTTTTCAGCGTAACAGAGTGACTGCACCTCTGGTTTCACGCCTTCTGTATCAAAATTCCTGCAAGTACTTCAATAGCCAGCATCCCTTCCCAAGCGTCCCTGGCAGTGCTGTCACCCAGCGATCTGCTCTGGGGAGCGAGATGAGCCCGAGCGCACGGGGCGCTGACAACGCCCAGCTACAGCAAACCTACCCCTACAGCATCAAGAGCTGTGCAGAACAGACCCTACTTAGAGCATTGTAAGTAACAGACCAATAACCCAAACAATAATTTTTTGGGTTTGTTTTTTAAAAAAGCCTACCCACACAGTGGATTCATTGTTCAGCTGAGCATCGCTATTATATTCAGATTATTCTCTGCACTGCCTCCTTGCCACTAGCTACCACCACTTCCTATGTTAGAAATATGAATGGATATAAAACTGCTCCTCTTCGGCTTCTTCCATTTTTTCACCTTTGAGCATCATCTCAACAAGATCTTCTATTTTCTGTTTGTGCAGCCTGCTTTGGTAAGAGATTTACAGAAAACTTACCCCATTTAAAAACCTATGCATGAGTGATAAAGACTAGTCACAGCCTTATCCTGAAAACCCAAGAGAAGAGAATATTAAGGAGACAGGTATGTAGGGAAAACCCCTCAAGCCTGTCTGAAAGTTCTATATCTACAAATAACCACAAAGAGAACTCTTACCATAGCCTAGTTTAATTCCTAGCATACATACAGAACTTACTGTACTAAGAACCCAGATCTTTGGCAAGTGTAGTTTATATTAGTTCTACAGGGAAAGAAAAAAGCCAGCAGTTTTGTCCAGACACATCCATGACTATACTACCGGTTTTATCAGGTCAGAAACACTGGCAGAATCTCATAATCACCAGGGCAGCTAAAGCAGTGAAATTGTTACTGACGATGGAGATGTAAATAACCATTCTTCCAGACCCTTCCCTTTGAGAGGAAGAGCACTTCTTGATGTGAGACCAAATACGCTTACGATGAACGTATGAACAGCAAATAACTAAGACCACACTGACAACTGTAACTAAAGCAGCACTGAAGTTGTTTCCTTCTTAAAAGTGCAATTCTCTCCTGGGTACCACATCTTCAGAAAAAAGCAGAATGTTTTAGGAATTGTTCCCACATACACAAATACAAGAATTAATTGTTTTAGCAGAGGAATGCTGGAGCATTTCTTTCAAAGCTGTGCTCTATTCCCCCACCCCAAGTCTTTTGCATTCATAGCAAAATAATCACGAAACTCACTAATGTCATTTATTCTATCACACAAACATTAACAGTAACTTGCTCAGTTTCAGATATACTGGATTTCCCACGTTTGATATCACCTGAATTACAAAAAGGTTAGGTGAATCAAGACACCTCCATCTGCTACTGCAAATCACTACACTCACCTGACCAGATAAATATTTAACAGGATGGAAGAGAAGGACCTAAAAACAAGCTACCCTGAAAAATAATCTTAGTTTTAACAAAAATGGTTGTCAACTTTGTTCCTCATTCATTCTCTCTCTGTATGTTCTTCTAGGCAGGGATCTAAACCGTATATAGAAGAGGAATAGAAAAGTATTTTGGAGAGAACCTGGAAAGAGAGGCAACAAGGCCAGAAGCACAAAAGGAAGTGTACTCCCTGTTTGATGGTATCCAAGTAAACAGAAGTCATCTCTGATGCTGAGAAGCAGCTATATGGAGCTCTATCAAGTGGCAGGGAAACAAAACTAATTCCTGTAATAATCAAACATCGCTTTACTTCATAATCCTTGATACAGTATTTTGTGTCCTCTCCTGTGATGCTAGTCCACATAATAATTCTTGTCTTCAGTCAACAAATATGATTATGTCTAACAACCTGATGAAAAAGCACTGAGTACGAAGAGAAGAGCACATGGACACAGGACTTGAAGAATCAGCGCAGCTCGGCCAGTTCCCACAAAACAGACCCTGCAGCCCCGTCCAGCCCGGCAGCTCACGGCCCATAGAGCGACCACCAGAGCCAGAAGTGCCGGGTGCACACAGGATAAGGAACCACGGCCCATCAGTTACCAATGACACGGCACCAATGACAGCGGTGGTCGTCTTTGTCTGAAACACTCTTTTCGTAAGGGAATTTATACACTAACGAAAACATATAAACTATAATGCAAACTAAGATTTACCACTTCTGTGTCTCAGCTACAACACCATCTTACATTGGCCAGTGCTCGCAGGGCAGTACAGTTTTAGTTATAGACGCTACAGTTTTACACTACAGACCAACGTCAACAACCGCGTATGACACACGCCCTATCACGACTCTACGATCTTCCCCACGCGTTTGTTTCCACTACAAAATAAACCCTTCACACAGCAACAGGTGGGTACCGGGGCCACCGCGGCGGCTCTCCCGGCGGGACACGGCCCGGCAAAGCTGCGCCGCCGCCCGGAACCGAGAGCGACGCTCCGCCGGAGGCCGCGGGGCGGCCGCTCCGGCCTCGGTCCCAGCGCCGCGTCCTCCCGCCGCCGGGCCGGCCCGGGCGCCTGGGGAGGGAGCGGGGCCCTGCCCGAGGCCGCGGCAATCCGGAAGGCGGAACGAGGCCGGCGAGCGGCGCGCCGAGGCCGGCCCCGTGGAGGGCAGCGCCCGCCCGGCCGCCCTCCCTGCCCGAGCCGCCGGCAGGACCGCCCAGGAGACCCCACCGCGACCCGCCGCCCCGCAGCGCACAGGGCGCGGGCGGCTGCCCCCGCACGGGCCGGCCCCGGCCTACCCGCTCCCCGGCGCCCCGCGGGCCGCGGCCGCAGCGGGCTGGGGCGGCCCCTCGCCCGGACTCACCAGGGGGCTGCTGGTGCTGGCCATGGGCCCGCCCGGCGCGGCCCGCGGCCCGTCGCCCTTTAAGATCCCGGCGCGCGGCCGCCGAGCCCGAGCCAATGGGGCGCCCGCATCCTCCGCCCGGGACGTCACCCACAACAATGCCCCCCCTCCGCTGCGGGCAGGACTTCCGGGCAGCCCGCTCGCTCATTGGTGGCACGATCTGCTACTCACGTGCGAGCCCGGACAGAGCGTCTCCCGTCAGCCCCAGCGTCCTCCGCGGTGGTGAGCATGCGCAGCTAAAGGGTTGACGCTACCCGCTCCAGTCCTGTCAGGAGGCTGCGCAGGGTGAGGGCGGAAGAGGGCAGGATGAGGGCGGAAGAGGGCAGGATGAGGGCGGAAGAGGGCAGGGCAGCTGGGCAGCGCGGCCTTCCCAGTCTCCACCTCGCGTTCCCATCCGGGTTCGTGCCACGACACAAGAATGGTGCGGGAGCGACGCCGCAGTGACGTCAGAGGGGCGGGGCGGGGCCGCTTCTGTCACCCGTGGGCGCTGGGAGCCGTGGGCAGACAGCGGTTCTGTGCAGGTGTTAATGTCACTGCCGAAAACCGCCTCCCCGCGTCCCCTGAGCGGAGCTCCCGGCTCTGACAGCCGGTCGCGGCGCTGGGCGGCCCTTCAGCCAGGGACTCGGTCATGAGCGTTGTTTCCAAGGTGCGCAGGAGGCGCGTTCGTGCCCACCCGTGCTCACTGCGCGGGACCCACCGGGACCACCCGGACCCAGCGGGTGCTGGGAGGCCCAGGCCGTTTGTGCACAACACTTTGTAGCACACACCATGAGTTTGTCAAGGGATTATTTGAATTGTCAGGATCACTGGAAAGGACCATCTTGTTCACTGGACAGCGTGAGAATCCACCAGATCCAGACACCACGACGCTCTCAAGAGGTCCCTTCCAGCCCTCACCGTTGTGTGTTCTGTGATCTCTCCGGGCGCAGGGCCAGGGCAGCTGCTGCATCCCAGGGTTCAAACACTGTCTTTGGAAAGATTTTTGCAATAGCCAGCCCGTCATCTTTCCCGTATGGTGATTTTCTCTTCCTTTTCTCCAGCAGACAAGTAGAACAACTGATCATCATCTTCTAATAGGTTGGGTGCACGTGGAGCAGGGAGGGGTGTGGGTGTATTTATTTTAACTATACCTTCACGCTTTTTCAGACTGTACCCAGATTTCTGGTCTCTCTCGTGCCTAGACTTGGATATAATATTGAACTGTGGCCTCATTTGTTACAACTAGAATGAAATAAGTATTTGCTACCATTCTCAAATTACATCTCTTACTAGGTGCTATAATAGTATTTGTCTGTTTGCAGTAACATCTCACCGTTTGTTATTTATATTATGGTACACTGCAGATCTCACATCCTATTTCAGTATATTGCTAGTAACCTATTATTTCCCAGTTTATATTAACATATTTTCTTTCTCTTTCAAAGTGTGGTACTTTGCACTTTATGGAATGTCATGTTTAGACTGTATTTAAAATTTGTCAAAATATTTTTCTCTTAATTTTTGTCTCCAAAAATGACTAAAATCCCTTCCAGAACAATGTCCCAAATCTTGTGTGCACTCTTTCTATTTTGTCACCAAAATTAATGAAAATCTTTAATCAAACCAAGACTGAGCCAGAACAGACTCCTAGAACACCACTTGAAATGCCATTTCAGTTTAATGGGGAACTATTAATGATTAGACTCAAATGCATTTTTTAAAAGTGTCATCATTCACTCATGGGTCTAGGTGGTATCATTTAGGCCAACCAGCTTCCTTAGCAGTCCTTTAGCATTGAACTGTGTCAAAAATCTTACCAAAGACAAATTACATAAACCCTACTTCTTCCCCATTACCAGCAAGTAAACTCTCTTGTCAAAGATGGAAGCTGATCAATCAATTAATAGTTTCTCGCTTTTTAGTCTTCTGGATATTTTTAGAAATATTTTTAGTCTTTTATTCCAGAATCCTTTCAAATAATGAAGTTAGGCTAGTTGGTCTAGCGTGATTTTTGTCTGTATTTTTCCTATGTTTGAAGATGGGACTATTTATCTTTCGAAAGTCCTTTAGGTTTCTTGTTCTGCACGGCTACTCAGAAATAACTTCCATTGTTGCAGAGACTGCTTTGGGTAGTTAGTTATGGTTTGCTTGGGCTTTTTTTTTTTTTCAAAAAACACTTCAGTGTGAATTCTGTCTGGCCATGCAGAATTTAACACACTTGTTAAGGGGTTTAACTCAAATTTTGCATGTACTACTATCATCTTGTTAAAATGAATTGTATTAATCATCTTCATTGCTAAACTATGTTCTACTGAAACAAAAAGAAGGTGCTAATCCTTCAATTCATGACTCATCATCTATTATTCAGTCCCTTTCCTGCTCAGTAATGGTCCTCTGCTCTCCCTTTTTCCTGAGGCTGCAGCTAACTCATGGATTTTGTTGTTTCCCTCTTTTCTACTTCATTTTATTTGCTTGGTTTGTTTTAAACTGAGCAAGGGATAAAAATCTCTACTGTACAAGATTTTCAGCAGGTCTGGTACCCTGAGCTCTGCCAGCTGAGGCTGTTGGACTCTGTAGCGTTGTCTTCATCTCAAAGGATGACACAGCAAAGCTGCTCTTTGCAGCATCGATGAATGCTTCCCGTGCTGAAAGGCTGTAGCTGATGATATTGGTATTTCATGAAACAGCTTTGGATGCTAGTGTGTGCTTTACCACCCCTGTTCTGAAGCCACCATTCCTTGGTTTTCTATAAAGGAAAATACTACATTTTGTCTGCTGTTAAGCAGCACAACCTAGAAAATCGCCTGTAGCGATGCTGTGGCCTGATCTGTATTTGCCTCAGCTCGTAGGTGGGGAGATACGTGTATGGTCTGTGTGGCTGATCCATAGCCCAGATGAGCAGGGATACAAATAAATCAGAATATCTTGTCTGCCGGAGCCCTGCTGGAACAGGAGGTGAGTCTGAACAGAACTGTCTTGACTCAGACAGCTTGACTGAGTAGTCATGTAATGTTATTATGTCTGCCCTTCATTCCTTCCTTTTTGTTCGGGAACAGAAAACTTCTTAACACTTTGTGTTCACAGCTTGCAGCTGTGTAACGTCTGAAATAGCTATACACCTTGCTCTGTGCAAGCCTTAAATTCTACTAGTTCTGTGACGAGCCTGATGCTTTTTGAGCCTTATAAAAATAGGCAAGGTCATAAACATAAATCCGACTGTTGTGTGGACTGTTATGATGCTGTCCAGTTACAGAGCCAAAACTCTGAACAGATGAGAGAAACATTTTGCCAGATCAAATGGAAAAGAATCTGCCTTTTAGCCAGGAGGATGTTTGAATTGACATACGTGAAAGCCAGCAGAGTGCTAAAACATTCATTAGCCACAAACACTGTTATAGCATTAATGCCCTAAGCTACACAAAAGCTTTTTGCTACTTGGCAGAGTTTCTTCTGCTTTCCTTACCATAATTCAGCACTGATGTTTTCCCAAAAGTCTTTATTTTCCATGGTCCCAGTTTGTTTACAAAATTTAAAAATACAACAGCAAATCTTCTGCCTACCCTTTCTCAATTAGAGGATTTTATGCGTTTATTTGCTAAGTTACAAGTATTTCCCTACTCTGCAAGGTTATAGGACCATCACTCAGAAAATGTCTTTGTAATTTTCCAAGAACCAAGTTCAAGTGCAAACACCTTCCCCTGTTAGTCCTGGCTGCCAACCTTCTCCTTGCCTCATGACCTCTAAACCGAGGCAGCTTGGAAAAAGCCTACTCTGGTTTTAGGTATGCCCAAACCACTTTTCCTGTCAAAAAAAGTTAACTAGAACATAGTTTAGCAATGAAAATAATTAATACAGTTCATTTTTTACAACTGAGTTCATTTCTGCCGTAGCATTTTTTCTATGTGGTGCATGTGTTTGCATTTTATAGTGCAAGCAGTAGAAGCTGTGCAGGCCGTGTTAACAGATAATCTACTATTTTTTTTGAATGTAGTTTTGTTTTAAGAAAAAACATTATGTTTGGAAAAGGAAAATAAGTGTGTGCAATCCAAATGAAGACAAAACAGGAGGATAGTTCTAGACAAAATGCAGGGAAAAATGAAATAAACACAAGTAACAACAGTAGAATAAACATAATTCACAAAGCCGGTGTAACTGATTTAACCTTTCACCAATAACCATAACAGAAAACTCTTTGGCACTTGTAAAATCCAGACAATTAAAATTAGGTGTCTGAAATATCTTTCCCTTTCTGTCTATGACTGTAGAGGTTCTACTTTAAGCATAATTGAAATCCCATTTCCCTGGTCCCCAAACACGAATGTGGAGATAGAATTCCCTTCCTACAGTTATACACATCTGGAAGCTCCCCAGATGTTTTGCTCCAGCTACTTTTAGCATGACGTGTTTTGAGAACCTGATTTCTGTGTTTGATTCAGAGCCTACATCTATGTTAAGTGTAATCTTAGTCAGTTTATGTAAGACGTGTTCTATGAATCTTTCTGAACTACGTGTTTAGTATACGGTGGCTTGTGATGAAGCTGACACAGTGACCACATTTAAAGCTCTAAAGCCGTCAGTCTGCACAGCTCTGCCCCTTGCATTTCAGAGCAGCATGTACAGTCACACCCTTCCAGTGCCTGCTGCAGCCTTGGCTCATTTCCTGCACACAGCTGAACAGATTTTTTTGAATATACAGTATTGCAGAAAAATAAAGATAGAAGGAAGAACTCCATTCCTAGAGGAAATAATGGGTTGTCTTGGGTAAAATAGTTTACTGTAGTATTTGGAGGTGACCTGCACCTGCCCTGCTGAGCGAATTGCAACAGAGATTAGAATTGTGTGTGTCTGTGCTCTCCACCTGGTGATACATTTAATTACCAAGCTGAGCGACAGCGTAGAACTAATTAGTACATTAGCGTGGACCAACAAACGCGGTTTAGAAATGCTGGTGGGATCTCAACGTTCTGCTCTACAGGCTGAAGTCAGTGAAAACGGGGCTCCCCGGCAGATGGCAACGGCGGGCTGCGCCGGGGCTGCGGGCAACGGCGGGGCTGCAGGCAACGGCGGGGCTGCGGGCAACGGAGGGGCTGCGGGCAACGGCGGGGGCTGCGGGCAACGGCGGGGGCTGCGGGCAACGGCGGGGCTGCGGGCAACGGCGGGGCTGCGGGCAACGGCGGGGCTGCGGGCAACGGCGGGGCTGCGGGCAACGGCGGGGCTGCGGGCCGAGCAGGCAGCTCAGGAGCAGCAGGGGTGCAGGCAGCCGGGAGACAAAGCTCTGACTCAGATGCAGGTCTATCTGGGAGGCCTGGCTGGAAACAGGGCTACAGCACAGGACCTGAGTCCATCCAGGAGTCACAGACAAGCTACAACACACCCAAGGGGTCCATCCAAAACATAACCTACCTAAAGCTCAGGTCCAGAGGCCACCCAGGAAATGACACAGAGCTCAGGCCTAAACGGAGATTAAATGGAGAGGATGTGGGTGGGAATCCCAGGTGAGACTGGTCAGGCCAGTTCAGGCCTCTTGTTGCACTTTGGGTCAGGGCAGGAGAGCAGATCACACCCAGCAACCCTTTTTACAGAGGTGTATTCCAGCTGTGATCACACTTAGGGCTCTGAATCACTTGGTTATGGAAAGCACTCCTGTAACTGACCATGCAGGTGCAAAATCACCTGTAGCTCTCTGAAAGAGAGATAAATTAATATTTAATACAGAATTTGCAAATACAAGCAACTGTATTGCAGCAATGGGAAAACTTTGGCTATCAGAAGATTTGAGGCATACTATAAACAAGCCCTAGACTTTTCCTTAGTCCATGTACACAAGTTCCATTCAGGCTGGCAGGTGACTTCCATGTCACTGGACTGTCTAGCCCCAGAAACATTGCTGAGCTGACTGCATTTATCTGCTCAGAGCTGGTCCAACATTTCCCAGCCAGGGAAGAATTCATCCTGTCTTCTCCCTCTCACAGAATGCTGATTAAATAACTAACTTCATCCTTGGCTCCAGCAGACAAAAAAATCCTCAGTTTGGTGGTAGCGGCAGTGCAGATTTTAGGGCATGAAAGTAAGGGAAGGTGGTAAGAGGGATCAGTAGTCCTTAAGTGGCAGATGTGATCTTTGTGTAATAAAGAAACTGATATTTGGATTCCAAAGGTTGTATGACCCTTACGTTTGGCGCTGGTGCACGTCCTACGGCAATATGTCAAGCTGTGGGATCCACTGTGTAAGCTATGGAAAACTGTAAAGACAGGGTAACCAGTTACACACAGTGAAACTAGCTGAGCCATGGCATTGATTTATGTTAAAGCATTCTTATTTTTTTTCTCTAGTGCTGTCAGTCTCATTCTGAATACACCTATTATCTGTTTGTAAAATGTAAAAGTATCTTATGAAAAGGTCTTCACTGAGCTGTCCACATTGGTGCCCTGATTCCTTTCTCAAACTAATGCTTTATTTAGACTCACCTGTGGCTTACAACTTTTTTGGCATTTGGCAGATCACATTAGAAAAAGATTATAGAAAAGGCAACTCATAAGTTGCATTTAGACCGTTACGACTGTTACTCCTGTGCTCTGGCGCTGCCTATATTAGGCTTCACATGAATCAGCTTGGCTCAAAAAAACATATTGTGCTGGGCCTGTAGTACCATTTGAATAGAAATGTATCACTTCTAGACAGAGGCAAATACCGCATGATACTGGGCCGTTGTACGTGCACATGGTATCTAGAGCTGATGCTGTCACAGCAGTTTCAGTGCTACACTGCAGTACGCACTGAAAATACGCAGGGTGTTGATCAAATCAGTCTGTTCACCAGCCCTAAGATGATGAGATTTGACACTGAGATTTTCAATTTTGTCAATCAACTTGGCTCCATGAGCATCAATGAAGAAGCAATCCAAGTACTGTACTTTTGTGTTGCGATGTAATCCTTGGCTTGCATGTTGCTAAAAACAAAGCAAGCCCCCTGTGTGTTCATTCCCCTTCCTAGCATAAAAAGAACATCCCCTCCTCTTTTCCAGTTATGATCACCAGTACATAAATATGTATGTCATCAAATATTGCGGTTCTTGCTTTAGAACTGATAGTTTAGATCTCTGTATTTGATTAGCACCTCTGTCTTCAGAATTGCTGTGCCTCTAGCAGGAACAGATCTGCAGATCAGATTAAATTACTTGAAGATTAAACAGACTATTTTTAATTTGGGGTGTTTTTTGCTGGCTAGATGAGTGAACGGCTCTGTGAAAGAACACACACCCTGGGGGATGCTGGGCGGCTCCAGTGGCTCTGCTGGTCCGGAGTGGCCCGCGGTGACAGAATTCTGCAGCACAGCATTGGCAGCTCGCGGGAGCGTGGGGGGGATGGAGACAGGGCTGTGGGGCTGGAACCCACAGAGCTCACTCTGGGCAGTTTGGAGGGTGGTGCTGCTCTGTGTCTGACATTTCTTTGTCCTTTGTTTACACGATGATCAAATTTAACAAAAGTAAATTAAAAAGAGCAAGTGTGTTTCTCTTGTCTCTGTAATTATTGTCCTCCTATCTGCTTATTGAACCGGGAAAAGATTTCTGGATTTATTTGGTCATTGACTAATTGTAGTCTCTAGAAAAAAGATTGCTTTCACAGGCTAGGCTTCTGCACCTTTGAGCGGGAGTTTGCAGATCAATGATGTTAAGCCCCAAAGCTCAGGGCTGCAGAGGGTGTTTCGGCATGCTGAACACCACTGTTTGACACTTGTGTTTTGCTGCGATACATTAGAAGCCACACTGTGGAGACAAGTCGTCGTAACTGAGAGGGCACAACAGGCTGAGTGCTGTGTCTTAATGTTTGTGACTTGTTTGCTGCTCTTTCAAAATGAGTTCGTGTCAGCGCTGTGATACCTATACTTTGAGAACCATGCAGTCTGATCTTCTTACCCCTCTTGAAATGAGCGTTCAGATGACTAAACAGCAGAATGTCTGATGGAGATACAGCTTTTCTCACGGGGAACACCAATACTTCACCAGAGGCGCTCACACACCAGACACCATGGGTAGCTCACTGTGCTGATCCCCCTTGGCGTTATGAGCTGTAAAATACGTCTTTACTCAGGAGCCTTCGCATCCCTTTTACTGCTGATGGTGGTAGCAGCAGCACTGGCATAGTGCTTTGGCCAGCATTTAGTTCTCTCTTCTGCTTCTTCTATGGTGTTTTCAAACCAGCTTTTAATAATGATTCCTATAGTCAATGTTTTCTAAACTGGAGTTATTTCCAAAGCTCTCAGACACTGACTTCTGAAAAATCAAAGTTTTCATTAATTCCTCTGCTTACAACACTGCAAACAGATCAGTGCTTGCACCTCCTGTGACTGTCACACAAGCTGGATGTGACCTCCTCATTCTGTTACTGCTTCTCTCCCAGCTGAAAACTTCCAACTCTAGTTCTCTGGCTCAGCACAAGTGTTTGGGAAGGGTGTCTTGATCTACTTTGGTACTTATAACTGAAAACTTCCTTTGTGTTGTCAAAACTACTCAGTGCTAACAGTCACCTGACAGACAAGGGGAGCACTCCCAAAGAGAGGGAATGAACGTGTGATCATATGTACACATGTGCAAGCTGGTGCAGATGCACATGCGCATACTGCAGTGTGGTTGCTAAAACTGTTGAGCCCTTTTAAACTAGGAGATGTAGCTAAGACTCCAGGAATCTGCTTGGTGGGTAATCAACCATGCACAGGATTTTCTGTGTCTAGGGCAGAAATTAAACCTCCAGAGATTCAGCTCAGGCTGTACTCATTGAGCAGACAGGCAAAGGACTTGTCAGTTCTTCGGAAATAATAAAAGCCCTGGAGAGGCAGTGGGCCTGGCCTGTTTTATGAATAAATAAACCTCATTTGGGCTATTCTTGCTTTTTACCTTTCCCCATTAGATCAGGCCAGCCACTTAACCTTGGAATAAATTTTTGTTAAAATCAATGCAGTACATGGGCCCAGTTACTGCAAAATAAAAAGTCACAGCCATTCAGGTTAATAAAGAACAAGGCCCACTGCCTGATTATCTTTAAATAATACAATTATAAATTCTGATGAAATCAGGAACCATTTGAAGTCATCAGTATCATATTAAGAAGCAACGTACCCTCTTTAGCAAAAACCATTTATCCTGGTTTTACGAAGAGTCACACATAGTTTTACAATAATTACGGAGTGTAAATCATGCTTCAGTACATTGCAAATATTGTTGCTTCTGAAAGGCACAAAATTCCAACAGTTCTTCCTGTGGAAAAACAGCAGGTCTGCTGCTGCTTCCTCAGACTGGGGGTTGCTGGACTTCTGCTGCTGCCAGGAGGTTAATTCAGGGCGGGACATGGCCATGTGTCTCCGGAGACAGAGAAGTTGCTGCTGGCGGGTCTTGTCATGCCTGTAGGGGTGGCATTTGCTGGCCGGAGGAGTTGATCACAATCTTCTTTTGAAGTACAGAAATCAAGGGTTTTCCTAAAATTGATACATGTTTGTAATTGTCTGCACAGTCACCATTTAAACCACTTGGGAGGACGGTGTTGCAGATGAGGACAACACAAATACTGCCTTTGCAGGCAGTATTCTTCAGGGAAGGCCACTTTGATCATCCTGATGTTTGACAAAACTATTGCTGTTGGAGAGCTTCAGTAGTTCAGCAGGAATCGAACCTTCTGGAGTATCATTGTCACATAAGGTGCAATAGTCACTGCTGCCAAAGGACACATTTGCTATCTCCAAAGAGTCCTGAAGCATAAGGATATCACCCTTTTTGTGCTGTGCGTGAGCGGGATCATTCCTTCCCATGCTATGGCTCTCAAAGTTGGCTTTAATCATTTCAGAGGCTTCCAGGCTAGCTGTATCATCAGTATGGTTTTGTGCGAGCAATAGTCCCAGACTCACTTCTATCTCTTCTGTTTTTACATACCTGCTGGGGAGATACTGCTGGTTTGGACCTGAGGCAAATACAAAGTTTTCTTCTGTAGCAACCAGATTTGTGCTTTCCACAGGTTTGAAACAGATCTGGGAAATCAGTTCTTGGGTGTTTAGATCAGAAAATCCGTCTGCAGTCACTTTGTTTGAGCTCCTGGCCCCTTCTTGTCTGAGTTGCCAACAAGCCTCATTAGGTCTAACCCAGTCCTAGTGAAAGGATCAATAAGTTCAGAACATTTTGCTTAGAGGTGGAATTTGCAAAATAGCTGTTCTTTCTATATGACTTTGGCATAATAATCTAGAGGTTTAGTGCAAATCTACTGGGCAAAATTAGAGCAGTAGAGAATCTAACTGCCAATTTCACAAGACATTTTCAAGATTTCACCTCCAGAATATACTGCAAGCAGCTTGTATTGCTTTGGCTTTGCAAAGACAGGGTGCACCTCTCACATTCAGCATGGACAGGGAGTGAGGGACGGGAGGGGGTTTATTTCTAAGGAGACAGAAGCCGGACAGAAGTTCTGGTGCTGTAGCTTGTACATGGAGGCAGGAAAACGAGAAACTATGAACTCTCAGGAAGATCAGGACCATGTGTCAGTAACTCCGCTCAGGAGCTGGAAGGATTAATCCCAGAAAAAAAAAAATCCCCCCCATGAAGTGTGGGTGATAAGAAAAAAATTCAACTTACTTCTTACCTTAAAATCCCCATTGTGCAAATTATAGAGTGGCTGAAAATAAGCAGCTGGCGTAGGAATGTTAAAGCAGGAGAGGCTTTTTGCCCTGAAGTGAGAAAACAACATGAAAAAAAGGACAATTTTTCTGTATTCTGTCTCGATGACATAGCACACTGATTAGATGAAAGCCACACACTTATGGTAGAAAGATTGCACAAGAAGCCCATTTCACATAGTTTCTGACATCTCATGCAATTGTTCGTCTGCCTCCTGTGCATGCATTGAATGTTTCTAGCCTGAAGCACAGTCTTAAAAGTTTCTGAGGAATGCTATATGCTGCAAACTCAATTCTAGCCTGTTACTCATTATATGCACTAAAGCTATTTATGCGTTTGTTTAGCAACTTATTTGATCTACCCCACTGTTTCTAGAAGTGTTTTAGAGTTCCAGTTTCATTACATTTAGACAGAGAAATTCTGCCAGACATCCTAGTCCCTGTATTAGGGTCTATCCTGTAAAAATATTTTATCATATGGCCACCATGTATTCTGTTTCTCTAAGAGTGACATGTATATGGAGCATAATAATGTATGTCAAGGCAGAAAATGAAGAGGGAGATTTACCTTTGCTCTGCCAGTAAAAAAAAATGCAGAGAATGGTTGAACCAAGGTTCTAGAGACAGTTTTTTCTCTGTACAACTTGGTCCCAGACCCTAAGAAACACTGAATCTGCGTCAGTGTAGTTTGCCTATGTTGTTATATTACATACTGACTACTGCCGGGTATGTCACAAGTAGCTTAACATTGATATCACTTTAATCACCTGTATAGATTGCTGTGACTTGCGCTTTTAATTTATCTACACGAAACTCAACAAAAAATTTCCATGGGTTTAAATTTATTTAACTCCAAGAGATGCTCAGCCTTAAGCTTTAGCTGAGTTTGGGTACCACAAAGGCACTTTGGTCTCCTTAAGGATTGTGTAGTGGCTCATAAACTATCATCAGCCAAGGAAAATGTCATGCCCCGAGACTGTCAAAACAGCTTTTGAAAATGATTGAGCCTGTGCAGCAGAAACAGGAAGCAAAAGTGATATGAGGACACTTGATTTACCCTCTTCAGGCTGTAAAGATCAAGCAAAACTGAATGAAAAAGTATAACATACCTTGAAGAAAGCTTGCAGTTCCAAAATAAATAGAGTAGCATGCCGAAACTCAGAGGAATGAACAAGAACTGCATAGTTCTGGTATTTAGGATCTTTTCAGACAGTTTTGGTACATCTAGGAAAAGAATCAGCACCAAAAATAATTGACAAAAAGTCTGGAAGTCAAGACAGAATCCCAAATAACCAAGCCATGCAAACGAATCAGGTTGCTAAAGACCTCAAGGAAAGTGATTTAGCTATGAAATCTTGAAGGAAGCTGGTTCTGATTTGAAAATCTTCATTTTACCAGGTATCTTCCCTTTTTTGGAACATGGACATGAAAAGGCATGAAATAAGGTAAAAACAACACTTGTACCTGCTCTTTGAAACACCGTTGTCTGGCTCCACTCACTCCACTGGCTCTGGTACGAATCCTCCTCTTCAGAAATCTTGCAGCGGACCCGTGCAATGTAAGCAACGCCACGGCGAAGCTCTGCGGCTTCAATTTCTATCTGTGGCAGTGAGCTGGGTGACGTCTTGTTCAATGCGATCTGTGAAATATTACAAAGAATTTGTTAATAAGGCTGGGTAAAAGGATGGTCTTTTAAATACTCTTCCCACCCTGCTTTTTTTTTTTTCCAAATCCTCTCTTCTTGGGTGCAAGAAGTGGTCCTGCATGATGATGGATGACTTCTGAACGCAGGGTTTGCAAGTAGAAGATTCATTGATACTCAGTATTTATGCTTTATGTCAAATCTTTCAGCCTTGATGCGGGAAACCAGAAAGGCCAACGGGAAGCGGTCAGCAGCCACAGGGCCCCAAGCTGAGTGGCCATTGCACCCCGAGAGCAACACACATGTGCCTCATCCCGTTACCTCCCAGGACAGGCCGGACTCCTTATACTGCAACTCATATTGAAGAATTTCAGCAAGGTACCAAGGCACACTCCACCATATGTGACACTTGCTGGCAGTGGTGTTGCTCTGGATGTTCAAAGGTGGATCAAGTTTTACTGCAAATAGAGAAGTAGATTTTTTCACAATATTTGGGACATAAACACCATAGGCGATGCATGATAGTAGGCTGACTAAAGTCCTGGAAGATAAAGCTGGGTCTAAAGAGTCATACTAAGAACAGCAGTAGACCTATTTAGCTTACAGGGCAGGTCAGAACAGCTACAGAACTGACATAAATTAGTCCCTGGGGATAGTCCTGCAAGCAAAGAACCACTCTGAATGTCACATTATGCTCTTCCAAGATACCGCTAAGAGACAGACTCTGAGATTTTGGATACTAGAGCATTTATTTGAAGTACCCGGTCATGGGATGTTGAATTAGATCCATGACTTTAATTCCTCATTACTTCATTTCTTAAGAAAAAAACCAACCATAAAAGCAATCCAATTGTATATTATCCATGGCACAAGAAAACATGATGCAGATGAGAAGTGTACTCGAAAGGTGCTCCAGCGCCCCGGCCCTCTCTGAAGTCCTGGACAAGTCAGAATGGAGAGACACTGGGCCTGCATTCTTACTAATGGAGCCCACACAGTGTGCTCTCCAGGGTGGGCACTCTGCCTTGTTTCCATTGTTTTCACTTGTTGTCTTTGAGATGCCCTTTTCTAGACAGCATATCAGGCCTACCCTGAGCTGCTGGGCAGAGCCCCAGCCCACAGCTGCCCTGGTTCATACTTACTGTGCTTGCAGGGATTGTACTCTGGGAAGATAATGTATGTGTGATTACGTCCAAAGAAGTTGCCTTGGAGAGAGACTCTATAGCCATCTGTTTCCAGGATCTGGCTGGCTAAGTGGATTGTGCAGTGGTACCGATTCTGCGTGCTGTCTCTGGCAGTCAGTTTGCAGCTGGCGTTGTGGCCCTTTGACCAGAGGCTAGAAGAATAAGGTGGCTGAAAGTTTCTTTTAAGGCATAGGGTTAAGTGCTTTCCAGTTGATGAAAGATGGGTGGCAGCTTTGCACAGCACCACATTCTGGAAGAACATGAGCCTCTTTAGTGCAGACGGCATAGAAAGGAGCGCTGAAGCTGGCTGGACGGCAGGGATGAAGGGAGGAAGGAGACACCTGCAAAACCCACTGCGGAGAGCCCCTCCGTGCCAGAGCTGCAGAGCCCAGCGCCTGCCCCGCTCCTGCCCCGCTCCTCCACCGTGCGCAGGGGGAGCAGTGGGCAGCGACTTACACACGCAGCACAAACAGAACGACTTGTACGTTAAAGCCTCATTCACCATGAACAATATTCAATCTCAATATTCAGAAGCTTCAGCACAGCGTAACAGAATGAATGACAGAAAACATAATATTGGGGAAGTAGCTCCAAAGTACAGTCTTCTATTAAATAATTATCTAATGCAGCCATTTATTAGCAAATTTTTCAAGTTGCATTTGAGTCCACAATAAACTGGGATACCACAGTTCATCAGCTTGGCATTTTTTCATAGATTTAAAATCCAGTGTCTTTAAGAGTTAGGCTGTTCTTAACCTTACAGAATATATGAGGCATCTAATGTCAGCATGGCTTACCCTCATATAATAGTTCACTAGTGACGGGTACTCAAGGCAATGTTATGACACCATCTAAGCACATTCATCTCAAATTAGCGTATCATAATGCTTATTAACCTATCACCTAGTGAACTATTCACCTGATTTCTTCTGTTAGAAGAAAAAATATTCACAGAATATTCTAAGTCTGTTATTAAAGCTCACTGGACTTTCAAAATAATTTTGTGTATATACATATTTACTAATTTAGCTTAAACCACTAAGGTTTTCATTCCTAGGTAACATGACAGGAAGGGACTGGAAATGGATGATGCAGCTTCATGTGGGACAGGCTCTGGAGGTCCCCAGGTCTCAGGGAGCAGGGCTGGGACAGGACAGCTCTCTGCTCTGAGTCCCCTGCTGGAATCACAGAGGGGACAGTGGGCAAACGGGCCGCCCTGAGCCGTCTGTGCCCAACCCCTGCTGCACCCCGAGGCCACGGGCCCACAAAAGGGTGCAAAGGGAGCAGCTTCCGAAGCTGCCAGGTGTGGGGCGATGTGGCGGCAGAGCTGGCTGTGCCACAGCCCTCCTGCTGCAGGAGCAAAGCCCGCGCTGGGCCCGTCCCCATCCCCTGCCCAGGCTGCCGCGTGCAGCTCTTACTTGGTGAAATGAAGGTGGAAAGGTCCATGGCCCATGGGCTCCTCTGTCACCCACGTGCAGTTCACAGCAGTCACGTAGTTATTCAGGCAGCTCAGGCTGCCGGGGAACTCTGCGGGGAAGGAGACCAGAGCTGCATTTGTGTGTCACCTGATGAAGCCTTGCATAGTGTATCAAATGCATCACTTGCTAGTGCTTCCTTTACTGACACCTCATCTATCCTTTCTCACGATGCTCTTCCTCTCTTGTACCACACTTCCCTGCATGAGGTGCGTGTAAGATCTCAGGGCAGGGACCTTGGGCAGTGGCGATGTTTTTTTGCTGCTGCCCAGCTTGTCCAGTATGTGCTCAGTTCCCTGGGCATTGCCAGCTGTACTGGTTCCTGGGAAAGGGCAGTCACTGGATCTTGCCTTGCACACTTTAGGGTCTATGAGTGAGAAATGAGCACATACACGTGCTTCTCTTACCACAGTGGACCTGTTCCATGTCCCCTCTTACCTCTCCCCCTTCCTCCAGCACAGAGCAGCACAGCAGCGATGCACAGCTGGAGGCCCAGCCGCCACGAATCTCCTCCCATTCCAGACAGGATCTGAAATACAACGCTTCTTAGAAGCAGTTTTGTCAGTATTTGTACCAGCAGGTTGAAGCTTTAGCTACACGCCTCTGCCAGTCCTGACACAAGCTGACCTTGGCTCTGCCAGAAAGAGCACCAACTCAACCATATCATTCCTTACATAGGAACTGTTCTTCTCATGATTGTAAATAGTACTTTGCATAGGAATCTAAAGCACTAGCTGCCTGAAAGGAAATCTTTAATTCCTGCCATTTGATCAGGAGCAAGGGAGTGTTCCATCTTTCCTTCTTCCTGCATTTTTAGCATCTGGTTTATGACAATTTAAGAGCAGAAGAGACCTACAGTGGGTTGGAACAAATGTTCATGTTTCCCTGTATCCTGTTTCCCACAGTAACCAAAAAGAGATGCTTAGAGAAAACCGTAGCAATAGAGGAAGCATAGATGTTCTTAGAATACTTAGGGCCTAGACATTACCCCAGTTTACTGAAGGTTTGTGTAAGGATATTTGAAGTGTGTCTTCTGCAATATGGAACACTGTCTCTCTACAAGGTTATGCTGGACTTGTCTCTTTCTTTTTTGACCAGAAATTCTATCCTGTGAATTCTTTCACAGAATCACAGCCTGGTTGGGGTTGCAGGGCCCTCTCTAGATCCCCAGCCCAAGCCCTGCTAGCGCAGGGTCACCAGAGCAGATCACACAGGGTCACGTCCAGGTGCATTTGAATGTCTCCAGAGGAGGCTCCACACGCACTCTGGGCAGCCTGGGCCAGGCTCTGGCACCTCACAGCAAAGAAGTTTCTCCTCATGTTCAGATGGACCCTCCTGTGTTTCAGTCTGTGCCCGTTGCCCCTCACCCTGGCGTTGGGCACCACTGAACAGAGTCTGGTCCATCCTCTGACACCCAGCTCATACCAAATGGGTATAGCCTGGCTACAGAATAAGTTGGTTTCCAACCAACAAAGGGTCTGAAGTAGTCTTGAACAGGAGTGAGAAAGAGCCTACACTTTGCAAGGATCGTGATATTTCAATAATTAGGATTGTTTTACTGAAGGGATTAAATGATCTGATGGCTACAGTAGCAGGAGCTGGACTCCCTGGCCAAGAGTATCCTGTCAGTCCGGATTTCACAAGCTGGACAGCAGCAGCCACAGATCAACCTCTTTCCCGTAATTATGCTTGTTTACAGCATCCCTTTTCTGAATTAAATACTAAAATAATATTTTTGTAAATATCCTGTTTTGCTGCAGACCTTCTTCACAGTGGGGGTTGTCGAGAGGAAGTGTCACCATTAGCTGATTTGAGCTGAGGGAGGCATGAAGTCTCCTGCTTATCATCCTAATCAGGGTTGCATATGATCCCTGTGATAAATACAGTAAGACTGACTAAATATGAAATAGAGAGAGCTGCATTAAGTAGAATTATACATATGCTTACAAGAACTTGTTCGGGCACACAAACAAACATAGGTCAGAATAACTAAACCAGGACAGAATATTTCCAGGTAATTGCTACTAATTTGATAAAAACACCCACCCCTACTCCCTGCAAGAACTTCTTTGTTCCGTTCTGCAATGTTTGAAACATGACAGACATTTCCTGGTTCTCTAGCTCACCTGGAAACAAATACAGCATGTTTAAATGCAAAATTGTGCGTTAAAAGCCATGAATATTAGTCCTAAGTAGGTCATGGAACACTGAATTCTGAAAGGCTTATCAGAAAATGATTTGGGGAAAGAGCACATACCCAGCTGAAGGAGATCCTGCAGTACATGAATGCAATTAGAGGAGCTAACACACAGTCTGCGAATGCATATCGCTTAAAAGAAATGTTACTGCAGCTACATGTAGCACTTTAACACCATTATAATTTAATTTCTTCTGTTGGGATCCACACTTTAAACAAAAAGTTGCTGAAAATATGAAAATATTTCTGAAAAGGGCAATAAGAGTGATTTAATCCTGGATAACCTTCCTCAGAAATAAACAACTGAAGACCAACTAAATTTATTTAACTTAACCAAAGGAAAGGCTAAGTAGTAATTTCACACCAGCCATAAGTATCTAACATGAGAAGATTTCAGGCAGGAGAAAATTATTTTTAAAAATTTTCTTTAATCTAATAGGGAAAGATGGAAAGAAGCCAGTAGTTGGACACTGAAGGTAGACACAGTCAGACAGAAACAAAGTGCCGCATTTGTACAAAGGAGAACTACCTTTATTGCTGGAATCTCTTGCATAAACACATGATCCACAACTTGTAGTCTGTAAATCTTGGTTAGGTATCTTAAAAAAAATAATCCTTAACTCAGAAGGAAGTCATGAATGGACTTAGTTATAATTGTCTGTCCTACAGTGATAGCATTCTTGCTCTCCTCTTAACATCAGCAATCCTCAGCCGTGCAAAGGTAAACCTATAGTACATCCTGAAGAGCTGTTCACAAACAGGCCCTATCCCTTCTGCCCACTTCTTATCACTTCTGCCAGGCACTTCCTACTTATGAAGAAAGGAAATAATTGAACGTTATGTAGTGCTCAAGGGAAATACCAATGCAAATGACATTAATGAGGTCATTTGAGTAATGTCTGCTGATGCTTGCAATGAATTTGGCTTTGCAGGAAAATAGCTGCAAGCTTTGCTACAATGCTAGAGGTGCTCTGATGCCTTTTCTCACCTTTCATACTCACTGTGCTTCCCACCTGGTCCAAGCCACTCAGCTGTGGGAAAAGAATTGCCATATTAACCTGGGGCAGGTAGAGCTGATGACGGCCTGGCCTGACCACAGGTGAAGTGTCTTGGCAAGTCCCAGAAGAAAATTATTGCTTGGGTGTAATTCTCTTTGTCTTATGTAGGTGAATATGAAGCGTTTGATAGGCCACGTAGCAAAATGGACATGGTCAATTCAAACCTCAGCCTCTCTTGATGCTGGACAGCAGACAGCCACAGAATGGTACAAATGAGGCAAATGCAAAAGCACTTTTCAATTTCAGTGAGAATGGATGGGTGAAAGGATTCTTGATGACGTAGCAGGCACTCATAATTCTTTCCAGTGATCATCATCTCTGAACACTGCTGGTTCTTTCTGCAGCAGGAGGAAAGCAAGAAGCTGATAATCAAGCCAGGAACCAAGCAGAAACCAATAAGGTGCCAGCACCACTGCAAGGCAACATCTCATTGGCATGCCCTATGTCCAGAACCAGCAGCAAGGGCACTACTACAGCAGCTGGGGCACTGGAGGACAAATCAACCTCCCAGCCCAGCTGCTTGGTGCTTTTTTTTGACCTAACTTCCAGTTTCTATAGCACTGATGAGTTGTGGGTGAAGGCAGAAAAGCCCTGTGAGAACTGTAGTTATGGGAGATGTCAGGAAAGAAAGAGACCAAATGTCTGAGAGAAAGCCCTGAAATGATGCACCAGATATGTTGCCACCAATCCAGGTGTTGGTTCAGCACCAGAAGCTGACTGGTGACCTGGAGTTCCAAAGTGGTCCCAAGCTGGTTGCAATGGTGTTTCCATCCTTTCTGTGTGTTTCCGGGCAGAGATGTTCTGCCTGTTATCTGCTCGAGGGAAATGAGGCCATGCAGCTATGCCTTTCCCTTCCCCTCCTGTGGTTCCATCGTCTGCCTCCATTTCCCAAATGTAATTTCAAGTAATTTTAACTTAAATGTGTACAATACATATTTTCCAAATGCTCTCCACTGCTTATCAACAGAAAGACAGGTGATCGACTGTTATTGCTATATCTGTTTGTATTACTAGAAATCCATATTCAAAGCTCTGGCTAACCCCTACATTCAGGGTCCAGTAGAACACAATTAAAAGATGGCTTTTGTTTTCAAGAATTTATAGGGTCAAATAAATTAGTTAATAAAAACCACTGAGAGGCAAAGTAATACAAGAAGGTGGCAGCACAATCACAGCATGTGGCTAGCCTAGATGTCATCTGAGTTTTAGCAACTCGGCAGAGCAGAGCATTAAGGAGAGACTTGAAGAATTATATTCAAGTAGCTCAAAAGTATTGTCTGCAGCACCTTCAGTGTGTAAGCAGTAGCATAGAGGAAGGTTGGGAGGAGTTGATTTGATGATCTAGGGGGAGGTGGAAGCTGGCATCGTAGAAAGAGTTGACTTCTTGATATGGAAGTGAGAGATGACAAGAGGATGAGGACAGGCTGTCAGTGACTTGAAAAGTGGGGATAAGAAGCTTATGTTGGAGGTGATAGAGAAAGGCAGATAGAAGAATTGTGTGGAGAAATGTAAAGAGTTCAAAATGACAGACACAAAACTCAGGCCTTTGCATCTCTGGCCTTGGGATGACTGCAAGTGAGACAAGATCAGCGTTACAAAGGTCAAATAAACCATTAAATTCAATTGTCATACAAGAACATAATAAAGGATTTCATGTGGAGGTGTGTGCATAAGATTCTTCAACGTGCTTGAGTACCTTTTGATACATGTAGTGATACTATATGCCAGCCCACAGCAGACAGCTAGGACTCCTGGGCTCTATCCCACCTCTGCCATCAACTTTATGTAGAGTAGATTGTTTTGTCAGTGCAGTTTTTCTTGTTGCAGCTCACTCGTATGGTCTGCTGTGCTCACCTGTATCTTAGAGGAGGTCAGAAGCTTCAAGTTCTGATCTGCGGTGACTCTGAGCTGTCCCCAAACAGGCTCTGCTGCTCTCCCTCCCATGGCAAGGCACAATGAGTGGTGCACAGCAGAGCGGGCTCAGCACGCCTAGACCCTTCAACACTGTTTCCTTTCCTTACATCTTAGCAATTAGTCATAAATGACTTTCTGTCCCTTGGCCATAATCCCTTCCTTTGCTTCAATCTCTTCCAGAGGCAGCACCAACAGGCACTAAAGAAAGGCAGGACACCAACTCGCACCTATAAGTAAAACAGGGACGGGCAGCAGCGTGTCTGTGCCGACGTGCACATCCCTCCAGCCATGGTTAGCCCAAAGTGCACATTCTCCAGAACGATCCATTGTGCTACTAAGTGTGATTGTTTATCACGGGCACTCCTTCAGTCATCACTGCTTACAAGAAAATATTTGGCCAGTCCTTTAAGAAAAAGATTAATTATAGATTATCTTCCTCCTGAGTATCTAGGACTCTACGCACATGTCTGACAAAAGCACATCAAGTGCACAGACTAGAATCATATGATCAGCAAGAGAACTGCTGGAGAATAAAGAAGAAGTAGCAGGATTTCGTCATCCACACAGATGGTCAGAGAGAACCCCATATAACTGGTCTTTTTCTCCCTTTTTCTCCCTTATCCCACAATCTGATGCTCACTAACAGCTATGTACTTTCAGATTTGACAGACTTGGATCCCAGAGGGCGAAAAAAAGCTGCTACAAAGGATGACTACTGCAGTAAAGCAGTATTCATACACACACATATATACATGCACATATGTGTATATATATACACGCACATATGTGTATATACATACACATACACATTTTAAAAAGGCATATTTTTGTCTGCAAAGTCCCAAACACTGAGGGCGGTTTTGGTTGGATTCATTTACATTCATCTGTTTCAGTCAGAGAGGAGTACCTAAAAATCATTTATTCAAGATGGTGCTTCTTCCCAGCACAATCCATATCAGAATTAACACAATAGTGTGATTTTGTGCTCAGCAAACTAGCAGAACAGAAATGCAAAGACTCTTCTAGTTATTTTATTTTTCTAGGTTCCCAGTATGAGAAAGAATATAGAATTCCACATTTAGGTAAAGAAACTATTTTTCAGTATCTTAGCTCAATAAAGATGTCCTATTCATTATCTATTAGCATGTATAGAACAGAAATATGTTAAACTGTCTTACCAGCTTGAAGGAAATGTCACTTTTCACAGTGCTTCTGTCCCTTGATAGTTTAGGCTGTGTGGTTTGAAGATCAGGCGGTAGCAGCAGTGGCATAATAAAGCAGAGTTTACTGTACCCGATTTTAAAGATAATCTCAAGAACCAATAAAAACCTCCTCAGATTATCAGATTGAGTTAAATTAGCTGCATCTGCGTTTATTCAGTGCAATGGAGAAACTGAGGAATTTCTGTTAAAGGGTTAACATTTAAAGGCTAAGTAATTTGCTGAATGTGAAAGTACTCTTTTGCAAGATTTATATTCAAAAGGCCAAAAGAAGAGCTCTCTAAGTGACCCACAGCCATTTCCTAGTGCTGTCTGAATGTGGGGTGGGATCTCTGCCCAGCGCTGCTCGACACCCCGGCCCCCGCGCTGCCCGTCCCGTGGCTGCGCTGAGCTCAACGGGGCCACTCGGGACACAACCCGTCCCTGCAGCGCTGCCTGCGCAGCCCCCGGGTGCGGAGGGAACACATCTTCCCACGTCCAGCTGCAGTGGCACCGGCACAGCCAGCACCCATCGGGCCAGACACGCACACGGGTCTGGTGCCAGAGGAGGGAAGAGAGGAGCGGGCAAAGCACAGACTGAGTAACCGTCTGGAGGAGTTTGCATTAGGGGCCAAGAGACAGGAAGGCAGGGGCCAGGCAGAAATGGGGACAGACCTTTCCAAATTGGTACTACAGACTAAATTGTGGTGCTTCTTCCAGCACCCGCTTTTGGGCGTTCCCCATCCAGTAATACTCCTGCCAGCTCCCATGAGGCCCCATGGTTACCCATCTAAATGTGTATTACACTTTTTATAGTTACAACAGTCTTGAACAGGAGCAGAAACAGAAAACATCTCAAATGCAAGCAGCCTTCAGAATGTCATTTAAGCAAAAAAACCCTGCTGCCTCAAATTGTCCAGATGCCTGTAGTTCACCTGCTGCAGCAGAACACATCTGGTCTCCTGAAGAGACAAATTGTACCCTTGCATCTTCCCAGCCTACTGCCACAGGTCACCATAAAGATACTACAGCTGTATATGACCCACAGCTTTTGCCTTATTCTGCCTACAGGGCAGATAGAAAAACCAGTACAAGAGTTCAGCAGCAGTTTGACTCAAATGGCAAAGCACAAACTTTTCCCAGTTTCCTTTCATATTACTATTTCAAAATATAGAGCAGTGCTTCTGAGGAGCACATCACTGCTCTCTGCAAGTTGCCTTTTTCCATACTTCCCCCATAGCCCAAGCACCACTTGGCCCAAGCATTAGTAACTCACCTCCTGCTCTCCCAAGGTCACTCAGACCCTTCTTCCATGTTTTCTTGGATCTACGTCCCTGATTGTTGTGAATACTGTGCAGGGTTCAAGAGACCACAGCCATCCAAGGGCTCTGTCTGCACAGGTGGTGCTGCTGACATCTTATTAACTCATCCCGCTGCTCAGTGCATGACTAACATCACCTCTGCAGGGTGGGGTGAGATCACTTGGTTCCCCAAGCATGGCAGGAGCAGCTAAGCAGGCCTGAACAGTAAAGACCAAAGCAAAGGCAACATTCTGTATCTTTCTGCCTTCTCTGTACCCTCCAGCACCAGCGTTCCCAGCTCGTTCAACAGCAGGCCCACACTTTCCCTAGTCTTCCTTTTGCTGCTGATATGATAGTGTAACAATAACAAAAACAGCTCTTTCAGCAGTTCTGGGGCCAGTGATACTGTCAGAAACAAGCGTGCAGAACTGAGATGTGTTGTAAATGGGCGCTGGAGAGACAGGCAAGTTTCTCTTCCTCCCTTAAGCAGCCTGGGGCCAGTTATTGCAGTGCAGTTTCTGAAGTGCTATAGCTGCAAGATGAAACTGCAGAAGACTGTTACGGACCATCAGCAATGCTTCTGCTCAGCGCACATTCGCACAGACACGAGCACGGTGCAAGCAGTCCTTGCAGGGCAGTGCGGGGCAGGGTCGCGGGGCTGGCTCGATCCTCTGCTGCCTCGTTCAGGGCGCGCAGGGTGCCTGCAGCGCAGCGGGAGGATGCAGAGCATGCTGAGCTTGCCTCACACGACTGATCACAGAGGATGACAAGGAAAATGGAAAATAAGGAGAGAAGGAACAAAAAAAACCTGACAGAGCAGAGCCCAGGAAGCCCCTGAGCTAGGGGTATATTAAAGGAGTAATAACATGAGCAAAGCTAAGCCCTGTAGGTTCAAAATCAACATAGCAGAAACCATGGCTGTTCTGAATAATGAAACCAGGGATGCGGTTGCATCGAAAAACTCACCCAGCACTCACCTGTGAAGGAAAGAGCTTCTCTTCATTACGGTGTTCCCTCTGGTTCAGGGAGCTGTGGGGTTGGCTATAGCCTTGGGTAAGAGGGAAGAAAGTTTATTGGTATCACAGCAACAACATATTATTACCACAAAGGTTCTCTCTGTATAAGATCATCTGGAGCCAAGCAGCACTGGGTTAGTAGCACCATGCCTACATAAGATGCAGGTCTTCACATTCAATATCAGTATCACTATAACTTTTAAAGACAATTATTCTAAACAAAACAGAGATAGAGATGTCAGAGGGAAACATATTCATAGTTACCGTGCAAATATCAGTTTAGTGGTTGGCTTTATTAGCTAACAGAAATTGCTCAAACTTCGTGCTACTGACCTGTTAACTGCAGCAGATCAGGTCCAAGACAGAATATAAAATTGTGGGAACATCCAAGTAGGACAACATTTCTGAAATATCTGCATAGTTCTAAAAGCTACTCAATGTTTCAGTGCTTGGAAAACGCTGGGAGAGATGCTGATTCTGTATAAAGCCCTGGTAGCAAGAGTTTGTCTGGAATTAAATGCATTTTTAAGACTTTTCATTTGCAGACTCCACCTGGAAAGGCAAAACTTTTCTGAAACCTGAGTTGCATTTGGTCTCCTGGACACACAGTTCTGTGATGATTATACGAGAATTGTTTTTAATCAGACCCCATGGACAGGGCTGAGACCTTCTGTAATTAACAAACGATTACAGCTGGATTTAAGAGCCAAAGATGTCAATAGGAAAAGCAACACCACCTATGTTGTTTGGAAAGGGTAGGGAACTTTAATGTAACAAACACGCTTGCTATGCATTACACTTCCAAGGTTCCATGTACATCCAAACTCTCAAGTCATGCAAAAATATCAGGGAAAATAATTTAAAGTTCTGTACTCTTTATAAGGTCACTGTTAAAAAATGTGCACATCTACATAAGCTAAAGGGTAATTGTCAAGGTACAGTTGCTTTTTCTGCCATTATAAGGGGGTTTGACCTAGGATGTAAAAAAACCCCACAACACATCAAGTTTGAGACATTAACAGGATAAGTAGCAATAGAAATAGGCATATATTTCTATGGACCTTACAGTTTTCAGTCGTATGCAACAGAGCTTACACAAAGTGAACTTTGTTTCTCATCTGAATTTGAACACTTTGCTCGTAGCACAGTATAGAAAAGGCCCTACACTCTGCAAGGCAACATCAAGCCCTTAGTTGGTCTGCGTCCCATCAGCAGGGCTGTCAGAGCGACAGGAGACCCACTGCTTCACGTAGCTCCGTGGAAATTCACCCCCCTCCTGCTCCAGAGGGATGGACCCACAGTTGCTCTGACTGTTTTGCTCAAATTCACAGTCTACTGGACTCCCACAGTCTGAGTCCACAAAGCCACTGTCAATAGTGTCCAAGTCTACGCAGATCATTGGGTAACTGTCACCAGGCATTGCAATGTGAGGGAAGAAGTCATAGGAGCCTTCACTGTAGGAAACACTTTCACCATCAGGAGAAGGTAGAGAACCTGGGTTTTCCAAATCCCACTGGTCAGGCTGCAAGCAAAGTGCTTCTAGGATGCTCCCTATCCCTCCTTCCAAAGCCCTTTCTACTTGCTGGTGGTCTGGGACACTTGTACTCCTCGGGTGGTCAGTGGACACAGAACCTGAAGCAAGTATTTTGTCCTGTGTGCTCAGGTCCGCCAGATGCAAGTCACCGAGTATCTTTGTGTCTTCATCATCAATGTTAACCTTGGGGTAACCAGTTTCTCCAGCACTATCCTCCTCGCTGGTACGCTCATGTCCCTTGTACACACGGTCACAGTTGCACTGACAGTCACAAGGTGTAAACTCACCAGCCACAGTCACAGTATCAATGGACAAATGCCCGTACGACTGGTCTGGAGTCCCAGCGCTGCCATTCACACTGGACAGCAGGGACTGGCTGTCCTGGCCTGGGGCAGTCAGGCAGGACACACAGGGCTTGCAGGGCGGATCTTTCCTCAGCTCACGCAGCTCCTCCCGTGAGGTGCTGGTGGAAGGATGTGCGGTGTAAACTTCTAGGACTTCTGGAAGGACTATTCCCCAGTCAAAGAAATCAAGGGTCATTTTCATATGGGATGCACCAACCCACTTCTGCATAAAAGGACATACAGGGAGAGACAGAGGTTAATATCATCAGGTTTGAGGTTCCGCAGAAATGACCAGAGTTCTTATGCTTTTAGAGGCAAAGTCAAACCCTAAAAACCATTGACTTCTTCAAAATAGCAGGGTATGAGATGCTGTTACTACCAAACATGCAGCTGCTGGAGAACTGAGTCAAGTAATTGAAGCCATTAGCTCTGAGAAGCTTGCATGGCTTTGCAGTTTTCTCTGTGGTGCAAAGAATGTCACTGCCTATAGCAGCATTCCTTTATGCATCAGCCAGAGGTCCTGACCCAAACCACTATGTCTTCCCACCTGCATCCTGGACACTGCTCCTCTCTGCAAAGACTGTCATCTTCTCCCCTTGTGCGCTGCTGCTGCCCCCAACACACACAGCCCTGCCTTGTCACCTCCCTGGGAACGGGTCAGGCTTCTCCCGATCTCCTGTACACAACCATGCCCAGACCAGCCTGGTCTCTCTCAGTGACAAGAAGGAAGCAGGGGTAGGCAATGGATGGGACCTCAGAGAGCTGCAGCAACAACCTGTTGTGGACAACGCTTACTCACAATTATGGAGTGCCACACATTGAATCTTGCCCTTCTGGATCACCATTAGTACTACGTTCTGCCCTGTGCCACGCATTATCTCTAGATCACAAGCCCCTTGCATTCAGTCACATCTGCAAGTAAAGGCACCTCTGGGTTTCTCTGATCTAAGAACAAAGTAAAAGTTTCTGTTCTTTTTGGAGAAGTCACTGAATCAGACAGGTCACAGCAAACTTTAGGCACGTGCCACTAGTGAATGCCAGTAAGTCCTAAAGGATTCTGCAGTCCTGTGGCTGGGTGCATCACAAACTCCAGACTTGGTTCTGCCCCCTGTCTGACACCTGCCTAATGGCTGAGCTGTGTCAAGGCTCTTTAAGCGCACCACCTTCTACTGTGTTTGAAATAGGTAACAACGCTGAGCTTCATAAACACTAAGGCTTCCAAGAGTGCTGCATGAGAGCTCAGTGTTGCCGCAGCTGTCAAACTGCCTTAATCGTATCAGCCTCTTGTCCCGAACTGCGCTCCGTGTAACTAGACATGAGCATAATATTTGTGAAGAGAACAGCTTGACACATCCTATTACCCTGTGACACAGAGCATGTAAAAATCTTCATGACAGCACCAAGCACCAAATCTATTTTAATTTATTTTTAACCTAAGCTACAAAGAGCTTATTATTAAAGCTGTAATGGACAGAAAAGCACCTAAGCTGCAAAAAGCTATTTGAAGAAACAGCAGGAAAGCCCTTTCTTAGAACTGAACAGGCAGAATATTTCCTACTCGCTGTTGACGTTTCTTTGCAAATTCTCACCCAACATGAATCTAAGGCCCCATGTACACACAAGAGTAAGCAATGTTCCTCTGCTTTCCCTTCTCTTTTTCTGTCTTAACTTTTCCTCTAACATTTGCACTACTTCCTACCCAACCCAGGACTGTTGCTTGCAGAGCATTACTATTGTAGGCTGCTGATCATTATTCACAGACATGACCTAACCACTTGCTTTGATGCAGGCAGAGTGCAGTCGAATGAGCCCTAACATCAACTGGTTTCTTGGTAGCCAAAAGTGACAAGTCTGTTCACACGCTAGTGATGTCACCACATCCTCTTGTAACCCCTTGCCTGCGCATCTTGTGCTGTGGCCATGTGGGCAACTGCTGCTTTAATCTGCAAATTTATTAAGAAGCAACTCAGCTTTGGCAACTGAGGCTCATTCCCTTCCCAGCAGCACCAAACAGCATAACCAGAAACTAGTAAGAACGTAGTTCGCACAGCACGCCACGGCTTCACCCCACAAGGAGGACAGCTCTCAGCACACAGGGACCTTTCACTTCCACTGTGAGCACCAGGAATTCCCACGCTGGGTCCCACCTGGTCCTGGTTCCTTTCCCTGAGAGCAACCAGGGCCACCTGCCTAGCAGAAGGATGCCCGCAGCCCTCTGGTGCAGACAGAGGAAGCTGTAATAGGGCTGAAAGAGGAAGGCAGGAAGGAAGTGAGATGGTCACTGCAGGCTTCAGCTTGAGCGGCACCCATCCAAGAGTGCTTGCTAATCGAACTGCAGAGCTCAGCCATGCAGCAGTGGGAAAGGACATGAAGATCATTAGGGCCCAGCTGGTGTCCCTCTCCTAGAGGGTCTAAGAAAAGGCAGAAAACACAAAGCAGACACTGAAGTGTCTCTGATCGGTGCTACAGTAACACCAGGAACTTGTTCAGAAAGGCGTAGTGATGGCTGAACTCACATGCCACCACTTTTACAGTTTGATAATGACATAGTGAGTTATTTCACAGCTTAATACAACCATTATTTATGGATGCTCAATGTTCTTTTACTTTTGCACCCTGAGAACTCCAGAAAACTGCAGCCTTTGGAAGCCATTTTGTCACATGAACAACTGAGGCTGGTGTTAAATGGGACAAGAATTTAGGAGGGCTATGCAGAGTTACTCAAAGACGCTTCCTTCCTTTGTACTATCACACAGGTGTTCTTTGTCCACAAAGCTCTAGCCATCCTACCAGGACGATGTGCAGAGGTATTGCCTCTATGATTGACTCAGAGAGAGCTACAACGCTTAATGTTGGGCTTGTGTCACTGCGGAAGCTGCAGCGGGAGATCTGGCTCTACAATGAAGTCTGCTCCATGGCCTTGATGGCAACACTGCACTGGAGCTTTGGAAAAATCTCAGTTACTGTCCCAGTATATCTTTATCTGCTCCCTTCAGGTTCCCAGGCTTCACAGATCACTTTTGAGCTCAGCTCACCCACTGAGGCAGCACCTACATGGAATAAGCAGCGTAAGTGTGACATAAAGGCCTTCGTGGCACAGAATAGACACTGCAGAGATCTGATCCTTATATCTGGAGCTGTTTGGCATTCTCTTGAGATAGATTCCCCCACCCTCTGCCCTAATGAGAATCCCTTGCCCAGGATAGCATGATGGGCTTTATCATGTGCTCCCCTTGTTTCTGTAGCCCATTTATACCTTGAAATCTCCATTATGCACCTGGTAAAGAGGTTTGAAAAAGGCAGCAGGGTCTGGGATGCAAACCATCTTCTTCCACAAGCTGGAAGAGAAAAGAGAAAGGCTTTGGAGTACAGCACACATTACAGGTGCAAAGCAAGGCGTCTCCAGATCCAGTTCAAGCAATGGAAATCACCTGCCCAGCCTCACCGGCCTCACAAGTTGGCAAGGGGCTGAGGATCCAAGGATGCCTTGTTCTGTCAGAGCCATCTAATGGCCTTTCTCGTGAGCCTCAGGACTTGTGCACACAATGCTGACACTAAGGAAAGAGGTTCCAATTTTTTTCCTTCCTGGAACAGCACCAAGTGCTGGAAATGCATCTTCCCCTAGCTAGGCTGGCTTGTGATCTGCACCCGCGGGCCAGAACTCTGCCCTGGGCACTGTGTCTGTGACCGAGGGCTGTGCCAGCCCTGTTGCTGCACCAGCCCAGCTCCCTCCTCTGTGGCGCTGTGTGCCACATCCCTCTGCAAGGGGACACGACCCTCCAAAGAGCAGAAAGGCTCCCAGCTAGCACTGCGGGGCCTGTGTCAGCTTTGGAAAGGGGCAAGACAGCACTGGCTACAGCTCCCATCTGGCAATGGCAGAGCACAGACAAGGACCAGGAGAGCAGCCTGGGACACTGGGTCACCCCTGCTTAGTCCCCATGTGCCATTGCCATGTCCCCACCAGCTGAACGGCAGCAGAGCCCCAGAGAAAAGCAAGGTGCTCTTGGAAGCGCACCCACTGGAGACCATACTTTGGCCCTCACAGCCCCATAGCTGTGTCCATGCATGGATATAAAAGATGCAAAAACGGCTGCATGCAAATACCCCATCTTTAGGAAAACATAATAGGAGCATTTACTCCAGCTTCCCGAAGCATTCTTACCTCTTCTGTTTGGCCAGAAAGGTTGTGATTGAAGCAGCGATTGCCACGACAACACCAAACAGCAGCAGCCATCCCATGCCTGCTGTCTGTGTCTCTGCTAGAGAAAGAGACAGGGTCATTCAGACTCCTTGCATTTCTACAGTGAAGAGACACTCTCAGTTTCTACCCCAGACTTTCTCTTAGGGACACTGAGGCTGTCACCTGGGGTCTAGCACTCCAGACATGAGGTCTGAGTGAGGATGCTCAGAGAAGACTGCATCAATTAAAGGAGCCACACATCAGCTGCCCCATGGCCTGGCTGCACCGCCGACCAAGAGCTAACATGCTTGGGGCAGGGCAGCTCCCTGCTACCAAGACTCCTCCTGGTTTAGGGACACCTCCACAGGTGATCCATGAAGTGAAAAGAGAGGGCAGCTGGCCAGAGACATGAAGAAAAGGTGTTGACTGGATGAGTGCTTGTTGGCTGCTCTCAGGCTGTGATGGAGAGGAGCACCTTTGAGACGCAGGACTCAGATAACCCTTAGCAAATGGAGCCTGCTGCCACAGCACCTTGCAATACCTCAGTTCGAGCCGCAGATCAGTGAGAGCAGGGAAGCTCAGCACATGCTGCCAACATTGACCACAGTCATCCTGCCCTGCTCTATTTGAACAAAGGTTCCCCATTTTTGTAGCCTGTGTTCCACCATGACAAGCACCAGTGTACTTCTGAGCATGAGGTACTGTGCACACCCTGTGGAGCGGAAGTGGTGGCTACCAAATGAAACAGCCATGCCCAGCATGACCAGACATCAGAGTCTGGACACAGAACTTAGGCCTGAGTGCAGGATCCCCTCTCCTCTCAGCCAAGGGGCTGCTAAGCCTCAGTTGTGGGAACATCTCTGCTCATCTCCCCCATTTCTGAAAGCTGCAAGCAGGGTCATGGACATTTGGAAAGGGAGCTGGAGGCAGCACTCCTGCTGCAGCACCCAAAGCTACCGCCAGTCCCACCAACCCCTCCTCCCACAGCCACGCTGTCAGGTGGGCTTTTCAGCACAGTGATAATGTCAGTACAGACAGCACATACCAGCCCAGGCCTGGGGTGCAAGTAATCAGTAAGCGAGCCAAACATGCCTGTCTTCACTAGGCTATTTAGAATTTGTTCTAATTAACTAGGTTTGATTAGCGTTCTGGACGCATTCTAACATTGGACCAACTGGAAGGGCAAGGAGAGCTGGTAGTACATACCAGGAGGGCTGGTTTTCAACATTAGTGGAGGACTCCATTCACTCCAAAATCCACGGTAGCCTGTGTCTTCTCGGGGTCTGGCTCTCACTTGGAACTCGTACTCAGTGTTCGGCTGGAGTTCCCATGGCAGGATCACCAGCATCCGTTTATCTTCATGGACAGCTTTTGTCTTTTGAGTCTGTGAATGATTAAACACCAAACACTTGGGACCGGAGTGACTGCTCCCACCTCCCCCTGACTGCTGCACAGCGAGGAGCCCGGCAAAGCAACCTCCTCTGCTTTCATGTTGTTTTGCAAGGCCAGGCTCTGGCTGCTCAGTAGCTGCAGGGGGGATCCTCCCATGCAGAAGCATATGAACTACCAGCCTTCCCCACAGGATCTAGTACTTCTCAAACAGCTTCTGCTTCTTGATTCTTTTTTTAGTTTTGCCAGTTTTCAGTCCAGACAAGCAAACACACCTTTTCTAAACCATGAAAAACCTTCTTCCACACCAGCACTTCTGTCCTGGTTGTGCTGGCCTCCTGTTTGCTGGCACATCCTACTTGACGGTAAACTGACATTTCACTTACCTCCCAGGTGTCAGTCCTTCTCTTATATCGCAGCTCATACTCCAGCTCCTCATTCAAAAAGTAGAAAGGCGAGTTCTGGTAGATGGTTTCCCAAGAAATATTGTACCCGTCTGAGAAGACAGCGGTCAGATTGAATGGAGGCTGTGGTTTGACTGGAAGACAGGATGGTGTTACCCTTCACAACACGACTGCATACCAGAGGTGGCCCAGCATGGTGTCAGCAATGCAGAGTGAGCAGAGAGCAAAACTGCCGTGGCACGGCTGCCCCGCACCCCCAGGACAACACCCACAGCATTCCTGCCTTCAGGCTGGTCAGTCCTGAGCCAGGAACCTCACAGCTCAGCAGCACCGTGAAGACAGGCCCACATTGCCCTGAACATGCCTGTCTCTGAATCTCCTCATCACTAAGGAGCAGGAGAAGACAGCGCAAGGGCATAATACATCTTGGAAGGTGTAAAGAGTAGAGCACCTTTTTCTTCTCATGACATAGGAGGACTTCATGGGGTCATGATCACTTGCACCATTAGGGAAATACCCCTCAATGTGAAAGAGACATTAGGAAAAGCTCAGGCTAGCAGACACTGCATGAACTCATTACAAATCCCTGTTATAAGTGTCTAAAAGGAAAGCATTTGTATGCCCTGCAGGCTGTTTTCATCTGCTGGAAGGCAGTAATGCACAAACTCCAGCACCAGTCTGCAGGGTCTGTCCCTGAGCCGCGATGCCTCTGGATGGGGACATCTAGAGACACGCAAAGCACCACTATCCAATCTAAGCTCTGTCAGTGAGGGCAACAGGTTTTCCTGAAATGTCATGGCATTTGTCAAAAAGACAACATGTCTTATGTAAAGTTTAATTTCAGAAGAATCCAAGTAGAAAAATCCTTTTTCATATACCCACATGGTACCTGTCTGCCAGGCTAACCACCTCTTTTCTACAGAGTTTGCTGCACAACTTGGAACACACCAGCATTCCACCAAGCCAGCTATGTGATCACACTCAGTCTTCCTGTCATGCAGAAGACACTGTTAGGAATTGCCCCAGAAAGCGCAAGTGTCATCTCCATTGTGTCTGGGACACCTTGTACCACTCACGATAATGTCGTGTTGGTTCAGGTGTCTATTGCAAGGGCCTGCTGGGACTCCTGGGAAGACATTGGTGGCATTTGCAAATAAAGCAATTCCTGCCCTTTAGATTCTAGCCAAGAACAAACACTTGCTCAGTCTAGGTACGAGACTGGTCTAAGGTGGAAATTTATCACCTACTGCTTCATGGGGATAAGGAATTTCCCCATGAAAAGGCTGGGGCCAAGCCAGCTCTAAAGCTCGGCCTCAAGCATGTTTCTGTAGTTTCCAACAGCAAGAATAAGAGCACAGCACCCTGTTTAGATGAGAGCACTCCAAACACAGCCCCCCACCACTGGCTGCCACGCTCACTCCTTGCCCAGACTATCCTAGCAGATACACATAAGCTCAGACAATATTTATCAAATCCACCATTTTTGTACTTACTGTTCTCTGCCATATAAAAGCCTTTGGAAATCATGTGCTGCCTATTAGCCGTCTCTGTAACATCCACCCGGACTTTGAAATCTGCCAGGAGTTCAGTCATGTCCACAGTGCACACGTATTGTGTGTGGCTGGTGTTCCTGGACAACTCCAGAAGACTGCAAGCAGCCACAGTATCTTCTGGATCTTCCTCAGGAACCCTAAAACCATCAAAACAAACAAACAAGTCCATGTCTACCACTTGCTGTAGCTGGACTAATCGGTCACTGAACCACCAGGCATAGAAATTAATAAGGGAAAAGAAAAAAAGGCAGCATGTTCAAATGAAAATTTGTATTTGAAATTTGACAGTTTTTTTCCCCCCATTTTATTTGCTCAGCTTAGCATCTTTGAGAGAAGTGGGAAAGTGATGCTGAAGTGTTTGTGGAGAGGAAAGGTACTCACAGGACTGCACCCACTTCCCTGCTGGGGCAGAACAGCAGCCACCCGGGGCCTGAATGTCATGAGCCCTGCAAGCACTCACAAGTGACAGTCACCATTAACAGCAGCAGGCACGGTATTCTCAGGGCAGGAGAGAAAACAACACTGAGGAAGCCAGAGTCAGTGTAGCAATCAGCAGCAAGCAGCCAGTCAGGGGACACAGAACCAGGGATCCTCTGCCAGGGCAGAAGCCAGTTGATAACTGGAGTGTGCAGGACCAAGTGAAAACCAGCACAGGAGCAATAACAGGAATTCCACCCAAGGAAGAGGACAGAGGGACACCACTGTGCTATGGCCATGTTAGAAGTTCCAGCTGACTGCACTTTGCTCATCCTCCTGAGACGCACCATGTTGCAGTGAGGTTGTACGAACTGGCACCCAAGTCATTTCTCAGGATACAGGACAGGGTCTGTACATAGTCCACAAAGCAGGTGAGGTTTTCACACTGCGTAGCTGTAGGTTTGGAAGGAGAAAACAGAATATCAATGTCCTTGATGAAGCAGGCAGAACTTTTTATCAACATACACAGTCTCAGGGCTGGATCTGAAGGGAAGGGGCCACGCTGTGCCAGCCTCCCCAGGAGCCTCCAGTCTTGGAGCACAAGGTGCATTCCACCTCTGCGGGGAGGCAAGCCATTGCCAGAAAGATAAGCGTCAAACAAAAATCTATTCAAATGCTGTGGCAGCAAATGGCATACCAAAATACCAGGAAATGCCCAAATTGTGACCGAATTTTCAAACTTATCTCTGTTCCCTCTTATATAGTCCCTATAGCAGTAACATATTATTTCTGCAAGAGTCTCAGTTTACGTAGCACATAAAAGAGGCATGATTACCCAATCAGAAACAGCAGCATATTCAAACATTTTAATTATATCACTTCCTAAATTGAGTACTGTTCTTTGCTGGTCTTTTGTTTTATGACATCTACATAGCGCTTAGCACATTTTAAAAAAGTGTTATTTTAGTAATTCTTTCTTTACCATTCTCTCCACTTACTATTTTCTACAGCTTGATATCTGCAGCTTCAATACTTTTGCCACACTGGCCCCTCACTGGCACAAACAACGCGCAAACACTGACTATTCATCTGTTACATGTACAGTATCACCTCTTTTTGATGGGAATAAAATTGTCATCATCTAGGGGAAGATCTCAAGGTTGTTATATCCATCCTTAAATCAAGCATTGATCCTCCCCATCCACCAGAACAGCCCCTGGCCTAATGGGAACACGTTACTTCACATCCGTCAGGCACCAAACCCTCCAAGGCAAGTTCACCTCCCCTGGTCGCTCTGGTTAGAGAAGCTGCACTCCCTGCTTCCCCTCTGCCCTTTGAACATGCTTTGTGTCCTGAAGAGCTGTTTGCACAAGATGAAAGCAGGCCTGCGTGATATGCTCCACAACCACAGTGCCTGGTTTTACAGTTGGAGAGAATGCCGTGAGCAGAGAACGATCAATGCAGGCCACGTGTGCACTGATGGACCAGAAACAGCTGTTCGCCCCGTGGATCAAACAACAGCCCTCACAAACTTGTCTCTGCATTTACAGTCACAATGCACAGCAGGCATGTCCAGTGGAGGGTGCAGCCTAATTTCAAGCCAGAGTAAGCTCAAAGGAAGATAAAGTCCAACTTCTCCCACTGACTTCACTCATCACAAGCGTTTCTTCCCAGTCACACTCCTCTCCCCACAGGAGCTCTGGGCGGCACTCAGATTTGTGTACAAGACCCCCCCAAAGCATCAGGATGGCAACAGAAGAAATTTGGGGATGCTTGTGGCAGACTGGTCCCAAGGGTGAACACATGCTCTATTAAACTGTTAGTGATTCAAACTATGTGGTTGTCACTTAGTTTCATTTTGACTTCTTCATTTCACGCTGACTTCGAAATTTTGATCTAGAATTTCCATTAAGTTTTAACCTTTCATTTTGAGCCTTCAACAGGCTCTTCTGAGGGCCCTGGTACAAGCGCTGTTTGTTCCAGAGTCCTGGACAACATAATCTCCCTTAGCCTAACTTTACCCTCCTACAAAAATGGGGTTATAAACCTTCTGCTTTCCTTAAAGAGGGCGGCAGGTATGAATAAGATAATAAGCATGGTTAATTAGCATTTTTCTATGCTATTATGTTAATCAATCAAATGGACTACTATTCCTAGGTAGCAACAAAATTAAGAAGAGGACAGCTTTTTACTGAGAAGGGAATAATTCATAAACCCAGTTATATCTAGGATTAATTGTCCATCCTTGGCAGCTTCAGAAACAAAAATCAAATACTTTTAACAGCAAGATCTAGTTGGGTCCAAACTGAATTTAGTACAGAGTAATTCCTTGGCTTGTGTTACACAAGATTCAGACCAGACATCACAATGGTTCTGTATGGCAGGAAGCTATAACTATGAATTAATCTTTTCTGCTAATTGAGGTTTGGAGCTGGTCCAACGGTCTGCCTAGAAGCAGCAGGCAAGATGCTAAACTTGCACCTCTGTTCCCTGCAGGCACTGTTGTCGCTGCCTTTTTCTGTCCAGCTGACCTGTTCAGAAAGTCAGCTCTGAGTCAGCTGGAGCTCAGACAGTGGGTTTGAACCAGCAAGAAAGGGGGGTGACTGCACAGGGCAGTCCTGAGCCAAGCAGCTCAGACCAGGAGGGGTTTATTCCTCTGTACCAGCTGGCCTGCCAACAGTGGCCATAAGCCCTGGGGATATCCTGGGGTCTTGGCCACCAGAACCTGTCCCACTGCAAAGATTTTTTTGAGGGAGGGGAAATCCTATCCTGATGTCAACAGGAGACATTTCAATGCAGGGCAGGCACTACCTCTGCCCTTTCCCACCAGCACTGCTCCTGGAGGGGTGTGCAGTCCAGCTGAGCTCTGCCCAGCCAGGCACCTTCTCCTTCTGTCTGTGCTCCGCTGCCTCAAGAGCCTCTTCCATAGCTTGTTATCCCATGGAATGCCCTCCCTGGTGCCCTATATTCACCTGCTGTTCCACGACAACCCTGTGCCATGTGCATCTCAGCAGAGCCCGTGTCAATAGCCGCCAAGATAAATCCTATGGGTACACAGCCCGGAAGAGAGATCTCGGAACTTACTGTACTGTAATAAAAGGAAGAAGGAAATACTCTGGAGCCACAGTTTGTTCCTCATGTTGGTTCTGACTGGACGTCCTGGGAAAACAAACAAACGAAAAAACCTCATCAACCAATTAAAAGTTCAGCTCAGCCATTTACTCATATGTTGAAAATTGAGGTGGAATTAATCTTGCTTTCATTTAAATGTCTGAAATTAAAGTTCCTAATTTAAGCAAGTCACCTCAGCTCTCCTGGATGTGTCTGCTCCATGGGCTAAGGGGGGATGACCCACAGCCCTGCCCACAAGCCAAGGCAGTGGAACCTCTGCTCTTGTCAGCACCATGTGCACAGCAAGCAGCGGAGCAACTGCAGCCTCAGCCCATCCATGCAACAGGAAGGCACTTGGGTTATGTGCTAATCCTTTTTTTCTTCACTGGTTTCCTGCAACTAGAAACAGCTTGCAGCTAGGAGAAGTAACAGTGATGTGGCTTAAACATCTGTAGAGTGAATTAGTCAGATAGAATCTGAATGTAACTGTGGGTCCGTATGAGCAAGGTTTGTGCAAACTCATTGATTTGGCCTACCCATGGTTAAATATGCATGGAATATCTAGTTAAGGGACTCCAGGAAGGCAGACTAGACATAAAGATATTACAGCTTCCCATGTGGCACAGAAGAGAATGATGTACAGCACCTAGTTCAGGGTCTGAAGTAAGGCACTTACTTCACCAAACTGATGCAGGTTGGTGAAGAGAACAGGAAAGTCTTCAGAGAAGAGGATAGCAGGATGCTTACAACGATATGAGGAAATAGCATCACATACAAATGACTGCCCAGCCCACAGCCTCTGGTCTAAGACCAGGCCCTCAAGCTGCATATCAAATTAAGGCTGTGTTGTCACAGTGTTTAACATTTACAGAAACACACAGATGTGCATTGAAAGACTTAAAATAAACTCCCTGCAGAGCACCGGCTGTTGATACCTGATATGGATTTCAGCACTGTTTTCTCAAGCTATTCTGAAATGCGTTAGACTCCCTGGGGACAAGACTTTGGGGAAGCTAACGGTATTATTTTTGGGACATACTTGTGTTTGCAGCAAGTTTCAAGGATGCACAGACAGCAGGGAGAGCCCACATGCCATTGAACAGAGCAGCACTGTCAGAGACCGGGCACACAGGTGCACGACCCAGGTCCTCAGGTGCCTGTGCCTCCCCCACCACCATCAGCGAACACGCAGTCACTCAGCAGAGAGAACACCAGTGAGGCCTCTCCCACTTGAGGAACATTTGTGGTGTTCAAAAATTTCCCAGGTTTACTCAAATAACGAAAGCAAAATAAATTTAGCAGCCACCGAAAAGCCCCTGCAGCCCCATGCGAGCTCAGAGACTTGCTCTCAAGGCACCACAGTGTCCAGATGAGATCAGCAACCTCGCTCGGGAGGTGCCACAAACACCTCACTGCCGCAGCACCCCAGCCCCGCGGCGGGAGCAGCCGAGCTGCAGGCGCAGCACACGCTGCAGGCGCAGCCAGGAGCCCAGCAGCCACACTAGTCTCCCTCACCTGCTGCAAGTGTCAGGACAAAAACTCTCTTTCCCCACACTCCAGCCCATCTTTCCACTTCATGCATTTCCTTGATAAAACATCTTTCCTTGACCCCTCTGATCCCACTTCTTCAATTTTTCTCTGTATGACAACTACTGTCGTTACCACTACTTCTGGTGGTGCAGTCTCCTATTGCCAAGACACAGCCTAATGCCTGACCTGTGGTTGCTTTAAAGTGCCTCCCCTATTTTCCTTCCTCTGCTCAGGGACTGGTATCATCAATCCAACAGGACAGGAAGCACCGAACAGGAAAAAGTCGAAGCAACACGCCCAGGTCTTATGGAGATGTCTTAAGCTGCCATTACACACTAGAAAGAGGTTAACATACAACATCGTGATATAGAAGGAAGCTTCCTCCTCACCAAGAGCACAGTAGCCAAAATAAGACAAAAAAGCAGTAGGATCTGTTAACACAGGTGAAGCAAGGAAACAATGCCTCCTCACTTGCAACTCTACCGTCCAACCTCTTCCCCTTGACAGGGTCCACAGATTAGTCCAACATTTATCTCCCTCACTTCTTACACAGTTCTCATACCTTAGCGGGGTGGGAAGGACTGAGGCCTCTGAGACCACCACGGAAAGTGTCAGCGCTCCGTGTGTCCGGCCTCCTGGCTGTGCCCCAGGTTGTTGTGAGATGTGGATGTGTGTGCAGAAGAGCTGGGGAAGGTGCAGCTCTGCAGCAGCGTCTTTGCGATCTCTGATGGCTGAAGAGCTCATGGCTTCAGAGATGTGCAGCACCCCCTGCTCTGAAGCTTTCTCCCGTCAGGCCCCCTGCAAGCCCCAATCCTGCTCTAGGACTAAGACCCCCCACTTTTTCTACATCCCTCCACTTGTTACATCCTTCCCATCTGCTCCCATGTGTCAGCACCCTGCACATGTGTTTATTCACTTGGTGGGAAGAATGGCAGTAGGCAATGAGCACAGGCAGGAATTTATTCCCTGTCTGGTGTTAGAAAAGTCCATTCTACACCTGAATTTCAATTTCTCTGTCGGTAAAATGCATCTCTGAAACACAGTTACTTAATTCTTATGAGATGTCATCGTACAGCTGCTAAACACCATTGCTAAAATCCTGTAGTATCCTAGGGAACAGTGTGTGAAAGCAGTGATAAAGTTGATTAACCATTCATATAGATGTGCACATGTAAATTATGCTACAAGATTTTAATATACTAGAGAATAAAAAATAGGAACAATACAGACATAGACATTTACAAATACTATTTTTGTTAAGGATCTGGAAATATGGCGCTATAAGCTGCAAAAGATGAATGCAGTCTAAGGTCAGAATTTGAAAGTGTCTCCAGGAAATGTACACACTTACGAAACTTCCACAAAAATAAAAGCCCAATTAAGAACTCAGTTTAAATATTTATTTTTAATCTGACATTTCCAAGCATGAAAAAATAAATAACCACACTCAAAAAAAAAAAAAAGAAGTGGAAGCCTCTTAGTTCACCAGTTATATGCAAAACCCAGCTTTTTTCTTGAAAAAAAATCATTATCACTGTACACTGCCATCTAATCCCAATGCTAAAGCAACAGGGAGATAGAAGGATTCTCCAGCTGTCCAGTAGAGGTCAACAGCAATGACAGCAGTGGCACAAGGGCCACATCAGCTATCAGAAAGACTTACAGTGAAGTCACAGATAGCAAGCAGTAACAAACTAGGAGCAGGGAAAATTGGTGAAAACATGGACATTACCTTGCCCTGTCCTCTCAGCTGTCCATCCCAGCCCTCTGACAGTCCATGGCTGGCCTGGTTACACCATTCCTGCAGCCGCTGCGTGCACAGGAGCCCCAGAGCAGGTGGAGCCCATCGGCTCTGAGCCAGAGCACAGCCAGCTTGCCACCAGCAAGGGCGGCCGCGTGTTGGAATACAGTGATGAACGTCACCGTTGTATCGGTATTACTGTGCCGACAGAAGGATGTGGTGAGCAGAGGAGGCAACAAATTCGGGTCCGAACACCCACACAACATTAGTGGATTGCTCTGCTCTCTTACACAAGAAAAACGTGGGAGAGCACATTAAAACTCACAAGCCTTAGATCTAAAGGTCATAGTGGGGCTGATGGCGTTAGAGCCTTGCAGTGGGGAGACATCAGTGTCAAGGCATTAAATGGTTAACTTAACTATAGCATGTGTACTACCTCAGAGACAGCCAAGTACCACTGCACTGCGGTTACACCTGTCCCCAGAGCAGCCACTGGGACCAGGGCACAGCACCCACCCTAGAGCACAGGGACGCGGTCCGGCTTCTGCACGGGGGCTCACCCCACCCCATCTCATGCCTGCAGCTGTGTCTGGGCTGGGGCTCTGCGGAGTGCAAGGCTGACACCGAGGGAGTGTAGCTCAGCTCACCTCCACAGACCTTAAAAAGGGCTGCAAGAAGCCCAGCGTGTGCTCCTTGTGTCCTTGGGCAAGAGGAGCAGCACTATGGAGGGGGCTGGGCACACAGCCTGTCGTGGTGGTAGGAAGGTGAAGGAGCTGGAATAACCCAAGGAGATGGCAGCAGTGAAGAGGGCACAAAGCAGCTGGGTCCAGGGTGAGTGGGTCCATGTGCAGCCCCAGAGCTGCTGAGCTGAAGAGCCCCCGGCCCTGCTGCACCCACCGCCCAGCGAGAGGAGACGCAGAGACCTGGCACAGCCCAGCCCGCAGCGCCCGCCCCGACCTCAGGCTCCTCGGGTAGCTACATGGGAGAATACATATTTGGGGGAGTCATGGCTGGCCAGTCTAAGTACAATACATTTCTACGGTGAAGAACAAAACAGATCCCTGACAACTCCTTTCTCCAGAAGAGAGGATTAGTGGCACTTGAAGTTATCAACTTCACAATGTGGGGAAAAAAAACCCCCACACGAACAGTACTACCTTTGTGTTTTCTTCCTGTCACAATGGAATTAAAGCAATACCCTCAGCATTGTCAGAGACACAGACCTGGTATAACTCTAGGGTAAAAGGCACCTCTGCTGACTGGTGACATTTAGGAAGAAGATTATCATACATTACGATAAGTAATGAGTAAAAAATGGCAGTAGAACAGCTGAGACATGAGTAACACTGTTCTACTGGAAGGGAAAGCAATAGAAGAAACCACCTCAAAGCTCAGGAAACAGGGTAAAATATGAATGAGACAGGCAGAAAGCAGAGGTGTTAGTCAGCAGAGCAGCATGTTGAAAAACAACACAGCCCGCAGCTGGTGGGCAGTGAGCTGGCACAGGATGCTGCGGGGAAGAGAAGGAGCGCGGTGCTGTCACTGGGAACGCTGGGTGCCACCCACAGACACCAGCACCCTGCCCTCCCGCCTCTGCAGCTGTCTCCTTGTAGCCACCAACACTGGGCTCAGCCTCCTGCTTTCCCCAACACACATCAAGTATGAACCCGTTCTCCATGAAGGCTGCAGTAGGAGGACATCACTTGGGCTCCTACCAGAGGAAAGGCTTACCTTCATGGAGCTGTGACTCTGTACGTCCTGCTCACACAGAGGCTTTTATCTTCTCTTAGGAAATCACCAGACACATGCTGGTAAACAGAAACAGGAATGACTGTGCCTGTGAACTCACCCCAACCATCTGGAACAGAAACTTGCAGCTCTGCTCAGGCTCAAACCCACCACCCTCCTCTGCACACCATGCAAAACGTGCCCAGAGCGTCTCCCCAGATGCCTCGCTGTGCTGTACACGTTCAGCCCACAGGAGAGCGCGCTCTGCCCAAGGCAGCCCCCACAGCACCCTACCGAGAGCCCGGACCCCGCTGGTTAGCCCACAAGCACTGCTCTCCAGATGTCTATCAGAGCCCTGCCCCACAGCTGGGTTCCTGCAGCTTCACAAAGCAAGCACCAGCCTTTTCTTGTCTGTCCTGCTGATGTGGCTCATCCTCTCCACCCCCCCCATCACAGCCATTCTCAGACTGGTCTCAGGTCACACCTTCAGTGTTTGTGACTCCAAAGAGCACTGACCCTGCATGAGGGCAGCAAGTCCACCACATGTCCCCACAGCACTCACCTGAGGCAGCAGTGCTGGCAGCACTCTCTGCTCCTTTCCTGCAGGTTGACAGACCCATCTAGAGCCAACACACATCAGCTTGTCCCCAGATCTCTGCTCGCACAGATGCAGCAAGACCAGAACCCTGCTGCTGGCATAGAGATATTTACAGCAAGAGCCTCACCTGAGCTTGGAGCTTTGTTTCACCACAGCTGTCAAATATCAGCATTCCCACCCACACTGCCTGGCCACAAGTTTCACAGCAGGTCTCCCACACCTGGGGCTGGGTACAGCAATGGAGTGTGCCTGTGTTTCAGCGGGGTGAAAAGCACAGCAGCCATCTTCACCCTCTGCCAGTGGGAGCCCTTTCCACGCAGGAGCTGCCTCCAGCTGCACGCAGTGCAGAACATCCGCAGAACATGCAGTGCTAACACAACCGGTGGTTTCTCATGTCACTGGCGGCAATGTGCCGTGTCTTTAGGAGAAAAGGCATCACGGGGGTGCAGGATGGACAAACAGGCAGTTATGAGGAACACCTTGTGATATCTTGGGGCATATTAACAATGTTGGAGACAAACAGGATTTTCACAGAAACAGATTGCACCAAAGTAACCAATGTTTCCAAAATTTCAAACTATATTTCTACGTAAAGCCAAAAGGCTTTGTGAGACTTTCTTGGGGCAGTCCTAGTCCTGTGAAGATGTGGCTTTGCTGTGATGCTGATACGAATTCATTGTAAGGTGGTAGAAGGCAGCAGCTTGTTTTGTTTGAGGCTAAAACGGCCACAACATGGGGTTATTTGCTACACTAAAGCGCAGGGACTAAACCGATGAAACTGTGTCACATCAGTGGATCTGCATCCAAATCAGCACTGGTAAACACGTACAGCGCTCAGCAAGAAGAGCTCAGGGAAAGTTGTTCCTACAAGAAGCAGGGGCCAGGAGACGTCATGCTCCGTAACGGCTCTGGTTGTGGAGCGAGGCTCTTGCTCGAACAAGGAGGCTGCCGGGGTCTCCTGCTGCTGCTCTGTGACCAGCTCTGCAGAGCCCAGTGCCCACAGTCCTCACCCTGCCACTCCGCATGTGCACAAGTCTATAAGTGATGTATTAGGACCAGCAGGAAGCTAAACCACCAGTGGATAACACGCAAAATAGCAACAATATGGACAGCAGCTGAATGTGTTGGTCCTTCACCCTGGGGAGCGCAGCTGGAGGATTTTAAGGCAAGTCATGAGAACAGGAAAGGTGGCCTGACCAGAAGTGGGAAGAATCCCTGATACCCATGTGTCTGTTGCAGGGGCCCAGTACACAATGAGACCATGGAATGGGTAGCACAAGCTAAACTATGGGTCCTACTGCCTTTCCTTGTGGAGGAAACAAGGCCATTGACGGCTGTTGTGGAGGAGCATCCTGCGTGCTTGTGCAGTGCCGCAGCTCGGCAGGGGGAGCAGAGCACTGGCACAGAACTGCCCTGCGCAGCCCCAAGCCCAGGGCCTGCAGACACGTGTCCTGGTCGGTGTCGGCAGCACCGCCCGAGCCTGGCAGAGAGGCTCCCCCGGCCTGCCGGCTGCTCACCGCGCTGGGCCACACGCCCGAGCCTGGCAGAGCGGCTCCCCCGCCTGCCGGCTGCTCACCGCGCTGGGCCACAGCGGTGGGGCCACGCACGGCCAGCGCAGCCCAGGCTCTCACAGCAGCTCTAGAGCACCAAGAACCGGGGGCTGGTTACAACCCTGAGCCAGGTGTGCAAGTTCTACCCCAGAAGGCAGTCCAGGGCTTTCTTACCCTGTTGTAATTCTTGTTGCTGTGTGGGTGGCTCACTGCAAGTGAAACTAGCAGTGGTTGTGCTGGGGAGAGGCAGCCAACCTCAAACTCTTCAGCTTATGGCAAATTCCCCCATGTCTAAGAGCTGGGGAAACAGCAGCAAGTAGGAAAGTCCCAGTGATATGTTAGTCATAAACACAGTAACCTTAAAGCAGAGGAAAAACACCACATTACTGCACATGCCTGACTCTGATATGATGGAGCACAGCAGGACCGTGGAAGCAGCTGCTCCATCAGTGACTCGGGACAGGAGCTCCTCAGGATGCCAGCCACACTCCATGGACCAGGCAGGTCTAGTGCAGCCATCCCTCTATCAAAACCAGGCTGTGGGTCACAGGCTGATACTCCCATCAACTCTTGCCATTACAATTGCCTCTCTGCATCCAGAATACAAAACTGCAGGTCTCCTGCACAGATGTTCACTGTTTTATAAAAGCATTCTGGCCAAGAGCAAAAAAAGAAGAAAACAGCTGCTCCTCCCTCCTGTGCCGCTCAATGTGCCACAGCAGTCAGCTCATCTGGCACTGCAGCTACTTGTTCTTCTCTGTCATCTTGCAGTCTTGCTGCAGGGGCAGAAGGTGGCTGTGTGGAAATTTCATGCTGTAGAAAGACGCTGAGGAGCAGGACGGAAGCAGGACAGCACAAGGGACAAACACTACAAAGCACCTTTGGCCAAAGTACAGCAGCGATGTAAAGTTCCTCTCAACATCACTTTGGAGCAATCTGCTTTGAAACTGTTACGCAGTAGTCCTGCAGCTGAAAACCGGACTGGATCATCGGTGTCCTTGCTCTGACGGTCAGCACCGTCACGCTGAGCTGTTGCTTGGCTTCTGACCTCAGCACTGCAGTTTAGCCGGGGCGTCAAGGGCTGTGTGCTGCGGCTGCCACGTCTGATGAGAAGCTGGTGGCATGACGTGACTGCCTGAAGTTCCGAGTAACGTGCAATCATGATACATCACCGTGGGGGGGGCTGGGACAGACCTTGTACTCAGCAGGCTGCAGGGGGGTAGTGATTTGTGTGTGTGCGCACGTGTGTGTGCAGTGCATGGGCACAGCTCCCCTGAGAATTAGTCAAAAACACCTATTCTTTGTGAAAGCAACTGTATGCAAAGTTACACACTTTGGAAGTACCTCTGTCAGAGCTAGAATACAAACTGCACAAACCATGCTCCCTAAGGAATTTTCTACAGAAAAAAACATGGTTAGGAGAATTCAAACTGTCCTCTCAGTCTCTGTTCACTATGGAGTTTTGTCACAGAACTCCAGTCAGAGATAAATATTAGCAAGTGGGGTTTTGGAAGTCAAAGCCCCTTCAGTTGGTTCTCTCACCCCTTGTTCCTTTGGCCATGTCACCGCTAGAATGCAACACCTAAAAAAGCTTGTTTTCTTAGATTAAATTTGTAGCTCATGATGGATAAATACTTGGACATCCTTGCACCCTACCTGAACAATGCAGGGTCCCAAAGCAAGACGCAGAAACAAGTTATTTAAAAAGCTGACCTAATCCCTCCTTCACCCTAAATTAACTTGTTTCTGTCTCCAAGAACTCGCTCCTGCTCCACACTAGTCTCACCCTCATCTTGTGGTTATTGTTAGTTTTCCACAGGCAATGTCTAACCTTGTGATGGAGAGGAATCTGCCAACACCTGTTCCACACTGGTGTGCATTTCCAAGGACCTAATAACAAGAAGAGGAAGAAAAAAAGGCAAAGCTGTGGCATTCTCGGCCAGGGAAAAGCCGTGTGCCAGAACCAGCTGCTCCCAAACTGGAAACACACCTGCTTTTCTCAGGAACCCATTTCACTCACGGTGAGACAGGTTGCTGATACCTGGTAAGCAGCCAGGTGAGAAAGGTGTGGAGATGGAGCGATTGCGAGCATGTAATAAGTGGCAATATAACTAGACTAAAACTGTACACAAACTCCACTCACACTGCATTCTTACAAAACAAACTGAAAACCACTGAAAATACGCTTACTGTAAGTAATTCTCTGTCCTGGCAGGAGCCCTCCCCTGGTTAAAAGGACCTGTCGGTAGTCCCAGCCTGGTCAGAACTCCACGAGCTCCACGAACCTGTCACTGGAAACACACCTGTGCTTCACGGCTCGGCAATACCCGCCGGCAGAAGCAGAAGAGGATGGAACATGAACTGTAGTGAGGCAGGATGGGGTGAGCTGGCCAGCCGCCCCCAGCCCCAGGGTTTATGCCCAGTTCTGGGTTATGCAAAGGCAAAGGAACAGGGCTCCCCCTTCTCAAAGAGGTACAGTTCAGTTTCACCAGAGAAGGGAAAGAAGGGGATGTATACGCACATGCAGAAAGCCATCCACTGGAAATGAGCAGGCAGGAGGGCGCAGCTATGAGGAAGAACAAAGCCAGAGCTCTCCTGGCTGCTCCAGCCAAGGGCCAGCCTTCCCGAGGGCTTCACAAGGACAAGCAGGAGGCACTGCTGCTGTCCCTGCGCCTCCCGAACAGCGGGTGTCACCGCAGGGAGCCCTGAGTGACCCATTCTGGCAGCTGCAGTAACCAGCTGTGTGATTCTGCTTAAACTTGACTTTGCTTGGATTTCGGGAAGTGAGTCGGCTGACTCATGGGGCACACCACGGCCTCCGTGCATCCTCCTGCTCCACCCAGTCCGTGCAGGCCGGTCGTGGGGCCTGCAGAGCGTCTCCATCCCTTGGTTTCACAGCCCTCTTGCTCCACAGCCTCTGTGCTGGTGGCAACTACAGCAGCCACTGTCCTTGTGCAACAAAAAAGTATTTCTGATAGAATTAAACCTCACATGAGTGAAAATAACATTCAACCTGGTATTTTAAGTAAAAACAAATAACACGTTCATCAGCACCTTAGCTACAATTAGTAGGGTCTTTCACTAACCATCACCTTAGTGAAAGTGAACTACAAACTGGTGCCTGTACAAATACTGTCACATCTAAATACAGACACTTCACCTCGAGTCTCCTTCCAGGGCTTACCCACCGTTTTTTTACCACTGCAAAATTGATCCAGAGATACCTCTACTACTTGGCCACCTTGAACTTTGCAGAGACATTTGCAGTACAAAAATGTTACTTACAAAACACGTTAAACAAGCCTCTGTGCTTAGCATTACGGTTTCCTTCCTTATGAATGGCAATGCAAATAGTGTTTTCTAAATAATGAGAATACACACGTATATTTTAATACACATAAAATTACTTAACGGTTCTTAGCTATTTTGTGCCACTGTCAGGACACTAGGGTGGAATTTACCACACCAAAATACATGATAATGCCGTAGAAAGTTTAGATTTGTGAGTAAAACTTTTGGAACAATTATTCAACAAGAAGTATATGCTGCCTTAAAGCTGCAGGCATAATTCCCATTCTGACTGGACCAAACCAAGAGGCCAAAAAAATGCTCCGTCAGTTTAGGGAGCGTGACCACAAACTGGATAACCTTTCTGGGAGAACAGTGTTTAGAAATGTCTGATTCCATTTACAGCTGTAGAAGTGTTAAATAACTGCTTGCTTCTACAGAATAAGATACTAATCATCAACAACAGCATTGCTCAAGCCCAAATTACAGTAATCTTTATTTCCGGTCTTGACTGAGCAAGTTTAGACATACAAGGGCCATGCCGGGGCTGGGAACACAGCCCCTCCCTGCTCCCCCGCAGTAAGTAGGTCCTGGCAGCTGTGTGCCGCTGCCAGTGCCCGTCAGTCACTTCCCTGGGACCTGCACCTACGTCCCACTCGGAGGGGTGTCAGCTCCACATCACCTTTGTTTGCTTCCCAAAGAACACCCAGAGCCCGAGCAGCAACCACAGGTGTTGACCAACAACTCCTGCTCACTCGTAGAGAACAACCACAGCCAGAGAAACTTCAGCTCTGGCTTCTCCCCCCGACAGAGCCGTACGGCAGCGGGCAGGTGCCGGCTCTGCCGTGCCGCAGGGTGCACCGGGTGCCAGCGCTGCCGCGGCTGGAGCGTCACAGCCCTGGATCCACGGCTCACCCGCGGCAGCCCTCGCTTCAGGATAGGATGGAAGAACAAGCAACATTTCCATTTGCCATACAGTTTGTTTCCAAAGACTGGTTTGATCAGTCTTGGCAAGCTAGGCTACTTTCATGTAGCAGTTGTCCTCCTGGGCCAGGGCTTGTACAAGTTTCATTTTTTTCCCATTCTTCCTATTGTTTTCCCTCAATAGCTCTACTGGTTTCTCTTTAACCGCAGGTGCCAGTCTGGACCCCTCCCTGTGAATGGTGTGAGAATCAGAAGGACAGGGGTTATCCACAAAAAGAGGAGGTGACAGTGTGTCTGAGACCAGGAGCTCCTGGGGCTCTGCAGTTTTTCTTTCTAAGTTTATCCCAACGCTGTCCAGTGACTCCTCTGGTGACCTCCCTGCTGAGCCACACGTGCCCACCGCAGGAGTCAGCACCTCTTTATTCTCCCCTGCGCTCCCACGTCTCCCCCGCCAGCTGTGCGTGTGGCAGTGGAAGGCAGCACTTAGTCTGTCACTGCTGCTCTCTTGCAGTCCTTTACCAGCACAGATAAAGCTCGTAGGTTTTGTCTCCTTCATAGTTCTTTCTCTGCTGTTAAAATCTTGACAGTTCAGCTCTAACAAATGCAACAGCTGTTCGTCTCTGCTGGTATTTTCATCTTTGCTCTCACCAGACAGCTCAATAGAGCCGATGATCCGAAGGCTGCCATCACCAGTCTGTGTGACATTTGCACTAGAGGCTAAATCTGGGACAATACTGCTGTCAAACCCCTGTGCAACCAGACACAGGCGGTCATCTGTCCTTTGGTCAGGTTCACGGATTATGGTATCTGGAGGTGTTTCTCTCAGGTTGTTGTACAAAAGATGAAAGAAGGGTTTGTGTAGTGACCTAGAGATAACCTCACTGTCACTGTCACAGTATGTACCACTACATTTAACTGCATTATCAAAAGGTCGATAACCAGATGGTTGAGATTCAATAGGGCAAGAAATCATACTGGCTTTCTCTTGAACATTTTGATATGCTAATTGTGTATGTATTTCCTCCTCTGGTACGAAAACTGAAGCACTGTCATTTGCAGGAATGGAGAAAGATGGAAAATCAGGATGTTCTGAGCAGCTGTTTTGAAAATCAAGACCAGTGCAGGGAGATCCATAGTTGGTATAACATGTCAGATTGCTAGGGGGTGGATAGATTTGACCGCTGCAGGTAAGTTCTGGTGTCTCTGAAGACTCTGTCAAATGCGGTGAGGAGCAGATACTTCCAACACAGGTACTCAGGCTATTGTCAGCCATAGACTGAGACATAAGGCTATCAAAGCTCTTATACGCAGAGCTGCTCGGTTCCTTGAATGCAGACACAAGAGTATCAAAGCTCCTATACGCAGAACCACAGGGCTCCGTGGATGGAGACATAAGGGTGTCACAGCTCTTGTAGGCAGAACCACAGGGCTCCGTGGACGGAGACATAAGGGTGTCACAGCTCTTGTAGGCAGAACCACAGGGCTCCGTGGACGGAGACATAAGGGTGTCAAAGCTCTTGTAGGCAGAACCACAGGGCTCCGTGGATGGAGACATAAGGGTGTCAAAGCTCTTGTAGGCAGAACCACAGGGCTCCGTGGATGGAGACATAAGGGTGTCACAGCTCTTGTAGGCAGAACCACAGGGCTCCATGGATGGACAGATAAGGGTGTCAAAGCTCTTGTAGGCAGAACCACAGGGCTCCATGGATGGAGAGATAAGGGTGTCAAAGCTCTTATATGCAGAGCTACACAGCCCCATGGATGGAGATGCAAGGGGATCAAAGCTGTCCTGCACAGAGTTGCTTATTCTGTCTTTTTTGGTCCCAAAGGATGGCTTATTTGGAGGTTCCTGGATCAAGTCACACAAGTCATGGTGACTTTCAGAACTGCATGGAAAAAGGCCTTGATGAACCATATGTTGAAGATCTCTTGCATCCAGAGAAGCGGAATTGATGCTGGAGCTCCGATAGCCAGATTCAAAGGATTCTTCTGATTGTTCCGACTTCTTGCTCACAGTACTACAATTGTAGTCATCTTGAGAGGCTTTGGTGAAAAGGGAGACTGTATGAAAAATATCACATGGCTGCTGGCTCTGGGCTGTGCTTGCCTTTGCATTTTGCTGTGATGGATTTTCTGACTCACGTTTCTCAAAGGTTTTATTCTCACCTGTGAAGATGCCTGAGTCTTTATTGTCTTGCGTGTTGTTTTCATCTGCCAGGATGTCAATAAACATGCTGGCTAGAGCATCGTTGTGTTCCGTGTGCTCTCTGAAAGCACTCACACTGCTCTCATGGGGCTCGAATGCCGTCATCGGGTCACCAGGCTCTTCCTGGCTCTCAGCCTCAACGTCTGTTAAACATTCACAGATTTCTAAAGACTCTTCAACCAGAATTGTCTCAGGGGTTAAAACTGCGCTGCTGCCTTTTGGAAACCACTCGCCAGACTTGCTGTGGCAACTGCAAGATTTCTCAACATTTCTGATATTATCTGTCCCCTTGATGCTTTGGCTTGACAAACTTAGAGCCATGCAGTTCTTGCAACTTCTGTTTTTAGGAGTCAAAAAGAAAAGACAATAAATGTTTATGTAACAGAAAGCTACTTAATGCTGTAAGGCAGAGGGGTTTTTTCTTTTAGCTTACTTACATTTGGTTGTCCATATAACTCTGCTTTACATCATGGAAAGGGAACTTAATTTCATCAATGTAGCACAAGACTGACAACTAATAAAGATACAAAGGAGATTAGGACACATGTGAATTGTGTTTTGTATCCCTTGCATTAGCCAGACAATAGCTCTTATTACATATTCTACATCTGGTGATCAGGAAAGGGTATTTTTGCAAAACTTTTGGATTACCTTGACATTTTTTACAACCAAATGGCTCTTTGCTGGATTTGGGATTTGATCCCACCATTCTTTCTTCACTCTGCAAGGGAAGAATTAAAATTGTTTGCTCTGACTGCATTTTGGCTTCATCAGTGTACATTTCCCTCTTCTGGCCCTTGGCCGTCAGCACCACAGCACCAGAAGTGCTTGTTCTGTGCATCTCCAAGTGCTGCTTTTCATTAAACTAACGCAAAGATGTTTGTATGTTTGGTGCGTGACTGCACTGCACAACTACAGTCACATGTTCTTCTAATCGTGTTTGAAATGATGTGTGAAACAGATAAGATTCCACTTTCACATTACCACTAAAAAAATGTTAAAAGAAATGCAGATATTTAGCCATCATTACTGGAACTCCAGCAAAGACTGAGGTCTAAAACTCATAAACCCCGTAACTGCGGCTGTTTTGAATGCTATAACAACTCCATCCTAGTAAGATTAATAGACAATATTTAGTTATCTATTCAGAAAATGACAGAGTGCAACTGACTCATGTTTATACAACATTTGCTCAAAGAGAGGGAGATAAAGATGCTGAAGAAAAACAAAACATTAGATTCCTGTACTACTAGACATTCAGCTAATCCAATAGCAACACTGCTATCTGTGCAAACTGCTGCTCTATAAAACCTGTCAACAGTATGATACATACTTGGTAAAACAGAAGTAACAAAAGACAGATACTGCCATGACCAGTACGCAGGCTCCAGGAACAGCCATCTGCAGAATGTCTTCAGCTGTTACTTGGTAATCTGTTAAATGAACACAGACATTTACATGTGTATGTACATATAAGTACTGGCAAGACCCAACTCATTGCTCTTCCTTAGCACCTCAAAAATGCTCCTGCCGAGGACGTAAAATGAAGCTTCCGGCAGACAAACCCCAGCACACGGAGCTCACGGGGCTGTGTGGTGTCTGGTGACAGCGCTGGGGCCGCAGGCAGGGACGGGGCTCAGGGTGACAGCACTGGGGCTGCAGGCAGGGACGGGGCTCAGGGTGACAGCACTGGGGCCGCAGGCAGGGACAGGGCTCAGGGTGACAGCGCTGGGGCCGCAGGCAGGGACGGGGCTCAGGGTGACAGCACTGGGGCCGCAGGCAGGGACGGGGCTCAGGGTGACAGCACTGGGGCCGCAGGCAGGGACGGGGCTCAGGGCTGGGCAGACACTGTGCACCATGGGGCTGTGTCAGCACTCGGGGCAAACCTGTCACACAGTCCCTAAAGTGGCATTATTGTCTCCACTGTGGTGCAGCTGTGCTGCTTCTCTCTGTTGCTCTTCAAAGATTTTTATAAACCCTCAGCCCTTGGATGGTTAAAGCATTGCTTAATTTGCAGCCTAAATATCTCTTGTTCATTTAAACCTACTTGCTCTTACATCAACTGTGTTCTTTAATTTACGTATCTCTTCTCCTTCCCTGGTGTCTACTTCATGAAATATTTATAGAGAATAAACACATCCCCTCTCGGCTTTTTTTTTTGTTTCCCACAAGGCTAAACAATCTCACTTCCCTTGGCCTTGTCTTCCTTAGTTTCCCCCCAAATTGCTTTTTTACACTTTGGAAGTGTCTTCGGAAGTTCTTCTAAATAAATTAGGGTCACACCTAATCTACAGGCAAAATGTGCAAAATTGTTATGCTCAAAAAGTAACCAATGTTTTTTGTCTTTGGAAGCCTTTACAGACGTATTCACAATACATTCAAAATGACGACGATTCCGTAACTCTGCTCTGAGAGCGATGTGGTATATATGAAATGGTTTATAAAACTGCACCATCCTTTTATCGAGCTGCTATTTGTCACAATACTCACCATAGTGAAATTCAACAACCTCACTCCATTCACTCCAGTACCCCGGGTAGTCTGTGTAGTTACACCTTACACTTGCGACGTAATCATAGCCTCTCCTCAAGGAGCTTGCAGTAATTTCAAAACTTTTTGCCTGGTAGTTAATTACTTTTACAGAAACCTGAAAAGAAAGTTATAAAGTTCACTTTAATTTCTATATGAGGTGAAGGGTTAGTGACAGCAATTGAATAACAACAGTGTTACGTGTTTCAGTGAGCTCTCACAAATGAAAGCCTGTTGCCCTAACGTGCTGTGTGTGACATGGCACATTGTTGCCCTGAGCAGGTGGTATTTGTGCACGTTCCACCATGCACGTTCCTCCCCGTAGAAGCACCACAGCCCAAAGGTGCTCGCCCGTTCAGGGGTGTCTGAAACGCCTCGGGTGCACCACGGTGTCACGAGCAGCCTCCTGGTGCCTAAGGAGCAAATGATGTTGAGGGAGCAGCAGCGCTGTGTTTCCAGGCTCTGCCCTGTCCCCTGTGAGCAGCAGACCATTTTGGGGTGGCGGTCACAAGAGCTGCGATCCTTTAAAGCCCAGCTGAACCAGCTTGCGGCAACGTAACCTGTGGCAAGCGTGCCATTGGGAACATTGTGGGACCTGCCATTGCTGGCCCTTACGCTGTTATTCATGAAAAGGTTTCAAGACTTTGCAGATGACTTTTAAAACCTGAAAGCTCCAGAGACACAGAAAACAAGGAGACTGGCTGTCTCTTACCTCTGTTGGGTGCTGCTTCCTCCAGTATTTCACTTCGTAGATGACGGGCTGTCCAGAGAGCCTGGATGGAGGAGAGTAGCTCTCCTCCCAGCTCAGATTGAAATTACCACTTTCAGCTTTCCCAATGGCCAGATTTTTTGGGGCCCGTGGCTTAACTGTATGTTAGAAAATACAATTAAGGAGAACATGGCAATGGGAAAGCACTGATGGAGCAAAGCAGAGGCAAACATTCACCAGGGACCAGAACCTCATCGCAGCCGATGCATAAAGCCCTTTTCACTATGGTGTAGCACAGGGATAGGGAGGCCAAAACAGAGCAATTGCAAGGTATTAATTAACAAGCACTGAATCTTCAAGCTGGCTGAACAAACTGCACTGGATGCAGTGTCAGCCCAGAGAACGGGCAGCCCCCGCAGCAGCACACGGTGCGGGGCACAGACCCGCAGCCCCCGCCGGGCTGTCCCGCCTCGCACACACCGACACAGGCTCCTGCTTGTTCCGCTGAGAAGCAGCAGCGACAATCAAGTATTCTGAAAAGCCCCGGCTCACTGATGCAGATGAACGGCTGCCTAAGCTGTGTGAGGGATTTCTGTGAGTGTCTGAGGTGCCAAGTATTCAGAACAGGCACACTGTTCGGAACAAACGAGATGCCTATAGCGAGACATAAACTGCATCTACGCTCTGTCCTGTGAGAGAGTCATTAACTTCTTATCACTGGTGGTTGTAATCCAACAGCAATTACTGTAAAAATCTCTGTTCAGGGGGATGATTCAATTAGCCTGAAAAATCAGAGTGCAACATAGACAGGAATGGAATAAATTTCAGTAGGGATAGCCTAGTGTCTTTTTAGAAACTGGAGGCAGCACATTCCTCTTCATCCTTGAATTCTACAGCCACAAGTAAAAAGCACCAAGCACTTGTCTGAGCCCCCGAAGTGCTGCTGGCTGCCAGCTGGAGGACTCATTCTCTGTTTGCTCCATTACTTATCCTCCTTCCTTAAGAATCTGCTCCAGAATCAGGTTTCTAAGCCAAATGGATTTTACAATAAACCAGCATAGCACTTTTTGCCTCTGATAAGGAAAAACTGTTTCAGTGACATGAGGGAGGAGTTGGATGGGATTGCAAAGCCTGGAACCACATATCCTGGTGACAAAGTGAACAGGTTCTTACCAACCAGGGCTGGTGTGACACTGTAATTCCACATATCAGTCCCATTGAACTGTAGAGCTAGAATATATGTGAGGCCTGATACAAAATAACCCGGACGTATCGTGCAAGTGCACTTTAAATTGTCTTTTCCATTCTCGGGGATACACACATTATTTCTGAAAAACAGGCAGAAAAATACGTGATATTTAGAAAGTGTGGCACACTATTTCTTGAAAGGGTGAAATCAAGTTTCCCAATGTGAAGAGCTAATCAAATCTGGGACAAACACGCTCAGTTCCTAGAAATGTTGAGCCCAAACAAATACAAACCAAATCTGACCTCCCACAAGCTCCTAAACAACCCATCGTCCCCAACACCCCTTGGATATCTGTATTGCCCTTATGAAAAACGTGACAGAAAGGCTAAGGATTGATCTCAGGAGGAAAGGTTAACACCCTTTGTCACAACAGGTTTTCTACAGTGTACAGAGTGAGGTTATTCGGATGTCTGTACGCAGAAATCACACGGAGAGGAACAGGAGAGCACAGATGTATGTTCCTTTGCCGGAGATGCTGAGCGGCCCTGCTGCAGGACAGGGCCAGCAGATGTGGCTGCACACAGACTGCAGGCTCCAGGCAGAGCACCCTTGGCACGGGCTGCACACCGGGAGATCAGGTCAGATTTCTCCTGAAGGAGGTAAAATTACGCATGCAATGAAGGTTGGGCAAACTTACAACAGCCCACCCCCCGCTACAACTAAGCCTTGATCACTGCTCTGTACCAGGAGAGCAGAAAGGTCTGCAGAGAACAACGCTGACCAGAGTGTGCTGCCAATTGCAACAACTCGTTTTCCTCCTGGCAAGAAGAACAACCTGGATTACATTTTGTCCCAGACACCCATGGTACAGAGAGGGAATTAAAGCTGATAATGGCTGTAGGATATATGAATTTCCAACAATGATAATGTAACATTTTATTAAACACTTACAGCAGATCAAGAAAATCCCTCCTGTAGTAGAGCAGGAATTCTTTGGAGCAATTTGTTTGTGCAGGCACCTTCCAGTGACAAACCAGCTCTTTGTCATAGTCAGTGAAGCAGGTGAATTCCTGTACCCGTCCTGCAGCCACAGCTGGGGAGCGGCACGAGAATCAAAAGAACAAATTGGACTACGCAGAAACATGAACTTTTCTATCTAAATAGAGCTACCAACCCCCTACGAATTAAGTGAAAGCATTGTTATTTTTCACATTCTGGGTAAATGGAAAGAAATTTGTGTCACTAGAACTTAAGAAAAAAGCAGAAATCATTGGTCAAAATACCTTGTTTAGAAGTGGGAAGGGAAGTGGCACACACAGTCCTGGGTGTCCCCTCCAGCTCCTGCTCTGTCACTTCCCTGCACTCCACAGGGGACGCGGGAGCACAAGAGGAGGAGCTGAGGGACACTGAGCTCGTGCTGCAGCAGCACTAACAGTGTGCTCAATGTCATCACTGCGGGATGAGGCAGCCAGAAAGAGCCAAGATTTTTATCATCCCAGACTTCTCTGATGTTCGATTTCTCTGTTATTAGTAAATATTAACAATATTTCTCTTTTCTTGTGCAAGTTGTACAGATCTAAATCCTTCTCTCCGTTTCAATTCACTGTAAATATTTAGAGCAGCTTTGTCTGGTTTTTAGAATCCTATTAACTGACTTTTTTTTTCTGTTAGTTTGCAAGGGGGTTTTGCAGGAAAGGTTCCTGCAGCAATTATACAAAGGCCATATAAAGATAACATTTCATTTCTCTATAGTACATAAATAATTTTGTTTACATGGTCCAGCACATCACTAACTCTCCACTCTTATCATTTACATTGCAATTTCAAGATTAAATTGCCAACAATTCACATGCTGCAGGGTCCTTGTCCTTCAGCCACTGCTGCTTCACAGGCTTATTCTTTCCAATGGGTACCCAAGTTTCCTATTATTCCTCCGAAACAAAAACTACAAATTCCATAAAAAATCATAATCTAAATTGCCTTGTGTATCAACTGGTTATAAACCTAGAACTGACTGCAGCTCATGGTTTCATTAGTGTTCCAATATTTAGAGAATGTTTCATTTTCTCCTAGTTACTAAGGCTAGATGTTTATTAGAACTATTATGTCCTTTCTGGATGGCAGCACCACATTTAGTTCCCTTTTGTTCTGCATGGTCCTTGACTCTTCAAAAAACCCCAAGAATCATCAGAAGAGCAGCAAGTTAGAGATTAAGCTTCTGCAATACTGTACAAGTCACAGAGTTCATTTACTCCAAAAGAACCATTACATATTTATCCTGTTGCTATTGTTTATACTTGGTTGCCATTTGTATTTTTATTCTTAAGTTTCTTCTTTTTTTTTTCCACCTTAAGATGACTTTTAAAAGAAGTATGAACATTTTAAGCCCTTTAAATACGAACACCATTATTTTTCAATGTGTTAATGATCTTACACTTCCACAAATACTTCGATTAAATGAAGCTCTTCCTGCTGGGTTAAGCTGAGATGATCAGCAGCTTTACTTGATCTTGCCTTTCAGTGTCCTCAGTGTCCAGAACTCTCTATTATCTTTTGCATTATTGTCCTGTGGCCTTCTCCCTCTTCCACCTCTGGTACACCGTGTTTCTAAACCTCAGGTATTTGAGAATTTCCTTTTGAAACCGCATACAGTACAGGGTTTGCTTTCAGTTCATGCGCTTCAAAAAGGGAACTGAAATATTGGATTTCTTTTTTAATCCTTAACTAGAACACCATGCTGAAGAAACTTGAAACATGTAGTTAACTAGGGAAAAAAAATCTGTGAAATTAAATGCTGATAATTTATAGAAAATGCAGGATTACCTAGATAAGATGACCCAGCCAATGTGCCCTTGCAAACCCTGATCCTTCTCTTTAATTCAAATTTGAATTGCACTATTTTATAGTGCATAAGAAAGTAGCTAATAAATCTTCTTTTCTTTTAACTATTTTTGTTTGCCTTAAAATGCAAAAAAAAAAAACAAATCCCCAACAACAAACCCCAAACAAACCAACCAAAAAACCCAACAAGTGACTGACAGCAAGTGCCTGCAAAACGTGTTGAGCTCTGGCGAACGGAGCGTTGCAGCTCAGTCCCCTGCGCTCTGCACAGCACATCTGGCAGCAGCTGCTCGGGCCAGGGCGGGCACGGCCGCTCCACACACCCGCTGCTCCCGGGGTCTGGAGCCGCCCCGGGGTCCCCGGTGTCCATAGAGTCTAATGGGGGAGCAGGGAGCTGACCTGACAGTCTCAGTTTCTCCTCCTGCAAATTCCTGTTTTTTCTTGCCCACGTGGTCAATAAAAAGATCTAAGAATTTATTCCAGTACACAGATATTTCTGACATTTGAAGTTACACGCTTTATATAAGTTCATTAATGACAATAGCGTTGCCTACTAGTCATTGGAAAATGCTGCTGACAAAAACTTCAGTATAATAATTTAAAACATTAACAAACGTACCTTCATTTGTTGTATATGAGAAGAGAAGGATGCAGAGGGCGTGCAGTGCAGCTCTCGGGTTTGCTGCCATCGCTGCCACCGGCTGGGTGCCACGGACCAGCTGCGCTGAGGTTCTGCCAACAGAAAACAGCATCGCGAGCTCCTCGTGCCGCGGCCAGGTGAGGGTGCAGATCCCCCGCCATCCTCCCACAGCCACCGCACGGAGCCCCGAGCAGAGCGGAGGAATCGGGATAACACAAATGATGCAGAAGACTCTTCTGCAAAGATTTAATTGCAGAGGACACCGGGCTGACAGTGGCAGCAGACCTGCCCTCGTCAGCTGCTGCACAAGCAAGGCTGCTGGTATGGGAGACATCAAGCACTAGAGCAAAATCACTGACAAACACATCAAAGCCCTATGATTCCACTCAGATAACTGAAAGAATTTAAGACTGAAGTGTCTGATCTATCGACTAAAGCGTTTCCTCCAAGTCCTATCACCGGTACCCTCGATAATGAGCATCATCCTCTTGAAAAAGACTTCAGCAAAGACCTCTGAGCCTTCCCTCAACAGAATGCAGATTCACTAACACAGTAAATAATCAAAAGGAAGCTGTAAAACAGGCACCTGATCATGATATAACCAGCACAACTTTGGAGAAGGAAAATTACGCAGCTTTTCCATATTTGAATTCTTTAAGCATAGCAAAACTGCTTAAGTAAACTGAAAACAGACTAAATAATGAATTAGAGACTTTCCAAAAACTTATTTCCTCAAGATTCTTTTGCTGATCCAACCCGGGCGCTCAGCGGATGGTCACGTTCAGCTCCAGATTCAGCTCCAAGGCAACCACCTCACAACCCAAGTTTCTGCGCTTGTCAGAAAAGTCACGTTTAATGAGCCTGTGTTCTTCCCTTCCCACGTGCACGACAGACCACTCTTTAAAACAAGCTTCTAAAGATCAAATACAGACTATTTCAGTCTTAGAGGTTAAGGGATAAGAGATTTGTCAGTGAAAACAGAAGATTAGAACAGAAACTTCTGTGACTGTCTCTGAGGCAGTTACTGCTTATCTGTAATAAAGGACGTGCTTGAAAGATGGATTTCTCATAAATGCTCAAGAAAACTCTTACTCAAGAGTTGAGCTTTTGACATTTTGGGGAACAGACAAAACAGGACTGAACGTAGTAACAATTTTTTTAAAAGAACACAAGTGCTGCTGGTCAGAAAAAAAGGAGGAAACCACTCCAGCATTTAAAAATCCTCCTTCCTTGTGTCGTTTTTCCTGGAACTCTCAAGAGTGGAAGCGTTGCCTTCCCGGTTCAGAGTCCGGTAAAACGGCTGCGTGACCGGAGTTCCCAGAAACTCTTGAAACTTTGGCACGGAATCCCGTATCACACAACCACGTATGAATCAGCAGAGAAAAATCCTCCCTCACAGGAGGAAAACTCCGCACGTTGATGAAAATGGAAATAACACATTGCGCTAATGAAACTGCATTTTATTTTTTTTTTTTGGTCAAATAAGAGTAGCGGACTGTAAATCCAATGCAAAGGGATAAGCTTTTAAAATGGCAATAGCTTTCCTGTCTGTTAGCCCTTACGTTTTTCTTTATATCAGATAATGAGATGCCAATCTTAAAAAAGAATATAACACATATAGAGAATGCTAAGGTCACAGCACACCTAGTAATTCCAATATGTTTGAGGAAAATAAGGCATAAAAGACATAGGTGACTTCCCCAAAACTATGAAGGAAACCTCTCTTGGGGCTAAAAGCAGGTCCATGGGATTACTGACACAAGCTACATGCTCTGATTGTTTATCATTTCTGTCTCTAGAAAAAAAACGTGATTGAAAAGATTTCATTTGCCATCAAGAAAAACAATAATAACTTCTTATCTGGTCTTCTAAATAAATTAGGGTCACACCTAATCTACAGGCAAAATGCGCAAAATTGTTATGCTCAAAAAGTAACCAATGCTCCAAAGACAGGCAACAGTAATTTCTACATAAGACTGTACAGGTAAAGGGCCACCCCCCATTGTAAAACTGGCTCTTTTTATAGTTAAAGTATTCTTGCTTTATTCTCTCTGCTTTAAAACGTTGGCTGTAGCTGCAGATTAAAATGAGATAAGCAGTATATAGCAAAGTTCATCACCTGATTTTGTATCAAAATCCAAAAAAAGGTAGGGAGTAATTTCCATAATTTTTTCATTGCTGCCTTTAATTGTGTTTTTTTTCTAAGTTTATCTACAAAATGGCAGACCCACAGGAACATAAATGTAACACCTGCTCTTTGAGCTGCAGTGTGACTGTGCATGGGGAACAGCGTGGGCGTCCCGCACCAAGGGGGTTTTCAGCAGAATCTGGAAGCTGCGGCGGCTGAGGTTCAGATGAAAGGGCGGACTGGAAGATACTCAGAAGTTCCAATAATTAAGGATGGCACCTCCGGTCAATGTGGGGCCAATAGATAAAATTCAATAGTTCCCACTCGGTGTTCTCTGAACTTCACAGAAAACCATTCCCATGCACTTCTCTGCCGTTCAATCAACACGCCGTGGAGGGAATGATCTCCTCCTGTGCTGGGTGAGCACAAACTCAACCCATGACCCGCTCCTTAGATCACAGATCCCTCAGTGGGGATGTTTTGTCCCATTTTTTATCTTAAAGGCCATAATACACCTGTAATTGCTTATCTGACACAGTATCCCCTGCATTATTGTATGATCTCTAAAGAAGGAATTTAACTTCAGCATGGTGGATATTAAAGGAGCAAGACATTATTTTTTACTCTTTTTAAATTAGTAATTTTACTAATATTTTAATGTCATCGTTGTTCCACAAATTCCTTCGTGTAGTTGGGGATATTTACCACTACCGCCATTTCGCGCAACAACAGACAAATCACACCTGCATTTCCAGATCTGCATCCCAGCACACGTTCATATTGGGATGACAGGAGCCAGCGAAGCGCCCAATAACACATCATTTGGGCACATATGGAACACAGCACTGTCACAAAATTTGACAAACTGCAAATTGTAGCTCGCGAGCAGCAAGATAACTTCAGATATTTTCTCATTTAGAGCTGACAGAAACTATGGAAACCGCTGAATTCAAACAAGTCGAAAAAAATGCCCAAACCACCAAACGTCCGGCCGGAAAGCAGCAGCACAGCTCGCTCCTGACACCGAGTTCTCAGCCGGGGCTCAGAGTTCAGCACGAACGTCTGCAGGTCCCGGACCCCGCACCGGAGGGTTCGTAACGAGCCCCGGGACCGATGGGCGCCGCGGGGTTCGCTGGGCACGGCCGCGGGTCGGCGGGCGGCACCGGGCAGATCGGGACTGCGGGAACCGCACCGGCTGCGTCCGCAGTTATTGCACAGGGAGGGTCCGGCGGAGATTACCCGAGGAAGGAGAAGTTCGGCTGCCAGCGACGCGTCTGCGACCCGCGGGCTCCAGCAGCGGCCGATCCCGATCCCAGGGGTGCCCCGATCCCGATCCCAGGGGTGCCCCGATCCCGATCCCAGGGGTGCCCCGATCCCGATCCCGGGGTGACCCAACCCCGCGCTGTGCCGAGCGCTGCTCGCCGCCCCCCGGACACGGAACAGCTCCTTGCAGCGACAGCACGGGCGCGGCCCGGTCACCGCCGCCAGGCCGCGGCCCCGGCCCTGCCCCGCCAGCCGGGAGCACCGACAGCGAGCGATCCCGCACGGGGAGAGCGGCCGCACCGCGCCCGCCGCACTGAACAAACCGGCCCCATCCTCCCGCCGAGCGGAGCGGAGCGGCAGCCCCGGTACCTTGTCTGGTCCGGCTCACGGTGGGAGCGGCGCGGCGGGACCCGCGCCCGGACTTCGGTCCGGACCGGGGCGGCCCCAGCGCCGCGCCCTCCGCGGGTCTGCCCCGGCCGAACCGGCTGTCGGCCGCGCGGCCACGCCCCGTCCCGCCGCTGCCAGCGCGGCACCGCCTACGGGGGTGGCCGAACACGCGTGACGGCGCCGCACGAAGCCGGGCCGCGCTGCCGGGGCTGCTGGCGCTGCCGGGGCTGCTGGCGCTCCGGGAGGACGCTGGGACACGGCGCCCGTGTGTCCGGCCGGGCCGGCCCGCGCGCAGCGCTCCCCCGCGGAGCGGCCGGGCCCGCACCGGGGCGCTCGGGAGGCGGCCCCGGCCCCGCCCCCTCGGGAGAGCGCACGGCCCAACCGCCGGGGCGGGCGCTGCTGAGCGCATCGATGCCAGGCGGTGGCAGCGATCGCCGAGCTGCCGAGCGCGGCCCCCGGAGGCCGGCGGGTGAGGCTGCCCGGGGAGCGGGGCCGGGGGCGCCGAGCGGGGCCCGGACGGCCGCTGGGCGGAACGGACCCGCTGCGAGGTCGTGCGGAGAGCGGCAGCGCGGACCCGGGCACCCAGCGCACCGCCCGGTGCGGGGTTCGGCCCCTGCGCGGGGGCGCGGGAACCTGGAAGCTCCTTTTTTCCTGTGAGCTGTTGACGGTTTGGGGCTGCGGCGGTCAGGGGATTTCTTGAGGTGCTTTTGCTTAGTTCCGATGTTCCTCGGAACACGTAGGGCAGGGTTTTCTGACTGAAGTCACGCTCTGATTAGACAAGTCGTGAGGTGCGGGGTGTTAACGGAGCCGAGCGGTGTGTGTTGGGCACACGCACCAGTTCTGTTCTGCTGTGGGAATGATAGCACGATGCTACATTGTGCTCTGTAGCTAAAATCAGTTGGACTTTATTTTGCATCCTAGAACCTTGGAGTTAGTCACAGTGTTCTGAGAACAACCCCAGAGATCTGCTTTTCTGCCCTGGTTCAGTGCTAGAAGGTTTAATTGAAATCCTGTGTATGCTTGGGCTGTGTATTTTTAATTTGCGCGCACATGTGCGTTGATTCCAGCTGGCGCCTCTTGCCGCGTTCGGAGCCTGGTGGGGACAGCGATGGCAGCTCAGATGACGGACGCTCATCGGCGGTTCCTGCAGGTCCTGATGTCTCATGGAATAATGGAAGGATCCGAGGCGAGGAAATTACACAGGCGCTGCTGCGAGATCCATAAAGGTGCGTCTCTCTTTCGGAGCAAAAGTAGAGAGATGGAAAGACTTTTTTTTCCTGGTGCAGTTTACAAATAATTAGATTTCTGAAACGCATACACCATCTAAGAAAAAGTTGAAAAACTTCAATGATGTGAGTGTTCTCTCTCTTTCCTAAAATATAAGATAACACAGCAGTGAGGAAACTGAGTTTTAATCAGGTCAGACCCATACAGAGCACTTTTTATTTTAGCAAAGATGTTCTTTTGATGTAGTTTCTTCAAACGTATCTTAATAATGCTTAGTGCAATCTGAACAATAATTTTCAAATGTGATCAGTGTTACTAAAACTAGCTTATATGGATTAATTCCTTTCTCCTGCTGGTTGTCGGCATTACATGCCAAGGCTATCTCCTATCTAGGACATAGGTTTCCTTGAATACAAAAGGGTAGAAAAGCTGTGTCAAATGAAGTCAAGTCATATGTTGAGATTCCTGTGCTCTCTAGCCCTTGATGGAGTTCCAAGCTTATCTGTTTTTCCCTGGATTCAGCACATCTTAACTTGACGAGTATTTAAATAAAACAATATTAGGCATTTTTGTGACCAGCATTTCATTTTCCAAAGACATGGTCATTCACAAGTGTTTCCTCTGCTACATTCTTCAAGGCCGGAAGGTTAACAGAAAACACAGATGTATTTTCTTTTGGTGTATTTTTGATGAACCTAAGGATAATTGGAAGGGATGAAGTCAGGTTGCCTTTCAAAACAATGGCTGCATTTACTGAAGGACTGTATTAGGTAATGTTTGTAATATAATTATAAAATGTAATCGTATATTAAGTTACAGCAAAGTTCATAAGAAAAATGGCTGATACAGTCCATATATGGACGGATGTCTAGAAAATGGAGGAATGAGAGAAAACTACCCTTTTCCTGCCTATTTGGATGTACAGAAGGAGTGTGTTGATTAACCGTTCATTAACATGGATTGGATCTGACTGGCTTTTGTCCATGTTTTGTGTTTTATTTAACTGGCTTGGTAGCTGGACTTGGAAGAAAATAAGTGTTGACTTTGGTCTATAGTTATACCAATTCCTTAAGCATAATGTATTTTGTGCTTGGCCGTTGAAAGACCCACTAAATAAATTATATATGAGGAACAGGGAATCATAGAACAGACAAGCATTTTTGCTTTACATGTTTTGTATGTCGTTTAGTATTTAGGATTTTAGAAGCCACGGCAGCTGCTCCCGTGTGTGACCCAGAGTGCTCATTATGGTTGTATCTTGTGTGCAAAGTTCAGCAAGAGCTTAGGGGAATTTTTCTTATCTGTGGTGGAATTTGCAGATAACCATCTGTTTGAAGTCTGTGTTTTATGTTACCAGAGAAGTGTTTGCATTGCAAAACAACATAAAAATCCACTGTACGCTTGTTTTGACATTTTGCTTTGTAGTGCCGCAAACGTGGCAAAACTAGAAAAAGCAAACGTGGCTCTTGGCTCTTCAGACTGGGTGTTTTTGGGCAGACAGTGAAGCGAATCACGGAGCACGGGCAGACAAGGGGCTGGGGAGGATCAGCAGGGTGTGCGCGGTGAGATCACACAGTTGTGCAGCGCGTGCTGTTGTGAACGCGCGGAGCGATGCTCTTCGGCGGTTTCTGTGCCGTGCTGTGGCAGGGTGCCGAGGCAGCGCTCTGGTGAGGTGGGGATGGAGGCTCTGCGGGAGGGCTGCGCTCTCTCCAGCGCTCTGCATCACGTTGCCTTTGCCGGCTCTGGAAGCCGTGCCCTGGTGGGCTTGCAGTGCTCTTGGATCTTGTCACCCGCTCTGCAGGGACCCTGCTGTTCTCATGGTGTGTTTCTGTCTGCTTACACACAGAACTGAAGAGTTTGTTTAAATTTAGGAAAACAAGCAAACAGACCCCAACCAAACAAACCAACAAAACAAAACAAACCCCACAAACCCCCAAAATATTTGTGTTCTGTTTATTTACTGTTTGCTGTTTCCTATTTGCTCTAAAGAAAAAGCTCCAAAGCAGTGCCCTAGGGTAGCAGCTAATGAATGCTCTTTCTAATGCTGCCTCACTGATTTTTAACTCTTTACCTAGGAAAACAATATCTCAGCAGATAAAACATAAAAAGATCTGCCTGAGGTGTCATAATTTGGTTGTGTATGTGCTTTTTCTTATTTATTTTCAGTGTACTATGCGCATGATAAACTGGATGATTTCGTCAGTACTATTAACAGCCATCTGCAGCCTTTGTTCATGCAGATCCGGAAGGGGCTGTCGGAGGGTGATGGGAAGGCACACTATGCGTTGGTGAGTACGTGATGTGCAGACACTGTGGGTCTGTGCGGGGCCATCCCGCTGTCCCGGGGCAGCTGCTTGTGAGCAGGGAAGTGGGAGGACAAACCATGACAGCCCCGCTGCCTGGAGACGGGACCTACAGCAGCGCCTCAGTCATTGAGCATAAACCTTGCTTCAGTGCCAAAGCGAGGTGTATTTTTCACAGGAGACATCTCTCTCAAGGTGAATTTTTAAACTAGAAAACACAGGGAGGCCTCCAATATTAGTTTTCTTTTACTCAAAAATCAACCCAGCATAAAAGGATTGCTAAAGAATGGCCTATAAAAAGTTTCCCTAGATGCTCTATAAGAGAGGGAGGGTTAGATACTAATTTCAAACGACCATACAGGAGGCATTCTGACATGAGCTGCTGCTTTTAACTGGCAAAACATCCCAGAAAGGTTAAGTTGAACTAATAATATATAGCAGTAGCATGCGCAGTAATACAAAATATCAGTTACTGTTTTTCACAGTGAAATACGAATATGCTTTATAACATAGGTACTGCTCTTATCCAGACCGTACCCCGGTGGAACATGTCAGCTGTGCCATACAGAAGTGTGTTAGTCCTGGGCGGGTTGGGTTGTTCAGGAGCAGCTGTGGAGAAATGTGGCTGGGAGGTCGGGGGTGCAAAGGATGGACCCATGTGCCATCTTTAGGAACCCTTCATGCCACTGAAAGAAGTGGCGTTCCTGCTAATTATGAGGTGGTGTGTTCTTTACGCCAAGGATCTTTTACAATTTATGGTGTAGAAATACAAAGATATGTTGGGTTTTTTTTTTAATTTATTTTTTTTTTAAATTTTTTGTAGGTGAATTTGGCAGAAACTGAAATAACTAAAATGGCTTCTGACTATACAGAAAATGAATTAGAATTGTTCAGAAAAACAGTAAGTATGTCAGTTATTAATTAGTAAATCACATTATTTGAGAGGGTGCCATCCTAAACTGAATGGAAATGGATGTGAATGGAGATGTGGTTCAGGAACTAGTTGCCATCTTACCCAAGTTTATCTCAAATCAAAGATGCAAGAAAGAAAGAGCAGATAAACAGAATTGTCCCCACCAGGTGTGCTCAGGGGTGCCCGAATGCAGCTTCATTTAGGCAGACTGTGCAGTGCTATTTGTGGAAATGTTTTCTTGGCAAAAATTAAAACTGTGATTGTCAACAGTGATTGTTCCATCTCTTGGCCTTGGTTCTACAGTTCTGGTGCCATATACTGTAGTGTATGTCATATGTATGGATGCTAAAAAAAGCTGCAAGTTACTATAAGGTGTGTGTATCTAATTGCATGTTTTAATAGTTGAAAATGTTTCTTTCTGTAGATGGACCTAATCATTTCATCAGAAAATGGCTTTGCCTCTTCTACAGATATTTTAAACTTGGCTGATCAACTTAAGACAAAGAAAATGAAGAAAAAAGAAGCGGAACAAGTGTTGAAAGTTTTTGCGGAGGATAAGTGGCTCTCTGAGGTAACTGCTGTGTCTTTTCAGGTGTTCATATTTTAATGGGTCCAGGCATTATTTCCCTATGGATGTGATGGCTGAAACTGGAGCTGCTCTTTAATGAATGATGGCAAAAAAGGTTTTGTGGGGCCTGTGCGTGTTGCTGCTCCAGTGATTTTGGCAGAAAAGGTAATACATGTACAAGGACAGAGTCCTTGGGTGGGTCTGTACAGGACAACATGATTTGTTTCTCGTGCCTGAGCTGCATGTAGAGCCCTGCACCATGTCATACAGATGTCCTGTGTCCACGGCAGCTGGCAAACCAGAGCTGACAATGCTCTTCAGGGAGATTGTGCTGGGAGTTACATTTACAATATCCCAAAAAGTGGTGAGGCCAAACATGTTAAAAGCTCTTATACCAGCTGTATGGGCCACTGGGAGTTTCTCAGGGAGAAACTGAGATCGGTTTACCATGTGGACACAGCAGTTACTTGCCAAGACAAGTGAGACCTCAGTCCATTTTCTCCTGGATTCATCACATCATAGATCTCTAACCTGCTGCCACACGTTTACACACATTAGAGTGATTTAGCAGATATTTTCAGAGATACTTCACATAGCAAACGCCTAGATCTTGCTGAAAGCCAGTAGAACTTCCACTTATGTGCAAATGGAGGGTCTCAAAACCATGTGTCTTTGTTACAGGGAGCGTGCTTGCTCATCTGTGCCTTCCAGGGACTAGATCTCAGTTAAAGGTCTGAGATCTTTATTCTGATCCTCTAAACAAATAAATTATGCTCCTTCAAAAGTATTTTGGCTTTGCATTACGTGTGTCAGCATGTTAAGTGTCACAATGGCAGAGAAAAGCAGATGTCAAATGCCTACTAGCAGGTGGTTAGAAAAATCAAAAAAGGTAAAAGGAATTAAGAGGAATTCCTTGTCTTGCCACTTGTTTCCTCAGAGAAATGGAGAATATACTCTGCATACTCGCTGCATAATTGAGATGGAACAATACATTCTCAGCAACTACCAAGACCTGGCAAGAAAATGCTACATCTGTCACAGCCTTGCCATCCAGGTAACATGTTCTATTACCTCAGCAGGTGTCTGTCGATGCACTCAGGTGGGCATGGCTGCAGTTTGCGATATTAGGCTGGCACTGAAAAATTCTGGTCATGTAATCTGGTAATGGTGCCTATGTATACAAACAAAATCCCCTTTTTTTTCCTGTGTAGGTATTTTATCTTCCATCTTTGGAATAAAACTTGTCTTGGAGCAGTATGTCCGAGTGTAAACATGGAGACAGTGAACTTGGGCAACGAGGAATGTTAGTTGATCATATAGGGAAATAGTTATTTCCTAGTTTCCAGGAAAATGCCTCCTTTTATAATTTACCAGCTTTGGCATTTGAGTATCCACCAACCGTACTTTGTGAACCATCCTATGGAATAAAGCACTGCATATCTTGCTGCCCTTTGTAACAATGTTAGGTTAAACTGAAGGACAGGGTAGAATAACATCTATTTTTTTTTAATCAACACTTCGGATTTCAGAGCCAAGTATGTGACTCCTGCGGAATTCGAATGCATTTACCTTGTGTCAGGAAGTGCTTCAGAGCTCAGACTGACCCACGCTGTCCACACTGCAATGACTGCTGGTCTTGTGACATTCCAGGTAAAACGCAACCCATTTTCACTAGAGTGTGATAAATCTAGAGAACAGACTGTGATATTCAGTGGCACTGCCTGTATTGTTTATGAATGTAGTTGAATATCAGTTATTTCTGATTTCAGTTATGTATTTCAGATAGTAAACCATATATGGGCAACACTGAGCCATGAAAGTGTGAGCATTTTGCCTTATGGTCACTTGCAGATCGTGTGCACGTTGTTTCTGACAACATTGAAGTGCGAAGGTTGGGAGGGCAGGTAGAGGACAGATACAAAACATGACATAACAACTTCTGGAAATACTGATCTCCTAAGAAGAGCAGAAATCTCTTTGGAATTCCTCTATTTAGCCAGGGAAATTGGACATTCTGAACAGGAACACAGGAATATATAAAGCATTTTAAAAATCTGGAGGTTATAAAATATAATCCTTTTTTTGCATGTCATTCCTTAACTTTCCTTTTGTTTTCTTTGCAGGTATGAGTCGGATAGACTCCCAGTCACCATTAAAAGTGGGGAGAGCAGAGAAGAGCTTTGTTCTCAGCAGCAGACGATGCTAGGAAAACTTGCTCCCAGTGACATTCCCCACTTGTGCAGAACAGCCAGACTGTATTGTATTCATTAGTAACAGTGCATTGTTCAGTGTACTTATTCTTTCCTGAAGTTTTAAGACTCTTACAATAAAACTATGCTTGACCTTCCAATTCTTCTTCACAGTCACACCTGCACAACTTTCTGGGAGGCTGTTTTGTGTACGTAGTTCCCCATATTCTTGGGTTGGGACCTCCGGGGCATGTTTAGGTACAAAAGATGCAAATGTTTCCAGCCAGTGCTGCAAGCTGATCTGTGCAGGTGAGCTCTTGAAGAGCCTTTCTTGGCAACATGTTCCCTGTTTGTAGTTTCAGTTGCACAACTGCAGCTCTCCTCCCAGAGCAGGCTGGCTGGAGTCTGAACACGTTCAGCTGGCACTGCTGCTTGCGTTTCGTCCCTGCTTTAGACAGAAGTCTTTCACCGTGCTGAAGCAAGAGTGGTGGTTTTTTGGTTTTGTTTTTTAATCCTCCACCTCTAACCACTGCATAGGGAAGAACAGTCTCCTGCTTAAAAAGAATGCTCTTGTGAGAAGATGCCAGGTGGTACTTTCTCTCATTTTTAATTCCTACTACAATGCTAACAGACTTTGTGTATGTGTCAGAGCTATGACCACCAGAAACTGACAGAGAAGCTGATATCAAGTGATCGTACATAGTGCCAGTATTTAACTGGAATAAACAGAACCTGTCCAGGCATCAGAATACAGGATTGAAATGCAGCCTTTCTGAAATTGGGAAACTTATCTAAGTCAGGATCTTCCACATCAACCTATAAAAAACCAAAACAATCATCAGTAGAATGTCTTTACTCAAATATGATTTGATAAAGCAACATTACTGATATTAAAATTTCAGGTGGCTATTTACCTGACTGGTGTTGTGAAGAATTTGGCTTTCATGTGGATACAGGTTTTCTGAATCTTGTGGTGAATATAGACGGATATACTTTCTTCCAAATACCTGTATATATTACAACAAATATTTTCCATCTGTCCTTAACCTGCACGTTACTGGAAACTGCGGGTCACAGCTGGCATTTAACAGTAAAATATAGCTGATTGCAAGAAACATCATCTTTGTTAGTAATAAACAGACACTGCTATAGGAAGAAGTTAAAACAAATCAGACTATTGGAATTCAAGTACCTGTTCCCTTGGAGCAGATGTGAAATACCAGGAAATGCCTTTGAGCATTAAGTTGCAGGAGTGACAAATGCAAAATAGCAAAATACTATTTGCATATTCTCTATCCTTGTTCATCAAGTTGTCTGCCACCCTTGTCTCTTAACACACACCATAAGCATTTTTTTCTTGTTATAGCATTAATGGCATGTGTGGAATAAGCAGAGTACAGACCTGGGCTAAAAAATTCTGCTGGGGATCCTGATGAAGAGGCGAGATCGTGCCCTCTGGACCAAACCAAGCGTTGATGGTGATGTCGTCTTCTTCCCCTTCCCCCAGGCAGCAGTAGTCAGGGATACCGATGTCCTCTTTCAGCTCTGGGATCTATTCCCATAAAGAAATAAACATTAAAAAGGGTACGTTCTGACTTGCCAAAGGTATGCAGTTCATAGGACAGATGAACAAGGCTTAACACAAAACAAATGACCTGCTTGGCCAGCCAAGGCAGGAGAGAAGTAGCTGAACTGCAGGAAATGTCCTTGCACTTCTGCTGGATGGGGAGGTGGGAGAAAGCAAGGGGGTTCTCCTGCTTCAGAGACCCTGTGCTTTAGTAGAAACCAGAGAAACGCCCAAAAATAAGGTTTGCAGTTAATAGAAAAGGAGCAGCTGATCTTTTACACACCAAGCTTGTTCCTCTGTGAGATTCCTTTGTATGTCTCCCATCAACCTAATCTCTAGTAACTGGAATGACATTCCAGAACAGGGTGAACATACCACCACTGAAGGCTGTTTCTTGTCTAAATCTCTTCCCTGACTTGCATATTCTTTGGGGAAATGCTGCTTTCCAGGTGATATCCCTGTAAGCATATACTACATTGTAGCAAAACAGCACAAAGACTGAATTTCTTCAACTCGAAATGGGTTTTGTTTCTCTGCGTTCAGTCAAATGGAACAAACCCCTCCCTTTGCTCTTCAAATTGTGGAAAAAGAAATCTATGAAATAGTGTCAATTCCCTGCATGCCCTTCCATGTAGAGCTGACATCCTGAGGGGACTCGTGCTACAAAAAGAACACTTGACTGCAGAAAGATAAAAACACTGTTTTACCTGATCAAAAAGCTGGTGCTGGGCAAGGTATCCTAGACTGTTCTGAAATTACAGCAGAGAAAGAAAACAAATGCACAGTGATGTACAGGGTAAGACTTCTCAGTTAATTTACTTACAGATAACATCCATTTCCAATGTCCTGTTTCAGAGTACTAGAATTGTTTCAACAGCTGACTAGCATAAGGGGTCTTCTGAAATAGGCACTTACAGCTACACTGAAATTGTGGGAGTGTCAATATACCCCCACAATTGACCAGTTCTCTAGCTCGAGTTACTGCAAGAAGCCTCGCTATAACCGTAGAGGAGTGGACAGTTCTGGTGTGGATCCTGTGACAAGGCCCTGCATGGTCACAGCCAGACCCGCAGGGACACGGACAGTTCCAGCACTCCTCAAGTGTCTCAACGTTCTGCTCCAGGCTGCACCACAGACCAGTGTGCAGCAGCACACGTTCCCTCCTGCTGAACACCAGTGACAGAAACGAGGGCTTCAGGTGCTTGGCTGTGAAAGCAAAAGGACATTCAACTGCTCATCAACTTTTAATTTTTTTACCTGATGGCATGTGAATTTGGATCTTGATCCCAGACCGCACTAAGCAGTTTAATAACTGAGAGGAATAAAACCACTGGCTAAGGATCCCTTATCATTAGATTCCACCATTCAGGCTTTTGCTTCTCCAGCTGCTGTACATTTGATTATATATGAAGATGAAATTTAGCTATGGCTGCAATAACTATTTGTAGCTTCAGATCTTGAAAATATATCAAACCTTTAAATTCAGAGTTGTGCTTATAGCATACTCCCTCCCTTGACATCACCTCTAAGCATGTCTGTCCTAAGCAGAAATCCTGTACCAGTAACACACTGCTGTATTCGGAAATGAAACAAAATGAGTAACAGACCTTGTTCACAATATAGCGGTCGATGAAGTCACCAACAGTCATGAGCTTCTGAGACCACTCCTCATCTGTGTATCGGGCACCCAATTCCACCGGAACTGTGCGGCACCCTGCGACTTGACAAAAATAGTCCACACTGAAATAAAGAAAGTTCCATTACCTTTTTATACTGCTCTTCTTACTGATTTTGAATGTAAGGCAACCGATCAAAACGAATCTAAAACTCTACTACCATAAGATTCTGCTCTAAAACCAACCAACCAGAGACAGAATTAGGAGGATGCAAGCAGCAAGGAAGGGAGCAGTCACGTCTGCGTGTATATTATGCTACAGCCGTCTTTTTTATTTAAAAACCTTGTGTACTTCAGTTAACTACTTCCTTAGGAGCTCAGGAGATTTAAGCCATTAGTCTCTCTTGCCCAGGGATCGCTAACCTTTCTGCTACCGTGTTTGCCAAGTAAAAATGTTGTATCTTTTTATCATTAATGCTAGATAAAATCTGCAGAAAAGGATCCTCGGCCTTAAGTAGGACAGGGTATAAACTCTTATTTCTCACCTCCACTTCTTCATACACGGCCAGTGGTCAATAATCCCCTCTAAGACCACAGGTTTCTGTGGAATCAGATAGTTGTCTCTGAAATGCTCCAGCGACGGGCAGCGAAGGTGTGGGAGCCCAACAGGGCCCGGCGCGGGGTCAGCCCGGGCGCTCTGCACAGACACCCTGGGTCAGCAGCTGCTGACGAAGCCTCCGCGGCCTTCCACGCCGGCCTGGCCCGTCCCGCGCTCCCGGAGCGGCCCCGCGGCCGGAGGGACAGGGAACCGGGGGCCGGAGGGACAGGGAACCGGGGGGCGCAGGGACAGGGAACCGGGGGGCGCAGGGACAGGGAACCCGGGGCCGGTGGAGCGGACACGGGCGGCACGCGGGGCGCTGAGGGGTCGGGACCAGCAGGGGGCGCCGGCGGGGGAACGGGAGGGGGGAGAAATCGCGCGCTGCGGGGGGTCTCGCGCTCGTACCTCAGCGCTGCCCGCGGCCGCCTCGCGCCGCTCCGCGCGGGGCAGGTGCGGCTGCAGCACGCGCACCAGGCGCGCGAGCGCGTTGTCCAGCACGGCCGCGCCCATCAGCAGCCCCAGGTCGCACAGGCGCACGGCGCGCGGCAGCGGGCGGCCCGCGGCCACCTCGGCCAGCGCCCCGAACAGGCAGCCGTAGGCGTACACCTGCCGCCAGGCCTTGCCGACCTCCCGCCACGGGCCCGCGTTCAGCTTCTCCCACGAGTAGTCGCGCAGGACGTCGCCCAGGCGCCGCAGCGCCGCCGCCGCCTCCCCGCGGGGCCGGCCCGCGCTGTAGAGCAGCCCGCGGGCCCGCCGCAGCAGCGGCAGCACGCAGCCCTCCACCTCGCCGCTCAGCGCCAAGGTCAGCCCCTCCTCGCAGCCGGGCAGCAGCGCCCGCACCTCTGCCCAGAGCGCGGCGTCTGCGGCCGGTTGCGCCGCCATGGCAGCGCGGGCTGCCGGGCCTGCTCGGGGCGGCGCTGGGCGGCACCGGCCGCTCGGGCAGCTCCGCCCCCGCGGCTGCGGAAACGGCGTTGGCGTCGCGCACTGAGGGGGAGGCGGCCCCGCGCTCCCCCCGCCGCGGGGTCTCCGGTGCCCGGCACGGAGCGGGGCGGGGTCGGCACTTGGCGCACGTGCTCGCACGTCCCGGTTGCCGCCGGCAGCCGCAGCCTTTGCGCCGCTCTCCGCGGCGGTTCTCAGAACGCAGGTTCACGATCGAGTGTCTCGGCAGCCGCAGCCTTGGCGCCGCTCTCCGCGGCGCTTCTCAGAACGCAGGGTCACGATCGAGTGTCTTGGCAGCCGCAGCCTTGGCGCTGCTCTCCGCGGCGCTTCTCAGAACGCAGGGTCACGATCGCGTGCCTCGGCTGCTGCAGCCGGTGCCCGGGTTAGTTTTCCCAGGTTAGTTTGGGTCAGGTCGGTCTCCCCCCTGGTCCATCACGTAGCGGTTCATGCCGTTACAGACGTAGCGAGGGGACGGGAGGGTTCACGGTGAGGGAGGCGCAGCCGTTCCTCTCGGTGACATTGCTGGGTTTTGCTGGGTTAAATGCTCCGTGAAGCCCAGGCCTCCATGAGCAGTGGAATGTTACCAAAACTCGGTCTAGATAGTGTCATTTGGGGTCTTGACCTGGACTTTAGCAATTGTATGATTGATGCAGCTGTTTGCATTAAAGGGAAACTTATAAATCCAATGTAGTTTTTTCTGCTGTAGTTTACGTATTAACCACGCAGTGGTGGTATGAGGAGGACAGCTGTTTTCACGGTGGAAATCTGTCTGTTCAAAAAATGAGACAGCTGTAATATTAACAACTAGATGATTTCTTGAAGATGGGAAGATACTGTAATCAATGTTGATCTTAAATATTGGAAAGAAAGCCTGTCTGGGACCTTACATGTCCTCCAGAGTACACTCAGAGAGAAACACTGAACCTCCCTGAATACCCAAAACGTAACATCAAACTCCAGTTGGTTCTTCACATACAGTGAAGCTGATAAAGCTCATCATGGCATTAATACCCCAGAGATTATGTGTTCAGAACTTTCCCTGCTGCTTTCTGCAGTGTAGTCTGCAAAGCACTTTTTGTTCTTTTATATTCTGTGTATTTTAAAAATACGCTCCAGGCAGCTCACTTTCTCCTAGCACTGACATTCAGAAAGAAATTACCTATTAAAAAAACCCAAACAAACAGGCACACAATTAAGAGAGATAATAAAGTCTGATAAACCATCTGTATTTCTCTCTTCTGTTTACAGTCATAGATTCCAGGACCCACAGTTACTTGATGTTACCTTGTCTGCCACTGGTGGAAAGGTGATTAGTTACACCCAATATCAAAAAAACCCCTCTGCATTTCACCTTGCCTTTGTCTTCATTGTGAAGAGCAGGTGTTTGCCCTGTTTGGAATTCAATGCTTTATTTGTAGTAATATTCTCGTTTATAACACTCTTTCCTCATTTGCTAATTTGAATTAATGAACAAAGTCCTGCGATTTTTTTTGATTTTATTAAAACGTCACCAAGACACATGCTCAGTGGTTCACCACTTGAGTCCTACATAGGGCATTTTTAATAGCTGGATCAACTTTTTAAATGACAGCATCTGCTTGCTTGTACACATTTATTTATGATGCTTCCCCAGGCGAGTGTAGCAGGAGCCTGGTGAGTAATAACCAGCTGTTGGAGTTAGCGGATAGGGAAAGCACTTTTTTGATCTGTGAAGGAGTGTGTGAGCCAAGGCCAGAAGTAATGAAAACTAGGCAGCTGCCCCACACACATAAACCCAAGCAGGGACCTGTAAATTACTTGCTTTGCTGATGGGCAAAATGGTGTCAGACAGGTTGAGTTTGGGGTTTTTGTTAGAGCTGAACACACGGCACGGCTCTGGGGCTGCCGTCGGTCACCGCTCCCCTACCCAGGCAGAACGGGATTGGCTGCAAGGAAACGGCTGTGGGACCCCCTGTCCCAAGCCCCTGTGGGACTGGGCCCTTGCTGGTTCGTGTATGAGGGGTGTCCTTAGCCAGGTGGTTTCCTGGGCAGCACCAGAGACTTCCCAGCTCCTGCTGCCACCCAGCTCGTGTCCCTGTTGGCAGCCTGGCGCTTTGGGGTTACCACGAGCAGGGGGCTGATTCCTCACTCAGTACCTCTGCTGTTTTTTAGATTACTTGTTTCCTAAATGAAAGTTGCTTTTTTTCCTAAACTAACTCATTTTTTGGAAATTGTATCAGGATATAGTGTAGGCTTGCACAGTAAACCATACAAGATTTAAATGTAATAGTATAGCCAGTTTTAGGGCTATGAAAATGGGGAGTAACATGCCCTCTGCTCCTTAGATGGCAGTGTAAATTGCTGATTGCCGTGAGAGTGTTTGTTATCATGCTGGCTTCGATTTTCCATTACAGGGGATGAATGGTTGTCTCTCTCTCTGCAAGAACAAAAGCATGAACACATAAGACTTTAAAGACTTTGGATGTCTTTCCTGGCTGCTTTTTCATCTGCTGTGAACAGGAGATGAATGATTCTGATTAATAATATGTACAGAATTAATTGTTAGACAAGAGTTATTTTCCTCAGATAAGCAAGGTCTTCCTGCTCAAGAGTGACACAGCCGTGCATTTCGATTGTGTCTTGGAGCTGAGTGTAATTGTACAGCAAAAGTGTAATGACGGGTACGTCTTTACCAACCTGTTCCCTGCGTTGTGGTTTTATCACTGCCATCTGCTCTGCCGAGAGTGGCAGCTGCCAGGTCTCACAAATAGTGCTGTCATGTACTTTCATGTAGAACAACATATTGTCATAATTTCTCTGATATTACTAGATGGAATAACTTCAAGCGAGATAAGGTGACATTTTGCATGGCACTTTGGAATGCATTTCATTGCAGTGTGTGTAGGACACACAGTGTTCTTGCTGGAGCGGGCTATAAGCAGGCTATAACAGCACACCCACTGCTACATTCAGAAATCACTGGAAAACTCTTACTTTTCCAAAAACATTATATAACAACCATTAGGGACTTGTGTGTCAGTGCTGAGATGCGACAGAGACATAGTATTGCTTACTTATGTAGCCTTAGTTACCTTTGCTGGATGGAAATTATGTAATTTAGACTATTTAAAAAATTTAGTGGTTTTTTTTTTTTTTTATATATCAGCTTGAATCTCCATGTTTGCAAACATATTCAGATGGCTCCTTCAACATTAAAAGAAACAAAAACTCTCTACAACAAATCTAAGAAAATCTTGGTGGCAGTAAATACTGTGCTGTCTCAGCTGGACCCTGAGTAGGAGATCTAATTTTAGGCTAGGCCAGATTCCTCTGGAAACCCGGCCTAAGCAAATCCCCTGAGCTCTCTGGAGTTGAGAGAGAGGGATCCATCCCAGCCGGGGACGGGGTACTTAGGGCAGGCAGGCAAGTGGAATAAATTGCTCTCAGTGTGTGTCTGTGTCTCTCCTCGGGCTGCAGAAGGAAGATGAACCTTCTGGCCTTTTCGGGAGATAAATGCAGGAGAGGTGAATCAGATGAAAATGTGCCAACGCATCCTCTTGTTCTGAGTGCCTGCCAAAATCTTTTTGTGCACCAAGTGCAGGAAAATATTTGGTGTAATCCACCTTCACAGAGATGCCTCTTCTTAAAAGTAATGAGGTACGTCCTCTTTTACATAGTCATCTCATTCTTTTGGATGTGTACTTAGTGCAGTTTTTACTGCACAGGTAGTCCCAGTGATTTCTAGAGCAAGTGGCTGGGTAATCTCTTCTTTCTGTTGTAGTCCCTGTTGCTGCTTGCAAGGGACAAACAGCGAGAAGGGAAGGAAAATGGTGTGTAACTTGGAGAATATACCCGCCTGTTGCAATAGACCTGTCTCATGCACATGTTGTAAAACCAGGACACCAAATCTATCTGCTTGCTGGAGAGATTTATGAGGAAGACTGATTTGACATATTTCTTTTTGCTTTTGCGCATTGATGAGAAACAGCCTTTCTGATATGTAAAAAACCCAGTTGTCATAGAAAAGGTGGAATATGTATTCTTGTGCCATTTTCAAGTGCCATAGGATGTAAGAGCTGAACAGCAGATCAGCAGTATGGAGGATGGAGGCAGAGACAGCTTGCTCGCTGGTGGGGCTGTTGGGAGCGGGGCTGCCGGTGGAAAGCTCTTCTGACAGAGTGTGGGAGGGAGCCAGGGCCTGTCTGCGTGCGTTGGCGTCAGCCAAGCCGACTGGAGCGTCGGCACCTCATTGCTAGCCAAGCGGAGGCCGCTGGGATTGTGAGCAGCGTTCTCCCCATGGGAAACACAAGATCGGGCCAGAGAAGAGTCTCTTGGCGTTTAAATGAAGTCGTACACTCTGGAAATGTGAGTCTCGCACGTTGCTTCAGTGTGCGTTTCAAGAGCTGATAAAGGCTCCCGAAATCGTGCTGATCTTGAGAACACACCAGATCACCTTTTTATCCTGAGGGTAGGGATGTGTCATTTTCATTAACCACACTTTATATATATTTATATACCTTAAGAGGAAGAATGTATATGTATATAAACATTTTTGTTCTTCCTCCCAAGATTTACAAATCCCACTTGAAACTTCTGTTTGATTTATCCCCCAGACTAGGGCCATAAATGCTGCATGAATTTTTGTGCTCTGTTTTAAGTAGCTTTAGAAGTGTACACAGTTATTTGTGTTCATACATCACATTCTTATTAATGAGCACAGTATAATTGTTGGTTGTATTGACTGTGGATATTTTTTAAAGATATTTTAAAGGCTTTGCTGGAGTTTGCATGTGCTTCAGAAATTAAATTTAGTCTGTGATTTTATTACCCTTTTTATTTAATTTATCTTAACTGTTGCTTTCAAGCTGTGAACCAGCTGTTGACTTTGAAAAAACATTGTTCAATTTGAAAGGAACATTTTCAAGCTTAATGTAATGGCTGTAAGTAATCACTACAGCAATTATATTCTCTGGTGTTGTGCGTCACTATCACAATGTTGGAGGTTGTGAGAAAATGCAGGAGAGAAACATGGAGCTCAGCCCTCTCAGCCTGCCCGTGGTGCCCAGCATCTCTGTTCTGTCCACAGCCGGTGTCACAGACCTGGAGCTGCGCGCCGGTGCGGGACCCAGGGGCTGCTCCTGAGCATCGCGCTCCGCCCCGCCGCACGGACACGTTCTGTTCTTTCTCCAGACGGGCGGACTGAGGATGGACACTTGCTGCAGTGGCAGAAGCCCCTGCTGATCTGCTGCCTCCTCACTAGTTCCAAGGTGTTGCACTTGACATAGGGTGGAATTTTGGTTTTGACTCTTCCTGAGCAGCTGCGTTCCCACCTTGGATGGTGCCGGTGGCAGCAAAGCTCCTCACAGAGCACAGAGTCTGGCCAGGGCAGGAGCACTTGGCAACCTGCAAAGGCAGGCTGTGCTCCCGTTGTGCTCTGGAAGTGAGGACTTACTTGCCATGGTGAGTAGAATTAATAGAAATGGATGTATTCTCATGCACATTCTGAGAAGGAGCATCCTCCTTTTGTTTGTGAGCAACCCGATAGCTCAATCAGGCTGGAGCCCTTGGGCAGGAGAGCTTTTTGGGTCACTGCAGTGAAGAGCAGCAGTCTGTTGGCCAAAAGCAGGATATCGGGCTGAATGGACTTTAGGTTTGAAGTCATGTGGCGACTCATACATGTCTGTGCTATCCAAGTTTGACACATTGACTCCAGTCTCCACCATTCACACTCCTTTGCACGCTCTGCTGCTCACTGTGGGGGTGAGTTTGGGGCTTCCTCTCACTCCACGGCCGTGATGCTGTCAGGATGGAGCCAGCGCTCCAGCTTTTCCTCTGCAGGAATCTTCCCATTTACATGCCTCAGAAATAACTCCTGTGAATTTAATTAATCACAGTTTACATGGTAATAATCCTTGGAATATTTTTTATGGGTAAATAATGTGTATCCCCTGCTGGGGGGCTGTCTGCCGGTTCCAACATTCAATAATTGCATAATCTACTTCCCATTAAATGATCAGAGAGTGAGACCAAAGGAAACCAACAACAGCAGGAATAATTAGCACCTACTTTGTGTTTGGGGCATTGACATACCTTCTTAATCCTTGTTTGGAAGCAAGTAAGGGGAATGCAGTGTTTTGGTGCTGCCAAGGGAGTGCTGCAGAGGGAGGGGCGGGTGCGCAGCGTGGTGCTGTGCACAGGGACTTGTGCAGTTCTCTGGACAAGGAGCCTTATTCCCAAGTTCCATGTGAATGAAGCTGCTCAGCCCCTGGTACCGACCGAGTCCAGTCCCTTTCCTCGCTGCATGTTTGGCTGTCAGCTGTATTACGAGTGGCCTAGGAATCCCTGGTGGCAAGGTTTAATTCAGTCATTCTTCTCCTGTCAGGCAGGCTCAGAGCAGCTCCAGACAGCCATCAGGATATCACTTTATTGTGGGACAGTGCGGAGTGCCATTGTCGCCCAGCACCTTTGACAGCAGAGAGCGTGACGAGGCTCGCCGAGGGCTGCACAGCGTGTCTGCGCAGAGCAGAGTCGGCAGAGTCAGGGCTGCAGTGTCTGTTGCTGGGAGTCACCAGCCCCGTGCTCTGCTGCAGCCGTGCAAGCCCTCCCGCTGGAGGTGCTCCCGCAGCCCTGCTGCCCTGGGTGTTACAGGAGCCCTCCCACCATGGGTGTTACAGGAGCTGTGCTGCCCGTGCAGCTCTGGAGCGGTGACGTGCCAGCCTGGCCAGCAGCCACACGCACGATCACAATGTGCGGGCAGAGCTCCTCTACAGTGAGGTGATGTCTGGCTGGAGGTGCCTCCTCCAGTCCCTGCACTGGGATTGCTGAGCACCAGCTTAAGCTGAGCACCAGCTTATTTCTCCCAGTTTATGTTTCCTTCTCCTTCTTTCTCTTTGCTATTTTTGCTTTTATTTAATGTTGTATTCTCTGTTGTAATTACATCTTTAATCTGTAATGTTGGCGCCCACCTGACTCCCCCAGCTCCTGGCTGCCTGCAGGACCAGCGCTGTAAACAGGTCGTGGCGTCTCTCAACAGCAAGGTTCCTGCTGAAATAGCTCCCTAAATAAACAAAAGACAAATTGGATATTGGAAAAGAACTTTAAATAACATCTAAATTCCTAGGGAGCTACATCTTACATCTCTGTTAGGGACAAATGGGTTCAACATAAGTAATAATCCTCTGGAATGAAAAATAAAGAAACACTATTCCCCAGCCTCTATGGGCTGGAATGAGAATAGACTTTGGTGATAAATAAAAGCAAAATGCAAAGATGTCCCTGGGTGGCAGACAGGAGAAGAAGATTTAAACATCATTGGACTATAAACACATGATCTCTGCAATGTGCCATAGTTTGCCACCTGAGAGCTGCTTTGGATATGATGGGTGTAGCTTTTTCCTCTTGCATAATGGGAAGAAGCTGAAGTGCTTTCCAGAACCAGCCTTACTGGCAGCACATGCTGGACCATGACCTTCCCAGGTGGAACTGCACCTTTCGGACACAGCCTCATTATGGTGAATTCTGGCTCTTTAATGAAACATAACTCGTTTAAATTCTCTCGATGACTTTCTTTCTGATCTTTCCCCATACTTATGTAATGCTAAAATCCTCCCTTGTTCCCATTCACGTGATCTGCTCATGTTTGCATTTAGATTGCTGGGTCCCATACCTGCCTCAGGAGTTGCTGGCTACACCAGCCCCAGAGAAGTGTGCACCTTGGCTCCTGGCGTTTGTCCTCTTCTGTGCACAACATGCTCATCCTTTTGGTTCTGGGGCAATATACTCCTGTCACTGGGCAGACCAATTGCTTTGTCACTAGACGCTTTGCTTCCCGAGCTATAAAGTCCCCTGTTGAAGCAGGACAGTGGCGGAGTTTCCAGTCTGACTAATGGAGCAGCTGAGCTCGCTGCGGTGTCGGTGTGATGCCGTGTGCCCTCAGGGAATCCCCACGCATGTACTGTCCGCTGCATCAGAACGTGAAGCAGGGAGTATGGGCTTTGCTGCCCTTCATCTTCCATCTATTTGTTCCCCCAGTGACAGGCAGTGGGTAGAGCTACCACTGCCCTACTCTTCATCTTCCTTTGCATCTCCTGGTGCGTATTCTTTGTGAAGAAAAGCTGATTCTTGCTCCTGTGAGCCTGAGCCAAAGACAAGCACATGTAGTGCCATAGAAAAAGCCCTTCCTTTTGAGACACGCTTTATCTTTGCTAAAATGAAGTTCTCAATGTGCCTGTTCATGAAGACCAGTCCAAAGGATCCCTGCTCACCAGGGCTGTGCTGGCGAAGGCCCAAAGGCATCTCCTGAAGAGGGCAGCCTGGGTTCGCTCATCCTCCCGCACCAGAGCCGTGCTTGGTATTCCAGCTGCATCCGCGGCAGAGCTAGTGAGATGTGACAGAGCTCTGGAGGAATGCGGAGTAAAGCGCTTGGCTCTGCGGTGAGCTGCCTGGGCTGGGCAGGCAGAGCTGTCCCTGTCCCTGTCCCTCTCACCTGTGCTGTGGGACCTGCCCGCTTGCAGCTCCCGCTGCTCTGGTGCAGAGCATGTAGGAAACCCCAGCTGCTCCCCGCTCTTTAAAAAACCCTACGCATCGGATGGATTTTGAGACCACGGAGTTGTGGACAGGTTGTTGTTAAGCGCTTGGCACAGATGTTGCACTCAGCTCTGTGGAATGTGTGCAAAATAACAAAGCGAAAACACAAATTCCCTACACCAAGGAGCCTGCACAATGGTGGGGTATGAAGTACTTTCTTCACTTAGAAGACGACACTGTGAGACGGAAGGGAAGGGATCAACATAGTTAATGAATCCTGGGACTTTGGTGCCTGACTTACGGGTGATGAATGAAAAGCCTTTTTCCTTGAAGCAGAAACCAGGATGGTCTTAAGCGCACAACAAGCCTGGAAAATCACATGGAAGTACTTGTGATGTCCGCATTAGTACCAGATGAACTAATCAGGATTAATGTTAGTGGGAGTAATGCCAGTGGATATCACAATGATTAGACTATTATAGTAATGAGTTTTCCAGGGAGGACGATGACAGGTGATTTATATACTGTACGGGTATTCTGTGTGTCCAGATGATAAGTAACTCTGGCACTTTACTGCAAGAAGTTGGGACTTATCCTTGTTCCTGAAGTTACCCAGAATGTGGCTCTCTTCTAACTAGTTATTTGGCCAAAAAGATCCTGGACAGGGAGGGAGGGCTGAGCAGACAAAAAGGATGATGGTGTTTCCTTCCTTAACTGCTTGAAGAGAGCTGTTGTGAACCCAGCCCTGAGACATTTTCTGGAGACTCTGTCTGGAGGTGTGATGCAGGGACAGTTTTACAAGCACCAGGATACTCATAGGCAGTGAAGCGCTGGAGGTCTGACTGCTGTTTTATCACAAGCTCTACCTGTCTGCTATACATGCACCAGCTGCTGTTTTCTGTTCTGGTACTCAGAATAAATATATCCAGTGGAATATAAACCCGCAGTGGTAAAGACAGTTTCACAGGTGGATGTGCGTGCAGTGTTTGGCCACAGAGGCTGTGATCTGTGCCAGGAGTCACTGCCATGTGTAGAAGCAATTGTGTGGAAAAAATGAGCAAAGGTAGCTGCAATTTTTCATGCATGGCATTTCATCCTTCACCATTTTTCTGTGTCTTTGATAAGCACTCACTGGAGTGGTTGCCATCCAGGATGGACGGTCACTTCTCCATACTGTTTCCACTGGCTCTGGAGGCTGGCAAGAGATAAGGACTTGCGGTGTTCTTGTGCAGAACCCATTCTGCCAATGTGTTTTTCAGAAGAAATTGCTTCTCTGGAAATAAAATCAGAGGATGGAGAAGCTATCCATTAGCTTGCTGAGGAGGAAGAAAAGATGCATCATTTGAAGCTCTCATAGTAGATAATGAAACTCTTTCATTGCTTTGTTGACAGAGTGACCAGGGCAGCAACAGCTGAAATTCTTTCTTCTCCTCTTGAGTTGAGGGATACCTGGATCCTTTCCAGAGTTCCATTCTGGACTCCAGAAGCTCTGTGGGTACCTGCCTCCCCTCTGCAGCCTCATTACTTAAATACACAACTTTCTACCTTTAATGCCCACCTTGGGGAAAGTAACACAATATCACCATTATTTTCAGTTTTATAATCACTTTTAAAAATTAAGTCAAATGTTTAGCAATAATAATGATTTTCAATGTAAGCCTGAAAACATGAAAATAAGTTCAGAGCATTTTCAACACTGGATTTTCATTGTGGGTGTTTCAGCGAGGATGGTTCATTGGCTGCTGCTGCTGTGTGCTGTGCACGGCAGGACCTGGCAGCTGAACCGGGACGGTGCCGCAGCGCGGGGCGAGCTCTGCTCATTCCCTGTCCTGCCGCAAGTTACGGTTGAGCAGTGAGTTCAAAAGCCAAGGCTGACACTGCTGCCTAAAAATTAAGTGTAATATGTTTCAACTGTACTTGTTTTGGGGTAGAATGAGATCTGAAGCAGCATCTTTCACGTGATAAAGTCCTGCGTGTCCTTTTGTTTTCGCATCGAGAAATTACTTTGGGACAACTTTACAGATGAAAGCAGCCAAAAAATTCCTGAGATTTTTCCATTGTTTTTGTGATTCCTAAGCAGGGACAACACTCTCTGCCACGGGAAGGAGCTCTGCACTCTGCAGCAGCCGAAGAGTCTCATTTTTATTTGGAAAGGCTGTAATTCCTTTCTTGTCGTCATGACCCTCTGGACGCTGTGTTCGGGCTGTGATGGGTGGCACCTGGCGCTGGTTGTGCTGCTGGTTTCAGTGAATTCAATGCAATCTACAGGAGGTGTTGGTTTGGAAGTGTTCCTTTTGAAATGTGTGTAACCCGAGGCACGGACCCCTAGGGTTACTGTGGTATCAGTGTTACACCAGATAATGTTGTTACATGTTGTTTAGATACATAAATATATTTTAATAGAAAGTGCCTCCCATTGGTACTTCTATTTTATTTTAAACAACCCAAATCAGGAAGGACAGCTGGTAATCTACATTGAAGCAAGACTGTGCTGTGCCGTGTTGCCACTGGAATGGTTAAATACCCCAGAGGTTCTTTTGCAGGTGTGCTCCTGTGACCGTGTCATCTTCACATGCAGCACTGAGGGTCTCCTGGACAGACTTTGTTACTAATTACCTGCATCCTGAACTTACTCCATTTGATGCTTGAATTAATTTACTTTTAAACCCGTGATTAGACCTTGCAGATCTCTCGCTGATGTGCAGATGTCCTCACCTCAGAGAGATCCCCGGTGGGGATCCACAGTGACCACAGGTGTCCAGAGAGGCAACACTCGGTCGTGACAGCCTTGGGCCATGGTATTGCACTTTCAGAGAGATTCTGTCGTTGCTTAACATCCATCCTAGTGGTTTCTGATCTGTATTGCTATATCGCAGAATGAAATGCCTGATTCAATTCTCGATTAACTTGACCTCTCCTTCACAGTGTAGATTTAGGAAGGGTCTTTGCTGGAGAAACAGGCTGCCCAGGGAGGTTGTGGAGTCTCCTTCTCTGCAGACATTCAAACCCACCTGGACGCCTTCCTCTGTAACCTCATCTGGGTGTTCCTGCTCCGGCGGGGGGATTGGACTGGATGAGCTTTTGAGGTCCCTTCCAGTCCCTGACATTCTGTGATTCTGTGAAATCAAATGGAGTGGCCTGGTGGGTGATAAAGACATCTGGGAACTCCTCGTGTGATCCTGCTGAATCATGTTCGGTCTCTTGTCACCAGCTGAAGGTCAAGATGCTCTATTCAGATCAATTGTTTTGGAAGTAAAGTAGGAATACACGAACACTGCCAGGGCCTTTTCATGGTGCTGGGCCAACTCCACAGTGAGCAGCCCGGCAGACAGGAGTGGAGCTGGTATGATCTACACCAGCTGGGAATCTAGTTCCCTGCACTCACTTTTTTTTTTTGTGCTCTGCACGCTGGTAAGATGAGCAGTTGAGCTTTTGCTGGGGAGTATGTCACACTTGCTAATTTTGCTTGGGCTTGGATAAGAGAGCAGCAGCAGCACCGCCTAGAAGCTGGAACTGGAGAGTTCAGTAATTTTGCCACCAGAACTCCATTAACGAGAAAAGAGATAAAGTGCTCTGTAAAGCAAGCTCTTGTCATGTCTGTCTTCTGTGCTGTCGGTTTGTCAGGCGTAGACATTAGATAGTGTTCATATAGGAATAAGTTAACTCGTCTCTCCCTGATTTGTGCCTCTGGGATGAAATGACAATACAGCACAGCTGGACTAAGTGTGACACTGACGGTCTTTCTAGTGTGGTAGATGAAAGGAGAGGAAAGGAAGAGCATGTACACTGATCATGATTAAAGTAGTTGAGAAGGGGGTGGTGGATACTGGGAGCACCAGGAGCTATGCAGAACTCTGCCTTTGGAGGCCAGAAAAGGACTTTCTGCCAGCTAGGGAGGAGGTTTTGCTCGGTCAGGGCCTGTACAAAGTTCTGCTTCTCTGCATGGATTCACATTTTATTCCAGATAGTTGACTGCATCCAGTGTCTTAACGAGCAATTTTTGTATCCTGTTTGCTTAGCAGGGCTCAGCTCCTGCATTGCCAGCAGCCGCCGCAGTGCCCAGGGCCCCGGGGAGGTTCTGCAGCTGGGGAGCCGGTCGGCAGCACGAGCCGGGCACCACGACACCGCCCAAGAGGCCAGGGCTCAGATTGTGATGGCTGAGTACAGCCCGGACACAAGATGAGACCGTCCAGCCAGTGAACAGTGAACGTCTTTGCGATGTGTCATCGGCCTGTGGCTCCAAAGAACCACAGCTGCTGATGCTGTCGTCTGTCCTCGGCTCCTGATCCTCACCTCTGCCCTTGCTGGCCTTCTGCCTTTGTTCTTTTTCAGCTCATCACTCTCTGTCTTCTGTCTCTTGAGCCTGCCACATAAAACACTGGCTGCAGGTAATAAAATCAATGAGATTTCTACTCAGACATGACACGTCAGACCAACGAGTAGAGTCTGAGCAAGGCCAAGGCAGCCTGTCATGAACACCTCGTAGGGGATGCGGGAAGGTTGTCTCTGTGCCGGGCAGGAGGGCATGGCCTGGCCAGACACCTGGCTCTGGGCTTGGCTGGGCTTGCAGGAGCCGGAGCTCTGGGCAGCACATCTTTGTAAAGAGAGGCAGGTGAGGGCTTCACATTGGTGTCAATGGATGTTCTCAGCCAGGCTACACCTGACGCTGCTTCCAAGTGACCTCGCAAAGAGGCATCTCTTAAACTTTAGAAACATGACATTTGCTTCTCCAAGGCTAAACCCACACCCAGAATTTATGCACAAGGGGCAAACTTTTCTGAGGATTTTCACTTTCTCCGCATGACCATGTTCCTGTGCATTGGTGCAGGACAGGCCATTCTGGCTGAACGTCCATATGTGAAAGCAACTAGAGCAAGAGAGATGCTGTTTGACTTGCACTGCTTTGCAGCCCTCGTGAAAAACACTCTTGACAACGCCCCGGATCACAATCTGTCCAGCCCCAGGTTTCACGACAGGGCGGTGAAGAGTTCTGGGGAACTTCCAGTGGTTCTGCTTAGCCAGGGCTGAAAAACCTGGTGTGATGAGCACCAGGCTCCTGAACGGCAGTGCCACGCTGCACTGATATGGTCGCTCAGAGCCCTAGGTGCAGGAGTTGCCTGGAACACGGCGTATGGCTGAGTTCAGGGGCAGGCACCAAGAGCAGATTGTCAGAATGTGGCATCTGGAGACCCAGGACTCAGTTTCCCAGAGCTGATTGTGCACAGAGCAGAGCACACATCGCATCACCTCCCTGCTCCCTCAGCCCCGCGTTCGGCACAGCTGGTGCCTCGCTGAAGGCTGTCGCATGTCGTCCTACACTGTTTCAGAGGTTTACTTTTTACCAACAGGAAGTTTCCAGCCTCAGTGTGGACTGGTTGCTTCCCTCTTCTGTTAGCTGTAGACTTACAAAGAGATGTTCGTATTTTAAATATGGTGCAATGACATCAATAGCAATAATTATTGCATGCATCAAAGCTTTGGAGATTAGGCACGGATCATGCATCTAAATGGCAAATGGTTATAATAGCTCCATACGTGAAACATCAAAGTCTGAGGAAACATTGCTCTGCTATAAAAAATACATCAGAATGATCATTCCACTCCAAGCAAAGTGCAGAACTGTAGACGTGCACGGAACAAACGCAACACATTTCATACTCATTTGGGTGTTTCAAGTATGGGAAAAATTGATTCCACAGCTCCAATTACCAATCCACATCAAGTGAAGACTGTATTGAAATTATGAGATTTCGTACAATATTAGGCTTAAGTTGACTCCTCCTTGTGAAAATGTATTTATAATTAGGGCCTAGAAAAGCAAGAAGCAGGATTTGGGGTTTTAATTTTTTATATGCTCCCTGGCAGTGAGAGAAGTGGCTGAGATTGCATAAAATTCTTAAAACCATGGTGTTTCAAGTATCCTTTTGCTGAATTGAAATGGCTTGCTCATAGATTAAAGGAACTGCACTGTTGTTTTCTTTGTTAGGAGGAAAGTATTTCAAACTGAGAAAAGCACAAGCTCTCTGTATAGAGCCTGGGGACAGCTGCTGGAAAAAGAAAATACAGATAGAACAACAGAACCTCTGAACTCAGCAACTGAAATTCCCAATTACAGATGTGCTGCTGTTTCTCGTCCCTCATCACAGCTGTTTAGTGTGATGGCTGTGCAGCCCCGGGGGGACACGCGGGGTGCATGACACGGTGCAGGACGTGGTGCAGGATGAACGCAGTGCTGGACGCAGTGCAGGATGCATGGGGTGCAGGATGTGGTGCTGTACACGATGCAGGACACGGTGCAGGGCGCGTTGCTGCACTCAGTGCAGGATGCACGGGGTGCAGGATGTGTGGGGTGCAGGATGGGGTGCAGGACGTGGTGCCACGTGCTGCCACGGCCGCATCAAAGCCCGGCCAGGGCTGCGCCGCGGCCATGAGGCTGCAGGAAATCAGACACCCTCATTAAAGTTTCAGAAAAACCACTGCTATGAGGACAACATTCACAAATGTATTTGAGGAAAACAAATATTGTTTTAACTCTATTAATAATTGATGTGTTGCCAGCTGAGATCCTCATAGCATTAAGGGAATTGAAAATTAAAGGCACAAAGACACTACTTTAAGAAAACATCTTGATAAATAATTAATACAGCATAGGCCTACTGGAATCTGAAGAGTGTAGGTTTTATCTTGTCTTGTCTAGTCTGTGCTTTCTAATACCACTGTTTCTTCCAGAATGAGAGCATGGTCATTTTTGGTTTGTATCGACAAAAGCTCTGGTTGTTTATGCTGCTCAGCTGGAATAATTTACTGGCTTCTCTTTTGGTTGCTTATGCTGAGCCCCTAGGATCCTGAGTAGTACACACCCAAAGATCGGTGCTTTCTTAAATTGAGAGGGAAAAAGGTTGATGATTATTTAGAAAACAGCACAGAATGTGCCTGTGTCAGGGAAACTACTGTTTGTAAGGGTCAAACTGGATCAGAAGAAGAAACCTCGACAGTGCCCGTGGAGCACTACGATGTATAAATGGCTGGGATGTGTAACACCCAGGAACAGCTACTGCTTTAGTGCCTGTGTCCCTAGAGGAGTGTTTCCAATGGGGAGGCCGATCCTGGGGACTACACTGAATAATTCAGTGGCTGGCATTTCCCCTATGGATCCTGTCTCTTGGAGATCTTAGGAACAATAAATAGAGCAATACTGCATTCCACAGAATACGAGCCCATCAGTGTGTAAAAAGAAAGGCTGGACATGGAATGTGCTAAAGGGAGTAAATAGATAATCTCTGCATTTCCATCCAGAGCAGCTCTCTCCTGCTGTGAGCAGAGCCGGGGCTGCCGAGCTGCCGGTGCACAGCTCGGCACAGACACACCGTGTTCCAGAACGGAATACTGAGCACCGTGCTCGCTGACAGAGCTTCTGCCAGCTCGGAAAAGCTGCGTGTTGCTGAAGGGCGTACGAGCTCTTTAAAATCCTGACTTATTCCAGTCCACTCCTATCTTTTAGGTTGTTATAATGAAGCAGCTAGTAATTCAGGCATAATTGCTGGCAGGCATTCTAATTTAAGAAACTGCACAAGAGCATCCACAGAAGTATGTTTATCATTTCATTCCTTTAAATAAAGCAAAAGTGAATGCTGCTTCTTCATTACAAATGCTTCAGTGCTTTACATGCAAAAGGTTTGTTGAGATTTATGGAATTCATAAACACCCTTTATTTACTACAACAAAGTTAATAATTAAGCAGAGGAGAGAACATCCATGAATGCTGTTATAAAAATAATTCTTGCCACAGTTCCTAGCAAAAAATCCATGTAAATTAGTGATTGAGAACATAAGGGTGATCCAGTACAACTCTAAAGGGGAGTTCATTTTTTCCATTCTGGATAACATAATGCGGTGGTCAGACATTGCCTCAGCATACTGGTGAATGCAAAATGATCCAAATGGCAACGGGGCATGTTGTGTCTCTGGTGGGTGCCCCTTTCAGCACCCCATGCATGGGCCACATTCACTGCCTGGCTCGCTGCTGTGAGCACCGGCAGCGTCCGGCCCCACGGCACCAACACTGGGACACACGGGCTGGCGGATGCGGGGGGTTCGGGGCTGATGTGCCAGAGAAGGGAACATGACCTCTCGCCCACAGTCAAAGTGGATTCCCTTGGAGAAGGACCCTTTGCTTTTGGTGCTGTTATTTCCTCCCGACTGTGTGGCTGTTCCTCTCCCCAGTTTGGCTCCTGTGGGAGAAGGGGCAGCACAAGGGCTGAGCACAGCAATGGGGGTCATGGGGAGAGCTGTGGGTCATAGAAATCATAGAATGTCCTGAGTTGGAAGGGACCCACAAGGATCAAGTCCAACTCCTGTCCCTGCACAGGACAACCCCACAGCTCACACCGTGTGTCTGAGGAGTGTGTGTGTTGGGATGGGGCAGCTCTGCAGCTCTCCTGCCCGTGCACAGCAAGGCCAGAGCTGCTGCAGGACGGCATCTTCCCATGGCTGTTCCTCCCTATCCCGTGGCTGCAGCTCGGCTGTGCCACAGTTCTCTGTGTGTCCTTGCCCATGGTTCTCTGTCCTTGTGCTTCCCCTCCTGCCCCACATCCCTCCACCTTTCCCGCTGCCCCCTGCCAGCCCTGCTCCCGCTGTGTCCCTCCCCTCGCTGCTCTGCTGTCCTGGTGGAGATGTCTTCTGGAGATCCTGCTGCTGGCTGGCAGGATGAGCCTCCGTGCCTGCCAGCCAGCCCTGTTGTGTTTGAAAGATGCCGACTCTGGAGCCTCATCCCCATCAGGCAAAGCTGAGAGTCTGATTTAACAAAGCAGGGAAACAAGCCAGTCAGTTATCTCGATCTAAAGCATATTCTAGGAGTGATTAGCTGCCTAAACTTACACTGTAATTATCTGTGCTTAGTGGCTTTTGCACATTATTGCCCATTTTTCTGAGTGTTTTTATTTAAGTTGATAATGGAAAGCGAATAAAGCCTTAGTTCCACTCTGATTTTGACACTTGTGCCAGAGAATATCTGAACATTTTTGTGTTCACAATAGTTAGATTAATATTTAATTTGCTGGCTTCCAGCAAGCTGATTAGTTTTCCTCTGATATGGCTCAACTTTGTAATTACAGGAACTGGCTCCTCCTGGTTTGTGCCTGGGGTAAGAGGTACAGAGACATCCTGACATCCCTGTGACCATGATTTCACCAAGCTGATGCACTGCGAGGTTATCATCATCTGAATCTCCGCTCCTGGAAAGAGGTACAGACTGGGACCTACTCCACATCTTCTGAGGACTTGATTGCATTTAAACTGAAGGGAGAGTGGAGACAAAGTGCAGCCATGTCGAGACTCGAATGCGTGATATTTGCCTGCTGCTGCAAGCCAAGCCTTCCTCGGTGACACAGCCCATCTGGTGCTGCAGGTGCAGGGGACATCCTGCAGGACAAGTGTTTGTCTTACATTGGGGATGGGCAGCGCTAACTGGACACGGGAGGTCCGTGCTCCATGGTGATGCTCTGTTGAGCCCGGGGGATGCTGCAGGCCCTGCTGCCAGGGACAGGCCACTGAGCCACCTCCAGCCACCGCGGCAATCCAAGTGGCACGCAGGATGGGCTGGCTCGGGCACAGGCAGGGCATGGATTGTGTGATTATTTGCCCTCGGTCCTCAGAGCTCCTGCTCACAATCCATCTGGAGCAGGGGTTGTATCTGGTGATCACACTGAACTAGCAGGTGCGGCTGTGGTCCCAAGTGTCTCTGAAGCCTCTTGAAACCCATGAATACATCTGGGCTGCACAGTGTTCTGGGCAAAGATCCACATTCAATTCTGAGGTCATACTGCTCTTCCTCTTTCAGCCTGTTATAAAATAATTTCATTGGCACCTCGTGATTCCTGTGCTGTAAGAACAGGCTAACGCACGTTTGGTGTGCTCTGGTGACCCGTCCTGCAGGGCACGGTCCCACCTTCCTGGCTGCACTTGTAGGCGTGTTCTGCTGGGTTCTGCTGGACCTCCCGAGGCGGGCAGAGGCGACCAGCAAATTCACGTGCTTTTCCCAGGACCTCGACTCAGTGCTCCTTCACAAGCAGGAATAACACCTGCAACCCAGTCTTCCAAGTGATTAAGCCATCCTTACTTGCTCAGAGAGCAACTATGGCTCAGAATCAAATTCAGCCTTTAGAATTAACCCATCTGTAATGTCCATTAAGTCTGGATTCCCCTGACCAGTCATGCAAAGTAACATCTCAGTGCCATATTCATCTTGCACTGTCGGTTTTACCCAACTCCTAAGCACTCAGTAATAGCAAGACTGTCAGGGTGTTAGTTATTCATTAGGTTTCACTCACTTGAAGAATATATCGTTGTCATAATATGGCACATTGCACTGGGAACACACTCCCCATGCAGACAGGGATTATGGCCATTTTTCAAGTGCTGCTGCCTGTTAATTTGTACATTGTTTGAAGGGAAAAGGTCTCATCAGAACTCCATTTTGAACATTACTTTGACAGAGCAAAGTGGGCAGTTTTCACATCTTCTTTAATAGCCAGGGGACAAATGGGTGCTGGGGATGGACAGAGCACTAACCCCCAGGGCAGTATGTGCCCAGTGCCGCACACACAGTATGTTTGTGCACCTGAAGCTGATCAGGTGAAACTCATCAAAATCCACTTGCTCAGCCGCTGACTGTACAAGAGCTGCCGGCTGCTCAGCTTCCATCCCTCGTCACTGTCCTCCAGAACTGTCTGCCAAAACTTGATCAATGAGAAGTTCAAATACTTTGCTGAGCTGCAATAGAATCCTGGCCAGGTGAGAAAAGCACCAGACTGGTGCCACCGTGAACCGCGCTCTGGCAGCAGCCAGTCCAAGAGAGCTGTCTGGTAAAACTAGGAAGGAAAAATTGATCTTCTTGTGTGGCAAAGGTGAAGATTGCCACAAATCTGCTGGCTGGTGTGGAGGGAACATGTCTTGGTGAGGAGACCAATTAATGATAGCTCTAAGGTTCCTGGTGTGTCCCCACCACTGACAAGTGCTGGGAAAGGACGTTCTGCAGTACCGCTCCTGGCGAGGCGCAGTGCCCCTCGGCGCCCGGTGTGCGCGGGCACAGCGGAGGAGCGCGCTGGAGCAGAGCTGGACTGTGCCAGGCACAGCCTCGGGGCTGTCACCTCCTGTCACCTCAGGCCAGAGGAGTGCTGGGGTCAATGGCAGCTTGACGATGGAAAGGAGAATTGATTAACATTCAGAACTGTTCTGTTAGTGAACTACTAGAGCAGATCTTCTTTGTATTGAAGGTGGATAATCCAGGAAAGGGAAGGAGCAGGGCTGTATTTCTTAGCCAGGGCACTTGCTATTCTCAGTTCTTCTGCGTTAATTTTCATCGTCTGAACAGCTGCCCCGAAGAGCTTTGGGAGGGCAAATGGGAATGGCAAATACTGTGGAGTTCACAGTTCAGCCGCCAGCTCCCACACGCTGAGTGTCCTGTTTGCTTCCAGAGCGAAGCAGCAAGTGGAACAGCTGCTGCTGATGGGGTGTTTTGAGCTGCAATGTGTCTCTGGGCTGCCTTCACCAAAGGCAGAAAAATAAAAAAGGAAAATTAATCTCTCAGGGGCAAACGAATCAAACCAGCAACCTCTACTACTGCTCGTATCCTGCTTAAACACCAGTCTGGACTAGAACATTTGTTGCAACCGTTTAGTGACCCATGCTCTTCCTAGATTCATCTTATGAACTGGAAAAAGCAATTTGTCTGCCCGTGTGCCCTGAAGTACTGATATTTGTTAAATCGACATGCTTTGAAAGCCCTAGAATTGAACTACTGGATATGTAGGGAGAAAAGCAAATAAAGCCAGCTGTGATATGTGCATTTCATCTAGATAATATTCCGATAAGGCCTGATTTATTACCTTTATTTCTTAAGGCCAGGCAAGCCTCATAGGGTCTCGCCTTCATCCTGGTTGCAAAGTATGAGGCAAAAGGAGCAGAGTTTGAGGAAGGAGAGCCAGAAATCCTGTTTGCCTGTGGAGGTCCCCGAGTGCTTCGTTGCCAGGCTTTCCAGTTCACACAGTGCTGCTCAGTCCGTCAGTTTGGTGGCACATCAGCCGTCCATCCCTATCTGGGTGCCAGGCTCAGGCGCTCGGGGAACCCAGCAGCCTTGGTGCTGCTGTGCCAGCATCACCAGGATGCAGCATCACTGGGGTACAGCATCGCAGGGGTGCGGCATCACCAGGTGCAGCATCACCGGGTACAGCATCGCCAGGGTGCAGCATTGCTGGGGTGCAGCATCGCCAGGGTGCAGCATCGCCAGGGTGCAGCATCACTGGTGTGCAGCATCACCGGGGTGCTGGCATCACCAGCGTGCAGCATCCTTGGGGTGCAGTATCACCAGGATGCTGTGCCCATGGCTGCCCAGGGTGGCTGCAGCTCTCACCCTTGTGCACTCTTCTCCTTTGCAAAATCTGACCTTCCTTCTTTGAAAAATGATTGCAGTAAGAAAGCCCAGGCTGGAACCAAGTTGTCAATGAGAGGAACATTATGAGTATCACCTGTGAACTAGGGATGAATAATAAGGCAAGACAAACATGAGGCACACAGAGGGTAATTAAAAACACAATACCCTGGGATGTTCTGAAATGAAAAAAATAATCTTCACAATGAAATTACAAAATAATGCATCTCGGTGTATTAATTCTGCCCAAATTATCAGTGCCTGAAGAATTGTTGACATTGTCTGCTACCTTTGGAGAATCTGGTGGGGTGAGCAGAGCAACAGAAGTGGGGTGCCCCCGCTCCAGGTGCTCGCTCTGCGTTTCTGCCTCGCTGGCCCCCAGGCTGCAGCTCCGGCGCAGCCCCGGCTGAGCGGTGCAGGGCGGACGAGTGCGGCATTTCCAGCTGCTGCTGCTCTGGCTGCCATTTTGTCCTGCCATTCCTTCTTGTTTTGAAGTAGGGGAAAAAACTGGAGTGGATGAGGATCAAAATCTTTGTGGCATCCAGCACCTTTCATGGGGAACTTGGGGCAAAATCAGAGAAATCTTCCAGGAGATTGATTAATTTTTAATGATATAGGATTATAGTTTGTCTGTTTAATTCAACCTGAGTGACATAGTATCTTTCATTTGGACTTATTACCAGCAGAGCAGTTAGTCAGTTGGAAGCAGACCTAGGGCAGGGTGTTTTGTCATTATTTTAAATTTTCTCTATCTGACAAAATTGAAGGCCTTGAAAAGACTGGAGCCATTGTAAAGGATAGAGCATCAGAGAATAGGTCACACAGTGTATTAAAGAATGAAAATTGATTCATTCTTTCCTCTGTTGAATAAGCAGCTGTACTTTGGTCCCTGTGATCCATGAAATAAGCTGTCAGAGAAATAGGAAATGTGCCACATTTGAACTTCGCTCATTGATTCCGTTCTGATCCGAGGTGCAGTATTAAAATGCATTACAGTGGGTGCAGAATCTGCAGCAGTGACAGCAGCCGGGCCTGGCCCGCTAGTCAGCTGGCTGCGCTATTTGCTTTTAAATTAATCAGTGCTTTACAATGCTGGGACTCATTTACTTAGGTCGTTTGGTCAGTGCCAGCTAACAGGAGGAATTTCACAAGAGCGATGTTTGTTAGTTTTAAATAAAATCAAAGGCTACAGAGGAGGCTCAGGAGGAGTGTTTCTAACAAGATCTATTGGCCCTTTTTTCCGGAGAAGCAATTTGCAGGCAATTCAGAGATTCTGACAGTAATCAATGTAAGAAGAGGTAGCAGAGACTTCTAGAATATCGGATTACTAGCTGGAGCACGTTAGGCCAATTAATGCCTGCAACTCTAATAGACTGCTTAGCTGCAAAATTAAATAGAGGACATTCCCATTATTGCATAAAAAACATACTGAGTTTCATTTTTTATAACAGAACACACTTTGTTCCTTTACACAGCTTTTCCCAAGTAAAAAATTAACCTTGTTGTGTTGTCCTTAAGTAGCATAGAGGACTGCCTGCAACTATTATTTGCTGTGCTAAGTCTATTTTATCCATATGAAGTGTCTTTTGCTTCTTTTATGAGTTCTTACAAGTTTTGTTAAATAAAACATCATTTTTGCTGCCTTTGCTTTATTTGCCTCAAAATTGTGATTCATAAAGATGGATTTTTATAATTAAGGTAGAAATGAGAAATAACCCCCTATATATAATTTAAAATGTTGAAATTATAGACACTATCTAACTTCTGCTTTAAATCACAGGAACAAACTGTTCCCCATTAGCAGCCCTAATTAAATCCATTTTTCTATGAGTCTTTGGCAAATTCCATTTTAGTAAAGCTGTATTAAGCTCTCTTTTATTTCCTCTTGCTTTGCAGAATTCTCTGTTTGAGATGAATAATAGGTAGAATATGGTATGTGACGGCTCTGTAGACTCCGAAGATATAACATGAAGAAAGATATTGTTCTGGAAAGCTGGCATAAGAATGCTACTGAGGATTTAGAAGGGTGCTGCACACCAGACAGGTAGGAGCACGACCCTTCGGGCCGGGGGAGTTCATATGTGGTGCAAGAATTGGCAAACACCGTGTGGCAAAGCGGCTGAGGAAAGGTGGAGGGCCCTGGGGAAGGGCAGGAGCGGAGTGATGGAGGGAGCAGCTGCTGTCCCCTCTGCACGGCACCTGTGGGTGTCGCACCCCCAGCCCCGCTCCGTGCCACCACCCGCTGGGCCCCGCTGGTGGGTCCCTGGCCCTTGATGAGGAACGAGCGGTTGCACAGGAGTGAGAGGAGAGGACTTTCTAAGGACAGCTGGCTCTGCTTTTCTCAGTTTGCGGTCGCATGGAGAGGTGTTTCCTGCAAGGCTGTTCCTGGCTGCCCGGAGCATCTGTCTGTGGGTGTGCAGCCCGCCCAGCCGGGGCCGTGCTCCTGCCAAACTCAGACCCTTTGTGCACGTGGGTCACTGGTGCTGTGCACTGACAGCCTTGTTAGGGTGATGCTCGCTGATGAGCTGCCTGAGTAAGCAGTGAGTGCACAGACCAGAGAACCCCCCTGAAACAGCATTTGTTTTGCAGTCCTCGTGGGTGAAGATTGACTCACTCCCAGTAACCTGCAGCAGTCCCAGAGCAGCCAGCTCACTCCTGTCCTCAAGCGGCTCCATCATTCATTTACTCTAACGATTGGCTTCAGCCTTCAATTTCCTCTGTGGAGCATATTGGAAAGAGAGAGGCTGAGCTGTGAACATTAATAACAATGAATAATAACGGTACGAGTTCCACAAGCTTTAACAATCAAATGAATCAACAGTCAGGAGAGTTTCATTAATAAACACTTGCTGGGGTTAGATGACAAGGGAGCTGGTGCCAGAGGTGTGTGTGTCAGTTAAAGGCACTTACCCTGCGTGATCCACCTCTCGGCCCCTTTGCTTGTCTGTTGGGTCCCATATTCTACTCCATGATCTGCTGTGGAGGGGCAGGGGCCAGAAGCAGCAAAGGAGCGGATGGCTTGGGCTGGGGACCCACGCTGGAGTATTCGTGAAGAGCTGCAGCCCATGGAAGGACCCATGTTGGAGAAGTTCCTGCAGAACTGTCTCCCATGGGTTGGAGCCCGCGCTGGGGCGGGGGAGGAGTGTGAGGAGGAAAGAGCAGCAAAGGCAACATGGTGGAGGTGGAGAAATCAGAAGTCCAGGAGCTGAACGCTGCTTCCTCTCAGCCTCTGCTTCACCCCAGAGCTCTGTGCTGGGGCAGCAGCTCGTGTGCCACTGTGGCTCCCGTCCTTTGTCCTCGCTGGTTCCGCAGTGTCACAGTGCGGGGGTGGCGGTGCGGAGTCTGGGGTGACTTGTACCCCTGAACGCACAGGCAGGAGTGAGTAGACAGAAGTTGGTATAATGTTCTGCCATTTTACTTACAGAAATGGAGTAGCTGCTTTGTGATTCAAGGTAAAATATTCCCCTTGCAAAACCACCAAAGGAAAAGCCAGGACAGACCTCTGAGGTGACAGTATGTCCCCTCAGGACAGTGCGAGGTGCAGGGCAGGGCTGTCTAGCTTGTCTTCTGCAGCTTTTCTTTGGGTGAGCTGAACCTGACTGGTTTATAACCTTTTATACAGAGCCAATTCCTGCGCCCAGAGGAGCAGCCGTGGTCGTTAGGCTTTTACTACAGCAACAACAAAAGGAAAAAATGGCTTTGTTCAGTTTGGTTTGAAATCCAGAATAGCGCAATTGTAATGCAGCTAAGGAAGGTTTGAGGGCCAACTACCAATGCGTTCATTCATTTCAGGAAAAGAGAATGACATCTTCTATAATCATGATTAAAGGAGCTGTTAATGTCTCTTTCAGGTTTTCCTGTTACCATAAAACCAAGAGATGTGGTTTTCTCTCTTTCGAATTTGCAGCAAATATCTGCCTCTTTTGTCTTGACTGTTTCAGGTCAATTTTGTGAACTTCCATGTTTTTAATACACAAACTATTTTCTGCTGGAAGCCCTGCCCTGCGGCAGGTGCTGCTAACAGAAAGGACCCTCGGGGCCCCACGGTGAGCCGTTCTGGACATCTCCAGGGGCTCAGAGGATGGGCCGTAGCGTGTTGCTCAGCACAGCACTGTCCGTGTTCCCAGCGTGTCTGCGCTCCCTTGCCGGATTGTGTTGGTAGGTCTGTCAGGTCTTGTTCTAGCAGTCTGTTGGGTTTCCCTCTTTACTTACAGTCTATTTTCTGATGCTCTCAGGATCAGTGTAAGATCTTCGCTCTTGCTCCAGCCCGTATTTGGAGTGTGGGGAGGTGCGGTCCCTCCGTGTTGGAAACACGACGGGAGATCGCTGGGGAAGGGCAGAGCTGTGACTGGCTCACAAGAGCATGGAGTCGTGAGGCAGCCCTGGAATGCGTAATACCAGTTAAAAGTGACCAATGCAGATATGAATTATTAAATCTATTAGCGTGGGGCTGCCATAGTGAAGTGTCAAATTCTTCACAAAACCAATTCCTATTAAAGATGCCAAAGATTAAAAGCAGAGTAGATTTTAAAATGATGGGAACTGAATGAGAGAGCACAGTATTGATCATCCACACCAGTCATGTATGTTTCTATTTAGAAATATGAAAAACGGGTTAATGAATTAATGATTCAGAGTCAAAAAGGGGCCGAGAGGAGCAAGTGTATTTAAGGTGTGACTGTGAGTGTGAAACCTCGGAACTGTGGATGGAGGGGTGGGCGGCAGGGTCACACAGCCCAGCAGACAGCACAGGGAGGTGCCACGTGTGGGCTCGGGGGCAGCGAACGGGCACTGGGGTCTGGGTTCTCAGCAGCACCAGGGTGAGACATGGCCAGCCCTGTCGTCCCCTGCGCTGAGGTTCGGGTTTTCTAGCTCAGGCATGAGCGGCTGTGCTGGAAGGAATTGCACAGGCACTGCCGCACCTGGAAACCTGTGCGGCTGCTCTGGCTTTTTCTTCCTGAGGCTGAGCACCTTTTCTGTTCTTCAGCCTGAATCCGCACCCAGGAAATCAGAAAGTGCATTGCAGGAGACTAGAAGAATGAAACCAAGGTGTGAGGCAGAAACTTCCACCCCGCATTTGCCTTGTTAAACTGAGGCTTATGATAGGAACTAGTAAAAGATGTAGAAACAAGGTTAAAGACAAAGTTTTGTCGGATTGTTTTGTTTCCAGGAATAATAGTTGTCAGCATTTCTTGGCATATTGTGAAAATTTGCATGCCTGACTTTGTTGATCAGCTCTTGTAATTATACATGTGGGTTCGTGCTCCTGAACAGAGGTCTAAAAGTCTGGGGAGACCCACACCTCAGTTCAAGCCTTTTCTCCAGTTACCAGCTGATTTCAGAGAATGTCCCACAGTCACACAGCTCTTGAGAAATGCATTTCAGTTGCCCATAAATTCATTTATAAAGCTTTAGAAGTGCCTTTTCCTGTAACCTTTTCTGTGTTCCAAAATGCAACATGTGTGATTTGTGAAGAACTGGATGCTTTCTGTCCTTACAAATGCAGATGTAATCGTGTTTGAGAACATCTGAGCTGATTCATTATTCATCTAGGCACATGTGTGTGTAATTCTGGTGATGTGTGAGTAACCTCTCCTGGTGCTGTTGCCCAGAGGGATGCACTGCGAGGCAGGGAGCTCAGCTTTTGTTCCCTTACCCAGTGCTGATGGAATGCATGGCCTTGGGAGAGTTATTTGACCTCTTTGTGGATTATTTTCTCAAAAAACAAAGTGGGCACAAGGAAAATTGTCCACTTACATATCCACTGGAAATCTAAACTCAAGTAGAAAGACAGTCATGAGATTCTGAGAGGAAATGTAGAAAATATTTGAGATTCGGTGTCTGAGTCACTGGGAGACATTTGGAAAAATCCCCATTGAAAATCCCCTGGATGGCCCAGAACCACAGTGCTTGTTTACTGCTGGCATTAATTTATCAAGTGTTTAAAAGGTCCTTTTCCATCAGCCACACGTATGGCTGTTGTGTGGGGTCCTGGTGCATCTTCCATGTCACCCGTGCCACCAGGTGATGGAACCATCTCGTAGATTCTGCTTGGTTTGGGGTGATAATGCTTTGTTTTGTGTATGCACACACATTTCTCTAATTGCTGTGCAATGTTTTACATAAGGCTCCTTGAATTGTTTTCGGTGAGATCAAGTAACCTGTAAAAACATTATTTACTCAGCAGGATTCTTGGTTGTTGCGCCTCCTCTTGTCAGCTGTGCTGTCTCTTCCTGGCGCATGTTCCACACACACGTGTTGTGCACACACGTGTTCTGCTCTCATGTGTTCTGCACCCACGTGTTCTGCACACATGGTGCGTCCTGGTTGTGCGTGAGCTGGCGGCGCCACTGCTCACACCTTCCTGCGCTTGGATTGCAGCACCTTCCCACGCACTGGATTAAAAGGCAAAACTTAATTTTGTAGAAATTAATTGTGTTAGGAAAATGGTTTTTAAAACACTCTGGAGAAAGTTCTGTCAGCTTGACAGATGAAGGTACTGTTACAAAATGAATTTTGTTGACAAAATAATTTCAGGGTGTTGATAAAATGTGTTTTGTCTTCAGAGTGAAAAATACCAGACTGACAAATACTATTGTCCTTAGAAGTGTTTTTTCAGCTGTCAGTCAATTATTCCCTTTTTAAGCCAGCCAATGATAGGTCTTCATATCTGAAAAAGCTTTCGTAAAAGATAGCATAAAGCTCTGAAGGACAAAATAATTAAAGTTTGATTTGTTGCTTTCAAACTGAAAACAGCTTTGTTACTTTGATGAACAAGGATTGGTCGCCTGCAAAGTGGAAACAGGTGGCGAGCGTTTGATGGAGATTCGACACGCCTTGCGGACAAGGCTGGATTCGGAGCTGGGTTTCTTGAAACAGCCATTTGTTTGAAAACTCATCGCTAGAATATTTGAATATGCAAGCTTTCAGAAGGGCTTTTGTGCAGATTTCATGTGCCATTCGTGTGGACAGCAGGATGCTCGAGGAGGGGCAGGGGCTGCACCGACGCTCACCATCCACGGGCTGCCACTGCCCCTGGCCGCTGCCCAGGGCGGCCCTTGGATGATGGCTTGAGGTCCTAGGTGGATGGTGTCTAGAGGTCCTAGGTGGATGATGGCTTGAGGTCCTAGGTGGATGGTGTCTAGAGGTCCTAGGTGGATGATGGCTTGAGGTCCTAGGTGGATGGTGTCTAGAGGTCCTAGGTGGATGGTGTCTAGAGGTCCTAGGTGGATGATGGCTTGAGGTCCTAGGTGGCCATGCTCCTTCCCGGTGCCTCAGTTCTGCTCCTGGTGGTGGTTTCCCATGGTCATGGCCGGCACGGTGCTGCCTGCCCCTCGCCATCCCGGAGCTGCCTGGTGCCACCATCTGCAGGTGTCGAGACTTTGCATCACTATTGTCTGTGGTGACTTGGTGACATCAACAGAAACATCTCTGGAGCACAGGCCGCTGACACAGCTTCCAAACACTGATACCATCACCGGGCTTCTGGTTCAACCGTAATAAAACGTACATACAAACCATCGTGTCCTTTCAGCAGCTCCCAGGACCGCTGTGTCCCTTACCATGACAGCTGTGTCAGATCAAGCCAGGAAACCAGTGTTGAATCTGATGAGATTTTATTTTTCAGTTACTGGACCAAAATCCCACCTGGTGCAGCCCAAGGAAAGTTAACCAGGTTAACAGTGGGGCTCACTGGAGTCGACACGATTCAGTCACTGAGTGCATGGAGCGGTGTCTCCTGGATGCTGTTGGGTGAGGATCTCTTGGGCTCTCCAGCCTTTCTGCTGCTTCCCAGGACGGTGCTGTGCCAGCACTTTTTCTGAAACCCCCGGTTTCTCATTGGGATCTTGGGTTTGCAGACACATCTCCTTTCATCCTGCAGCACAGAAAAGGAAGGAACAGAGTCGTGTGTTATGTATGAACTGGACTCTGCTGGGATTTTTGAGGAAGCTTGAACTCAAGGAGATAGTCTTGTGATGAAGTAGTGATGCTTCATTGCCAGGTTGTATTTTTTTGTCTTCTTTATCAATACTGGCATAACTAATTACATTAAAGCATAAATGACCTTGTTGGAACAGCTAATCTTAGTCAAATGAGTGTGCCACTCCCACAAGTCACTGGAATGACACTTAGCATAATAGCTCCTTAATATATGGAACATCTGTTCTTCGTTTTTGAAATAATCAGTGACTCTTCCTCATTACCTTCACTTACCAATGCCAAAGTGAGCCAACCACCTCTAGCATAACATTTAAACTTTTTCACTTCTGTCTGGATGGGGGTTTGAGACCACTGACAAGAAAATAAGCAATCAAAACTATAAATCATCTGAAATCCAGTTACAATTACAGTTACAATTAATATGTGATAATTAACTAATGGTAGTTAATGGCACTGGCTAATAAATTAATAAAAGCACATTTTCTCTTTTGGAATCAGAGTAATGGGGATGCTGGTAGCATCAATTATGCCTCCAGTCTTGCTTTTAAGGGGGACTGTCTTTTGCTTTAGGAGCAGTGGGACTGAAACCCTTCCGAAAGCTGCGCACGGTGGGTGTGTTTGAAACACGCTGCGAACGCGTGAGCCCTCAGTGACTGTCCCGCCGAGCAGCACCGTCAGCAGCGCTGGCTGCTCAGGGGCTCCCCGGCCCAGGAACGGCCCCAGCGCTGCCACTGGCACCTCCTGCGGGGACACTGTGTGGGCAGAACGTGCCTCTGGTGACAGGACAGCCACGTTGGGCTCCTCAGGCTCAAACAGCCCCTCCAGCTTGGTCCAGCATGGCAGGGAGATGTGATATGGCCATTGCCAGGGGAGCTGGGATGTCTGAATATGATTTGGTGATTGAACTTCAGCAGAGCTGCTTCCCCGTCCGCGCTGTCCGTGCTCCGCAGGCAAAGAACTGCCCGGCTCTGCAGGGACGGGAACAGTCCCTGCACGCCTGCTCATCTGCCTTCGGTTCACATCTGCCTTTAGGCTGCTTGTTCCCGTGGTACAATCACAACGATGCTAGAATAACACCTTAAAACCAATCATTTTTATGGGAACACACATAGTATAAAAGGTCTGACTGACTGTGCACACATATACCATCAGTGGCTATTACCCAATAAAGCTGTCAGATAGAGAAACATCGCAGCAAGTCCTTGAACAATATCTCTTCAAGTTTAAACATAGGAAAAGCTCCTCACAATTCATTTCTCGTAAAAATAAAGAAAAGAGGATCAATACAAGCTGAGCAAATGAATCAGGGTTGTTTCCTATAGACAAGGAGAGAAATAGGGTTTGTGACCGCAGGTGCTGGCGTTGGGAGGGCAGCACCGGGCCGTGCAAATCACCCTGACAGACCCTGCCAGGTGCCAGTGCTGACTGAACACATTGTCTTTTCCCAGAATTTGACTTTTATTCTGGAGAAGAGCAGGAGCCCGGGGTCTTTCCCGAGAGCTGACTGGCCAGAGGCTGTCAGACAGCCCTGTTCTGTGCTTCCTCGCAATGACAAACCTGCAATAACGAGCCGGGTGTAAACGAGCTGCTCTGCTGCATTGGTGTCCTTGTGCCTGTAAGTGCTGTCTGTGCCCTCCTCCCCTCAGTGCAAACACACCTACAAATTCTGGGATTCATCGTCCCATTTTTGCAGCAGTTCTTGGCCCCATAAGGAGCCATAGAAAACACTTTAATTTCTCTGTAGTGATTAGGAACACGGTGCTTTCTTCATGACATGCTGTCTGTGCTTCTGAGGCTCCTGCACACTGAACCCTTTGTATTTCTCTCTTCACAGTGTGAGTTCCACAATGCTCCATTTAATGGATGTTATTTAGGTTGAAAGGTAAGCAGCTTAAATGCTTTGCTTTCGAGCGTCTGTGTCCTGTTAGAGCCATCTCTCACTCACTCTCAATTGCACATTTTGTTACATGAACATGTTTAGATAGAACAAGGGTTTTTCTCTCCTTCAAATATCTATAGTGATGACTTGTGATGTAATCAATAGGGTTTGCAGAATCTCACCCTGCATCATCGCATCTTTATTCTTCAGAGTGATGCTTGCTGCGATATTACTGCTAGGACTGACAAGATAAAGTTGAGTTAAAACAAATTGCACATTATCTGCTTCTATGCTGTTGTTGAGACCGCGAAAGAGAATGAATGAAATTCTGCCCAAAGAGAAGCTGTTGTCCCTGCTCCCAAGGGCAGCGCTGGCAGGGCTGTGCTGACACAGGGCTCCTGTCCCCATTCCCGGCCCATGGCCAGCGCTCTGCCCGGGCTGCTGGATCCGCATGCTGTTTAACATCAATACGTTATTTAGCTGGCCATTGGCAAAGAGTATTTTTCAAATGTTCTAGGAAATAAATTTCTACAGATTTTGAAGATACTAAAAGTGATGGATCATTGTTACCTTATATTTGGAGTTATTTTTCCTAATTCTATGTATAAAAGTCAGGTACATGCTGGTAGGTGGAAGGAGCAGCAATCCTATGTAGCCTTAGTGCCTTGGTTTAGAATATCCTGGCCATCATAGTGGAGTCAGGAAAGACTCTTCCTCCTTCTTTGTGGACACAGAGGAGCTGTGTCCAAGCCCATCATTCCTGAAATGCTTTTTCATTGCTGAAGGGGCAGTTCAAATCCCCGAGCGGTGTTCTGGGCACCGGACCGTGCTGAGCTCTGCCTGCACCCAGGCCCGCACAGCCCTGGGCTCTATCCACTGGCTTGGCCAGGACCTTGGTGGCAATAGCCCACGATTCTATGGCTGGGGAAGGTTTCAATGGCCACACCAGCTGGCCACCTGCTTCTACATCGAGCCAGAAGGGCACCAAGGATGTGTCCCACATGGCACTGGACTGTCCTGCCATGGGAGGTGTGTCTGGCCAGACCTCAGGCTGCCCTTGACATTGCGGTCCAACACCAGTTAATGCACCACATGCACATACAGCGAGTGCAAGATGTGGCATTTGTGCAAAGACGTGTCAGTGGCATGCCAGTGTGCCTGTTTGTCTCATTGTTGATACAGATTAATTAGTATTTTATAGCACACATGTGGTGGGCCACCCCCGTTCCTGTGTTGAGGCAACATAGCTAACCCGCTGCTGAGCTGCTGAGCGCACCCTGGGGCTCGTTCTGCCGGGAGCGCCCCGTGAACAGGTCCACAGCAGCCATCGCGTGCTCCTGTCCCTCTCCTGGATTCTTCAGGTGTGCACAGAACCTTGTGCAGAGCCGATGCAGGAGCCTCCTTGCTGGCTACCAGCAGTGCTATCCCATTGTAGTGCAGATGCTCTTAATAAATGTAGGGCTTAAAAGTGATAGTTGGGACCACTATAGTAATGAAATTACACCGTAAATGCAGCAGGAAAGCTGATGTGGTTCCCTGTTAAAAACTCAGCTGTATATCCCATGTCATAGAGCTCTGAGGAGGCTCCGCAGAGTCCCTCCCCATCCCATTCACAGGAGCCCCGTCTGCTTTGAAAGCCTTTGTTTTTTGCAAATATGATGGGTTTGGTTTCTTTGGACCTGACTGCAAATCCAGGAGGCCTTTGTGTGCATTTTGCAGGGCTCTGTCCCAGCAAACAGACTCCTTTGTTTCTCAAGCCAGTCAGGCCCAGCACCTGCTGTGTGTTCTCTCCCGTTGGATTTGTGTCACTGTTCCATTACGGCAAGGTGCTGCAGACAGCAGATGAAAAGAAGCTTGGAAGTCTGTTTCTTTGAAAGTCGGAATTTATTTTTAAATCTCTTGAATTATTTACTTTGTCTGCCTTTTTTTAATGACAGGTGAATACCTTTATGACTAGTTCTCTTTCCTAAGGTAGCACTTGGCATGAAGGGAATTAATTACATGTAGGGTAAATACAACTGATGTTAAATTTCAAGTCAAGTTTCAGCTTTGCTGAAATTTCAGAAAGAAAGCAGTGTGTTATAAATTAAACTCTGCTTTGTGTGCCTTCTTTTTAAAGAAGGCTCAGCATTGGGGAATGCAGCAGGAACAGAAAACAAACGCAGCAGATAAGGGAACCTCGTGTGTAAGGATGTTCTGCACCAGCTCTCGGCAGACAGCTGTGAGAGGTTGGTGTGGCAGCCCATCAGCTCTGTGCGGAGACGTGATGGACTCAGCAGCATACAAACACCTCTGGCAGGAACTGGTGTCAGTGGCAAATTGCTGGTCTGTGGCACGAGCTGCTGCTTCGAGCTGACAGGATGATTAAACTGGCTGCTCCGTTCTGCGGGAGAGCGCATGCCCTGTGCACTGCCAGGGAAACCTCGTTCTGCTTCAGAGCAGTTTAGACACTGACACCATCAGAGCTGAGCTGACGGGGATCCTGCTCAGCCGCGGGTGTGCAGGTGCAGGACAGGGGGATGGCGTGGCTGTGCTGCCCGGGTCACCCAGCGGGCATCGGCATGCACTGACAAACAGCTCCCTGTTCTGCCATCCAAGGCTGTAGTTAACATTCAGTTCCTCCCTCCAGAAGGCTGGGCTGATCTCAGGTTAACTCCTGTGGTGTGGGAGGTGTGGGGAGCGCAGCCCCAGAGCCGGGAGGTGCTGTGTCTCCAGCAGGAGCTGGGCATGGAGCAGTGACCCGGCAGCTGCTGGCCAGCCCTCAGTAACTGGCCCTGCAGGCAGCTAACGTGGAAAGGGTCGTCACTAGTTTAACTTGCCATCTGTCAAGCCCAGTTTCCATCCCTGGAGCGATAACTCACAGGCAATGCTTTGGAGGACAACAGGTCCTTCCAGTGCTGCATACACCACTGGGGCCCTGTGCAGCTGAGCAGAGAGCAGATCCGGTTTAAATGTGGTCTCCTGATTTTTATGAGCTGTGATTTTTACTGTCCAAGTTCTTATGTCCCAGATTTCCAGCTGTTGTGTTTAAACGTGATGGAGATGACCCTGGGAGCAGGGGGAGCAGCTCTGCTGTGGTGATGGGGCCAGTGGCTGCCGCTGCCAGTGAAGCACTCGGAGCTGAGCTGGGTGACTTGCAGTATAATCCACATCCGCATCGTTTCGTTGTCTTTTAACACACAGGCTACAGTTCAGTGTGTCTGAGTGGATTTGTTGCTCTGGGTCTTATTCTGAGGAGCAATGATCACTGGGTGCCCCATTATCTTTTAGCTTGTGTGTATGAAACAAATTGTCATCTCATGTTTCCTGTAGCTTATGACCCATATCTGATAGAGGAATGTGAAATGATTTTATGATTTAAAAGTAGAAAAGGTTAACTCTAAATAATGATAAAAAGTTAAAACGCAGAATAGAGATGTTGCATTAGTTTTTATGGGTTCTACATAATTTTGGTTCCTTCCCCAAAGGATTTAGTATAACTCAATGAGAAAATTGCATTCAAATCCTGTGGGCTGCTCTGCCGTGACTGAACTGAAATTAGAGGAGATGTACAAAGTAGTTTTATAGTAGCGGTTTGGATGGCTGCCTGCTGGAAGCGCTCGGTGCCTGGGCTGTGCCGCCCCTTGAACAGGACAGCGGTGGGACGGGGTGCTGGTGAGGAGGGGGACACAGCTGTGTGCCCTGACCCGGCTGCGCAGGGGCCTCGCTCGCTGTCCTGCCCGTGGTGTTTGCCCAGAGCAGCAGCTCCTCACATGGCTGCTTGCTTGGAGCATGGTTCTCATTTTAAATGTTTTGTGGCCTTGTTAATGGCAACTTTACCTTCCTAGGGCTGCTCAGCATGCAGTGCTGTGGTCTGAAGCCTCCCAGAGGAGGGAGTGCTGGTGAGAGACTTTGCCATCTAGCCCAGACCCACGGGCATTGCTCCTGCTCCTGCTCCCTCCTTAGCCTTGCCTTGGGCGTTTGCTGAGCTCCAAAGGTTCCTGGAGCAGTCCCATGAGCACAGGCACAACAAGCTGTGGCTTTGCCTGTCCCACACACTGTTCAGAACACCACTGAAGGATCCTCCTATACACAGGCAGAGTGCTCTGCCTTGCTCTCCTGTGAATGCGATGTGCCACACAGCTGGAAAAAGCCTTCCTGAAGCTTGGGACAGTCTTAGCTCCTGGGTTTTGGGAACAGAGAGATGAAAATCACGAAGTAACTGTATGTGTCTGCCCATGAAGGGACCCTGGAAGGGCTCCCGAGTGAGGAGCAGCACAGGGACTCAGCTGGGCCTGGTGCTCCAAGCAGGAGACTTGGGGCTGTGAGCGCAGACAGGACCTGGGTTGTTAGTCAGCGCTGACATTCCAGACATGACTAAGCCATTTTGATGAAAGAGATGGAATCTGACAGTTTTACTAGTCAATTGTTTCTTATAGATTGCAAATAAAAATAAATTGGCTTCTTTCAAAAGAACAAACTGTGGAAAAGCTTTTGTAAGCAGAAGCGAGTGGTCTCTGAAGCATGGCAGGCAGCTCTGCATCCCCAGCCAGCTAACAAGCTCTTTGAGCCCCAGTGCAGCAGCTGGACTGAAAACCAAATGCCTTTTCTCAGCTCGAGCTTTGCCTTGAGGCCCTTGGGAAAAGAAATGCACAAGAGGAAGGGGAGGTTTTGGAGCCTGTGCATGGCCCAGCGGGCAGGCTCATCCCAAAGCGGTCACAGCACATTGCAGACAGCTCAGTGCAGGCAGGGTGAGCCCCTGCCCGTGCCGCTGGCCCCGCGAGGGCTGCTCCCAGGAGAAGCCATGAGAGCGTGGCACAGGCTCTGTTTGCTGTTTCTGCTGCAGCGGGTGCAGGAGGACAAGCCGAGATCAAGTGTAGCTGCTGCCCAAACCCTCTGGGAGACGTGGGGGTCTGACAAGCTGGGGTGAGGCTGCGAGGAGCCGGCAAGAAGGCAGCAGCTGCTGTGGGAGGGATGAGCCCCTTGGCCCTTCCAAGGGGGTGCTTTGCTGCTGGGTGCCTCCTTGGTGAGGGCAGTGTGCGGCTGTGTGAGCTGCCCATCCTGGGGCTCTCTCCGTGGGTGCTGGTGTTCCCGGGGCTGCCTGCAGCAGACTGGCTTTTCCAGGTGCTGTAGCTGGTGCCACAGTAGGTCTGTTTGGTGCCTCCTGGCCTCCCACCCCCTTTGTGAGGCTGCTTTGCACAGAGGCTGCTGCAAGGCATCTGGGCAGCAGCACAACCACAGGCGCCGCGATGTGTTCAGTTTGCACTTGGGAGGGACCTCTGGCTTAGGAGGTTTATCTGCTGCTTCTATAGATCACAGTCCTGTCATTGTCCTGCAGGCAGCATCCTGCTGACATCTCTGCAGGACTGAGAGCCTCTGCAGGCTGCCAGTGCCAGGGTGGTGCTGGGGGATGCTGTACCCGGGTTGGGGCTGGCAGTGGGTGCTAGAGAAGAACGGGGTGCAGCCTGACTGCAAGCGAAGGGCTTGGTGCTTGTCCCTGTAAGCTGCTTGCTGCAGACCATCCCAAGGAATTAACCTTGGTGCAGACAGAAAAGCCAGGAGAGCAATTGCCCTGGCATCAAACAGGCTGACAGAACGTGCCGGGGCTGCATCTGGACAGCGATGATCAGGATGTGTCTGTCAGGAGGGGCTGGAGGCCTCGCTGTGCCCAGCTGGGAGCAGGGAGCGCGGTGGGTTCCCTTGCACACGTCTGGGAATGGCTGTGGGAGCAGCTCTGTCCCCCCAGGGTGCTGGGGACCACAAGAGCTCAGTGCCCTTGGCTGAGCTCACCCCAGCCCTCTGCGCAGCAGAGCTCCAGCCTCCTCAGCACCCTGTTCCTGGGGCAGGACAGGGAGTCCAGCTGCTCTTCTTGGGCTCTTAGCACCCTTGAGCTTTGCTCCTAAGGGCTGGTGTGTGCTGGGCTGTCTGTTTATCAGCTGGTGTTTGCAAATGAAGGTAAAAGCGTTCTGGATTCTTCGGAGGACTGTTTGCAAAGACCACGGAATACATACGCAAATGGCTGTAAGGAAAATGCCTTTTATTGTTCAAGATAAAGAACTTCACAAAGCCTTGGAGACATCACTTCATTCAGGAATTAAATTGCAAGAGTCATCTAGTGTCAAATAAGTTTCATTTAATAGGTCACTCACTTAAATAAAGTTTCTGTAGAAATCAATATCACTTTCTCCTGCAATTGACAGCTCAAGACATTGAAAATGGTGTTTTTCACATAAGGTTTATTTAATTTTAGGAGGAAGAATCCCTCCCACACCTTCTGCTTGGTCCAGGCAGTGCTGGTACAAGGTTACCAGTCTGATGAGGTGAAACCTGTCCTGTCCTTTCCCATGGGGATAGCGTGAGGTCACTTTAGCACAGCCTTGCCAGTCTCACCTGCGGTCAGGATGCCATTGTCATGGGGCTGTGTCAGAGGTGTGTCCACAGGGACCAGTTGTGTTTTCTCTCAGGGATGAGTGTGGCAGGGCAAAAGGCCTCCGATATATCTTAGCAGAACTCAGGTTTCTGTAGAGACAGATACCTGTGGGCTGTGGAGACTGGAGATGGCAATGGGGATGCTTCTCTGTTCAGGTGGGTGACTCTTGCAATTTCAGCCTCACTTAAGAAAATGGACACATTTGCTCCGTATTTTCTATTTCAGCCAAATAGTATCCCATGGGGAAGGGAGGAGACCGTGGCAGCTTTCTGCACCATTTCCCAGTAGAGCTGTGTGTGGGAAATGAGAGCTGTTATTATTCCTACTATAGTGAAATAATTGTTTCTGAACGCTTGCTGTTTCCTCCACTTGCTTTTCAGTCTTAAGCAATTCCTGAGGTTGACACGCCATCTCCAGTCACATTTGTCTTGTGTGGCATGACTGATGCAATTATGGCTGACGTTGTCACAGCGTTTTTCACAAATGCCTTCAATTGCAGGCTAGCAGATCACCCCTGAAATGAGCAGTGGGAGACATGAATGCCCTAAACTTCCTCTACAGGAAAGAGTTGCTGGCTCCCGGGGTTACATGTGGCCAGTGTCAAGTTTTTAAAGCAAATGCTTTTCTCCTGGTTGTGTGGAAGAAGCAGTGTTATCGCCCCAGACTTGCACGGCCAGCACGTGGACTTTCCCTGACAGCGTTTTAGGCCACGGGGCACCACATGCAGCCGCTGAGAAGAACTGCGTGGGCAGTAGCTGTCTGAGCTGGAGGCAGCTGGGGACGCAGGGCGCTCTGCCCCGGTGCCGGTGCCAGCAGCGCAGGGAGGTGCAGAGCGGGAGGGACGGGGCGCAGACCTGCTGGCCAAAGCCAGGCTTGGCAAACGGGCACGTAGGAAACCTCTGTCACTCCTGGGTATTTACTGCCAGGCTGTCAGGGCTCTTCAAACACTTTTCTGTGAAGGGGGATGGCAACACCAATGTGCGCTCAGCAGCGGGACGAGCAGCAGAGGCCCTGGGGACACCTGTGCTGCCTCACAGCACAGGCACATGGAACGCTCAGTGACCCTGAAATGTCAAACTGGGGTGGAAATTTCTTGTCCATGGAGCATACAGCTGCAGGAGGCAGGATGTCCATGGGACAGCAAACACTGGCTGTGGCAGGGACGCTGGGCAGGCAGCAGCCCCGGCGTTGTGGCAGCGCTGGCGGCTGAGCATGCTGTGCTGCCCCACGGGGACGCTGCTGGGACCCAGGGCCAGCTCCTGCCTTCCTGAGAGCTCCTTGCTGGGGGTGCAGCACGCTGGCTGTGCAGTCCCACGGCATGCTGGCTGTAGGGTCCGTGACATGCTGGCTGTGCAGTCCCACGGCATGCTGGCTGTGCTCTGGCTCCTTACTCTGAGCATGGAGGACACGTGCCGGACATGGCAGGAGCATCGCAGGGAAGCTCACCCAGAGCTGACGGCAGCTCCCCACTCCCTGCCTGACAGACAGAATTAGGTGCCGTGTAAAACCACCCAGGCTTTTAATGACCTCTTTCAGACACAAACTGACCATCTAACTTTGCACGATTCACTGAAATTCCATTTTACTCAACGAAATAAAAATAATAGTTTAAACTGTTTCAAATATAGCTGTAAATCCCTAACAACGTTAACCTTTTCCAGAGCATTAAACTGATCCCTGGTGGATTCTTGAAACTGCTATTAGGAGGAAGCATGAGATAGTCTCTCCTGAACTTCATGTTCCCAAAGTAAATAACGAGCCATGCTGATTGTGGGGTTTATTAGCTTTCTGACTGGTGCCTGCCTGTCTCCTCACCCTATTGTGAGTCATCAAACATTAGCACTTGCTGCGTTAGGAAGGCAGAAGTTCACGCACAGATTCATGGGGGGACCATGGCGCTGCCGGGGTTCATGAGGGACCAGCAGAGCAGAGCTGTCTGCTCGTGCTGCGAGCGTCTGCCTTCCCAGGGATCTGAGCCTCTGGGCCATAGGCAGCAGGACGTGGCTGGAGACAGCAAGAGCAGAAGAGGTTTAATTAGTCTGCTGGGTTCAATTAATTCGTTATACAAGACCAGATGCAGTATTTCATTTTGGTTCACTGGCTGAGGGAAGGGCATGGGGACCGCTGACCTCTCTGGGACCACGGGCGATTGCCCCTAAAAGGGTCAACTGGCCTAAAGGAAACACCTTTTTGACAATAACGCCACAGTCCTGCCCAGACAGGGAAGAGCGGGTCAGGGCCTGTGTAGCCTGGTGCTGCGTTTGGTCCTTGGAGATGGAGCTCCTGTTCTCAGGCTCCGTCTGTCACATCGACCTGCGTGGCTGCGGCGCCGCCTCGGGAAGCTCCGGCTGTGCTGACCGTCCGTGGCGTGCTGGGAGAGCCGCTGCAGTCCTGCGTCCGGCAAGGGCAGATTACTTACAGGCTGCTTCAAGTGCCATTAAAAGACATTTATTTCTAAGAAAGGACCAGTTCACGTTCTATCTGACATCCTTAATGCTTGTAATTTCTATGAGCAGTAACTGATTCCTGGGGCTGTGCTGACTGTAACACAAATGGACAGCAGCTGGTAGGAGGAATTTCCTAACCTTGCTCTATCAGGCCCCCTGAAGACGCCGAGTTATTTCTATGTTCCCAGAAGCTGTAACCTGGTAGTGACACAGGGTTGTGACCTGTGTGCTCTCAGGTACGTCCTGGCTGCCATTTCCATGGTGAGGAAGCAGCTTCATACCTTCAGCACTCTCTAGTTTTCCTCCGTTGTAGTCCCTTGCCAGGGCTGTGGTGGCATTGCCGGTTCAATGGAACAGGAACAGACCTGGGCCGTATCCTGCTCTGGCGGGGGGTGTGGTGGAGGGGACAGGGAGATGTGCCACGGCTGCTCAGGGGGGGCTGCGGAGCCTCAGGGGGCCCTGTGGTACCTGGGGTGACCCTGTGGTACCTGGGGTGACCCTGTGGTACCTGGAGTGACCCTGCGGTACCTGGGGTGACCCTGCGGTACCTGGGGTGACCCTGTGGAGCCTGGGGTGACCCTGCAGTACCTGGGGTGACCAGCAGCGAGGAGCAGGCTGGGGCCTGGGTGTCCCCCACCCTAAGCAGAGGGGACGGGCCCCGCCTCTGACAATGACCTGCTGCCCCGAATGGCAGATGCCATGTTCTTAGATTCTTCTATTAATAACTAGCTCTCCACACTGTTTTTAGACTAAACAGCTGACAATTAATAAGGTTGTTACTACATTCATCCCAGGCACTTCACATTGAATTACTGATATGTTAAAGATCTGATTACCTTTGACGCTAATTAACTTAAAACAGATCCAGCACAACAAAAGCATTCTCCGCTCTGAGAAGGTGACAATCGAAATTGGTGCCATCTGGTTTTTATTGGTAAAGGAGTAGAAAACTCCTTTGTGCTCAGAGAAGATATCACAATTGGAAAGCTGTGATACATAGCTAAAATGTTCATGTTTCTCATCTTGTCGTAGCTGAAGAGCTTTCAATAGTGCAAAGTCGATTTTTATTTGGACATGTTTGTGAGATTAACATAAACCGTGGGCCTGGGCTGCAGTTTGCCCTTCTGATAAACAAGGATAAACATCATGGGTACTAACTGAGAAAGGAGAGCTGGCAGCAAACAAAGGATTATTGAAGAACGTTATTTTCAGAGGTGCAGCTGCTTGTCTCTGACAAATTAAAAAGGGAAGCATCTGCCTGGCACAATGGGAAGGAAATGCTCCAGGAGATGTTTTGTCAAGAGTCCGAGACAATGGTCCTGTGGAGACAGTCTTCTGGTGCTCTGCAAAGTATTGTGTTCGCATTCAGAGAGCCAAAGTAGGCATCTGTGTGCGTTGTGCAAGTAATGGCATGTTATTTAAACATGCTTTCCTCTAGAGTCTGTGTTCTCTAGTTCTCTGTCAGTAGAGATGTGTCTTAGAAGGGTTTCTTCCAAAGGAGGAGGGAGTTCACCCTTCAGTGCTTATGGTAAGACAGATAGACCATCTATCTCCCTGTGCCTTATCTAGGCTCACACCAGTCCCCCTCACCCTTGATTTGTCTGGGCATTTTAATAATGGGGCGAAGAAAAGCACAGGCAAGTGCCTACCAATAGCATGTACTGTGCTCTTGGTCCCTGCAGCAGGGACAGCAGCAGCTCCATGTGTCGCTCCAAGCGCTGCCCATGCTGCCGAGCTGGGACCTGGGGCTGGGAGCCTGCGCCCGCCCGGCATCACCGGCATCTCTGCGCTGCAGCGGGTGTCATCGCCACCCCGGGGACAGGGCAGGCATGCTGTGTGTCACTGGTGTCCCTGTGCTGCGACGGGTGACAGTGCCACACCAGGGACAGGGCAGGTGTGCTGTGTGTCACTGGTGTCCCTGTGCTGCGACGGGTGTCATCGCCACACCGGGGACAGGGCAGGTGTGCTGTGTGTCACTGGTGTCCCTGGCTGCGACGGGTGACAGTGCCACACCGGGGACAGGGCAGGCATGCTGTGTGTCACCGGTGTCCCTGTGCTGCAACGGGTGACAGTGCCACACCAGGGACAGAGCAGGTGTGCTGTGTGTCACTGGTGTCCCTGGCTGCGACGGGTGACAGTGCCACACCGGGGACAGGGCAGGCATGCTGTGTGTCACCGGTGTCCCTGTGCTGCAACGGGTGACAGTGCCACACCAGGGACAGGGCAGGTGTGCTGTGTGTCACTGGTGTCCCTGTGCTGCGACGGGTGTCATCGCCACACCGGGGACAGGGCAGGTGTGCTGTGTGTCACTGGTGTCCCTGGCTGCGACGGGTGACAGTGCCACACCGGGGACAGGGCAGGTGTGCTGTGTGTCACTGGTGTCCCTGGCTGCGACGGGTGACAGTGCCACACCGGGGACAGGGCAGGTGTGCTGTGTGTCACTGGTGTCCCTGCACTGCGGCGGATGACACCATCACACCAGGGACAGGAGGGTGTCCATGCTGCTGGGGTGGAGCTCCAACCCTTGGCTGCAGGACGTCAGTCTTTTACATTAATCATGTCTCCCTGGACAAATCCAGTGAGTTGTAGATGAACCTGAGATAAATATGGTTTCTATAGTTCTTGGCACTTCCTTAGCAGAAGGTGGTTAACTGATGTAGTTTATTAAATGTCTTACAGCTCTTGTTTGGTCATGTTTATCCATAGGTGACCATCTATTTTCTGTGTGATTATACTGTAAGGAACTGGCTGGCTTTGCTGCAGCAAATTCCTTCAGCTGCCCAAAGCCTGTTCTAGGGCTTGGTGCTTAACATGCTGCTGGAGTACAGACACATCCTTTAAGCATCAAGAAAGAGATGTGGATCGGGGGTTTTTTCCTTAAAAAAATGACATTTTGAAGTAGGTTAAATCTACCACTTTTCCACATTTTCTCAGAGAGAGATTTCGTCTGGCTAGTGTACGTGCTTTCCATGAGAAATTATTTATGAGCTCCAGAGTCCCTTGTCTACTGTTCTTGATGTAACTATAGTAGATCTGGAGGAATGACCCAGGTTAGGTTTATAGTCTCACTTCAGATGTAGTGCCAAGTTATTCAGTGCTTCGTTTTGTTAGTGTCTGAACCAAAGGGCAATTTATCTCAGCAATGTCCTTCGAATTACACCTATATACCATTTACCAATAAGGCATGTACCTGCTGCTCCAATCCCAGAAGAAATCAATGTTTTATTTCAGAAATGCCAATTCTTCACTCTCCTTCCTTTTGCCATGCTTACGAAGACAAACTTTTTTAGGGACTGTGTGAAGAAATACGGGCAGATTGTGTAAACACGTTTTCTTCAGCTACTGCGTCCTCTTCAATTATGGATAATAGACCAGCTCACTATGGTCGTCGGGGTTTAAGTGATCGATATATATGAATGGGAAAGGTCCCCTCCAAATCACTGGCCTGGATTTCTGCAGTCCCAGTGGGAGATGTGGCCATGTCATTAGTGCCTTTGCTGGCCAAAGGCAAAACTGTGGCTCAGCGCCTTGCTCCCAGCCAGCTATCTATCTTGGCACTTGGATAATTATAATGCATGCTTTATTGCTTGTAAATATTTTAACCTTTCTGACACATTATCCCCTAGGGTGATTTGGCCACCTTAATAATAGAGCTGATAATTATCCTCCACATGAATAAAGTTATCACAAGGGTCCTGTATAAATTACATGGAAAAGATGACAGATTTCACTGGCTGGTCATCACCAAAATGGGAAGAGGCACAGATTGTGACAGCTTAATGGGGAAGGTAATAAAACCAACAATAAATTCATTTATAATACAAACAATGATTCTCAGGCCCTTCTATTTGTTTTCATGCTAATAGAAGATAAATGTCAGATTAGGAACAAGACCTGAAATTTCTATTAAAAATATTTGGAAAATGTCATTAAATATCAGCAATTCACAGCTCGAGAAGTGTCAGCACGGGTCTGAGTTACCTAAATGAGCTCCTTGGAAGCAAAGAGGGGATAATGGTCTTTGCTTTGCTGTTTCCTGGGGGGCTGTGGGGATGTTCCTACAGCGCTGAGAGCATTGGGACCCTGTGCTGTCTGGAAGGAGCAAGATGTTGTGTGGTGCTGAAGTGAGGAGAAGGAGGAGAGCAGGACAGACCCTGCCAGGATCCCGAGTGGGGACACACAGCTGCTTTGGGAGGCTGCACGGGAACCCAGCTGCATCAGGCACAGAACAGGACTGAGTGCAGGTGTGCGGAAGCCCTGCGGCAGTAACGGAGTCCTGAGCAACGGGAGGATGCGTCACGGTGTGTACGAAGGTGTGAGACACACACACTGGAAATCCATGAGGGACGGGCGTTTGCATCTTGAAGTTCCGTGTCAGATGGCTGGTTATCCGCCTGCAGTGCTGGCTGTGAAAGTGCAGCCCTTGACGTTCATACTCTGCACCAACAAAAGGTTTGGGAGTGCGAGTGGGCAGCGGTGGGAACGCGGGTGGGCAGAGTGTGGGGGGCTGAGACCCCCATGCGGGAGCAGGGCAGAGCGGAGGCTCCTGGGGCCGCGGTGCTGGGGCAGGAGGTGCCGCAGGTGCTGCCCTGTGCGGCAGCAAAAGCAGGAGCGGCTCTTCCAGAGAACAGCCCGGCCGGGCCGTCCTGGTGCTGTGTGGGCTCTTCAATCGTTGCAGTGCAGGGATTAATCTGAGGATGCCTCTGGGAAGCAGGCTGGAGAAGGGAGAGTGATGAAAATTGTATCTGTGTCTGTGCTTAATATTCGTAGTGTGTTCTCTTGCTTGCACTTCTTCTAAACAAGCACTCTGAGGTCGGAGCCTTGGTGCCTCTAATCTGGTGAGCTTCTTATTGATCAGGTCTTGCCATGCAATCTCCTGTGCTGCCTGGTGCTGCACAAAAGGGGTAAATTGCTCCTTATACCTTAAAACAACCTGAATGTTTTTAGTGCATGTGGGCCCCTATGATAAATACAGAGGCACAGCTCGGATGAGAACAGAAAAAGCAGAGGGATAATTAACAGCTGGAGCACGACAAACCAGCTCCCCAGCCCGGGCCCTGGAAGAACGTGATACATTCATCATGTTGCTCTCTGGGCTGATGCTACAGCTCTGAGGTGTGAGTGTGCTGAATTACAGTCTCTAGAAAATATCGTTTGGGGAATGTTGAAGAGAGCTGGTGAACAATGTGCTGGAAGGTGACAGATATGGTTGCAGCTTCATCTAGTGCTTTCACAATAAAAAGCCGTCCGGGGTTTTCCTGTTGCTGCCCAGGCTGTATGCCAGGCCTCAGTGCGGGAAGCCACACTCAGCAGCACTGGGCTTGCTCGATTCTGATGACTGTTTCTGTCTTCTTTAAATGATTATTTTATTACTAAGCGCAACACTAACAATGGCTGATGAATCTCAAGCTTAATGAAGCTCCATCTGTGATTCAGCTGTTGTACAAAACAACATACAGAGAGCTCTTAACACTGGCTTTGGACATGGTCTAACCTGGACACCCCTTGGGTTCTCGTGTCTGAGCTGTGGTGTCCCGGGGGATGCCGAAGAGGCTCCTGGATTGGAGCAGCTGCCCGCAGGGTCTGGGCACCGCAGCGATCGCCCTGTGCTGCGCCAGGAGCTGCAGCTCACCGGGGGCTGGGGGCAGCCAGCAGCTGCTCTGTAAGATGCTTTCCGTTCCTTCTTCACAGGGAATCATTCAGAAGACTTTGACCTGGCATGACACTTCACTCCAAACCTGCCAGCAATCACGGCAGCCTGCCCTGAGTCGGGCTCACGGCTCGAGCGGTGCTGCCACCTCTCGAGCATCCTGCGCAGCCTCAGCCGTGCCCACCCGTGAGCCCCGCGGAGAAGCACACACCGAGGTAAGGATGGGTGAACGCTGCCTGAACTCACATGCTACATTCCTCTGGCAGCAGAAAATAGTTCATTAATTAAATGGGTGACTCCCACAACCACTATAATGAGTGGTGTCTGTACACAGGGGGTGAATGGGAGACGAATGGTCAGGTTTTCTCTGTGGAGTTTTAAGATGGTCTGCTACCTCTTAAAAAACCCCACAAGAATCTCAAAAAGAAGACACATGAGAGCTATTTACATGGGAAAATCTACCAACAGCAGTATGTTTCTTCTAGAAGGATTTTCCTGCACATGTATTGAATGCTCCCAGCAGTACTGAAGCATATGACACTCACCTGGATGTCTGGTGAGGATGCATCAGGTGCTTTCTGCAGAAGATGTGGTATTTAAGGTTGTTCCACCCTTGCTCACATGCCACCTCCAAGGTGGATGGGGGGTACCTGGTATGGCATCACAAATACTGCTCCAGAAGCCCGGTGTCTTGCACAGGCCTGGTGATAGGTCTTCCTGCAAAAATGGCGAGCTTTGTAGCCAAGTGGAAAAAACTGCTGAAGCTGGATCAGTTGGGTCAGTTTATTGGGTTTGTGGGCTCAGCTTCATAGTGATACTCAGCCCATTTCGGCTCCCACCAGCTGGAAAGCACTGGTGTGCGTGGTCAGTTTTAGATGCTTAAAAGAGAGGTGGACTCTTCTGTTGGCCCTGATAAAGGTGCTGGTCCCTCAAGTCAACTGGCCTGTGAAGCAAGGGACCCAGAGGTAAAAGAGAAAGTGTGAGGAAAGTGTCTCTGCTGTGTTGAGAGAAATAGCTTTCTTATCCCAAATTTTCAAGCAACAAAAGCCATGCAACTGAATAGCAAAGATAGATTTGCTCTGGGCGTTTGCATGTGGAAGTCTAGATTTCTGTAGTTCTGTTCTTATCGGACATTTCTGGCCAGGGAGAAAACCTCCAAGTGCTGCCTGCCTGGAGCTGCAGGGGCCCTGGGCAAGCGGAGCCTGAGCTCCTCTGACCTGCACATGGTCTGTGGTCTTGCCTCGTGCCCTTTCCTTTGTCACCCCAGCGATTGCTCAGCTTGGCTGGACCCTGGGACCCCCTTTGCCCTGACCGAGCTCAGCTCAGCTGCAGCTCCGCAGGACACGCATGGAACTCAGCTTTTTGGAGGGCTGGGCTGGTTGGACTTTCCCGGCGGGGGGAGCCGAGGGAACACTCCGTACACCGGCTCCTGCACAGGTGCCTCTGCCCGGTCAGGACGGCTGAGCTCACCCGGCAGACTGTTGGAAGCAGAGCGGCTGCGAGGTGCTTTCCGTGCGAGGCTGTGGGTGCAGAGGCTCTTGGTAGGTGCATCTCTGTGAGCACAGCTGAGCTGGAAGCAAGGAGCATGCCCAGAGCGAGAAAAAGAGTGTGTCCCACCTCCTGAGAGCATCTGCTTCCCTTCCAGTGTGGAGCTGGCTAAACCAGCAGTTTTTATGGGCTCTGCTCCTGCTCCAGAATGGCAATGTGATTACAGGATGGACATAAAATCACAGAATCACTGTCAAAACTCAAAGTAAAAATTCAGCTCATAAAAAAATGTGTCACCCAAACAAACATACGAAGAGTTATGACTTTCCATTCTCCCTTCCTGGAGCCAAGGGAAGAGCGTGCCACTGTAGCACATGCCAGAGGAGCCAATAGTGACCAAAATGGAGCATTTCCCTGCCCCCAGAGAGGCCCTTTCAGAGTTATTAGTCATAAGATTCTATTTAATGTACTGATTAGGGCCGAGACTTGTAGACAGCCACTGGCTGTGCATGTGAATTGACTTAAGCATTATTATGTACGACCATCATCAGCTCTGCTACCCAGGAAGATTGATACACGGAATGAATCTTCTCAAGCTGTTTCTGAAAAGATTCACGACACTGCAGTGAAAGTGGCTTCCAATGGGAACCTCTGTGTTCTGATGTCAGCATATATTTTATTCCCCTTGACTACAAGGGCTGGTTAGGTTATGAGCCTCCCACTGAAATGGACTGCAAACAATTGCCAGATAATTGGCTCTTTTCCTGGTAGGCTGATGAAGTTATGATTCACCCCTGAGTCCCCGAGCAGCAGTCGCAGCACTGTGGGTTGCTGATCTCCCATCCAGCTGCGCTCGCTTGCTCTCCTCTCCACTGGGCACAGAGGTCCCGAGCACAGTGGGCAGGAGTGGCCGCTAGGCTGGGTCTAACGCTGGGCTGGCTGTCTGGACCAGCAGCTGGCTGGTCCCGGGGCGCTGGGGCGGGCAGGCGGGCTGGGGGTGGTGTTGCAGGTTCAGCTGCAGAGTGATGCTGGCAGCCGGCTGCCGCGGGCATCGGTCCCTGGCAGGTGCAGCCGCCCAGCTGCCCAGTGGAGCTGCAGGCGGGCACACGCTGTCACGTTTCTCCCTTTCCAGTCTCGTGCCCTAAGTAGGACGGCACGGCAAACAAGGGTTGGTGGCCCTGCGTGCTCCCTTCAGCAGAGTTCCCGTGCCCTCGTGCCCCGGGGTGGATGTGGAGGAGTTTTTGGTACAATCAGGGCACCTGGGTCCGTGTGCGTCTGGCGCGTGTGCCCGTCTGACAGCAGCACGGCTGTCACTGCGGGACAGGGTCAATATGCAAATTATACTCATTATTTTCAGAATAAGGCCATGGCTTGCATGTACAAGCATGGGTAAATGTTTCATGAACATTTTAGTTGTTGTTTTTTTTTTTTCCTCCCAGACACAAAAAATCTTCTAATAAGTGCAAATTTAAAAGTTGGATATTAATTGGTGCTAAAATGCCAATTCAAACTCCATCAGAATTCCAGTTACCGGTGACCATGAGCAGTGTTTGCTGTATCAGTCAGAAAAAACAGAAACAGCTTGCTGAATGCCTGATTTTTGTCCCTCTGAGTAGCCATATTTAAATCAGTTTTTCAGAAATCTTTCTTCCATTACAGCAACTTGAGAGAATTCATCTTTAATAGATTGTAATGAGAATTTAAATATTTTGTGTATTAAGCGGTCTGTTAGATCTGCTTGTTAGTGGAACTGTCAATAATTGCGAGATCGATGGGCAAGGTGCTCGCCCTGCTGACCGCATGAGCTTCTCTGTTGGGTACAAAGCGGGTTGCAGGACACGCTCTGGGAGGAACAGGCACGTGTGCTGCTGTCTGCAGGCAGAGAGACGAGAACAGGACTGTTAGAAACATGTTGCTATTGAATGGAGATAAAAAACACTGCCTAAGTGGTTATGGAGTAGATCAGGTGCTTGTTTGGCAGCTCATGGAGATCAAGCTTGCGGTGCCCAGGGTTCAGTAGGCTGCGACGGTGCAGTGCCGCATGCAGCATGGTGCAGTGCCACGTGCAGCATGGTGCAGTGCCGCGTGCAGCATGGTGCAGTGCTGCATCGAGCATGGTGCAGTGCCACGTGCAGCATGGTACAGTGCCGCGTGCAGCATGGTGCGGTGCCACGTGCAGCATGGTGCAGTGCCGCGTGCAGCATGGTGCAGTGCTGCATCGAGCATGGTGCAGTGCCATGTGCAGCATGGTGCAGTGCCGCGTGCAGCATGGTGCAGTGCCGCGTGCAGCATGGTGCAGTGCCACGTTCAGCATGGTGCAGTGCCGCATGCAGCATGGTGCGGTGCCGTGTGCAGCATGGTGCGCTGCTGCATGGAGCATGGTGCAGTGCCATGTGCAGCATGGCGCGGTGCCGCATGCAGCATGGTGCGGTGCCGTGTGCAGCATGGTGCGCTGCTGCATGGAGCATGGTGCGGTGCCATGTGCAGCATGGCGCGGTGCCGCGTGCAGCAGTGGTGCAGTGCCGCGTGCAGCATGGCGTGATGCCACATGCAGCAGTGGTGCGGTGCCCTGTGCAGCATGGCATGATGCCACATGCAGCGGTGGTGCGGTGCCGTGTGCAGCATGGCATGATGCCACATGCAGCGGTGGTGCGGTGCCGCGTGCAGCTGCAGTGGGGTGACCCCGTGCAGCAGAACAGTCTGGGACATGAGAAGGTGGTTCCATGACCTGGGCTGGTGCAGACTATCTGAAAATGGGATCACACTTGGATTGCAAGACACGTCCCCTGGTTCCTTGGCTGAGTGTCCATCTCCAGAGTGTTGTCTGAGCAGCGATGCGCCGTGAGGTCACCCCGACACAGCCAGTGCATCCTGCGGTGCATCAATACATGCCACAGGGACTTCGGCTCGGAGCCCGTGTGTGCAGTTCTCCTTGTGGAAGTGGCAGCTGAGGGCAACATGGAGTGTTATCCACTACTGACAAATGTAGAGCAAGGCACACTGGAGCGAAGAGTCTGAATTATTCATGTATCTTACAGGTTCTGAATTAAGTGCAGCATTGTTGCAGGTGAGCCAAGGAATCTGTTCAGTGTGTACCAGTAGTCAAAATACAAAACATGTAAGAATTCACAGGAAATGTGATAAGAAACAATATTCGGAGCATCACACCTTCATGTAAATGACTCCTCCACTCTTGCTTTGCAAACTGTCTGAGTCCTCGATCATCTCCCTCTCCAAAAGGCACTGCAGGTGGAGCGAGGAAGGAGAGATGGACATCAAAACTGATACAAAATGAGTGTGTTTTGTCTGACTTGGGCAGGGACAAGTACAAGAGGGGACATGAGAGAAGAGACAAGCATTTCTTTTCAGAGGATATAATGTCCTGGCATCACAGTACCAATTGATACAGATCCTGTATTTAGCAGGTTTTTCCTAGATACAGTGTCTGAAGAGTGTTTGGCCTCTGAAAGGCACTAAGTTATTTCTAAGCAATGAAATCTGCTCTAGGAACATAAAGCTTTTGCAAACTGCTGTCCAAACATTGTCTCATCCATCATGACATGTAGCAAGTTTATCTGATGCTCTTCATTCTCCTCTGCTATCAAACTGAAAACTTCTCAGAGCCAGGGCAAAAGGCACCGATACCTCCTCTGCGTGGAGTCTGTGATTCCTCCAAGAAAACTGGAGCAAATTGTAATATCCTATTAAGAACAGACTTGTATAAAGCGGTTGCTATTTACTTGGTCACAGCAAGAGGCCGCCTATTATCATTTTTATGACATCACCAACAAATACTGCACTTGTTTTGCACTGTCTTGCATGCTTGGACTAGATGGTCTTTTGAGGTCCTTTCCAGTCGCTGTCATTCTGTGATTCTGTGTTCTTGCAGCCGAGGGTTGTGCTGCGCTGCTGGGGAAGCGCTGTGAGCCGTGGAGGAGCAGAAGGATGGATTTCCAGGAGTGTGCGCCCCGCAGCGTCCAGACTGATGTCCAGAGGCTTGCGCTGATGGGTCTGCTGATCCCTGTGCAGACAGTTTTAGCCTGAACCATTCCAAACGCTGGAGGGGACACGTCTGAGGGGCTGCTCGGTGACCCAGTGACGGCTCAGGGAGGTCAGCGCAGAGGAGAGAGTTCCCGTCTCCTCCAGTGTGGCACGTTTTCAGACCTGCTATAGAGGTCTGTGACAAGGAGGGGGAGAAGGGAGCAGGAGAAAGACTCCTCAGTGGATGTTTGGAAAGCTTTCAGTGCTCTATTGTTGGGATTTAATTAATAGACAGTCTGTAATCCTTCAACAGCGAGGTGTCTTTTCCTGCAATCTTGTCAAAATGGACTGTTTAAAATGAATCAAGAATTAATAATGTTCCTGAATATTAAAGGTCACCAAAAAAGCACAACTGAGTGCTCTGAACAGCGAATCCCCCCAGCAGACTCAGAACAGAACGAACAGAAGAGCAGTGCTGATCCCTGGTTCACTGCGGGCTGCTGGGAGGGAGGAGATGGGGCTCAGCCCTGTGGGTCCCCCGTCCCCGGTTGATCTCTGTTCTGCGGCGGTAGAGACGTGTGTCCCCGGGTGCCGGCGGGTGGCTGCCCAGGCTGGACTCTGTGCCTGTGCTGCTGCAGGGACCTGCGGGCAGGACCCCACGGCTCTTTTCCTTCCATGCCCACCTCTTACCATTTGGATGGCCCATCAACACCCCGTGCTGCAGGGCGGCCCACGGGGATGAAGTCTCAGCCTTGGGAGAAGCTGCTGTTGTGGGCAGGACCATGCAGGGCGAGGGACTATCCCTGGGCAGGGGGGGATGCTCCCTGCAATGTGCTGTTCCATGTGGAGAGCTCTGCATTTCTTGGAGAAGTGAGAGGGAAAACCAGCAGTAAGATTTCTCTTAGGATTGCTGGAATGGGTGATTTTATTAAATTACATCTAGATGAGGATTTTCTGAGAGACAAAAGGCAAGTAGGAGGTTGGGGCTCTGAAAGGCTTGTTTGTCTTGTTTATTTGTTCATAATCCCATTAATACTTGGTGCATATTTCCTGTACAGCATTTGACAGAAAGTATCAACAATTATCACCACTTGCTTTGCTGGAGAGTTTCTCATTTATCCTCCTAGGAGCAGAAAGCCCTACATGGTCCCCAGTCTCCCCTGGTCACACAGAGAGTTGCTTGGCCTCTGCTGTCCTGCGACTCCACAATGATCACAATGCGGTCACCTGTATTTTGCCAGCTGGAAATGTCTGTTTTCATGAACTCAGGGTTTTGCAAGTGCTCCCTAGGGGGGATCACTGGAAAACAGAGATTTATTTGTGTGGCAATAATTGAGAAGCTCATTTTATTCCAGTAAGGATCTTTCAACCACAATCAATTTCGCATGCCACCATAAATAATGGAGGTCAGCAGAGCCCTGTGAGTGCTTCAGCAGGCTCTGTTGACAATGTTAAAATGCAATAAACAGCAGAGAGATGCAGCTCTGCATGAGCGGCTGTACATTAATACTTGTTTAGAGAGTGTTTGATTGGCAGACCTAGTTCTTTTAGGATCTTTCTGATGGAAAATGCTTCATATTTCTGTAGCTTGGCTCTTGGGGTGGCTTGTCCTATCTCCAGGGCATCCTGTGGCGCAGGACAGTCCAGCTCCCCGGGAGCTCGATGCTTCCCACCCGGGTGCTTTACCCTGACGGCTGCGCATTCTGCAGGCGGCCAGCCCTGAGGCACCGGTAAAACCCACAGAAATTAGAGAAGTACATGGGATCACAGTTCCCACATTTCGTCCCAGCCGCCCCTCAGCAAGGTCTTTCCTGACCATGCGTCACTCACAGTCACTTTTGGAAAAGCGAGTTTCATTTCCAGTTTTCTTACCTCTCTCTTCCAGGTGTCAAATCTAATTAGACATTATTTTAGTATCTCATGTGTTGTCCCTGTACAGGGGCTTATGGGCTGTGATTAAGTGTCACTTAAATTTCCCTTTGATGTGCTTAATCTGCACAGTAGCTTCAGTCTTCACAGCAGCCTTGGTGGATGTGAAGTCCTTCTTGCTGTTCACTGCACCCCTTTCAGCTTTAATGTGGAGGAGGCTCTGCCTGTGTCCTCAGCGCCGCTGGCAGGATTTGTGCCTGTGGAGGTGTCTCCCCAAAACGTGGCCAGCACTGTAAACTGGGAGTGCAGAAGGGCCACTCAGTATCCCTGCTCAGGCCTCCTTGTGCTGCTGGGATGCGGTGCTCCAGAATACAAAACATGGAAATAATTACGTAGATTAATTAGCTAATGTTTGCACAGGACCTGGAAAATATAAAGCACTATATAATTGCTAAGCACAGTAGATTGATTAGTTAATGTTTACACAGTGCTTTGTAAATATGAAGGCAGCAAGGCAGTGCTAAGTGTTATTATTAATTGAGTTTTCACTATTTGTAAGGTGCATTACGGTCAACACCTCCCCCAAGCATTGAGTTTTCCAGTTTTGCCGAATGCAGCGTGGCTCAGAGGTTCCACAGGAGTGAATGATGGGCTGTGGGGACAGGGTGAGCGGTGGTGTGACCGTGCCTGTCTCTGGGGACGCTGCTGCAGTCGGGCTGCGTGTGAGTGACACAGTCCCGGCCACGGGGCAGCAGCAGAGCCGGGGGCTGCCGTGTCACCGCGGGGGGTGGCAGCTGGTCCCTCCTGCACAGGCTGGCCTGGAGCCGGCTGGGGGGCGCGGGGGAGCCTGGGGGGGCTGCTCCAGCCCAGCTCACACCCGCTGTGTTCTGGGGTCAGATGGGGACTCCAGGCCTCCACTGCCGCCCTTGGGAACAGCTCCCAGGCGGCACAGCCCTGTCACAGCCTGCTGCTTCTGGGGCTTCCCAGGTTACAAACCACAGGTGACAAGCGCAGCGGCAGCGCTGTGCGATGTACAGGTATTATCTGGCTGTGCAGCGTGAAAAGCCGACTTGGAGCTTGGAGCAAAGCACAGGAAACTGCTGGCCTGAGTGGAAGATCCCTGGACAATATGAGCTGGAAATTCGAGGGGAACAAGAGTCTTTTTGCATTGTGCTGGTGCCTGTTGCCACTTCTTTGCTTCCTCCGGACTCCCTGGGTACTGCACAGGCTGGCTCAGCGTGGCTGTGTGCAGGGTGGATGTGCTGGTTGGGACGCTCAGGGGGCCGCACTGTTGGAGCGATAAAGGACTCAGCAAAACAATTCGATTCAATGTGAATCATGCTAAAGCCATTTATTACAGAAACAAGCCTCCTTATATATGCAACTATATTCTAATCACACGTCCACGCTCCAAGCATGGATTCGCTAAATGAGTATTATGGGCTTTCCATGCACTGGAGTCTCACTGATGATACGTCCGATGATTCACGCCACGCCAGGACCCCGCTGATTGAGGAACGCCCCTCTTTCTCACAGCAGATTCTGTTCTCAGCTTCTCGAAGCGGCCTTTAGATTCCTTTGAGCCTGACTAATTCAGCAACAGATCTTTATCTATCAAAACCCCTCCACACCGCACTGTGCTGTTCTGGGCAGGAGCAGGGGCTGTAGTGGCAGGAGGAGGGGGTGGCAGCGGCAGCCCCTCCAGCAGAGCCCGGCGGGCGGCACAGCCGTCCCGCTGCTGCTCATGCTTGTTGCCTGTGAGAACACGTCAGCTCCTCCCTGCAGGAAGCGCTGCTGCTGGCGTGGTTTGTGTGTGCATGTGGCTTTGGGACGGGGAGACTCACGGTTATTGCCTGATGCAGTCAGCTATCTAGAAATGAAAACACACATTGTGCTGTCAGAGGGCCCAACATGAAAATAGTAATTGCTGTCTCGTTTGTCTCTGTTAGTTGTCTGTGGCAGCTGTTAAGAAGGGCACATGTGGATTCTGCACTTGGGTGTCATTTAGATGCAGTTATTCCTGTGCAAATCTGCAGTATGTGAAACCCTTTAATACATGTGTTTCCTGTGGATCCGTGTAAATAGCTCGAAAGGCTGAAGCAGCTCCTAGGAACTATGATGACCTCTTTATCTACATACAGTTTAGTGCCATAAGAAATCCATACTACCTCCTGTGACTAATAAATACTGCAAAGAACTAAAAGCTGCCTTTCATCTTTCTAATTTTCTTCACCCTGTCTTGTCTGTGGAGTTGAAAACCAATTCAACAGTTCCTGTATTATGCTTAGAATAACTTCTCCAGATTCTCCTTTTTGGTTTTTGTTTTTGTTTCAAACAGCAAAGGAGGCAAATGACTAGCCATCCCTTCATTGAAAAGCTGGTATTTTACTATTCCCCTGTCTTCTGCCTGTGCCTGGTGTTTCCTGCAGGATCCAATGGTTTCTCCGAAGCCGGGCAGGCTGGGATCTTGCCTCACAGCCCCTTCCAGCAAGGGCACTGCAGCCTCGCTGTGCACCCGCTCTGCAAGAGAGCAGCGAGATATGAAGCTAACTCTGTATTTATTAGCAGATAGAAGCTTCTCTGGTGTGTACATTTATTTGGGTAAATAATGAGAGCAGGATTTCCCATGCTTGTTCAACAAGTTCATTCAATTTGAATTCTGCTCCTGCACTATTTATAACTCTGTGGGTCAGTAAGCAGAAGGCACTGTTCTTCCCAGGCTCTGAACTTGGGGGAGGCGATGACATGGAATTTGTCACTGCTGAAGATCTCCTCTCCTCACAAACACTGCAGACCTGGTGCTGTTCTGCAGAAGACACTGGCAGTGTGTGTTAATCACACCCAGCCTTTAATGGGCTGAGGTGGCAGGCAGGCTGGGAGATGCAGGGAAGGTGAGTCTTGGAGCATTGAGGCAGCAACCACGTAAGGAAACAGCTTTAGAGAAGGAACAGCAGGGCTGTGTCATGTCATTGCTGACCACTGTGTGAGTGCAGGAGTGCAGAACCAAGGCAGAGTCTGTCCCTAAATGAACAGCAAGTCTGGAGCCTCCCAAGGTTCACTGCCCACCCTGCTCCATTCCCAGTTCTCTCTGATCATCTTCTCTCTTTCTTGCTCGGTGTTGTGTCAGTCCTGATGTGCAGGACCACATCTCTCTGCAGAGCAGGGATGCAGAGCCCTTGGGATGCCCTGCTCCAGCTCCGGAGGTAGGAGCCTGAGCTGTTCATCTGGAAGCTGTGCGATTCCATTGCTCGGCCGGCTCCGTCCCAGCCCTGCATGGCCAGGCGTCAGTGTGCACAGGGAGGAATGCCAGATGCCTTCCTTGCCTTTAGCCACTGATGTTCTGGGTGGTAAATGGCAGAGGGAACAACATTGCTTTGATGAGCATGTGAGGAACATTGAACACCCTGGAAATGCTGAGCACATCTGTGCTTCAGGGACATCATCTGACCTCCCATCTTCAGGGATCTGGCGCTTCCTTCCCCCGGTGCTGCCCGTGCAGGCTGTGCCTGTGCAGACTGTGCCCATGCAGGATGTGCAGGCTGTCCTTGTGCAGGCGGTGCCCATGCAGGCTGTGCCTGTGCAGGCTGTGCCCGTGCAGGCTGTACTGGTGCAGGCTGTGCCCATGCAGGCTGTACCCAGGCAGGCTGTGCCTATGCAGGCTGTGCCTGTGCAGGCTGTACCCATGCACACTGTGGCCATGCAGGCTGTGCCTGTGCAGGCTGTACCTGTGCAGGCTGTACCCGTGCAGGCTGTGCCTGTGCAGGCTGTGCCGGCTGTGCCCTTGCCAGCACTCGCAGCTCTGTGGGTGGAGGCGCAAGGACATGCTGTGTCCCCAGGAGATCCGAGTCCAACAGGGGCTGGCGGCTCTCGGGGCTCAGGCAGCCAGGCAGGCTGCTGATAATGACAGTGCCTTTGACACATACATTCCTGATCCCTTCATCTGCCAGAGAGCAGCGCCTCTACCATCTGCTGCCACTTCACACTTGGAGATGGGCTTCCCAGTGCCTTTCCCCTACTTCTGTTCATCTCTCTTTTTGCATTTTGGTCTTTGCAAAGAGTAGAAGTGTGTGACGAGCTGGCGGCTCACAGAGGGGAGCACAGTCCTTCCCGAATGGCAGCCAGCACCTCACAGCCGGCGGCAGGGCTGCTCCCACCCGAACCCCGGTGCTGCCCCACACTGGGGAGCTGCCGGTGTGTCCATGGGCTCGTACCCGCCAGGTGCAGGGGCAGAGCTCCGAGAGCAGCTTACCATGTGCTGAGAAACAGACCTGTCTTCAGCTGCTCTTTTGATGCTGGGAGGGCTGCAAGTATGGCCAGACATCCTTGCCACATGGTGCTTTGTGCTTGTTTATTGACTCTGTGTTTGCAGGACTGTGATGTTTTCTGTCCATCAACACCTTTGTGAAAACAGGCTTTGTGAAATAGCCTGGAGATGAAAGCACAGAATTTGCCTATTAACTATATCTTGGGTTTATTCCAATAATTTCTTCCTCAGATTCAGTGGCCGAGATGCTCAGGAGGTCTGAGGCTGCCGCGGTTTGGCAGGGTGGGCAGGGGAGTGCTGGGTGCGGAGGGGGCAGGCAGTCCAGTTGCAGTGGGGATGTTCTGTAACGCCTGGTTGCCAGGCAGGAGGGAATGGCTTTAAAGAACATCTTTATTAGGGTACACTACTTAGCATCAAAGAAATGTCAGGGCTGCTCTATTCTGAGTCCCTGCCTAAGGCACTAAACTAGCCTGTCATTCAGCAGTCTGAGTACAAACCAGAAGAACCACTGGCAGAGCCCTGGAAAGATTTATTTTTCCACATTTAATTGCCCTTTTTGCTTTGTAAACATAAAGGTTGAAGCTTAAACTCTGACAGCTCCAGTAGCCTTTTTCTTATCTCCTTAAAAAAATGACATTCAGCTTGTTAGTTTTTTTCTTTTACTGCAGTCCAAAATCTCACAAAATCTGCACAACTTTTTTTTAAGGATCATTGAAGCATTTCAGTACTCACTTTGGGGAAAACCCTTCAGCTCACAACAAGACAAAAGCTGGAGCTTGAAGAGACAAGACCTTTCCCCATGGCAATGCAGGATAAAAACACTTGGCCAAAAGAGGCAGAGGAAGTGATCAGCATTCCACCTTTTCACTGGGAGCAGATTAAAGCATGCTTATCTGCTCCTCTTATTGTTCCAGAGAGAAATGCAAAGACCCAAGACAGGAGCAAAAGCAAAAGAGAAGCAAACATTAAAAAGCAAAACTGGATGTATCATAGCAGCCTGAAACCTTCCTGCATTCAGTTCCCTCTCCGAGATGGGCTCCCCGCACCTGGCAGCTCTTCCCTGGGCTGCTGGAGCTGCAGGCTGTTCCTCCTCTGCAGGACTTTCTATAGGGACAGGCTGTGTCAGACTGTGCCTAAAAGTAGGTCTTGATTTCCGTGTTAGTGACTTCATAATAAACTTAAAATAGTCAAGAGCAGCGCAGGAGATTCGTAAGTTTGCTGGTAGGATGCTGTAGGTGTGATCCAGCACCCATTATTTTATGGGATCTGCGTTGCTGCACTTTGCTGTGTGCTGAAGACTGAAATGAGGCCGTTTCAGAAGCAATTCAATCTTTTTACATACAGAACAGAAATGTAAAAAAAAATATAATCCCTGGAACGCATTTTGAGCAAATCCTTTGATTCGAACTGCAAGATTGAATGACAAATGGGAGAGAGAAGCTTCAGGAGAATCTATGTCTATCACAGACCCTTCATCTCCCCATTGTCATCAATAAGGAAGAAACAATGACTGGCAAACTCTAATTACCATTTACTCTGCAGAGGTGAGGACAGGCAGTGCTGTGCTTTGTGGTGCTTGAGGAATAGCTGTCACAGCTGTTACATTGAATATGTCTCTGTTAAGTTTTTCAGCTTCTGTATCTTCCAGTTTGCCCAAAATTAAATATTGGTGTTATTCAGGTGGGACTTTCAACAAGGCGTTGAGAGGGGACAGCTCTGCAGCAGCCAATTAATCATTCTCTGTGCCACAACATCCCTGTCCATGGGTAGTCATGAGCCCCCCTGGTTTTTGTAATAATCATGCATTTCTTCCTCTTCCTTCTGCACCCATGTTGGTGGGCCGGGCAGGTTCCACAGTCCCAGCTGGTCCCTCCTGACCAGCCTGCGCTGTTTTGCTGCGTCCCGAGGCTCTGCCGCCTGCCCCGGGTGTGCTTTGGTGAACGATGAGCCCCAAGTTCTTTGCCTTCATTTTTTTTCAGGCTGCTGAGTGCTTCGTCCATGCAGAATCCTTTGATGTTTCTTCATACAGACAATTATGGCTTGCTGGTATGTATATTATCCTTTTAGCCACCAGCCGTTAGGAACTGACCTCAGAACAGTTTGCTGAGCAAACATTTGACTCCATAGTGAATTTGTCACTGCCTTATTGGTCTAAATAGTGAATACCAAGCAACAACACATTGTTACCAGTCACTGCGACATCCCTCTTGAGGTCCAGCAGACCAGCAACCCGGCTTCACCGCTCATGAGCTGTCAGTGTCCTTTTTCACAGAACATCCTACATGCTTTCTCATAGATTGAGCTTTTCTAACCAGTGCATATTTTAGTTCCCACGCTTTGTGGTTCACATGCAGTACTCAGTTCCTGTCTCAGTTGTAGGCTTTTGTTTCATTCATGCAGATACATTTGCCTGCTTCCTGGCCAACAGACTTTCCCTGCTGTTAATAGTGGTTACGGATTTAACCAGAGGTGTCTGGTGCAACTAGATGGTGCGTAGATGCTCCCTGGTTTTCATTGCAGCACGACTCTCCTCTTTAATAAGCCCTGTTTCAGCTGCCTGCTCTTGTATTTCTCCATCAGCCCATCAGATTCTTCATTCCCCTCTTGCAAGATGCTCAGCTGATAAGCATATTAGCTCTTTGCCAGACAGCGTGTGTGCTTGTTAGCTGCCAGCCAGCTGACCGTGGCTGGGCTGCAGTTGTGATAGCGGTTTCTGTCTCTCAAGCCTGAGCAGATGGCACCTGCTCCCAGTGCAGGCTTTGGCTTTCACTGGCCTGCACTGCCTGGCCAAATGGGACTTGTGCAGTCTGTGCATGCAAAGCTTCTCAGGGGGGTTCTTGCAAAGGGAGAGGAGCAACCGTGTCCTCTAAGGACCTGCAAGGTTAGTGTCCGCTTTGGAGTAGTGCTGGGATTGGTTGGTGTGTTGGATACAGCCTTCCAAATTTCAGTTTTGTCACCAGCTTATAAATCTGTTGCTGATATGCTGCCAGTATCATGTTTAGGCTCTGTATTTTAGAGAATGAATAGTGTTATGTCTGATAAGAGGTGCTACTTTTGGATTTTATGTTATAGGATCAACACACTGTATGTTTGCAGAATGGATGACCATAAGACCTTTGTAAGAATCAGCCAAGGGGGCCTTTTTCCGTCATGCCCTTCACTCGCTCTCCTGTTGGTGATTTTCCCTGGGCAGCAGCACCTTGGACACCCGCTCCTCTGTACATCTTGTGCCTGTGTGCAATTCCCTGCTGGTGGGCAGAGTAACCTTTCTAAGCCGGCCCAGCACTCGCTCCTCAAGGGACGGTCCCTGTGCCGGCACTCGCTCTGTGCCGCCAGACGGGCGCCGTGCAGAACACAGTGGTGCCTCTCGGCAAAGCCAAACGGGCGTCTTTGGGTTTGGAATCTCCAGACAGGGCCATTCTGCTGACTGTTTGCTTCCTCCTCATACCTGCCTCCAGGTTTAATGGTTTCTCCCAAGCAGGAAAAATAACAATAAAGATAATTCTTTAAAAACTGATTATCTGAGAGTACAGACTGTCAAGCTTTATGCTGTTGGATAAATCAAACTAACTGCTGAGAGTTAATTTGTCTGACCGTAAAGTGGATTCAAGAAGTATAAAACAAAACTAATTCATTCTTTTCCATACAAATTTAATCATACTATAAAATGTGATCAATGCAAATAAAAATCATTGAGTAGGTTAAGTGTCAAAAATCTATAAAGGAAAAAATGGCTTATGTGCTTATTTGCAGGAACTGAAAACTGTTTCCGTCTTCTCTGTACCAGCGGTCTCACGGTGCGGACCCAGTCCCAATGTACTGAGTGCTGGCGTCTGCTACAGGCGTCCGCACTCAGTTGGCCCCTCCATCTTTGTAGCTTCTGGTTTTTCAAGGGTTGAAGCTGTTGGTGGAATGCTGGGTGACTCTGTGAGTGCTGTACTTAGGCACACAAACCAGATGAAACACACTGAGCAAAATGAAGGCCAGCAGCCCTTGCCTGTGCAGCTGTCCTACAGCAAAGGGGCGGCCGGCACCTCCAAGGGGCCCCAACTCGGGCCTGTCCCGGAGCTGCTGCCAGGCTTGGACATGCATGCAAAGCACCAGGAGTTCCGCTGCTTGGGCTCTGCTGCACCCCAGCGTTCCCTTCCCACCCAGGTGCTGCGGCACGGCTGGGACCACGGGAGCCCCTTCCTTGGGGTCTCAGTACCTCTCTGACACCAGAACAGCTGCCTGCTGCTGGTGTCTCAGCAGAGCTGACTCCATGGTCCTGCCAGGGCTCCCCAGCTCCTTCCACACAGAGAAAAGCTTCAGCTGAGGATGGGAAGGAGCACTGTGCCATCTCCTGGGGCTCGCCTGGCGTGCACCCTGTGTGCTGAGCCTCTGCGGCTGATGTGCAATTGCTATGGCAGCCATCTGGTGTGGTGAGAGGAGCTGCCAGGACAGGAGCCACAGCTCCGCCACAGCTTCCTGACAGTGGTTCAAGGCAAATTAGATGCAATCAGCCAAACTGAAACCTTTTAAATTAATCTGTTGAAGGACCTGCTGCGAGGGGCTGACATAGGCTGTAGTTATGGTGATGGCTGGAGTTTGGCTGCAGTTGCTGCAGTTGCTGCTCATGCAGAGAACTGCTAAATCCCTCAAATATGCAGGTTGCCAAGAGCTGACGTCTTTTCTAAACAGCCTCATCTCAGTTTCCCCATGTGGATGTCCAGCTTGGACAAGACATGGAGGAAGGCTCAACAGAGAGGAGGGATGGGGAGTGAGGGAAAGGAAAGGAGCAGCCAGAGACACCTGAGAAATTAAAGGATGCAGCTTCCAGCACACAGGGTTCCTGCTGTGGAAATTGCCAGAGCTGGGTCGGGACAGGGAAGTGCCGAAGCTGGAGGTGAGGAAGAGGAGCTGTTGCAGCACTTCTCCCAGCCTGGGCCTCTTTGTCAGCCTTTTGGGGTTCAGGGGTCCGGCTCCGGAGGGCACGAGCAGCTGCCACTGCACACAGCCTCCCCCATTTTGGCTGCTAAGTCAGGAGAATTCCCCCAGGAACACCGAACCCAGCAGTGCCACCCCAGGGGAGGCTTGGTGAGCCAGGACCGCTCCTGCCCGGTGGTGCTGTGGACCCTGGACGAAGCGCTTGGCTTGCAGCGAGCTTGAGTTGGCTGCTGCAGGGCTTCCATGGAGGCCTCTGAGGTCCCAGGAGAGATGGGAAACAGGAGGCTGGGGCTGGTGTGGGGGTGACTCCCCAGCCCTGAGCCGGGGACAGCCTGTTCTGCACAGGACGGAGGAGCCGGTTCGGTGCCCTGACCAGGGTGCAGCGCTGGTTCGCCCGCCGCTGCCCCACAGCCGCTGCCCCTGAGGCTCAGGAGGAGCACGGTTGGGAGCCTCTCGCTGTGCCAGGCAACTAGTGAGCCTGTGTCCCTGTGCCTCCTTTCTCCCTCCTCCCAAAATTCTGAAGTTCAGTTCTAGAATCTCATAAAACATCATGTTCGTATCATAATTTCAGCCTGCAGAAAGCCCTTTCCATGCAAGGGCCAGGGTGCATACAAATTGCTGCTCTAAATCTCCAGCTAAAATAAGGAAACTTCAGATACTGACAGTTTACTTGATAAATACCTAATATAGCTTAAATAATTATTTAATGCAGAGAAATGGGAAAAGAGGGCATCCGTATGCTGCATTGTAATAAATTACAGCTGGCGACTTGCTGGGCAATAGCAGCAGCAGCTCTGACAAGGGGCTCTGCTGTGGCCTGGGAAGGAGAGCTCAGGGTGGGGATTTACCACGGGAAGGCCCTGCCAGGAGCAGGTGGTGTTGGGTGGCAGACTAACAAGGGCCGAGAACCCTCTGCGAGCCCAATTAACACAATGCTGATGAACTTGGTGGAGTAAATGAGCGCTTGGTCCTGCGGGCCAGCTCAGGCCGCGGTGGGGCTGAGCACGGGCACAGCTGGGACAGGCTGGTGCAGACTCAATTCTGTGTTTTTCAGGAGTGTGGCTCTCAAGTCTTTACCTCCTTTGAGCTGCATGGTCAGTGATCACTTATGGGTTATTGCTTTGCTTTATACGCTCAGTGGTATTTTGGAAGGCGCACGGATCTCCTCGGTGAGCTCTCTGACAGATTACAGGGGCTGCACTTGACTGAGCTCCTGGAGTTCTGCCCTGTCAGCCTGACAGCAACAGAGGGCTGTGGAAATGCGCCTTTGCATAGCAGAGGATAATACAGTGGCAGAGATGGTAGATAAGTAGCAATAAAACGCAAAAGGTGCAGTGCCTGCCCTTTAAAATATATTAGGCGGTTTATAAATAAAGGTCTGTATCTTTAGGATGTATGTCGAATTGTTCAGCCTGTAGCCCTTAAGGAATCTGACCTTGAAGAGAAGAAATACATCTGTGAGCAGCCTTCAGAATGTGCTGGGAGCAGACAGGACAAGCGCTCTTGCTTATTATTTCGGCAGTAGGTGAGTGTTGTTAGGCCAGTGTGGTTTGGGGAAGCGACTCAAGCTCCAGCACTCCTCTCACTGTCAGATAATCTCAGTGTGCAGAGAACTTGGGGGTACAAATACCGAGTGTCTGGTGAGATTTCCAGGGTTCCTTATTTCCTGGCAGTCAGGACAGTCTCAGTGGGTTCCTTCACATGCTGGTCCTGGGCTGACAACTCTGGTGGTGTGAACCTGCACCAGACAGAAGCTCGCAGCAGGTTCCCTCTGCCTCCCTCGTCCCCCGTGTGCTGCAGAGCTCATGCCTGGCGAGCTGCGCTGTGCGGGTGTGCGGGGCCAGCTGGGCTCCCTCCTTACCCCTGTTCTGACGGGCCCAGGCCCCCTCCTTCACCCCTGTTCTGGTGGGAGCCATCGTCTGGGACACAGAGCCTGGGCTGTGCCGATCGTCCCCTCCCGGGCGCTGGGCACGTCTGTGTGAGGGCCCTGCCTGCAGCCGCAGCCCGTGTGGGGGAGATGGGCTTGTGTTGTTCCTGGAGCTGTTCTGCTGTGTGCAGGGGAGACAGCTTTTTGGAAAAGGAAAGAACTCGTGAGCAAGGGACTGGGTTGGCAGTGGGGAGAGGTGGGTTCTGGGTTGTATTTCGGTGAATGTTGAGGTGTCAGACGCCTTCTCTGGACAGGCAGAAGTTATGGCCCAAACTGGCAAAAGCAGGTGCTGACTTGGGATGTTTCTACTTTCAGGCAGCCCAGGGTGAGATCCAAGTCTTGTCTTCTGCTGGAATAGCTCCGTCTTTCTAAAGGGTGAATGGCATCTTCCCAGCCTCTGTTTTATGGGCAATATGAAAAATATTGCCCTGCAGATTCCTTCCAGGGTACTGAGTGAGCAGAGGCAGCTGTGAGGTGAGCCCAGGGATCCGAGCCGTCGCCTTCTCTTTTTAAGTCTGTTCTTAGAGAAAACACAGATGATTCTGTATGTGGAGCAATAACCAGCAAATCGATCCCTGCACGTGCTGATGCTGATTAGCCACGTTGTTGATGCGGAGAGCCAGAATCTCCATGTGCTCTGGGGTCTGGCAGAGGAAATGTAAACAAACTCCAGTTTTATGTCTGACCAAGGAGGTGTAAATCAAACACGTGTGTTGAAGCCTTTTAAATGTTTTGACATTTTCCAATCCATCAAGGCCTTTAATTGTATTTTGAGTGAGTTGTTCTATATGTAAATACCAGTTAATGTTGAAATTGTTTATAGCCAAATTGTCTGTTTATGCAAATTGTGTTCCAAGATCACAGAGCTTCTATTGCAGAATAAAAATGTCTCTTTTATTTAATGCTAGAACCGTTTCCTCTGGCTGCTGCAGCTTTCACAGACAGCATGGCTGTTGTGCATAGCCCGGCGGAGCGTGTGGTTCGGCAGCGGGCGGCGAGCGGCCGCGCTGGGGTAACGGTGGCTCCTGCCACGGGGACCTCCCTGAACGGTGTCCCTGGCCTGTGTCAGTGCCTGTTTCTGCCTCCCTTCCCGCGGGCTCTGGAGCCCCCAGGGACCTTGGGAAGCCTGATGCTGGCTCTGCTCGGCCGTGCCAGCAGCGCTCAGCGTGCTGCCAATGCCAGCCGGGTGTCCCGCTGCCACCCTGCCCGCCGGGCGCAGGCTGAGCCGCTCGCGGCGCTGTGCTCAGGTCAGCACCTGTCAGCAGGGGATGGAATTCTCTGGGATTCCCCTCTCCGGCAATGCGTTAATTCGAGATGCTGGTGCAGAAGGCAGCAGGCATTAAAAACTGCTCCTGCTGTGTGAAAAATGAAGAGAAATCAACATGCTGCTCCCGCCTGCGCTGTGCCTAAGCAGTAATCAAGATCATCACCTGGAGATAAATCTCTTCCTGCCATCACACAGGAGAAGAGGAGCAGTTACTGTGGGCTTTGCCTCCAGGTTTTTAATCATGGGGGAACACATGTAAATTAATGGTTCACCCATGGTAGAATCAATAGTGCGGAGTGTCTGCAGGCTGCGGGCAGCGGGATGTACCTGATGCGCGGGCAGGGGAGCAGCGTTGGTGCGACTGTGCCCGTGCAGAGACGCCCTGGACCAGCGCTCCGGAGCTGACTGTGCCGCACACGCTCCCTTGCTCCCAGGGTTTCGGTCAAACAACGCTGTTGGCGCGGCCTTTGTGTTTGCTTAATGTCAGCGTTCCTCAGGGAATACTGCAGAGCAATAGTGAGCTGCACAGCCTGCAGTTGGGCTTCCGTATTATTTCTTCATTAATATTTGTTGTTCATAAATATATATTCACTCCTATTTATCACAAGAACACCAATTACCAACCATAAATTCTAACTGTGGGGAATATTTCAGTCCAGTTTTATTAAGAAGTGATTTTTAAAAATGTTGCTGAGGCTTTTAGCCAGTTATGTGCTACTAAATATTTAAATCTGTATCTCTTGCTGCATGCTGAATTACAGCAAGGGGATATTTAATGCTCCCATTGCTCCAGCATAAATCTGTGAAAGATTGACTGGAAGAAAAACGCCGTCATGAGCAGCCCACGTACACGCTGAGTGCTCGCTCACAGCGTGCAGCGTCCAGCCCGTGGCTGGAAACCCCGTGGCTGTTCTGGGCTGTCCCCACCAACGTTCTGGGGATGTCCTTGCAACCCTTCAGTGGTGTCCCCACAGTTGTTCTGGGGGTGTCCCCACTGCCATTCTGGGTGTTCCTGACCCTGCTGCTGTTCTGGGTTGTCCCCATGGTTGTTCTGGGGTGTCCCCGCCACCGTTCCGGGGTGTTCCTGCAGCCGTTCTGGGGTGTCCCCGCCGCGGGGCCGTGACGCAGCAGCCGCTGTCCCTGTCCGGCTCGCGTTCTGCTGGCAGCTCTCAGCAGCTACGAGTGCCTGGAGGGCTGTTACCCGCCAATTAGACTGTGAGTTTTATTGTTTGACCGTGAGCCTGGTTTACGATATGAAAAGCTTTTGACAGTTAAATAGTACTAATATTAACCACTCCCGCATGGGCTTTAACAGTCTCCCCCATTAAAAGTGCGATTAAGAAATTAATTAATCTGGAAGGGACTGGCATGCAGTGCTAAACAATGGAATAACAAGGGTTCCCAGGGTGGGGAGGAGGCAACTCCTCTTCCCCCCTGGAAAATGCCAGAACCAGAACAAAAGGAAAAAAGGCTGTGAGCCTGCATGAGCGGCACAGCTGGGTCTGTCGGTGAGCGGCAGCTGGCACGGGGCAGGGCGGCAGCGAGGGCGATGGCGCGGCCGGCTCCGGGATCCGCGGCACAGGCTGTTTGCCCAGCAGCGTCTGCCCCGCTGCTTCCCATGGCCCATCCGCACTGAGCGAGCAGGGGAGGGCGGGAGCAGCTCCCAGGTGGGTCTGCGGTGCTCCAGGAGCTGCGTTGTCTGAGACGATGGAGGGCAGGAGGCTCCTCCGTGCCCTGGAGGAGTCACCGCTCGAGTGCCAGTGGGAGCTGTGTGCTGCGCTTGCATACAGACACAGAGAATATTCATATTGTGATTTATCCCATTCTTTTTCTCCATTGATTTTAATTAAGTTCACTTTCTCCTGCCAAGCCTGGGGAACACAAGCAAAAATTAAAAATACTGAAAGTCAGCTTGCTTGGGGCCTGAGTCTTCCCAGCCTTCCAGAGAACAGAGGGAAAGGGGGCCCACACCACCGCACCAGCTTTTCCTGAGCTTTGCTGGTCCCCAAATAATAAACATAGAATTAAAATCCTGTTAGGAGAATCACAAAAGCTATTACAGTTCAGCAGCTGATATTGACTCTGATCAAATCTTTTATGTAATTTCACAGCATTCTGGGCTCCTCACCATGCACACCCTGATCATGTTAGCTGTGGCTTGATTGTTTTTTTCTCTCCCCTACTGAAACAAAGCAGAAAGAATGGCAAGAAAACCCAGTCTAATCTTGTGATACAGGTTTATGTCATACTTTTAAAATGAGCAACAAAATACCTGGTGCTGCTGTGTCCTTTGCAGACAGGGTCCCCTGGCAGCGGACGCTCAGGGCTGCACTTGGGAGCCCCATGGGACACTGCTCAGCTGGGGTTCACTCCCTGCACCGTGTGCACCGCTCAGAGCTCACCCGTCGGCTGCTGCTGTCCAGGGGTGCTCTGCGCTGGCCCTTGCGTCAAGTGATGTCTGATTACTGCTGCAACGTACCAGCAACCATCTTGACTTTCATTTGCCAGCCATCGGTGCCTGCGGCGAGGCAAGGGCATCGCTGAAGCACAGGCGGGGGCTGGGTCTAACCCCCCAGAAGGCCGGGCTCTGTGAGGGCCAGGTCTAACTGCCAGTCAGGCCAGGCTCTGTGCAGGCCAGGTCTAACCCCCAGTCAGGCCAGGCTCTGCGCAGGCTGGGTCTAGCGCCCCAGGCAGGCCAATGCTGCGGCAGGAGCCGTCAGCCACCTCAACCAGGGCAGCCGCAGCACGACGCTGCCTCTCCAAGCCAGGGAGTTTCCTCGCTGTCTTTGCTTAACAGCATCTCATCGCTTGCAGTGCTTGCTTTCTTACAATAAATATTGTGAGAGACACTAAGAGGACCAGAAATGAGATGGTCTCCCAGACCTGCGTCTCCACATATTTATGTAGCCACAGCTTGTGCAGCTACCAACAGAGAAAGTGAAAACATGGAAACATTTTGTGTGTCTCTTTCAAATACCACAGGTGAGCAGTGGTCCCCAAAAGTAACCTGCCTTAAATCAGAAACTGGTTTAAAGAACCTGCATTATATAGATATCTATCTTCATGCTATTTTTCAGCAGCTAGACTCATTCTTCATATCAGATGGGGTGATAAGAGGATAAAGGTACCTCTTATTCAACTCTAATTTTAATTAATATGGTCATCAAAAAAAATTAGGAAACCTCAGCAAAAATTCTGAAGGGATATAAAAAAGGACAATTTACTGTTTGCCAATCCGTGCTCTCGACTAGTCATAGGCAGTCATGGTGACTTAGTTTTTGATAGATGTCTGGAAGTACCTGCAGTAATCTCTTTACAAAATTTAATGACCTTGGGTCATTTAGTTTTTGAAATATTTCAACCACCAGGAAATAAAAATGGCAAGATTGTTACAGTTACACTCCAGAAGGTCATATCCATCCACTTTTGGCGAACGGTCTGAGCTCCCTCAAAGCTGCCACCATCCAGGGGAAGATGAGTCCAGCTTGCCCAACGTGCAGCAGCCTTGCCCGCATGATGGGGGTGACGTACCAGGGAGGGGACGATGTGTCACGGCCATGGCCCAGTGGGTATCAGCTTGCCCCGAGGGGACAGCTGTGACCTTCACACCCTGACACATCGCTGCAGGGACTGGTGCTGCTGCTCACACCTTGCACCCTGCTAATGCGGGGTGAGTGCACAGGGACTGCTGCCACCATCCTGCTCGTGGTGCTGGGGGACAGCCACAGCTGGGGGCAGCCACATCTGGGCCGGCAGGCTCATGGCAGGCCTGAAGTCACAGGCTGGAACGCTCTTCTCCTCTGGCAGAAAAAACAGAAGAGAGAGGACCCCACAGAAAGAGGCTGGGAGCGGAGCTGCGGGCAGGGTGACAGGTACACATGGCAAGGGGCTGTTCTTCCCGGCTGGTGTCACCCGTGGTCAGAGCCAGCACCGCGGGCTGTGACACTCTGGTTCACCACTGCAGGAATGACACAAAGCTGCTAGAAAAGAGCTGCCCAGGACAGCTGCTGTGGCAGAGCCTGAGGACACCAAAGGTGCCAGCACCGCAGGGAGCAGAAGAGCTGTGGGTGCTGCAGCAGCCCTTTCTGTCCTTGGCGGGGTGAGCAGCCTCAGATCCCGGCATGGAGCAAATGCCAGCAAAGAGCAGGGCATGGATGACAGCCAGATCCTTTCCGTGTACGAGCTGGCTCTGGTGGGAGGGAGCTGTGGCTTTGAGGCTGCTTGCGTTTCCTCCTGGATGTGACTTCCCGAAGCGCCCGCCATGTGTCTTAGCACGGGGAGCTGGACGAGCTGGGAGAACGGGGGGACACGGCAGCGCCAGCGGGCGCGGGCTGGGCTGGGTGCCGAGCGGCTGGGCCTGCTCCTGGCAGACAGGCACGGCAAGATGGGGGGTTTGGTGGGGACGCCGGGGTCAGTGGGGACACGCTGGTGACACCAGGGCAGGTGGTGCGCTCCTCAGGTAGATGAGTGTGTCCTGTGCGGCTCTGTGTTATTACACAAAAAATTGACTTTGGCATAAATGTCAGCTGATTCTGAGCTGGTGTTATGCAAACAAGCTTCTGAATGACAGAAAGAGTCTTTATTAAGCACATTTCTGAAGTCCTCTGGCTGGTTCTCGTGCAATGTCCAAGGTGATCATTGCAGACAGACAATTCAGGGCTCAGCTTTTGGATTAACCTGTGAAAATCAATTAATTAATCCTCACTTAGTCTCAGCCTTTTTATCATACATCAGTTATATTGTTCAAAAAGGGTATGATGACATAGTCTCTAATGGGTCGCTCCAGGAGGGCAGGAGGTGACCCGGCTCCCCTGGTCAAGTGGGTGCCCTCCGAGCCCGTCCCTCGTCCCCAGCACCCGCTCTGGACGTGGGGCTGCTCCAGCGAGGGGCTCGGGCTGTCCCCTCAGCCCGCAGGACTCTGCCTCAGGGGCGCGGGTCAGGGCCACTGCCGTCCCCAGCAGCCGCGCAGGAGAACACCTGCCCGCGGAGCCCGGGTGCCGGGGAGGCGGCATCGTGAGCGTCTGAGCCCTGGAGAGGAGCCACACAGGCCAGGCTGGAGCATTTGTGCAGGAGCTGTGTTAAAACAAGGGTTCAGAGTCTTTCAGATGAGTGTTTGCTAAATGCAAATGCATGTGGGAAATGCAGATAAGTGTGTATTAAGGCTATCCCAGCCCTCTCATCACCGTGGAGTGCCTGCAGCCTGTTTGCTTTGCCGCGGCTCCTTTACTTGCACACCGTTGAGCTCTGCTAATCTCAGTGGTAGCTGCTGTGGGGACAGTCAGCCCCTCTAACCAAGGGTGATTGGGTTAATGGGAACCTCTTAGAGCTGCCAGGAAGGGAACATGCACTGAGGTTTTTTGTGTTTGATCCTTTTCTCTCTGCGGTGATGGTCTGCTGGAGGAACATCCCTCGTGGGTTTCGCACATTGCTGCATTTTGCATTTGCATTGGCTAAAGAAAACACTTCAAAACCAGGACTAAGCCCAGCCAGGCCAGCTCATGGCAACGTGCTGTTGTCTCTCGTACTGTTGTGACTGATGACAGTGGCCAGGGAAGCAGGGACTGAGACAGTCCCAGCAGACTCTGAGTGTTTTGGGGCAGAACTGGCTGTTCCTGCGCGTTGCCCGACACCTTGCTGGCTGCAGGGCCAGGGATGGCACCCGCAGCTCAGGGCTGCGCCAGCCTGCCCTGGCTGAAGCACTGAGCTCACCCTGCCACCATGGCAAACTGTTATTTATGCTTCCAGATACTGCTAACTCATAGATAATTAATGTCAGAAAGCTGCCATGGTGCCGTTGCTAATAGCTCAGCAAAAGGAGACACGTTGGTCAATTAGCGACTATTTGATCTGACAGTCCCAGCAAAGGGCAGATCCAGCTGCCATTCCCTGGGCTAATGTCGTTAAGATCAGAGATCTGTCCAGGTGGGAGACGATGAGGACCAAGGCCCCGTGCTCACCATGGCCTCCTTGGGGCTGGAGTGGGGACCAAAGGGGTCATTGTCCCGCTGTCCTGACATTGGAATGTGGCAGAATGGGGGGGACTGGGCTGCAATGACAGACTGCCCTTTGCTGGGAGAAAAGCTGTGTTCCTCTGGAGAGGCCCTTGTTATGACTTCTGCAATATTGGGGATATATTAAATTAGAAAGAGACCTCTGAGCAAAGGAGAACTAATATCTGCATATGTGAAGGCCTCCAATGTAGGCACAGGAATATTAGAGGATTTGTGAAGTTTAACGCTATTCTTTCATCCCAGTGCCGATGCCATAAAATGAGACACCATGATTCACTTAGAAATAAAAATATATGGAGGATGTGGGTAGATCTGTTGTATCCCCTCTCCGGGGGATCTTCAGCTGCCTGAACTGCTGTTTGCAGCTGCAGCTCTGGGATCGTTCCCCAGCCCAGCGTCTGCTGCTCAGGGTGCAGCAGGGTGCAGAGATGCCGCGTTTTCTCTCAGCAGCCCGTGCTGCTCTCACCCGGCTCTCAGGGCCATGGGAGCCCAGCGCAGGGGCAGCGGGGGCTGCGGGGAGCGGTGCCCCCAGTGCCAGCGGGATGGACGAGCCGCCGCTGGAGCTGCCGGGGAGAAGCTGGGGTGCCTGGGGGTGCAGGGAGGTCAGAGTGAGGGTACGTGTTACTCATGTCTGCGGACAGGACCAGCCTGTGGGCACAGCCCGGCAGCAGCTTTTCTGCCAGACTGGGGCTGGCATGTCTGGAGAACAGGACTGACCCTTCAGCACGGGCATGGCAGAGATCTCCTGCGCCCATGAGGAGGCTCAGAACTGCCCCAAACCATCTCCTGGAAACCTGCTCCTGGGAGCCGCCCGTGCTGTGCTGGGGATCTGGTTGGTGCAGCCAGGAGGTTTTCGCAGCCAGCGTTTCCCACAGGACTCGGGGTCCCAGCTCCCTGGGACCTCACCGGAGCTGCCGTCTCCGCGGGGCAGCTCTGTCCTTCACGGCTGTGGGCTCCTTTTTCTGCCGTTGTCTGAGGGATGTTGGTGTCAGTAGGTAGGATTATTTTTGCTTTCCCGTTGCAGGAGACTCAGATTACAGCCAGTCTCCTTCAGGAAATTGATGCTTTAATATTCAGTCTTGTCCGATGAGGGCTGAATTTTATTCCTAGAATAACATTTAATTAAGCACTCTGGCTGCGTGTCTGTGATGCACCAGTGATCTGCACAGATGCACTTACCTTCATCAACTCTTTTAAAACCAGCTGGAACTGAAGTTAGAATAAACTGTAAAATTTATGGGCTGTTCCCTCCCTCTTTAATTAGCACCGTAAGTGTGTGACAAGAGGCCTGGGGCCAGGGGAAGGAGCCATTTACTTGTTTACTGGTACCTGTCTCACTCAGCAGCCTTGTCCAGCAACATCCCCCCTAGATGGAGCTCTGCAAAAACATTTGAAAGCAAGAAAGCAGAAGTCTGTGGCCCTGCAGCTCCTCCCGCACTGGTCATCAGAAAAATCTTGGCATCAACCTCTGCTGGATAGGGAAGGAGCTGGTGGCACGGTCAGCAGGCAGGAGAGGGATGAGGCAGCTTCTGCGTCGCTGTGCTGTGACCAGCTCTCCCAGCTCCGCTGGCCCCCTGCTCTGCAATCCCACCCAGCCTGTACCGCAAGCTAAGGGATGGCTCATCGCTAATGGGAAATGAGCTCCTATGCAAAATCTGACATTTCACAGGTTCCAGACCAGAGGGGATGGCTCTGCTTATCCAGTCTGACCTCCTGCCAAAACCCTGCCAGAGCAGGAGGCAGCTGCCCGGGAGGGTCTGCAGCAAAAGGAGCTGCAAGGGAAAGTGCAGCTGGTTCTCTGAGGGCACCCGAGGTATTATAAAGCCCAGCAGATGCAAGAGGGAGTCAGTTGAGCAAAGTGATGTGGGTGTCCCTCCTGATGATTCTTTCGTTATCAGCCAGGAAAACTTAGAGTGTGAGTAGCAAGAATGTGTAAATGACTGGAAAAAAATCTGCCTGTGTCATTGCATGGAAGAGAGATAAAGAGAGATGAAGACCTAGTAGAAGGATGCAGGAGAGAAGCTGAGTAAAGCAAGACAGTGGGGGCCCAGGCTGAGACAGCACAGTTTCACGCTGCAGAGGAGAGGACGTGTTGCACCAATGTGGTCATTACCGGTTGTACAGCGAGGTGTTACTAAAGACCTGGGCAGTTTTGTAGACAGTTTGGCATTAATGTGTACGAAGACGGTGGAGGCTGAGGACACAACTGGAAGCAGCAGCGATGCATTGGGGAGGGCGATGGGCCTGAGGACAGACACACGGCAGGAAGGTGATCTGCAGGGCACAGAGGCAAAGCTTGGATATTCTTACTCCTAGCTTGGAGGGAAAATCAGTGGGTTACTCCTTTCTCTTTTGTTGCTTCTTGGGACATTTCGGTAACCACTCTGGAAACTGGTGTGAATCTCCGGCGGGCAGAGCTGCATGAAGCTTCATTGGCATCATTTGCACCACACAAGGGTTGGCACAAGCAACTTCTGCTTTCACAAGTGTCACACTGAGACTGGCAGGGAGTCTCTTCCTGAGGGACCGAGCTCTCAGGTCCTAGGAGATGGCTGGTGTCTGTCTGGAGAGCTGGGAGGCTGGGCAGCTGCTTTCCCCAGCCTGGCACGGGTGGTTCACACACGGGGCTGTGCTGGCTCGTGCCCACACGATGCTGCCCTGTCTTTCCACCTTTGCTCTGGCTCTTGCCAGTGCTGTTACTCCTTTGGTTTCACAAGCACTTAATTCACTCACAAATTTTTTATACAAATATAAAAGACATACTGTCGTAAAATCAGCAAGCTGAGTATTCCCAAATGAAAATGAAATGCTGCTGCCCTTCGGTAGAAGTGCTGATTCTGGATCATTTGTCTATTAAATACTTGGCAAAGTCTGACTGCAGCCCGGGTGTCATCCTCTCAGTGCTCAGCCCTTCCAGTCCCTGGGTGCAGCCTCGTTCCCTCACCTACGGAGCTGAAGCATCCCATGCTAGAGGCCTGTGCTTCCAGGTATTCATTGATCTTTCTTCCATCTAGAGCTGGGCGGTGTGAATTTGTGCTGGTGGTTGTTTGGCTTTGCAGGAACAGCTGTGTGCTGAGTCTGCAGAGCCGGCCTGGCTCGGGGCAGGGCAGCAGGGTTCTCACCGTCTGTTGTGACGTGGGCTGCAGGTCTGCACGGCAGGGATCGCACCAGAGATCCCGCCAGCGCCGTCCCTTCCATGCGCTCTGTCCTGTAGCGCTGCTGCTTACAGAGCACAGACCTCCTGTGCCTGGGCTCAGGGCTCCGGGGCGTTTATAAACCCAAGGAAAACACGGTAAATTCTGCTGCCTTGACAGACAGTCAGAAAGCTGTTGGATCAGCCGCTGACCCCTGGGGAAGTGGCAGAGGTAGGTACAGTGCTCAGAAGCTCCCTGGAGAGCTGGAGTTAATGCATTTGACTCGTACTGCAGCAGCACAATGTTCTGCTGTGTCGAAGCAGCGCTGCGGAGCGAGGCCAGGAGAGCTGTGTCTGTGCTGTTTAACAGGCAGAAGCAGGCGTGGATGTCAGCTCAGACAGCTGCTGCGCTCTCGCAGAGCACGGCCGGGCCCTTCCACACCAGCCCTCGCTGTCAGCCCCGGTGCCGCGGAGTGGCCGGTGTCCCTGCCCTGTGCCCCTGCTCCTGCCGGGGCCGGTCCCTGGGCTGTGTCCAGCGGCTCAGCAGCAGCTCTTCTCGGGAAGCCCGGAGCCGCAATTGCTGCTGACAATCACCTGAGAGGCACCTGGGCACAGCTGTTGCTCCAGGACCCACTGCTGTGCAGACAGCAGTGCACTGCACCCTTACCCTGCTCGCGGCCCGGCTTCCATGCTGATGTGGGGTTCTTATACACAGCTGGGATGGGGCAGCTCAGAGATGAAGCTTTGTTTGGCCAAGTCTCGATAGTTCCCTTGTTTCTGGTGGGGGTGATGCTGAGGTGGAACACGGCGTGCTGTCCCAGCTCACACAGCCATCTGGCTGTCTGAAGGTGCAGCCTGAAGTGAAACCAGGAGCCAAATGGTAGCTCCAGGTTGGGATAGGTGCATCCTGGCCAAAGCTGCTCCTGGAGCCGGCGGTGAAGCAGCACAGGAGCCTGGGCTGGCTGTGAGCAGGAGCTGTGTCCAGCACAGGAGCCTGGGCTGGCTGTGAGCAGGAGCTGTGTCCAGCACAGGAGCCTGGGCTGGCTGTGAGCAGGAGCTGTGTCCAGCCCAGACCCTTCGGCAGCTTTCCCAGCACTGCCGCATGGACCACGCTGGTTCTGATGGGCACATAACACAGTTTGAGGCTTAATACGTTCCTAGAAAGAATGAAGCTTTGAAAGATCTCCCTGAACTAAATCCAAACCACAGACCAGTCAACTGTTGTCACTATTAATGTCACTGAGCAGCTGCTGGCAGGGACAAAGGGGACGGGGTTTGCAAGTTCAGCTCTTGGCCTTTTTGGGGCACCTTGGCTGCTGTGCCAGCAGGTAGAGGAATGTTATAGCTGAGCCTGGAACATTTTGCAGAGGCATTTCTCTTGGCAGCTTTATGATCTTTTCTGCCTCAGCTGGGAAGCCAGCAGGACTGAATAAATCTCCAGGCCAACAAAAGCCCAGGATGTTTTCACAATTGCCAGGATTTTATTAATTTACAAGTACATTATTGAATTTCCTCCTTCCTAACAACAGCTTTCTCTTAGATGGGGACTCCTTTAGTGTGTTTGGGTGTGCATGGTAGGCAAAGCTAATAAAACTCTGCAAGGAAGTCACCTGCCAAATATTTGTGCTATTAATGCCAGTAAACAGCAAATGTAATGAGTGGGATTTGGTGCTTTCCTCTCTGGGGTCTGGAGCGCTGTGTGGAGGGGCTGCCTGCCCCGGCCCCCCACTGGGGGACGATCTGCGAGTCCCCCCAGCCCTCGGTGCAGAAACAGCCTCTTCCTTCACACCGTTCTCTTTGAGTTCTTTGTGGTTCTGACCACTAGAGAAGTTAACGTGGCATCTTTGCCTTTTCCTGCTCAGGAGTATAAGCCGCGCTAAATACACACTGACACCTCCCTTGAGAGGACCCTAGTGTCCCCAGAAACTGAGCAAGCTGGTACATTACTGTGGCATTTCCCACCGCTTCTGGGGTAAACCACTACTATTTTTATGTGTTTTGGGATCTGGCAACCGGAGTTAAATGAAGAGAGCAAAGCAAAGAGCGGGTGTTCTGGAGTGGCGGATGGTGCGTGGCCGCCGGGGCTCCGCTGCCCGGGCGGGCTGGGGTCCCCGAGCTGCTGCTGCGCCGCGGGTGCAGCTGGCTGGGCAGCCCTGGCCGGGCACCCCGGAGTGGCTGATGGGACGTGCCGTGACCTGGACCCCTCCAGCCTGGGGACATCTCTGCACACAAACCCCCCTCCCCGTGGGGCAGCCAGGCAGCAACTGGAGCGGAGCTGGGACTCAGCAGGGCTCCTGCGCTGCCTCTGCTGTTGCTGTTCTGATTAGGGACAGGGCTACTAAGATCATGTGGCTTTCCTTTTTCCTTCTTAAATGTTACAGGATTTTTAGCAATATTTCCCTCTTGTATTTTCCCTTGTATTTTCTCTTACTGCTGCATTGTGCTCCCCACTGGAGCAGGCTAGCAGGGGTTATCGCAGACTGCAGGCTGCACGTCCCAGCTCATGTTTATGGCAAGAATAATGTTCTCAGTACTTCTCATTTGTACTCCTGAACAGCCAGGCTGGGTCTGCTCGGCATCTCCCAGCCTGTGGAGGAGCAGGTGACAGAGGCGCTGCAGTTCCTGTGCTGGGTATCGACACACAGCTGCACGCCGGGGTGGAGGAGCAGAGCCGAGCAGGTTTGCGGGTTTCCTTCAGCACAGAACAGCCCATTTCCACTGCGCGTTGGTCCTGAGGGCTCCTCTGCCCTTCGCCCCCAGCCCCGGTGCACAGGGGCTCTGGAGGGGTGGGATGGTTGGACTTTGCCCATGACTCCACTGACCTGCCAGCTCCACCAGCTGGGGCTGGGGCTGGGGCTCTGTTCTGATGCTGACAGCCCCTCTTTTGGGGAGGAAAATGGGGTGCAAGCTAATGCGGAACAGTTTCCGTGATGCGGGCCAGTGAAAGGCGGGAGGTGATGTAAATAGAGCTGTCGGTGTGTATTTAGAGGACCAGTCCTGCTGACCAGGCTCTGCTCCTGCCACCAGGCTCCTTGCAGACCTCACCCAGCAGTGCAGTGGGGCCACCGGGTTTCCCACCACGATTCCTCCCTTTGGAGGCTCCCAAAGCGGGTGGGATGTGTGGCAGGCAGGGCCCCTCCCCTCCAGGTAACAATTAATGGGAAATATCTTCAAGTGATTAAAAAATTTAAACAGGTTAATTATTTCCAAAAAGAGAAAAGAAGAATTAAAATGGTTTCTGTGAGTACATTTAAAATACAATCAATAATTTATCAGACAATTTTCATTCAACAATGAGGAATTAGGAGGTTTCAAACCCTCCAAAATTTTATCTGCCAGGGAAAATGTTTAAATTGCTGGTTTTCCTTCTCGTGGCTTGTGCCAGGGGAGCTGTCCCAGCAGCCGGCCCTGCCTGCCTGTGCAGGAGTCCCGGGGGCTGCAGGAGTGCAGCTGGGGTCTGGCCAAGGCGCGGGTGCTGCTGCAGGTGACGGTGCTACTGGTGGGGGCTCAGCGGGGCTCCGGGACAGGGTGCAGTTCCAGAGTGCTGTTCCAGGGGCTGTTCCAGGTGCAGTTCCAGGGTGCAGTTCCAGGTGCAGTTCCAGGTGCAGTTCCAGGTGCAGTTTCACAGTGCAGTTCCAGTTCCAGGTGTAGTTGCAGATGCAGTTCCAGGTACAGTTTCACAGTGCAGTTTCACAGTGCAGTTCCAGGGTGCAGTTCCAGGTGCAGTTCCAGGTGCAGTTTCACAGTGCAGTTCCAGGTGCAGTTCCAGGTGCAGTTTCACAGTGCAGTTCCAGGTGCAGTTTCACAGTGCTGTTCCCAGGCAGTGCATGGTTTTGGGCAGGCTGGGTGCCAACAGCAGCAAAGCAGCAGGAGCCCAGCCCTGGATGTAATTAACCCCTGGGGAATAGAGCAGAGCAGGGAATGGAAGAGAAGCCAGCTGGAGTTCATTGTCCACCCCATGAAAAAGCCTGTAACCATAAATACAGAAGGGGCACACAAGCTGCTGTGAAGAATCCTTCATCATCTCTAGAAATATGCCCGGTTTTACAGAAAAAACAAATATAGTGAATTGAAAATAAATGGCATTATTAACAGAAAGGGAGTCCCTAATTAACCAGAGATAGTCCATTACTGTAGCCTTCAATTCATTAAATTGCATAGTTACATAAAAATGCTGTTGACGTGCTATTCAGTATATCTGGTATTGTCTTTCTAATAATTAGCTCTATAATTGTCAGTTTGACAGAGTAATTAAAAATGTTTAAAGATGTTGTGTCAGCCTTTTCTCCTGTGCTGAGCTCAGTGGGATGTCTCTGGAAGATGATTTCCTACCTGACTCGACCACGGTTTTGTTTTGATTTATACCAATGTGCTACAGGAATGACCAGACTCATGGATTACTTTGATGTTCCTGCTAGGCTGATTTTTAAAAGTAGGAGAAAAATAACTCCTGATGTCATTTTAATTTACTTTTGGGAAATCTGTGGTCCCATCCCCCAGTTCATGCTACTGGTGCCGTGACTTTCTTCTGAGCAGTTTTACGGACAGACTGTTGTGAAATCTGACGTTTGTCGCCCTAAATCTCGGTTCTGTTTGCCGTGTAAAACCTTTCATCCCACATGCGTTTTTAATGAATGGGTTGAGAAGCGCAGGACATGGAGCCCGTGTCGGCGCATCGCGGGGCTGTGCCTGGAGCGGGGGTCGCTGGGCTGGGGGCTCATGTGGAGACGCTTCTTGCACCGGGGTGCAGGTGTGACAGGGAAACTGCTGTGGAGAACCTGGGACCAGGTCTGTGTGCCGGGGAGCCCCAGGACCAGGTCTGTGTGCTGGGGAGCCCTGGGACCAGGTCTGTGCGCGGGACCAGAGCCGGGACGTGCTGGGAGCCCAGAACGCACGCGGTTTGTGGGTCACTTTGTGGCCGCTGCTCTTGGTTTTCTTGTTTCAGGGCCATGATTGCCACTTTGCATGGTCAAAACCCTGACTTACTTCCATTTCAACAAAATAAACCCGAATATTCATAGCTCAGAAGTGATAAATAAATCTGTCCTTACACCCAGGAGCTTTGCCAGCTGGGTTTTGGCTGGATGGGAGTCTGTTTGTGAAAGCTTTCAAGGATGTTTGAAAATACACTGTTTGGAATCATTAAACGAACAAAGTGATCTGGTCTTCTGGAATAAACTTCTTTCCTGGCAAGATGATTTCCAACACTTCTCTCTTTCTTGTTTTCACATTTGTATTTGTGTTTATGTTTGTTCTTGGACACTGTTCCTTACACTCCATCATTTCTGCGTGGTGGGCTCTGTGAAGATCACACACCCAGGTACTCACTGCATTCAGCTCCCTCCCCTCGTAGCCAGCAGCGTCTCGAGTCCAGATGGCCCCGTTCCACTGCTCTCTAGCCATTAGTTTGTATTCAGTATTCATAATTGCTTCGCTAACTGAGAAACTTTACAATCTGTTGCAGGCCATTATATGCAAAACCATGCCCAAATAATTGATCCCCTGCCATCCAAATTGCAGAAGTGCTCGAGCGTTTTGCAATCTTACACACAAGGTTTGTATTCTGAGTATTTCAAACGTATATTAAAAGAAAATTGACAATGAGATAACAAGGCATGATTTCAGAGCAGCTCTGTCGTTAAGCGATCACACACCGTACCGGTGTGCCGAGGCGGGTCCTGCCGGGACCGTTATCTCCCTCACGTGCGATCTGGAGCTGAACTGATGCTGTTCGCTCTGTTGTGCCGCATTTGCCAGCCCCACCTCGCCACCGCTGCGGCATGCTCGCCCTTTCGCCATGAAGCCGGCGGAATATCCAACACTCGGGCGGGAGAGGGGCTGCAGCTCCGCCGAGCAGGCGGACGAGCTGAGAGCCGGGGGTTTTGGCCATCCCCCCGAGCCTGGGGACGCCAGCACCGTCGTGCCCTGCGATGTGGCAGCCACCGGTTTCAGGAGGGCGAGGGGCTGGCCCTGGAGAGGGGCAAAGCTTCGTTAGCGCATGTTGTGATCACCCAACGCCTGCCTAGGGCTCTGCCACCGCCAGCGCGGCGGCCGTGGCGCAGGAACAGCCTCGGTGCACAGCCCGTCACCCGCCGTGGCTGCGGTACGAGGCCCTGGCGGGGCTGACCTGCTGGGGCCCAGTTTCAGAACGCTTGTTTATAATGAGCAATTCACGTGGAATGAATCCTTAGGAGATGAAGGCAGGGAATGCAACATAAAGCCTAATAAAGATTTCCAAACAGAGAATCAGCAAGGTCTCTTGTAGGATGATAGATCTCTCCTTAAGTCATAGGAGGAAAGGCTCCTACAAAGAGTAATAAATTCATAAATTCCTCTAGTCACCAGGGTTATTTCCCACAAAAGAATTTATTGCATGGCATACATTTCTCTGCTCACAATAATGAGATCTGGGCTCCAACATGTGACATTTATGACTGGCATTATTAAAAAAAAAAAAAAGACATAGAGTCTTTGAGTAAAACATGTGGGACAAATCTCCAGTTCACACATTCAGTATATTCCTGTCCAGAACAGGGCAGGCTGGGCTGGGTTTCAACCAGGGAACCAGAAGCACAGGGAAGGAGCGTAGCAGAGCGCAGACCCTGGGTGCTCTCCAGCCTGCTGCGGTCCCTGCCGCACCCGAGCTCTGGGAGGTGTCCTGGCTCAGCCGTGCCACCAGCGATGTGCAGCTTGGACATGGGGATGCTCAGTCCCCTGTGCCGTATCTGTGTCTTCTGGGCAGCTTTCAGCGTGGGCCAGTGTCCTCCCTTTGGAGTGATGCTGGTGCCACCATGCTCTGTTTGGGACCGGGGCAGAGGTGACGGTTCCCTCCTTGTCCAGTGCTCCCGTCTCCCTCCCGGCAGCCCAGCAGTCCCTGGGGCACGGACTCCAGAGCCCTGCAGAGGGACAGGGCGGCTGGCAGCTCAGTGCGGGAGGCACGGGGCATCCCTGGCTTCTTCCAGCCAGCGGAACGGCTGACCCGCTGAGGAGGGCTTCAGGTGCTGGCCCAGTGCACCTCTGGCACTGCAGAGAAGCTGCGTGTGCTCTGCACTCCAGAGCTCCCCATGCATCTCCCTGACATCACACGGAAGGACACTTTGAGCTGCACTTTGCCTAATGGGGTAGTTTGGATGTTACAGCCTAAAATTAAAGAGCTCATTAATTACTATGCTGAAAGCCAGGCTCTCTTTAAGCCTGTTCTTTATCACGATTAATGAGGCAGCACCGTCTCCTTCCCCCTTTATGCAAAATCCTGTCCTGACAGAGTGGAATCCACAGTCCTGCCTCCCGCGGGTCCTCTCCTCCCTGCGTGGCAGTGAACGCGCGAGCCGAGCTCAGGGCTGAGCTTCCCCCCGAGCTCCACAGTGCTCATACTATAGAGCTTGGGCTGGTCCTTGCTTGTGCCAGTGCCCCTCAATCCTCCCACCTGCTGGAAATAGCGCTGAGCCCACCCTGGTCAGACAGAGGGACATCACCCACCTGCCAGGGCTGGTGGGGACACCCAACAGCCCTCGGGTACGCGCTGGCTCCCGGCCCACTGGTGCTGGCGTATTTTGTTGGCTTCATTTCATCTGGGACTCATGCAGCTCATTTCCCTGCGGGAGCTGGTGCTCACAGCAAGGCGCACGTACCAAGTCACCCATGCGGGGAGCAGGACCCACAACACTTCTCCTGGTGACACGGCGCTGGACAACTTGGAGCAGGGGAAGCGCTGCAGCTGCCACGAGCTGAGCTCCCTCCTGCTGTTCCTGAGGGTTCCCAGGGCTGCAGAAAAGGCGGTGCCAGAGCTGGGCATGCCTGTCTGCAGGATGGTCACTTACTACCTGGGAGCTTCCAGTTAGACTCATCTGCAGAAAGAAAGCAAAGACATTATTGCACAGCAGGGCTTGTTATGCAGCTTAAACCTGGAATAGTGTTTTTTCAATAAAATAGATGAAAACAATGTTGGTGGCAGCAGCATGCACAGCACAGTGCAGCTGCAGGAGCCCAAGCTGGATTATGCAGATGTGTCTGTTGGAGAAAGAAACCAGCCTGCCTTTGTGTCTTGTAATAAAACTTTACACTTGCTCAGTGCATTTTAATTAACTCTCTCAGCCCCTCCTGCCTGTGGGAGGCATCCAAACCCTCTGCATGGTGCTGGCAGGCTCCCGGCTTTTTGCAGCCTGCAGCAGCTGCATCAAATGCGCTCAGAACCGTGAGTGGAAAACATCTGCTTTAGTCCCTCTGCGCTACACACCCTGCGCCAGGGACATTGCTGCCCCGCGGCAGCCTCTGCCGCAGCGTCCCAAGGGCAGCAAGGGCTGGGGGAGCGGTCCTGGCCAGGAAATCACGCCAGACAAAGTTCCCTCTGCAAGCAGGATGGCAGCAGTGCGTGGGGAAGGTCATGCAGGGAAAACCTGGTTATGGGAGGACTTGAAAGTTTGACCTCCACTCTGCTCAGGTAGAGGATGCAACTGTCCATTTTTGGGCTGGGGGAAGGGAAACAAGAGGCTGCCCCCTCTCAACTTCGACTGTGTGCACACAATGCGACCCTTCCTTTACAGTGTGAGTCTGCAGAGAGGATAATCCACGGGACACTCCAGAAATTGTCAAATGTGCTCTCTGTGTTCATCTCTTCAGTTTATGTACCTTGGTTATATGGACCTCAGTAATGTCAGAAAAAAACCCTAGGAATTATACTGCAAAGTTGTTTGCAGGATAAATGCTTTTAATAGTAAAAGACTTATAAAATGCAATGATGGAACTTGGTGCGATGAAGCCCCTCCACGAGCACTTTGACTAGGAAAGGTCATACCTCCCAGGGGAGCACCGCATGCTCCGCTCACCTTCAGAAGGGACGTGTTCTTGGCTGTTAATCCTCTGATGACAAGGCTGTCAATAATTGATACTTCATGTGTAGCTTTTATACAAAGCTGGAGTTCTTCTGGAAGCCTTGAGATTAGCAGAATGATTGAATAATTGATATTACATGATTTATGTGATTTTGAAAAATTCACAGTGTATGTTATTTGGGGAGGAGTCCAATTATGGTTGCAATTCAGCCAACCCACCTCCCTCCTTGTTCTCCACCTCCTAAATCTGGGAGACAGGCAGGTACAGAGGGAGCACACACATCATTTGCATTGCAGAAAGAGTGAGCTTAATGACTACACTTCATTTGCATTTTTACTGAGCAGAATGGAGATAGGGACAGAAACAAGATAAACTTCCCCGCAGAAGCCTAAGGACATCTGTACTTTCCCACGTGTGCCAGGTAACCCAGACCATGGCGTGAGGTGCTTTCCTGTGCCGGGGCAGCGGTTCCTGGCGGTTCATCACCACGCAGGAGATGCAATCCCAATCCTGCCGCGCAGACGGTGCAAGTCTGCGCTCAGACCAGGCTGCGTGCGAGCAGCACGTTGAGGATGGGATCAGCAGCGGGAACGTGTCCTCTGTGGCCAGAGCAGCCAGAGCTGCCCCGTGTCTGCAGTGTCCCTGTGCCAGGGCCCGGAGGTGGCAGCTGGTAGCCCAGGATGGTGCTGCTGGGGCAGGGACGGTGTGACGGTGGGACAGGTTCTGATGTGACCCGCGCCAGCCCCTGGAGCGCCCCCAGCCCCAGTGCAGCTGCAGCGCCTTTGAAAAGGGGGGAGCCCGGAGCAGCGTTACTATAGTTACTGCAGGGCTGAGGGTAATGGGCAGAGAGATATTTAAAAATTGATTGTTCTAGCAACAGCTCATCCTTGTTTGGCAACATCAGGCACGCAATGTCAGCTTGCTGAGCCAGGGCCCCGCCGCCTCTGACAGCCTCTTGTCCACGGAGCGTGGGTGCTCAGGGAGCTCCTGGGCATGTGCTCAGGAGCTGCTGCAGACGCCGGGATGTGGAGGGGCTGCTGGGAACGCTGCGCTGCAGCTCTGAGCCCGTGCAGAGACCATAACTGCTGCTAGCCGATGCATGAGAAAAGAGCTTTTGTGGTCCCTCTTGATGGTTTACCAGTATGGAGTCTGAGCGGACACTCCAGCAGCTTTCAAGGGTTGGCACAGCAGCTGCCTCCTGCGGATGTGGCCTCGTGCTCTCCTCTGTCCCTGTGGGGCTCTGGCAAAGAGGAGAACAGGGACAAAAGAGCTGGGCTGTGGTGGAGACGCTGGAGCTGCCTTCCCAGCCAGGACCCATCCTGCGAGACCCTGACCTCGAGAGATGGGCAGGGGGCGGGAGCCTCCCACCAGCCTCCTGTTGAGAGAGCACCCGTGTCCGTCTGGTCACGGAACCAGCAACACCCATGTCTGTCTGGTCACAGAGCCAGCAGCACCCGTGTCTGTCTGGTCACAGAGCCAGCAGCACCCATGTCCGTCTGGTCACAGAATCATCAGCACCCATGTCCATCTGGTTGTGGAACCAGCAGCACCCGTGTCCATCTGGTCACAGAACCAGCAGCACCCGTGTCTGTCTGGTCATAGAGCCAGGAGCACCCATGTCTGTCTGGTCACAGAACCAGCAGCACCCGTGTCCATCTGGTTGTGGAACCAGCAGCACCCGTGTCCATCTGGTCGCGGCTCTGCCCGTGATGCCGGAGCAGCGTTTCGGGGTCGCCTGGCCGGGGTTTGCCGTTGCCCATAGCGGCTGCTGAGGCTCAGGAAGCCAACACGTGCCGTGCAGCGCTGCGAGGGTGGCACCTCGGGCGCTGGCCCACCCGGCTGGGCCCAGCAGGGACCTCCATTTAAATGTCCCTGTGGAGAGGACGCTTCAGCAGCCACGAGTAATTTCTCAGCACAGGGGATGCCTAAGAGCACTTCAGAACTGTTTCTAGGGCAGGAACAGCCTGGTTGAAAGAACAACAAATATTGGATTTGTTTTGTGTAGAGAAAATGGCTGCCACAGTGTCAGGACATTGTGTAGAAAGTGTTTTCATTCCTTGTAAATTAGCCCAAGGGCTTGTCCTCCTCCTGTACTTCCTGCAGAGCTCCGAGCTGGCTTTATTCACAGCACTGAGCGCTGTTGCTAGGTGCTGGAGAAAAGCACGAGTATTTTGCCTGTTTTCTTTTCCAGACACCAAAAACGAAAGCTGCCCATGTAGGCTGACCTCTGGGTAGATGTCACCTGGAAAAAAAAATAGCTTTCACTAGGCAGATTCAGAGTTAATTTTCTCCATGTCACGTGGCAGCGTTGGTGCCTTGGTCTGGGATGACAAATACATGTTTCTGTCCGTTTTTCTTTCGCAGTGGTTCTTCCTGGGGCTGTCCACCATCCCACGAAAAGCAGTGTTCCCAGGGGGGAGCGAAGCAGCATCCGCCAGCAGAACCCTTCAGGAGATCTGGGTAAGCCAGGCTCAGAGCAGCCGCAGGAGGTGTCGTGCCAAGGGGAGCTTCATCAGAAGCGCGGAGGCAGGAGGGGGCTGTGCCTTGCCCGGCAGACCCTGCCCGCGGTGTGGGGAACCCCCGGCAGGGTCACCCCAGCCCTGCTGCTGCCTGTGCTCCAGAGCAGCTCCTGGGCCTCACCAGCCCATTCTGCAGGTGTCACTGGGAACAGGTGTTGTCCTCATCATGGCCTCACCGCTGTGCCCTTTGCACCCCTCCTAACACCTGTGACCAATTGTTTGTGAGGAGTTTGGGGTAGTTTTTCCTCCTTCCACAAGAAGAGATAAAGGGAGGTAGGAGAGCAGAGGCTCAGGTGGTGCTGGTGACTGGGTAGTGCACGTGGGGAGGAGGTGAGTGTGCAGAGACTGTCCTGCTGGAGCCAGGGATGATCTGGAACCAGCCAGCAGCGGCGATGGACCAGCCACTGCTCAGATCCGTGAGTCACGGAGCCCTGCAGAACAGAACATGTCGATTATTTGCATTTTATGTGTGAGGAGGTTAATTACAATGATGGTAAAGACAGTCATTGGCATGACGATTTGATTAGAAGGGAACTTTGGTTCTCAAAGAGCTCTTGCTGGGGGCAACGTCTCTCTCTGAAGTGGCAGGTTTTTATCCCAGAGGCTGCAGCCGCCTGTTGGGGGGACTGGGGAGAGCTTTGCTATGATTTCATGCACCAGTTGGAATATCTTTATCTGAGTCACTGCCTGTGCTTATAAATCCCTGACTGTGAGGAGGGATGATAAGATCTTGAGGCATTCCTGTCTGTGCAGTAAGGAATTAGGAAAGATACATTAACAAAGTTATTTAATTGCTATGCATCAGTGCCAGGAGCTTGGATAATAAACAAGAAGATTCAGAATTGCTCATTTATGAGAGCTAATTTGAACTATTTGTTGCTGCTGAGACCTGCTGGGAAAGTTAACTGGAAGGTGAACACTGGAGAACCTCTAACCAGAAAAGTGTTGGGATGCGCGTCCCTGGGGGACAGCGGGGACAAAGGTGGGGAAGGTCGGGTTCTGTCACACGTGGCACTTCTGCTGCTGGCAGCTCAGCAGCTGCTGATCGCAGGCATGTAGCGATGCGTGTCCTGGGGTGCAGAGCACAAGGTGGGGTGGTGGCGGGTGTTTGCTGTGAAAAATGGAACATAGTGGAATGGGAGAATCAGTTCCATGCAAATCTATGGAAAGAGAGAGGAGAAAAGACCAGGTTTGCATGGGATATTTTGCTTGGAGTGATGTGTGCTGGAGGTTCCATGTTACCAGAACTAAAATGGCCTTGACATTTCCAAAAACCGTACACGATAGTTCACTGACTGAGGAGCTGGATCCAAGAGTTCTGCATTAGCCCTCGTTTGGACGGAGGGGGATGGGTCCCTGAACTGAGGGGGTTGTGACTCAACTGTATTTCTTGTTTATGAACACAATAAAATCCACATCCATATATGGAGGTACACTTGGTGTTTTAAGGGGGCTAATTTCACAAAGTTGAAAATAATTACGAAGCGTATCGTTTGGGAGGAAGTGTTTTAGGAGAAAGATGTAAAAGAGTGGAAGAAAATGAAAATGTAAAGAGAATGTAAATGAGAAGCCAAGTCTTACAGAATGTTGATAAAGGAGGAGCAAGCTTTGCTGGGAGGATGGGGAGCTGGACAGGCGGGCTGGCATCTGTCCCGGGTGCTGAGAGCGGGTCGAGGTCGGTGGTGTCTCCTGCCCATGAGGCTGGAGCAGCGTCCCTGGTTCTGCCGCTGTGCCCAGCTAGAGGAGTTTGGGAGATGATTACACAGAGTGAAATCATGCCGTAAGGTGAGAGCCTGCAAGAGAGAGATCTCTTATTTTCTATCAGACAGGCTGCAGAAGCAACTTGTGCTCACAGTACTTGCGTAGGGAAGGGCACTGATCGCAGACAGCTCTGTTGTCTGCAGACAAAGGTCTGTCTAACTAGATACAGCTGAAGACAGACAGGTTCAGATTAGAAAGAAGCTACACAATGGGAACTGTGAGTGTAATTAAGCACTGGAGCAATGCACCTAGGGTCTCTTCCTCGCTAGAAATACTGCAGTGAGGATCAAATATTTTCTTGCTAAAAAGACTTGTGATTGTTCAAATTGGAATTAATCCAAGGCAGTCTGGTGGCCTGTTCTTGGCACAAGGTCAGGCTGGGTGATCGTCAGGTCCCTCCTGGCCTTATTACCCACAAATGTATATGCAGATAGGACACAGATGGTTCTCTGAAAACCAGCTTGGCCAGGGCTGAGCACGTGGAAGCTGCAGACAGGCAGCTGGAGCAGGGCTGTGTTGGTGTGGAATGGCTTGGCAAGCACAGCCAAGCCGCTCAGTCCTGCTGGTGGCTCCGGAGGGATCTGGGGGGCAGGAGACAGCCCAAGGTCAAAGCCAGGTGCAAGGGGGTAGCGGGTCCCTCTGAGCTCGGGGTGATGCGCAGGGGCAGCTCGCCCGGCTGCGGGAAGGCTCTTCCTTGGGAGGTGTGCCCTTGTAGAGCTGCTCTTCGAGAGGACTCCAGCTCTGCTTCAGATGGCATCCCTTCTTGGCTTCATTTTTCCTCTGGCAACTTCTTTTGGAGAGAAGGAACTAAAATGCTGACACTCTGACCTGCTCACTGAGCCCTAGAGCTGTTTCACCATTTCATTTGCCTTCGAGTGCCCAGAGGACTTTCCCCCCATTCCCAGGGCTGGCTCCTATTGCGTTGCACTTTGCAGTGAAGTGTTGGGATCATGTGTTTGTTGTGCCCATGGCAGTATCCCCCAGTTTTTAGTTGCTGTCAGTTTAAGTTATGGCTGCCTAGAATGGATTGTATAGAGTCTGATTTGCATGGAAGAAATATTTGAATACATCAACATGTCTTGAATGTTAAGATTTAAATCACATGGGTGTGCAGGTTCAGTGTATGGGAATAAGGAGGAAGGAAAGCAGCATCACTGCCAGGCAGCTCGTTCAGCTGTGTACAGCAGAGCTGAGCCTGGGGATGCTCGTGGAGGTTCCCACGTGCTCGCGTTGCCCCCGGCACTGACGGAGCTCCGAGTGTTCCCTCGGTTCTCTTGCCTTGGCAGGTCCCAGCAGAGCAAACACGGGGGTTTCTCTGACGCGGTAGGAAGCAGAGCCAGGGTCGCGAGGGGGGATGCTGGGGCAGGGGCTGTCCCAACAGCTGTGCTTCTTGCTGGCTCGACGCTGTCCTGTGCTGCCTGAAATCCCTGCGGGCTCTCGCTCTGTCCTGGCAGTCCCTCGATGCATCAGAAAGGATGACGATTGTTTCAGCATTGCTCTTAGCTTTGGGAAGCAGTACTTTGTGTTCCTGTGGCCCCTCTGCTCCCTGAGATCATGTGTTCTAAATAAATCACAGCCTGGCCTTGTCCTCCAGGTCAGGACATGCTGTGACCCAGGGCTCCCTGCTCTCAGCACCATGAAGCTGAGCTCTCTGGAGCAACCTGTGGAGACCTGGGTTGGGTGCTGGGGTGTCCGAATAGCCAGTGCTTCCCAGGGGCCAGTCCTGCACTGTCCCTTTGTCTCTGCTGATACCAGCTGCCAATAGTCTCTTTTGACAGTCCTCTTGTACATCTTTGTCAGTATTTGCACATTTTGCCATTTCAGTTGTGTTGGACTATCCTCGCCTGTGGCACTGTCCTCTGAACCTGCGTGTGCTGCTCCTCCTGCTTCGGCAGGAGCGGAGGCAGTGAGGCTTACGGCGCTGTTAAACAAATTTGCCACTCCTCAAGAGCCTTGTTTAGTTCTTTGTGCATTTTTGTTCCCTGCACATAAATGCACAGACATCTGGGTCAGTCAGTGCCGTCCTTCTGTTCCAGCTAGTGCACAGCATCTGCCTTCTTACCAGTTGATAAAAACTTCCTCTCCTTTTGTCTCTTACATGCAGTTCTTCATCCTGAAGCAGCTGATAGACTTGTTAGTTCTGGAAGTGCTTAGCACCTGCTCCATGCTCTGTCTCTGCCCAGGTTTCTGAGTGGTTACACTTATGGTATATTAAACTTTTCAACCCTAAGCGTACAGTTACTTTAGAGGATAAATCAACCCTATAGCAATGCCATAGACAGCAGTTTCTTTCTGGCCACTTCTCTTGCTGTGATGCCGCAGTTAATGTTGTTGCCCTGCAGCCCATCCCACCTGGACGCTGCGGCCGCAGCCTCGTAGCACAGAGCAAACCCCTCACGTTCCTCATCCACCTGAGCTGCTCACCTTCCGCACGGGCCTGTCTGGAGACCTCTGATAAATCTGCAAGGATTGCTTTACATTGACAAATACAAAATATGGTACCATGTGCAAATGGCTTTTCTCCAGACTAAATAACTCCTTTTGTCAGATTTTCCTGCTGCATAATCCCCCGTACTCAATTCTCTTTTTGTTTGACCTATATTATTCAAGCTCCAATTCAGTTCTACCATTGTGCAAATCAGGTGACCAGGTACTCTTCTCTGCTGATTCATAGCTGGCACCACAATACCCTCTGACATATGTAAAACATTCCTCTCTGCATGAGCCAGGTTCTCGCTAACCTTCTACGCAGTGCTTGTGGCTCAGAATACAGAGGTGCCGCGTCTGACACAGCCGCTCCTTCTACACTGCGCCGGCTTCTGCAGTGGCATTTAGGCTGTCCTTAGTATCAACATTATTCCTAGCCACATGTACAATGTCTTATTGCTGATAAATGGCAATGTCTTCACAGCTCTTTGCCTTTTCCCGGAGCTACTGAGGCTGGAGGAGTTGATCCAGACAGCCAAGTTTTTGTGCAGAAAAGCTGCTGGGGGGGTTGGAGCGAGCACAGAGCTGTCAGCACCAGTGACTGAGCCCCCACTTTGGCTGCCGGGCAGCCTGCAAAGGTCTCTGCTCCAAGCCTGCCCTGGTGGGGATGGTCCCTCCTGCCCCCCTGGAGAGGGCTCGTTGCTGCCTGCTCCGAGCAGGCCCCCCCAGTGCTGGAGATGCTCTGAACAGGAATGAGCTGTTTGAACACTTCGGGGGCTGTAGCTGCGGAGCTGGCTGGAGACTGAGGCATGAGGACGCTGCACGGAGCAGCCTGCGTTACTGGTGCCGGGACCATGGGGTGTCAGGGACAGACAGATGGAGACGTGTCACCCGGATGGGTCAGCTGGTCCGTGACCAGGGAGAGGAGCTTCTGGAGTGGGGGGTTTCTCCTGCATCTGTTTGCAGGGATGTCTGCAGGCTTTTCAGTTTGTGTTGTCATTAGGACTTACATGAAAAAAACTTGTGACTGTAACGGGGAGGTGAAAGCAAACAGCTTGTCTCGACTATTATTATATGTGCCAGAAGCAGTAATGATTAAAGGGACTGCACTGTGAGGTAAAAAGATGGCATCCTGGAACCAGATGACTGGGTGATACAATTAAGATAAAGAAATCACATATTGTTGGCAATAGGGAAGCAGAAGTGATGAAATGTGTGATTGGAAAGTGTGGGGAACAAGATGAAATTAAAGAAAAATCACAATAAGGAGCAGAAAACGAGCAGGACTTGGAACAAGAGATGCAGTTGTTGAGAAGATAAGAAAAGCAGAAATAAATTGAGAGCAAACATTCTTGGAGTAGAAGAGAAGACATATGAAAAAATCTTTCCAAACTCTATTAAAAATAAGTTGCTGTGCTAAAATGAGAGCATTACAGTCTAAAGGAAGTAACAATATTAAACCGTTGGCCTCTACAGTCAATGCACAAGGAAGGATGGGGCAAAAACCCCTCACAGGCTGAGCTGTGGAAGTGTGAGACGTTCTCCGGAGACCCAAACCTGTGTGGTTATTGCACCTTTCAGGAGTGGAGCAGCTGGGGATTGTTAACAGGGTGTGGTTGTGACGGACCCCCCAGTAAGGGCTTGGTGACTGCCAGTAAAACAGCCAAATGCTCCTCATGCCCACCCGTTCCCAAATGGAGGGGTCTGTGGTGATGAGCAGTGGGGGGTGACCAGGACCAAGGAGTGGGTGGGTGACCAGGCCAGGCACTACAGCCCTGAAAACCTGGGAACACCTGGCCTGGCTCTGCAGACTGCTGTGCAGTCAGAGTTCCTGCTTCTGGTTAAAACAGGTGATGGCGAGTGGTGTAGTTACATAGCTCTGTACCACCAGGAAAGGACTGAGCAGTGCTGTGGAGTGACCCGGAGCAGGCTGAAAGCTCAAAGGGTGCGATGGCACCGTGGGGGGCAGGCGGCTGGGGGTGAAGTGCCCGTCCCCTCGGTACAGCCGCTCATCTGAACAGCCGTGCTCTGCACTGCCTTCTGCTCCTGGATGGCAGAGGCATTGGCCCCGGCTTGCTGGCGGCCCCCCCGGCTCAGCAGCACTGATGCAGCCAGCAGGATGCTGTTGCACACAGGGGACAGGACTGTCACTGGCCTGGAGTCCGGGCTGCGCTCAGAATGTAAAACATCCTTGGCACAGCTTCCCCCAGCAGGATACACGTGTATAGGTATGCACAGTCTCAGGAAACTCCTGTACAAGAGGAAGAAAAAGTACAAGGCCTCGTGAGTGCTATTTCTAAATCCTGGGGAGGCTCTGGGACGTGCTGTGACAGGGCTGCATAAGCAGGTCGGCAGCACTGAGATGTGTGAAAGGAATTAGGTTCTTGTGCTGAGTACAAGATGTCTGTGCTGAGTTGCAGCTCCCAAACCTGTCACAGCAATGGGAAATTGGCTGTCGGCAGAAGGCAAAGGGAGCTGCTGCTGGCAACAGCTTCAGCGGGTGCCTGAGCAGGAAAACGCACTCGCTTTCCCGGAGCCACGGCGGGCAGGGCAGGACGGGGGTGGCAGCACTGGTGGGTGCCAGGAGCCCGAGGGCTGCGGGATGCAGCACCTGGTGCACACAAGCACCGTCAGCCTGGTCCCCCCAGCGTCCCTCCTGGGGACAGCCCCAGTGGTGGCAGCTCTCTTCTCGGAGTCGGGATGCCCCGTTGCTTCAGTGATGTGCTCCCTCCTGGTTTGTGTCTCTCCGTGGCCAAAGGGTGTACCTGCCTGTTCAGCAGATAATTGACATGGTGGTTGGGGAGCCTCCTGCTCCGCCTGCCACAGGAAAGAGTCTGGGCTGTGTGAGGGTGACAAGTGATGGTGTGTCAGGTCCAGGGTGCTGGCGCAGCCCTGGGGGCAATGTGAATTCACCCTGGCAAGCCAGGTCCTGCCAGGTACCTTCACTGCACCAGAGCAGCCTGTGTGTGCCCAGGGATGCTGCCTGGATTCCACAGCACCGGCCCTCGGGATTCCTCCCGCAGGTCCGCGTGGGTCAGCGCGCCATGTCCTCCTGTGTGCTCCTCCCTGCGCCTCCCCCCCCTTACAAATCGCTCATTCAGAGATACTGTCTTACTGGTAAAAACTGAGGCAAAGTAGGTATTAAGTACCTCAGCTTTCTCCTCATCTTTGTTAACTATATTTCCCTCAAAGTCCAACAGAGAATGGAGGTTTTCCTTACATCCCCTAGTCGTGTGCAGGGGGAAAGTTTTATCAAATTACTGAAATGAAAACTTTTGACCTTGGTAAGTCTCCAAGACGGATAAGTGAATTCAAGATTACAGTCCTCAGAAACTTGAACTGCAACCTCCTGTTCTGTTCACACAGAAAATGGGTGTCAGTGGGTGCCGGGCAGCCCTGGAGCAGCCGCAGCCAGCCCGGGGGCTCTGTGCAGAGAGCGGGTCCCAGCCCGGGGCCGCATGGGCCTTCTGGGGACAGTGGGTGGCCCTGGGCTGCTGCTGGGCTGAGCTTTGCTTGCCAGAATGCTCTGGTTGGACAATGAAACTGAGCTTTCTCCATAATGTTAAAAAGTAGGTTTAAACTGGAGTGTTTTTAGCCTGGCAGGTGGAGCTGTGCCACCCGCTGCCGTCCTGGCAGGCTGTGCCTGCTGTTCGCACCCGGCGCCATCGATCCAGCTGGCGAGTCCCGCTCGTCTCCTCTTGCTGTCTGCAGTAACGCGCTTCGGAAATGAATCTTCTTAAACCTCCAGCTGGTGATGCCAAGATACATTTTTCCACCTGTCATTTTGTCCTTGACCTCTGCAGAGAGTTATGGGATAGATGTGAGATTCAAATCGGGCGACTGCTTTATCTGCTCACCCTGCATTTTCTTCCTCGCCAAAGTAAAAATGAGAAAGTACTGACACCTGCACAGATGGATTGAGTCAGGGTGAAGATTTTAAACTTTATTCAATAAAGTGTTAGAGATAACCAGGAAAATATTATTTTATCTCTTTAACACATGTGCTCTGAGCTGCTCAGGGCCTCCCAGCGATAGATCTTCCCTGGGCGGCGCAGGCGTTTGCCGTTCTGCCCGGCAGGAGCCGTGCGACATCGCGGTGCTGGCTGAGCGTGGCAATGCCGGGGCCCGGCGGTGCAGGGCACAGACCAGCCCGGCTCTGCGGCTTCTGCCTCTGCACCGTTTGCTGGGAATCAGCAGAAATGCGGAGGGATGGAAGTGTCTTGGGTAGGGTGGATGAAATCTTTCTCTCCTTTAGTGGTCTCTGTCAACTCCAGCAGTTCCTCCTAGTGAACGATGTTCTGTGTAGAGTACAGAAACCAGAACTAGCTCCATAAGAACTAGCTCAATAAGAATAGCCTCTTGCATATTAAGATCTAAACCGGGGGTGTCACTGTGTGAATGTAGGAGTAGTTACATTTATACAGTCCTAAAATCACATTTGGCCCTTTGAAGGCACCTGTGAGGTTGATGGTGGCCCCTGGTGAAAATGAGGTTGCCACCCCTGGTCTAAACCAAAGCCTGGCTGTGGTGAAGCCAGTTCCCTCTCTGATGGCTTGTAGTGTGGACAGGACTGTTCCTGTGGCTCTGGGAATCACTGCCATTGTCCTGGGCATTTTGTGCCCACAAAAGCTCACAGACAGATGACTGCACTGTTAGTAGCACAATTGCAAACACACAGGGCTTGTCTAATTCTCCTTTTTTTCTCAGTTAGTCGTGCATTACCGCATTTTCTGGCACTGTTTTTGGGAATCCCCCTTGTCTCGTAGGTGACCACACAGCATTAGTACTTGTGACCCAGCACTCTGAGGCTGTTTTTAAGAACAACAGTAAAGTCTGCCAAACAGCAGAGAATGGAAATCCAGTGACCCTCATTCAAGGATCATGTGTTGAATGGGGAATTCAGAGTGATGCTGAATGGGGAAATGTAAATGCCAGAGCAAGGACTTGCACTTCTTTGGGGTTTTTGCTGGGGAAGGAAGTCCAGCAATGTCAAGTGTGCCTAAAAAGCGCTGTGGCTGAGCCTCCTCCTTGTGACTTTGTCCTGCCAGTGCCTCAGGTTCAAATCATTACTATTAGCGAGCTGCTGTAAAGTGCCAGAGCGCAATTCTATTTTCTGCAGTGTCAGAATTACTAAGCAAGTGTCTGTGGATCACAGGGCTGCAGCCTTGCCCCAGGCTGAGCTCAGTGGGACAAGGCTGCTCTTGAGAATGTCCCCGAGCTGTTCGCTGTGCTGGCGGCTCCGGAGCCCTGAGCAAGAGCCAGTCTCAGGTCAGCACATCCCGCTGCACCGATCTCACTGCTCCGACAGACGGGCACACTGGCACAGGGGAGTTGCTGCCAGTCCTCCCTGTCTGTGGGCAGCACGGTGACTGGGGATGGAGGTACAGATCCTCGTGTCCCCATCTCCAGAGGTCCTGGGTACAGCAGCGTTACACCAGCGCTGTGCTGCCTGTGTCCCTCGGTGGGCACTGAGGACCTGTCACCATGCGTGCTGCTTTCCTTGTGGGAGGGATGGGGCTGCTGCCTCTCTGGGGCAATTACAGCCTGGTAGTGTCAGCAGCTCAGACCCAGAAATTGCCTCCAAATGCTGTGGAGAAGGGCAGGGCGGGTGGTGCTGTGCCAGGCTGGCGGGCAGGGGCGGTGCAGCCCCGGTCAGGGTGGCCGGGGCAGCTCACCCGCGTCCTCCCGCCCTCCCTGGCGGCTCTTTCCTTTTCTGTCCTTTCTGAGCCTTTCTGCAGGTTTTGTGGCTGAAGTCAGCACTGAGTTTCCCTTCTTAGAATAATGGAATTTAATGGAATTGAGTTCCTGCCGTGCTAATTTCTGTGCAGCAAAAATAGCTGCAGTGGTGATGCATGTAATGTACATCTACTGCCACCTCCGCAAGGGGAAGTGTGGCTTAGTGGGGACAGAAACAAGGGGCATGGTGACAATTTTTGGCCCATTTTGGTCCTTCAGTTCTGTAGAAGTGCTCATGAGTCTGATTCCTGTGGGGGCAGCAGCCTTGGTGTGACAATGCAGGGTGAGCCGTGTCCCCAGGGCTGCAGCATGTCCTGTCCCTGTCCCATCGCCTGGCAGGCCCAGCTCAGCCAGCACTGCAGCCAGGTCCCAGAGAGGTGCTGCCCGTGGCAGGGGCTGTGCGGGGAGCTGCTGCTGCCAGGTGCTGCTGCCGGAGCCATCCTCCACATCTCCCTCCAGCCGTGGAGTTTCCCACAGCGATCAGCATGTGCCAGCAAAATAAACCTGCGCTCCTGCAAGGATCGTGCTGCTTCTGCTGTGCTGGGTGGACTGCTTGACACGAGTGGAGACAAGACGAAAGTAAAAAAAAGCAAATTATTGGAGAATTGGTTTGTTTAATATAGGAAATTGGGGGTGTCTGATGTGGGCATAGTCTATATGCCTATAAATCTTACCACTCTGGCCCACGCTGTGAAGATGAGTGTCCTGCATGGAGGGATGCAGCACCGCTCTGCTGGTGGCCCAGCCGGGAGCAGAGGTGTCCCCATTCTGCTGGGGCACTGCTGGCTGAGCCAGTGGCTGCGGTGCAGATGTGCAGGGGCTGAGATCTGCAATGCAGATGTGCATGGACAGACATCTGGTCTGCAACGCAGATGCGCAGGAGCAGATGTCTGTGATGCAGATGTGCAACAGGCACCAAGCAGGGGGTACAGCTGCTGGTGCAGTAGCCCCAGTAGCCCAAACTGGAATGAAGGTCTCCTGGAGAAGTTTTTGCTTCAGATGACTTTAAAGCTCTTTATGCAATATCCTCATGCTTTTTGTAGGTACAGTATAATTATTTCATTATGCTTTCCTGTGAAGTGTGAAAACTATCTTTACCAATCCTCCTAAATTAGTTAAATATAATATTCAGTGAGACAGGAGATAGAGAAATGTTAATTGAAACTGGAGAGGTGTTTATAGGGTGATACAGTGTGGCCAACTGTGACTAAAATTAATGTTCAGGGTCCTTGATAGTAATTCATATTCCAGACTTCATTAAATATTTTCAACAGCAGTCAAAGCCACATGGCATAGTCCACTACGTTTGTGAGCATCATCTGTGCAGGTATATAGCACTTGCTAGGAGCAGGCCAGCCAAAACAATTTTTAATTGGATCGGATTCTCCTCAGGCTGCTGCAAGGATGCTCTGGAGCGCTGTCTGTATTAGCTGGCTCGCAGGTCTGTCACACCCCGTGTGCCTTCTGGGGCCAGACCAAGTCCTTCCCAAACCATCCGTGCCATGAGCGGGGCTTCTGTGGGCTCTTTACATACAAATGGAGGCCCCGTTCTTCCCCAGAACAACGAGCCCCCTTTTGATGCTGCCAGGCAGTGAGGTCCCGGTTCCCCCTTGGCTCCGCTGCACGGGCTCAGCCATCCTTCCCTCTGCAGAAACCCATTTCTAATGTGCCGTGGGGCGGATCCCCCTCCTGCTCAGACCAGCCCCATCCCTGCCTCTCCCCCTGCTCCAGAGGGAGGGCCTGGGGACAGGCCAGCGTCCCCTGACACCTTGTTCCTGGCATGGGTGCTGCTGGGGATGCTGCACTGGACGGCAGGTGGAACCGTCAGCTCTGCTTCCCCAGGCTCTGAGTTGGGCTCTGGACGTGGCTGCAGGGGATGCTGCACTGCCTGGGGACATGTGAGGCTTTGCCAGGAGCAGGGACGTCTGTGTCCCCTGGCAGGTCGGAGGCGTCTGTGTGTGGGCAGGCATGTCACCCCACCTGTGGAGGTGTCCGGTTCCTTTAGGGTCATCAGTGACTCTCTAATTGAAGTGTGTCCCTTTCCCTGTACTCAGGTTGTTGTTGCCTCACCGGTCTGTCTCTGAACAGCAGAGCTGGGGCTGTCCTGACACGCGGTCACGCAGCCAGCGCTGGCCTGAGGTGCCGTCTGTAATTCACCGCTGCGGCTGGTCAGTGACACACGCTGCATGGAAAGGAAGAGGAAATGCAACTTAGCGGCTGATGAGTGACAATGATACATCACGGGCGACAGGCTCAGCATTTCTGCAAATCTTCTGCTTGCCTAAGGCACTTGAAAACATTTTAAACTATTGAACACTGCAGCCAATAAGAGGCTGCAGTAATATATTGATGTTCCCAGCTTGCCTTATTCCTTTCATCTATCTTTGTGCCTGCCCTGGAAGGCTGAAATAACTAATGTTGCTATTTTTTAATGAAGTTATGTGAGCTATTGACCTTTCACTTGGAGGACCTGAGCTCCTTTTTTAGGGCCCCAGCAGTAGTGAAGGTCAAGCAGTGTCCTTGCTCTGCCTGTCCTCGGTGCATCGCGTGGTGCAGACGCATCTTTGCAGGGGGAGCAGAGTGCTGGATGCAGGTGGGCTGGCCAGCCTTCCCGACCTGCTGCTGCGGTACTTGCTCATTGTGCGTTGCTATTACTTTCTGTTATGCATGCTGCTAAAAATCCCTCCCTGTCCTAGAAAGCCCATCTGCTCCAGGGATGCTCATCTTCTGTGGAAGCTGGACTTGGCCGCTCTGAAATATTGAAGATGTTCAGGCTCTGTGTGTCTTTTCCGCTTTAGCATAAGGCTTTGGGGCTCAGATCTCATTGCCTTTTCAGTTAAGTCCACGCATACTTGTGTTTCCAGCAAATGCCATTTCACACAGCTGCTGAAAACCGATGAAATGATTCTGCATAATCCCATCGGCAGCTTGTTAAACTGATCAGCACATCCCATCACCATGGAGAGAGCCAGCTTCCATTGGAGAGAATGTACTAAAGAAGAAATCAATTCCCCATACAGCACCATCACAGCTGACACTGAACAAACTCATGTTAGATCGATGCCCTTCTATGAACTTTAACTGGCAGGAGCTGCCAGGGCATGAAAACTCATTGCTGTTTGTGCTGGTTTTCCATCTCTGAGCCAGAATGCTGCTGTGCCCATGTACTGCTCAGGCCGTCTGCTCCTTGTTATTGTGCTGGTGTTTGCTTCTCTGATTTTGGACTGTCCTGCTTGTGCAAGGACTGGTTCATTTGCTTAAAAATAATAGAATGAATTATCCTTGTTGTCACTGCAGTAAATTGGGTGAGCCATGGTGGAAAGAAGTAGCATGAGCTTGGTGTGCCAGGGATTCCTGTCCTTCCAAATTCACAGGCACAGATTAAGTGTCTGCCTCCCTGGGCAGCGTCGGTACCCCTGGACCTCTGACAATGCAGATGCAATGGGATTGGGTTTTCTTTCATGAAGCATTTAAATTATCTGCATTTGAATTATTTTGCTGCTAATATTATGATGGTAAACACTGGCAAAAGGAACTGTCAGCAATTCTCAAATTCCAAAGCACTTGTCACTCACTAGAATATTTGCAAATTAGCTAATGATAGTCCTCAGAAATCAGTAATTATTTTCAGTGTTTCTTTTGAACTTGCCAATACTGGTGTAAGTTGCTGCCTGGTCCCAAGAGTGTCACGAGGAAACGAAATGTCTCCACTGCTGTTGTAGAGACAGTGAATGGGGAATCTCCCCCACGTTTGTTGTAAAGACAACTGTCTGCAAGGAGCCCTGGGACATTAAATGCTGTGATGTATGGTTTTCACACATCATTCTGTCTTCTGAGTTCTCTGCATTAATGCGCTGGGGGTAGAGGAGAAGAATCCCTTCATTACAGCCCATGAAACGTGCTTGTGCCTCTCCTGCCTCTGCAGGTGTGGATCCTGGCTTTGTCACACAAGGAAGCTGTCAGGACTTCTTCTAGGCTATAAGAGGTTAAAAAAAAATCAAGTCCTTCAGCACACAGAGAAAAATCTCAGCAGATAAATTAATTTTCAAGATTTCATGGCAGAACAAACAGCATCTTTGGATTTTCAACTTTGCTGCTTTTCTCTTAGAAAAACCTTTCATTCAATAGGTTGAGAGTTGGATAAATCTGTTTTGTCTGGAAAAGTGTTTTGGTGCAGGAATGAAATGTCACTTCCCCACTGGAAGATGAATCAGCAGAGCAGCTGGGTTGTTACTTTGACCCTTGTGCTAGTGCCCTCAAATTTCTGGACCCCGTGTCTTGATTCCCGACAGATCGGTGGGGCAGCCCCTGCTCCCTGTGCTGTGGCGCTGGGTGGCCGGTGGGGTCTGCGCTGGCCGCTCAGCACAGCTGCTGCCTCAGGACCTTCCCTGGACACGGCTGCAGCTGGGGACAGGGACGGGCATCTCCCATCTCGCGTCTGGGTGTTCCAGCCGCGTCCTGTGTTCCCCATGCAGAGGGACAGGCACGGCTGGGCCGCTCACAGATGTCCAGTTAGCCTTGCGCAACAGAAATTCCACAGATCTTTACAATTCTTAACTCTTGCCACATGTAGCACTTTCTTTTTGTGGTGCTCAGTGTTGTATAGACATACAATTTTACAGATAAAGCATCAAGGCATTGCTTTTGCAACAAGACAGACTACTGGAAATGTAACTTTACAAATTTGTGCAAAAGAAGTCTACTGATCGTTTCATGGCAGAGAATGGAAGACATTTAAACCACTTTCAGGAGAAGTCTTAGTCTGAATCTGAGTGCTGCCTTATGAATCAAGGTCAGTTGGCATAAGCTGTGCAAATGTTCCAAGTCTCTGGAGCTTCGGAAGGAATTTAGGAGGCTTTGAAGTGCTCTTGATCTTCAGAAGGACATCTGCAGCTAATGGTCTGTACAGCACGCCAAGAGCTGTAAGGTTACGCTGCTGCTGTCCTGAGCCTTCTCAGTCCCTGTAGGTTTCCTACAGGGCCCTTTAATTCAAGTTCAGAGAAAAGCAAGTTGTAAAAAAATGCACTCAGGCCAACAACTGATAATCTAGTGCTGGTTAAGTCAGGTGTAAAATGTCATACTGGGGTTTTAACTATGGTGTTTAAATGCCTGATAAAGTATGGTGGCACACAGTATTATAAGGATTTAAATGAAAAGTTAAATAAGCAGACACTCCTCACTCTTTGCTACATGAGTAAAGGTTCATTTTGTAATTGCACAGAATAGGCAAATATCTGTTTATTAGATATGCAAAGTAGCACAGTAGTTGGCCAGATTGTTTTAGTTCCAACCCTAATAAGCAGGAAAACAACAAGCTTTGCTGTGAATTCAGGATTGATCCACGTTTTCAGGAATAGCTTTTTCATCTGACTGCCTTCTCTCATTAGCTGGTGGTGCCAGGAAGGTCTTTGCTAATGAACGGCTGCGAAGTTCTGCTGGGCCTTCAGATGAGATCAGCCCCGCAGCGCAGACACAGTGTCCCCTCAGCGGGACGTGTGGGGCAGAAAGGCCTTGTCTGCCGGGCTTGGCCTAGAGCTAGAGCCGGGACCATCTCCTGGGCTGGGGAAGGCTCTGCCTTCCAGTCCTGGGACTCACAGGTCTACCCCGCGGTCCTGGACATGGTGTGGGGACACCGCTGGGTCTGTGTGACACAAACACCTTCACCCCCACCACAGCGTTGCTGTCCCGGGGTAGCTCTGAGGTGCGCAGCAGGGACATGTGCTGTGACAGAGACAACTTCCCAACCCCCGAATTCCAAAGTGGTGCTTTATTAACTAATGAGAATATTAAGAATGCACAGAGTCACTGGGCTGAGCATCAAGGTCTGTGACAGAAAGACAAATTGGACAACTAATAGGTTATGTGAGTGGCAAGTTTTGGTGACAAGCTGACAGCGTGACACAGCAGAGTGGGAGCAAACAGATTATTTGGTGGTTCCTGAAAGGTCATATTGTCAGTGTCTCTGTCAGCGGCCGTTCATCGCTGCCAAACAGGGCTTCTCTGCCTCGGATGTTAATGACGGGATCTTGTACGTGCTCCGAGCACTTGTGTGAATTACCACGTTTCTTGGTGACATCTCCAGCGGGCTGTCCCGGGTCAGCGGGTGCAGTGTGAGGAGGGGGCTGTGGCCGGTGCTTTGGGAGCAGAGGGGGTTTCGGCAGGCACGGTGAGTGCCATCGCCATCACCTGCTCCTCAGCTGCCGCTGCCTGCCCGCCGGGCCAGCACGCTGCTGCTTTCTGCTCGTGTTCAGCATCAACCACAAGCGACTGGGCAGGAGCCAGAGCCCGGCTGGCCAGGGGAGGGGAAGGGTCTCCACGTGCCAGTTGTCATCTCTGCCAGGACCCCCCCAGGAGGGATGGGCAGAGGACACAGAGCCCCATCTCTGCCCTGGGGCGCTCACAGGCACCATTCACCCGAATGCGAAGCGCTGAGACCGCGCCTGGCTGCCTCACCGCGGCACAGCTGGTGTCTGGCTGTGACCCTGCGCCGTGCAGGGAACAGATGATGGGAGCAGGAGGCAGAGGGGGCTTTGTGCTGGTGTTGGCAGAGCAGAGGGAACCAGGGGAGGCTCTTTGGTTGGAAACGAGAACAGTTTGTGAAGAATAAGGTGCTAGAGGCCACGATTTGGAGCGTGCCCAAAATCCTGCAGAGACAGATGCAAGGCTTTGGTTATCTGGCATTTCGTGGCTGGTTTTGACTGGGAATTGTGAGGAAACCACCAATCCAGCCACCCCGCAGAAATGGTGCAACTATGGAACAGAATAACTTTCTGTAGGCAAGAAGCAGTTACAGAAATAGTGGCCTTCTGAGGGCCCACCGGGGAGGCTCCTCAGCATCCCGGGCTGTGCTGGGGTCTCTGGGATGGGTGGGACACACCACCTGGCTCCACATCGCTGTGCAGCCAGCGAGACCTGGAGTTAGACTGTGCTTGCTTTGAGTCATCAAAAGTTTGAAATTGTTGTCTAATATCTCTTGGTAAATGCTCATTTCCATCCCATTTGGCCTGTTCATCTCACAGGTAAACATTTTCTCTTGGGAGGGACCAACACTGTGGTAGCACAGGGCGATCACCAGATGTGACTCTCGGTCTTGGGAAGCCACCGGCTGTGCTGTAGTTCACTGGGTCCAGGGTGGGTCAGGCAGCCTGGTGGCCTCACCGCAAAGGTCTGTCCCTGTTGTGCTGCCCCTGGCTGTGTCCTGCTGGCCAGGCGCCCGGCCCGCTCTGCTTGTCACCATTCATGCAGGGACAGTCACCAGGGCCCAGAGCTGGGTGCTCCCAGCACCAGAACGAACCTTCAAGCACGTTTGTTTTCCCAACCAGAGCAGGGGCCTGACTCGCTTGGCATCTGAAGGCTGAGAAGGACAGTCTTCCTTGGAGCTGCCGTCCCAATGGCGGTGGGGTGTGCAGACATATGCAAAAGCTGGACCGAGCGCACCAAGAAGAATCTGGCTGGGGAAAGAGCTCAGAGAACTCTCTAGATTCTTAATTTTTTGTCAAATGGTCACTGGAGGGTTAATGTAATTTTGGTTTTAATTACATTGCTGGAGGGCACACATACCCAAGGGAAAAGACATAATTACCAAGACATTTTATTAAGATATTATTTAATTTTATTGATGTGTCACAAGCAAAGGCACAGGAATGTTCCAATCAATATTTACTTGCATCGATGTTTAATCTACTTTCAGCATTTTTGCCTGTTCTATTTATGCAGTTACTAGTTGATAAATTAACTTCCTAGGAATACGTGGAAAATTAATGAATTTCCAGCAAAATCACGCCCTGTGTGTTTGTTTCGGCAGGAAACCAGAATATGAACAGGCTTTCATCTTCTTTCAACAGACTTTTTCGACTCCTCTCCTTTGCAGTTCGTCATTAGAAGGTTGTGTGCTCTGTTTTTTGGTCATCTTTTTTGGAGCAGGTTTTTGGAGCATGTGGGTCACAGCCCCGTGTGGGGCAGGTGGATGCGGGGCAGTGTCCCCTGTGGGGCAGGTGAGCGTTGGGCAGTGTTCCCTTTGGGGCAGGGGCGTGTGGGGCTGTGTCCCCTGTCCTCTGGTCACCGGGGTCTGTGTCCCGCGGAGGCCGGGGGGCTCTGTGGCTGTGCCGCCCATCCTCTCCCAGCACAACAAACACTTCGGGGTGTTTCGTGCAGCACCTGGCACTGCACTTTGCTTGTGGCAGAGAGGGATTTATGGAATGCAAGTGTACAGCTCCATTTGTCACTCATTCCAAGAGGCAAAGTCTGCTTGGGTCTTGTAGGAAACCCCGAGCAGCCCAGGGAAGAGCTGCCCAGGACCTGTCCCCGAGCAGCCCCTGGGTGTCCCCACCGCGGGGGTGACAGAACGTGAACCGTGCAGCCCACAGGGACAGGAGCAGGACGGGTTTGGAAGGAAAATGGAGTTATGGACCGGGCTGTGATACTGAATCCTGTTTGCTGCACTCTTGGTGCTGAGTCTGACGCAGCACAAGGTTACTTTCAGATACAAACAAATTCAAGTTCATGATGAATTACAGGGCAGTGAAATAAGAGCTTATTTTCACCCTGTGTTTGCAGCCAGGAGAAGAGTAAAAATAATCTGAGTGGTCAGAGATACACAGTCAGAAAGAAATGGATGTCTTCATCCTCCTGTGGTTTCTGATATTGCTTTCGCCTGCTCGGGCAGTCTGGCTTGCCTTCTCCAGCCCTGAGCTGCAGGGGGTGGTTAGCCAGCCCAGAGAAGGGACTTGCTGTGCGCCGGGTCTGCCTGCTGTTCCTCTCCTTGTGGAGGCCTTTCCACCCCTCACTTGCGGTTTTCCCAGGGCTGCTCCTACACACTTGCACCCTTCGGCACGTCTCCACTCACTGCTATTTGCATCCGATTGCCTCGTGGGTGAGAAATCTCTGATGTAATCTCTGATCCAGCCAGCTGCTGAATTACCCTGACTCCAAATGATTTGTCACCAGTGGAACGATTGATGTTGGGAAGCGCTTTCAAGATGCCTTATATCTTCCCACATGCACGGTGCTGCAGCACAATTCCTCCGTTGTCTTCATCTATCAGCTGCCCCAAGTCTCTATATTATTTCCTGGTTCAGCTGCTCCTGCTCTCGCTCCCCGCTGCTCTCCCAGGCGCTGCTGGCTCTTGGGTGACAGACTCAGTTTCAGGTTCCCTGTGTGTAGGTGGTGGGCGCTACCGGGACTGATTTCATTAATGCTTCCCAGATGCTTCCTCGTCTGGTCAGTTTTGCAGGAATCCTGGCCCTGGCCCTTCCCTCGCTTCCCTGCTGAATTGAGCCATCTTTTTTCCCAGGCAGTAGCTGCCATCTGCACCAGAAGGTTAATTTGTTCCTCTTCCCCATAAGTGCATTTATCATATGGAAGTGGCTGTTGTGGAAAATATTGATCAAACACCGGCTGTTCCCTGGCTGGACTGAAACTGAGTGTTACAGTTACTCAATTGCTTGGCATTTTGCTTGGTGAGGAACGTGTCTGCGTGTGTGCACGCGTGTGCATGTGGGGGGAGTGCGCAGCAGCTGCTGCAGCCCCTGTTCCACCCTCCAGTGTTCCCAGCGGCGAGGTTCTGGCATTGGGCTTCTGGCTGATCCCGTTCTCCTGCATCAGGCCAAGCTCCGGGCAGGGGCAGCTGTGGGTCCCTGCACACAGGGGAGGCAGGTGTGTGTTCAGAGGAAGGGATGCTGGGTGCTTTGGGTGTCTGTACCTCACCAGTGCCCCCCGCCACATTTGGAGCTGAGCATTTCTTGAGGTGTTTGGAGCCGTGACCTGGCCAGCTGGGATGCTCTGACTTGCTCTGCTCCAGACCTGAAGCTCAGCCCAGACCCCATGGCAGCCCTGGGCCATCATTCTCTCCCAGCTCCCTCCCGCTTCCCAGCACCGCCACAGACGATTGCTACCAGTCTGTGCACCGCAGCACGCTTGTCTCTCTATTAAAGAAAAATACAATAATAACAACTCCTTGTGGCAGCTGCACAAATATATGCTGTTTTGACAGCACCTTATTTCAGCACAGTGCTCTGGAAGGCTTGTGTGAACATTTCTTGCAGGCAGCTTCACGGTGGGAGAGCTGTGCCACAGTGAAAACGAGTCACCCATTGAAAAATCATAGCGCTTTAGAACCAGGACCCGTCTGTGGTCCTGGCCGTCTGCCAGTGATGACGCTCACCAGGGTGCTTTTCAGGCAGGTGTTTACCAAAGAAATAGTGGCTGGGGACCCCTGGTCCTCTGGCAACCTCTGCAGCACGTGCGCGGTCCCAGCCGCCTGCTTGCCAGGGCATGTCTGTGCGGGGGCTGCACACTGGCTGGGGTAGCCCGTGGCCCATGGTCCCCATCACATCACAAGATGCTGAGGGCATTTGGACAAGGGTTGGGGTTGTGGCAGGAGCAGCACAGGGGATCCAGGAGCAGTGAGGCTGTCCCCTGGGCAGAGAAGCCCACAGAGGAGTCAAGTCCTCAGCAAGCAAAAAAGAGCAGCACTACTAGGAAGGGAAAGGCACTTGGCTTCAGATGCACCCCATTAGCAAGCAACCGAGAATAAATAACAAACTCAAATGTGCACATGGTAGACCAGTGCCGTGCTAACCATCAGCCAGGTCCCTGGCTCCATCTCCACTCCTGAAAGCATTGTCCCTCCACTGTGCCATAGTCTTCTCCTTCAGCATCATGGTGCTTATGTCTTTTTTCCTGGTTGCTTTTGCAAACTCCCTCGGTGGTGCCTCCATGTGCAAATGGCAGCTCTGGGAGCTGTGACCCACAGTCCAGCCGGGAGCAGACACGGGTGGCCGCAGGCAGCTCCAGCCTCCTCTGCTGTGCAATCTGGTGCTGTCCAATACAGCTTCACAAGAAGAGCTGTACTCTGCCAGTATATTAAAATTTAATTAGGCAGTAAATGCCTCATGCTTCCAAGCCCTGAGGCTGAAGAAAGCCAGAATGTCTTTTGGTTTCTTAATGGGACAACTGTCCCCTCCAATAGGCTGTAAATGGTTTTAGTGACATTGGGCAAAGCCTGCCTTCTGTTTTACACTTGAGTAATTGCTGGCATGCCCTGTTCATCTCCACATTGCCTCTAGTGCAGCGGGGTGTGCTGGGGGCAACTGCCAAGCCCAACCTTCCCCATGGTCACCGGATACACGAGGCTGCTGTGGGTGACGAGCAGCAGATCACAGCAGCACCAGCTCCTGGGACTTTATCCCAGGCCAGAGCTGGGACCCGGGCAGCAAACCCCTTGTCCCTGCTGTGCCTCCCGTTTGTGCTAGAGCAGTGCTGCCCTCCCTGAGCTCCCGCTGCCAGAGCCCTGCTCTGCCTATGCTAAATCAGATACAGTCCTTTCCTCAGAAAACTCCAAGTTTACAATAAATTATAATGCAAAATAGCAGAGTCCTGTGATGTGGAGATCACAGGTCTGCTGGAGTCACAGCTGAAACTGCCCCCCGCTGCAGCTCGGACAGAAATCTGCTGCTGGCTCTGCCCCTTGATAGCTCAGCTCTGCTACTGAGCCTCCTCACCTGGAGAGCTGTTTGTATTATAAATTCTGAGTATTGATCCTGAAAATGCAGTTCCTCCTTGTAATTTAAAGAAATGAAGAGATGCTTAAGCACTGAGAAAGCTCCCAGTTATTTAAAACCCTTTCAGCTTAAAGTATTAAAAATGAAACAGTTTTTACACGTCTTGGTGTCCCTTTGGGTGAGGGCAGGGGAGGATTGTGCAAAGGCTTTCCACAGGAACCCAAGGGACGTATATGTATCGTGGTAAACTCATTAAAATGCATTTTCAGTATCAAAGGGCCACTCTTAATCACTCTGTGGCAACCTGCTGCTTCAAACAGTATTTCCAGCCTCCCGCTTCTGGAACAGCTCCTGCCCAGTTCAGCGCTTGTTCTCCTCCCTCTTTCTGGGGCAACGCAGCATTTACATCTTGTTCTGAAATGCAGCAAAAACTTCAGAAGCAGACGTTGAGCAAAAGGCTAATTGTGAGCAGCTGGGCTAATTGCGAGCAGTGAGATGTCTGTCTGTCATCTGCTGCTGCAGGATGTCTGTCTGTCTGCCTGCAGCGCCAGGCCAGGGCCATGAGCAGGGTGGTTCTCTCCCCAGCCTGGGGCAGCCCCAGCATGGCTGACACCGCGGGCCCCTGAAAGGAAGAAGCAGAGCCACCCTAAGCCCAGCCTTGAGTTGCGCTCTCAGATGATGAATACAAATTCCCGTTTCCTTCCAACTTTTTTGTATCTGAGATAAAAGGAAACAATCCACAAGTGTTTGGTGCAGCCAGCAGTGGCCTCTGGTAACTTTACCTACCACGCTGGGCTTGGAGAGGGTCCCTGGAATCCTGCTGGTGCTGGTGGGACAGTGCGGGTATTGCACCTCAGGGGCTGGCTGGGGGAACATCGCAGTCAGAGGCGGGAGCTGATGCACGCCAGGCTGGCAGCTGGAACATTGGCACTTCCTTCGTTGCAATGCAGAAAATATTTTGACCTTGGGGTAGCTGGTGGGCAAGGGGAAGTCTAACGGTGAGGGGACCTTGGGGACAACATGACTCTTCATTCTGAGCGTAGGCAGGACCATGCTCCCCCAACAGCATCTGCTCATGAACCTTCATTCATCGCTAAATATGGGGCCCACGAGGAACATCTGGAAAAGCCTGTGATCACTGTGCTCGGCTCTGACTGATCCTGGGCTCCTGGGGCTGTGCAGGTTGCTGCCGAGATCTCACTCCTTGCATCTATTCCCAAGACTTCGAAAAGAGCCTCCCCCAGCTTTTACTATCAACATTTGAGACACTTGTCACTTTAAGAAATGTCTTCATTATTTTAAAATGAGGCTTCTGAGAGAAGCTGTTGTTATTTGTAGTTTTCTATCTGCTATCAAAGCACTTATCACTGTCATATCCCAGAGCCTCCTACCAAATGCTGTGTTGATGGCCACTTTTCAGGTGTGGCTGTGCAGGGAGGACAGTGGCCTGTGCCCCCGCCGCAGCTGCAGCTCCACCAGAGCGGCTCGGTAATGCACTTGGGCTTCAGAGCTGCTCGCTGGGGACGGGGACACGTTCCCTGTGAGGCATCACTGCCACATCAGCAGTGGTGCACGCTGCATTGAGTGCTGCGGTGCACAGTGCACGTTGTGGTGCACCCTGCAGTGTGTGGTCCACGGTGCTCACTGCAGTGCATGCTGCGGCGTGTGGTGCGGTGCACGCTGCATTGTGCACTGCCATGTGCGGTGCACAGTGCTCACTGCAGTGCATGCTGCGCTGTGTGGTGCGGTGCACGCTGCATTGTGCACTGCCATGTGTGGTGTACAGTGCTCACTGCGGTGCATGCTGCGCTGTGTGGTGCGGTGCACGCTGCATTGTGCGCTGCCACATGCGGTGTACAGTGCTCACTGCAGTGCATGCTGCGCTGTGTGGTGTGGTGCACACTGCGGTGTACAGTGCCGTGGATGCTGCATTGCGCGCTGCAGCGTGCACTGGTGGGAGCACCTTGGGTGTAGCCTGGGATGGAGCTGGAGCCTGGGAGGTGCAGGGTGGTGAGCTCGAGCAGCTGTTTTTCATCCAGGGACAATCAATTCTCCTCATGAAACAGCCTGTTAGTCACTCATGCTCTGAAATGAACTGTGTGAGAGCGACTTGGGGGGGGTTGCTGCTGTGGTGCTGCCTTTGCCTGCATCTCATGGCAAAGTCTCCCCAGGGAATCCTTGTCTGACCATCGCAGCCCCATGCAAAGTGTTAACATATAATAAAGAGCAATAAGCATCCAGTGGCTATTATTTTCCATTTGCATGGTCAGCTGGAACAGACAGCAGCTTGGAGTTGGGTTTGATGTGCCTATATTGATTTTTCTTTATAGATTAGAGTGATTCAAGCAGTTATAAGGTTAATTTCAGATGATTAACTTCACCATATTGTAATATTTGATTTAGATTGGCTTTCAAACACTTTCCACTTATTGATTTTCAATATCGTACTTTTAGCACTGCAGCCAAATGTCATTTAAATAAAAAGGGTTGACACAGTAGAAAATAGTCACAGCAGGCCAGAAAATTCCACCACGTGGCAGCCCAGACCTGCCCGACCCAGCCAGCAAGGAGCAAAGTGCAGAGCAGCAGATCTGTGTCCAGACCCGGGCTCTGCTGCACCCGCGCGGGGCTCATGTTGACACTGGTCCCGTGGTCCCCGCGGGGCTGATGCGGCGCTGGGGTGTTGGTGACCCTGGTCCCGTGGTCCCCGTGGGGCTGATGCGGCGCTGGGGTGTTGGTGACCCTGGTCCCGTGGTCCCCGCGGGGCTGACGCGGCGCTGGGGTGATGGTGACCCTGGTCCCGTGGTCCCCACGGGGCTGACGCGGCGCTGGGGTGTTGGTGACCCTGGTCCCGTGGTCCCCACGGGGCTGACGCGGCGCTGGGGTGACGGTGACACTGGTCCCGTGGTCCCCGCGGGGCTGACGCGGTGCTGGGGTGATGGTGACCCTGGTCCCGTGGTCCTCGTGGCCGGACGGGTCCCAACAGCATCGCTGTTCCTTGGCCAGTGCTGCCCAACGCAGTTGCCGCCTGAGTCCCCTTCACACGAGCCATGGGGACCATGGCGTCACTGTTATTGGCAGGGTTGTTGCTGTTTTGTTTGTGACACTAAAACACCTTCTTTATAAAAATCAAACCATGAAATTTTTGGATATGAGGAGATGTTTGACCTGCAGATTTCTCCTCTTGGCTTCAGATAATCTTCCTGTCCTGGGGCGAGGTGCCAGAGTCTTCTGGGGTAAGCTGAATCAAAAGATATTATTTGCATCAGCTGAAGTGGCCGGGGATTTGGAGACTGCAGGAAAATTTACTTATGTGATTTCACAGGGAGCTTCCTCCTAAAATATGCAAATAGGCATTAACATCTCTTCTTGTCAAGGGATTCTCCCTTCCTTGAAAACCTCCCATCCCGAGAGGAGTTCATGGAGTTCATGTTTCTGATAATGACACCAGAGATGTGGCACAGGAACAAGCAGGACCCCGTTCCCAGAGCCCCTGTTCAGCAAATGCTTCTGTGCCAGCTGTCCCCACAGGACCATGCGTCACCTGCAAAATGCTCTTTTTTTTTTCTGATAATCTCATTATCTAATGATCCTGCAGGTTTATGGTGGCAGTGCCCACCTTACCCATCAATGTCACGTGGATCTGGGCTCCCACCAGCCATCAATCTCCCCACCAAGGTCTGACCTTCCCACCACAGGCTGCCCTGTTTGCCACGGCCACGTTCCTCATCCTCGCCATTGACAAGTCTTCCAGCCGCTCTGGTTAAACAAAGTGGCTTTTTGATCCTTGTGTGCTGGAGGATCTTCATCATCCCATCCTCACTAAGTCGTGTTCTTGCTCCAGCCTTTGGTTGTGGGGAAGGGGAGGGAAAGGCAGCGTGTCCAGCTGTTTTGGATGATGTTTCTCATGCTGCTATCGTGTAAAGGAAATGCTCTGTGATTCTTCACTGTTGAGTGTGATGTGGTGCCCTTTATATCCCTTGAGACCAGACTGTAAAAATAATAGAAAACTGACATTTAAGCTATTGGAGGCAAGCATTCGTTTTTTTCTATTGGATTGTTCCGAGCTAAAATGCACAAAGGAAAAGAAATCACAAAAAAAATGCTTCTTCTTGCCTATTTTACATTTCAGTCTGGATAATATGTGCACATCTCAGAGCAGATTATATTAATGTTTCTGAACGCTGATGAGTCCAAACCCAGTAAGAGCCGCACACAGCAGCGCGGGGCGTGGGAGTGACGCGGATACGGGCAGGGAGCTCGTTGCTTTTTTCGTGGCTTGTGTCTCCTCCTGTCTCTCATACTTTTATTTTCAGGAGCTATTTTCTTCCTCACATGTTGGCGATGTGCTGAATACAGATGAGGCACAATATACACGGAGCTATTAGAATGACATACAGTCATTTTGTGGTTTTAGAAAAAAAATAAGCCCAGGTTAGGCTGGCGTAGTTGAAGACGCTGTGAGCCCTGGGCAGCAGCATCCCTGGGCCGTGCTGGGCGCGATGCTCCGCGGCCGCTCAGCCTCCCGAACCCGCCGAACGACGCGCCAGAGCCTGAGGATTTATGATCTGGCCATTCTCTCTGTGCTTGCATGTCCTGAGGTGAAGTGATATTTCTTCCCATAAATTTCAAGGATTTTCATGTATTCAAGCAGCTCTCTTCACAGAGTGCCTGACTGGCCACAGTGGTTCAGGCAGAGCTGATCAAATTCTTATTTGTCAGATGAATTGTCTGATTAATTTTGTCATTTCAAATAATTTATTTATAAGTCATCTGCAATAACAAATATTTATATTGCCTCCTGACCAGCAATTATTTGCTCTTCCTGATTATAAACTGCTGTACACCCGTGGCAGCTGATGCTAGTGGTCCACACTTCGGAACAATAATCCAGGAATGTGAAGAACACTCTGTAATTCCCTCAGCAGTCTGCAGAACATTTGTATTGTCTTCAGCTCTTTTCCAGAGCTCTTCCACACACACTTTTTGACAAAAGGAGATTGCACGGAACCCATGAAGGTCAAAGCTATTACAAATATTTTCAGTGAGCAGTGCTGCAAACCTGCAAACACTTGCAGCTATCCAGGGTAAGTCTGAACTTGCTTTTTTCTCCCCTTTTCAGTCCTGTCCAGCACCCACCAAAAAAACAGTGTGGAAATCAACTTTCTGAAGCACCTGGGTCCATCAAACCAGGCTTGATGAAATACCTGTTGAACCCAGAGAGGTACAGACATCTGTTCAAATAAGTAATGTGGCTGGAAAATGTAGGGCATGCCAGATGTGAGACATTTTAAAATACAAAGGATCATTTGTTCAATATTTTCAGGTGTCTGTTGAATCTGTATCAATACAGAAAATCATGTGGCTTAACCGGGACTTGCAGTGGCTGCTCTGAGGCTGCACTTGTGTGGCAGGATTTTGCTGCCCGCTATCTTCACATTCCTTCACCTCCCTCTGGGACATACCAAGGAAGGTCCCTTCAGGCACTCTGCATCTCAATGGTGTGAACAGTGGTGTGATCTGTGTGCCGAGCTGAATTCTTATTCTGCCCACTGTCTCACTTGTTGGGACGTGTGTTAGATGAAGCTGGTTCCCATACAAGCCAGGATGGCACCCTGCTAATCGCCTTTGTCCTGCAAACACCCATGACTTGTATCTGCCTCCGCGGTGCAGCTGGGGTGGGTCTGGGGAACGCTGCAGGACTTTGCTGTGTGTGACCAGTAATGTCACCCTCATGCCTGCAACATTTCTGAGGTGATGTGAGAATGACATTGCCTGCAGCCTCTCTGTCTGAGCCAATTAAACAAAGAAATTAAACAATGTCTGAGTCAATTAAAAAGAGAAATTAAACAATGTGACAAACAGGAGACAACAGAGACAAAGCCCAGCGCTGCAGTACGTGTGGAGCAGCCAGTGTCGCCCAGAGCTGTGGGGCCTTCCCTGGGTCCCACGGATCGTCTCACCGGAGCGTGGGGACCATCGCGACGGGGCTGGTGGCTGCTCTGAGCCCCGTTCCCAGGAGATATCATCTGTTTGGTCACAAGATATCGTCTCCTTGGTCAGGAAACAGGGACTCCTTGCTCTGGTCTCTCTTCTCCCCCGCGCTGGCAGCGAGTCTGCAAAGCCCCTTCCTGCTGGGCAGATGTCGGGCTGGCCGCTCGGTGGGGACAGCGAGGGACTCGCTGGCTCTGGCCAGGCCAGCGTCCCCCGACTCACCGCAGTGCATTCCCAGGAGTAGGAGTAGTTACATTTATACAGTCCTAAAATCACATTCAGCCCTTTGAAGGCACCCACGAGGCTGATGAGGCCCACAGTGAAAATGAGTTTGACACCCTGGTCTATCGCGTGACTTTTCCAGAGCTGTTAATAGAAGCAACTAAGCCAGACTATGTTTTTGCTCTATCTAATTGGCACTTTCAACTGTAAGTGAAGTGATCTACTAATCATTTTGATCTCTGTTCAGTTCTTTGATCTAGCTGTTGTTCTCAGGTGCATATAGTGACAGCACAATTAATTAATTGCAAGTGTATAATTGTGCAGCTGCAGCACGCTCCAGTTCACACTTGGAGTTATACGAGTTGCGTTGCCAGGGTTTATCATTAATTCTGGCAAGAAACAGTGATCCAAAATACCATTCCTCGACCTTTTCAGTTCCCTCAGTGCACAAGCGGGGTGTGCGGCAGGACGAGCTCCGGGTTGCTGCCAGGGCTCCGTGCGGCAGCGCGGCCGCAGGGCAGGGGCACAGCTGCGGATCAGCCTCTCCTAGAGCTGTTTGATTATTTATTGGTAAGTGCTGTGTGAAGCACATAGTACATCTTACAGAAAAAGAGGAGAGAGCAGGAGAGCACTTAGGGAATAACCTAAAGACCTTTGCTAGCATTAACTATTCTCTATTCTTCAGTTTGAAAGGGAGTTAATTAAACCTCCTGCTGCAGGGTTTTGATCAGTCTCTGCTGCAGGACAAGATGAGACCGAGCAGAGTAGCGGGTTATCCTCCACTGGATACTCTTCTCTGAAACGGCTGGCAGGAAAGTAAAGCAGATGCATCACGAATGTGATTTGTTTGTGCTGCTCCTTTCGCTCCTCTGTTTTCCACACCTAAGAGGTGACGTTGCTCCTCTCACGCAGCTCCAGGGTGGCTGGCGTGTACCTGCATGGTGGGCAGAGATCTGCACGTACCTGTGTGAGGTAGGTCGTGTTGTGGGGAAGGGCAGGAGAACCTGGTTGCTGACACCGGTGGCTGCGGCACCTGCACGGCACCAGCTGCAGCCTTTGGGTGCCGCGCACGGTCCTGCCAGCGCCAGCTGTGCCGCGGTTCTGCTCTGACAGGGCTTGGTCAGCTTCGTGGGCTCGTGCTCCATGGGCTGGCACATCCCTTTGCCAGGAGAGCTGGTGGACAAAAGAGCCTCATCTATATATTTTGCCTCCCTTAAAACAAGGCAAATATTTCAGTATCTGTTGAAGAGTATTTGCATTTTTATGGATAAATTCAAGAAAAAAGGCACCACGCAATCCCAATTTGCATCCCTTATTTCCATAGAAACTACAGGAGCCTTGATTGCTTTCATGTGCTTTTGATGAAAATTGAGTGGGGTATCTTTATCCTGCCATAAGGTGGGAAGAAAAATTGGCATTCACAATAATATCTAATGGTTCAAAGGATACTTTTGCAAAACAACTTGCTGTGATTTATTAAATAACTTGGTGTTTTTCAAATAATTGGAAAAAATCTTTCTAGAAAACTTGTTGCAAGCCTTTGCTAAACCGCTGCTTGTGAGGAACAAGGATTGTTTACCAGTACATGACTGCAGCTTGTGAAATTGGGGTCATTCAGCTCCTAATCAAAGTTCAGGCACTAGCAGGGAGCAATAAAGAATTTAGATATCATCATCTCTCCAGGTGTTTTTAAACTGTAGGGGAACTGCCCAGTGAATGGTGTACGTGTGCAGCGGGAGCAGAGCGGGGGAGGATGGGGCAGCGCCAGGCACCGCTCCCCACCTGCCCACGGGCTGTGTCCATGTTCCAGGGCCATGTCCATGTTCCGGGGCCATGTCCATGTCATGGGGCCGTGTCCTTGTCGTGGGGCCATGTCCATGTCCTGGGAGCAGCTGGCGCAGGGGATGCAGTTCCAGCCCTGGGGCGGCCCAGCCAGCAGCCACTGACCCGCCATTGCTGCGGCTGGCTTTGCTCATGGTTTGTAAATATTGATTGGGCTTTAAAAACTATTGTTTTCCTCTTTTTTTTTGGTTTCCTCCAGCCACCCTCAGGCCCAGCACCAGTGGCACTGTCAGCAGCTCACTGGGGGCTATGGTGGGAAGGGGCTGGGGCTGCTCGCACACCGCTCGATCCTGTTGTTGTGTCCTGCTCGGGAGCCTCCTGGCACTGCTGTGGTCCCGATCTCATTAATGTGGCGAGCGGCTGCTCTGCAGTGTGTCTCCTGGAGCGGGATGGATTTGCTGTGCCTGTACTGCTCATCCTGACACAAGGGCATCTATATTTGATGGTGTTTGGATGAATTATGCACGTAGCCACTAAGAGAAATTTAATGATGGGTTTCGTCGCCTTTTTTATAGATTTCAGCCTTTGAATTAAGCACCAGTTCACTCTCAGTGCTACAGGGGATAAAGGGAATATTTCAGTCCCTGCATCCATCACAGCTGCTCTGCCAAGCGAAGTTAACAAGTAAACAGTAATCGCCCACAATTATTGCCCATTACGTGCTCTCTTCACCTGAGATCACACAACAAAGCCCGAGTGTAGAGTCACAGGAGGAGCTGGGTGGCAAGGAGCTGTCAAGATGAAATAACAGCAAAAAGACCTGTCAAATGCTGGCTCTGTGAAAGACCTAAATCCGCTCCCGATGGCCCCTTGGTACAAGGTACAAGAGCTACTTCTGTGTAATTATAAATTGTCTGCAGGGCTTATCTGAGAGGTTCAGAGTTGACATTACAATAATAGGGTGGGTGAGCTTTATTTAAGGGATAACGTTCCAGGCAGTGGTGTATACATGGCAATAAATGAGTGTGGCGGGTGATTAACACCCACACCGAGCCGGTGTGCTGCCTGGCAGGTCCCGTGGGTCTGGCAGGACACCGTGTGAGTGGCAGGAGCTCCTGTGGGCCTGGCGGGTCCCCAAGTGGCAGGAGGTCCCGTGGGTCCAGCAGGACACCATGTGCCAAGGCCTGTGGGTGACACGGGGCTGCGTGCATGGCCGTGGGGCTGCCCATTGAGAAGGGGCTCCGTGCCGGGGGCTGAGGTGCGTGCGTGCGGGACAGACACGGTCCCATCGAGAGGTGAGAGGGAGGATCCGTGCCGCCTCATGCTGGACAAGTGCCAGTGCCACGTCTCCGTGACACCTCTGCTCTGGAGCGTGGTTTGGAGCAGCAGCCCTGCAGTCTGCATGTGAACTGTTGGGTTGCAGTAAATGACAGGGATCCATTACTGTTTTAAGGGGAAAGGAAATGTCCCTGGTCCCAAACGCACCAGGCACGAGGGACAGGCGGAGACTTGCAGGATGAGCAGGTTCCCAGCTCCCCAGTGACAGGAACGCGGTGCAGAGGTGACATGTCCATTCGCTGAGCCCTGAGCCCGGCACCAGCCACAGGGACCGACTGCCGGGAGAGTTAGTGCTGATACTAACTGGAGGAGATTCTACAGAGTAAGTATTAGCCTTGTATTATGTAGAATTTTTAAGTGCTTCATTAATTTACAATTCCACTTTTTATTAAATTAATTTGCATTTTAATGAAAAAAATAAGTGGATCCCGCTCTCTTGTTGGAGTAGCAGTAACACGCAGCCCGTGTGCGAAGGAGCGTGCCTGAGCAAAGGGCGAGATGGCTCCGCAATCGCGTCCCGGGAGCCGCGACCCGTGCAAGGGGCTGCCCCGTCCCCCGCACCAGTGTCCCCTCTCCTCTCTGCGTCGGTCCAGCTCCTTCTGTGGGGACTGCAACGCAGACCCGGCCTCAGCTGAAGCGTGGGGTTAATGGCTCTGGGGAGATGCAGGAGCAGGACACAATGGTCCCATCTCACCCTGGAAAATGCCTCTGTGGCCAATGTGTAGCTGTGTCCCCCTTGACAGAACCAGCAGCCATCCTGCATCCCCATCAGGCTCTGCTCTTCTCCAAGAAATAGGGCTGTGACAGTGGAATGCGTTGGGACTGAAGAGCCCCCATGTCCCCTGGGCATGCTGGGCAAATGGAAGAGTTCAGCTGAAGGTAAAAAAATAAATGTCATTGACAGTCACCGTTTGAAACGCTGCCCTCTGACACGGGTCAGCCAGCGGCCCTGACAAATGCCCCCAAATCCTGGAGTCTGTTCCTAATTGGGGATCATTGCTCTCCAGGTGTCTGGGGACAGGACACCCTTGGACTGGCAGATATCAGTTGCAGTAAGGCAGAGCATACTTTTGTAAAGTAAATAGCAAGGATTACTCTGAAATCACCGGCACCGAGCAGCTTGACTGGTATTTGAAGTGTGACAAAGGTGGCGTGGTATGTTGTGCTGGTGGTTTTTGTTTGTTTCCTAGAGAGAATTTCAGACATGGTTACAGCCAGGGAAACTAAAAACAAAAAAATCCACCAGCCTCTTTGCCCCCTGGCCCTCAGATCGATAGGTAACATCTCCGGTGCCTCCACAGGCTCCTGAACTCGTTACTCACATACAGGCATTTCCTTCAAGGTCCTTCTGCACTGCTTCAGAGAGTAATAATTTAATGATTCTATTCTTCAGGGCTTTACTAACATAAGTTGACCGAAAATGAGATGCTGTCTACCAAACCGTCTTTGCTTCCAGTCTCTTTTATCATCAGATTTGCTGATAATCTCACAAGCAGCAATCCCACATGTTCCTTTGCCTTTTTAGACAGGTTAATTTAATAAGCCTCTTAATTTCATTTTTTTTCCAATAGCAGCCACATGTCTGCTATGGAGCTGTAACTCTTACCTCGTGGCTCACGTGCTGCGGTGACTTCAGGGGCTGAAAGCCCCAGACTTGGATCTTCTGACCGGAGCAGCTGGTAGTGACAGGAGCTCTGGGCTCCCAAGAGCACGAACCGGCTCCTTGCAGCTTCGCAGAGGAAACACCAGGGGCATTGTGTGTGTGTAGGGGTTTTTTTTAGAAAGGAAAATTGAGCAATAAACATCCAGAGAAATGAGACATTTAAACATTCAAAGTAATTGATACCAGGAAAAAAATATGATAGGATCAAATCTATTCCTGCAGTAAACTGTCCATTAGTTGGGCCATCAGCATAACCCTAATCTAAAGTTACGAGGATCCATACAGATATAATCAAATACAATTTTCTATATTCCATGAATCAAAAGCACCATATGTATTAAGAGCCTAGTTTGTCTTTTTGTTCCTGCCTTCTCCTGGAACAGTATATATCTGATTTCTTGTGTTATATTGCTCTGATGTCTGCTAAGGGCACCATGCCCTAGAAATTCACATTAAATAACTGAGCGTGAGCGCTAGAAATGAAAAAAGTGAAATACTATCTAGACAGCTGGAAGTAAAAATATGAAAAGTGTTGCACTTACAGAGGGAAAAAAAGCCCATTTTTATGACTTGAATAGACAGTTTGGTATAGAGAGAAATTCCTCACCCAAGATCAGACACACGGCTCCGCTGCAGCCCGCAACGCCGTGATCTGCAGTGTGCCCAGGCGGGCACAGACACCGGCTTCAGAACCACGCGGTGATGGGGATGTGGACAGAGAATGTGCAAGAGCGCAGAGGCTCCCAGACTGGCTGGGCTGATGATTGTTCCCATCCCAGGACGACTGTGGGATCCATAAGCACACGTACATTCAGCTTTTAATGGCAATGCTGCACCAGATGTGTCCTGCAGGCCACAGATGCGTGGTCTGAAACCGAAGGATGCTCCGTTGGTTCTCGGGGGTCTGACTTCCAGCTTGGCCTTTCTTTCCCTTTGTTTTGTATATTTTTCCATTTTTCTCCATTGACCAAAATGCCGTTCTTCAGCAGCCCCCCCCTTGCTGTCCTTGCTTCTGCTCGGTGAGGGATGGATGGGCTTGGGTGCCTGACAGATCCTGTCCTGCTCATGGACGTGTCCTAAGTCCGACTGAAGTCTCTGGCTCTCGGTACCCACATCACACCAACTGTCATCTTTGAAATATGGGGAAATCAACAGCTGGAGCGGCTTCTCCAGGTTTCAGGTCCACAGCGTGGACATTGCCCCTGGCCACCCTCTTTCCTTCAGCTCTGCACACAGCGAGGCGACCGCTGCACAGCCCTGCGGGTTTTGGTGTCCAGGAGCTTTGCTTTGACGTGAGATGCCTTTGCTGAGGACAGAGAAACCGGTGGCTAGGGGACACTTTATCAGAAGAGCCTAGAGGGCTTTGTCCTGGTTTGTAAGGGCTCATGCTTTCCGGCAGAAGTTCCCCACACCTTTGAACATAATTTTCTGTCTGTGTGACCTTCATGTGGGCAAGCACGGGGGTTTTGGGGTGGGTGGGTGCTTGATGTGTGGAGCGATCTCCTGTCATTGCCACCTCATCGCTTCTCCAGCTGTTCTCTAATCCCATCTGGAAAAAAACAAATCTCTTATGTCTCCCTAGCCCATCCCACTGATTCATCTGTCTCAGTTCTTCTCCATAGGTGCCTGTCTATAAAATGGGACACTTTAATTTATTTGTCATGCAGTACTTCTATGCCATCTCTTCCAGCTTGATATACGTACTTCCAATGCTGACCTGCATGATTTGGCTCTATACAACCTTTTGGGCAACACCCAGCAGCAAAGACCCCCCCAGAAGAGCCCCTGACACCGGTATTGCCGTGCTCAGTGTGCTCCCCCTGCTCCTCGGCTCCCTCGGGTGGGCACCCCGCGGGTACCGCTCGGTGTCCCCACTCCGAGGAGCCCTCATGCACCCCAGCTCCTGTTCCTGTCATCTGCGAGTTCCACCTCGCAACACCCTGCGGGGGCTGTGGGTTCCCCGGCACGGGCCGACCCTGCTCAGAGGACCGGTGGCGCCTGGCAGAGGTTTTCTCGGTGAAGCAGGAGCAGCAGTGGGCCTTTGCAGGGGTCAGCTTTCAGGGCATGCTGCAGGCTTGCTGCTGGATTCTAGGGCGAGGCGCAAAAGGTTACAAAAGAGTAATATTCTGTTGGTAATTAGGACACAGGTTAGTGGCCCTGTAGTCAGCCTGAGTCAATTAATGGATGTGAGATGCTGGGAGTGCTGGGGCAGGGATGGGGAGTGAAGCCCGCTGAGGGCATCGGGTGGGAGCGGGATCGCATCCCTCGGCTGAGCGGGATGCTGCTTGCAGCCGAGATGAGAGCAGGAGAGGCGAGAGGGGATGAAACCCGGGTTGTGGATTTCTTTGCCTGAGAGCTGGGAATCAGCCAGATAATGAGGCAGCAAGTTCTGAGGGCAAAGGCAGAGCTTGGGATGCAGGTAGCTGCTCATTAGCAGCCCGAGACGCAGGCGCGCTCAGCACAGCTGCGAGCTCTGCTCCGGCCAGGTCTTGGTCCCTGCAAGGGGGGCTGGCACGCTGCGCGGCGGCGCCCGCAGCCGCTCCTGCGCGCACAGCGGCAGCTCGGAAGCTGCCGTGCTAAAGGCTTGAGAAATTAATTTTGCCTGTCAGAGATTCAGATGTAAGTGTGTGAAGTGAGGTTCAGCAAGGTAAGTTAACCCATCTGGCTGCACTCCAGCTCCGGGAACGCTGCTCACCGCAGGGAAGGGGAGGCCAACAAGTACCTGCCTGTGTAAGCTGGTATTGTCTTCCACATAAAACATGCCCTTAATTAATAGCTAGCGTGAACCTAAGCCACTATCTCTGTTATCAATTTGTGGATGTGGTTGGATTGTCTGTCTCCCAGGACAGTAATATCCCTTCATCTTACTGCAAATTGCTCGCAGCATCCTTCTATTACACAGGCTTAATGCTTGAAAAATAGAGATTTAATACTCCCCCATATCAGACTAAGTGAGGTCAAAGCAATTCATATTCGTGATCCCGCAGAGCTCCCTGATAGTGTTTCCTGTGAAAATGTGGATGTGGAGCTGGCAGACGGGGAGCTCGTGCCCTGCCCCAGCTGTACCACCCGCAGGGACCTGCTGGCCCCCATGCTGGGTCGGTCTCTGGGACAGCGAGTGGATTTGCTGGGTCCCGGCTGTGGTGGATGGGGACTGGGGGTCCCGCTGCTGGGCTGTGCCTCCCCGACATGCACCCCCTGAGCCCGCGCTGCTGCCACCCCTTCCTGCCTTTTCTGTTTTGCTGTGTTTTTCTAGACCTGGATGGTGGCAGCGTGTGTGTTTTCAGTGTGTGATCCTGTCGGAGTTGCTGTGCGTGTTTCCAGGGCGCTTCTGTTCCCCAGGACTTGGATGGTCGGTGTGTTTTTAATAAGCTGTTTGCAAGTAAGTTGTGTGCAAGTTTCCTGTAAGCTGCCAGTTGTCACCTTGCCTCCTGAACAGAGAGCCTAGGAGTAACACCTCCTGTATTTACATGTTTATTTTTGTCCTGAAACGTATCTATTTTGAGATAAATTAATAGATGGTGTGTGTGCAAGCATTGAGGGTTTCCTCCCCAGCAAGAACAGATTTATCTCCAGGCATAATGCATATATTGCCAGGACACATTCCTTCTGCATTTGCTTTTATGTGTGTGCCAGGACATGGATTTCACCTGCAACTCAGGAGGAAATATCTAAGCACGTAAAATAAATGGGAGGTTTAGGTTCAGAGGGGTTTATGTGCAGAAATTAAACATGGGTTAGGAGAAATATCCCTTTGCTTGCACAAAACCAGTGTAAGAGACATAATTCTCCTGGTGTGAGCTGAGTAGACCTGCAGCTCCCTCCCTCCCTCCCTCCCTCCCCAAGCTGCTGTGACCAGCCTGGCTGCTGCACCTCCCGGCAGGAGGAACCGCTGGAGGCTCCAACGGCACCAGCCAGGCTGGTCCTGGAAGGCGTGAGGGCTGGTGGGGGCCGCTCAGGGCACCCAAGTGCAGGGGTTGTTCCCGGATTTTGGGCCAAGGCGGCCAGCAGGGATGTGACACATGAGTCTCCGGCGAGGGGACCGGGGCAGAGCCCAGAGGTACCAGCAGCAAGTGCATCAGAGGAGATGGACTGTCCTGGGACACGTGAGGGTTTTTTCCTGTTCCACACACATTGCTGTGTTAGGACTGTTGCAGTGAGTGGCTTCTGGTGACCGGACCCGTCCCAGGGCTGTGGCCATGCCTGGGGGGCTGTGCTCTGCGGGAGGGACACCTGCAGAGGTCCTGGCAGCCGGGTCCCCCTGGGCAGCCGGGTCCCCCCAGCTCATCCCCACCCACGGGACCACGGTGTGATGCCAGGGGCGGTACAGCAAAGGCTCTGCGCATCTTTCCTGCCCTGAAGAAGCTCCCTCTATAAGGGAATGTGCCGCTGACCTTGGGAAAGGGACCTCTGACATGTATCTTCTTATGAGTGGGCAACAGGAGGAAAGGTTTATATCTGTGTCTTCAAGACCTGCAGGAGTCCCAAGAATCCTTTTAGAAAAAGAGACTAAAGATGATCGTTATCATAGACTGTATTTCACTTGGACAAAAGCTATAGACTATATAGAAAGACTATATTTTGCTTCAACACTGAAAAAGTAGGATTTTTGGAATCGTGGAGATAATGAGGCTGTGATAGGGCTGTACTGGATGACTGTCACAAGGACACCTGAAGGTTTGTCAGCAAGACATCGGCTGTCCCATTGGGAACATCAGTGCTGCCGTCCTGCAGGCTTCTTGTCCTGCAGGTGCTTGGCAGCAGCGCTGTCACTAAAAACACTGCTGGTCACAAAAAAAGAGTGTTTCCAAGTTGGAGGAATTCTTAGAATGAAACTGCTGAACTAAAATTAACTGGCTCAGCTCACAGTGATGTCTACAAAAACACCCTGGTGACGGCAGGAGCGGTGGCTGCAGGGAGCCACGGGGGCGTTCCCGCTGGGACCAGCCTGCTGGTGACCGTGGGTTCCACCAGCGCGGTGGGGAACGGCTCCTCTGCAGCAGACGTGTCCACCAAGGAGCCGTCAGGAGCGCATGGTGTCCTCTGTGGCACCCTGACACGGTGACGAGCTCTGATTGATGGCTAATTGCTCAGGGCAGGCTGACATGACAGAGCAGTTCCGAGAGCACCTCGGCTGCACAGGTCAGCGGTGACGCAGAAGGCATGATTTTTCATATTGTGCTCCTTGTATCCTACAACTCCTTCTGTAATGGACTAGCAAATTACCACACTATTTAAAAGGTAGCAATTCATAGCATTTTGATAACTGCATGCTCCTGAGGCTATATCATCTGTACCTGTGGAGAGAACGAATGAGAGTGCTCCCTTCACCACAACAAGGGCATGAGCATGTAGAAATACAACCGCAGCTGAGCCTCTGCCATGCCAACACCTCCCCTGGGTGCAGAGCAGGGTTCGTCAGGCAGGATGCTCCCTCTCAGGCATGGGCCGTCTCTCTCCCATTCCTGCTCATTTCAAGGTGTTTCTAGTTTGGGGACCTGCTGAGCTTCCAGTGCTCACCCATTCTTACCGTTTCCTCGCGCAGTCCCCGGAGCCCGGGTGGGCATTTTTTGTCTGAGTGCCCTCGGCAGCTCTTGTTTCTGCACGGTCACACAGAATTACTTTAGTCCCCAGGAGGGGTCTGGGTGGTTGCTCCCACAGAGACACTGCGATGGTGACAAAGCAGCAGGGCTCACTGAACCACACTGACCCTATCACAAAGCCCCAGAGACAGCAGGAAAGTTTTCCGAAGTTCTCTCCTTACCTCTTGGTGGGAATGCACCTTGGGGCTCCATCCCACGTGCAGCTGCCCTCGTGTCTGTATGCTGTCTGCAAACACACTCTGGCCAGCGTGCACACATCTGGATTGCTCATTCACCACATTTTAACTACGAGCTGCCCCTCTGCTGCTGTTCTGCTCTGATGGCTCCTTTGCTGCATGGGAGAAACCTCCCTTCATTGCCAAGAGTAGTCTGAAGAATTGAGCGCCTGAAGATTTTGCATGGAAACATTCATTCATCTCTCTCAAGTCAATGAACTGTCACCCCAGGTGATGGCAGCAGCTCAGCTCTTCCTGCACAAGCTGCCCTGTGCAGTGTCCTTTCCCTTCAGCAGAGCTGCCAGGACCGTGTCCTGGGGACGGGAGCGGCAGGACCAGAGCGCAGGTCTGGAGTCCGGGCAGCAGCGAGTGTCCCCATCACACAGCAGTGATGGCAGAGCGGGAAGGTGCTGGTCCAGCCGCACGGGGCTGCAGCTGCCTGGGGACGGTGGGATGGGGGGTCACTGGTGCAGCCCCAGCACTGCACGTTCTCATCCCCCGCAGAGCTGCTGGGAGCAAAGTCCCAAGAAGCCAGGAAAATGGGAGGATAGTACTGGACTTGGAGGGTATGTCTCCTCCAGATGCTGATGCTGCAAAATGTGTAAGCCACAGCAATTAATTCTATCCAAGAGCAAGTGTGTGTGCCTGCTAAGTGTACTTGGCTGCACGTGTGCAGGTTAAGACATGCAACTGTGTTTGAGCAGACATTTGCAGCAAGTGTGCATGTGAGCATACGTGTTTGATAGCGAAGTGTTCCTGCATTAGTACCACAGCAACATTTTTTATTAGCTGTCTGCTTTCCCTCTGGAGTGATGTAACTCTGCTCCATGCAGCAGAGATGGGTCCAATTAATCGGATGGATAAAAGTGGTTAATGCACCTTGGAGAAGTATAGTTTAATTGGAAATGATTATTGCATGCTGCTCCTATGTAAAGAGTGTAAGAATCTGCACTAATGACTTTATTACGAGCATGACTTTTAATTGCTATATGGTTCTGTGATATAAGTATTTTTCTGGATATGCTTTTGTTTCCCAGAGATGTGAGGTGGGATGCTGGCTGCAGTGACACACTGGGGACGAATGACGCGCATGCCAGTGAGCTGGGGCACTTTGTGAGTCAGTCCTGTTTGTGCTGGGTCTGGGGTGGAACTAGAATCACTGATTTGCCTTTGAAATCTGCAGAAATCAGCTCTGTTTGCAGCGTGCCAAGGCCTGCTGGGCAGCAGCACTCACGGCTGGCACAGCGGCCCACACCCCGGCTCCTCGCTCACCCCGGTTCCCCAAGGTTTGCTTTCCTGCAGCCGATGGAGGCTGACGCTGTTCTCTGCTGCGGTTTGCCTCGCGGTTTGGCGTCGCCTTTCTCACCACGTCTCTGCTGATTTGAACGCAACCCGTAGGACGCGGCTCCTTCCCTCGCTGTGTGCAGCGGGGCTGCAGGCGCACGGGCAGGTTGTGCCGAGCGGCACACGCACTGCAGCGGCTCTTGGTTACACCGCGAGGGCTGTGGGTGCCGCGGGGCGAGAGCCGGTGACATTGGCTGTAGTCACAAAGCTCCTGTGCAGGGATGTTCGCCCATGGAGCTAATGAGCAACAAATGGATGAGAGATGGAAAATTAAGCCTCGATAAGCTGCAAAGAAGACGGCAAATGGAGGGAAACTTTCTCCCCCCACAGAGCGGTGAAATGCTCCCAGTTCACAGGCCACTTGTGGAGTGGTTTACAGCCCCTTGGGTTTTGCTGCAACACAGGAAGGGTGCTTACACAGGTGGTGAAGATATGGTTTTTAAAGGCGTGGAAAATGCCTGTGAGTAGACAAGATATCAGGCTGTCATCAGCACAGACATATCTGTGCATTGTTTTCCTGTTTTCCAGGCTCACGGACAGGTGCCGCTACAACCAACAATTTTCCCGTCCTTTTTTCCTTTGCTTTTACAAGTATCTTAAACTGAACTCCTCCTTCCCAGTAGGAACAGAATGCATGGTGGGGTATAGAATAAAAAAAGATCAGGATTTTGAATACACCAAGGAGAAACAAGTTTCTGTTGGATGTAAACCCAAGCAATCCCACTGAGCTCCCTGTATCCCCCTGCCTGTGCCGGGAAGCTGGGGGGGCCGTTCCCCTTCACCGGGAGCAGCAGCTCAGGAGCCCTGCACCTACATTTCAGTGAACTAAAATACACAGTTGAGAGAGAGAAGAGAAATTTGATTTTTAAGTCATTTTAAGCCCAACCACCAGCTCATCCTGGTCAGGGCAGGGCAGGCAGCGCAGAGCAGGCAGAAGTGCAGGCAGCGGGGCAGGCAGTGCAGAGCAGGCAGAAGGGCAGGCAGCAGGGCAGGCAGCGGGGCAGGCAGAAGTGCAGGCAGCGGGGCAGGCAGTGCAGAGCAGGCAGAAGGGCAGGCAGTGCAGAGCAGGCAGAAGTGCAGGCAGCGGGGCAGGCAGTGCAGAGCAGGCAGAAGGGCAGGCAGCAGGGCAGGCAGTGCAGAGCAGGCAGAAGGGCAGGCAGCGGGGCAGGCAGTGCAGAGCAGGCAGAAGGGCAGGCAGCGGGGCAGGCAGAAGTGCAGGGAGCGGGGCAGGCAGTGCAGAGCAGGCAGAAGGGCAGGCAGTGCAGAGCAGGCAGAAGTGCAGGCAGCGGGGCAGGCAGTGCAGAGCAGGCAGAAGGGCAGGCAGCAGGGCAGGCAGCAGCAGAGGACACGGTGACCAGCCTGGTGCTGCCCGTGGGGCTGCCGGTGCCTCAGTGGAGCTGCTGGGATCCCCACGTGCTGCCTGACCACACTGCAGATGCTCGAGTCCAGTGCTATCGTGCCCCTGTTTAGGAGCTCTAGATTTGTTCATTAATCTGAAAGGAAACAAAAGGTGCTTTTTTAAAGTAAAAAGGCCATTCACAAGTTCTGTAATACGTATTCTATTTGAACTTACTTTAAAAAGTAACCTTCAAGCATTTAGTTCACTCACTTCGATGTTAGATGCAATTTTCTCCAATAAATCTTGTTTTAGCTGTTGCTTTAAATTAAGTAAATTCTCCACCTGCAGGGCTGGTAACCAGCAGCCACATCTTCCAGAGATTTTCTGGCTGTTGAGCGGGAGCGTGATGTGCAGATCTGTGGATCTCATTCAGCAGCTCTGAGCTTCGCTGCGCCGTGAACCCCGACGTCCTGCTGTGTTTGCTGTGCTATTTCAACTCGGATCCATCTTCCCAGGGAATGTGGTTTGTTCTGCCTGTGTGGGAAGCATTTATCATTATTTCCCAACTATGTGCAGATGTTCCTCTTTAGTTCATTTAAAATTGATAAAAAATCATAATCAATAGTGGAGTCGTGGCCCTTATAAACGTGATCTCAGTGTCTTTGCTACTGAGTCCAGAAAGATTGAGGCTTTGCAAGAAGCGTTTCCTGTCTTGTTTCTTAAAGATGGAGCAGCATATTGCCAAAAAAGACACACAACACAGCTCAGCTGTTCCCTGTACCTAAAAAGTGAGAAATACAGAGTATGGAGAGCCAGTGTTGCCTGGGTCAGAGGGACTAAACTTGGAAAGGTGCTCAAGACAGGGTCCTGCCGCAGCCGAAATCAGATCAGAACCCGGGTTTTGTGCAACAGAAGCTGGAGAGGCAGAGGAGGGTGCAGAGCCCAGGCCAGGGCGTCCCAGACCCCTGCTCCAAAACGCTCGTCCCAGAGCTTGCCAGGTTTGTCCTGGCTCTCCAGTTCTGTAGCCCTGCCCAGAGCGGCAGGCCCGGGGATGGAGGTGGAGGCTCCTGTTTGGGAAAGGGCTCTCGGTACCACCAGCACAGTGACGCCGTGCCCGGGCGCTGCTGTTGCCCCTGCGAGCAGCCCCTGGCTCTCCAGGGGGACAGCAGCACCTGCTCCGCTTCCCGGGCAGCTCAGCCGTGCGGAGGAGCCGGGTGACCCGCCAGCCGTGCCCAAACCGCAGGGGCAGGGAGCAGCGAGCAGGGCAGAGACAATGCTGGGGTGACCGAGGAGGAGACACTCTGGAGGTGACAAAGGCAGAAACCTCAGCACCATCCAAGGGGTAACAGCAGCCCCAGGAGGGCACTAGTACCAGCATGGTAGTTCAGGTTTTGTTTCAAATGTGTGTGTTGTGGAGGAGTCAGTGCAGACAGAGGGGCAGAGGGGACAGTGGATCCAAAACAGTCCATGGCTCTGTGTTTGAATTCTGTGGTTTTTTTAAATTGGTCCAGAACCTGTCAAAGGAATTAGGAAAGACACAACCTGTAAATAAGGAAGCCCAAGACACCCTACGTAAATTTAAACACAAAAGGAAGAAGTCCGTATGGGTTCACAATTTTCCTTGACAGACTCTGCTTTGCACCTTAAATTTCAGAACCCTTATTTTCCTGTCTGGTAGTGAAGCACAGCAAAGGCAGAGCGAGCAGGCTGCCAGGGATCACAGGCAGCTCTCAAAGCTGCAGCTTTGCCGTGCAGAATCAAAACCCAGCGTTTGTTATTTATTCACCACAGAGAAAAAGGAATGCTGAAGCGCTGCGGGGAGGAAGAAAGAAAGAGGGAGGGTGTGTGTACGTGTGTGTGTTCACACATGCGTGTGTGTGTTCACACATGTGTGCATGCACGGGAGGTGGGGAGCACCCACAGCTGCTCTCCCAGGGCTGCCGAGCGGGTCCCTTGGTGTCAGCCCAGGATCAGGCCAAGCTCGCCAATGAGGCCCTGGCAGCCCCAGCAGCTCTGCCCTTGCTTTGCACAGCCCGTGCTCCAGCCTGAGGAGCTGATTTTTTATTTAAGTGCATTTGCAATGCTGATAGACGATGCCCCCAGGTCCAAGACGTGCTGGCGGTGCCGGGGGGTCCAGCTGAGGCCAGGGGCTCTGGGGGGGTGGGCTGTGCGTGGCTGTGCCTCCCGCGGGGTGACGGGCAATGCGGAGGGGCACGTCCCCCCGGGCAGCCCTCCCTTGCAGAGCTCCGGGCTGGGCTGTGGTGCTGCCAACACACCCTCTGCCCCTGCACCTCTGTGGTTTTGCTTTTGGCTTAGTCTGAAGCGAGGAGTTGGTCATGCCTGTGAAAACCAAACGAGCCAGCCCGCAGAGACACTGCAGCCTCTGCTGGAGGTTTCACTGGAGCGCAGCACATCTCATCCTTCCAGCAATCCTTTCACTTGCGCTCTGCACCCCTGCCCGGGCCGGCGCCGCTCCTGGCGCTCACGGTGTGCGGGAGGCTCCGGCTGCCCGGGCCCCGCTGAGCTCCATGGACGGGAGCTGGCGAGCGGCGGCTCTGTGCAGCTCCGTTTGTTTCCCACAGCAGGTCAAAGCAAGTGTTATTCTCCCGGCTGCACATCGATCCAGCTCCCTCGGGCCCATGTGCAAATAGAGGCGGGAGGGACGGCGGCTGCCGAGCATGTTTTCATGCTGTCCTCGCGGCGCTGGGGAGAAGGGCAGGCGAGACAGGCACAGCGGTGGGGAGTTTACCGAGGGACACACTAATTGTGTCTCCAGGTCTGTCTGTTCCCCAGCGGGTGCCCAGAGCTTTCCAGCCAGTCTCTCCATCAACAGAGATTCCTTTAAAAACCTGTTCCAGGAGCCCCTGCAGCGAAGCTGTAACCCTGGGCGCTACAAGCCCAAGGAAGCAGAAGAGTCTGTGTGTCCGTCTGCGTGTCCGTCTGCGTGTCCGTCTGCAGCCGGGGCAGGACCAGGGTCTGTGGGGCTCCCACTCCCATCCTGCCAGCAAACGGGTCAGGTGCTCGTGGTGCTGCTCGTCTGAGTGCACTTACAAACTGAGCTTATTTAATAAACAACACGAGTGTTTTCCCGGACCACATGCTGAGCTGTATTCAAAATACATTTGTACGAACATCAATTTTTAATGCAATTTATGCCAAATGTTGTTGCAAAAAGCAGCCGTTAACATGACATTAATTCAATCACTGGAAATACAGTACGTGCTGCTAAATGAAAACATGTTATTAGTCAATTAGATTAACTGGATGTAACTCCTCCAAACGCAATGTATTATGGTTTCTACATGGTTAATTACGTTGTACAAATTACATGGCAATAAGGCTTAGCACTGGACACACACATACAATTAATACATAAGCAGAAAAACAGCTTGTGATTCACAGTTGAACTCTGTAAAAAATATTTGAAATAGAATATCTTGCAAGCTTGAAATAAAGGCACAGAATTATTGATATTATAATGGGAACAGGGCAATTTCTAAAAGAGCCAGGAAAGTCTTTGCTATGAGATCGCAGATGTTCATGGTTGCTTTCATAATGAGTTTTAATCTGCTTTAAAAAAACCCACGTTTTAATTTTAAACAGAAATACTCCTGGCCCTGGTGAAGTCCCTCCCTGCGCAGGAATCTCTCAGCGCCCACGCAAGTGACAACTTTGCTGCCTCCTCCTTTGTTTGTGTTTTGGGATGAATTTGTGCCCACTTGTGGGGAACCGTGCCAGACTTTGGCACCGGGAGCGAGCACGGTGCCTGGCAGCCTCACATTGCGCCGCGGGCACCGCAACCCACCGCACAGCGTCTGTGCCGCCGCCAGCGGGGGCGGCAGGCGGGGGACACGGCTGCTGGGGGTCCCGCAGCTCTGACCCCCTGGGGACCCGGGGGTTCCACAGTGCCAACCTAAGGCCCCTGGAAGGAGGAGGCCTATGGGGATTGGGGACATGCGCTGGTGGCTCCCCCTCCTCTGAGACCCTGTGCTACAGAAGCACCCAGCTGCCCTTCATCCTGCAGACAGAGCGTACACAGGCAGGTGGGGGAGCTCTGGAAATGCTGCTGTTGCAGTAATTATCACAGTTCATGGAAACGGGACCCTCTCCTCCTCAGCTGCTCACTCAGCACCTCGGCAGTGCCGCAGGGCTCTCGAGAGCCGGGCCCAGGAGAGCTGCACCGGGAACCCGGCACCGCAGTGCTGAGGAGGCGACCAGGAGTGTGAGTAGGGGAAAGAGGAGAAGTCAAATGTGGATGAGGAAAGCACGAGGCACTACACAAGCAGGCGGTGCTCACAGGCTGCTGGAGGTGTGTGCACTGGCTGGGGAGGACAGGCCAGCTCCTGCTCACAGGCCTGGTACCCGTGCAGAGCCGGGGCAGGTGGAGATGCTGGGGTGCTAATGGAGGTGCTGGGCACAGTCTTGCAGCAGCGCCTGTGCAGACAGGCCCATGCCCAGCGCAGGTCTTGCATCATGGTGTATGGCTGGTGGGGCTGGCTGCACAGGGTGTGTGGTCACTGGGGTGTGCAGAGAGACCACATCACCTTTGCAGGAGCCAGCCCCCCCCCATGCACACAGCTGCCCAACCTGTGCTCTCAGGCCCCTGCACTGGCACTGGTGGCCGGGCTGGGAGGTGAGAGGTGCTGGTGGTCGGCACCCAGTGACCTACAGCTCCTGCAGCCCTGGCCCCACTGGCGGGGGTGGGTGGCTGCAGCTGCAGCCCCGGCTCCCGGGGTGCCCAAGGATGTACCGATATTGGCAGCCTGCCAGCGAAGGGCTGAGATTTAATTTGACACAACCAGGGGCCGGTTCGGGAGCCGAGGCGGTGCAGCGGAGTATAGCTTATTGGTTTCAGCGGGAGCGCAGAACGATTTGAGCAGCCTCTGTTCTGCCGGTCCAGACACACACCACCGCTCTGTTGACTTAGCAGCCGCCACTGACAGAAAAGTGATAAAGCTCTTGGAGATATTCCTGTCTCATCTGTCTCGGGTAAATCAGAGGAAGGCTGGAAACATCAGAGGAGGCAAAATGCAAAAGCAATAAAAACTCCTGACTCTCATTGAAGGCAGAAGCTGGTCCAACATGACCACTGGCAACACAGAGATTTCACATGGTCAGGGGTTGCTTACTTGAGGAATTGTTGATTATTTAGTGGCTGCTTAAGGGGCTGGGGGAAAAAAAAAAATCAAAGCTCCTGCTGTTTGCAGGTTGATGAAAGGACTGCATGCTGCCCCTCCGCAGCCCTTGTTTACCGCCAGCCTCACCTGCTCACAGTAGCTGGAGAGATTTCTGACTGCTTGCTCAGAAATAAAAGGAGCCTGAGAATCAATCATTTGTTTACATTGTATAACTTGTTGAAAATCAATTGGCTCCACATGTTGCAGATCTGATTGCATTTTGTTAGCGGTCACAGGGAATGGTTTTCCCTTGACATGCCTGTGCTTGTGGTTTCTCCAATGCATCAATTGTACCAAGCTTTTAGGATAATTGAGACTGAGCAACAATCCGCTTTATAAATATTAACTCTGATATGCTTGGGAAAGTCTGCCTCTCTTGGATGAATTTTTAACTAGCTTTTTAATCTATTGCTTCTTGTTAGAGAAGCAGGAGCGTTCCTTGGTGCTTGTTTTTGTCTCTCCAGCTCCAGGAGAGCAGCGTCCCTGCAGCCGCCGCTCCCGGGCAGGGACCCCGCTCCTGCCGCTGGGCTGACCCGTGGGTGCTGCGGGCAGGGGGCTGCACCGGCCGGGGGGCACGGGATGGGAGATGCTCCGGCTCAGCAGGGCCGCCGGGGCTCCCACCACCCTGAGCTCTGCCAGGGCAGGCTGCCCGGGCCCGGCACAGTGACCGGCAGCGCTGGCGGGGGCTGGTCCTCCCTGCGCCATCAGTGCCAAACCCGGGGCTGCTCCGCTCTGCCGTTGCTGGGTGTTTTCTGTGCTCCTGAGTCTGCTGTTCAGGTTGCCCCGTGGGGAACTGGAGGCTGAGGAGCAGAGAGTGCTCTGGGTACAGCCCGTCAGCAGCACCGCTGTGCCCAGGTCTGGACGTGGCAATGGGCAATTCCCAGCAGCACGGCACGCGCAGGGCTGCTGGTGTGTCCCTGTGCCCTGCCTGCCCCTGTGTCCCCGTGCCCTGGCTGCCCTCACACGAGGGTCTGCAGAGCAGAATGACCCTGTGCAGCGTGGCGGGTCTGTGTGCTATATTCAGCACTGGCAGATGGCGACTTCGTGCTGTGGGGAGATTGGTAGTTGTCCTGATTGTTTGGCACTTCGGCTCAGGCCTGGGAGAAGCGCTGCTGGATGGGTGGTGTGTGATGGGACGGTGGTGTGTGATGGGATGGCGGGTGTGTGATGGGACAGTGGTGTGCAATGGGATGGCGGGTGTGTGATGGGACGGCGGTGTGTGATGGGGATGGCTGGTGTGTGATGGAACAGCAGTGTGTGATGGGGATGGCTGGTGTGTGATGGAACAGCAGTGTGTGATGGGGATGGCTGGTGTGTGATGGGACGGTGGGTGTGTGATGGGACGGCGGTGTGTGATGGGACGGCGGTGTGTGATGGGGATGGCTGGTGTGTGATGGGGATGGCTGGTGTGTGATGGGACGGCGGTGTGTGATGGGGATGGTTGGTGTGTGATGGGGACAGCAGTGTGTGATGAGGATGGCTGGTGTGTGATGGGGATGGCTGGTGTGTGATGGGGACGGCTGGTGTGTGATGGGACGGCGGGTGTGTGGTTGGGATGGCTGGTGTGCGGTTGGGATGGCTGGTGTGTGCTGGGGATGGCTGGTGTGTGCTGGGGATGGCTGGTGTGTGATGGGACGGTGGTGTGTGATGGGACGGCGGTGTGTGATGGGGATGGCTGGTGTGTGATGGGGATGGCTGGTGTGTGATGGGACGGCGGTGTGTGATGGGACGGCGGTGTGTGCTGGGGATGGCTGGTGTGTGATGGGCTCCCCTAGCACAGGTTACAGCAGCACCGGTGCCCTCAAGTTTTTCCGTCAGCATTTGTCTGTCTGGTTCTGCAAAGCAGCAGGTCAGAGTCCAACAGCTCCAGCCTGTCTCAATTAAACTGTTTCTTTTCCCTCACAATCAGATGTTGTCTTCTTTAATATCATCTGAAAGTCTGTCAAACTGTGTATATTCTTGTGAAACCTCTATACAGAAGGAGACAAAAGGAATCAGGGATGCTGTTAAAATGAAAGCCCTACTTTACATTTCAAATACTTTAACAGATTTTTCTCTTTTTTTTTTTTTTTTTAATCTTTAAGAAAAGCTTTTAAAATACTTTTTTTTTTTTTTTTTTAGTGATGATTGCTTGCCAAGGGACGTGTCTATGGGGATGTGAGGAAGACGGTGCAGTCAGAGGTTGCACAAGTTGCTACCACACACCAGGCTCAACTCTGGGCTGGTGCTCCCCTGTTCGGCTGAGCTGCCCGTGCGGCGGGGCAGACGGTTCCCCGCACAGCCCGGCATCGCGCCAGCATTTGCCTAATAGGCGCCTCAGAGACGCGCCCTGGGAGCCGTGCTGCTTCCTGAGCAGCAGCTGCTTCTCCCCGGTAAGTGTGTAAATCCCAGCGCGTCCCCACGTGCAGGAGGTTCCTGTTGGGCTCCGGAGCTGCTCAGTGCCACGGCGGCTGGGAGACCCCAGAGGAACCTCTGGTGCATCACGATAGGAGCAGCGCTAGCTGAAATAGCTCTTGGGTGCTTGCTTGTGTATTACAGGGTAATACTTTTATTTTTTAAAGAACAACCTGTATCATGCTGTGAATATTATTAAAATGTTCTACTATTCAGTAAAAGTGCAGCTCACTCTGAAGAGTCTGCAGAAATTAAAGTACAAGAAACACGTTGGATGTTCTTGCAGACCATGCAGGGCAGGCGACGTTTATTCCACGCAGAGGGACAGGCCCTGTCACAGCTTTGCAGGGTCCCTGCTCTCTGCAGGGTGCACCGTCCACCCTCCCACCCGCATGCAGAGGGGCTGTGGGTGGCAGAGGCGGGTCAGACCGTGCCCAGGACCCTTCTGAACATCATCAACCCTGTGTGGATGGTGGGTGCTGTGCTGCCGGCGGCTGTTGTGGTCCCTCCACCTCTGGCCGGGGTCAAACCCACTGTGGGAACGTGGGCTGGAGCAGGCGGTGGGGACGTGCCCTCCGTGGGGCAGGGACCTCCCCGAGCTGTGTCCCCGCTCACTCTGTCCTGGGCAGCTCTGGGGCTTCTCCTGCATTTCCTCCCCGATGCCTTCGAGTCCCCTCGGCTGGCAGGGGCCGGAGCGGCCCCAGGCGATGGGACCCTGGGCGGTGGCTGGGCGGGAGCAGGTGCCATCTGAAGGTGCTCAGGTGTGTCGTCCCTGGTGTGTCCCTGCAGCACTGGGATGTCCCCAGCCCCCCGGGCAGTGTCCTGGCTGGCAGCAAGGGGGTCACCGCCTTAATGAGGGGACAGTGTGGCTCCAGTGAAGCGCTGGCTGCAGAGCTGTGTGCCCCCTGTCCCTTGCTTGGCACCAGTTGGGGAGCCACTCACTGGCGGTCACACCGACAGCCTCACCCCTATTTCACCACTGGGGAGGGCAGGTTATTGCCTGGCTGCTGGCATGGCTGCAAAATTTAGTGGAAAAGCTAAAACAAACAGACTGTGGAGTGTCACATTTTGTTAGCGTGATGCGGGGAAGGGTTGTCAAACCTGCAAACAAGACATGGGAGAAGTCTGAGCTCGACACAAACACTGACGTCTGGCTCTACCAAAAACGCTGTGCTGCGAGCGGACGCCGGAGCCAGGCTGGCACACCTTCGCTTGCTGCCAAACTTAGTGCTAAAGTCTGGAGCACTAACCAAAGCTGATGGAAGTGTGTTTATTTAAATTGCCAGGATAAATTAACTTTTAAAGCCACAGTGAAAAAGTCTTAAAAGTCTGTGCCGCGAATCAGGAGCATGAATATTCAGGCACATGCACTCATTGAATTAGTTTGTTGCAAACATATTTGGAGGCAGCTGTTCATTTAATAATCAGGGATAATCACAGAAATAGACGACCAGTTACTCCATCTAAATTGCATGGTTAAAATTATAATTTTATAACTCTATCTCAGCGATTAGATTTAATAGCTATGAAAATCCAGCGAAACCCAGTTGAGGGAAAGCTGTTATTCTTTTAATGCGGAAAAACCAAGGTCAGCTTGGGGCTGCCCCAAGCCGAACCAGCAGTGTCTCAGTCATTCCTGACACCGCTCACAGTGCAGAGCTGAGACTTCTGGGACAAATGGTCCGATGCTAAAACCAGTCCAGGCAGGGGTTAATTTTCCTGGCATTTCCTGTCTTCATTACAATATTTGTCCCAGGAACAGATTAATTCCTCTCATTCTTTCTGCCTTTCCAGCCCTTTGTCACAGGAATGCATTTCACAGGACTGTAATGTTTGATACTTGCTCTGAGTTATGGCTGTGCCGTACGCTGTAAAAGTTTGACTCTCTCAGTATTGTACATTTTGATTCTACCCCTGCAGGCTATAAACAACCCAAATTACCTCTTTCTTTAGCTTCCAAGAGGACTAATCCCCTGTCTAGTGCTTTATCAGTCAGTTGAGAAAGAGAGAGACCAACCTGCCAATCCAAACAGAATATATTGAAAAAATCATATTACCACAATGCAGAACCTTGCTGTAATTCACCGAGCGGCTCAGCCGCTAAAAGCCTGACGCTGTGGCTGTCTCCGTTGGTGTGATGAGCCCTGCAGGGATGCACCGTCCACCCTCCCACCCGCATGCAGAGGGGCTGTGGGTGGCAGAGGCGGGTCAGACCGTGCCCAGGACCCTTCTGAACATCATCAACGCTGTGTGGATGGTGGGTGCTGTGCTGCCGGCGGCTGTTGTGGTCCCTCCACCTCCGGCCGGGGTCAAACCCACTGTGGGAACGTGGGCTGGAGCAGGCGGTGGGGACATGCCCTCCGTGGGGCAGGGCCCTCCCCGAGCTGTGTCCCCGCTTACTCTGTCCTGGGCAGCTCTGGGGCTTCTGCTGCGTTTCCTCCCCGATGCCTTTGATCCCATCTCGGCTGGCAGGGGCCGGAGCGGCCCCAGGCGATGCCTCTCGCTCTGCTGGGGCTGTTCTGTCCCTGCCGGGGTGAGCTGGTCACCCCTCATTGAGCAGGGGAGGCTTTTCCCTAAGTCGCCGTCCCGGCACCTCTGCCAGCCCAGCTGGGGTGCGGTGCTGCTGGGGAGGGCAGGGGCTGCCTCTTCTGGGGAGGGGGCTCTTGTCAGGAGAGAAGGAAAACCAGAGTTCATCAGAGCCCACACCGCTGCCCTCCAGCCCGCGGCGAGCGGCTCCTCGGTGCAGCTGAAACTCCTTTCGAGCACCGAGGTCAGTGCCGGTTGCTCCAAGGTTTAACGCTTTATTAGAAAATGAGAGGTTAGAGCATGTTCCAGAGGAGAAGGAAATTTATTGTTGCCCTGGCCTGCAGCAAAGCAAAACTCAAATAACCCAGGTGCGGGAAGGACTATAAATCCCCCGATGGCAATCACACTGCTAAAAGGATGGTGACAGCCACAGCAAAGTTTGACCAGTTAATATTTCTCATATCTGAGTGAGAAAAATAGCAATATTTAAAATGATATCTCTACTGAATTAAGGAAGAAAAAAAAGGTAAGCTGCAAGCCCTTTTCGCCCCTGGCTGCCGGAGGTGCGGGTCTGCAGGGGCTCCCTGGGAGCAGCAGAGGGTCCTGGGCTCTCCTCCCCATCGCCCGCCCCTGCGCGGTACCTTTGCTGCCTCCAGGCAGCCCTGGGGGTGGCAGGTTCCTGCCCAGCCCAGGCAGGATTGCCTGCCTTGTGCTGGGTGAGGCTGCCTCAGCCAGGTCTGATCATTTTGTGAACAGGAGAGTGAGACGAGGAGAGAAACGGGGAAGGGGTGAGCGCTCCAGCATCCCCAGGCAGGTGTTAAAGCACCTGAGGGATGCGGAAGGTGGTGTTGCCATGGTGTGATGGGCAGCGAGTGTCGGCTCAGTGAGCACCTCAGCATCCCTCGCCACCGGGACCGCTGTGTGGGCAGCGGCACCTCACAGCCCCTCAGCGCAGGGACCGAGTGACCAGGGGCTCTCACAGGTGCGTTTCTTTCCAGCTGTGGCTGGTACCTCTGCTGTGGGGTGCAGAGGGTTGTCATCATCCTACAAGCTCTAACTCTTCTTTCCATTTAAAGATTTGACTATTTACTTTTAATTTTTATTTCCAGGAGGTCATTGAAGTCATACTTGTGCACAGATTTAAGGTCCTTGGCTGATGGTCCTGGGAATGGCAGGAAACATGTAGCAAAGGAAGCATTTCAGCTTGATAGATGCTATAAATTTCCAGCGTATGTTTTTGTTTTACGCTGCAGGTGAAGAGAGCAGAAGCCATCAATTCTTCCTCCTGGCTGACCCTGAATTGCTCACGCTGCAGGCAGGCCAGGCAGCATCTGTCTGGGACACCCCTGGTGGGGATGAAGGTCAGTGGAGATCCTGGGCTGGTTTGGTCTGACAGGTTTGCCTTTAAAAATGCACACCGCCGAGGGCATGCCAGGAGGGGATGTGCAGATCTTATAGGTCTGACATCTGAAATAACTCGCCATTAGCCTTAGAAACACTCCGGCATGGGTGTCGGCGTGGCCCCCCCGGCACGGCTGCCTGCTCCCCCCCCAGCCGCACGATTCATGAGCTTTCACATCTCTGTCATTAGCCCGTTAATCCAACACCTTGCCCAGCCTCGCATCGTGGTGAGGATTTATGGTTCTCACAGACCAATTTCATTATCCCAGGGGGAAAATCAGCATCTTGTTATGGATAAAATGACAATAAATGAAACGGCCATTAATTTACGATCTTGCCACACAGTGGCACTCAAACAGATTCCTATTAATGGCTTGTTATTATCACCTCCCATACTGGGCTAATAACAGTTCATGGGAAAAACTGCACCTGAGCCCAGGGAAGGTGCTGGCTGCTGGGGCGTGCAGGACCCCTGTCCCCGTGCCATGGTGGCAGGGTGACTCCTGTCCCCGTCCCATGGTGGCAATGGAGTGGAGCAGCTGCCCCGCAGCAGAGATTGATCAGACGGGAGTGGAGGCTGCTGCACAAAATGGGGAGGAACAGCTGCCAGCTGGGGGAGCTTCCGGGGAGGGTATAAAAAGCTGATTTTTCTGTTTGCTTGCGGCTCAAAAAGCCCAGAAACATTGGCTTGGCATTAAAGAACTTCTCAAAAACTTCAGCACTGCAAAAAGCACTGTAAAACATGAAACAAACACTAACCTTTCTATGTGGTCAAAGAACTTAATTTGGTTCAAAAAAGAAAGATTGTACTTTTTAAGAACATTAAATGGCGTAAGATGTAAAAGCCCCGAAACTTCTGCTTAAAATACTGTCCTTTTTAAAGTGAAATAAATTGGCAAAACCAAACTCAATCCGAGAGAAGTTTCAGTGTCATAAAATTTGCTTCTTTGCCATAAAATGTTTCATCTGAAGAGCCTCTCCTGGCTGCTTTCTCACGCCTGGGTGGGTCCCGCGCTTGGAGCTTGCTGAGGGTCCCCAGCTGGGACGCAATGCTGGAGATGCTCACGGCTCCCCTGTGCTGCCCTCGCACCTCCGAACGCTGCTGCAGCCCCGGCGCTGTGCTGGGGATGGGGGCCCAGGGGTGCGCGGTGGGGGACGGGAGAGCCCCGTGTGCCGGGGCTGAGGGCAGCGCGGCTCCGGTAACCGCGCTCTCAACAGCCCAACCCGCTGCTTCTGCTCGGGGTGAATTTTGTCTAACGTGTGTTTTGCTAAACACATTTTTTTGTGTGACAAGTGAACATGCTAGGAATTGGTCTTCATAAACACATTTTTACAGTAATATAACAGTATAAATAAATGCTCCAGCATATCTCCCAGTGTCACTTTTATTTACATTTTAAGTGACCTGTTATTACTGACCCCTCTGCCATAAACACCTAATAGAGAGGAGACCACTGGGCAAACAAGGCCGATGTGGAAGTGCATTATGCTAAATAATTCATAACAAGCACCGTGGTTGTTGCAGTGATATATGTAAATAGAGGATCCTTATTTTTCAACTTACAGTCTGTGTTGGTTTATGAATTTTAAAAGGAGAAAGTCTTCATTTTCTAGTGCAGAACTGAAGAGTGTTTCTTGTTCCCTGAAGTCCCATACCCAGTAGCCAGCTTCACAGGACCGACTGTGATGGGAAGAGTGTGCTCATGGAACTCTTTCTGCATTAGCACGTTTTAAATCTGTTTATTCATGTGTTCTATGTGTGGCTTGGTGACAGTCCCTGTGGGTGCCACCTGCAGACCCAGAGGATGGAAACTGGCACCAGGGGTGGGGTGCGCGGGGCAGCAGAGGCGGTTTGTGGCGTGGAGGAGCTGTGCGGGACAGCCGGTGAGGGGAAACACAGCTGCTGCGTGCGGGAACGGCGGGAGGAACTCGGAGAAGAATTTGCCTTTGTTTTAGCTGTTCTTAATGGCACCTGCAAGTTTTCCTGGGGTTCAGGTTCCACTCAGTCAGGTCTCTGTGCTCCCTGCAAGCACGGCAATGAAATTCAGGTGACGATCAGGGCGCGCATCACTTCGATACAGCAAAAGTGTTGACAAAGTCATTAACTGTGTGACCTGAGTGTGCAGCGTGGCCTCTGCAGCTGCAGCTGGGCTCCTTGATGGGGTGGCAGCTGGAGCAGACATGGCGCTGCAGCTGCAGCCCATCAGGTCATGGAGCTGCCGGGCTTGGCTTTAAAAGGGGAGGGACACCCCCCATCTCAGTGCTGTTACTGGGCTGCTGCTGGGCTGTTACTGGGCTTACTGAACTGCTGCTGGGCTTCCCCCTGGTGGCCAGCGACGCTGGACACTCGCTTGCCAGGTGAGTCCCATCCACGCAGGTCGGGGGTCCTGGTTGCTGGGGGGTCCTGGTCACTGGGGGCTCCATGGGGACATGGTCCTGCCGGGCCCTCCGCTGCTCCCTTGCCTTGTTCTGGAGCAAAGCCCAAATGGCAGCGCTTGAGATGGTGCGGGCTTTGCAGGCGGCGCTTCCTGAGCTCTGACCTGAGGATACTTGAAGAAGAATAAATTTCACTTGTTTGGTATCGCACGAGAAGAGGGAGGCTGGAAAACTTGCCTTAAAATAACATAGAAAGTCAGTCTCTTTGCTCCTGCAGCAGAGGAGTAATTACCACTTTGTAAAGCTTTTAATTTTTTTAACATTGCATATAAATACTGCTGCTCAAGAGTTCAGAGGCAAGGATTTTAAATCTAATCCACATTTAACAAGGCTATTAAAGAAAATGTTTAAGCTGCCGGAATTTAACTGATTACAATATTTAATAAATCTTACCCCAAAAAAGATGTCTTGAAAAAAAGAAAAAAAAAGCAGCAAGGAGCCAAGATCACATGGCTTTTATATATGCGCTACTGAGAATGCTTTAATGGGAAATGGAAACCCAAAAGATGCAATAATCCTGCCAAAAAGGCCCAAATGTATTATAAAAATGTTTAAAGCTCCATTTGAGTTTTTCTAATTAACTTGATAATGACACCAGCATCCTCTCCCTATCAGTCTCCTGGAGATCAGATGTTTCTCAATTGTTAGAGCAATGTTAAGAGCAGGAGGAAAAGCAGGGACGCTTTTCCCTTTCCCCAGGAGGTCAGGCCACTGCTTTTAGGGTGATGCTGGGGCTGTGTGTGCTGCAGGTGCTGGGCTCAGGGTGGGCCGAGCCCCCGGGGCTGGGCTGAGCGGGGCTCAGGGTGGGCCGAGCCCCCGGGGCTGGGCTGAGCGGGGCTCAGGGTGGGCCGAGCCCCCGGGGCTGGGCTGAGCGGGGCTCAGGGTGGGCCGAGCCCCCGGGGCTGGGCTGAGCGGGGCTCAGGGTGGGCCGAGCCCCCGGAGCGGTGCTGACCCTGCAGCCCCAGTGCAGGACCTGCCCACCCACAGCCGTGTCCTGCCGCTGGCAGCCAGGAGAAGGCAAAGGGGAAGAGCTGCTGCTCCCAGGAGCCCTGCACGGGGCCAGCAGCGCTTGGTGCTGTTCGGTGACCCGCTGAGAGGCTGCAGAGTGTGAGGGCTCAGCTGTGGTGCTGAGGCTGCTCAGAAAAGGGGGAAAGGCATCCCAGTGAATTAGCAGAGATCCACATTTTGAGACTGCATTTCTTGTTGGCCGTGTCAGAGAAATGCCCCCCAGCTGTAGTGTATATTCTGTAGGAGATATTAACTGTAGAAAATCTGAGGTCAAGGTAGAGTCACATAATTTCATGGTTGAAGACTCTGGGCTGAGCAGGAACATCACTGATAAGGCGTTTGGTGTTGCAGGGAAATGCTGCTGAAGGAGTGTGGAATGCACTGGGGCAGAGGCTCAGCCCAAACACCTGGCGGTGTCCTGAGCTCTGGGAGCGGTGGGGCCGGACCTGCCGCTGCTCCAGGGATCCCCTCTGGAGAACCGCGCTGGGCTCACGGCTCTGCAGTGCATGGCTGACACTCGTGGCTGCTGCCCCTCCTGGACAGCACGCCTGGGCAGGAAAGGATGGTGCTGAAGCAGTGCCAGATGTCCACCAGAATGGACCTGAGATAATGAGCTGACTTCCGTGGCTGCTGTTGCTGTTTGCTTCTCTTTGCTAATCTGGTTCGGGCTTGGCTGCTCAATTGCAGGCGTCTTCTTGAGCCTTTCAACTGTGTTTTGTGGCTCTTGTTGCCTCTCTACAACTTTCACACCTCATTGCAGTGTGGGAGAGGAACAGATGTGATATTCCCGCCACACGTCCCCGAAGCTGCGTGCAGAAGTCCTCCTGGCTGCTCCTGACCGGCGCCGCTGCACATCAGCCCTTTGGCCTCCAGCTCACGCTGGGGCCTCACTCCATGTTGATTGTCAGTGCATCTCGAGTCTCCGCAAGCTCAGTGTTGAAAAGGAGGCAGCTCCTCAGGCAGGAGCCGGCCCTGTGTTGGCTCCCAGTGTCCCGGTCCTGTGCAGCGGGGCTGCCCAGTGCATCTGTGCTGGTGATGTGGCTGAGCAGTGTCTGAGCTGTGCTTGTCCCTGACAGGCAACTCCTTGGTGGAGATTCCTCAGTGACAGATGCTTCAGCTGCTGCTTAATCCATTTAGCAGGGGCTCTGTTGTGGAGCACGGTTTTTCACTCAGGATGGCAAGTGATACAGTGCCATGTGCCTCACAGAAGCCCGTTACATCACTGTAATTGCCTTCGTCAGCCCAACTTGTCACCTCATGGATGAAGGAGGTGGGATTGTTTGACAAGGCCAGTTTTTTTCTCCGTGCCAGCTGGACTGATCCTCACCTATTAAATCTTTATGGGTCCTCCCATGGTCCTGTTATTTTCCTGTGAGGCTGTAGTGTCTGTAGCTGTGCAGCTCCTGGTGGGTAACTCTTCCTTTCAGCTCTTCTGGTATTGTGCTCCTTGTTTGTCCTCATGCAGCTGCTTGAGTGCAGCCAGAGCAGGGCTGTGGGAGTGAAGGGCTGCGGGGGGTTTGGGACCAGACATCCTCACTGTGGTGGCAGCAGCGTATGGTGTGTTTACAGAAGGTGCCTGCAGAACATGTGGATGTACCTGTAACAAAGGTGGGATGTGCTGGGTGTGTGGTCACAGCGCTCCTGTACAGCAATTTAGTGACAAGTGTTCAGACACATTTCTGTACTGTACAAATTGTCTGATGCTTGAAGCTGTCAGACACAAATTCGTTAGCTAGGTATATTTTGAAGATACAATCCCTGGGACCAGCAGTGCTGCCTCCTGTCTCTGACAGTGGTGACACAGATTCCTTGACACTCTATGGCCACTGTGCCATTGCTATGAACCCGCTCACAGCTGCAGCCCCCCAGCCCAGAGCTGTTGCCTTGTGATATGGTTTTATTTCACTACTTTCTGCTCCAGATCAGCGAAATTTGATTTGCTCTGCCATATCTCTCAGTAGTGTTAATCTGCATTATTAAAACTGAGATTTATTACTAAAAGTTTTAATTCCGAAGCATTTTCTAGGGTTATAGATCTGTTTCCTTGCTGTGTTTCAGCCCTTCAATCCTACAGCACAGTGTGCCTGGCTTAGGGCTGTTGTGGGAAGAGTTTGTGGCGTGATGCCCCTGTGCCCAGAGCAGCGTTGATGTGTGGGCTGGTGGGGCTCCCTTTGGGAAGGGTTTGACCAGGCAGTGTCCAGGTGCTGGAGCTTCTGATGGGGCTTGGGAGGCACCTTTGTGGCATCTCTGCAGCCATTCAGCTGCTGCCCCCAAAGAGAGCCCGGGCACATGGCTCTGGGTCAGCAGCACGTGTTGCCATAGGCTATAGGTGAGATCCACAGACAGTGGAGGGTTAGTGCTGAAAGCAGCAGAGAAAATGACTGCTATTTATGAGCATCTGCTGTCTCTGGTCTGGGCAATGTAAAGCAGCTCTGACAGCACGTGGCTGACTTGACAACCATTGAGGTATTCGCCTAATGCAGCAATTCCACAGCTTCAGTGGAATTCATAAAATGTGCCTCGACAGATTCCCTGAATCATCGCAGCAGGATGCCTAACCCCCGCGGAGACCGGGAGCGCGGGCGTTCCCCTTACAATAATAATTGTATTTCTGAAGCGTGTCTCTCCTGCCACGCCGCATGGGGCCCGGCAGAGACGGTTTCACAAGTCAAACCTGTGGAGGAGCAGCCTGTGCCCACTGTGCCCCGCAAACGGGGAGCAGAACTGCTGGGGACCCCTCGCTCTGCAGCAGCTGCTGTGTGCTGGGGCAGCAGCTGAGGGGAGCGGGGTCCCCGCGTGCAGGGGGTCCCCGCGTGCAGGGGGTCCCCGCGTGCAGGGGGTCCCCGCGTGCAGGGGGTCCCCGCGTGCAGGGGGTCCCCGCGTGCAGGGGGTCCCCGCCAGGCACCCCCTTCTCCCGCTGAGCAGGTCGGTGTCCCCAGGGAGCGATCGGGGCTGCAGAGTGTAGAAGGGCAGCGCTTCTGCAATGGACTCTGTGCCTGCTGCTCATCCCCTCCTGCAGAGAAGAGCCCTGTTAACTGTTCCTCCTGGAGGAGAAATCAGCCTTTGAGAGATCTATAAAATGCTGTCAGCTTGTAAAGAGCGGGGGGTGAAGCTGCTGTGTGCCGTCTCGCCCTCCGCTGGTACTGATGCCCTGGAAGCAGCAAGTCATGGCACAAAAGGGCTTTTTTTTTTGCCGGGGGTCAGCACCTGAGCTGGGAAATGAATGGACTGTGCTCCTTTCCTGGGGACGTGTGAGATCCGCTGCCAATGGCTCTCCTGCCGCTGCTGTGGGTTAATCACTCAGCAGCAGCACCGTGCTGCTCTGAGACAAAGATTTGACTTGTGCTGAAAAACGATAAAAGACCAACAGAGGAAGGCGTTTTTGAAAACAGGAGGCAAAGAAAAATGATAGCAATTTTGCATATAAAAATAAAATAAAACCACCAGTTTTTAACTGGGTTCCAATAGCTGTCTGTGGAAAATGGCTGTGGAAGCTGCTTCCTTGTTCTGAATTTTGCCTTAAATAAAATCAAACAAATATTGCAGGAAGTCTAAAAACACCCAGCCTTTTCTAAAAAGCAGGGTTTTTTAAATCTGTGTCCCCTGCAGTGTGGCTGCCTGTGCAGGGCCGGCCAGCGGGAGCTCTGGGGGCTGGACGTGGGTCTGTGTCCTGGGCAATGACCATGGCTCTGTGCATCCAGCTCCTCTGCAGGGCTGAGCCCCCGGGGTGTCCCTGGCCCTGTTGGGGAACAGGGAGTCCCCTTGCTGTGGGGTCTGCAGGCTCTCCAGCCCCCCTGGACCTTGGCTGTGGCGTTCCCCACCTCAGCGTTACCTCCTGAGGGGTTTCAAACCATGCTTGCATGGTTAAAGAGGCTTCATGTATTGTACAGGGATAGATATTTTGAAAAACAAGATATTGATGCAAGTGTTGAGCCACTTTATTGGCTCATTCACTTATTAGCGGACGTGGCTCCCTTCCTGCTGTTTGTGCTCAGAATGGATTTTTATTGCTTAATTCTCTGTAAGTGAAGTGCTAGCAAATTGTAAAATCCTATTGCTTAACATGTAGCATTAAGTATTGAACTAGCAAAAGAATCAATTACAGGTTTGGTCACTGATTAGCTTGACTTTTTATGGAATTTAATGTCAAGTCTCATTATAATTCTGCTCTTTAATTCAGGAAATAAAGCATGTGTGGGGGATAATGGCTGTGGGTGGCTCAGTTCCAGCTCTCCTGCTGGTGGGATGCTCAGCGCCGTGTTGCCGGGAGGAGCTGCAGAGCTGGTGGTCAGAGGTGACAACCAAACCTGCTGCCTCTGGATCCCGCTGCCCATCCCATGGGGACGGGGCCAGCCCTGGGGCTCGGCGGGGTCCCCAGTCCTGCACGAGACGTGTCTGAGGTGGCAGGTCTGGCTCCGTGCCTCTGTCCTCGTTGCCTTGCCTGTGAAGGGCCCAGGAGCTGCTCCATCAGCCTGATGCCCTTTCATGTGTGTCCTTCCCCTCGCTGGTGGTTCCCGGCCAAGCTGGCACTGTCCTCGGTGAGGGGCCTTGTCACCTGTTGCCCAAACACGGGCAGCATCCCACCTTCAACAGCCCGTGTCCTGGGCTTTGAAGTCAGACTTTGATTATTTCACCACTGCCAAAGCCTGATGCAAAGTAACTTATATCTGGCATCTGAAATACTGATCGGCCCTCTAAGCCTCCTGCCCTGGGGGGAACCGGGTAGGAAATGGCTGTGAGTGGTTTCAGGAGCCTCCCAGCGAAGGGCTGAGCCGGAGCCGTGCAGCAGGAGACGCGGGTCCCACTCGGATCACCGGAGTCCATTAAGGACCTTAAAAACTCTGTCCAGCTTCTGGTAAAATATCAACGTAATGACTCAGGGCAAGTGAAATATGAGGAGGTATCTGAGCCCAAGTTAAAAATTCTAGCAGAAACATTTAAATCAGTTGTGATCAGTGTCTGGTCTTTCCTGGAAAACCTCCAGGGAAGGAGGTGCGGGGAAAGCCGAGGTTTTCTCTGGGGGCCGGGGTGCTGGTGCCCAGCAGAGCCGGTGGGTGAGCTGCTTTCCCCCCGCTCCTCCTCGCAGCAGCACTGGTCCTGACACGGCTCCTGTGCTCCTGTCTCGGTCTGTACAACCCTCTGGGAAGGGGCTGTGGGCCACAGTGGGGCTCAGAGGTTTGCTCTGTCCTCGTGCCCCGTGCGGGCTGGGGTCCCCTGGGGCTGTGCCCCCCACCCAGTTCTGGGGGCTCAGACCCCCACAGCCTCCCGCTCCCCTCACCAGTTGCCGCCTTTGCTGATGGACAAGTGCAATTGGATTTCCAAATTACACCAGCTCAGATTAGATTCAATATCCCTTTTCTCTAGCCAGGCAGCCCTTTAATTCCTTTTCTTTCGATTGTGTGGGGACCCTTCTGTGCATCTCAGACCCTTCGGCGGGAAATGCTGGCTGTGCGGAGGCTGCTGCGCGCTGCTGCTGCAATAAACTGGAGACATGGAGCTCCCGCACAAATAGTAGGAGACCAGCAAGTTTTCCCTCCCAGCACTGAGATTTCTGGAGGCTCTTTCTTGTCTGGCTGAGCTGATCCCCCTTCCAGGAGCAGCTCTGCTGGCATGCTAATTTATAGCGCACTTGAGCAGTCCCCCTACATCCTGAGCGAGGATGGTTTGGGAAATTAAAGTTTGTAGGAAATGCATCAAAAATCTGATGTCCTCAAGCCAGACATCTGTTTTCCCAGCCACCAAAAGGGAGGCTGCAACTCACTGCAGCGGCGCGGGGTCAGCAGAGCGGGGGGACGTTCCGGGGGTGCTGCTGGGGCTTGGGGTGCAGGGGACGTGGTGCTGGAACCGCGGTGAGGGTCGGTTTGGTCAGTGCCTGGGAGCCGTGCTGTGCCTGTGCCGTGCTGGGCACGTTCCTGGTGCTGGCAAATAATAAATAACGATAATGATTATGAAAGCTCTGTGCATCCGCCCCTAGGGCTCTGCAAAAAAACTTTTACATCAAAATCCAACCGGAACATTTTCCCCCTTGTCTAATTCACAAAATATGCCCATAAAAACGGTAACTTATCTGTGCGGGGGCAATTCCCAAGGCATTTAAACCAAGATTGATAGCTGCTGACTGTAGCCTGTCCTAGCAGAGAGTGAGACCCAGCGGAATTCCTTGGGACTTTGAGCAAATGCAGAAGCATTTTGGGTTCACGTATTCAAAAATCATAAAATGACATGATATGTACTACTTGGGGTTAAACCCTGGGATAGGTCTGGTCCTACCCCCAGCCATGTCTCTGAACTTGCTGTGACATCCCTGGGCTGACATCCCTGGGCCTGGCTCAGCTCCCAATTTTCAGGCCGGGAGCTGAGAGCAAGTGCCTCTCCTGGACTCCAGGTTTGACTTTCATATCATGGCTTTTCAATGTACTTAAATCTGCATGCTGTTTAAAATTCAGCTATGTTTGTCGGAATTCAATTACCCCTGAAGATTACACAAAGATTATCAAAGTTGTAAACAGCAGAATATGCTCAGAGATCAATGAAGCGCAACAAAGACCATATTTAACAGGAGAAATAAAAGTAAGAGCATGCTGGCAAACTCTGACAGTGGAGCGTAATGTCGCATCATCACGCTGAAGGTTGGAAAGTAATTGAAATCTATGTTATAGCACAATATATCCCGGCACAGATTTGCAGTCATGGAACACAATTTCAGCTCTAATATCCGAGCGCTTCATTTGGTTTAAGCAGACCCAGACTTGGAGGTGTTCTCACTGGGCATCGGTGCGGAGCAGCCTCAGGGTGGTCGTGGTGCTGCTGCCCCGCGTGTCCCCGCATTCCCGGCCACACGCCCTCCCAGCAGCGTCCCTGCTCACCAGGGGAAACTCCAGGTTCTGGGGGTGGGATGATTACCCTTAATGCCAATGAAGCATCTTGCCATTTTTGGTTGAGTTTTGTTGGTAGGAAGGTGTTTTTGGCTCTGCAGACATGCCCATGGGGCATCACTGTGGTCAGAGGTGTGTGGGTGCCTCTGTGGCTGTCCTGGGGTGACAGCTGCCCTGGAGCAGAGCCCTGTCTGGGCACAGGACCTGCTGCATGGGGAGCTGGGGGTGGCTGAGGCGACCGGGGACCAGCAGCCCCCAGCCCGCAGTGTGACTGTCCCTCTGCGCCTGTGTGCCGTGGGGCAGTGCCCCATGCCCCATGGGACTCCTTCCCCACAAACACCCTTCCTGGCCGCCCAGCAGCGATCTCCCCAGCCGGCCACCCCTCCATCATGTTTTGTGGCTTCTCATTGTCATTCTGGAGGCAAGGCAGCCAGCTGATTTTTCTTTTCTGTAATATATTGCCACTATAATACCAAGTCTAGCAGAACAATGAACTCTGGAGGATGGAGATACCTTCCTCCTGTTTTGCAAACTAAACATAATTTTTATTTGTGCTCAGATTTGTGGCTGGTGCAGGGGCTGAGGAGGGGCCGGGTGCTGGGCAGGGGCTGCTGCTCCATCCCCGGTCCTGCCCTGGGGACCCAGTGCTCCCGCTCATGTCCCCGCGGGTCCCCTGCAGTATTGAGATTCAGGGGAGGACGCCTCCTTTTGTCAGACACCGCGGGGTTTCAGAGAAACCCTTCAACCCACGTTAATTACTGTTATCTGTACCCGCTGGGGCCTGGTCCACCTGCCTGTCTGCTGCAGCCAGAATGTGCTGAAATTCTCATTCCCTTTCTGCCTTTCTTTCTCTCTTTTTTTTTTTTCTTTTCCTATTTACTTCTGCTTTAATCTGCATATTATCATCAGTGCAAAGACCTCTGAAATAACATCTGACAAATGATGCCTATTAAAAAAAACTCTGCACTGTCCTCTTTCACCGCCTTCCAATTTGGACTAGCACTATAACTATGCATCAATAGACAAGCAATATTATGTTAAGAACATGATAAAATACCAGCAGCTTCATAATGGCAGCAGCCAAATGGTAATTTCTGCTTCAGAAATTGGTCATTTATTTTGCTGGTCTGTTCTTACGTTCAAATTAGATGAAGTTTAATATACTGTAAAATTGAATGTATTCTATCCTTTTCAACAAATATGGCATGTATGAAATGATTTATGGGTCTTACAAACCTTAAAATGTTAAATAATGTCCTTTATCCTGTGCCTTAAGTCCGTGATGCCAAGTAGTTTAAGTACAGAGAAGCAAAACTTTATTAGCTCCCATCCTTATCATCACTTTATTTTGCTGCATTTACAGAGGCAGGAGCAGTATTTAACATATTAGACTGAGTTTTAGAAGCAGCCGTATTAATTGGTACATTAATTTTACCCTATTAACTGTAATTGGTAGGAAAGCGATTCTTCCCCACTGAATGTTGTAATTTCTGGTTTAAATTTTTAATGAAGCCATGCTGACGCTGCAGATGCCCAAATGAGGGGACTCCTCTCGGCTCAAGCCTCTGGCCAGGGCTGGGCTCCCCACATGGTGACTGTGGGTGCCCCACGGTGTCGGGAGCACCAGCCTGCGGCTTCGTCTCTGCCTGGTGTCCTCCGTGGCCTCTGCCCCCTGCCCAGGGACGCCTCGGGCCCCTGGTGACAGGCTCTGGTGGTCCCGTGTCAGCTCAGTCTTGTCCCAACATGCCTCCCTCTGTGCTTCCCTGACCAGGAGCCTCCTACAAGGCTGGTGATGGCAGCTCCTCCAAAGCGCGGGGAGGCTGGTTTGGTGAAGGTTGCCCTTTGCTGCAGGGGATCTGCTTGGCTACGGGTCAGAACAATTCCCCTTCCCCAGCCTGACAGTACATTAAACCCTCTGCTAAAGTCCAGCCCCAGATCCCAGGGAAATCACCGGGTCGCCTGCCCTGGCCGTAGGGGAGCGATGGATGGTGCGGTATCAGCTGAGAAGCAGAATCAGGGTGACTCCCTCCTGGCTGGTAGTTATTTAAAAACAACTTGTCTCCTTGCCCTTAGCCCTTTCTCTGTTTCCTGATGAGCAGCTTGTCCCTGAGGATAAGCCTCAGAGCGGCACAATCTCCTTCAGTCCCCTGGAGCTGCAGCCCTATGCACCAGGGTAATAGAGAAGCCTTTTATTCTGTTTATTTGCTCTATATAATTTTTCCTGCTCTTGCTGACCCTTCTGGGAAGCGTTCCACCCTTCAGTCTCTCTGCTGGATGCCAGAATTGTTGAGCTTAGGCTATATTTGCATTTCAGATCCTAGTTAAACCAACATCATCAAGGTCAGGACACTCTGTTGAATTGGAATAGGCTACAAGACAGCATCTCCCTTCGTGGCGCAGGGGCAGTGCAGAAATGCAGCTGTCCTTGCCCCAGCCCGCTCCAGCAGAGCAATGGGGTTTCTGCCCATGGGGCCGCGCAGGGGCAGCTGCACTTTGCACCCTCAGGCTCCGCTCACAGGCGTGAGGCAGGGGCTCAGCTCCGGGTTTCTGCCCTGGCACGTGGGTCCAAAGGAAGGCCTTGGCTCAGCCCTGCTCCAGGGAAGATGTGAGGGGGACGTGGGGGTTTTAGGGGAGAGTAGCCTGGCTGGCTCCCCCAGGCAGGGCTGGCAGTTCCAGCAGCGTCCCCTCTCCACGGGGTCTCCATGGCACTTGGGCACACGGTCAGACGTCCATTCCCCACCAGCTCCGAGCTCTGCTCAACCAGCACATCCCCGTCACTGCCTCCTCCTCGCCGCCTGCCGTCCCCGTCAGCCAGGGAGGTTTCTCCTCTTGGGCCGCCCTTGCTGCACCCAACCTGACCTGCAGACCCGCGGCTCAGCAGGGCTGCAGCTGTGGGTGACGGTCCCACGGGGGAAGCGCAGGGCCCACATTTAAATGCTTCTGTAAAGGCATATGAGGAGAAATAGGCAGAACAGGAGAGAAAATTCCAGAAAAGTAGGAAGTAACTCTCCTGCTCCCCAAAGGTAGCTGGAATTTATGCCCCATTTCAGAGGATAACCTCAATGCAGAGATGCTGATGTGCATCTCGACATGTGCACGTGTGTTGGTACAAACAGGCTTTAAAAGACAGCAGCTATATAGAGCACAGGGCTACACTATAGTGATTTTTACATCCGTGCACACAGTCTGTCTTTCCGTTCATTAAGGAACATTTCTTATGGAAAAGTAGCTGAATTTCTGATGTGAAAAAACAATTCTGCTCAAGACTGAGAGCTGTTTAGAATAAATGCCAGACACTGTGATGGAGACATTGCATGGAGACTTAATGCTGGTCACATCTCTCTGCCAGTAAGTCAAGGATGTGTCTTTGCTATTGTATTTGGTGACTCATCTTTCAAATAATCATCTCTGGAAGAGTTTTGTGCCAAGATGAAAAAACGGCTGGATTCCAGAAGTGTGTGTGCTTTTCCGTGAGCACAGCCTGGCTGGGAGCTGAGGGAGCTCTGCTCATCGTCCCCTGCGGGAACTGGGGTGTGGGGACACAGGCTGGCATGGTCCCCTTGTGGGGCAGCACCTGCTTTGGGCACAGGCTGGGGAGGGACAAATTCTGTCAGGAGGTAGTGCTGCCTCGGGCAGGTGATTTGGCTGGAGAACAGGGTCGGGCACCCCCAGCCCCTGTGTGTGCCCACAGCTCCGGGGCTGAGCCGCGGCTGCACAAACCTCCTGCCAGCACCTGGAGGGTTCCTGCATCCTCAGAGCAGAATATGCAGATTAGCTGAGTAAGTGAAGTGCTGTAAGCTAATTAATTCAACAGACTCACTGTTCCATAACATTAAACCTACACAAGGAGGATGTGCTGGAATTAGCTTCCCCTGGAAAACATTTCCTTGCTGCTTAACAAAAAGTTACACAAACTTATTAAAGACTTAACAAGAAGGTGAATAGCAGAGGAGATGTAGGTGCTGTGTGGGCCGAATTGGAGCAGCTGTGCCCATGGAAAGCGTAGGATTCCTCAGTGGCTCCAGCAGCAGATGTGAACCTGGTGATGCTGGAACATGCCAACCCATAAGAAACCCATAGTGTAAATGGCCCAGAAAGCAGCGCTGCTTGGCCCCACAGCTGCGAGCAGCCCCTCGATCCCCGCCGTGTCTCAGCGGGTGGCAGCCACGTGCCCGGTGCCGTCCGCACGCCCGGGGCTGGTAGAGCTGTCCTTCTGCAGGGTTTGTGCCTGAGTCCGCCGCCTGCTCCGCGTGACATGTGTGCCGGGGTGAATGCGCCCAGTTCTGAAGTGAAACCCAGCCCTGAATCGTGTCTGTCTGTGCTGCTCTGTGATTTAGCAGGGATAAAGCAGCCTTTAAAGTGAGAGAGGAGATAACGTGTGTTGGTTAGTGGTGGAAGTGCACTCAGCTGACCCTGCATTGCACGGGGGCTGTCCGGACCCACACTGCCCAGTGCTTGCCAAGGGAATCCAAATATCACCGGAGAGCACCACCAAAGTGACTGATGGGCACACAGGAATGTCCTAAAACCACTGATGTTCTTGCAGGGCATGGGCTTTAATGGGAAGGCTGTCTCTCTAGGTGTAGTGTTCTCCGAAAGCTGCAGTTCAGCTGGTTCGCCCCCAGCATGGGAGGATGAGGCTCCTCTGCTGCAGGGTCTGTCCCAACACCGCGTCTGTCCCTCTGCCTGTGTGCGCTGGTTTGTACCCAGCACCCTTGGGAATGCCTGACCTGTGGTGTCACAGTCATGACTTCAGCTCGTATTGCTGTGTAGCTCTTGTTTTCTGTGTTTAAAATAATAAAGTGGATGGTGCAGTTTTGGCCAGGACCAAAAGCTGACTTTCTGGTTTGAGCTCTGCTGCTGCAAACAGAGCAAGGCAGATGGACAAGCCAGTGGCTTAGGGCATTCCCTTTCTGAGTTGCCTGAAAAGACATTTTCCCTAATAGAATGGGGATAAAACTCACAGTTTTCTGGGCAGTAGAGTATTTCTAATGTACATTTTTGGGAACATGGGCTTGGTGTTTTGTTTGGGTTTCGTTTTTTTGCTTGTTTGTTGTTTCCTTTCTGAGAGTGATTCTCTTATTGTAAATCTAATAAACCTACTTTGCCACATTAGTTGTCATACCTGGAAGGAAAGCACCAGACATATGGTTTTATTATTAAATCTTGCTCGTGGAAAATGTTAGTTAAGCTATTATTCTATTTTTCAGCATCGAGGTGGCCCCCGACCGAACGGATGAGCCGTGTTTGCTGTTGTGTGTGCGCTCCAGCTGCCGCGCCGCTCAGCAGGATCTCCCCTTCTGTGAACTCTGACAGACTGTGTGAACTGGAAACTGGCCAAATCACAGCCTTTTTTCGTAGTCACTAATGAACGATCTTTGCAGACTGGTATCACGCTAGGTGGAGGCTGCTGCGGTGCCAGTGTTTAGGACTAAGAAATGGCTGCGGTTCTCAGGAGATGCAGTGGGCTTTTAAGACAAAGCAAACTTCTGAACTGTGAACCTTTGCTAGACACTAAGCCTTTGGTAGACAAATGGGTCAGCCCACAAAGGGCAGCCAAAATCGTTGGTGCTTGGGCAAAACACCATAAATGGCTCGACCTCCTTCAAGGAGATGAGCTGCTGAGAGTGGCCTGTCTTCGTCTGCCAGGGTTTGTAGTCGCGCAGCTCCAGCAGCGCCCATTGCTCACAAGTGCTTTCGAAGCCATGGGGCAGTGTAGACAGTGTGGAGCTGAGAGTCGTAGTTCTGAGAGATTAGATGAGATGATCAGGAGCTACCCGTGATGAGACACTCTTCCCAGGTGAGCTGGGAACCCTGGGGCTGGGTGCTGAGCACAGGGAAGATGCCGACCCCCCTTTCCCTCCCTGCTCTGCGCTGGAGGTTGGGTGCCAAGGACGTATCGTGGTGCCATCTAGTGCCAGACCAGCCTGGCCCTGCGGGACCCTGGGGACACGGGTGCTGCTGCCTCAGGACAGGGCAAGAGCATCACTGCAGGAGATTCCCCTGAGAGAACACACCGCTGGGCTCTGGCCAGTGAAACTAAAGGCTGCAGGTCACAGACACAGTGAAAACATTACAAGTATTACTCAGAGAGACTGATGTCCAGGGAATTGTCATGTGAATGGAAAGATTCCCTGAAAAAAGCTGATATTGTCGGAGGACTTGCTCTGAGCTGCTTATTCTGCTCAGACGAAATCCTTAAAGAAGGGAGTGTGGTCACCTTTGGTGACCCACATATTCCTCACTCCTTTCATTAACTGTAGCTTATTTTGCAGGTAGCTTTTGAAAGTAAAGGCAAAAATCATCCATTAGCTTTCCCTTGTTAAACCAGGGCTGAGGCTCAGCTGAGTCCATCTGCTCAGCAAGGCTGGGCACTGTGCAGGGGCCCTGGGGAGGGGACAGGACGTTGGTCCCAGGGAGGGACACCGGAGCACGGGCTGACCTGTCCCGGTGACGGGCACAGCCGGGGGTGCAGGTGCCACCCTGTGCACTTGTGCCTTTGTAACCCTTGCCTCCTGGGAAGCGTCTCTGCCACGGCCGCGCATCACTCGCCTCTGCTAACGAGGGGCTGGCAGCGCTGCTGGACCTGCTGCTGGGGTGCCCGGCCGAGCTCAGCCCGCTGGCCCCACAGGCACTCCAGACGAGCTTTGAAGGATTCTTACACTATTAGTGGGGTATATTTATAACTGTTTATCTCTGCCAGTTGGGTGGAAAATTGCCAGATGTGTCATTTGCCTTCATTACACAGACATCTCTCGTGTTATCTGGATCAGTGCGTTTAAGCGGTGTGTCACTGCCGGGGAAAAGCTCATTTCTCCTGAGTGGTAGTGACGTTAGTGGGATCCGCATATGGAGAGTGACACCCTGGAGTTGAGTCCCGGTACAGGACAGGTCTGTCCTCTGCTGCTTGGGGTGTTCGTCTCGGGTGCTGTGCTCTGGCCATGGGACCGTCCCAGGTCACACACGATGGTAGTGCCCACCACTGGTTGAGGTTACGGGATTAATTACCCTTCTTGACAGCTGTGAGGTGCCACCCAGCACCGCACTGGGAACCCTGAATGGGGCTGTTTGCCTGAGAGGTGCTCAGGAGTGGTGAGGGGGTCCCGGCTGGGCAGGGGTCTGCAGAGCACAGACATCCCTGCCCACACACAGCAAGGGGGAAAGATAAGAATGGCTTAAATAGGAAGAAATTGTCTCCAAATAAAATGTTTTCCCTTGTTTCTCATGATACAGTGAATTTCCTTCACGGACAGATAGTCAGAGTCAAGTCCATTACACTCCCCGCTTTTTGCCTTCAAACATAAATAGCTGCATATCATATAAGTGTTTGTTATGAGGAAATGTGTATGCTAGGAAAAGTTAGACATTAAATCATTATATCATGCAGAAAGATATTGCTAAAGGGAGAGGATTACTTACTATATTAATTCTGTCCTTCAGCTACCCATACGTCTCTCTGCACATAATGACTTTAGTCACAAAATGCGTTGTTGCAACAATCCCGGTTCGTCTCATTTCTGATTTCTCGGAGCCTGTGCCCACGGTGTGTCCTCCCTTCCTCCCTCCCTCCCAGGGCACAGCCGGGCTCTGGCAGCCGCTGGCCTTGCAGGGGTGCATGTGGCAAGTGCTCATATTGCTGGGGCTACTAGACATTGTTACACCTAACAATTTCCAAAGTGTCCCTGTTGGTGGTAAAGTAACAGCGAAGTAACCCTCAAATTATTTATTCTGATTTCAAGTATTTTACCTGAAGTCAGAAGTGCTCCTTAAAAGGTATCAAGAATATTTTAATCAGATTTTGTTTTTCCAGTGAGTGACTCACAGTTTCTGAGATCAGCAAAACCAAAAAAAACCCCAAGCAAAAGGCACTACAAAAGCTGGGGAGGTGCGAATGGGCTTGTTTTGATGTTTTTGCCTGGAAGAACTGGGACGTCACAGCCCAGTGGCACAGCAGCCACCGCGCTGCACCTCGGGTCACAGGCACCACCGCCGTGCCATGGGGGCGGTGGAGGGCAGGGAGCCGGGAAGAGGAGATTATTTGTGCTGACAAAGCTGTAACAGGTGGTTGTGGGTTTGCAGCCTGGCCAGCTAAATAATCCCGGTGTTGCTCTCCTCACAGGCTCTGGTGTCAGAGAAAAACTCTTTGTTCAGTCTGTGAAAGCTGATGCTGGAGCACTTGCCTGATGCTCTGGTTTCCTGTATTTGCTGATGTAGGTGCAGAAAGCTCAGTGCTACACACAGGACAGGGAAAAGCAGCAAGCAACAGGGTCTTATATCACCATCTAGTATGTCATGCTTATTCAAAGGGCTCTGTTTGAAACCTGGCATCGGCACATACTGAACATGTTGCTTCTTCGCTGGTACCTCTTCAATCTGGTTTGCAAGACATCCTGGAGGATGTGACCTTGGAAGGCAGGCGGAATATCGAACCTGCATAATAAGAGCATCTCCGCATCGGTGGCAGCCTGTTGGGTACAGGGCAGTTAATAAATAATGAGGATGTCAAAGATAACAGCAGGGAAGTGGGAGCAGGTAGCAGCTTTGCAGCCAGCTTTCTGACAGCCGCCTGGCAACGGCCAATTAAGAGGCTGCCGCTGCCGCTCAGCCCGCGCGGAGCGTGTCCAGCCGGGGGACGTGGCCGCGGGGGGAGCAGGACGAGGCTCTGCAGAGCTGCCCGGGAGCAGATCTGGGGCAGCGAAGGGTGAGCCCACCCGCAGCAGCCGCCCCGGGAGCGACGCTCCGGCCCGGCGTGAAGGGACGTTCCAAGGGACGGCGGGACAGATGAACACAGGACTTGTGTTCTTGGGGCACAGCAGCCCTGGCCCCGTGCGAGGGGCAGCTCCTGGGCATGACGGGCCCTGCCACACAGGTGTTTGTTTCAAGGCTTGAATTCACATAATTACAGAATGTCAGGGGTTGGAAGGGACCTGGAAAGCTCATCCAGTGCAATCCCCCCATGGAGCAGGAACACCCAGATGAGGTTACACAGGAAGGTGTCCAGGGGGTTGGAATGTCTGCACAGAAGGAGACTCCACAACCCCCCTGGGCAGCCTGGGCCAGGCTCTGCCACCCTCACCAGGAAGAAGTTTCTTCTCATATTTAAGTGGAACATCCTATGTTCCAGTTTGTACCCACTGCCCCTTGTCCTGTCATTGGTTGTCACCGAGAAGAGCCTGGCTCCATCCTCGTGAATTATATTGTCACAACTCAAATCTTAGGAATCTGACTACATTTGAGGTGTAATTGATCTTCTGACGACTTTTTAAACATCTGCTAAGAGGGGACAGCTTTCCAAACAGCAAAAGCTGCACCAAAATGATCTTGATTTGAATAATAAGTATTCCGTCCTTGTTTGGTAAATATACCCAGTGTTAATGGTGCTTAATGGTGCCTGTAATTGGTGTCTAAAGTTATTTAAAAGTAAATTTACTAGAAAATAATTAGCAATTTTATAGTTCACTACTTCCTAATTTTGTTGATAAAAGTTTTTCAGTGTTTTTATCAGATGACACAATAGGGCCGTGCTGTGAAATAGCTTTTTTCAAACTAGCAGGAAATTATGCACACAAAATAAGATAAAAAAATTGTCACCCTCCTTCCTTTGCCTGGCAGCCAGCCCTCTCCTTCTATTATCCACTGATTTATCCTTCAGCAGCAGCAAGTGAAGCCTCGCAGGCATTGCTCCGGAATTTGTTCTTTGTGACCTTGCGAGATGCGCCCTGAGCTGCGAGGCCAGTGAGGAAAGGTGTCCCCTCCGCAGGGACCATCCTGCTGTCCCCACCGCAGGGACAATCCTGCTGTCCCCACTGCAGGGACCATCCTGCTGTCCCCACCGCAGGGACCATCCTGCTGTCCCCAGTGCCGGGTCAGGAGCTGGTGGCTGGTCCTGGTTGTGGCACGCACTGTCCCCCAGCCCTCGTGGGCCCGTGTCCCGTGATGTGGTTCGGGGTGACCGGCTGACAGGGGGTCTGCACTCAGGGGTGCTGGTGCTGCCGGGAGAAATGGAGCGGAGAAATGCAGCTGCTACAACATTTTATTATTTAGTGCTGTGGGTTCAAGTGTTCAGTTCAGGATTTTCATATCGTTCAGGTACAGAGTGACACCGACAAACAGAGACGTGTTTGGGAGGAGGTGACAGCACAGCAGTTTGGTTTCAGAAAACACTAACTCTCCATTTCCAGTCTCTGAACCATAAAGTACCAGCTTTTCCAGAACAATGAATCACCCAGACTGTGTATAAAATTAAATATAATTTATGCTTTGCTAATTGAAATCAAATACAAAATTCAATTTCCTGTGTATTCTAATGCTGACATTTGAATAGTTTTAAAAAAAAAGTGTTATTAACCTGACTCTCTCATTTGGCAGGCCACGCTCTGGCCAGATAGAAAATAATTCCCGTCAGGCCCCTGCACGGGCACGGCACACGGCGGGGACACGGGGCGCAATTCAGAAAACAGAATAACCCACCCGCAGAGCCCCCGGTGCTGCCCGTGTCCCGGCCTGGCTGGCGCGTCCCCGTCCTGCCCAGCGCGGCGCAGGAGCCGGTGGCTCCGCAGGGCACGGGGAGGCCGGGGGTCCCGACCCACGCGGGGCGGTCGGTGTCTGTGGGGCAGCTCGGAGCGGGGCCACTTGGTGGCTCATCCCGAGCTGGAGATTGCAGCCAATATAAAAAAATAAACCTCTGAATATATGGCAGAAAGAACGGGAGCAAGAGCCAGGGCAGGGCCAAGGCATGGGCAGGCCCAGCACCTCCCACGGCCCCTCCCCGGCTCTGTAAACCATCGGTGGCCTCTCAGGTGCAGGGGGGTCGTGCTGGGAGCCCTGTCCCCATCCCTGCTCCACGGTCCAGCTGCAGGACTGAGCCCAGACGCGACTGTGCTTTGTACGGCCACTCTTGCCCAGCCGCACGCTGTGACCTCCCCAACAGGACACTTAGCTGGGCTGTAACGCTCAGACGTGGATGCATTTTTTGGATCTCCTGTCCCTCCAGCGATGGCATGATGAGAAGCGTGATGGTGGCTTGATGATGGTTGGGGACCAAAGGCTCTTCCCAGCAGACCCCAGCCTGGGCTGCCCAGGAGCAAGGGGGCAGCGCTGGGACCAGAGCAGGGCTGGGGTATCAAGTAGACTTGCTGGGGGATGGGGGCACCTGGGGGCTCGTTCAAGCTCGAGCAGACCTTGCTGGGAGGAAAGCTGCTCCTTGTTAAGCTGGCGATGGGAGCTGAGAGTCCAAGATTTGGCCATGGAGGCCCAATGGTCACACAGAGACACCAACCTGTCAGGTCCTGGCAACTTGCACCAAATTGTCCAACACCAGTTTTCACTTAGGAGCTGATCTGACATTCTAATAACATGAGAAACACTGTAAAATTATGCATATTACATATTTCCAATTTTCATGTAATAATTTTGGGATTTGTGGGTCTGTGAAAAACTGTGTTATGTCAGGAGCTGTTTTAAACCTCATCAAACTAATCGAAACTGACGTGACGTTCGCAGGGACTTGCGATGCCCCTCCAGCATGGCCCACAGTGTAAATTTTCCAAATAACTTCAGCTCTTCTTTCATCCAATCCAAGGCACCAGCACCACTTCATGGTGTAATGAACCACACAACAGACCATGAAACCCAGAGCAGGTTCAGCTTGTTACCCAACCTAAGAGCGATTTCATCTGGTTAGCTGCATCAGTAGGGATTTCTTGCCACCTTAATCAAAACTGAGTCCCGGTCCTCCCAGAGTCATGCGATGCTACATCTCTGCTGGTTCCCAGCAGCCAGGGGCCGGGGATTCGCACGCAGCACCATCCTTACCCCTCGTTAAACGAGGCAAGCAGCCAGCAATATCCAAGTGCCCTTATAAATCACTCCTGTGAAGGGAACATTTCAGGAATGGTAGCTCTGCGGTTTTCCCTTTGGTCCCTCTCTCACTGTGTTTCTCTCAGTGATGGAGGTGCAAACGGTGCAGCTGTGTCGCGGTGCAGCTGTGTCGCGGTGCTGCTGTGTCGCGGTGCTGCTGTCCTGCTCTCCCCGGTTCCAGTGTGCAGCTCTTGTCACATGGCTGGAGGATCCAGTTGGGATACGGGTTTATTCTACAGTTTCTATCAGGATTTGCAAATTTGGTTGAGTGTTTGGCTTGGTCATTTCCACTAGAAATAACACATTTTTTGTGCAGAGCAGTGCTCACCCTGGGAATTAATTGCTTTTTTGTAATTCTGAAGTAGAGACGAAGGCTGCTTCCCCATTTTGCAAACCCAGCTGTCAACAGCAAGCAGTGGAGCTCTCATGTCCAAGGTGCAAATGAAGGGCAGTGCCAGGGCCCCGACAGTCGGGCTGGGGCTGTCCCACCACCTCTGCCCTGCAATCCCCCCCCGGTTCCCACCAGGAATGCCCGGCTCCAAACCGCAGAGCTGGCACAGCCTGGCCAAGGGTGCTCCCCGGGCACACGGCTCTGCACCACGGCTCACAGAGACCCCAGCTCACTCCAGCAGCTGCCTCGGTGGGGCTTCACGGCTTCCAGGAGGAGCAGGGGCTCTGATCTCCCAGGGCATCCCAGCAGAGCAGGAACACCTCTCCAGCAGCAGGTACACCATCCGTCAGGGGAGAATTGGGCCCAGGTGTTTTGTGGCACTTGGTAAATACTAGTTTTAGTGCAACAAGTAATTGAAACATCTGGTGCAAAAGAAGTTTCTGTACATAGTCCCTTTGCAGCATAACTGGCTTTATTCCTTCCACACACAAATACCAGTGTGCATGTAAATGCACGTCCTGAATTTACCAGATCTGATGCTGCTGTTGGGCAAAACTAAAAGCCAGGCAGGAGAAATCAAATCTACTGGTTTTTCTCGATGCTGCTGGGTTTTGTGTGCCACCCATGAGCCTAACCATGGCAGGAGCTGCTGGTCCTGCCCGCCTGGCTGTGCGGGGACACCAGCAGCGGAATGTCAACACAAAGCATCCCACCGCCCTGGGGAGCCCCACGGCCCTGCCTCTTCCTCCTCCCACCCACCCCAGAGCCCTCAGTGTCATGGGGGGAGAGCCCAAGTGAACCCGAGGTGATGTCCCGCTGAGGTTTCAGAGCTGGAAACGCAGGACAGCTTTGGCTGCAACCCTGACAGCGCAAGAGTCTTGCGCTCCAAGGCTGAGCCACCAGCCCGGAGCAAGTCTTGGGTCTCTAACAATGACTTGCATCTCAGAAGAAAAAAGCTTTTTTCCTGATTTTGTGGTTCTACTTATCACTTTCTTCCTGCTCCCACTGGAAATCTTGGCCCGTCATTTGGTAAAACATGACATTGAATGGTTTGTAAAACTTCCGCAGTCTGTGGATGACATCTGGGTCTATTTGGGGGTGAGTTCGACCTTTGGACTTGCCCAGGCACCTGGGAGCACTGCTGTCCTCTGGCTTCTTTAGACAGGGGAACCCCTTGGTTTTATTAAAATAAAAATGTTTCTCTGTCACAATCCTCTTGAGGCCTAAGAAGTCCTGGACCTTGGCCATTTCCCCAGCCGGGTCAGTGATAAGCCTCTCACCACTGACAAAAAGGATCTGGGAGAGGGGGAAGTACTGGAGCCAGTTCTCCAGGTGCAGGGCATAGATCCCGATGCGGATCGCGCTCCAGGAGGCATCGATCAGCCCCAGGGTCCGGTTCTTGAAGGCCAGCACTTCAAAGGTGGGGATCTCCGGCTTCTTGGAGAGGGTCTGCGTGTAGTCCGAGATGGCGCGGGTGACCGGGTTCCTCACCACCACGATCAGCTTTGTGTCCTTGGCCATGGAGTGGATGCGCCTGGGGGCCTCGTTGGTCACAAAGTAGCTGGGGGTCTTCTCCATGGTGATCTGGCCATCCAGTGTCTTGGGCATCACGTTCCTGTGCAGAAGCAGAGGAGGGGAGTTAGAGAGGGGACAGGGACACCCCGGGGCTGCTGGGGAGCAGGGATGCTGCCACCGCTGCAGGCCCCGAACCAAAGCACTTCTGGCTTTGTTTCTTCTCGGACCCTGGACATGGTGAGCACCCAAAGTGTTAAATCAGCCTTGGTAACACATTATACAGTCAATTCGCCATAGGCGTATGTAGACAAAAGTTAATTGACAATAAACCTGTACAATACCTGTCTGTTCAGCAAGCCATCTGCTTCCATTTGCTCAATTAAGCCCATTCACTTCAGAGCCTTGTACCAGAGTGGTGCAGTTAGGATTACACAAGACCTTTTTGTTATGATGACATGCTTTTAAATGTCTCAGCTAATAAAACTTAATACAGAATAAGATCCCTTGCTTCTAGTACAATAATTAAATTTATTTACTATCTTGTGTGTGAGAAAGAATGACTTTTCTTTTATCTCTAATTCACATGCTCTGTCAATAATTAATTGCTGCTGGGTTTTGAGCTTCCTGTGCAAGCACTTTTATTAGCCAAAAGGAATTTGCCTACTGGATAAATTAGCATGTAGCAAGACTTTCCTGGATAGTGCATTACCATATTGTAAAACGAGACTGCAGCGAGATAGCATTTACATCTAAGAAAATGAAGAAGTAAATGCTTGTCCCAGCTGCCCCCAGTAAAGATTATCATAGCAAGCTGGGAGGTGTTAAATGATGTCACCTGTAAGAGCGTTTGGCCCCTTCACACCCCCTCGGCTGATGGAGCGGTGGGAGGGCAGCACCAGGCAGAGCCCACCTGTGCCATGGTGAGCCCTGGTGCCCTCCCGGTGCCCTCCCGGTGTCCTCCCGGTGTCCTCCCGGTGCCCCCGGTGCCCCCGGCACGGCGGGTGAGCTGAGACCATGCAGGCGGCTGTGGAGCTGCCATGTCTGCCAGAGGGTTTCTGTACCTGCAGCGTTATCTGGTCAGAGGGTTCACAGGCACAGTACTGACTGCTTAACTGTCTTTTAACAATATTTTTATCTTAAGCCTTTCAAATACTCATGCCTAGACACACCCACACCAAGGGTATGTTGTTTAACCTGTTGTTGGCTAATTTGCCCCAAAGACACAGTGCCTGGTGGTGCTGCTGCCTGCAAGGCAGGAGGAGGAGTGGTGCCACTGCTCCTAGTGTCACAACTCCTGGTGTCACTGCTCTCAGGAAGCGCTTTGCAGGGCCAGCCAAGTCTCCAGCACCAGACACGGAGGACGGGGATGCTCAGGGTCTTAGCTCTTCACACTGCAATTGTTTTTACTACAAACATATGGTGAGGAAACAATGTGAACAGGCTGGCGATGGGTGTGTGAGAGCACTTTGGGCACCACAGAGATGCTGGTGTCAGCCCGCCAGCCCCAGAACAGCCACGTCAGGACTCAGGGTGTGTGAGCAGAAGTGGACTTGTCTGTCAGTGTTGCCTCCTGTTTGTGACTGCTAAATGCATCGGCTTGCTTTAAAGCTCCCCGTAATTTGTGTGTTTATCGCTGGTGTGATCCACCGGGCTGGGCTGGTTTTGCCGAGGTGCTGCTGGAGGAGGTGCTGGGTCTCTTGGCAAGAGCAAAGGTGGGTTTGGTGCTGCCACAGCAGCGCTTGGAGCCCGGAGGGTCCAGCAGGCCCACGGTTGCAGTGTGCCCGTGGGATGCGGCACCACGGGGAGCGGGAAGAGGCAGCTCCGGTTTCCGAGTGGAGAGAACATCTGCTGAGGGAGCCGTGGCCTGGATAACAGGAGAAGCAGCAGCATGGAAAATCCTTCTACCTTGCAAATCGTGATGGATGGCCAGGCAAGCACAGAACCCCTGCCCCGCGGTGTTCAGTTACCCTGACGCCCACGCAGCAGCACTGCATGCTGCTCTGTGCTGTTTCCGACAGGATAAGCTGTTTTCCTGCACAATTGTCTGAGCAGAAGGAGGGACCAACAGAGGCAGAATTGGCTGGTGTGAGCTCCTCTGAGTCAGACACCCTGGCAGCATGCGGCAGGCTGTCAAATGTCAAAACGTGGTGATTATGAGATGCTAAAAGCTCTGCTGGACTCCGAGCAATGGACTCTCAGACAATAGGGCTCGAGGGAACCATTGCCATCATCTGCACTGACCCTCTGCATCGCGCAGCAGAGCCCTGTCCCGGCTCAGCCGGCGCGGTGCCGCCACCGGCACATCTGCCGTGCCGCCGAGAGCTCGGGGCGCTCGGGGTCAGCTAATGGCACTGCTGCTTAGCACCTCGGCTGCAGTGCGAACTGCTCCAGCCACCGCCACCAGCTTATTGGTTTTTTGCACTACATCTTTGTATTGGGTCTCTCTCCCAGCTGACAAGACGCTTTTCTGCAACTAAGAGCCTGTGGACGATAGTCTTGCCTTTCATATTATACTTACGTAGCTTTTACTTTAATTTATGGCTTCAATAAGCTGTTGCAAGACAAAAAAACAAAACAAAAAAAAAACCAAACCAAACCAAACCTCTAAGCCTTTCCTCTGTGGTGGGGATGCTTCAGACAACACACTGGAAGCAAGTTGTAGTGGCTGATGTTCAAGTATAAAATAGACACACCAGGGGTTTATAAAAGAAGCACGAACAAACTATTAATTACAACAGCCCCTTCAGATGATGTTATCACAATAAACAGGAGCCAAGAAATTGCAGAGCTAATAATCTGAAAGCATTCACATTTAAGGGCTGTGTTTAATTCCATGCACAATAAAGACAAATGGAGAGATAGGCTGGCACTGAGGAGAGACAGCAGGGAAGTAGCGATCAAGGAAAAAAGGAGGAAAAGCAGATTCAGCTTTTGCTGTACAGATTTAAGGATAACACTGGGACCTGCAGCGTGTCATCGAGACACCCCTGGCCCTGCAGGGCACTAGAACTGCTGCTGCTGGGTGCACACACAGAATCGCTTTTCCCAGTCTCTTGCTTCCGAGTTCCTATCTAGGTGCTGCCTTCCCTGGGCAGGTGTGCGACTGCCCGGCTGAGCTCCCGCCCCGCGCAGGCAGCGGAGGCGGCCTGAGCCATCAGCCCCCGAGCCAGCACGTCCTGCATCTGTCCTGCACGTGACGGCTGTCACCGAGAGAGCGACACACGGCCCCGCCGCTCCTGCCACTGAGAACAACCCGCTGTTAAACCTGGAGCAGCCGGGGCTGTGTCACCGCAGGGACACTCCTCGGAGCAGCTCACGTGCACGGAGCCGCTCCGTGTGCTCTGCCCCAACCGCACGTGCCGACAGAATGCAAACCAGCTCGGTGCTCACGCAGGATGTGACGCTGCCATCACTCTGCCACGCTGGGCCAGGCTTTGCTCCCGGGCAGGACTGCGTAGCCTCTTGGACACGCTTTGGCTTTTCTTGCAGTGGTTTTGTCCCTTTCGATGCCAGGCTGGGTGAGGAAGAGGCAGTGCTGCACTGCTGAGCGTGCCTGACGTGCTCCGCAGAGCAGCCCGGGAGGTGAAGCTGCAGCAGGACCCGTCTGCTCTTGGCTCTGCGCTGGTCCCTCCTCATCTCCCACCCTGCTCTGCCTCCATCTGCCCACCTGGGAAAGGGACAATGACAACGGGCCACCTCCCCCTGGAGGGAGCCCCACCCGGTGCTAAGGACCCTTCACTCCCTCACGGGACATCACTTCTTCACGCTTCTCGGTAGCAGCATCTCTGCTGTGCAATGTCAAAATGAAACTTTTATTGCTGTTTCCGGGCTTGGACCCAGGAATCACCTGGTCCTTCCAGCAGACGATCAAATGCGTATTACTGGGCGCTAGCTTGGGCTTTGGATATTTCTCTCCTCTCCTCCTCCTTGCGCAGGGCATGGCTGGCAGGCTGGGGGTCCCAGCTGCCCCGTGTGCCCCAGCTCCCCCTCTGGCAGGGGCCGCGCTGCCCGTGCTGCCCCCGGGCTCCGCTCGGTGCTGACACCGCAGCGCGGCCGCTGCGCCACGGGAGGACATCTGGCTGCCGCTGCCCGGCTCGGGGCCACAGCCAGCGCTGAGCCCTCATTGGGAAAATGTGCTGCAGTAATTGTTCCTAACTGCTGGCTTCAGACAAGCTCTTTATTTTCAAAGGATACATTTTATATATTTGTGAATTTGCATGTTGCCAAAATCCCCTTGTGGTTTATTTAAATCCAGATTATCTTGTTTATTCCTTCAGTCACAGCTGTCATTTATCTGTGTGTAGGCAGCTTGTTCACGATGTTGCAGGTTTCCTGCAATCCCACTCAAAAGGAGTCTTTGTTAACTGTATTTTCATGTTCTCAACAAGAGAAAAAAGTTCACAGCACCTCCCAGGGCTCAAAGAACCACAGAGCAGGACGTGGATTTGCAGGATTCTGTGCTGAAGAGGCAATGGCCAGGTGTGCAACAGTGTCACCTGGCCACGGAGCTCCTGTCTGCTGCTCCTTGGTGTGGAGCAAACATCTGCTTTTGTCTTCTGAAAAGACAAACATGAAGTCGTTTTCCTTTTTATTATTAACACATTCCAGTATAATTGCTTGAGCTGTCAACTGTGACCTGCCAGTAATTCAGCAGGCGTGGGACTGTCAAGGGGAGAAGAGCGTTGCAACTCAAGACTGCAATAGGCATTAAAAGCAGAACCTATTTGCTGTAAGTCCCCAAGTCAAATCTCTTGTTGAATTTGTTCAAACATAAATTTACAGCTGAATTTACATAGGTTTAATGTTTTATAATCTTTTTGGTCTGTGAATCTGTATTCAAGACTGAGTGCATTAGCTTAGAAATATTGTGCTTAACGCTGAAAATAATTTTAATCTCTCCAAAGTCCAATCCTTTGCACATCACTAAACCTCAGAATCCAATCCCTTCTAATAAGAGACACAAAACTTGCATCTGTCGCTGCCTAATAGATTCATACTGCTCTAATTCAAATGGCTTGTACATGTCTGTTAAAAAACATTAAACGCAAATTGTAAAGCACTTTCAGAGAAGCGAGTGCCAGTTCAGACTGGGGCTAAAGCAAAACAAATCTCCCCCAGGAGGCTCACGGAAACAGTTTCACAGTTTGGAAGCTGGTGACTGCAGGAGAAGGGGCTGAACCACCTCTGTGGGCTGGGCTCTGCTCTTGCAGGACCCAGTGCCCATAATTTACGGCTGCCTGGGACGGTTGGTTTCCCTCTGCAAGGTAAACAGCTTTCCCTTGTCCCCAGGTTTGCAAAGCCATTTGGTGCCCATGCAAAACACTCTCACAAGGGGCAGTTTGAGATGGCGAGGACCCTGTTTGCTTTGTGCAGCCACCTTCCCAGCCACGTCCCTGTTGAGCTCCTTGGGCTGGGCAGGACCAGGAGACCCAGACACACAGCCGGACCCGGGGGGTCTCACTGCACCCGTGTCCCCCGTGGGACCGCCTGGAGCTGCGGCAGGCGGGATGGAGAACGGTCCTGCGTTGCCATATCAACACCGGCTGTTGACTAACTGTGAGCTGATCTGATCAGAGAATGGCAGCATCGAGTTGCTACGGTAACCGAAATGCCAAATTGGCAATTGTGTCAATAGCAAAGTTATCAGAGAGGAGGCCAGCCTGCGCAGCGGGCCCGATCCTGCCCCGGCCACCCGCAGCTCCTGCTTGATGCGCAGCTCCAGACACAGCACAGGCTCAGCTGCATCCCTGGTGCCGGCCCCAGGACCTCCATCTCCTGGGCTCCCCTGCTCCCTCCTTCCCTTTCCTGCTCCTCCACCCCTCAGACGGGGCTGGGGGACAGTGCCTCTCTCTGCACCAAGCCCCAGGGACAGGGCTCCCCCGCGGTGACGGGTCGGGCAGCCTGGGCTGGTGGGGACACGCTGCAGGAAGGATGCTGCCTGCAAGCATCGTTCAAGCTGCTCTCCCAGACGCCAAGGAAAATGCCTTTGGAGTACAGACTATTTCTAATGTGATTTTTCATCATCTGGCTCAGTCTAGAGTCCAACAATCGCAATGAAAGGGATTCTGTGTCTCCACAAAATGCAAAATCTTTAACAGCTCATTGGCATGTGCTTAAGTTGGCCTGGATAAGAAGTTACTCCTGAGAGCCCGCTATTGATTCTGTCAGGGATTCAGAGATTTTATAGGCATCGCTCAGCATCTCTTTAGTATTTGTACCTTCTTAATGGCTCTCATCACCCATAGAACTCAAAACATCCCCCTGCACACTGGGAAGCAGCTGAATCCGTGCCAGGAGACGGTGCCGCTGCTGCCAGGGAGCGCGGCCGCCCTGGGACACAACCCTCCGGGTTCCTCTGGTGTGTTTGAGGAGGTGGGGAAGATACCGGGACGAGGAAAAGAGGTGGGTGAACTTCACCCAGGAAGGCTCCTCTCCTCCTACCACTCTGCAACAAAATCAGTGGGCAGCTGGCTGAGTAGCAGACAAAAATATAAATATGCTCTGATTTCACTGGGACCATCTGGCTCATGCATGATAGGCGGGTAAGAATGCTATAATCATGGAGCAGAGAACTAAGCCGATCCATTAAAATCTTTTAGCAGAATCAACTATGGAACCTGTATTAATCCAGCAACGCTTTGTGAACAGACATCACAAGGTTAGATCCATTCAGTTGCAATTAAAAATAACCCTCGCTGTTCAGGCTGCTTAGATAGCTGTTACAGCATTGTGTTCCCAAAGGCTCTCATGTATATAGATTGTTGATGCTTGCACAATGCAATCTGAAATTATGATCTTAATGCTAAATCTTGCTTTCTTCTGTTCTTTCCTCCAGTGGATCTCCTCTGGGATCCGGCTGCTGCCTCCACAGCTCGCACACACACCGGACAGTCCCAGCTGGGGCAGCGCTGCTGTGGTGTCACTGCCCGAATGCTGGGGGTGCCCTGACCCCCCGCCTGCCTCGCCAGCAGCCCCGCCGAGCTCACAGGCTGCGCCAGCCCCGAGGAACCGGCCCCCGCGCCGCTGGCACAGCCGCGCCGGCACCGTCTGCGGGGGCTCCCGGCACGCGGCGCCGCTTGGCTTCGCCTGCTCAAAGCAATTTCAGTCCTGGGCACGGAGATGTGTGTTCAGTGTGACATCGTTTCACCAGGGATAAATTTGGCCCCATCTCTCCAATTTTAGTGTAAGATTTATTGTTGGTCAGTGCTCAGCCATGAAAAAGGTTGTGAAAAAGGCTGGAAATGCATATTTCTAACCCCAGTGCAGTCAAAATTGTTTTGACTAAGCCTCACTACCATTCTCTACAGAAGCACTGCGATGCTGTTCACTGGGAGTATCTCAGTGTCGTCTCCCAGCTGTAATTACAGCATTAATCACGGGCAGAGCGAAGCAGCGCCAGCCCGAGCGCCCCGTCTCACGGGCTGCACAGGCGGCCAGCGGCGGCGCCGAGTCCGCCTCTCCCTCCCAGGATGCTCAAGTGAAGGTGGCCTGTTCCCAGCCCAGGTTTCCCTCAACATACGGGTACAAGTCACCTGAGTGCTACAACAGCCCATTCATCTCCCACTGGCATAGGAGGGAGGGAAACGAGACTGCACAGGCACCTGTGCAAAGTGTTTCCATCCAGCTCTGCCTTGCTGAGTGCTGAGTAATATCTATGGAAGTTTTTATGACTGCCAATAATACATGCTATTGATATTGCAGGCTATGGTTCCTGGAAAAGCCAGTTTGATACGGAAAGAGGAAGAGAGTGCCGTACACACAGCCCAGTTCACCTTAAATACTGATTTGATTCAACTGGGCTGTTCAAACCATTCCCGTTTCCCAAAGATGGGCCCTTCCTGAGAAGGAAGACCATGAACACAGAATATTAAAATGTACTAGTATGGAGCTGAGCTACACATAGTGAGGAGTCCTTTTGCACCTTCCAGAAAATTTACTTCTACCTGTAAAAAAACCCTGACAATAATGCCAGTCCAAGTGAAAGCACTGCTGCTGTATCATGCTAAAAGCTTTTCAGGGTAGAACAGTAAATAAATTCCACTCTTCAGATGTATCTGGATGTTATCCTAACAGTGCCGGAGTAATAGGCAAGCCATCAACAGCTAAAAGGCTGGGAATTGTCACAGAGGGACAACAGAGGAGCGATATCTGCAGCAGAGATTGAACACCAGCAGTAATTGTGCACATCCCGCTGCTGAGCTCTGGCACTGCGGGCGGTGGGGAAGGAGCTGGACTTGCCCCATGGCACAGAGCGGTTTGGCACGAGGAGCTGGGCCCTCCTGCCACCCAGACCCCTGCAGCCGCCTGCTGGAGATCTGTCTGGGGATGGGACAGGTCTGTGCAGACCCACGGGTGCCACAGACAGAGGCTGACCCAGGGGAGGGGAACAGGACGAGGACACGCTCCTGGGGGACAGCAGATGCTGGAGGTAGCCACGCCAGTCCCAGATCCCTCCATATAGACATTGGGTAGCCAGATCTTCCCAACTGCATCAACCTCTCAGCTGTCCAAAACACAGTATCAGAGTTTTCAATGCACAGTGAGGCAGCGTGTGCATCCGGGCGCAGAGCCCAGCAGCTGCCCTGGGCAGAGCCCGGCTGCGGGCACAGCGATCCCCGACTGCCCCGTCCCCCCTGCTCCCTGCAACGCCCGTCCCCCCGCTCAGCACCACAGACAAGCCGGCTGCAGCAGCGCCCACGTCCCCACGGCACCAAGAGGTGACACTGCACCATGGTGGCCCCAGCGTCACACCAGCCCTGTGGTGGCCGAGGGCTCCCCAAGTCCCTGCGCGGCTGCCCCGGCCGGACTCCCTGCTGCTATCCCAGAGCTGCTCTGCTGCCCGGGGGGAGGTATGCCAGCCAGGCTGTTGCCAAGGGCACAGCTATTTATCATGTGCTTCTGTCGATTATTTTGGGGTTTAAGTTCATTTATTATGTATGCAAAAATGGTAATACACTGGCATCTGAATGTCTTTTAGGCATACAATATCCTTATTATTCAAAATGTTTTTTCCTCCATAATTGAATGGTTTACCTTATTATTACTTTATGTTAATGACCCTGCATTTCCATTTTTCTATAGGATGCTTAATTGTAAGCAAAGTGCAATCAGAATCAAAGATGCCATCTGTAATTGACAGCATCATAATAACAGCCAGCATCGCAGGAACAAAGTACCAAAATAAATGGCAGTGGGGAGAAAGCTGCCTCTGAAACACCCAGGAAGCTGCTCTGGGCTGGGACAGAGCCCATCCACGCAGGAGCCTCCCCCTGAGCAGTGACAGTTCGGGCATTAACACAGATAGAGTGCTATTTATATCAGTTTGTACATTTAATCAGGTTTTTTTGCAGTTTTCAGCGAGATGTGAACTATATCCCTGTCCAAGGCATTTGGTTCAAATCAGCTGAGACAGAGAATAATCAAGATTTATGATTCTCATTCTGACTCGGATCACACAGTCAGTGCGATCGGTACAGCAGAGCTTCCTCTCCGAGCCCCAGTGACAGACCTTCACTATCCCCTGCACAAGTGATTTAACGTCCATCTCGGGACCTGTCACAACGCGACTGCAGCTCCAGATAACAGCGACTCTGGGCTTCCCCCCTCCCCTCCCGGGCGGCGGCGCTGGGGGCACCACGACCGAGCTGGGGGTTGTTTGGCAGAAATCAATAAAATAGCACTTTGCAAAATAAAAGGGATTTCGTCTTGTTCTGCCTCTCAGTGCAGCTGAGAGCAGCCAGGAGGAGCAGCCTGTGGTGTCTGACCCTCACACACAGCGGGGGAAGCAACACCGCAGGTTCTGCACAACCCGCAGGTTCTGCACAACCCGCAGGTTCTGCACAACCCGCAGGTTCTGCACGTCAGAGCTGCCCCGTGGTGAGGGGCTTTGGAGCAGCGAGCGGGGTCTGCAGCGGGAAGGGCCCTGGGAACGGCTCGGGAGGCAGCTCCCAGCCCAGAACGGGTCGGCAGCGCTTCCAGCAGACACCCCCATTTCCAGGGGCTCAGCGCCGGCTCGGGGGACCAGATCCGTGCTCCCCGAGGGCTCAGCTGGGAAGCAAATGTTCAGATAAAAATTAAATGATCCAAAAGCAACTCTATTAAAAACGAGCCAGGTGATGGGAGCGCAGCAGTGGCGAGGCTGTTCCAAGCCATTTTGTGGGTTGGCCTCGGTGCGGGCTCTCGGATGCTCCCGCGGCTCTTCCCCAGACACCTGCTCCCGTCAGCACGAGGCGGCCGCGGGCCCGGCCACGCGGCTCAGCCACAGCTGCGGAGGAGGCAGAAAGACCCACAGGCCGCATCCCCAGGCAGGACCCCCCTTGGGCAGCACAGCTCCAGCCATAAACCCCGTCTCCTGTGTCTGGTCCACAAGCAGAGTGCTGTGGCCCCAGCGCTGCGGGTCTGCGGGTCCAGCCCACAAACAGGGCTGACGGGAGCTCTGGGGAGCTGGGGAGGCGAGCACGGGCTCCTCTTCCCTTATGCACACTGAAGGCAAAGGAATGTGCCAGCCACAAAGAAAAAACAAACGCTGTTTACTTGCAACTATGAAGTCTCCACACAGTAACTTTGTCAGCACAGGTGCCTGTTACTGTTTTGTTTTCTGCAGGGTTTGTTTAGCCATCTTTTCCCCATATACACTATGGGCAGCACAGCTTAGGTTTAGCCAGGACCCTCTGTTAAATTCACACATGCAGTATAACATTCAAGTAAGTGAAAACACAGACTGATGCCACTCCAGTCAATAGAGTAAACAATTCCTGGTTTGGATAAACAGAATTACTAGTGCTGAAGAGCCCTGGGCAGCACTGCACACTCTGATTAGTGTAAATGCTAAACACAAACCAATTAACACTCTCTAAGTCTGCTTATCTCATGTCACTTAGTGTTAAAATAAAGCATAACACTAAATACACATATTGATTTAGCCATTAAATCTACCATCACTCAAAATAGCTCATTATATTACTGAGAAACAAATAAAGTCACCTTAATTTTCAGAACCTACTGTATTATGAACAATTACTTAATTGCTCCATCCAGAGAACAGAGTGATACTGCTTACCCTAAAAATTAAACTTAGTAGGATCACAGGCAGAGGTGGCAAGAGAGCACCTGTGTCACCCCATGTCACCCCGGGCGGCCTCACTGCAGCACCTGTCCCTGTGCTGCGCCATCAGCTTTCAGAGCCAGGACATCAATTCACCATCACTGAGAAACTGTCACTCTGCTGGCACCAGCCACACGTCACGGGCATCAATGAGCTCCTCAAAGGGAGAGGACGACTCACCGCGCTGTCCCGGCAAACGCTTCTGCTCCCCTTTTCCAGAGCACAACCAGCACCAACACGCACCGGTCTTAGTCCTTGAAGAACCAAAGCTACTTTTGGTTTGATTTGGGTTTTATGTGCGTGTTCATTTAGGAACCACTGGAAGCTGGTGTGTGGGAGGCTGAGGATGGGAAGAGCCCGGCTGGAGGCACCGTGCCCTAACGAGCAGCGGGAGCAGGCGGGGATGGGACATGTGGCTGTTAGCAGGCAGTGTGATGTTTACATTCCTAATTACAAGAGCTAATTCTTCAGTTTGGCCAGGTGTCCCTTCTGCAGACAAGGTTAATGGGATGTGAGAGGCCACAGCTGCCACAGCACCAAGTGAGGAGGACAGGCAAGGGACAGCAGTATTAATCAGCCAGGAGCGATGCAAAACTGGTTATCTCAAGCTGTTTGGAGGCACGGATTAAAAATAAATCTCCCTGAGTTTAATATTCTGCCAGTCAGCTCCTTTTTGTAGGTGGAATCTATTAAAAATTATCTTTCTGCTAAAATGCTAAAGTATTTTTGACATTTAACAGCTTGCTTCAAGCAAAAAAGTGCAATAAATACATGGGAGAGCTAATTGGCTCCAGTACACCCAACATCCAGCCCGCCATGAATCCGCAGAGCGGTGCCAGCAAACTGATGGCTCCAGCAGACCCCGGAGCCTCCTGAGCAGCTGCTCCCGCCACCCCTGCTCACCCCGGGCAGCCCCACCGGGACCGTCCAGCACAACAAAACCAGCTGCACACCGAATGTTCAGACCCGAGGGGACCGGGCGCGGGGAGCACGTGCTGTGATTTGGCCTTACCCAAGTCTGTACTTCAAGGTACTTAGTTTGCTGCAAGACGCAGAAGGAGCTGCTTGGCACTGTAGTCTTCTCAATAAAAATTAATGCTTTAACAAGAAGCCAAATAGCTACAGCTAATGTACTTCTGAATGAGATCTAAATTTTATTCATAAGCATCAGTGTCAGGACTAAAATAACAGTTTTATGGACACTATGAGCATAAACAGCTCCACTGATACAAAAACAGAAACTGCACTTCTGAATGAATCAACTCATTCATTTGGAACAAAAGCATCATTTTAAATACATGCTTCAAATAGAAAGCCAGAAACTATATTCTCCTTGTGAGCGTGCTTCCAAGAAATGCTCTGCAGAGAATGGAGAGCAGCTCCTGGAGAGGGGATGGTGATTGGGAACGTGCTGGGGAAAAGGAGAAGAGATCGCTCGGAAGCTGCTGGGCCATGGGGTGGGATGGCGTTCCCACCTCCTGCATCACCTGTGTGTGGAAAAGATCCCCGGTGGGAAAGAAGAGTTGTATGGCGCTGCAGAAACCCCTGCCGAGCTCCTGCACTCTGGATGCGCTGGCTCTGGTACCTGTTGAAATGGCTTCGTTTCTTTGGGCTGGACTGCAGCACCCTCTGCTCTCACACATATGCCGCAAGTGGGAACAGCACCGAGCACTTGCAGTCGCTATTGCAACACCCCGGGCGCAGCAGCCCTCACCCAGCCCGAGCAGCCAGAGCTCCGGCTGGGACAGGCCGAGCCGACCCGCTCCCCGGCAGCACTGCACAGCACAGTCAGACAGACCCGCCAGCTCTCGGTGCCGCGGGGCAGCTCCCCCACGCTGGGCTGCGAGCACAAGCAGCCCAGCCCTCCCCACTGCCACGCTTCCCGTAACCGGGGTAATATATCTGTGGCCACAAATGAAAGATCAATATTTATTTAACACACACACACTACCCTTTAGAGGCCGTTAATTGTAAATTAATCATCATTAACTGACAGTAATTGAACATGCCGAAAGCTAGGATGGCAGTGTTCCCCCACAGCGGGAGGCCCCGGCGTAGCCGCAGCGGGGGGAGCGGGATGGGGGGCACGAGAGGGACTGAATGGAGGCACCGCAGCCCTGCACAACACCCCCCAGGGCACTAAGCTTTGCTCAGCTTGTGGCAATCCTGCGCCAGAGGGACCCTGACAGACTGAGGGGGTGTCCCCAGAGCAGGCCGGTGCCTCTCGCCCACTGCAGCCCCGGAGCCTCAGCAGGACACACTCGTGCTGCAGCCCCAACCTCGCCTCCCATGGGGAAAGGCAGCACCTCTGGAGTGGACAAACTGCCATGGCCCATGTGTCCCGCATGGGGTCTGAGGAGAGGGGACTGTCACAGAAGGAGAGGGGACTGTCATCGGCTGAGGGGGCTGCGGGCAGCCCCAGGCAGGGGACGCACGCTCGGCACCCACCAGCTCACCGCGGGAGGCTGCAGGAGGCACGGCTGTCACGGGCTGTAAGGCCGGGGATGCCTTTCCCTTGGGAGGGAGAAGCCGCTGTTTGTGATTTCACAGCCATATAAAGCAGAGGTGTGAGTGCCAGCTCCTCCTCCCCTGGCTCTAGGGCACATCAGGCAGGAGCAGCTGGGCAGGCTGGGGACAGGCAGGGCACCAGCAGAAGCGCTTCGGAGAGCACGGCTTTTTCAGATGAACTCGTACATCAGAGGGCTTTTGAGATGCTAGTGTGCTCTCTAGTCTGGGGCTTAGAGCAGCTCTACCCTGCATTTCTCGTGTTAGAGTGATTAAGCAACAAAACGTAAGTTAGTCCTTGGTGGGGAGCGCAGGAGAGCGCGCTGGTCTCCAGAGCCAGCCGGCTGTGAGAGCGCCTGGCAGAAAGAAGTGCAAATTCCCCTTCTGTAAGGATGACAGTGGCACGAACGCTGACTTTATTAAAATGCAGAATTATTTCAGGGCCCTTTGTTTAGCTCAGAGCCTGGAGGTAATTTATGTGCGAGGATGGAGCAGCGAGGCTGTGCTGGCTGCCTGGCGCTGCCAGCATTTCTTGGCTGGTGCTGCTGGTGGGAAGGCTTTCCAGCTCCGGAAGGAAGGTCTGCGAAGCCCACAGCCTCCCAGCTTGTTCTTGCTGAAGTTTTTCTGTCCCTACATCTCCTACGTACAGCTCCTGAGGACTGGGCCTTTGATGAAGTGCTCACTTATTAAGTAAGCTGGGCTGCTGCTCCTCCAGACTTCCCCTCAGCCCGCCCTTCTGCAGCCCGATTGTACCTGGGGCCTGGAGGCTGCTGTGCCGAGATGCCATCCCTGAATGCTAGTGCACGGCGTCCCCATGTGCCATCCCGGCAGCTCCATGGGACAGGGACAGTCGCGTTGGCTCCCGCAGCCTGGCGCAGCAGCCGCTGGAGCGGTGGGCAGCGGGGGTACCAGCTCCCCGCCCCACGCCGCGGGTGCAGCTGCAGCTCCCCATGGAAGGGCAGGAGCGCTGGCCCCACAGCCACCGCACTCGGCATCACCGGCTGACCTGCTCCAGGCACCCTCAGGCTGGGCAGTTCAGCAGCTTTGCACCCCATGAATGCTGTTTGGATTCGGAGACTTGTAGCTGGCAATCTGAGTCACTGCAAGTTCTGATCAAATTTTGGGGCTTGGCTGGCTCTTCCACAGCTTTGGCCTCTATGCTGAAGGGAAGCGGGTAGGATTTGGCAGAAGAAACCCCTGAATCTGGCACAGAGATGACAATTAGTTTCTTATGACAAAATACTAAAACTCAGAGGGATGCGGTTCATTCGCCCAAGTCAGGACTCCAGCACGGCTCAGAAAGAACACCCTGGTCCACAGCAGACAGACAGGCGGGTTCCTGGAAAGGAACCGGCAGAGCATGACACAGGTTTCCCCCGAACCATGAGGTGGACAGAAGAGAGAGGGAAATGCCGCCCCAGGTCTCTGAAGGCAGCAGCACAGACACTCACTCATGAACACCACCATGGGAGAGGGTCCAGCCCAGTCACTGGCCACCCAGAGCAGCGGCAGGAGGCTCAGGCCGGTGCATTGCGGAGGAGCGGGTTTGGCTGGGGGTGCTGGCGGTGAAGTGGCACAGCCTGCGGCACGGAGCGATGCTGGGGCAGAGGCACCGCAGCGGAGATGCTCTCGGGCGCAGGGACCTGTGCCAAGCACGTCACCTCTGCCTGAACATCATTGCTAAGGGAAACAAAGGCTCCTGGAGCTTGCTTGTTGAAAGGGAGGTTTATTGAGATGAAATCTTTGCATCAGGTTATGTATTCTTGTTTCAAGGAGCTTAAACTATGTCCAAGATCAGGCTAGATTAAATCCTTGACTTCCACTGCTGTTCAGGAAGTCTCATCTAGGCTGATTTGCATTTTCATCTGCATACTAATGCTGGGCTTTTAATGAGCAAGAAAACCTTCCCAGTTCATTGGTCCAAAGGTAAAAGTCTGCAACGGAAAGTAACGGAAGGTTCCTGCCGCAGAGCTGCTCCAGCAGAGCCCCCATGCTGCACGCATGGGATTTGCCGTGTCCTGACCGATGGGACATCGGGGGCTCTGCCGCCTCATCCCGAGAGCTGCACGTCCGCCGTTCGGATGTGCGCTGCTGGGGCTGTGTTTCCAGAATATTACACTGTGTTTGACACAAAGTCAGGCTTCGCTGAGCCAGGTTTATCACCTGATAAAAGCCCATACACCCAGACATTACAGGCAGAGCAGAAGGAAGGAATAAATCCAGGACCTCTACTTCTGCGCAGGTGGGTGCAGTTATAGGCTGAAGGAGAAGAGCTGTGCTCTGTGTGACTCCCAAGTCTCACCAAGGCCCTGCACACATCCATCACCTGGCAGGTCACCGTCCCCCGGTGCAGCTCCGCAGCGCCAGCTCCAGCAGCGATCCTCTGCTGGGCAGCACCGACCGTGGTGCATCCGCGGCTGCTGCGAGCAGCAAACCTTCAGCCTGCGACGGGTCCGCCCTTCGCAGCCCAGTTATCAGTTACGCCTCCTACACATCTTCTCTCTATTTACAGACATAAATCCTCGGCATATCACAAGAAAAGGCTCAGCTCTGCCAGCCAGACTTGTAAACCACTTTACAGTAGCCCACGACTCTGACACAGACATTTCAATGTGGCGCCGTTTGTGTGCCGACGCTTCGCCTGAGTCAGGAATCGCCAGGGCTTGTTCCAGGGGTGCAGCGCCCTGGCTCTGCCGGCGCCCCGATGCGGCTGGGGGGCTGCAGCCAACCCGGGATCTGCCCCGTTCTCCCGAGGAGCTCGGGCCACGTGGGCAGGAGCAGCCAGGGAACCTCCCGGGGCTTTCACCCTGCCCAGGGGAGGGAAAGAGCAACTTTTAATAGTCAATTAGCTCTTTGTCAATTAGCTTACACTGAAGAAGGTAATTAATTACCTTATCACTACAGTACTCTCGAACTCCTGGAGAAGGCAAACATTCAAACATTCCTCCTCCCTGCCTGGCACAAGTGATCCACCTCACGCGCTGCCCGGGGGGGACGATGGCCAGAGCTGCTGATTTTGGGGCCCCTGGCCCCAGGCACAGCACCGACGTGTCCTGACCCTCACTGCTCCCTGGCAGCTCAGGCACTCGCAACAGTCGGGAAAAGAGAGAACACCAGAACTGCTGCACAATCCCTGCTCTGCTCCATGGCAGCACCGACTGTGCCGGCTCAGGACAGGTCGGGTGCTGAGCCCCTCGCCGCTGTGCCCGTTCTGCTCTGTGCCTGTGCTCTCCTGCTTTGCTACTGGTGCTTCTCCATAGCCTTCCCAAGGGCTGTCCCACAGCCGGTGGCTCAGCAGGTGCCAGGTGACAGGGAGGGATGCGCCAGGTGACAGGGACAGATGCACTGTGTGACAAGGAAGGATGCACTGGGTGACAAGGAGGGACATGCTGGGTGACAGGGAGGGACACGCTGGGTGCTCCAGGTCCCAGCGGGATGCAGCACCACGTCCTGGTCAGCAGCGCCTGGTGAGCCCTTTGGTGTCTGGCAGACGCCGCTGTTTCCCAGGCTGTTCGTGAAGCGGGCTGTTCCTTGGCAGACCCACCGCAGAAACAGCCCCAAGTTCATGGGCTCCATCTCCTGAGGAAGGTGTTCTCCTCACGGCAGCTGCCTTGTCCGGGGCCAAGCAGCGTGTTGCAGCTGTGTCAGGATAGGAAATCTCCATTAAAAGTCTCCAGAAAAAAAAAAGCAAAATAAAAAGGTTCCATTGTAATCCTATTAATGCATCTCCACACAGGTTGGTATCTCATGAAGAACACTTCCCATTAAAGAAATCAATTTAGTATTCGGCTTTCTTCCTGTGGTGCATATTGAAGTGGGATTTGACAATGATGGAAAACAGATTTGTGTTAAATACTGCCAATAATGTCTCATAGCTCAAGGTTACAGCTTCTTGTGAGCGACAGACGCTCGTAATCCAACGCGTTGAAAACACTGCACTCCACTATCAATTATCTGGAGTTATTAGGTTTTAAAATAAACTGCACATCCAGACTTGAGGCCACATGTTTATTTTCCTCGCAGTTGCTTCACCCTGTTCTGGGCATTCTGAGGCCGTCGCTGTCAGCACCAGCCCCGCACGGCCCGGGTGCTCCGGCGCAGCGGGTCCGGCTCTGCCGCAGACCCAGCGCGGGGTCCCGACCCGCCGGGTGCAGAGGCCGCGTCCTCGGTGCCCCTGCACCCAGACCCAGATGGGGCTCCAGACCCCAGACAGGATCACAGCACACACATCATTTCTTGAGCCTCTTTGGTTCGGCTGAACACAAACTGCAGGTTTCGGATTCACCAGTTTAGTTGGTCATCTCAAACGAGTGTTTTTCTTCCTCTGGTTTCTCAGAAGCCCACAGCAAAGCAGTTTGCTTCATGTCCTAAATCCTGTCTTTGATGCTTGACAAAAGCTTTTTTTTCTTTGATAAACAGAAATGAAGCTAAACATTAATGGATCCTTTTCTTCTCACTTGAGAAGGCAGGGGAGCCTTGCAGGGGGGTCAGAAGACCTTTCGGAGCATCTTTTTGTTTTGCGGCTGTGGAAGTATCAGCTGAGCCAGCGTCTGCCCCCGTGAGCTCCTTCTGCCAGGGAGACGCTGGGCAGAGCACGAAGCGACACGGATGTCAGGCAGCCCGGTGCCAGCATCGCCCGCCTGCTGCTGGTCCCAGCGATGCCACAAAACGGGACAACCTGGGAAACACACAGCGGGCTGGATTTCACCCCCGCTCGGGGAGGCACAGCGTTACGTGTCTGTGGAGGAGGTGCTGCCGAGTGCCAGGGCGCAAAAAAACCAGCCGGAGCTGGAAAAACAGACACAACTGCCAGGTTCAGCTGACAGGTAGGAGTGCAAATGCAGGCACACCGGGGGTAGTGGGGCCAAGGAGCCTGCACCCCATGCACTCACTGCTCGGCAGCTTCCCAGTGATTTTTTACCCTAATTTGCAGGTCGGTAAAGCCACACAGAAGCCCTGCCCCATTTCACAGTATCACAGTATGTTTGGGATTGGAAGGGACCTCAAAAGATCATCTAGTCCAATCCCCCTGCTGGAGCAGGAACGCCTGGGTGAGGTCTCACAGGAACATGTCCAGGTGGGTTTGAATGTCTCCAGAGAAGGAGACTCCACAACCTCCCTGGGCAGCCTGTTCCAGTGTCTGTCACCCTTACTGAGAAGAAGTATTTCTCAAATTTAAGTGGAACCTCTTGTGTTCCAGCTTGATCCCATTACCCCTTGTCCTATCATTGTTTGCCACCGAGAAGAGCCTGGCTCCATCCTCGTGGCACTCACCCTTTATATATTAATAAAAACATTAATAAGGTCACCCCTCAGTCTCCTCTTCTCCAAACTAAAGAGACCCAGTTCCCTCAGCCGTTCTTCATAAGGGAGGTGCTCCACTCCCTTAATCATCTTTGTTGCCCTACGCTGGACCCTCTCCAGCAGTTCCCTGTCCTTCTGGAACTGCGGGCCCCAGAACTGGACACAATATTCCAGATGTGGTCTCACCAGGTCGCAGTAGAGGGGAAGGAGGACCTCTCTCGATCTACTAACCACCCCCCTTCTAATACACCCCAGGATGCCATTGGCCTTCCTGGCCACAAGGGCACAGTGCTGGTTTTTTTTTTTTTTTATTTTAATTTTTTTCTTGCATTTTTGCAGCAGTGTTTCCTGGGACAAGGGAACATCCTTCTGGACGTCACTTTGCTCAGGCAATGGCAGCAAAGTCAACCTGCGGAGGAGACGAGGGGAGCAGGAGGCTGGTGCCAGGGCAGCCAGGCTGCGCGGGGACCATCAACCGGGACACAGCTGCACCTGCTGCAGACCACAGAGACAGACACAGGCTCTGCAAAACCCAGGATAACAGCGAATAATCTTGATTCCCATCTAACAGCACTTCATTAAGCAATTACAGATCTACAGACATTTCTCTTCTATGAAGTGTTCCTGCATCAATGGCAACAGCGTGCAAATATTCTAGAGGCATAAACAGAGTAATTAATCAGAGTACTGTAATGGCAAGAAATTAACATAAGGAAAACACAGACTGAATATGTGAGAAAGTTTTCTGGCAGCAAACCGCGTTAATCAGAGAATTGCCATCCCAGGAAAGGGGGAAACTCCCCGGCGTGACACAGGTCAGAGATCCCTGGCAAACATCCCAGAGGGAACACACAAATGCTGGCTCATGAGATGGACAGGATGACTCAGTATGTGACTTGCTTTTCCTAATGTCAATCACTGAGCGATTTTTAATGATGATGCACTACTCTGGGTCAAGGCACACTCCTTCACAGCTTGCCTGACAAGGCAGCAACGTACTCACCAAGGTCTCCCTCCTTGGTGAGAGCATTTGCTACCGAGGTCCCTCCCTCCATGCTCATTCTGCTGCTCTGCCACAGGCTGGGCTCTGCAGCGGGTTGTTCCTTTGCAGTGGCTGTTCCTTTGCAGCGGGTTGTTCCTTTGCAGTGGCTGTTCCTTTGCAGTGGCTGTTCCTTTGCAGCAAGTTGTTCCTTTGCAGCAAGTTGTTCCTTTGCAGTGGCTGTTCCTTTGCAGCAGGTTGTCCCTCTGCAGCAGGTTGTCCCTTTGCAGCACAGTCTTTGTGCACATGCCAAGGGCCTGCAGACTCTCCGGGCGGGCAGGAGCAGCACGGCGAGTGCTGACCACTGTTTGCCGAACCCCAGAGGAGTGAGGCGTTGCCAGCACTGGTTTCTGGTGGTCTGGCTGCTGCCAGGTATGGCAGATGCCGTCTGTAGCTGAGTGCTGGACCTTGCACCCACTGCAGCCCCTCACATTGCAGCCCTTGTGCAGCACGGGGAGCTGCTGGGGGGCACTGGAACCAGCTGCACGGGGCCCTCAGAATTGCCAGTCCCACAAAATAAAAACAGTTGAAGGGTTGGATTGTTCTTTGCACATGTTAACATTTTGGGGCAGAAACAGTGGTAATCGCAATTCTGCAGAGGAGTTCCAGCTGCCTGGGAGCAAAGGCTCTCAGCAAGTGCGGCGGGACAGGAGCAGTTCCAGACAAATCACTGCACAGTGATCCCGAGCATCCCGCAGCTCCCAGAGACCCGCTCCTGCACAGCAGCTGCAGCAGGAATGCTGGGCTCCAGCCAGCCTCTGAATGACCAAAAACTGCAAGGTAAAGGAATAAAATCACCCCAAATAATAAATTCTGTTTTTACAGCAGCTATTCCAGAAACGTGGGTGCACTGCAGTAAGTGCAAAAGCAGTGCTGGGCCTGCACTGACCTCCTCCCCAGAGCCCTGGGACACGGTAACCCCAGTGCTGAACCCACAGGTCTCTGAGGGTGAAACCCGCCGGCCGTGGTCCCTGCTTGTGGCACCCGTACTGCTCTGCCCGGCTGTGCACAGCCTGCTTGCCACACGCCACCATGCGCTTTGTGCATTTTTCAAGATGACAAAACATGCCCAGTGTTCCTCCCAGCCTCCCTTCAGCCACGGAGACTCTGCTGCCCTGTGCCCCTCTGCAATCACAGGAACCAAAAAGCTCTCTACAGCTGTGGCAAACAAATTCTACCCAAAGGGCTGGGACATATTCAGCTGCTGCTGGCTGCTCCCTCCACACCTCCAGAGCCTGTGCCCTGCCTGTTGTGATGCTGGAAGTCAAAACCAGAGAAGACATCGGCTGATTTTACAGCACATGCCGGGTACTCGGTGCAGTAACAAGTGTCGCTAACACAGTCTTGGAGTGCGACTTATGCCGTGGCGATGGATGCAAGGTTACCTTTACCTGCCAGCGCAGGGCAGCCAGCCGCTTGTAGGACATGTCCCCTTGAACGCTGACAGATCATTTGCTCTGTGCGTCCTGTTGCAAACAGATGTCTCTGTGCAACAGAGCAGCCACCCGAATGCTAAAGCAGTTTGTTCCCGGCGCTCCATAAAGATGTTATATTTGTTCCCAGAAGTTAATCTTTAAAGATTTTCAGAGCGATCAATAACCAGTGGATGTATGCAGAGCAGTCTGGAGCAGCATCCAAGAGCACCTCCCAGTGCAACGAGCCCCTGTGCTGAGCACAGTGCCGAGTGGTGGTGACCATCCCCCCAGCTTGGGACTGGGGGGCACTGGAGAGCTCACGGGACTGCGATGCTGAGCCCTGGCACAGGGGGCTCTTGACACCGTTGGGGGACCTGAGCAGCGCTGAAGCAGGCCAGCAGCAGCGGGGCATCCCAGGGAGCAGCAGGACCTGCTGGCACAGGCTGCAGCTGGGCACCCCGAACCCAGGGCACCGGGACTCTGCACGTCCATCGTGAGCCGCAGGCTCGGCTGCTGCCTGTGTCCCGGGTAGGCTGCAGCACACGGGCATCTGTGTGGAGCAAGGGGAATGTCAGCTGCAATCTGGCAGGCAGATGAGCAGGGAGAAGAGTGTTCAACACCAAGAAACTGGGAAACCACTTCATTTGTGTTGGGCAAACTGTGCTGGGCTGTGCTGTTGGGCTGTGCTGCTGGCAGGGACGACACATGCTGAACAGGACAGGCCTGTTCCTGCAGACCACGGGTCCACCCCAGCCCCACAGCGATTGCTGGAAAACCGGGTGCCTTTGCGCAGGCACAGGCAATGCCTCGTTGCTGTCACAGAGCTCCCCAGGCACCTCCATGGGCCCCGGCTTTGCTCTGGAGAAGCAACCGGCCCTACCGTGTCTCAGTCCCTGTTCCAGCTGCACTGGCTCCCAGACCTGGCCAGGGCGCTTGCCCAGGGGCTGTTTCGGACCCAACCTGCCCATCACTTCAGCACATGGTGTTTGAAGAAAACCAGGACGTGCGCATTCCAGGAGAACACCCAGGTCCCAGCAAACCCCCTTCCACCCTCTGAGAATAATTTCCATATTCATGAGCCTTATCACTCCCCTCAAGCTGCCGTGTGAATGCAAGCAATTCAAAAAGCAGCACCACACAAAGACAGATTTGAAGCCGTTGGGGAATCAGTAATATAGTTTCTCAAAGACTCGTTCTCCCTGTGCCTGTCCTGCCTGATTTAAGCTTGTGTTCCAGCACTACCGGTCCCAAGGCTGTAAGTTAGCCCCGGCAAGGCCAGTGCAGGTCTAACATCACTCGTTAGTCCCCATTGAGCACTGGCAGCAGGACAAGTCCTTGTGTCACCTGCGGCGTGGGGCACCGGGACCTCCCACAGCACCGCACCCCAGCACTGGCTCCGTGCTGGGCAGTGGGAGCTGCTCCCAGGGAGGTGCTGGTGGTGATAGTGCCAGTGGTGACGGTGATGGTGGTGACGGTGGTGACGGTGACGGCTGCAGCAGCACTGGGGAAGCCTCCAGGTGCCCAGACCAGCGCTGGGACCAGAAACCAGCTGCTGCAACCGCCCGGCCCATGGCTGCCCGGGCAGCACTCCCGGGCTGTGACGGCCACACAGCCTTTTCCGTTTGCTGCTTCCAGCCCTGCCGGAGTGTTGCATTTAGCATTTTATTAAGGAGAGCCATTATCATTTGAAAAAACATTCCAGACTTTCTCAGTGCTTATCCTTGTCTGACTCCACAAAGCTTGTTCGCGCTTTTATCTCCTTCAGACTAGATTACAGTAATGCCTTGCAGCTTCCAGCTTGCCAGGAGAACAGCTTACCAGCCCTCTGCCCCGTTGGGCACAGCCGCACTGAGCATGGCCACCACCACCTCACCGGGGCTGGTCCCGGGTGGTTCTCCCTCTTGGAAAGGTCTTGGAAGAAAAGTGCTCCAGGTCACCGGCTCTAACGAGCACTCTGCACAATTAGCTCTCCCAGTGCCCCAGCCGTGAAGGACTGCTGTAAAACTGGACTGGTGTAAAACTGCCCGGGGAGCAACCACCAGAAACCTCCCAAGAACGGTCCAAAACGCCACTTAACGTCTTCAACCAACAACCACAGCCGGGGGTGCCGGGGCCAGCGGCGCTGCCTGACCCTGTCCCTGCACGTGCCCACAGAGAAAGGAACCAGAGGTGCGGAGATGGAGGGGAGCGGGAAGCAGGGGCAGAGCGCAGCAGGAATGCAGGGGACCAGGGACGGAGGGGACCAGGGACGGAGGGGACCAGGGACGGAGGGGACCAGGGGTGCCGGCAAGACTTGCACTCACGGGCTCCTCCACTCATGGTGCTGACAGCTCCCCTTCCCATCACATGCCAGCTCCTGCACAAGCCGTGCTGCTCTCCCGGTGCCGTTCTGCTGCAGGCTAAATTAATTATTTCTAATGAACCCATGTTTAAATTACAGAACCAGGCAGGGGCCAGCTGCTTTGAGGGCTTTTCACTCCATTAGCCTCACTGCAGTCAGCTGCGGGCCAGGCAAAGCCCTTGACTGCACTCCGGTGATCGGCTGGGACAGGGCCCCGCAGCCCCCCCACCTTCCTCTGCCGGGTGGGCTGTCGCACCTGGGGATCCCGGTCACCTCTTTGGGCCTGGGGACAGCCTGAAGGGGGTCACCACACACCAGGGCACACGCCTCAGCTCTAGGAGACCAGGAGCAAATACCTTGTCTGGTTTGTGCAGTGATGGAGATGTCCTGGGCAACAGGGAGATGGGGATGAGCTGGCAGCCCTCTGATCAGGGCTTGCAGCTCCTGTTTTGGGGAAAATGCAATAATAATACATGCTAAGGAAAGAAAGTGAATTTATAGCCAGCATTGCTTAATGAGCAGGTGTTTCCACCAGGCAGCTACAGTCAGCAGGATCTGCAGAGGCAATGCTGCTTTGCAAAAGCAGATGCTGGGACAGAGGACACTCCACAGGGAAAAGGCTGAAGCACCTGGGTGGGATTTGGGCTGCCCAGCCCTGGGTATCGCGGCTTTATCAGCCTGAACCTGGGGGGGAAGCAGAAACACTTGCAGGCAGCACATTGCAGTCAGCACATCTGAGCTTCTCTGGCTCCCCCACAACTTATCTGAACTCTTCCCAGATGGCTTTTATCTTTAAACTACTGTACAGCAACACAAAAAAGACAACAATAATTTAAGATCCTCTTTGACTGCAGGCTAATACCAATTCATTTGCTGAAGGATGGTACTTTCCCTTCTTTATACAGCCTCTGTGATTTTTTTCAGCGTATGCAGATAATCTCATGCTCCTCATAAATGCAGCCATAAACTTTCCTCCCTCTGCCCCCTCGGGAGTGCATAAAACCTGTGGATAACCAGCATCATCCCAGGAGCCACAGCTCACAAGGGGCAGCAGCCCGGCAGGTCTCAGGGCAGCTCCAGAACTGCCCGCATCACAAGCCCCAGCAGAGACAGGATGACAAACACGAAGCAACAAACCCCAAATTCCTGCTTGTCCAGGTGCTCCCCACAGCCACAGCTGCCTCTGGGAAGGTCTCCATGAGCAACGCTCCTGGCTGGACGTGTGCTGGGAACACGGGACCTGGGACAGGGCTGGAGAGCTGGAAATCAGCCCCTGCTCTATCCCCGGGCTGGAAACCAGCTCCTGCTCTATCCCTGGGCTGGAAACCAGCCCCTTCTCTGTCCTCAGGCTGGAAATCAGCTCCTGCTGTACCCCCAGCCCGCCCGGTCCGTCCAGCACCTCTCCAGGCTGTCTGTGGGAAATCCTGCTCACAGACCAACCAGAAATGGTTCTCTCCTCCTGGAGAGACTTTGAAACATCAAAAGCTCTTGCCATATGGATGAAAGATCAACTTCTTGGAAAATGTTGTGATCTCTCAGTGAATTATTTGGGGTTCAGAAAAATACAGCCTTCCTAGATTTCAGCCCTATTAGTGGTATTTTTCTTTCTTTCTTCTTTTTTTTTTCTCCCCACATGCTAGGTCTGAATTAATTAAGCCTTCAAATTCTGACTCATTTTCAAACCTGCTCACTAGAGCAGCTGAAAGAAGGTGTTCTGTCAACAATCAAACTTTTCCTCCAAACACTTTAAAATCTGAAGGTTCATCAAAATCAACTTTAGTTTGCAAACTGTTTAGGTTTTTACTTAGCAGCTTTTTTTTGTGGCAAAAAGAACGGTTAAGAAATGCTCCCAGGGATCTCTGCTGCAGATTCTGGGAGAGCAAAGGGGGCTGGCACAGATCTCTGATCCTCAGCCAATTTCTCCAGCACCGGATTAGAAGCATCCTTCTTCCTCTTGCTGGAGCGCAGACAAAAACTGCATGTTCTTGTAAAAGCCTCCAGCCATAAAGAAGACAAAATGGTGCAATGTTTACCAGAGCATGGTCTCCCGGCTGCGGCGCGGTGTCCTCAGCAGGGGCAGCGTGGGCTGCTCCTGGTCCCCATCACCCTGGGTACCCCCGTGGGAGCACGTCAGCTGAGCGGCGGGAAAAGCCACCATGGGCATCAGGGTGCATCATCCCCACACAGCAAATAGACCTCTCCATGTGGGCAAATCAAAGCAAGCCCCTTCCCAGACAGAAGAAACCTCCTGTCCCTCCACTGGCTGCTCCTTCTCGCTCCTTCATGTCACGCGTGACAGTCCCTGTCCCAGGGACGGCCGGGTCCTGCGGGCTCGGGGCTGCACACACAGCTCCTGCAGCAAACGCTCCCGGCAAAAAGCAGCATCTCGTTTTTCCAGGAGTCGTCTTGCTCATTCCAGGTGGCTCCATCCTGCAGATGACAAATCACTCCCTGAATGTACGGGCTGCACAGCATGTCTCTGGTTGAGCTGAGATTTCACCCAGAACCACATCCTCAAGAGTTATTACCAGTTTCATTAGATTAATGATTGCAGAACCACCAGCAGCATCACAGATGAGGCATTTACTTTTGCATTCGCGTACAGTAGCAACCAGTTGCATGGTTTTGCTTAAATCAGGACAAGCAACTGACTGGAGACTGACACGGCGATGCGTGATTTCTTGCTGGCTTTAGCAGCAAGGAGACAGATTTATGGTGCTTAAAAAATACAGAGTGGACTGGGAAACGGACAGAAATCTTCTTGGTTTGTGCATAATGACACACAAAACTTTAACCCCTTCCATACTATAAACTTCTTGCCAGTCTACTCTCAGATTAGACTGGTGGTAGCAGCTGCCCGAATATAAGGGGGTGAGGAAAGCAAATTAGGAAACATCCTCTTGCTGCCTAGTCTCTCATCTGCGCTGCTAATAGCCATGAGTAAAGCACATGGTGGGCATGCTGAGATAAAAGAAAGCTAAGAGATTGTTTGTACCGTTAATACATCTCATGATAAATGACAGGTAAAGTTTTACTGCAAGGTCTTGAGGAGGCTGTGAGCAGGGAACACCAGCCTAGGGAATGCCAGTCTGGGGGAAAGGCTAAAAGGCAAATCTGGGGAGACTGGGAAAGGGCTGGGAGCAGCAGCAGGGAAGGTTTATCCCATCTCCTCCAGGTGATAGCCCGGAGCCAGACACAAGATGCTGAGATGCCAGATCTGATGGGGATGAGGGAGGCTGGGACACCTCACCGCACCAGGGAGGTGCTGCTGCAGACTGAGCCACTGAGGCAGCCCAACTAATCCTGGTAGCTAAATCTACTCTTAGTGGGCTTTCTTGGTTTAGCTTTTTAAACTTTTTCCTATGCTATGAACCAGTGTTAAATGGAATAAAGTTGTTTTTCATCGTGAAACCTTCTCTGAGATCTCTGGACCCTCCTTGTCTCTGGCAGCAGAGAATTATTACAGAGGTGTCCCTCTGCAGAGCCTCAGGGGCTGTTCAGAGTCCCCGAGCATGGGGGCACGGGGCAGGGTGGGCTCCCCACATCACCCACATGGCAACTGCTGAGGCACTGACCTTTGGAAACCACTTGACTTCTCCTTAACAAACGCCTGCGGAACTCAGGGCTGGTCCCAGTGTCTGCCCAGGTGCTCCTGAAGCAGCAGTCGTGTAGCAGCACAAGAGATGCTGGCACAGCCTCCGCTTTTCATGCTCGCTCAGGCTCTTGGTGCTCTGTCCTTGGCTGGTGCCTGCTGAGACCAAAGGGCAGGTCACCATGTCCGGGGAGCTGGAGCAAGCTGGTCCCTGTGCCCGGGGCCGGAGCCTGCGTTTGAGACTCAGCACCTCTCCTGGAACAAACCCCAGCGTCCCGGGCAGCTGCCGCCCACCCACAGCCGCCCGTCCGCGCGGCATCTCCTGGCACCAGGTCCCGCCCGGCAGACCCCGTGTCGGCAGGAGACCGCGGCACTGCCAGCCCCTCGGCTGGGCTTGGTGAGGTTCCAAGGCAGAGGGATTAATGCCGTGGCTATCTCATAAATGCCATGCAAACACGAAGAGAATTGAGCAAATGACAAAATGGAGATGAATTTTGGGAGCAGAGATATTGAATAAAGAAACAAGGCATAAAAATATGCAGTTTATGCACAGGAAAGATAGATCTTGACAAGGACTAATATTTTATGTGGAGCAAATAACTCACTAGTAACAGATATGCACATTTTAAAATGTGGTATTAAGAAGTCCTGGTTTCCTCTCCTTCTTGTCAGAGTCCCTGACAAGTGCAACCTCCTCGCCCTGCACTTGTCACTGCCCTGTGTTTAAACCCGCTGCACTCCCTGTCTGCACTGAGCCGGGCTTGGGGCTCTGCTTCCCACCCAGACGAGCACGTTCTCCCGGTGACCAGCAGCCCCATGCCCGGCCTGCAGCTCCAACCGCCCTACATGGTACTGCGCCCATGTCCCCTTTGCCAGGGGCATCTCCCCCTCCACAGGGATGCTCTCCAGCCTCGCAGCCCCCGTGATCTCTGCTGCGTGGTCACCACACGCTGAGACCCTCTGAGCCCAGCCTAAAGCAGACAGAGAGCAGAGAACCCTGAGCTGGGGCAGTGGGATCAGCCCGCAGTGCTGGGACTCCTGTCACTCTCACCTTCGTGTCTTTAAAGGGCTCTGACACAGGCAACCAGAACGCCTTTCAGAGCGTGTGCTTTAGCAGGCTCCCAGCGAGCTTTATGTGCCAGACCATCTGTCTATGCTCCCCATCTCTCCTTGCCACAGCCAGAGATTTGCACAATCAAGCACATTTAACTGTCACTGGAATCTTCCTACCTGGCGCGAGGGCTCTAAGCCTTATCTGCATTTAGGAATTGCACTAAACCTGCAGATCTCCTGCATCCTCGCTCTTTGAAACCATGCTATGAAGAGCTTCGGCAGGAGGGCCACATAAAGGGAAAGCCCTACATCTCCAGCCTACAGATAAAGCTTTGCACCATACAAGATATTTTGATATTTTATACCACAATTTGGCATTGCTCCAGAAGAGCTCTGAGTTATCTTAAGCTTCATAAATGCAGAGCTAAAGCATTAGCATGGAATTGTTCCTAAATCAAGGGTTAGAGGCGTGCAGCAAAAAGGGTTCTTATGGGGTACTCTCCCACCGGCTTTGGGGGGATAATGCATATTTACACCCCCACCCTGGGGAACCACAACACACTCACCAGCGCTAAGCTGAAGAGCTTACTGAAAAACTATAGCAAAACAATTCATCCAAGCTCCTAAGTACATAAAAGCATCAAAAAGTAAAAACGTATTTTGAACTACAGTGATTAATTAGGATGATGGACGGGGACACAAAACTGCTTACATTGCCTCCTTTGCACAGATGCAGAAGCTGTTCTGAGCGTAGGAACCCAAGATGTTCAGAACAAGATGTTGCACTGGATGGTCACAGCTCGTGGCAGGACACGAGACCGCGGCCACCAAGAATGTGCCAGAGGCTCCTGCCCACACTATTGCGGCTGGAAAGGCGCACGAGAGCCAGGGCTGCACTCCTGCCCAGCCTGGGCTGCCCATTCTGCAGGAGCGGATGGTAGGAGCTGAGCAGCTAAAATAGTCGGTCTTGAAATAATCTCAAAGGAGAGAAGCGAGGCAGCTGCTCAGAGGCGTGTGCCAGCCGGGAGCTGAATCGCGCTCAGGGAAGGTGCCGCAGCAAAGGGGACCCGGCGTCTGATCGCGAGGCTCAGTCAAGAGCTGGAGTGTTTAAACAGCAACAGCAAAGGGGCTGGGAAACAGAAAACAGGAAAGAGCAAACAGCTTTTAAACAGTGGAAATGTTCTGCTATGGAGGAGGAGGAGGACTGAAGAGGGAGGATTAGCCATCTATAAATACAAGCGGCACTGAGTTAAAAGGCTAATTAGAATAGCAAAAAGAAATACAGCAGCACATTTCAGAGACTATTTCAACTAACAAAGAGTTCTTCAAATCTGTTTGCAGGAGTGAATATGAATGAGAAAATTGGATCCCTGTGAAATGATTCAAGAATTGGAGGAGGAAAAAGGTAATGGCAGATCTGTTAAACAGCTAGTCAGGCTCCCTGACATCTTCATCTGCTGTGAAGGTAAAAGATGACAGGCCCCAGTCTTCATGTCTGGGGAGGGAAAAGAAGCTGGAAACAAAGGTTGGGTTTGTGAAGAGAGGGGGCACAATGGGAAAGGCCAGGCTTTCTTCCCTGGCAGCCTGGAGAGAAGCAAGAAATCAAATTATTTCAGGTCTCACTGGAAGGGCTGAGCCCCCTCGGGGCTGCGCACGGGGGCTCTGCCTGTCGCCACGGCTGTCCCCACCCTTTGGGACACAGGAGCAGCTCAGCCCTACCAAGAGCTTGGAGCTCGCCTGAGACAGATTGTCCCACACATCTGCTGGCCAGAGGTAACACAGGCAAAAGAGACTGTCACCGGAGCAGGGGCTGGATGCCCATCTTTCACCTGCGCCATGGTATGAGGGTGTCATCCAGCTCCTCTGCAGCTGGAGAGCAGGGATCAGCATCCCCAGAGCTCACATCGAGGTAGGCAGCCAGGATAAATGCAATGACTTTTATTCTTCATCTGTTCATGAAATCACTAGTGGCTGCTGTGACCAGCGCCACAGGTCACGATGACATCAGGCCATTAATGGGACACAAGGGTGACAACAGGGGATGACTCAAGAACAGGGAGGGGCAGTGGAAGAGACGGTCACACGGGGCAGACCCGAGTGCTGCTGTCTCCCCCGGGCAGACAGTGTGAGCTGTTTGTGCACATGGCAGCGTGCAGACAGGGACAGGGACGGCGCGGCGGCTGGGGACAGGGCTGCCTGGCTGACGACTCTCTGAAATTAAACTAATTGCATTGCCTAGCAAATCATAACAGCAGCTATGATACTTTGCTCTTCTCCAAGGATGCCGAGTGGCTTTATGAGCGTTAATTAACTCAGACTTGCACCGCACGCCCGTGAGGCAGGTACAATTGGATCCTCCGAGGGGATGGCGGCAGCCCCAGTCCCACGGCAGCGCAGAGGCAGCGCACACAACCTGGGGGATCAACCTGGGGGATCTTGCAGCCCCCCAGGACCCGCTCCCTCCCTGGGGAGCGATTACAGCCCAGGAGCTCCCACTCCCAGGGCTCCGCTCTAATTACCCATCCTAGCTTCTTGCACACTTGCATCCATATTCATCGTGACTTCCTAGAGCAAACACAAAGCAAACCCAGGAGGAGTAGTTCTGCTAATATAGAGCCGTAGCGCTCTGTCCTGCCTGGGCCCAGAGTCCACCCGTCCCCTCCTCCTGACCCCATGTCCATCCCCCTGTCCCACCTGGTGCACCCCCAGAGCAGCCTGTTCACCGGAGACAGCGCGTGGTCCTGGGTGCTCTGTGCCCTTGGCTGTGTCCCTGTCCTGTCCCCACTAAGAACCACGGGCTCCAACCAGACAGTGTTCTCTGTGCTGTGGAGCAAGGGGGAGAGAAGCAGAATAATTCACAGACATGCACCTAAATAAAATATTTTAAAATGAGTTTCCCTGAGGTGCCAGTAGCTCTTCAATGTTACGCTGCCTTTGCTGGCTGATCATGTCGCCGCTCCAGCTGGCAGGGAGCACGGCTGCCAGCTGCCTACAGGAAAGGGAAGGCAGCGACGTCCCTCTGGCTGGCAGACCCACGCTGGCTCATCCTCAAGCACCACTCTTGACTCTCCAAAAGAATGGCTTCTTGCAGTGGGCAGCAGGATGGCAGCAAGAGGGTCAGCAGCAAACGTGTGCAGCCACAGATTGCTGCCCTGTCCCCAATGGGGAGTGGAGCAGCTGGTCCCAGCCACAAGGTACACTGGATTCTGCTCAGAAATGAAGAGCTTTGTTGGTCTCTAAAGGATGGAGCTGGATGCAGCCTTCTGCATCACACCAGCCCTCCAGCCCTGCCCCGCTGGCAGGCTGGGATGGCTGCCCTGGCCCTGGGGATCTCGTTCTTCCACCAAGCACCAGCAGGAAGCAAAGGACAAAGCCACACATCTGCAGGCAGCCCTGCTCTGTGTGCCGGACCGGCCTCTGTCCTGGTCCTTGGGCTGAGGATGTTTGAGATTATCCGGGAGAAATACCATATATATTAGGGAGAAATACCTTACACACAGTGGGATGGTATGCCCTGTCTGCATCCCTAGGCATCCGCCCACGGTTGCCGTCAGGCGGGATGCTGGGCTCGGTGACCTGCCCCACAGTCACAACTTGTAAGGCACGGTGCTCTCCCAGTGCTCTGTCACTGCTGCCACTCCAGCAGGTGGGAGGCTCTGTACAGAGTGGCGATGACTGCTACAAATGTCAGCTTTAATGGCAGGCTTCACCTTAGCTGGACAAAAAACCTCTTTGCCCTGTGGCAAAGCCAATGCAGCTGAGCTGCACAAACTCACCAGGTCAAATCTGGCCATTTGCAATTTGCACTTTCTTAGCATGGGACAGAAATAGTTATTTCCCCTAATTACAAGTTAAATGCCAAATAAATGCCCTATCCTGTATGGTAATTGCAATGTCACTGAGTGATTAATGCCTGCTCTACAAGCCGAGAATCCGCACAACATTTGCAAACGGTAATAACCCAGCTCCCCCGAGTCACCGAGCTCTGCGTGGCCTTTCTGTCACCGGTCATTCGCTGGGCTCTGGTGAGCCAACACCAAGGGTGGTCCCAGACCTGCCAGAACACGACTGCAGCAGGACACAAGCGGACAATGAGAGGCTGTTCTGCACCTGTCTCAAGGGCTGTGGCTACGTCTGACTTACCACCCGGCCCAAAAGTACGCCTGGTCTCGGTGCTGGGCCCAGGGCTGAGCCCAGGGCTCACACAGGCTCCTGGCAGTGCCAGCCAGCACCTGCAGCTCTGTGTCCCTGGGCCAGGCAGTGCCCGCACCCGTCCCACAGCCGAGGCTCCTTGAAGCTGCCGGTGCCACAGCCAAGAGACCCATCGCAGTGCTGATCGATACCAGGCTGAGCATTAAAATTGATCCTGCAGCCGATCTCATGCTCCAGCAGCGAGCAGCACCCTCGTCCCAGTGATTTCTGCAGAGCTGCCATTATGATTCGTACCCCAGAACACGGCCCTGGGACACGGGGGCTCTGGCCCCATCGCAGCCCCAGCTGGGCCGGGGGCTGAGCCGCCTCCCGCCTGCGCCCGCTCCCACCAGGGACAAGGAAAGGCTTCCAAGTTCAGTCTATATGTATATGAGGGTCTCAAACGGTGATGCTTGCTAATTACATTTTAGAAAATAACAAAAAGGAAATTCTAGAGAAAAGCTCAGCAATTAGTCTTCCAACCCGCCCCCCACACAGTCTTTTTCCCTTTTTTAAAGAAATAATCTTTTAAGCATTAAAAAACTCCCCAGTGCTGCTGGTACAAATGCAGTGTAACCTTGAATTATATGTAGCAGGGCTGGCTTTCATTATTTATTAGCAAGATCAATTAGAATATTCTGTTTGCAGAGGAATATAATCCAATATGTACTTCAAGCACTAACAGCTAAATATATGCTTATTTAAAAATCAATCTAAAAGTCAAGGTTTCCTTTGTAAATCCTTACTACAGATTAAAAAAAAAAGCTTTGAGTGTTACCACCTGCTGAATGCTGTAGTCTCAAGGAGACAGTTATACATTTTAAAACATCTCAAAAGGGAATTGATTGTAAGAGGCAAACAATTGCTGAAACCCCCAGCACAGAGGGCTCAGGGCGAGCTCTGCGTGTGCTCAGGGTGGGCAGCAGGGACAAGCATCCCCCCCAGGTGGTGACGGCCACCCACGTCCCTGCATGGGGGGGCTCCAGCAGCACCCGGCTCCCCGGCACCCGCGTGTGCCAGCTGAGCCAGTGACTCAGTGCCGCCCGGCAGTGCTCGGCACAGGCTGGGTTCTCATTGACTCGCTGGGCTGACTGGGAGCCAAGCATCCGCCTGCAGCCCGGCCCGGATCCGCAGTGTCCTCGCCTTCCTCCCCTGAGTCGCAGGCTTCTAAGATTAATTGTCATGTATTATTTATTGACCTCAGCCACGACCTTGGCCCAGCGCGGTTTCCTTCGCCAGCGCCTCCGCACCGCGGCAATGGCGGCGGCAGGGTGGGCAGGGGGACAGGCATGGTGGCACCAGCAGCTCAGGGCAGTTGGCACTCCCAGCCCTGGCCATGCCATGGGGCTGCCCCACGGTCCTGAGTGCCCCCATCACTCCGCTCGGCCATGCCCCGGCAGTGCCAGCGCTCGCTTTCATCTCTCCCCTGGCACAAGCCCGGCGCGAGCGTCCTCGGCGAGCTTCCAGGTTTTCCTGCTTTCTTAAGCTCTTTCTCTTTGGTCTTTAATTTTTAAATCTTATCTCCAGGTAAAGAGGGTATTTGGCAGGATCAAAAGGTGACCTTTAACAAGGTTAGCAGAGCCTCAAACGACATCCCTGCAAGTTCACGCACACTCGAGCGTTAAAGGGAACAGTTCTCTGATCTCCCGTTCCTCAGTGGAAAAGTTGTTTCACAAAGATCTCTGCCAAAAGTCCATGCAGCAGGCTGAGAAAACTTTCTTAAAAACCCAACACCTAGAGTTAGGCACAGGTTGCCCTCCAGCTTCTGAGAGAGCAATCATTAAAAACTTCTGAAGTATTTCTCTCTCTGAGTTCAAGTTCCCAGTCTCTTGCCAATTCCCTGGGTCTAACAGATTCCCGACTATCACTTCACTAAATAAAATCACTCAAATGCCTCTTAGGAGAAGCATTACCGCAGCGGAGGGAGGTCGGACAGAAGCAATCAGAATGATTAGAGAATGATTAGTGGGCCGGAAATGCATCCAAACAGAGCAAGGCTGGAGATCCTGTGGTGTCTGCTGGGCACAGACACGGTGCTGCCGGGACCCTCAAACACCCTGTCACCCCAAGGTCCCCAGGGCCCCCAGCAGCGCTGTGTCCTGCATGGGCCTCGGGTCCCCTGGTCACACGGAGAGTAACGCAGGGAGGGACCAGCAGCATGAGCTGGTGGGTGGCAAAGCCCGTCTTTCACCTACTAGCCCGGGGTCTCTCAGCCTTGGCCGAGACCCGCAGAGCTCTTCTAAGCACCTTGTGGATAAATTCCAGGTGACGAAGAACACCCTGGCCAAAGGGATGATGTGTGCGCTGGTGACGTGGCTGCTGAGCTCCCACAGTGCTGTGGGGTCAGCTGGCCTGGCAGATGAGGAGGGGAGCGAGGGGCCAGCGACCGGGCTGTGCCCATCAGGACAGCAACCCCGCGCTTCCTGGGGCAGCCGGGAGCTGGCACTGGCAGTGCCGGGACCCCGCGCTGCTGGCGGGGCGAGGGCCGTACGCAGGCTCCCCCGGCCGCAGCGGAGCTCGCCGGTGCCTCCGGGCGCCCGAAGCAAACAGACGGGAGCGGGTGGGCAGGCAGGAATGATACCAGCGTTAATCATTTCCGTGCCACTGTACCCAAACGCAGCACAGCCTGTGCCGCTCTGCTGCCAAGCGCTGGGCACGGCAGGCAAAGGCGCCAGGAAGGGGCTCCGCACCAGAGCTGCCCCTTCAGGACGGCCAACCCACCGCGGCTGCGATGGCTGAGAGCGGGTCCCCCCGTGTCCCCACCGCGCTGGGGACGGGGTCGCAAGGCAGCAGCTCTGGGCGCGTGGGGGGACGCGCAGAGCGGCGCTGCCCATCCAGCCCTGCAGCACCGCCCCAGGCAGCCCGGCAGCCCAGGGGTTACAGCGCCTTGTTATTCCGTTCAGACCGCGCTCCACTTATTTGCAGACTGAATTTCCCAGAAGCCAAGGCTTTTTACTAGTGGATCTGCTGTAGAACCATGTTATTATAGATTGCAAGTTCCTTAAAGGTCAGATAACACAATACAATTGAATCATATTAGTGAGCATAGCGACTTGGTATTTTACTAACAAAACCCATAAAACAGATTGTTTGTTGCAGGGAAACATACGTTGTATAATAAAGTCATGGTAATTGTCTCCAGAAACAAACAATCAGTTTATGAGAAAAAAACTCCTGTAATTGTGGGTCCTCGGTGCAGCCGCCGCCAGGGCGGGCGCTGGCAGTGGATCCAGCGCAGATATTGCCAGTCAGTATTTTACAGTTTGGGTTACAGTACCTAAATGCATCGCAGAAGGCCTAGTAGGGAAATAAACAATTTCCAAGTGTATTGTTGAGAGACAAATATTCAATACTTCATTTAATGTATGGTTTGCAGTTAGTGGTTAATCTAAGACAATGCAGAGCCAGCCGTGTTTCACACTGCTATTAAGGAAATGCAGAATTGATTGTGAGGATGATTGAAGATTTCTGAAGAGCACAATTCCCAAGTCCGTAATGACCCCTCCTTTTTTTTTTCTAATTTGCCTGTAATCTACTCAGACAAATCCTTTTATCACGTTTATTTCCTTTCCAAGTTACAGCCAGTGTGATTAATTACTTAACTTTGCAGTCCTGCTCACCCTGCTGTACACTCTAATTTTTCTTCCTTTTAAAATGGTTCTCCATCCCAAACAGACGTAGTTCCTTTGTAAGCTCCTGTACTTTGTGCACTGAAACCCGCTGCTAAGGATGGATCCTGTGGGCAAGAGGTGCCCAGGACCTGCCCAGGACCCACACGGCCCCGTCCCATCCCCGTGGTCCCCTGGGGGTAGCAGCACGTTCACCCCCTGTACAGGGGTTGGGGCCTTTCACGGGGAGAGGAAAAGCACCAACCTCGTTCTACAGAAACCTGGGGCTTGTCAGACGAGTGGGGGCTGGAGCTGCTCTGCCAGCCTGGAAATCTCATTTGGTTCTAGATTTAATCTCATAGTGAAAGAAAAAAAAAAACAATTGGAACCAGTGCAACTGTTTTAACCTCCCCTAGTCACAGAAAGAGAAGAAAAAGTAATTAAAAAAAAAAAAAATCACAAAAAAACCACAAAGCACAACGATAACAAAGAATTGACTACACAAAGCCAGGTCTCCTCTCATCACCCTTCCCACCGTGCGGGTTCTCGGCCCCCCGGCTCCCACCTCCTGCTCGTGCCATTGCATCCCAGCCACACAGCGAAACACATGTGGAAAAGCAATTAGATTTGAATCTAGTTTCCTCTTTCTACCTTGCCTTTCTCTTTTCTCGACTTAGATGCTCTTCAGTGTTGTAACTAATATGATTTGTGTTTAGCACAGTGTGAAACGAGAATGATTTATGGGGCTGTTAGCACTACACGGCTACCTGACGCCATCCCAGCCCCCCGAAAGGGCACTCCAAGAGCAGATTGCTGAGAGATTTCTGGCATTACATGTAATTATTTGTATACCCTGCCCACAAAAGTACTGTTACTCTGATTCTCACGACGCCTATGTTTTCCTTACACCACGCTGGGCTCTGCTTTGGCAGAAAATGGGACCGGGACCCTTGACCAGCTCTGGCCCCAACACCACGCACTGGCCGCTGCCCACGCCGCTTCCATGAACTCATCTGCTGGGTTTAAATTGATGTTTCAGCCCAGATTAACTTGTGCCTTAGCTAAAACAAATACAGGCTCAGTCTCTGCATTTCATTACCGGCAGCTCATGCACAGGCTCTGTGTGCTGGGGAACCACCAGACGCAGCTCCTTGAACGTGTCCAGCAGCCTGGTGCGTTTGCGCCTGGCTCAGCGACTCCCGTGACAAAGTCCTATTCAAAGTCTCTGTGATCGGACAAATCTTCCCCGTGACTGTGAGAGCAGCTCTGCCAGGGAGGATCCTGCGCCTCTGCGCCAGCAAGTGCCCTTCATTAATTCTTCATGCTGCCCCAAGAACATGCAGCGTCCTCCTCGCCCTGGCAGCCGCCCCTGCACGCGGGGCACACAATAACGGAGCCCCCTCCCTTGCCTTCAACTTATAACAAGAAGCCAAATGAAATAATAAAAGAAACTCATTTTAATGCCACAGAGGGAATTGTTTTATTGCTAAAGCAGCAAATAGAACTAATTGAATTGCTGGAAAAAAAAAGGAGCGAAGGAAAGGAAAGGATAGGTGCAGTGCACAGAAAGAAAGGGCGAACTGGTGCCTGAATATTCATGGGCCTGGAAACTGCAAACCCTTGAATGCAAAATATCTTCATAACTGATAATACTGCCAATGGCGATGCATGCACGGTGCTCGGAGAGAGGGAGTTGGGAATGCTTGCATTTACAATATACTTTTAAAAAGTAATATTATGGAACAGATTCTCTGGCTCATTAAGCTGCTTTGCACCTCCCTGATCAAACAGAGCAGCCTGGGAGCGAACACGGCGGCCGGCGCGATTCCCACCCGCGGCCGAGCACGGGGCGCTGCCTGCATCCTGCCTGCAACAGGCAGCAGCACCCGGGAGCTGCACCAGCCCTGCAGTGCCCTGCTCGGGGCAGCAGGCACCCAGACAGCCCTGCTACCTGCTGGGGACAGGCAGGGGACAGGCCATGCACAGGCAGGGCACAGGCAGGGGCCCAGTGGCTGCAATGCTCCATCCTGGGCTGCAGAGCCAGGACACTTCACCCCAAATTGCTTCCCATTTCACACACTGACAGTTAAACCTGCCATAAGCTTTTAAACGTACCGTTTTCAGTGAGCCTTAATTTTCAGTAGCAACATATATATGAATGCAGGGGGCTGCATTTTAATTAAGGCAGCGTCCACGCTCTTCATTACAACACTAAGCCAGCAAGAAACACCAAGGATATAAATCCCATTAATGAAGAAGGAGCTACACATTGTGCTACTTAACTACTTTAACTACAGAGACACCAATATACAAAACGATTGTTACCTAAAGTGCAACAGGGTGCTCAGGGACAAAAACTGGATTAGAAATGCAGGTTACGCTCCAAGGGGCCACCCAACATCCATTTGGCACCACCGCAGATGCAGCCCCTGCCCCTGCACCCCAAAGGCACAGCAAACAGCCTCTCGTAGCTCAACTACTGTCCCCCCAGAACAAACCAAGTCCCATGGGGCTGCAGAGCACCCAGGCTGCTCCCGGCAGTTCCCGCGGGGACAACGGGACCCCCGCTCTGGAGACATCACCCCAACTACGGTCAGCAGCTCTGAACTGAAACCACGATACATGAGCTCCTTAAACACTGAGACAACTGGAAAGCACTTTCTCACCATTGCCTACTGCAAAAAATGGCTCAAGAATTTCTGTTCAGGTTTCCCAAATGAAATAGCTGTGGTAGAGACACGGTCGGTTTCCCACAGAGACAACCAGGTCCCAAGACAAGAGTGTGGGAACAGGGTAATAATAAACCACCTAGATGTAACTTTACCAGCAGTGGCTCTGGCAGAAAAGCCTGTAGTGATCTAATAACAAATTTCCCCTTCTGCCACTCCAGCCTTGAGAAATCCAGGGTAGTTTGAGCCTTAAATCCATCCTGGCTCTTCCTTTGTCATTAATTGTCAGGCTATTTGTATTACACTTTTTACATACCAAATAGACTCCAATTTCATGGCGGGCTAGACTGCATAAATGCCTCTTTTAATCTTTTTAATTCTGAAGTAGTATAAAACTTTAATATTTTCTAATACAGTATACATTTACTCACATCTAACAATATCACTACAATTTAGGAGCAATAAAAGTCAAGCTCCCGTCTGTATGATAAGCTTGCAGCTTTATTTCCAAAGTTCAATCAGTTAACCTAGGAGAGCAATAGCTTCCCCACAATGAGTAATGATGCAGAATAATATTTAGATAGAGATAAACCTTTTTAGCATAGGAAATTGCATTACGATTTGCTGGGTCTTAGAAATTTGAAGCGAGATGCGTTAGTTTACCGATGAAGTTATTGCCTGAGGCATTTTTCCACAGTGCTTTGATTTTCTTCAGGGGTTTCTAGAGGATTTTGAGCTGAGTAAGGAACCTTTGCCGTTCCTGGCCCCGGCGTGCAGCAGATCCCGTGGTGTGAAGAGCATCCCCACGTGCGGCAGCAGGAGGGGACCGGAGCCCCAGTTAGGGTTGGACTGTGCAGCCCCCCTGGGGGCGGTCTGCCCACGCCAGACCATGGGGGCTCACAGGCTGTGCTGGCTCCTGGCCCCGCTGAGTACTTGCCCCATCAGGTCCAGCTCCCGGGGGACACATGGACACAACAGCCATGGCAGCAGCTGCCTGGTGACCTTGGACTGCTCTCCTTTGGCCAGACATCGAATTGACCTTGGTAGCTACTAAGGAAGGCTGGCAAGCAAGAATGCTGCCCAGAGCCCCCCATCCACTGCTGGGTTTGATCCCTCCTGCCCATGCAGAGCTCAGCACCAGCTCACACCAGCTCCAGCACCTTCCCCATCACCCACCAGCTCCCCCGGAGCCTCTCGAGGTCCTGCAGGCTGTTGACTGCACCAGTTTGCCTTTCTGTACATTTTAACAACTCTGGTAAAACAGGCAGAGCCTTTCGTGGGGCAGCTCTGTCCCCGGCCATTGCCCTGGCTCTGCAGGGCCCTCATGCCATGGAGCAGAGGTTGGCGATTTGGAATTCACACAGTTCAAATAAATAGCCGAGAAATGAGCTTGGAGGTGTGAGTGCTGACAGTGCAGGCAAGCGGCAGTGGGATCAATGCTGGTGCTCCCCAGGGGACAGACCGAACGGGGATGAACCAAAGGCCAATTAACGACCTCCAACAGCAACAACGTCAGGATCCATGGCCGGACATTGGCACCTCCTGAGTCAGCGCTTCGCATGGAAAAGGGTTGGGCAGCACTGGAACTGAGTAATTCCCAATTAATAACCCACCCAAGTGATGCAGTCCCTTCCACTCAGAAGTGAGGCAGGGGGTGACTCCCCCAACACATTTGGGGGCTCAGATATGGGTCCTGGACACAGGGTGGCAGCTGAGCCCCCCCGGGCATGGGGGCACCCACAGGAGCTGCTGCCTCCTTGTTGCTGGCGTTAACAAAGCGGGTGGATTTGTCTTTTCCTTGGCTGGGGGAGGGCAGCTCACACCGTCAGCTGCTGAATCCAAATGCGAATTTAACGCGGCCTCCGACGCTGACGTTGGCTTTCCACAGGCGTCCTCGCTGCTCAGCTTAATTATATGAATGGCCATCAAGAACAAATACTGAAAGGGCAGAGCTGAGGCTGGAATAAAGTTATTTGCAGATGTGGATGAGCACTAATAGAAAGTATATTATATTACTGTACCCATCTCAATGCAAGATGAAGGGAAATATGCTCTAAAATAAAGGAGGGCTGCAAATTTGGGCTACCAGAACCACTTTGCTCTGCTCAGATCCAAAATGACTACCCACTAATAAAGGAGGAGGGCAAGTCCAGTCCAGCCTGGCTCTGGAGGGAACGGAAATCGGGTTTTGGCTTGAAATGTGTTACAGCAATCTCCATAATACAAAATAAAGTCTGGCAGATGGAGTTATTTTTATCCAAAGCCACTTCTGTTTAGTAGGTCCGTGGCTATTACTGATGTCCCTTTGCTATTTCCTCTTCCCCCGCCTCAGTTTCTCCGAGGCACTGACAAGATTGGAGCAGACAGCCACGGGTATATTTTGGGAGGATCCTACATTACTTAGCTGTAAAATCAATTGCGAATTTTGCATCCACCCTCAGCGTTTGGCCTGTTTATATTGCCAAATAAATTCCTTAAAGAAGTACTGTACTTCACAGGAGAGCTTGTCAAGGTAAATACCTTCATTTACATAAAATGTGACTAGCAATTGAAATGTTAAAGCCATAAAGAGCAAGTTTATGATCCATCCTTGATGCTTGGATGTATAATATGACAAGAGGGAAAATAGTGCGCCTTGCAACATTTACTAAATTGGTGTGTTGACTCTGGGGATGGAAATGGGAGATTTGAAAAAAAAAAAACAGGTCAGACAGGATTTTTTAGTGTTGTGGGGTTTTTTCTTGTTCTTTTTTTCCCGTGAATATGAATCCTTTTCACAGTCTTCAAACAGTTGGCTTTTAAATACTCTCCTTCAGCTGGGAAAGCAGCAGCCGCCTGAGCAAAGACCAGGCGGGCGGGCAGGGACCGCGCAGGCAGGCGGTGCCACCGCCGGGACACTCGGGGACACGCGCCGGCGTCCCCGCCACCGCGGCAGCAGAAAGCGGCGCCACGCACCGGTTAGTGCCGCGGTCGGGGCAGCAGCTCTGGTGGGGCTGGCGCGGGGCTGAGCTGCTCCCAGCACCAGGACCAATCCTGCCCAGGCCCCAGGAGCAAAGCCAGGCTTTGCTAGGGCTGGCCCAGCCTTCCATCTAAACGGGAATTTCTCACCATGACTGAAAAGATTCTTGTAATCTAGGGTTTTCTTTTAAATTTTTTAAAAGGGAGGGAAAACCAATTTAAACCACTTTGAATCCTAAATAAAAGGATAAAATGGACTGCTGCCTACATACATACCACAGTGAAATTATAATATCCACACTTAATGCTCTGGAAAGTTTGATAGTGCATGTTCCTCACCTGAACTCAGTACGAACATTTCAGCCATTCATTCATACTCGTACCCTCTCAATTCATTGAAACCACTTCAAGCAAAAATCATTTGAAAGAAATTACCTCTGTGTATTACACCACAGCAATGAGAAATGTCCCACATGAGCCTCTCCAGCCCCCAAAGCAATAAAATTTCTGCTGAAGTGGATGATATAATGACTCAGGGAAAAGAAGTCCCCATGACAACAAGAGGTAAGAGAAATCCATGAAAAGCAAAAGACTCCGACCTCTCTTGATACAAGGTGTCACCAATTTGTGCTGGCATTTTCACTTTGAAAATCAAAAGCCTTTGTCTGTAACTTTCTCCGAGAACCTGTTGTTCCTTCTTTGCTGGTCTGGGCTTCGCGCAGAGCAGAACGAGCCTCACTAAATCAGAAACCGAGCAGGGGTCAGGCTCATCATTTAAACCCGTGAACGCAGCCAACTGACTCTTCGCCTTTCTCTTTTCCAAAGGGGCTGTTTTTCCCCAGGCCTATTTTTGTATTTTTTGTACCACGTACATGCTCGAGCGATACTGCATTCACACACAGAGCGAAGCTCACAAACTTTGACACTACCAGTAACACTAAAACCATTAGCAGCAAAGCACTGTAGTGTTTACTTAGTGGATTATTAAGCAAAATCCTAGAGAAAGAGCGTTTCAGAAAATACAGGGCAACATCAGATTATTTCAGGCCTGGTAACATATGACAGTTCCCTAAATGCCCCAAGGGTTATTGGAAGAGCCATCTCTGCCTTGCTGGGCTGGTCTTCTGAGCCCGGGGTTCACAACCAGCCCCAGTGCCGCTGCTGGGACATGGTGCTGGTGCTCCCCGCCTCGCGCTGCCGAGCCGGCGGTGCAGCCGTGGCCCTGCCAGGGCTGAGCTGGGCCAGGCATGGGGGCTGCCGAGGGGTCAGTGCACAGCCCCCCTGCACTAGGTGTCCCCCATCGCCTGCAAACAAACCCATTTTACCCAGAGGCAGCAGCAGCCCCGCGGGCGCCCCGCAGCTCTCCCCGCTGCGCTGCCCCACGCGTCTCTCACTCGGTTTGCAGGAAGAGCGAGCGCAGCATGGCGGGGCTGCGGGCGCGAAAGCAGCTGCCATTCCCATGGCTACAACGGAGTAGCCTGTGGATAGCCATCATCAGGTGATAAAATGCTGCCAAGAGCCCTGACTCATGCCTGCATCCCACCCCTTGAGCTGAAACTGTGCAGAAAGGCCCAGAGAAGATGCTGCCAGCGAGGGCAGAGCCCAGGAGAGCCCCAGCTCTGCAACAGTGCATTCACTCCAGCAGCTCTGGCTACAGAAGAAAATCCATGTGTGATGCTGCAGTGGCCCCTCTCCAGCCCCACATGGGTGAAACTCAGGGACTGACCAGTACAGAGCCTGGCCCCTACTCAGCCCAGACCCTCCGCCGGCTTCACCGAGAGCCAGACCATGGCATCAGTGGGAGTCGGTGCTGCACGCGTGTGCCGGCTCTGCATGGAAGAACTGGGCTAGAAAAAACAGTGCACCTGTAGGATCTAACCCAGGTTTAGGAAAGGTGAAGCGGACAAGGTATTTTAAGAGCTATGTTACATGGAAATACTTGTACAGTCTTCAACCCAGATTAATCCCAATGCATCAGATCCACAGAGGGAGGGCAGCTGAGTCACTACATTTCAGCAAAAGCCAACTCACAGCAGGTCCCAGAAAAAAAAAAATCAATACCCTTTCCCTAAGTTACCAGAAGTGCAGAGGGCACAGTACACTGGGAAGGCCTTTTGCAGAGAAATACAGCAGCTACCAGGCATCTGCAGCAGTGCCCGTCATTAGCAGCAAACCCTGATCTATCCATCCGCTGTAGGTGTTCCTGCCGTGCCCATCAGCACAGCCTCACAGCGCTGATGGAACTGGCTTGATTTTCTGAGTATCCGGAGCTGACGGGAGGGGCACAAGCATTACCCGCAATGCAATTACATCTCACAGTGAGGGTCACACTGTGTGGGACCAAGGCTGCAATGGCCCCAAGATATTGCTGTCCAACAGCTGTTAAGGGAAGCTGCAGGGGGGGCTCAATGCACATCCCCAGACACGACCGGCACTGGTTCCACCGGCAGCCGCAGGAGCTGGGCCGTGGCAATGGGACAATCCTGGTGACAGCCCTGCCACCCCCAGCACGGCATGGGGGTGGGACGGTGAGTGGTGCTGGGGGAACAGAGCCCATCACAGCAACAACAGCACATGACAGCTGCTTCCCCAGAACAGACCAGTCGGGCATCCAGGGACATGACTGGGAGGCGCTGGCTCCGTAGCCACAGCCAGCTGCTCCCTGGAACCACCGGCTCGAGAGCACGTGTTTATTACTGCGAGAAGAGCTCCCTGTCATGGTATTATTCATTATTTGTATGAGGGCAGCAGCTCACAGAATAACACACAGGCCTGGCTGTTAGGGAGAATGCTCCAAAAAACCCAGACGGGCAGTGAAAATGGCATTAGTCAATGCAAACCATTTCATTGCCTCTCATGGTGCTTGCTCCTGCAGCAGCTGCACCAGGACGGCTCCACGCACAGAGCTGCGCCCGTGTGAGTGCTCAACGTGTGGGGCCAGGGCAGAGCGGGGTCTGATGACAGACACGCTGCTGCAGCTTCTCTGTGAATGCTCCGCCGAGAGGGAGGCAAGGAGTAAAGCAGTGTGCACGTACACATAGAATTTAACCATGGAGTAATCTTCAAATCAGTGAACTTTAAAACTCCAAGTAAAGACACCACTATCAGATACCCTCTTTGCATTGTGAAGAACATATTTTTCTTAAAACTGCAAATGTCTTTTCGAGATACTGTTATGAATCCTCACTTTTCTGCTAGACATAGGATGTTGAAAGAGCCTTGAAAGCACGAACGGACAAAGCCAAAGCAGCTCACCGCACTGAGCTGGCGGCGGCTGGGAGCCCTGTGCTGTTCCACTCAGCTCAGGGAGCTACAGAAAGTCAAAGTGCTGAGGTCTATTGTGCTGGGCATTCACACAAGCAGAAGGACCCACCTAAAGCACCGTTGTTCCAGTGCTGTGAGCCCCCGCTCCCTTCACAAACCACCCAAAAGTGATTCTCCTCCAACACCTCCCGACCAGTCACCAGTTTTGCACTGGTAACAAGCATTTGTGGGTGTCAGCTGAATTCCTTCGATGCTCAGGGGCCTCCAAAGTCTCTCCATGTTCTGCTGTCCTCGCTGCACTCTCAGAACAGCTCTCACAGTTTGTTTCCAACCGCAGGGTAGCTCGGGGCAGAGCTCCCGGCATGGGCCATGCCCGCTGAGGCGCGAGCGCTGCGGAGCTCGTCGCCCGCGCAAACGCCTCCGGTCCAGCCCGGCCACGGGTCTGGGGGCTCACCCTGTGCCTGGGCAGCGAGAGCTGCCCCGGGCGTGCGAGGGAGCAGAAGGACACTCAGTGCTCGCTAAAAACCAGCAGCAGTTCCTACCGGTAACAAGGGTGTACCCTGTGGTTTAGGAGGAACAAGCAGGTGAAAGAAAGCAGCCAGTGACTTGCAAAGGGAAGGCAGGTATCTGCAACCTTCAGCCACAGTGGGACTAAGTGCTGGCATATTGTAAGGGATGAAGTCAGCAAAGTTCATCACCAAAGGTAATATTTACTGCCGGGTATCAGTGTCCCGGACTTAACAGAGACACAAAGATACACAAGCAACACATACACCAGAGAGAAGTATTGCCTCACTGTTAACTGAAGGAAAGGTTAAAAGTCACATCCCCCTCAGCCTTTAACACACTGTTTAACAGTAACCAAGTGACATTCTGCATTAAGAAAAAAAAACAAAACAAAAACAAAACACAAGCTAGGGAATTTATCAACAAAAGTCAATGTACATGGGGTATTACGTGCAGTTCAAGGAAAGCTGCATCATTGAACTTGTCCTTCAGACAGCAGGACATTAGGACATACGGAATCACAAATTACAATTACACAAACAATTCTGTCAGCATAACACCAACCAACTGGAACAAGCCTTCGAGCCAGTTCACATCTGTACACGTGTAGGAAGACCTCAGCTCAGTAATTTCTACTTAAACTTTGAGTGCACAGCTAAAGCAACCGCGGACAGCACAGCTTTCCCTAAAGGTTACCGGGCCAGCATGGCCGGCAGCGCTGGTGGAACAGGCTTGCCACATGGCTCCAGCCCGCGGCAAAAGCTGTTTGCAGAACCTTCAGCCCCGATGAACATCCCGGGCAGCGGGAGAGGTGTCTGACCTCAGGGTAGCAAAGACGTGCACAGCACAGCATGGGACACACACAGAAGAAATGGCAGCATTTAGGTACTGTCTCCATTTCACAGGTAGAAAAACTAAGGTGGGGAAACTGTTGCTCTTCCCTACAACGCTGCTGGACTAGAAGATGCTGTCAGTATTGAACGACAAAGCAAGGAATCCTGAGGGTCTGACGTTGCCTTATTTCACTACATGAGAAAAAACTTGACAGTATTAAAAACTAACAGTTTATCATGCATAAAAAGAAGTGTTATATGCAAAATATAAACAAGTGATAGAAGTCACTGTAAAGATATGCTGGTATAAACACTTTAATAGTTACTTCTTTGCTTAAAGAAAATTGACATTTGTGTGGGTAGGAAAAATCTCCAATTACTGTACCTGGGCCACAGCTGCAGGCAGTCACCTCCCGGTGCACTCAATCAGATCAGCTCAGAGAGGGGCAGGAAGAAACAGCTGCTGGTGTGGGTGGCGCTTTCCCTGGTTCTGTTCAGTGTTTGTACAGCACCAGCCCCTGGGCTGGGACAGCGGTGGGTCCAGCACAGCACCGGGAACCCAGAGCAGAACCTGTCCCAGCGGCCAGGCCCAACCAGTAGGCAGGAGCAGCAAGCCGTTGGGGTTGGGCAGGTGTGAAAGTGGCTTTAGGTTAAACAATCAGGGCAAATCATCAGGGCCACAAAGGCAGTTAAGCAGCAGTGTCATTTATTTATCTCATGACCAGCATCCATCCCCCAGGCTGCCCTGCGGGACCCTCACAAATAAGCTCTGACCCCCTTTCCTTCTCCCACCTCTCCCACACAGCTCCAGGGCTGGAAATTGGCTACACAAACCCCAGAGCTACTGCGGGGGGGAACAATTTCAAAATGCATGCTGCAAATGAAAACCTGTGTGTGCCTTTCACTACACCAGAGGAGTTACACCCACTCTCTAGCCCTTTTCTTGTAGCTTGACTTTAAAGATGAAAAAGCCCCTGCTTGCCATATTCAGTGCTTGATCTTCTTCTGCCTGTTTTGAATAAAACCAAACCTTTTTACATGCTGCTTTCTGCCCTTTTCCAGCAAGTTTCTAAACTTATTTTCAAGGCAAGCCTTTCTTGCAGGAAAATTCAGTAAAATAAGAGACTGTGTCTGAAATAATATATACAAACACAACAACTGCAGTCAATCCTTTATTCCTTCCCCACGTTGGTACAGCACACCAAAAACACTCTGAGACAAATGCACTTTCTCAGTGCTGATCTCCACTTTATTGAAGTCCCTCAAGAAAATCCCTCAGCATTTCCACAAAGCCGAGTGGATGGTACACCAAATAAGTGCTATGAAGACTTTGCTTCCACAATTGCCACAGAAAGTTTCCTGGAGTTCCTCTTATTTAAATGCGATTGACAGGAAGGCTGTGTACCTATTTTAATAAAAACTGACCAGATAATCCAAGCTGTAACTAACTTGCTGCCTCTGTTTTTTTCATTAATTTTCAGAGCAGTTAACAACTACCACATTAGCAAAAAAACCCCAACAACACAACTTTATCAGCTTAGTTACAGGCTATTCCTTATAAAGAAAATAGTATGGGTTGTGTTTAACCGTAAACTACAGAACTACGAGTAATTTGCAAGTTCTATTGATGTACTGCATTATTTTTAGTTTCCAGATTTTTAAAGACAAAGGAAAAAAAACCCGGAGCCATCACAATTCACTGATTTGCTAAACCTGCCAAGGCACTAAACACTTCATTACTGCAGTCCAGTATTTTCTAATAATCAGAACTTTTAGCATAAGATTCCCTTAGAATGTTACAATATGCCAGGCAATAACATTTGGAGACATCTTCACGAATAGAATTAGATCTTGTCGGTGGAAAAAAAAACCCAACTTTCTGACATAGAACTTGTTGAATAAAGAGTAAATCCTATCTGTGCTGAACCATGCAGCCTGTATGAAAGCCGGCATCCTTCCTCACCTCACAGCTCCTAGCATCACCTGCAACAACTTGCAATCTTCTTTATTTCTGCAATTATTAGTTACCGACCTATTCAGACGTGTTTTACACCAAGTGAAGCCGAACTGCTATAGTCTGCTCAAGCACTCTGTGCACGGAGTTACAGAAAAGGGATGTTTTCACTCATTTTCCGCCTTCCCATCAGAACCCCGCATTTGAAGCTACCGCAGGTTATCAGGCGGCACCCCGCACCTGCCGGCCTGCCCCCGAGCACGGTTCGGTCCTCGTGTCCGACCCGCCGCGGCCCCCCCAGCCCCCCATCACTGGCCGTAGCTCCCACCGCCCAGCGAGCTGCCGGGGCCGAGCGGGGACACCCCCCACTGCCCCCCGGGACCCCGCCCGGCACACACGGACACACATCGCCCCATCGCGGGTGGCGCCCGGAGCCTCGCGCCCTCACCTGTACCACTCCAGCCCCTTCTCGTAGTTCCTGTCAAAGAAGTGGGGCTCGGTGCCTACGGCGCGCACGTCGGGGTGCGCCCGGATGGCCTCCAGCAGTGCTCGCGTCCCCCCCTTCTTCACCCCGATGATGAGGGCTTGCGGCAGCCGCTTCTCCCCGTAGTCCGGCGTGGTGCTGCCGCCGCCCCGGCTCCCCGGGCTGCCGGCCCGGCTCAGCTCCTCGTCCGTGGTGCTCGACTCCTGCGGGTCCCTCTCGAACGCTCCGCTCTGCGCCGTGATCACCTCCCCGGGGGCCAGCGGCGTCCGCAGCCAAGCGCCCGCCGCTCCTTCCCGGCTGCCGTTGGCGGCCCGCGTCGGAGCCGCGGATGGGGCCGGGGTAACGGAGCTGCCCGGCGGGCTGGAGGGGGAGCGCGGGGCCCCGGGGACCGCCGTGCCGGGGACGGCGGCGGGGGAGCGCGGGGCCCCCGGGGCTGCCGTGCCGGGGACGGCGGCGGGGGAGCGCAGGACGCCCGGACCGGTGCCCCCCATGAGGCTGTAGCACAGGTAGGTGAGGCAGAGGGAGAGGCTGCACATGCAGAGGAGCTTCCGCGCCGGAGGCACCTTAGAGCCGCGCCCGCCCGGCACCCCTGGCTGGGCGGGGGGGGCCATGGCTGCTCCCCGCTCCTCGCCCCGGGCACCGGGCGCACATGGTGTCAGCCGCCGCCCGGCCGCCCCGGCCGCATGGGGCGCCGCTGCCCCCCCGCCCCGCCGCTGCCGGGGGGGAGCCCCGCATGGCACGGTCGGTGCCGGCCCCCGCCGGGCACCGGTCCGCCTGGGCTCAGCGCTGCCGCCGGCTCCGCACTGTTGCCGCCTGAGTTCCTGCTGCTAAACTTTGTGCCGGGTGGGAGGCGGGAGCGCGCTCCCGGCGCGGGGAGGGCCCGCCCCCGCCGCCGCCGAGAGCGCGGGAGCGCGCCGGGCCTCGCCGAGCGCCGGCACCGCGGGCTGGAGGGGCAGCACGGGGGCGAACCGGGAGCCCTGCGGCGGCAGCGCTGGGCAGGGCAGGCCCCGACTACCGGCAGCCCTGCGGGCCCCCGGTGTGCTGGGGACAGCCCCGGCAACCTCATCTGCTCCATCCCAGCCGCCAGCGCTCACGGCCGCAGCGGGGGCGCGGGTCCCCGGGGCAGCAGGCGGTGCCCGCTGTCCTCTGCAAATCCCTCTCCCTCGCCAGAAATTACCGTACAACAGCTCCCTGACCCCTCGTCCCGGCCTGCTCCCCCCTTCTGCCTTCTACAGAGCACATTCGGTATTGTTACCTGCTCACCCCACTGCCCCCAGACCATGGGTACTGCCCAAATCCTCCAGCTCCCCAAAGAGGAACATGCAGGTAGGTCCCCTGGGACAGCCCGGTACAGTAGGGACAAGGTGTCCTGGCTCTGTCCCCTAAGGATGTGGAGCAGAGTGGACAGGTTCCACAGGGCAGCCTGCTGTCCCCGGGAGCTTGGGGAGCAGTGACAAGCTGTGGGCTGGGGCAGGCAGCAGCTTCTTTGTAGGTACAGCAGAGCTAAGGGCCATTTAGAGCATGGAGCATTCCCAGTTTAGCTGCCAGGAGCTGCACTAGTAGGTAGGGCCAATGACACCCTGGCACAATGTTCTTCAGGAACTCTGTCCCAGCCTTGGTGGAGCAGACAGCAGCTAGGAACCTCCCTCCTCACCATTTTTCCAGAGCAGGCACTTCTTCCCAGCTCCACATTTTGGCACTTCCTACCTCCAGTTCTCAGCTTTGGTTTTAGCAAGGATTTTGCAAGGGGAAGAAATGCTTCAGTGTGCCTCAGCTTCCTCCCGTCCCTCACCCTGGAGTCTCCCAGGAGTCACTCCCTCACACATGTTGCCCTATGGCATTGGAGCATGTCACAGTTCTTAGCATCCTGGCCACCGTGATCCCCATCAGTAGAACATCACTGACTTCACTGTGGTACACAGCTCAACCGAGGAACACAGTCATTTGCTGAAGCCCTTGCAGGTGAAGGAGCAGCAATCTAACCTTTTGCACCTGAACTGCTACCCCCAGAACACCAGCACCACCTGAATGCTGTAAATCACCCAACAAGCCACCACCTGATCCGGGTGGCAGAAGCTGCAGAGCAGCTGCCTGTTAATGCACACGAGGGCCACGGCTGGGCTTCTGAGCACGTGCTGCAAAAACGCAGCGTGTGTTTCCAGCCTCATGTGGCCGTGAGTGCTGGGTGCCTCATCCTGCCTGCGAGCAGGACGAGTGTTTGGAGGCAGTGACCCTTCTCACCAGCCTTCACTGTGGGAAACGGCAGAGCTGTGCGTCCCATCAGGCAGAGGTACTCTGGGCAAGGGCTGCGCAGGACAGCTGGTGGAACTCCCTCCTGCCCCCCAGCCACGAGTCCTGGCCTGGATTTCACAGGGAAGTCCAGGGATTGCTCCAAATGTTGCTGTTATGGTGTGAAGCTCAGCAGGGAACATCTTAGAGCAGCATGCCATTGGAGTGTCAGCTATGCTTGGTCTCATGGAAAAAGCAACATTTGAAAAAAAAATTAAGTACCAGTATTAACTAGATAACCAGAGGTGAGAAAAATATTGATCAAAAAAAAAAAAAGGAAGAGCACAGACTTTTCCTATAATGAACAAAAGCTCAATGCTGCTCTCAGCTGGACATGTGTTCTCTCTGTGCAGCTCTAGTTCCGATAGAGATTATTCCTTCATAATATATTTTTTATGGTACACATGAGACCTCTGAAATGCAGTGTCTTGTGTCCTGTAAATCATTTCCTGTAACTCGTGGATTCCTTTTCAACTGCATTACGGTAATGTGACTGTTAAGGGACTAACACGAAGTGACAGCAGCAAAGCCTCACGTCCCTCGCTCGCAGCGTCCGCCCCACGGCTCCAAGAGCTGGCACAGCCCATGCCTGGTGGCCACGCTGGCCTGGGGTGTCCCTGAGTGCCAGGATCCCACCAGGGACGCAGCTGGCCCTGCCCAGACACACTGCATCTTCAGAAAGGTTCCTGCAGATTCAGTGATCAGACTTGAACCTCACATGAAAATCCCGAGTGGGCGCAGTTTGGGTCATGTGGGGGGGCACGTGCTGCAGGACTGGGGACAGATGGATATTCTCAGGAAGCCCTGAGCAGAGTGGGTTCGCTCTGCTTAGCTCATATATATGTCCTTTCACGTAACTGTTATCATACGTATAGATCTACCTTGAGAGAGATGAATCCTCCTCATACATGGCGATACCTTTATTCCAAACTGGAGAACCTGCAAAGAGTCTGCTGGTATCAACAAGCCTGCTTTCGAGTTTCCAGACATCACACCAAAAAAAAAAAAAAAAAAAAAAAAAAAAAAAATTGTTTTCAGTTCCAAAAATATAAGAGAAACCTCAAAATAGACACCATTTAATGAAGAGTCGCAGTGCTTTGGTCTTTCTTACAGCAAGCACACATCTCAACTGCAGTACTTAGCAAAATGCCCTGGCCTGACATCCTTGAGTCTCTGCTCCTGTGATGTGCTGCACAGAAGACTAATAGGATTTGCAGGCAAATCATACATAACGGAAAGACATTTCTTCTTGGGCACCAGCTTCCAGCCCAGAGGAAATTTTACAGCCAGAATGTAAAGCCCTCTAAAACAAATGGTTTAGCCTTAAATGCCTGCTGCGGGGGCTCTGACTTTTTATTCATCACAGGACGTGTATTTCTCCTGCATGGGTGTCAAACGCATCCATGAGCAGATCGGAGTGTTTTCCAAGCGGCTGGTGGTGTTCAGCCGGTGGATGCAATAGGAGCTGATGGAGTGTAACACTTTATTTGACAGTTGTGCTTTTAAAGGCATATGTATTTACACTGCATACCTGCACGCTTGCCGTTCCTCAGCAGTAGAAGTGCCTCCCGAGCACCCAGTCGGTGTCCGCTCTAGCGAGGCCAACTGGTGCTGCTCGCCCTGCGTGGGAATTGCCAGGGTTGGTCAGTCTGGTGGATCAGCCAGTTCATGCCTCAGATTTTGGCAGGGATCAAGACCAGTTGCTTTGGAGAAATGTGGAGGAACTCTGCAGTGAGCAGCTGTGGAGCAGGCTCCCCTCAGATGCAGTTTAAGTCCCCATCATTCAGTGTGCTGTGTGGCTGTCCCAACCGGGGGGACATGCCTGTGACGACGCTCTCATCTCCAAAGGGACAGCAGCGCTGAGGATTGTGCCAGACTCTTGGTTATGGGGATGTGTGACAGTTAAGTCACGGCAGGCAGCTGGGAGCCTTTCCCTGCACGTACTGAGCAGTTTTTCCCACATAATAGACTGGAAAGCCCTTTCTGAGCTGTTCCTGCACCCCAGCAGCACAAGGGTCTCTCACCCCGGTTGTTGCCATGCCAAGGCTGGTGTCCTGGCTCAGGGGGGGAAGCAGAACTCCGCCCCAAGGCAGGGACAGGTGAGGGCAGGCTCATTCTCTATTCAGACATGGGAACATCCACCATTCCCATCACCTCTGCTTCAGGAACATTAACTGGGAGAGGGCAAGGGCAGAGCCGGCTCCAAGGACAACCTCCAGCTGAGGAGCCTGTCTGGGGGCACTGGGCACGTTCCCCCAAAAGCAGGGCTGGGGAGCCCTGAGCACACAGCTGAGCAGCAGGGAAGGAGGAACACGGCCTCAGACAGCAGGCAGGGCTGGCACGAAACCAAAGAGGCACAAAATGTGTCGGCACAAATACATTTTGGCTGAAAACCAAATAGTTTCTAACTATGGGAGAAATGTTGTTCTGGAACAGATTCCTGAGAGGAGGACCGGGAGCAAGGCATGCAATTAGTTCTAAGACTGAGTTTGAAATTGACTTTATGACATGGTTGCCAGCGATTGCAGGGAAATGGCATTTGGTGGCCCAAGCTGTCCCTTCCAGTTCTACATTGACCTTGTGGTTCACAAGCTCCGGTCTGGGAAGACCTGAGACAGGAAAAGCTCTTTATCTGACAAAGGCTTAGCCCATTCATGGGAAGCTGGAATTGGGCACATGTGAGTGAAATGAAAAGCGCGTATTTCAACAGGGACGGTCATCTCCTGTTGTAATAATTTGTGAAGGGATGTTGCAGGTTGCCTCTCTCGGAAGGCTTTACACTACCAGTGAAGTCTTTTGAACAAAATCGTCCTACTGGGCCAGGCTGTAAGCTGGGGATGTGTCCCTTCCATGTGAATCTTTACATGGTGCTATCCCAATTATTGCTTCTGCCAAGAGGTGAGCTTCCAGAGATTATCGCCTTATTTCCTGACTTCTACAAACACCAGAAATATATTTTTCAGAAAATTTCAGAGATGAACCTCCTGTAATTCCTCCTCATTATTTACTTGCCATCAGAAGCAGTGAAATACCTTGAAAAGAGGCAGGTTAATTCACATGGTGCTCTACCGCCTTCAGGGAACAGATGAAGTTTATAAATGTATACTGAATAGAAAATAAACAGTAAAAATGCAATGACATTTAAACTCTAGTCCAAGAAGGCACTCACGATGTTTTTCAGTAGCATTTCACACTGTCAAAGCATTTTCCCATTCATGAAGACAGCTTCAGGTTTAGAATGTTTGTTCTGGTGGCTTTTAGTAGTGTCTCCTGTGATCTAAACTGCACAGCCCAGGAACCCACAGTCACCTTCCTTGCTCAAAATTAACAAAAGGTAGGAGAAGAGCAATACTGGCAAACTGCTCAGAAATCACTCTCCCCATTTCACTGGTGCGTTGTTCACAGTTGCTATGAAAAAGGGAACGGCTCTTCGACTTGGAAAAGCCTGTGTGCCAGAAATACAGTGAATATGCTGAAAGTGCAGCCGGAGGGAAAGCCATTCAGCTGGAGGTGCATCCTGGCATGGGTGACAGAAGAGGTTAGACAAGGGGTGGCCACAGGTGGCACAGGAATGAACCAGATGGTCCCTCAAGGTCCCACCAGCCCTTAAAGTCCATTTGTTTGCATTCCCCTGGCCAAAGGCCAGGAGGTTTCCTTCCATTGCTGAACACCTGAATCTACTCCCTGTCATCCTCCCCATGCTTGCAGTGCTGGGGCTCTCCCTCCTCCTCCTCACTTCTGTGAGCAGCCCAAACCTGGGTCCGTGCGGCACCATGGGGACAGCCAGCCCCCTTCTCCTGGGGAGGAGCCTGTCCGCAGAGATGTGGTGGAGCAACATGAACGCTGCAGCCAGCACACTGGGGACAAGTCCAGCCCGGGGCTGCTGACACCCCTGGGACATGGCCCGAGCAGCGAGGCCGCATGGGCTCAGCCCAACGCTGTCCCAGCGAGGGGGGACACTCTGCAGTGGGCAGGGGCTCAGCCCTGGGTGCTCCGGAGCAACCTCTCCTGCTCTGTGAGCCCTGTCCCTGCCCAGGACCGGAGCCCTCGGTTCCCCACAGCTGCCCTGGGACCCATGCAGGACGGGTCTGCTCTCCCTTGGATAGGGCACTGCAGGACCTGTCCCATCTGCCATGTACCTACTCCCTGTAAGCAGGTGAGTGGCTCTATCTGCACATTATCAGGAGATAATCTCCTGTTCTAATCTCAGCTCCTGCAGAATGAGGACCTGGGCTTGCAAAGCAAGTTCTTTGTTGATTGCTTGCAGGATGACATGGCATCGCACACTGATGCTTTGGCCATGGAGCAATGACCCTGTCACCATGCTCACTCATCCCTGCTTTGTGGAAGATCTGGTACCCAGCAATTCTGCCAGTTTAAACTGTATCAGTATCAGAGCCTGATTCTGCATCATAATCCGTGAATCCCCAGCTTTGTGCCCATCATGGCTCAGCACCTGGTGCCTCTGATCTCGTGGTGCGGGACAGCCACAGGGACCTCCTGGTGTCTGCTGCCATTGGCGTGAGCCTCAGTGCTGCCACGGGACAGAGCTGACCTCTCCCGAACCACCATCGGGTTAGACGGGACCCAGCATCGCGGCTTCCCAGGCCTGCCCATCAGCCACTGCCCTTCGCTGGCAGGAGTGATGCCCTGTGTGAGTCTGTAAATCATCCTTCTTACTCATCCTTTCCTTTCCCTGCACATTTCCTCCTCCCCTCCTCACTGCCACTCAGCCAAGCCCTGCCAATTTCAATAATTTAATTTCTGCTCATTAGATGGATCCTCCACCTCCCTCATCATTTCTGCAGCTCTTCTGTGAGCTGCCTAATTTATCACTCTGCCTGGTAACGAGGTACCCAGCATGTTCCCACTAAGATTTATTCTTCAGAAACACCCATGCCACCTACTCTGCGGGGCTCTGCTCTCTTGACTGCTTAGGGACTCTTTCTTTTAGGATTTTGAATGATTTTACTTGGGATTGAAATAGGTTTGATAAGTGATCAAGACTACTCATTTACTAGATTTTGATGACACATCTGTCTTCCTTGATTCTGGTATCTTCTATAGTCTAGAAAAAGAAACCTCTGCTGATGTATCCCTAACCACTGTGATGCAAATAATACCTGAATTGCAAGTGGGAAAATGAACTATTGTCCATGCCTTACACAACCAATGAGACAGCGGGCTCTGAGCAAGACAGCAGTTAACGTAGCCTCGAATGGCATTTAGCCAAGCCTGAAGTAATTTCTTCTCTATCAAAAATAAGAAGTTCTCTCGTGTTAGAAATGTTGTTGAGATGTTAAATTTTACACCTGTCTGTTGTGTCATCATCATCATCCAGCCACCAGCTGGCACAGGATCAGAGCCCAGCTGGGCCAGCAGCACCGCAGACGCAGCCCGGACCCTGGCAGCCGCGATACAGAACCGTTCCCGTTCCCCCTCCTTCACCTTGCTCTTCCCTGGCAGGTGGTGACACTGCCAGTGCTCGCGGAGTGGGAGGGGGACGCAGTCCTCCCCCCCAGCCCGAGCATCCCCAGAGGTGATGCTGCACTCCTGGGGTGTCCCTGAGCATCTGAGGCTCTGTTGGAGGCAGCAGAGAGGAGCAGGAAGGGAGCCAGAGCTTTTCGGATAGTTCAGTTTGAATGAAACTGTTATTGCCCACAGGACTCCTGCCTCTGAAAGTGTTCCCTGGGGATGACAATTCACACCCCATAGCTGCAAATGACAGAGCAGTCCTGCTCTGGGGTACAGACCAGCAAGGGATGAAGGAAAGGAGAAGCAAACAAAATGGGCGTTTGGCACCCATTCACCAATTTGCACGCAGCCTTCTCCAACAAATTCTGCAACCTGAGCTTGTCCTCTGCTGTGCCAGAACACAGTAAATCTATTCAGCCCCTAATTTAGACCAGCTGTAGGTGTGATTGCTAGGTAGAACTGACTCATGTAAAACATTCGGCTTCGTTGGGGAGCAGAAAGCCCCTGCAGTGTGCTAAGTGACTGACTGTGGTGATCGTGTCCCTGTGTGCCAGGACAGGGCACACACAGCGCTCAGCACGCAGCCTGTGCTCCCCGTGGCCTCCCCGGGCAGGCAGGGGCACAGGGGCTGCGCTCACTGCGCTGGCTGCTGCACTGCGTGGGGAAAGGCTGGAGAACAGAGCTGGAAATGCCTACGCAGGGACCATCAGATGCTTTCGCTACTGGGATTTCCCACCCCACTCCCCTGTCCTGCAGAGGGCAGAAGCTGTGCTGGTGCCCAGCACTCACCCCTGTGTCCCCCTCGCTCCCCATCTCCCCTCTCCCAGCCGTGCAGCATTCTGTGACAACCAAGCAACACAGCAAGGCCTGGCCAGGTTCAGTTTTTCTTCCATGATGTGACAGCTCATAAACTTGAAAGAGTATCTGAAATGCTTGAAGAAAGGAAAAGCAAAAAGACTCCACAATACCAAAGCGAAGGGACTGGTTCTGGATATCTGGCATTTTGTGATTCAGAAATCCACTGTGCAGTGAACTGAAAACAAGGCTGCCTAACTGGCTGCTTAAACAAACTCCAGATTCATCTGAGCAGAGTATCTAAAGACTGTGATATAAAGGTCAAATAGTCCTTGCCAGCCCAGGAGCCTCTTTTACAGAGAAGAATCAACTATGGCCCTCGTTATGGAAAACAGTCAAAATAATACAGTGATGCCACCTCCAAGAGAAAATAGATAGTGCAAGTTATTCCATCTTCCCTTTCAGCGATATCAGTTTAGAAAAAGCCAGGCTATTTACAGAGAGCATTTTGCTTCCAGTACTTTTGAAGTAAGTGAATTTTGAATTAGTTTAAGTGCAGGATAAATCAGTGAAATAGGAAGATCTTTACACTCCAATAAGATGCTATTACTCATAAGCATATTGCACTCTAGCTTGTGGACTAAAACCACCAGTGCATGACAGGACACAGAGGGCATGAAACACAGGGATCCATGAGAATTAGCAAACACCTTCAGCATGAAGAGGTAATTTGGGATATCGATCAGCAATGATGGCAGCCCAGTGCTGAGATCATCCAGCCAGATCCCATGATCTTGGGTGCTCCAGACTGCTGTGAATGCTCCTGGAAGGGCTTTTGGAGTTATCTGTATTTCTTCAGATTTCACACCAGAGCCTGAAGCAGGAACACAGAATTAAATGTTGTGCTGTTGTTAGGGACACTGTGTCCACCATTACTCATTTATCTCATCCATCATCAGGTGTGTGCCCTTGCCAGGCACACTGAAAACACATCTGGTGGCAGGGTCTCTAATGCGTTTTTAACCTGCATTAGAACAGGGTGCACAGGATGGCAAATGCACAAACAGAGATGGAGAGGAAGGGTGGAGCAGAGGCTGCTGCAGAGGAAGATGGAGCATCACCCCGGGATACTTTAGGAAATACATTTTCTTTTTTACATCTCTGACCTCTCTGTGTGTGGACACTCCACTCACAGCTGGCCACAAGGAGATTTTGCATGGGACACCCCATGCCCCACTCCGCACTACACAAGCCGTTCTGACCATGGAAGGACACTGGGGCATGCCCTGCTCCCAGCAGCACGGCACGGAGCTTGTGGTGCCTCCGGGGTCAGTTTATGTGACACAAATGCGATAAGCAATCAGAAAGGCAGACCTGGAGGTCTCCGGGGGTGGACAGACAGGACATATTGTGCTACAGGCACACTGCCAGCCCCTGAGCGATCCCAGCAGAGGCAGTCCTGGCTGTACCGTATCTCCTGATGTCTCCTCAGGGAAAGAGCCTCCTTGGGCTGCAAGTCCAGACAAGAGCTGATCAGAGAGGAACAACACTGAGTCTTCATCATTCACAGTCCCAGCTGGCTTCAAGCATGAAAACAAGAGTGTGAAGAGCAGAAATGGCTTTGCAATTTCCCCCTTCTCATTACAATGGAGAGGGAGCATCTGAAGCAAAGGCATTTCCATGTCTCAGGACAGGGCTTCCCGTATCAAAGCAGCACACTGATGAGTTTTGTGCTGAGATACCCAGGGGATTCCCAGCTGCTTCCCAAAGGTGACCAGGTGAGCTTCCCATGGGCTGGTGCCTGGGTCTGGTGTTTCCAGCTCTGCAGCAGAGGGGTCAGAGACCTTTCTGGGAAACAAAACAGCCACACGTGGGATGCAGAGGCACAGAGAGTAGCTCCCTGCTCCCTTGACACCTCTCACCCCACTCCTCACAAGCCGCTTGGATTTTGTGTCAAGAGGGTGATTCCGCAAATTAAATTGGTTCTTGTCTGCTCTGCGTTGGCATGGCAACCCGGGAGGATGGATGGCACAGCCTTGCTACAGCTCTCGGCTGGAGACGCATCCCGGCTCCTTCCTGCCGGTGCTCCCGCTGGCGCGGGCAGATGGCGCAGAAATCCCAAACAGAGTGGAGGGCCAGGCTGGGCACCCACATTGGTTTGACCGGTCGAGGGGCTGAGCTCAGCTCAGGGCAAGGCAGGACAGACCCCAACACAGAAATCCGGTGCCTGGGCCAGCTGAGGCTCCAGAGAACTGCAGCTAAAGCTGCACAGCAGCACAGTCACCCCCAGCTCTCGGCCCTCCCAGTCCTTGGCAGAGATCCGCTTTTCCCTGCTGTCTCAATAAATGAATTTAAGCATTTTCCAGCTCAGCAACTAGAGTCTTTGCTAGTCTTGCATTTGTGTTTGATTAATGAGATAGCCAGTAATTTAAACATCTCTTGAGGTCTCTGTCTTTCCTGAGTAATTCTGAAGTTATTGCTGTTTACATAGAAGAAAATCATATTGCCTCGCAGAGAGCATTACGGTGGTGATAACAGTGGAAATTGATCCTCAAGGAGCAGAAGCAATGGCACTTCCACAGAGTTTCAATGAATGCTCATAGTTTCCTGGAGGAGAAAAACACCTTCTGTGGGCTGAGAGCTGCCCACCCAAAACCGGGAGAGGCCAGGCCTGTTCCTGCCCCCGATCCAAACACTGAGACCATTTGTCTGTGCAGCTTCCCTGGAGGGGCACCAACCCCATCCCCTGGACTGTGGCTCCTTCAGGCTGGGGCTGGCAGGATTAATTTCCATGAGCAGACTGGTTGTCAGACCCATTTGAGATAAATCCGTTTGCAAAATTATCATGTTAAAAGGTTTTAATTATTAGGGACACGTTAGGAAGACAGCTGGGATTTGCCTTCTGTTGTTCCCACCAGGCCTGATCAGTCCTGTTTTTTTTCTCACATCCCGGCATAAATCTGGAATAATCCTCCAGGTCAGAGGAATCAGGCTGCTGTCAAGGCAAAACCTGGTCTGGAAAGAGAGTGCAAGCAGTGATGATCTGGGGGAGACTGACAAAACCAGGACTTGTTCCTGAGCAGCAAACGTCAGATTAACGCTGACGCTAAACCGCACAGATTTCTGCGTGCGGAACCGTGAAGCCGCTTTGACTTTGAGGAGCAGGTGCTGCACTGAGGGTCACACGCAGCACCCGGGCTGGGGGTGTAACCCCCCGATCAGTTATCCTGAGGCTGTCCCGGGACAGCGCTGCCGAAATCCCCATCCCCGGCTCAGGACAGGGCGCTGGGCAGCTGCCCTACCACTGCGTACCCGCTCAGGTGCACGAGGCCACACTTTGCCAGCAATGAGGGTTTGATCCCTCCCTGTTCTCTAACAGAGATTTCCGCAGGTGCTCTCTCGTGGGCCTGTATGAAATAATTTCAATTTAATGAGCTCGGCTAGCTGCAGATTAATCGAAAACAATTTTGCGCAGGTTCCTTCTTCATTATAAAAACATTCTGGTCTGTCTTTTCATTTCTCAAACTGTCTCTCTGTGGTCATCTTCCTTCTCTCCCCTCATGCTGCCAATACAAATCACCCTTCCCTGCAGGGGCTGTCCGGGAGACCAAAACCTCAGAAACCGTGGGCAGGCACCGGTCCGGGTCCTGCTCCCCCGCAGAGCCCCGCAGGCAGCAGCTGCAGCCCAGCACCCCCATGTCCCCTACCTGGGGACAGCAGTGACCGCACACTGGCTGTGTCACAGTGATGGGCTCCTCACCCACCGGTGCCAGTGGCCGGGGCGTGTGACCGTCCCCTTGGCCCGGCAGGCCCCGAGCCGTCCTCCCGGCCAGGGGAGCTCTGGCCGAAAGGCAATCAATCCATCTCACAGCCTTATCGCCACACGCTGCTTGAACCCCATTTACTGGGTTTGGCAGTCAGCAACCTTTGCCATTTATATTCAACACCAGGCTTCAATTTACAGTATACTTTCTGCTTCAGCTCACCCCAGCCTCTATCTCCACCTTCCACATTAACACAGGATATGTGTGGAATTCATCTTGGAATTTATTTAAAAAACGTCAGCCACGCTGACTTTAATACATCCCCTCATCAAAAAAAAATAGCACCACAGGGCTCATTTTAAATGAAAACTAGTGAATTAGGGAGAGTTACCCAAGTCAGCACCCTGCTCAGCCCCGCTGAACTGGCCATGCCCCCAGTGGGAGCTGTCACCCCGCAGCCAAGCAGGGTCCCGCTGGGGACAGAGAACGGCCAGCCATGACCTGCGGCATGTCTCCACAAGCCCGGGGCCCCCCACTCCAGCCCTTCTGTGCAGGGGGACCCCACCCGCAGCTCTGTGCCTCTGCTCAGGAGGGTGACCCTGTCCCCCCATGCCAGCCCAGACACAAGAGCCCCCACACCAGAAGGGGACAGTTGGGGCTGTGCAGGCCATGGGGGCTTAGGGTGGGTGGGAAGGGGGGCACATGGAGTCAGATGAAGATAAGAAGAACAAGAACCTACCTGTGCTCCTGCTTAAGTGCTGGCTGGCTGGCTGCTCTGCAGAAGGCCAAGGAACACACAAAGTATATTTAATACCTATAAAATTTTAAAAGCATGAGGCAGCCTTCCCTACCAGGAGAAGGGCTACCCCAGGTCAGGCCATGCTGTCCCAGGATGGAGACCTTGCTCCCCAGCTGCATTTCACCTGGACCAAGGGCAATGAGCAGCAGCTGGGCATGCAGGTGAAAGCAATAACAGTTAATTAGGATAAAAGAAAAAGCTGCAGTGGCTGCTTGTTCTTGTGTTTGGGATGGGAGATTGGTCTCACTACACCAAGATTTTCCTTGGAACACCTTGTGGTATTTGAATTAGTGATTTTGCTGCACATCTGGGGGTCTATTAAGACAACAGCTTCTGCTTTTTGTGGTCCTAACTCCAGGTATAGATTTGCTCTTGCAATAGTTTCAGTCTTAACACTAGGCTTAGTCAAGCCTGCACTAAAATTTTTGACATGAGCAGCAACAAATTTGGGAAAGAGAAAAGATGTTAATGGGAGCCCTTCACAGGGAGCGTTGCCTTGAGTTTATCGGGGCTTAAGGAAGAGTCTCTATGTCCACCATCAGCAAAGCCAGGGACACCTGGCACCTTCTCCTCTGGCCCTGGGGACAAAGCTGCCCTGCCTGCCACCAAACCTGCCACCAGCAACCTATGATGGCTGCTGCTTTCCTTGAAAAAGAGTGGAAAATGGGTTTATAGCTAAAAAAGAAATTAAAATACTGAAGCAATAGCTTGGTAGTGAGTAGCATGTAACCCACCTGCAGAATGCTGGCAGCTGGGGAGCCCCGCAGGGATACTGGGAAGAGGGGGAGGCACCAAGGGAGGCAGCACTGAGTGGAGCCAGGCAGCTCTGCTGGGGCTGGGGCTGCTGCAGGGAAAGGCTTCTCTGCAGAAAGTCGGGAGAAAAAAACCAAATACCATTGCAGAAAAATGCTGTTGCCCACATTGTGCACCAATTAATATTCTTTTGGAGAGCTAACCATTGCTCCTTTGAGAAGGGGACAAAAGAAATATCATTGACAAGTTTTTCAGCCTCATTAAAATATTCTGTACATCAAATGTGCCCAGTGTACCAGAAAATACAGATGTTGCAGTTGTCATTTGGGATAACCTGATTATCCTTTTATTTCTAGTTTTGTTCTAAATAAATTAGTTGTGGTAGTCTGTTCAGAGAGGGAATTAGAGTCAGTCTGAGCACCAGGGTGTAAGAAGCCTCCTCTGGGTCAGAGACTGAACCGAGTCAAGCCAGGCTGGGGATCCAGCCCTGCACGAATCTGCGTGTCTGGGACCTTCCCTTCTGCTCTCATGGAAAGTACCTGCAGGTGATGGAGAGGAGCCGGTGGAGGTGAAGCTGGTGCGTGCTGCTGCCTCGAGCACGGCAGGGCTGACAGGCCAGGGCTTGTTCGCCAAGTGTGGTGCAAGAAAAGGGGAGTTCCTGCCCGCAGCTGCTGGGCCAGGGGGGTATGCGGGGGGACGGGAGAGCTGCACAGGGCTGGAGCCTTTGCAGTGTGGTCCCTGCCCAGCCCCACATTGCTGGGGAGCTTGAGGAGGCAGAGGGGGTCTCTGCAGGGAGATTTCCCTGTGTTACACTGGTCTGGGGTGCTGGGGGTGCCGGGTCTGGCTCAGGCTCCCCACAGGTATCTGACCGGTGCCTCAGCTCCAGCTGAATATTTAGGCTGAGAACTGCATTGCTTCCAAGGCCTGATTTGCAATCTAATTAACAAATAGACTCAGTACACTCTGTGCACCAATTAAATGCTTCCATTCCAGTTATTAACTCTGCTCACTTTTTAACAATAAAAAAGTGAAGACATATTCTTTTTAAGGCTGATGTTATTTTGGCAGCTGTTGAACATGTCAGTCTTAGCGAAAGCTAATTCTTCTGAATCAGGCTGCAGTCAAATCTCTGTTTTCTAACTCTAGATATTTAAAGCCTGAATGATTAGATAATCCGGAATACAAATGAATAAAGCCTGAGGAAAAGGAAAAACAAGTTGCTTTAGCAAGGTCCCATCCCATATGTTCTGACAAAAATAATGCAAATAAATGCAGATATAGATGTGTGACAGAAGACCAGTGCGTAACTTTCCGGCACTCGGTTAAGTGGTTGGTGTGCTGGTGCTCAGCACGTTGTTTTTGCCGTGCTCCCCTCGGAAGGAGATCCCTTCGGTGGTGCCTGCTCTGGGCTGAATCCAGTGCAACTACAACGTGGTGAATGGAGCAAAGCTGCACAGAGCCAGGCATCGTTAATTACTGTCCCCTCGGCAGGTGACGGGCAGGCTGGTGGCTGCGGGTGCTGCTGCCTGTCCGGCTGCTGGGGATCGATCCGGCTGCCTGCACCCTGCAGCTGGGCCTTGGGGAGCTTTAATGAAATTACAGTTCATAAAACTTGCTGTCTTACAAATCAATAGTAAATACCCGCTGAGCCCCCCCGAGGAGCACGGCTGACGAGCTGGCTGGGCTGGGGAGCAGAGCAGGCTCGGTGCCATGGGCACAGCTGCGGCGAAGGGGGCTCAGCCTCACAGCGCCTGGGACAGCAAGCTGGCCCCAGACCTTCCCTCTGTGGGGCTCCTGATAGAGGCTCCCAGCCCAGAAAGGTGAAACTCTTGCTCTCAGCCAACCTGTGTGAGGAGCTCGGGGTGCTCAGAAGTTTATTGGCACGGTCGGGAATTGGAGGGCACCAGGACCTGAGAGACCCCGCGCCGTGGGCTGATCAGGGGAGCTGTGCAATTTGGGGTAAATCCCCAGGGCAGGGTGGGTGCTGCCAGCCCTGGCTGGCACGTCCCGTGCAGGGGCAGGAGCCCCCGTGTGAGCTCCGCGTGCTGCAACATGCAGGACGTGCGGTGGATTCAGAAGGTTTCTGCTGCCTGCTTAAAATCATCTCACTTGAGAGGCGTCAGGAAGGGAAAGCTCCTGGTTGAGGCTCAGCAGAGCCACTGTAGGCGGGGGGCAGCAGGACCCCTGCCCGGCAGCCCCCGGTCCCGGGTGCCCAGCGATGCCCAGGGCTGTGCTCAGCACAGGGCAGAGCTGTCTGCCCCCCACTTCATAAATATTCTCGATGCGGGCAAGACTGGCTGGGTTTTGATCGTGGTTTTGCTAGGGAGCTTTTGCAAGGATCTTTATCATTCAGTGTCTGTGTAAAACACTTTCCAGAGTCTAAAATCTGCTATAGAAAAACTATTTATCAAATGCCCCCCCCTCTGCTGATACACTGGACAGGAGTTGCCAGCTTGCTCTGACAGCCGGCTGCAGGCAATATGATAGATATGTGGCTAATAATCAATCGATACTTTTGTTTAGGCCTCTGTCTATCGGTCTGGCATTGTGTGAACTAATTAGATGATAAAATGTGATGAATGTGTATTAAAGTCAGCTTCCTCCTGTTAGCACTCCAGGGACCCTTTCCATTTTCTAGCTGACCTTTTAGATCTCAGCTTTATTGTACGTGAATTCAATTAAATCAATTTGTCAGATATTTGCATTGCTCCTGCTAGTTCAGAATTCAATTAGTCAGTGTCACTTTGCCGTCCTTGTCAGCCTCTACACCAGCTCGTGTGAAAAAAAAATGCCGTTTAAAACCAAACGAAATGCAGCCGAGACACAGCTCCTCTCTCCGTGGCTCATTCCTTCATGCCTGCACTATTCGGTGCTGCTGCTGCTCCCAGGAGGCTGCACCGCAGCAGCACCGCCACCCCTGGGTCCCTGCACCGGGGCTGGGGGACCCTCCTGGAGCAGGAGAATCGCTTGGGTCTGATGGGGCAATTAGCAGGCACCCCTTGTTACCTCTGCTCTGGCTGTGCCAAGTAGAAATCTTGTCTAGCAAATTTATTCACACAAGCAGAATGAAACTGCAACAGCCATCTCCATGCTACGAGGGTTTTAAACAATATTCAAATGAGAGCCAACCTTGGCAATTATTTCTCTTCCTGCTGTTCTGAAGTGATGGCTCCTTTATCCATATTTTATCAGCCAGTGAGGAGCTCTGATAGTTAAGATTCTGTTGCTTGCTCGGATCCACGAGAGCACATCCTGAAAGTCTGTTTGAAATTAGCACATGGGAACGTGTCTGGCAGCCGGGACTCAGTCCTCACCCTCCGCACTTCGGTTTGGAGTTGCCTCTTAATGCCGAAGCAGCTGCTCGTGGCTCCCACACGACATGCTGCCCTGTGTCGGGGCTTTCGTGGGGCTGTTGTCAGGCAGGAGAGTGAATGTGTTTGCAAAAGTGTTTGTGAAGGGTGAGCAAAAGGGACAGCAGCAGGACGGGGGGAGGGCGAGCAGGCCTGCGGGACCAGGCGCTGCAGGGCTGGTCAGGGGACAGGCGTGGGTGCTGGGGACAGGGGTGGGTGCTCAGGGGCCGGTTGGGGGCTGCGAGGGGCTGGTGCAGCGGGGAGGGGGGGCTGCTGCACCCTGCGAGCACCTGGTGCCTTGGAGCAGCAGCTGAGAGAGGAGACAGAGTCTTGCTGGGTCTCATGTTTGGATGACAAGAGTTTTGCTTGCACAAGCTCACCTTCCTCCTCCAGTTCTGACTGTGATATGAATATCTGAACCACGGCAGGTATAATTAACAGATGGAACTAGCTAATTATGTCCTTTGCATGTAAGCAGAAGACGCAACTGTTAATTGCTATTTGCACATTTATTATTCCAAGCACTGGGACTGCTGGCATTTACTGTGACATGTGCCCTGTTTAAAAACAAACAAACTGCACTCCTGTCTGTGCTGTGGTACAATTTAGGGCCTAATTAATATAAGCTGCTATGCTGCCCCGTTGCTTTGAGAGGGTGTGTGGAGGGGGTGGGCTGGTGTCAGCGCAGCCCCTGGGCTCACGGCGGCAACAGCTCTGGGGCCGTGCAGGGACAACGCACAGTGGGGACAGCAATGGGGCTCTGCAGGGACAATGCGTGGTGGGGACAGCAATGGGGCTCTGCAGGGACAACGCACAGTGGGGACAGCAATGGGGCTCTGCAGGGACAATGCGTGGTGGGGACAGCAATGGGGCCGTGTAGGACAATGTGTGGCGACCCAGCCCTGCCCCACTGCCAGCACCGCAGCTGCCAGTGCCCTCAGTGAGCCACGCTGGCTTCCTGAAGTGCATCTGCACAGGGTTATCTGGAGACTGCTCAGGCCAACATGCAAACCCTGGACATCAGCAGGAGCACCTGCCTTTCCCAGTCCCCATCTGCCAGCAGCTTGGAGTTCTGGGGCAAACTGTACTTCAGAAGTTTCTTCCAGAATCCCCTTTTCCATCATGAGCTGGAGATCCTCCACACTGAAGCCTTGCCAGTCCATGCCCCATCCCTACCTCTCCTCCAAAATCAGCAGCAGGACCAAAACTTCCCATCAGGAGAAGCCTCGCTTGGAGCCTGTCCCAGGCTCAGCAAGGACCATCCAGCAGAGTGGGGGTGACTCTGCAGGCTGGGGGTGACCTGCAGAGCGGGGGGAATGTGGTGCAGCCCGGTCTGGGTGCAGGACACGCGGCTCTGGGTACACCCATTGCACAGCCAGCTCTGGAAAAGCTGCTCTGCCTCTGTCCCTCTGAAATATAATAAGAGAAACAGCAACAATGTTTTCTAAAGTACCAATTTAATCTCTAGTCTTGAATAGTATTTGCTTGAGATCAGTGCTCAGGGTGCGCCTGAGCGCTGTGGTTAGTTATATAAACACCAGAGATGAATGGCAGAAGAGTTCCTTCCTCTTCTGTTAGAGCTGAGATGGATTTCAACAACCACACTTCCATCAGGGGGTCTGAGCTAATATTCTCCAGGTGAAGGCTTTCCTTTGTGGCTGGAGAACAAGGCTTCTGAAATGCTGTTTTTCCCTGGCAAAGCAGGATGTGCTGCGCCGACCTGCTCTGCTGCCCCCCCTGGGGCACCCACCTGCACAGAACAGGGTGGAAACAACCATGGGAGACGTGATGGAGCCTGAGCCCCTGGAAAGGGCTGTTGGGCATTGGAACAGGCTGCCCAGGGCAGTGATGGAGTCACCATCCCTGGAGGAGTTGAACTGATGCAGAGATGAGGGTCCTCTAAGAAGGGACATGGGTTAGTGCCAGATTTAGGTTATGGTTGGACTTGATGATCTTAAGGGTCTCTCCCAACCAAAATGATTCTGTGATTCTATGATTGGTTTGTGTATCCTATAAAGGGCTTGGGGTTTTTGAAACTGCAGCAAACTTCAGTGGGTATCTGGTGAACACGTTCCACGGCGATACTTGGGAGTGCCGTTAAACAGCTGCTTGGGCGCACCAGGCCTGGAGGTACCCCACGGTTTAGGAAATATAGTAAAAAGCCTGTGTGAAGCACGAGGACCCCAGGTATCAAAAGCAATCTCTTCAACCTCACCTCAACAGTGAAGTTATGGATTGGAAATTTCAAAAAGCTAGGAAATGTTGAAGTTAACTTTCTAATACTGATGTTAACTCGAAGCCAATTGGATTTAACTTGTCCATTTTACATAATATGTCTTGACATGCGCTTTGTCATGAAATTCCGAATATGAAATATTTAATGTGTGCAAGATGATGAATTTTGTGTTTCTGTTACAAATACATATTTTACATGCCTTTGACTAATGACTTTCAGAGTACAGCTTAAGCGTTGCAATGCTATTTTATATTTTGGAAGCACAAAAAGGGAGGGGCAACATGGAAATAAGGAACAAAACAAAACAAATTGCGTTGACACTAAAACTGCCCTCAGAGTTCATACTTACAGTCCGCTCAGAGCTGGTGGGAGCGAGCAGGCCCTGAGCTGGGATGTTCATCCATTAAATGTTTCAGCTTTTCTCAAGGAATTGCATGAAAATATCTCTCGTCCCAAAGAAGCAGTAAGTGCTGTAACCACTTTAATTTTTTTTTCTTTATTTAAAGGCTCCAGAGTTGGTCCAAGGTACTTATAAATCGATCAGGCATCGACCGGGTGATTTGGGTAAAATAACCATGGAGCACAGAGGGAGCGGGAGGAGGCCCTGGCGCTAGGGGTCTGGGGGGGCTGTGGTGGCTGAGGGGAATGGGGCGAACTCCTCAAGGCTGTGAGATGGGTACGGTGACACCTCCGTCCCTCCCAGCACCCTGGTGCTGCCCCCCCGCTGCCGGCACCACGCAGGACTGTCCCCCAGTGTCACCTCCTGCCTGTCCCCTGCCTTCAGACAGCTGCTCTGTATTCCAGCCAGTCCCACTGTGATGAACAAATGTTTTCCTGAGGTCAGGTCTCGATGTCCCTTTGCAGAGCTTGCTCCTCTTCTTCCCGCCCTGCACCGCCGTGCGCAGCTCTTTACAGCGCCGGGAAGAATTACAATTCTGCGTCACAGAAGTAGGAAACGGAGCTATTAATTTCTCTGCGAGGCTGCAGGACACTTCCAGGACAGATGCTGCCTTAAGTCAATGTTACCTGTGTCAGGAGGGAAGATGCAGTGCACAGGGCTGGGCCCCTGCACCCTTCACTGCACCCAAAGTGACCCCACGAGGGGCTGCACGGTGTCCAGGGAGCAGCCGGGAGAGCTGAGCCCCCCAGGGACCCTCCTGCCACCGCGGCTGGAGCGGGGATGGGTTCCACACCGACAGCCTGGAATGCCAGGAAGGAGGGAAGGCAAGGGGGGTAGAATTGTCTAAACACCCCAATTCCTATAATTGAAGCAATTGTGAATCATTTGAAATGCCAAAATCTTGACAGGATAACGAGTGAAATCCGAGAGTGTGAATTCAATTACGTCTCAGGGTGCTGCTTGGCGGGTGCTGCTGCAGCACGTGCCCCAAGTGCCAGCAGTGCAGGGGGAGCAACCTGCCAGCCCGGGGGGTCCTGCCGGCCCGGGGGGTCCCACCATGCTCGGGGGTCTCAGTTGCTGGCAGTGCCCCCGTTCCCTCGCGCTGCAGCCAGGACGAGGCAGAACTGCAGCTGATGGGGCCCTGGGCAGGCAGAGCCACCGGGCAGGATCCCTCGAGCCCACTCCCACAGCTTCTGGCTGGAGCAGAACTGTGTCTGCTGGGATCCAGCCTGTACCCGCACCCTGTACCCGTGGACACCAAGAGAGGAGGCATTTGAACTGCTGTCTGTCCCGCTGTCTGTCCTGCTGTCTGCTCCTGCTGTGGTTGAGCTGGCTGCTCCTCCAGCTCCCACCCTGCGGTCCCCATCACATGGCCCCAGTGACTTGGCAGCAGCTGCAGCTTCACGTGGGCTGGTTGTGAGGGTGCGGCGGGACAGGGCTGTGCAGGGCATTAGACACTCAGTCGTGCTGGCAGAAAATGTGTTCATAGCTTCCCTCTCCTCCAGCGCTGCCCCTTCCAGCCCACACCCCAGCAGTGTCTCCGTAATGGCCATAGCTGGGGAGCGTGCCGGGATGGGGATGGATCCACTGTGGCATTCCCTGGAGGGACGCCGGGAGGACGAGCTGTCCGGGTGGCAGCAACTTCGGCTCAAACATCCCTGAGATCAGGGAGCAGTTTATGTAACAGAGGAGGGCAGGCCGGAGCTGTCTCTGCCACCTGGTGCCTCCCAGCTGGGTGGATCTGTGTGAATTTTCCATCTTGCAAACCATCACCCTTACTTCCCAGCAGCTTTCCTGGATCCAGCGGGCTCTGGCTGCCTGAAAACACTGCAAGCTTTAAAATAGAGGTGGCTTTGCAGGATTATGGATTTCAGTGTCTTTCTGCTTCAGCTTATTGAACAGGGTGAATTTTTATGGACATCTCTTTCCTCTGCTCATCTCTATTCATCTGAGTGTCTCCAGAGCACATGCGCTGGAGCAGCACAAAACCAGAGGACATCAAACTGGAGCTGGCCAAGGGAAGCAGGAATTGCCTGTCCTTTCTATGAGGGTTAAACATGCACATACCAACGTGTCCTTTCCAGAGCCCCTCCCTGGGTGCTTTGCACTGGGAATAGCACAGACAGGATTTGTCACCTTCAGGGCATCCCGGGGGCAGCACCAGGCCCCTCTCTGCTGCTGCGTGGAGCCGGGAACCAAACGCTGCTGGCAGGGATGTGGCTCAGCACATTGCAGTGGCATTTCCAGGGACAGCCAGGCCGGCTGCGGGGTGCACGGTGACCACCCGCCAGGTCCCTGTCCCCTGTCCCCAGCCTTCCCTCCCATACAACCATGCAAGGCTGTCTGCCAAGCAAGTCAATACAAATCAATCAATGTTTGTGCCCTCTCAATAACTCTATTACATCCTCAAGGACAGATCTAAACCACCCAAATGGGCCTGAAGCAGATGCTTTGCTGCCAGAAGAACAGGCGCGCAGGAGATTGTAAATCATGCAACATTAATATTGTCACGGGCAATGAAAATCTCTGTATCTCTGCATCTGCCTGTGAGTGGTGGCCTTCAGATGTGCTTAATAAGCACCCGAGCTCCTGCATCCGCAACGGAGGGTGGGAGAGGGAGACACAGAGCCGGCTGGGGCCACAGCACCTTGGCCAGGCAGCCGAGCTGGGGGCACGTGGGGCTGGGGTGTGCAAGGGTGTGCGTGGGTGTCTGGGTGTGTGGGTGTGTGTGGGTGTGTGCGGGTGTGTGGGTGCATGTAGGTGTGTGCAGGGCCGAGTAGCATGCAGATGTGTGCAGGTGTGTGTGTGGCAAGCACTTGTCCTGGGATTGTGTAGGGTTTAGGAGGCACACCCGGCACTGCTCACCCAGCACTCCCAGGGGCTTGGAGGGTGTTCTGCAATTGCTGGGATTACAGACGCAAAACCTTTTCTGACAAATTTGAAAGAGCAGGGAGCCTGTCCCCCACCGCACGCCATGGCAGCTCCCAGCCCAGCCCCAGCACAGGGAGCAGGCAGAGCATCCCCGGAGCAGGGCCTGAGGGCAGGAGGAGGCAGAAAGCTCCGAGTGCTGCTCCCGGCTGGAGCCAGAGCAGCCTCCCCTCCCGCCGCACGCCAGCCCCTCGCGTTGGGATTCAGCCCAGGACAGCAGCACTTTGGGCATTCCTTGGATGTGCAAGGCACTATTAGAGCCACGGCTCTGTAGCTGCCCCAACGGGACTGAAAGGTCAGAAGACATTCTGTTGCTTGTAAATAAATAATAATAAATTACCATGTTTGAGCAGACTCAGGAATGCCTCTGCTTGCAGAAACATCAGGCTGGATTAGTGCACAGCCCTGACACAGGGACGGGAGGGTGCTGCCACCTCCCTGCCTGTGGCCAAGGGCACGTCCTGCTGCTGTGGCAGCTCTGCCGTGGCTGAGGTGTCATTGTCACGCCACGGGCAGCGTGGGACGGCCCCACTCCTCCCGAATGCACCTGAGATGCAAACCAAGGCCCACGGGGCTGAGCCAGCGGGAGAGCATCTGTGCTGGCCACAGGGCACAGGGCCCATCCGAGCAAAGTGGTTCTGCCACCCCCATGCCGTGGGACCGTCCCTTGGCCGCCAGGCCCTGTGCTGGGCTCCGTGTCCAGCTGCAGCTCCATCCGTCGAGTCTGCCTGTGCAGGGTCTATACGAGCATTCATATGGAAAAGCTCTGCTCCTTTGAGTCATTTTTTATTAGTTGCAATACTACAGAGCAAAGCAGAGCTCATTTTGTAAATTAAAATGGGTTGCAGTTCAATACAGAATACTTCATTTGCAGCCAAGTTAAATAAGAGAATTGACATAAATATAATGCAATTACTTTTGGTACTTTCATAATGCCTTTATGAGGAAGATAACCATCCACATGAATACATTATCCCACAGTATCTCTGCATCATTTCTGGACTTAACTCTTTTGAGCAGTGTCAGAAGAATGAATACATTTAATTAAGTATCTTATTTTAGAAGTCAATTTTACAATGATCAGGAAGCAGTATCTTTAATTTTCAGTCGCAGAAGTGGCTTTCTTTTTGTCTCCAGACTGTTGTAATTATAAGGATACGATTTTGAACAGATTCAATACACGTGTATGTCTTGCAGGAGAAGCTGTGAGGCCATTGCCAGCCCGGCATCAGCGGCCAACGCGACCTGTCCCCGCCGATGCCGGCCATCACTGTCACATGAATGTCGCGGCAACAGCTGATCCTGCAGTGGGAACCCCCAAAACCAGCCAACTCCTGCGAGCTTCACCGTGGACCTTTGTCTCAGAACAGACCCTGCCCGTCCTGTCTGTGGCTGGTTTTGGGGAGGCCGGGCTCAGCCCCACACTGCCTGCGCTGCCTGCACTGCATGCAATGCCTGCACTGACTGCGCTGCCGGAGCCTGGAGACCACTCAGGAGACAGGGTTTGCTGTGTGTGTCATAAACCCCTAGTCATGTCACCCTGTCTCACTTCACTCCTAAAATACAGGGTACATAGAGAATAAAATCCCTGAAACTGGACTGAACCCCTTGTGAGATGCGCTCGGTGCCAGAGCAGATGGCATCCATTTCCGTCGGGAAGGGCCTCTGCAGGCACAGTCCCTGGATTCGCTGTTACACCAGCAGCTATTTCAGACTTGCAATGCCACTTCTCTGTGAGCAGCCGGTAAAAATATCCTGGCAGTGACAGGATCTTACCTCTGTGCTCAGAGCAGCTTGTCTGGAGTGCAAAGTGCCCACAGCTCCTGGGGTGAGCAGCATCTCCTGTAGCCGCAGGACAAGCCCTGATGCTGGGGATGGCTCTGGCACCCCCAAAAGGCCGCTCAGCCCCCGCTGCGTGCGGTCCTTACTCCCCCTGCCCTGCTGGGTGCCATGCCCATCAGGATACCCCATTGTCCCTGTGGTCAGGCAGGACACCAGTGTGCCCTTGGCCATGCACAGTGACCAGGCAAGAGCTGAGGTGTCCCTGAGCATTCACAGCTGTGCAGGGACGTGTGGCATGGGCACAGCTCTGTCTCACGGTGCAGCACAGGGACAGTGAGCCCTGCCCAGCTGTGGAGCACTGGGGACATGGACCTGCGGGGATGGGGACGGGCAGCAGCACAGGAGGGCAATGGGCCTGTTCCTGGGATGCAATGGACTGGCGCTGGCTGCAGCTGCCCTCCGTGGCATTTTAATGCCACAGCTTTTCATTTCAAGGCTGAGCAGCTACGTTTTTAAACATGGAATATTAGGGGTTTATGAGAAAATCAAACACCACTTGCTGGAGAATTGATTCTGCCCCTTGTTTCCCTCCTGGCTGTGCCACAGTATTGCTCCTTGGTGAGCGATATATCAGCCCTGCAGCAGCGCAGGATTTGGTTTCAGGACGTTCTTACAGCTGGCTTTTCAGCATGAGGAATAGCAGCCCAGCTGCAGATAGGGGGATAAAACCTCCCTCTAAAATTCCTCCAGCAGATCTATACTCCATTTTGGGTGGTGCGAAAACAGCTGCACAATTGATTGGCTCTTAAGTCCAAATTTGTGAGTTGCAGAAAGTGACTGGCTCCAAAGTCACTTAAATTCCCCACGTGTCCCAGAGGTGCTGTTAATTCTCGGGAAGCTGGGAGCGCAGAGCCAAGCCCCATCCTGCACAGCCAATGGCCTGGAAACCATCTGAGCCCCGGGGCGCTCCCATCATCCCAGTGCCTGTGACAGGGACCGATCCTCACCCTGCACCGGGCGGCCTCTGCTTTTGTTATGCAAGAGTGGATGAGGAATCCCAATCTTCCCCTTAGTTATTCCTTCCCTACTTTCTCCCTGATTGCTCAGTACAAAAGCTTCAAGCCATCTTTAAACCAAATTGCTTCACAAATGACAAATAACATGAAAATAGGCTTCATAACCAGGAATAATGAAAGAAATCATTCACTTTGATAACGGGAGATGGTCTGTGTTAAAGGAGCCCTTCAGCCTGAATAGCAGAAAAGCACATTGCAATTTTCATGTACTTAGTGGGATAAAACATGTGACTCCATGGATGCTGCAGCTGTCATTTCACGCTGGTCTTTGCACTTTGATTCTGAATTGCGTAGGTTATCTTGACACTTGCTGATAAATTTTAAATCACCTCTTTTGCTGTGTGTGAGAAGGGACAGGGAGAGCATATCTGAACACAAACATTAATGATATTTTTTAGTCCTTGCCAAAGAGTGGGAACAGCCCTGGGAATGGTGTTCAGCAGTGTGTCCCCATCCCTGAGACCCACCTGTCACAGCATCATCCCATGTCCTGCCCTGTGCCAGAGCACGGTGTCTACATGGGCTCTGCACCCTCTGGGGGCTCCTGGGCATCTCCCCCCGTCCAAATCCCTGCAACTGCCGTGTCCCCCCTGCGATGCCTTTGCCCTTCTCCCCTCCCTTCCCCCACTCAGACAGAACAGCTCGGGGCTCAGAGAGGAGTTTGCCCCGAAGAAGTTCAAGTGTTAGAAAAATCTCCAGTGCAAACAGATTAATTAATCTAATCAGACGCATCTCTCTAGAGGAATTGGATTAGTGCTTTTTGGATAAGGATTGTATTAAGCTGATAAGATACGTTACAAGTGCAATGAGATGCTGATTTATTGCAAAGAGAGGACTTGACGATTCTCACGGGTTCATGATCTCATGCTTAGGACTGCAGGTTGCTGCTGAGCAAATAAACCAGGAATGTGCTCCAAAGCTTCCTTTGGCATTGCAGAAGCCACAGAGCCCCGTACAGCCACAGCTGCACCAGCACCAGTGACCTCCATACCTGGTGCTGCTGGAAAACCGATTTTGGGGCATCCTCACACGGCCCCTGCCGAGGGCAGAGAATGGCTTGGTGAGGATCTGCCGGCTCCGGGTCACCCTGCTGCCGGGTCTGGGAGCTCCACAGGGTTGGGATGCCCTCCGGAAGACCACGGGGTGCTCAGAGGGGGCTGCAAAGTGTTAACTGCCCCGAGGTGCCGACTGCTCTTTCCTGCTGGTTGCAGCTCAGTTCCGCAATGGCAAAGGCTGATACACCAATAAGGACAGCCAAGATTTGATTTTTAAAAATTTATTGCCAGAACATGAGCATATTTGGAGGAAGATTTTATCTGAAGGTACAAAATTCTGCTCCTCGCCTAGCTCACACTTTAAGTGCCAGAAGAGACTTCTCTGCTCTCATCTTGTGTGAATGCAAAGCACCATCTGTTTCCTCTTGTACCACAAGTCTTGGCAGGCAAAGAGTTACCAGGTGCTTGACTGTCTGTCTTCACTCTGAGACAGAAAAGTCCCTGAGACACTTAATCAGGGCAGAACATCCTTTCCAGTGTGTCCATTGAGTGACTGTCCATGGGACATCAGACATACAGCCCCCATTTAATCCTGTGTCACTGGTAGTGTCACCCACACTCAGCGTGTTTAACCAGCCAAGTGCAGCCCACAGGATCCAGTGCCATTTCAGCAGCTTCCCTCTGTGCCACGCTGGTGGCACTGGGACAGGCTCTGGCTCTTCAGGGGTGGACGGGCACATTTCCAAGGTCCTTGCCCCCCAGGCAGGGGACAGGATGGATGCACTGTGGCACGAGCAGCCGGATTCACAGCATGGCCTGCAGCAAGGCATGGCCTTGGCTGTTATGGGAGGAATGATGTGTGCATGGAGGGGCCAGGTCACCTCGAGCATCAGCACCTGTTGACTGGTGTAGGAATGGGACAGGCCAGGAGCTCTCCTTCCAGGCAGGACATGGAGCAGCAGGAGCACATCAGCAGGGCACGGTGCCCGAGTACGGTGCCAGCCTTCATTAGGCACTCGATAAGCCATGCCACAATGGTTTGTCAGCAGCCGTTTTCCCCGCCTCCGGATTTCCCTACAAAGCTGTTGCTTTCCTTGCTGCAGTTCCCACAGCATCACTTCAGGAGCCTCAGCAAATGTCTCTACACAGCTATGCTATTCTTTTGCTCGGCTCTGTGCTGCCAGCACAGCAAAAATACGACTGAAACACACACAGCAGCAGCCGCCCGGGGAAGTGCCATCGGTCATAGTTACAGGGTGCTTAACAAAGTGTAATGAAAGGGCAGGTGCAGGTGCTGTGCTTCCCCGAGTCCCATCTATTAGCAAGGAGGGGACGTGAATGCCAGGGCTCCAGCCTGCTCCCTGCCGCACCGAGAGCCACACAGCCCTGGCTGTGCTGGAATGTGGCTCTGCCGGGATGTGGCTCTCGGGGACAGCACACCCGGCCCAGTTCCCATGGGCTCAGCACCACTCAGACCTGTCAAGGAAGCCCCACAGCACCCACTCTCCTCTCTCCTTCACCTTCTCCAGCCACCTGGACAAAACAGAACCATCAGCACCCTGAGGAGTAGAGAGGATCCCCAAAATCACTGCTCTGAAATCTGAAATTACTGTGAGTGACAAGGACGCCGGCTGCCTCCATGTCTCTCGAGTTAATTCAGCTGGGAAAGCCTCTTTATGAGCAGGCAGCAAACACCCGCTCACCACCACCCACGTCGCCAGCCGTGGCCTCTCCTGCCCCAGGAGAAGAGGATGAAAAGTTCACAGAGTGAATTTCTCAGCTGGAAGAAAGGCAGAAACAAACACAACTTGAACTATCACAGCAGGCGTGTTGTTGCCTGCTGATCAGGAATCAAACAGGAAAGCAGGCAAGTGCCTAAGCTTAAACAAAGGCAGGAGCTCCCCGAGAGCCAGCCACAGCATCCAGGAGAGGTGGAGCTGCCCCTGGCCAAGGACCAGCCTTTGTTTCCCCATCCTGATCACCAAAGGGGCAGGAGGCTCCTGCAGCCCTCATGGCACAAAGCACAGCCAGCCTGGGAGGCAGCCGGGCTCTTGGGGAGCCACGAAGCTGCTGTCCATGCTCAAGTCAAAGCCTTTCCTGAGCCAGCAGATCCACTGCAGTGCTCCTGCTGCTCAGGGACAGCAGCAATAGGGACTGGAGACTGCGCTGGGCTGGGGTGGCTGGTGCCTGCAGCTCCAGGGGGGACAGCAGCTCCAGAGAGGACAGCGGCCTCTGCTTGTTGTCACCACTGCCCTGCACCGGGCGAGGGAGCTCCCTTGCTCCTGGGCTTTGAGAGCCTCCATCCCTCCCCAGGGTCTTTACAGCATCTTCACCATGGCAGTAAAGTGCTGCACAAAATTAAATAACTCAGAACAGAAAGTTGGTTTTCTTTCTGTTCCTTCAGGCAGAGGAGATAAAAGGAGATGTTGCTACTGAGCTTTGCTCCACAGGAGTATATTGCACCCATATACCTGGGCAGCATGACAGGCACTGTGACTGCACCAGTTCCATCACAGCAGCAGCACGCAGCCCGCAAGGGAACGGCCGCAGCTCCAGCCTGGCAAGTGTGCCAAGGGGCTTCTGCTCACTGAGGCCCGTGCAGCACGCTGCTTTCCTCGGGGCCGGAGCTCCTGGGCACTGGGGACAGGCAGTGCTGCTGCTGTGGCTGAATCGGACTCCTCCAGCCCACCCAGCCTCCAGCCCGAGCCTGTTGGGTGTCCCGGCACAGGGGTGGTACAGGACCGGTGGGTACGCAGCCACGCTGAGGGCAGCACCTCCCTGGGCGCCTGGGCCTCTCTAGAGCCCAGGGTGGCACAGAGGTTTGCAGTGCGAGCTGAAGCGGGCAGGGCGAGGGTGGCCCCTGCTCTGTGCGGCAGCTGTGGCCCCGGGCAGCACCGTCCAGCACCATCAGTGCTTGTTCGCACTCTGCCCCAGCTGTTCCCAGCCTGCGGGCTGGGTAACCCACACCCTGACTGCCCTGGCCTTTTCCAGCCACAGGAGCATGCCAACTTCAAAACAGCCACCAGTTTTCTGAAAAGTAGCAGAATGGGTGATCTTGCCACTTCAGCACAACTCGTCACTGTCCCAGGGTTAACAGAAGGCATTTTACTACTGTATTTATTTTCCTTTTCCCTGTAGACATCTCCAGCCTGCACGGATGGCAGTGCAGCTGAAGCCCAGCCTAATCTCGCTTCACTCATTACTGCAGAAAGTGAAGAAAGGTTTTTGCTGCTTTAAAGCCTTTTCAAAGGCTCTCTGGGGGGTGGATGAGCACAGGTGCTCAGTGCTGCTGGGAGGGAGGCTCTGCTGAGCAGTGAAGCCAGTTGCTGGCTCCACAGTGCCCAAGGATTCCCAGGTGGGCTCCATGTAGAGCCAGGCAGGAGGCTGCTGGAGAGCTGGACTGCAGACTGCTGCCGTGATGGAGAACGTTGGTGAGGGGGAGAGAGGGGCTCTGTCTTCTTTTAGCCAGGCTTTCTCCAGATCAGCGGGGCTTCAATTAAAACTATTGCAGGAAAAGGAACATGCAGACTTTTCCGCTCCACGGCAGCTCCGGGCCTGCAGCAGGACAGCTCCTGCCGGTGCAGGCAGCGTTGTGCGAGCAGAGAGCACACTCTGCCGAGCCGCCGCGGCACCGCAGCGGGCTGGCGGGGGTCGGGTCTGGCTGGGATCGGGTCTGGCCGGGGCTCCGGCGGCGCAGTGCCCAAACCCGCCCTGCAGACGGGGTCCGGGGAGTCCCGGGGGCTCTGGCCGCGCAGCAGAAGCGAGGGCAGGTGCTGTAGGGTGGGCCCTTCCCCATGTTCCCCCCTTCCTCCGCAGGGCAGGAGCGGAGAGACGACCTGCCCCGGGGAGCGGGCGGGGCGGTGTGTGCCGCCCTGGCGCTGGGGCTCCCGGAGCCGCGGGCAGGCGGAGGCTGCTCCGGCCCCGTGCCGCAGCGGGCCGAGCCGCCTGGCCGGCGGGGACCTCCCGGAGGGGCCGCCTGTCCGCCGGCAGCGAGGGCACCGGGGCGGGGAGCGCGGGTGCTCTGCGGGGCCCCGTCAGCTCTGCCCCGCTCGGGGGGAGCCAGGGGCCGTGGGAGAGGTCGGGGGCTCCCATGGCGCTGTGCCGGGATGGCTGTGGGCGGGGGCGGCTGCCCGCCCGGCCCGGGGGCACGCTCGGCTGGGACTGGGGCTGTGGGATCGGGGGTCCCCAGCACAGGTTGGTGCCACGGGCACCGCCGCGCCCGCCGGGTCCCCGGTCCCGTCCCCGGTCCAAGCCCGCCGTACGCTTCGCGGCCACCAGGGGTCGCCGTCGTCCCGCAGAGCCGGGATGGAGGTTGCGCGGACTGCAGAGCGCGGCTGCGGTGGGACCGGGGCGGCCCGAGGGGCTCCTGCCGGTCCCGGTCACCTCGGGGGTCTGAGGGGCTCTGGAAGCCAGATCCGCTGCTGCGGGGTTGGGTACACACACAAGGAACTTAGGGTAATTTTCTCCAGATAAGGAAATTGAAACCTCCAGGTATTCAAGTTTTATGCAGTATTATTACTTGTCCTATGCAAAACCCGTTTGAAAATCAATCTTGCTTGAATGGTAATAAAAATACACCGCTGCATTTGCAGTTCTCTCTTTTAACATCAGTCTGTCAGTAACTGTGTTAATGCGGTGGTGTTGCTCAGCTGGACAGGGTGTAGTTGTGCGATTGTGTCCCTCTGTTTCTCGTTTCACGGGGGGAAGAAGCTGTGCCGGGATGTGCTGAAGCCTGGCCAAGCTGGCAGAGCGCCGCGGTGCCGCGGCAGAGCCCGTGCCCAGCCCCGTGCCCAGCGCGGGGGCCAGGAGCTGCCTCTGCTCACCTGTGTTTTCAGGGTGACTCCCGCTGCCCGCACCCCGGAACGGCTCTGCCCTGTGGCCAGGCCAAAAGTTACCCCTTGTCACTTAGTCAATATATTGATCACTTAATATTTAAAAAATAGCTTTCATTCTTCTCTCAAAGATTTCCGAAGGCCTCAGTGACAAAGAGTTATTTTATAATCGATAACTGTTAGCATCATGTTAGGCCTATAATTCATGCTAAAACACTTGGTCCATCAGTCACCGGGTTACAACGTTTGTTGATCAAACTGCTAAAATATTACCTATGGACAGAGCAGGAGGGCTGTGCCGCAGCAGCTCGGCTCCTGTCTTGCTGCGGGTGTGGATTCACACGCTGCTGCAGCCCCCGGCTCACGGTGCCTTTGGCTGCTCTCTGCTGCAGTGTGTCCGGGTGTGCATGGTGAGGGCTTTGCATTTTCCATGAAACGCCATTTCCATGCAATGTTTCATAGTCACAAAGCCGGACAGGGGCATCAGGCCTGTGTTCCCACAGCTGGGCTCTTGCTGGGCTCTTGGGGTTACTGAGAGAGCCTGCGATGTTTTTCAGCTTGTCTCCCCTCCATGCTGTCCCAGCAGGACATGTCCTGGTCAGGGCTCAGGCTGTCAGGACCGTGTCCTGCACAGACAGAAACACGAGGTCAATACAGCCATGCTCGTGCTGCACATTGGTGGGTGTGGGATGCTCGTGCCACGTGCTGCTCCCCTGCTCCTGCACGCTGCCCTGCGTCACCCTGCGGTACCTCGCACCTTTTGGTGTAAAGATCTTGGCATTCCCCTCTGTGCCAGAACTAAGGGGAGGAAGTTTGGCTTTTCCCTTCTCATCCTTCCTGCAGCGCTTTCCCACCCTATAAATACCTGCAGCTCTGCCTGCCCCCTGCCCGCCCGCAGGCTCACACCTCCGGCACCTTCCTTCTCAGCATCAACCCTTTAAATCACACCTCGCCTGAAAGCATGAGGGACTAGCAAACAACACAACTTATATTGGTTCCTGGGCCATCTGGAAACCTGATTTAGATGTAACATTTTCTGCAGTCACCTGGAGGAGGCTTTTGATGAAATATTTCAGGGCTATTGATTCTGTATCCATCAGTCAATCCCCTTTATTCTTCCCTGTTACTTCCAAAGCCATCGGTGCCTAACAAACCACCCAGGCTTCTCGCTGGCTTAATGTCATTCCCTGGAGCGGCACCAGCCTGCCCGCTGCCCGCACGGGGTGGCCAAGCGTGCCGCTCGCTGGTCCCAAGCCATGGCTTCTGTACGCGAGGGAGATGCTTTCACACTGAGTGGCACTTCCAACACTTACCCAAAGGCTGTATGTTTGTTTCCCTAGATAAGTCAATGACTGAGAAATGAGCTTTCTAAGTTCACCTGGCTGAGTGTTCAGTAATACAGATGCTGGATAACGAGGGTGTAACTGCACAGACACGGTCTGGCTTTAACCAAATTAAAAGCTTGTGTAATTTCAGGTGTCCAGTCCGGTCCCCTGTCACCTCTGATTTTTCACTAACTTTTTTGCACATCAGATGTGAAAAACCCCTTTCATACCTGTCTCTCCCCTCCCACCCTGGCTTGGGTTGGGAGGATTAATGGGCCCCCTTGTATGAAAGGAAGAGAGCGAGGAAATCATTATTCAGCCCAAATCTGAGGCTGTGACTGGCACTTTCATTAAGGGACATCGATTAACTGGTGCTGACTGCTTGTTGCTATTCCCAGATGCTGCTGGGGCTGTGGTGCATGGGGATGCTCTGCTGCACCATCCACCACTGCCACATCCCCACCGCGCTCTGGTGGCACAAGGGTTTGTCAGCGAGCGGGTGGCATTAGCAGCCAAAAAAAGCCATTTGTGAGGAGAGGGCTCTTGCCTTCACAGCCGGTTTAGTTGTTCCATGTTTCTGAAGTTTGGCACTGGCTGAACCCGGAGTGCCAGTTCTGTATGATAAATATAGCATCTGCATGCCGCTGCTGGGGATAAAAGATTGTTGATGACCTTTCTGAATGAAATCTTGGAGCGCGCGGAATAAATGTAGAAAAGGTCAAAAGTGGAAACTTTTATTATGTGGTAAAGTCAAATGTCATTCCTAATCAGTTAGCAGACACCTGGGCCTGCGGTGCTCGCCTGCCTGCGCCGCGTCCTCCCCGCTGGCAAGGAGAGGGGCTGCCAGGCGCAGCACAGTGTTTGGAGGGTGTTATTTTGTATTATATTTTCTATTATTTCTGGACAATGTGAAGTGGCTGAAATCTCAGTCCCACATGAAGTGGGATGGGGATGAGGTGCCAGCGTGCCCCGGCGGGACCCAGAGGGGTGCGGGTGACTTGGGGGTGAGGAGGGAGGTGCGTCTGTGTGCATGGCGCTGCAAAGCTCAGCAGCGTTCACAGGGGTGTCTCTCTCCAGAACCGCTGTGGATGGCTGTGATGACTCTGCTTAACTTGAGGCTTTAACATTGCTTTGGTGGTGCAAACAACTGTTTCAGCTGTGTGAAAAGCAAAATGTAGGCAAATCGTTTTGTTTTCAAAGCCTCATTAACTGCAGCTGCAAGATGCCGCTGAGAGGAATCCTCAGCAATCTCCTCTCTTGCTGCGTCTTCTCCTGGCTGCATTTCACAGATGTTTCTAAGAATGTGAGCTTACTTGGTGTGAATGTTTTAGGAAAGAGTGTAATTGAAATTCCCTTCCCAGTGCTGGAAAGGTGACTCATAAATCACTCTGTTATTTTCTGTATAATAAACAAGATGGAAAGCCGGGGTTGGAGGAGCTGGACTTAACAAATAGCTGAAGCTCTTTGCATTCAAACAGAAATGACATCAACATTTAAATCCCAAACAACCCTGCTAAGATTACATTTGCAGTCAGTGTAAAGGGCCCAGACAGCTGGGAGCAACAGTGCAAATGCATGTTTGCATTTATCTTTTCCAATAAATATTTCCATATATGAAATATATGGAAATATATGAAAAATTACATAATTTTCTGGGTTTCAACATTCTGGGTCATTCAGCGCATACATCAGCAGCCTGCTGGGTTTGGGCCTTTCCATCACGGACTCGGGGATCAGGAGGCGCTTTGCAGCCGCAGCTGTGCTGGCGGGATCCCGGCTGTGCCCGATCTCTGGCCCGGATGGGAGGTGCTGGGTGACAGGTGTCACCCCCTGCTCCAGCCCTGGGTCCTGCCGTCCCTTGGGAGCACCGCCAGGCTGTCACCAGCCCCTCCTCTCCTTCGCCAGGACGGACCCAACAGGTGGCACTTCTGCCCTCCCCTGCCCCATCTTTGCTGCCACCTCATTGCTCTCCAGTGGTGGCTCCTGGCAGGGCTGTCCCCAAGCCCCTGGCATGCAGCAGCAGCGGCAGCTCAGGTCCCCGCGGCATCCAGGTGGCCCTGGCATGAGGGGGAGAAACCACAGAAAACAAATTGTTTTCCTCTTGCATTTCTCTCTTTTGCTAAAAGCCCCGGTGCAGTAATCTGAGTGGCATTGTTTAGCCAATTACTAATTTACTAGGAATTAACTTTAATGCATTAATAAATGTTGTCGTTTTCCTGACAAATTATCATAATAATGCATTTTAATGGGCTGCAGGAGTCAGGAGAATAGTGGGAAATAAATATATTTTAGTATTACTTATTCACTACATCTGTACCTAATTATATTTGCAGAATAATTACAGTGCCATTGCTCCCCCGAACTGTGTTTGTGTCAGCAGCAGGGCGGTGATAAATCCCTGCCAGGCACAGGCAGCCCCCGCCACGGTGATTACAGGCTCCATCACCCGCGGGGACGCCCTGGGTGACACTGTCCGGCCGGGCCCGCTGCCAGCTCCCTGATTTACTCACCTCTGCGTGGGAGAAACTCATTCAGGAGACGGATGGCTGAAGGACCCTCTGAGTGAAACATGAATCATTCTTTAATCCCAGCCTACCCTGGGCTGAAGAGCACATCTCCAAGGTACTGGCAGGGAGAGGAGGGTCCAGCCCAGCCTGGGTGGTTTGGGGGGAGCAGTGATAGGGTGGAGATCCCTGGCATCTCCCTACATCCTCCTGCATCTCCCCGCATCTGGCCCCAGCAGCCCCCGAGCATCACCCTGGCCGGGGGGCTGCAGCCCAAGTCCCTGCATTGAGGAGGGGACAGTGGGACAGTGTGGTGCAGGGGTGGGTGCAGGGACTGGCTCTATCAGCACCTGGCACTAGGTGCTGGCAGAGCCAGGGAAAGGGACAGGACAGAGCAGCAGCGCTGAGGGCAGGGTGCTGGTGTGGGGACCCCAGGGCTCTGGTGCAGTGACACAGCAGCTGGCTGCTTTTGCATGTGAGAGGACAGCTGGACAGAAGGACAGCAGGACAGCCCTGCACATGTTCTTGCAAAGGTCAGCACTCAGGCTCGCTGTGGCACCGCTCCATGCCGCTGCTTTGTGTGGGCTCTGAAGGGTCCTGGACAGCAGCAATGAACCACAATTATGCGAGACCTTTCGATCATAACAGATTTATTCAAAAACTCATGCATAAATATTAATGTCCCCAAAGGTTTTGAACAACTATTTGGCATAAGCAGAGCAAAGATTTAAATCCAACCTGACTGCTGTGCATTGCAAACAGATGGGCAGTTCTGCACGTGCTGACACCTCTGGCAAAGCCCAGCTGTGCACTGGCACTGCGGGGAGCCCCACAGGTTGCTGCAGCAGGTGGGCTGCACCCACGGGTGCTCTCCTCACCTCTCCCCGGCTCTCAGGACCATTGTTTTGGCCACGCAGGCAGCTCCTGGGTGGAGGCAGCACCTCTGCCTGGCCTCATCCTGGGCTGGGGGACAAGGCAGCCCCGGCCCCCTGGTCCCAGCCCCACAGCACAGGGGCGCCTGGCACACAGCATTGTGCCTGCAGTGCCATCCCGCAGCTCCTGGGAGGCTGAGCAGTAAACGGCACAGAGTCTCAGCCCCTTTGCCCTGTTCCCAGCCCCTCTCTGAGGGCAACATGCTGGGCACGTGATGGCTGATGTATCCGCAGTAATGAACAAAGATATATTTGCTGTCATCAGATGCCACTAAAGGTTGTGAAATTATAACCGGTTCCTCTTAGCATTGATGAAGCGTGTCCACTTTAGGCAAATTGCTGTTTTCTCGGTTAATGGTGTTTCAGCTGCTCCTTGAGGGCTGGTGCGGGGCTGTCCCACTCCTGCTGATGCTGGAGCTCCTGGCAGCAAAGGGTACAAGCCAGTGAAGTCGGGATGTGGGGCAGAGTGTGGGGAACAACAGCCAGAGATTGATCTGAAACCTCCCTGCTCCTGCTGCTGCTCCTGCTGCTGCTCTGGCTGCTCACAGTGCAGCTCTGCAGACCCGGCAGCAAGGACAACGGTTCTTCCCCCAGTGCGACCGCCTGCGAGCTGTCCTCACGGAGGAGATAAACTCTCTGCTGTAGGAAATGCAGCCTTGGCAGGCCCTGCCTGCTTTCTGATCAGGCTGTGCACTAATGACACAATCGATGCTCATCGACTGTCCGAGGCCATAATATCGGGATGCTGTCAGCCGAAGTGGCAATTGCACAGGGACCTGGTGTCCCTGGCAGCCCCAGTGCAAATCTGAGATAACACAAGTCCCGTTCAGCACTGATTAAATAATTGTTTGGTCTGTGCCGCGCCGGTGAACATGCCGCTGCAGATCCTGGCCAGCTGGGAGAGCCATAATGTGCTCCTTCCTGGCCCAGGGTCCCGGGAAAGCCAAGGGACAGAAGCAGGTTCTGCTCTGCTGGTGTCCCAGGGCAGGCTGCTGGTGTGCAGCAGGAGCAGGAGGCATTCCAGAGGTCGCTGCAAGGAAATGTTTCTGCCTCGGAGAACATAGGGGTTCCCCGCCTGGACACAGGACGCTCTGCGGTCTCCTTGTACCGGGAAGGACTCGCCAGCACTTAGCTCTGGTGGTACCAGGTGGGTGAGGTTTTAAGGCAGAGCTCAGGGATGCATTTGCAGCATCTCCAGGGGCTGGAGGGGACAGCTGAGCCCCCGCCCCCCTGCACCAGCAGCACTGGGCTCCAGCATGCGTCTGCTTCCTCCTCCTCCTCCTCCCGTGCCCTCATGCTCCTGGCTCAGCAAGTGAGGGGAGCAGCAAACAGCCTCGTTTACAAATACCCTGGGTATATCCGGAGCTTATGCAGAACTGGATCAAGATAAAAATGCCCATAACTGTGCTTTTGGTGTGTGATTTTCTTGTAAGGTTTAGAAAAGAGCTCTAGTTCTGTCCCTTCCAACAACAAACAAATCCTCTAGTAGGTAAGGGGAGGAAGCAGCAAATTGCAGCGATTTCCTCTAGAAATGAGCTGGTTTGAGGCTACAGATGTTGCCACCAGCCTGTCTAAAATAAAAATAATTGCAGACCATTAAAATAAAGCGATCTCTTCAGATGAGAAACAATTATGCTTTTCAAAGCAAGTGTACATGTCTGTACACCTAGTAATTATCAATTACAGGAGATACCTGCTCTGTTATCTCAACAGCATCTCCAGTTATCTTCTCAGGGCTAATTGCAATGGATTTAATTCAGAACTCAAAAACTAATGATTTTGACCTTTATACTTATTCCTGAGGTGTGATAACGCTTTAAAGGCTGCACAACAATGATCTGTCTGTTGTTTGCATTGTGCTTCCTCACCTTTGAGCAGGGGGAATCCCCCTTGGCCAGTCTGTCCCTCCTGGTGGCTTTGGCTCTGCGGGGCACAGGGGACACGGCAGCCCCAGCCCCGGTGTGACGGCAGCTCTGCACAGCTCCGGTCATCCCTCACTCCGGATTATCAACAGGGCAGTGTGTACGTGTCCCTGCAGGCTCCCTCAGTGAGCGGGGATGGGGCGGAAGCGGCTCTCCCATTGCACTCTGTCATCACCTACAACGACATTTGTTCAGAAGCACTTCCTTTGTTGCCATGCGGTGTTTAAAAATCACCTTTTAAATCACTCTGAACAGCATCTGGTGAAGTCTGGTCAAGCAGCAGCTTTGGGGAGCAGGGCTGTGTGCTGCAGACAGAGCAGCACGTGCCCTGGATCGATGGAGTGTCAGCGCCTGGTCTGCACGGTACACGCGGTGAGCACCTCGCGGGGCCCACGGCATTCCCAGTCCTGCCCAGTCTCTTCTCCTCATTTCAATATCGAGTGGGAGTAAGCATGGTAGGTGGATTTCCGTCGCACCCTCAACACTGTCATTAGCATGAAATGTTTCATTATAAATGAGCGGGGAAGTTCTTCTTTAATGTCCAATACAAATTGTCCTTATTACTTGCAGATGGTGAAAACCCATTCACGCTGGGTCGAGCGCTCAGCCCTGCCTTTGGAGCTGACACGTGCCCCCTTCCCTCTCCTGCTCTGTATTACATTTGTGAGTTTTAATATTTAATTGGTGTTTTGTTGCTATTTTTGTCTCCTGGCACTTCGCCGCGGTTGAGAGCTGGAGGTCAGCAGCCTGGCAGAGGGGAGGGGAGGCTGTGGATTAGTTCATCAGGTTTTTATAATTTATTTGGGATGGGTGCCACACCAGGCCTTGCCCAGAACCCCCAGCTGCCTCGCTCACCTGTGATTTACAGGCTGCTCTTCCTCCCCTCGCACCCTGGGCTCTGGGAGCCTCACTGGTAGAACCTGCCTTAGGGGCTGGGACCCCACAAACCTCCTGGCCAGGAGGAGAACTGGGGGAAGCTCAGGAGCTGGTCAAACACCACAGTGTCCCCAGGCGACAACTCAGTTTCCAAGGGACAGATGCCCATGGCCGGGGGCTGAGCCAGGTGCCAAGGGGCTGCAGGGCGCCACAGTGACTCACCGCACTCTCCCCTGACTCAGTCCTTGCACCGGGCTGGCATTGTGCCTCTGTTGTCTAGGTAAAGGTTTCCATGACACTAAATAAAGTGAAATATGATTTTGCACAGCTGGATTCTGTCTCAGATGCAGGTTAGGGACAAGAAATGTGCATCCAGCAGAGAGCTGGAGGTAGCAAATTATAAGGACTGTGATCCATGTTGGCAACAAGCAGAAAAATACCAATTTTTAGCAGTTATTCAGCTAGCTCCCAACCAGATGTTTGCTTCCAGAGCCACGTCTTGTTTTTTGGTCTTGTGTAACTGACTTGTGCCACAAGGAAGGAGAGGGAATGCGTGCAGGGGGTTGGCAGACCCGTGTGTGGGCATCCTGGGCTCGACATAAACCGGACTCAAGCTAAACCAGGCTGAAGCTACACCAGGCCCATCCACCACTTCCCAGCCCCGAGGTGGTCTCCAGGCAGTGGTGAGGGCTCCCTCAGAACCCTGCTCGGTGGCCGAGCCCCAGGGGACACAGGTGCATTCACTGTCCCTGGAGCTCCTCACCCCGCAGCATCCCCTGACCGTTCCCTCTGCCGTGCAGGCTCCAAACTGCTGCTTGTGCAAGGGTTTTATTTAAATACCTGCAAGGTGCAGCATCCGATGGGATCATGCCTGTGCAGCTTGGAGGGGCACTTTACAGATCTTATTTTAAGAGGCTTAATTAAATGTTATGGGATATCAAGTATACTATGTTAATTGATGTTAATTTGAAAGTTGTCTGAATTCTGAAGGCTCAATTAGAAGTAATTACAGTCTATTCTCATTTATTCTTGCATACAAAAAATATGTGCTGCCTTTCCACTCCTCTCTTTCAATTAGGAACAAAGGGCATGTCTGGGCCAAGGGTGCAGCCCACTTTTGGGGAAGAAATTGGTGGGCAAACCCAGACTGGGAGGAAAAGTCAGAATAAAACTGCATTATGTTCCCACTGCTTAGGTGGGTGCCTGGAAAAGGGCTTTCTGTGGTTACAGCTCAGCTGATTCCCACCGGTTTGGGCACAAGCCAAGGCTCCATGTGCCTGGCGGGCAGGGACGGGCTGGGGGGTGGCTGCTGGGGGCTGAAAGGGGCACCCGTCAGATGCCACCTGAGAGCAGGTGAAACGGGGGGAACGGCCCCTCCAGCCCCCTCCTGCCCGCACACTGACAGACACCCGATGCTTGCTGAATAGTTATGCAGAAGTGAATAAATAAATATATATTGGCAGATGAGCCGTGGGAACGTCCCGGCTGCCGGGGCTGCCTGCCCGGCCCTGCCATGGGCAACGGCTCGACAAATTAGCCGTGAAATTGGGACCCTGGCGGGAGCTGTGAAATCAGGAATTTGGGGAGAGTTTGTAAAATGTTTAAAAGGCAGAAGCAGCACAAAGCCTCAATTTTAATTATTGCGGTTTAATCAGTGGAATAGTTTTTTCCACCCTGAATGGTAAAGTAATTGGGAATGTGAATGGAGTGTGATCATCGCGTAAATTACAAAATCAGAAGGAAGAGCCACCCAGTGCGAAACAGCCCCCCCGCAGGTCTGGAGCTGCGGCTGCACCAGTGCGGGGAGCGGCTGGGGGTGACACACGGGGACGGGGTGGCAGGGACGGTGCAGGGGTGCAGGCTGTGGGCGGGGTGACAGGGGCATGGGTTCTGCACAGCCCTTTTTGGGGTGCCCTCCACGTAAGGCAGATCACATCCCCCTGGATCCCATCCTTCCCACCGCTGCACCATGCGAGCAGGGGAGCCTGTCAGGGTGAGCTGGACGGAGTCATTCCACAGTGAGGATGTACCTCCTCTCAGTCACGTTTAGGTAATTGGAAGTAAATAACTGCTTTCGTTCTTAAATCGGGTGACTTCATACACTAGGTAAATGGAAGAAACAAAATCCCGATTTTCGTTCGCGTTCCACGCACGTAGTAAAAATGAACCTTCGTCTGCAGCAATTCTGAGCTAATGAAAAACGAATGAGGTTTTAAATCAACCCAAAACGTAGAGCTCTGCTGCCGTAGTTGCACACAGCTGCTGTAGGACAGCCTCTATTTCCAAGGCTCCTCACAGAATCCTGAATAATTTTATTAGATTCTGAGCAAGGCTGTTGCCAAAACATTCATTACCGCACCCAGCAAGTGGCAGGGAGACAAAGGGGTGTTTGAGGGGCTGGTGCCAGGGGCAGTCACGGCTTTCTCTTCTTTTTCGGAAGTTTTGAAGGGCTGAGGTTTATTTTGTGATGTTTGTACATCGCTCATCTGGTCCAGAGTGACCAGCCCTGCCTCATCGCTTCTCGGGAGGGATCCCTCTTACATGGCCTTTAAATCATGTCTGAGCACGACATAATTCTTCCATGTGCCTCGTGACTTCTATGTATTTGATCTGTTCACATTCCATAAAAATGTAAATAATCAAAGCCCTTCTGCTATTATTTGTAACGCCTCACTCCAGGCTGTAATTTATGTATTAATTTCAGCTGCAAGTTTCTGAAGGGAGGGAAAAAGAAGATGAATAATCAGATGTGTGGCTGCCACTAAACACGGTTGCTGGCAGCGTCTCCTCCACGGCACACACCCCAGAGCCCCGCAGACAGGGGACGGACGGGGGGGTCCCTGCCTGGGACCCACTGCCAGGCAGTGCAGCCTGTCCCCGCGGTGCCGGGGTCCCTGCCAGCCGGGGCAGGGGAGGCTCCTGCAGCGGGGGATGCTCCGGTTGGTGCTCCGTGGCATTGGGAACCTCGAGGGAGTGGGCAGGACCCAGCGGGTGCTGTCGATCCGTCCTGCACCCGGGGCCAGGCCGGGCCCATCTAGAGCGGGACCAGCACCAGTCACCGGCAACACCGGCTCTGCCCGGCCCCAGCAGGCACCAAGGTGCAAACTGGCCATGCCACGCTGGCCGTGCCCCAGCCCCTGCTATTAGCTGTCTGTTCAGCATCCTATCTGATCCAGACACAGCTTCATATGCATTTCTCTGGGAATAAGCTCCTGCTTGACACAGTCTGTGATTGCTTTTTTAAAACCGTGCGGGGAGGATCAGCTCCTTCATCCACTGATAAGGTATCAGGTGACAGAGGGATCAGCATCCACCACATAAATCTGCAACTAATCCTTCGGAATCAATATTTTTCATTAAGAACCTGTGAGAGTTGGGCCATTATAGGGAAAAATCTGTTTAGGTTGACACCTTGATAAAGTTATTCAGTTCAGGGGCTTAAGTCATTGAAAGGTAATAAAGAGCAAAGAGCACAGAAAGATCGAGGTGCCGGTTATGAGAGCTTGCAACAGGAATAGGAGCTTTATTGCAGAGAGAAATTACCATGCTGATTTATTGTGGAATTGTGAGAACTTTAAAAGGCTGGCCGCACTGCCCAGATGTCACCACCGGCTGGGGATGCTGCCCAGGTGTCCCCTCTGGTGCTAAGGACTCTCCTGTTCCAGGTGCTGCGTGCTGTGCTGTCCCGTGCTGGGCTGCAGGTTTGCTTTGTCCTCCAAATGCGTTGGGCACTGACTGTGCCACCTGAACCGCTGCCGACAGCACAGGCACTGCTGGGGCTGGGGAAGGAGGGGACGCCATGGCCGGGGCACGGGGACACCATGTCCTCAGGAGCAAGGCCAAGTGGCCTCTGCCCTATGTGCTTGGTGTTCCTCGGCATCCATGCCCTGTGTTGCTGGTGTTCTCCAGGAGACACTCACTGCCTTCCCACGCCTCTGGCAGCCGAGCGCCCTGCACCATCGCTGCCATCTCCTTGAAGGGTTTCCAGCCACAGCAGTGACGTCCGCTGAGATTCCCAGGTGGGATTCACTCCCAGTTGGCTCCTTTCCAGCAGCACGGCTGTCCTGGCTGCAGCTTCTGGCTGAGCACAGCCCCGATGAAGGGATCGCAGCCCCAGTGCAGGGAGCAGCCTGCGGCACAGGAGGGGTGCAGGCAGGGGGAGCAGCCAGGGGCCAGGCAGCAGTCTGGGGGCTCTTTGTGGGGAGTGGAGCAGCTCCCGCAGAGCCCCATCGGGGACACCCAGTGAGGCTGCAGTGCTGCTGCGCTCAGCACAGTTCGGCGTGCATGCACCATCCCTGGATAAACCTCGGCAGGAGTGTGCACAGGCACATGTGTGGCTGGGGCAGGACAGCCCTAGCGCCTGGGATGCTGCCGTCTCCTCTGTACATGATGCTCCATAGCATGACCGGGCCAGGTGCCGCAGGCTGCCTGCTGCTCCTCCAGCCCCCGGCTTTAATAACTGAACAAGTCAAACTTACTCTGAAGTTTTCTTTATAGGTTAACCAAGGTTAATTGTCTAAGCTGCAAATGAGTATGTCTTGCCCATAAATCCCCAAACCTCATTAAAGAGGATTAAATGATATGACTACTTTGTAAATCCTTAAATTTTGCGCAAACTTCTCACAAACAATAACACGAGACCCCTGACATGCTCAGTGCCACTAATCCTGGTGCTCACTGCAGGAGTGAGGAAAGAGCATCCACCTCCCTGCACCTTGCGAGGGTGGGCGCTGCCACCGGCACTGCGCCGAGGGCTCTGCTGTGGCACCCCTGGCACCAGCAGCCGGTGTCTGCACCCCCACCCGGCGCAGCACCCGAGGGACTGGCTCATCAGGGCTGTGCAGGGATGGTGCCAGCTCTGCCCTACACCAGCACAGCCAGCAAATGGAGCCAAATGGTGATTGCTCAGATCGTGGCAATGCTGGGGAAATTCTGCAATAACTGCCTTGGCTCTGGGCCACGATCGATGTGTTTTGTTCCAAAAGATTTTGTTTTGCAGCTCCTTCAGCAGTCATTTGTTTCCATCCTTGCTGACTATCCTTAACCAACATTGAAATAAAACGAGGAGGGGGAGATACGGAGAACAGCACCTGAACCAGCGGGCAGCACCCAAACCAGGGGGCAGCACCTGAACTGGGAGCAGCACCTGAACCGGTGGGCAGCACCCAAACCAGAGGGCAACACCTGAACTGGGAGCATCACCTGAACTGGGGGCAGCATCCAAACGGAGGGCAGCACCTGAACTGGGGGGCAGCACCCAAACTGGGGGGCAGCATCTGAACTGGGAGCAGCACCTGAACTGGGGGCAGCACCCAAACCGGAGGCAGCACCAGGTAGGCTGAGCGGGCAGAGCTCTCCAGGGCGCTGCTCTCCAGGGTCTGCTGGCTGGATGTCACCATGGCCCTGCAGGCAGAAAAGACATAAACCACCCAAATCTTAATGAGCAACTAAGAGCTAATCAAAGGGAAATCTGTCAGATAAGGATCGGTGTGTGGTTTTATACTTGGCTTTGCATCTGTTTGTGGAACAAAACATATTGTCAGTGAGATTTGTAGCCCTAAGATTTGCATTGTGGTTCCTGGATCCAGTTCAGTTCAGCATTGATAGGTGGGAAGGATTGGGATTTTTATGTTAACAGCAGCCTTTATCTTAGATTGAAACTATCTGCTATGTGCTTTGTAAATAGGGGCATGTGCGAGACACGTTTCCTTCATTTAATCATGATGAGAATGTTGGTTCCTCTTTGTCTGTCCAGACAGCCCCTTCCAGGCAGGCTCTGGGGTGGGGGTTCGTCCCTGCGCCCCATGCAGCCCTGGGCTCTGTCCCACCCCCTGTCCCTGCCCTGGCTCTTAGGGACCTGAGCTGCCCCATTTCTATCGGTGCAGATGCGGTGCCCTGTAACACTTGGGGCACGTTTCAGTATTGTTTGGTTTTTCTTTTTAACTGATTTAAAAAAAAAAAAATAAAACAACTCAAAAATGTTTGAAGGAACAGCAAATTTTGCAGGCGTTTTCACAAAATCTCTCTGGCTCTTTCAGCTGCTTTAGGAACCTTTTGGCTCAACTTCGCATTTGGGAAAGGAGGGGGAGGGGTTGGGGTTGGTGGTGCTGATGCTCCCGCCTTGGAGTCCGTTGATCCCCCAGCCTTTCGGACCAGCCCAGGGGTGCAGGGCTGGTGCATCCAGATGATCAAATACAGACTAGGTTGTATAAATAAATAGAATAACTAACTTGTCTGAAGACCCAGTCCTAAGTCTATATAATATTTCCATCTTTAACTTTGTGATTGCTAGTGGCAACGGGCACATTTAGTCTGGTGATATACTCTTAAGAGCCAACCCCAATAACAAACAGGAATTAAACTAATAGGTTTTAACAAAATTTCCGCTAAGTTGAATAAGAAAGTAGTTACTTTCTGTGGGAACATCAAATAAACCTGAGGCATTTAAGGAGTTTGCCGTTCAGCTCTAAAATTCTGTTGGTTTGTTTGAAGCTTGGCTTAAATAGGGGGTTTGGTTTTCTTGTTTTTTTGTTTTTTTTTTTGTTGAGATTTCATATATTTTTCGATGGAAGCAACACATTGTAGTTATTTATAGTTATTACTGCCCTGGCTAGGATAGAAAAACAAGAGGAGACCTTAATCAAGGGACAGTGTGCCATGAATGTTTTTGGTCTGTTTGGTTTGTGGGTACTTGCCTTCATCTCTAAGTGGGATTGTGTTCGCATTCTGCTCGAGCAATGCTTCTTGCATTGTAGGTGCTAAATGGCTCTTTCAATTATCTTCCAGGGCTGATGGGTTCTGCAAACCAACGGCTCATCCTCGTGCCATGGGGCCAAACCAACAGCACATCCTTGTGCCGTGGGCCTGTGCCATGCAGCGGGGGCTGGAGACGCCAGATCCAGCCACCATGGGAACACAGCAGGTGGGGACACGGGGGACACTGGCTCCCTGCAGCACTTGCTTCCCCCAGCTGCTCCCAGAGCTCTGCCAGTGCCGCAGTCCCAGCGGCGATCCCTGCGGTCCCGGCAGTGATCTCTGCAGTGATCCCTGCAGCCCTGGTTCTGATCCCTGCAGCCCAAATCCTGCGATCCCATGGCGATCCCTGCAGCGGGAGCTGTGCCCACTGCATCGCACACAGTTGAACGCCTGGTGATTCCGCCCTGAGCCCCGGCCCACTGCCAGCCACCACCCCTTTGGTCACTGCCAGGAACGGATTATGACATTCCCAGTTCCGAAGACGCTTGTGTCCCCAGAGTCTTGCTGAGCAAATGCTGCTCTCGGAGATCTGAATAGAAACTAATTGTTCCGAGTGTCTTTCACGTTCCTGATCTATTGATTAACCACGGGGAGTGGGAATCCCTCTAGAAATACTCTCCCAGCTCACTCAGTCCACATCACTCCAGCTTCTTAACTAAATCCCTTCCAAATCCTTGCAACGATCTAATTGAGAGCTCACGCTGCTGAGCAGAGGTGCTGCAGCCTGACTCAAACAGTAAATGGCGTGTGAATACGAGGGAGCCTATTGTTGCCTAACACGGTCCCATCAATAATAGATACCAGCAGACCTCCGAGGGAGCTAAAAATTTCTCCTTTAGGTATGAATTATGGATGCAGTTTAGTGTAATGTAGATGTATCTCAAAGGTTTTTCCCAGTTTATATGCTAGTAAAAGCCAGCAATTTGCTTATGTTCCACCTATAGGTTTTTTAAAATAAAGAAATTCTCTCTTCTGCAATAAATTCTGGCATTAATGAAGGAGAAGACAAAATTTTAACATGCATTTAAAGCACAGAATGAGCGTGTCCGGGTGGGAGGCGTGCGCGGCTGCCGGCTCAGCTCCGCACACCAGTAGTGCCTGTGCCCATCGCCTGTGTCCCAGCCCTGCCCAAGGAACAGTCTGTGGCCCCACAGAACTGCGGGAGACACTGGGAAAGCCCGTGTGCCTCCTGGGGTCAGGGGGCTAATGCTTTTTTTAATACCCTCTGATAATTAATACTCTACATCTACAGTGACTACAGTGAAAGATCATTATAACAAGATTTGCTAGAACGACAGTAGCTGCTTCTGGAACACGTAATGAAGAGCAGTCCCGAGGGGTCAGCTGCTGTCAAAAAAAAATCCATAGCTGCAGATTCATGTCGGTGTTTCTTACAGCTCCAGCAACCGCACAGCGACCAGCGGTGATGAACCGGCGCCGGCAGCTGCAGCCCCGGCGGGACCAGCAGAGCCCCCCTGGGACACCTGGGGCAGGTGTTGGGAGCTGCTGGTACTGATGGTGCTGCTGGTACTGATGGTGCTGCCGGTGCTGCTGGTACTGATGGTGCTGCTGGTACTGATGGTGCTGCTGGTACTGATGGTGCTGCTGGTACTGATGGTGCTGCCGGTGCAGCCGGTGCTGCTGGTGCTGCCGGTGCTGCTGGTGCTGCAGGGAGCTGTGCAGCTCCCAGCCATGCCAGAGCAAGCATCACTGGTCCTGCTGCCCGGGGCAGCTGGGGGAGCCCCTGCACTAGCTCTGGGGCACCCAGACCCCTCTGCTCTCCTGCGCACAGCAGCAGTACCGCTGCCACAATATGGGACCAAAACTATCAGGGAAATTTCTCCTTTTCTAGAGGCATTGGCCTGAAACACAGTTTATGCACAAAATCCTTGTCATTTAACACGGGTGATAAAAAGGCTCTTTAACTCATCTTTTGCAGACATAATGTTTCAATTTGCAAGTTTAATTTTTCCTTTTCCATTTTTTTTTTTTTTTCCCCCAGAGAGGCATTGACATATATCTGAATTTTTTTAAAGAAAGAACAAATTTTTATGGACCTTCTGCAAAACCTTGTAAAAATATAATCTCTTCCTGTGCCAGACAACTGGTGTCTGCTGACTCAATTGCTTTTATATATGACAAGGCTCAAAAAAAATGATTGCCATTGCCTAACTCTGAACAGATTGGAGTGAAGTGCAGGACTCATCAATCAGAGGTGCCATGTCGGGCGTGCAGAATACAGCACCCCAGTGCAGGGATCATCATGATGGTTTTTCCCCTAAATCTTCCCTTCAGCCATTGCTTTCGAGCACTCCTGGCTGCTCGAGCAGCATCATCGCAGGGTGATACAGAAAGCGCAAGTGCTGCGAGTCAGATGCTGCATCCAGCTGATGGTGGCTGCTTGTCAGGCAGAGCAATCGCTGATGCGCTGCTGTAGGAAGAAACTGCCTTCAATTTAATAAATATGTAAACCAGCGTTTAGCAGCCCTGAAATAAACTGTTGAACTACGTGGTCCATGGAGCTGATCTCACCCACTGCTCGTGACAGTGCGTCTTTGTGCATCCCGGTGGGACACACTTTGCATCCCTGTGTCACACGCTTTGCACCTGCAGACACATCCCCGTGTCCCTTCCTGCATCCCCACGTCCCCAGCCCTCGTGTCTATGACCGATGGGCTCCTGTCCCCTGAGCAGGGGACCAGCCAGGCTCAAGGCAGCATCGCGCTGGCACAGGGGCTGGTGCCGGCACTGGTGCTGGCAGTGGGGCAGAGGGGGGGTTGCTGCCGGTGCGGGAAGGGCTGGGGCAGAGGCGGGTGCAATGGGAGTGTTGTCAGCTAATAAATTTAGGAGGTGACAGCCCAGGGTTGTGCTAAAGTGTAGGGGTGGTATTTCTTGAAAGTTTTGTGGTGTGTGTACTCAGCAGGATCATTGATCTGAGCAGGTATGTGGCCCAGCACTGGAGCCGATCAATATGTGCATTATTAATGTGCTGTACTTATAGCCAGTGATTACTGGTGAAGAAGTGGCCGTTGCTGGGGCCAGAGTTCAGGCTGCTCTGCTGTGATAGATGTGTGGGAGCTCTCTGTCCTGCTGCTTGACACAGACAACGCAAAGAGCCACGGTGCTGCTGCGCTCAGCACCGGCCCCCTCCCCCAGAGCGGGGGCTCCCGGAAAGTCCCCGTGTCCCTCGGTCACCTGCTCCTCCCCGCGGGGCCGTGGATCTCCCGGGGCGGGTGGGCACAGCTGTGGAGCCTGGCCCTGGCTGCAGCCTGCCACGGGGACAGTGGCACCTCAGGGGACTTGGTTGGTGCTGAAGTGATCCCCTGCGAGTGCAGCTGCCTTCTGGCTCGGAGCCCTGCAAATACCAACGCTCTGGTGCCAGCGGGGCCAGGGGCTGCTCGCCCTGCCCGTCTCTGCGGTGGGTTGGGAACCGGGATGTGACACCACTCGCTCCACCTGTGACACTCTCTGAGGCAGGAGAGAACCCTCCCTGGACAGGCTTGTCTGAGCTCCTGACCCTGTGTCCAAAATTCAGTGTGTGGGAGGCCCCCCTGTGCTGGCAGAGCCGGTGGCGGGAGCAAGAACTTTGCCATCCTGGGCAAGGGGTGTCTGTCCTGCTGTCACCTCCTGGCTCTCAGCTCCCCCTCACAACCAAGTGCCATGCTCGGTGCAGGGGGCTCTGCAGGGACGCTGCAGCATTAGAGGACTTGAGTTACAACAAGCCAGTCTGAACTCTGGAGTATTTAATTCACTAATTAAGAACAGACCTTGCAAGCTGGGACTTACTGAAAAGGGAGATGCCAGGGGGATGTTTCTGAATGCTGCTCTACAGCGGAAAATTAATTCTTTGAGATGTTGCACGGATTAAAAGGCAGAGCCAGGCTGGAGCGGGTAATTAGCAGCTCTGGGAAGCTGCGGTCGCAGCCAAAGTAGCAGCTACTCCTGGGAAGGGGCTCTGCTGGCCAGCATGGCAGGAGGGGCACCGGGGCTGCCGGAGATGGTGTCCCCGGGGGCTGTGGTGCCCATGGTGACAAAGGCACGAGGCCAGCACTGGGCACGCAGGCAGCACAGCCCCGTCCCCTGCCCCACGGCCCAGACCTGCTGGCACTGATGGCAGAAGCTGCCGGGAGGGCGGCAGGAGCAGTGGGAGATGTCCTTCTCTTGGGGACAGAGCACACAGGCAGTGCCAGCCAGCATTGTCACCAGAGCTGGCTGGGACACCCTGCCAGGCCCGGCCCGCTGATCCTGAGGTGTTCTGAAGGAAAGTGTCAGCCCTGATGAAACTCCCAGTGGAAGAGCTGGAGATGAAGAATAAATGCCACCTTTCATCACAGTGCTCCCTCGTTCTTCTGTTCCAGCTTTCCTGAAGTATTTTCTCCACTATGAGGCACCATCACGTGCACATTATCCTGCTGAAATGTTCCAATGGATCCTTCTGCATCCTCTGAACTCACTGTCTCTCCAACTGTCCTGTCCACCAGGTATCTGAAAATTTGACTTTGTCCTGACTTATGATTACCAACAACCAAGGAAGATTTCTACACAGGAAGGAGCTGTGCTGGGGGTTCTCGGTGGAGCCACCATGGGGCTGGAGCCATCCCCAGCCATGGAAGAAGAGGGGACACGAGGCAGGGCTGGGATGGCAGTGGAGGTGGGATGGGAGCTGCCATGGTGGTGGAGCTTCCGCCCTGCCCATCACCCATCACCCGTCACACATCACCTGTCACCCATCACCCGCCACCTGTCACCCATTACCCATCACCACGCCAGGCGCTGGTGCAGCCCTGGGCTGAGCAGCTCCATGCTTCCCACAGGAGCAATAGGCAAGCTCTGGCCGGAATTACTCCTCTCCACATTTAACCTGTGTTTGGTTGCTTGCAAAGCTTTGAAAAGGCAAATAGTTACCTCGACTGATCTCCTTTTCTTGTTAGTTTGGAAGCATGGGATCAGCCAGCAGCCCGGCTCTTGCTGCTGTGCAGCACTCCCTCATTAGAGACACCAGCTCCCCAAATCAAAGGCGCCAGATCAGTGCGGCACATCTGAGGGATTCAGCGCTGTCACAGGTTCCTGCATGCTAAACGCGCGGGCAGGAGCTGCGCTGAGGATGCTCACGCACCTGCTGGTGAGGGATGTGGTCCCAGCCCGGCCTTGCAGGGACGGCTCGGCACGCGACCGGGGCCACCGGCAGCACGAAGCCACTGTGGAGCCGTGTTCCCAGGTCCTTGGGGAGCAACGTGCCTGTGTGCCATGAACAGCTCATGTGTCAGTGTTCCCCAGACATCCAGTGCCAGCAGCATCCAGCAGTGCCCATGTTGTCCCGGGAAAAGGGACTCAGCCTCTCCCTCTGTGAGGTGCGCAGGTGCTCACGGGTCCCACAGACCCCGGGGTTAACAGCCACTGGGCTGAGCGAGCTCCCAGCAAAAGCCTTCCTGGGAATTTCCATGCCAGGCACCTGATCACATCTGTAAACCTACTCCATCTCTCTCTCTCTGCCTCTCATTTACATATCTTTCCTTTCATCTTGCAGCAAAAATACCAACTTTGACAAGCCCCTTCCCCAGAGGACAGCCTGATTAAATGAGAATTTTCAGAGGTGTTTCTGGATCACAGACCCAAGTCAGCTCGAATCACGCACACCCAAGGAGCTCAGCACGCCTCGCCACAAGTCGCTACAGGGAGGCGTTCGCCGCCATTCATCGCCGCCCTTCATCCAGATGCGGTCACTGCGGTGTCCCCACTGCCTTCCTGGCTCCTTGGCTGTGGTGACAGACAGCAGTGTCACCCCCCACCAGCTTGCAGCCCCCCATGGCTCTTGTTGCTCTACCAGTGGTCTGGGAAGGTGCCACAAGGTGCCCAATCAGAGTGAGCAAACCTGCAAGGCTAGTGAGTGGGAATTTGCAAAGCTCTAATCAGCGAAGGACGCCCAAGCCTGTGGAGCTGAAGGACAGAAAAAGGGTAAGGGTGTTTCACAGCAAAGACTGGGGGATCCTCTGACACCCACGGCGAGTACAGAGGCTGCTGAGCTGCTGTGTGATGAATGAGAAACCCAGAGATTACAATAATTTTGTTAAAGAGTTCTTAGCTCTGCTCTGCTCTTCTGATTAATGGGATTTCTTGGAGAGCCCAGGGAAAGGTCATCTGACGCGTGTTCAACAGCGAACGACATTACTCAGCGCTGCCAGGGAATTGCTGCTCCTGAACAGCCGCGGATGCGCTTCCCGGCAGCTGCCAGGGTTCTGCACAGCGAGAGCCGATGGCACCACTCTGGCTGCACCGGGACATCCCCAGCTCTCCACGGGGATAACAGATCCTGTGCCTGGATCTGCAGAGCAAAGTGCCACTGCCACCTTCACTGTCCTCATTCCTCTGCTCGGGAAGGGCCATTAGATAAACTGGCTTTGCTTCTTCTCACGGCAGAGGTGCGGTACATTACATACATTATATGCATTATACAAGGCCAGTAAATGTCCAGGAGGTCACATCTGTGTCATCCCCTGCTGCAGGTGACCTTCCCCGTGGTGGGGACGCTGCAGCCTGTGGGGCAAAGGGCAGCCCTGGAGCCATGTTCGCCAGGACAGCCGTGTCCCTGGGGCAGCCATGTCCCCAGGAACAGCCGTGTCCCCAGGAACAGCAGTGTCCCCAGGGACAGCCGTGTCTCCCAGGACAGCGGTGTCCCCCAGACAGCCATGTCCCCAGGACAGCCGTGTCCCCAAGGCAGCCGTGTCCCCAGGACAGCCATGTCCTGTGACCGCCCTGTCCTTGGGACAGGGGCAGCAGTCCCAGGCTGGCATCCCAGCAGACTGATCCTCTGGGTGTTATTCCTCACTGAGCCCATCCTGTGGCTGGGCTGTGTCCCTGGGGGTCCTGTTCCCCTCCCAGAGGCTCCGCACCAGCGGGTGGAGTGAGGGCACCCATTCCACTCTGCCCACCCCTCCAGGTGTGCCATAGCTTCTGCTGTTTTCTCAGTAATGAAACTTTTTTATTGTTATATTATAATCTGCTGGGTGTAAATGGCTTGTCCAGCCAGCCCTGCAAATCACCTGTTATCATTGCAGTCAATGGTCTGTGTCAACCCAATTTCACAGACAAACGCTTCTCTCCCTGACCACGGTCACTGACATGGATAACTCTGATTTACAAAGCCAATAAAAATAAATTCACTGAATTACTAAGAACCACTGACTTAATATAGGAGATTAAAATCTCCAAACTTAGGGTGACTGGAAGCCATTTAATACATGAACAGTGGCAAATGGGTTATAGAAATGTCAGCCTAGCCAGGGTCAGATGCCACAGTACAGTGATTTATTGGTGAGAAAAGGGCTAATTGATAAGTTACCCTTAATGCTTTTTTTTCCAGAGGCCAGGTTATTCATATCATAGTTTGTTTGTCATCTTTTACTTTTGGGGTCAACCAAAATTTTTTATGATAAGAAAAAATCTCAGTGTCCTGTTCATTAAAAGAGGAAGGTCAGACTGAAAGGTGGAATTCAGCTGGAAATAATCAAGTTGGTGTGATTAACTATGGCCTCGCTGCCTCTCAGAGCCAGACACCAGCAAAGCCAGCCTTCGGAGAGACACAGCATCGGCACCAGCTGTGGCAGACGTGTCCTTAAAAACCACTCGTGAATGGACAGAGACGGCAATGGGCAGGAGGGGACCAAGTGCCCGTGTCTCCCCCCTGTCCCTCACTGGCTGCTGGGTCAGCAGCGCTGTGACCCTGCAGAGGCTGGGAGGCCCCATCCCTGCCTGGGGAGGGTCCCCAGGGCTCCACTGTGTGCTCCGGAGGGTGACAGGTCACCCGGGGGGCTGCAGGGACCCTCCGGGAGCTCAGCCTCTCCCAATTGCTTTACATGATTTTTACCCTTAAAGATCCTCCTGGTTTGTGCCTCTGCTCTGTGTGCTGTGTGCAGCTGTTTGCCGAGGCTGGAGCCTGCCCCGGGTGCCCCCAGCCCCTTGCCCGGCTCTGTGCCGCGGTGGGGGCTGCAGCCCCGGCCCTGGCAGCGGCGCTGCCAGCCGGCCCAAGGGTGGGAGGTTGCAAACGACAGGCTTGTGTAGACTTTACACTTCACTCTGCCTTCATAAAGGTGTCAGCTGGAATTATTTTGGGCATTTACTTGCGTGGTCTAGTGCATCACTAGCTAAACCAGTTTTTTTTAAATAATGGAATTTGCTGCTTGGCTCATGCATAAAAAATAGCAAGAACACGACCCAGTTGCATAATTTTTTAGTAATAAATAGAGTCAGAAGTGTTTAGCTCAGCTGCTGGTGCAGTGAGAACACCCTGTGTGTGGGGACACAGGCAGGGAACCCTAGGCAGCGCAGCTCTTCATGGAGAACTTGTCACCAAGTCCTTGGGACAGCGTGGAGGGGACCCTGGGAGAACTCTGGGTGCACCGCCATTCAGGAAATGGGTTTGGTTTGAATGGTTCCTCTATGGTGTGGGCTTCGGGAAGGGAGGGAAGTTGTTGCAACTTCGTCAGGAAAACCTGACTTTCTCGTATGGGAAAAGCAGAGCCCTGCCGCACAGGTGAGGGTGTCCCCAGGCAGGTCACTGCAAAGGGACACCCACTGGAAACCCAGACACCAGACTGGCAAGGACAAGGCTGCGGTGTATCTGTCCCCACAGACACCGCTGGGAAGCGGGCAGGGGCTGAGCGGGACGTGCATTTTGCTGGGGCAGGGGCATCTCTGGGTGGGCAAGGGCACATCTGGCCATGGCTGGCACACACCTGGCCAGGCTGGGGACCCAGCAGTGTCCCTGCACGCCCCGACCCCGCAGTGCTGGGTCTGGCTGCTGCACAGCTGCGCTTGCCAGCACCACGGCCCGGTTGGGCACGGGTGTCCCTCGCTGCCTGTCACAGGCACTCAGTGTCACATCAGGAGATGATCCAGAACAGGGAGTTCAGGGGCAAAAGAATTAAAATGGGAGGGGGAGTTTTAATTAGAGAAAGAAGTCAGAGCCCATAATCAGCCGGGTGAGTGACTGCTCGCTGTGGGGAATTCTCCGTGTGTCACACGGCATCAATCAAAATGCCACTTCTGACAAAAGCGCCTGTGCACGGGAGAGGAGACTGCGTGTCCCTGCGGGCAGGGCTGTGCTGACCCCGGGGAGGGTGTCCAGGGTGTTCCGCCAGCTGCGCTCCCCAGGCTCCAGCTGATCTCTGCTTGTAGGTGACTGAAGTGGGACAAGTAAAATGGGACTTCTGAAGAGAGGCAATAGCCTGCCCAGGGGGCTGAACAGCACAAAAGGTCCCACTCAGGTTTTCTTGGACTCATTTTTAATGTAACTGAAAGGAAGATATGTTTAAACACAGGATTTAACCCTCTGACATGAGCTTTATTCTGGGTTACAGCAAATCCCCGCAGAGCAGAGCCCGGCGCAGAGGGCGCACGGCCCGGGGGGGGCGATGCTGGTGGGACGCGGTGCTGCTGCAGCAGAGCCCCCCGCAGCCCCCAGAGCCACCGCCGCCTCCCGGTGCCTCTGCTGCCCCGACACCAGCTGTTTGCCACAAAAACATGTGCAGTTATTTTATATAAACAAGTCACCAAGCTGGAGTTTTACTGCAGCGGATAAATACTGGGTCAGGCCCTCTTGCAGCAATGTCTCTCTCACTGTAATTAATATTGATTTTGTGCAGCTGAAATATAGCTGCAAAATTTAATTTTGCTGCTAAGATTTTTGACATCGCTGTTCTTAGAGATTAATGTGGGATTTAATGAAGGATTTGGCCTCTCATCTGTGATGTTCCCTCATCCTGTCGTGTGCTGCAGCCCCACTGCTGACTGCTCCATCGCTTGGCTTATGGCCTGTGTCCCCACGGCTGGCACGTGGCCCTGTGTCCATGGTGCCAACAGGACCGGCAGGACCAGACTGTGGCATGGCACAGCACGGCATGGCACGGCACAGCACGGCATGGCACGGCACGGCACAGCACAGCACAGCATGGCACATCGCAGCTTGGCTGGCCAAGATCCAGAGTGCGCTGTCCTGGGGAAGAGCCCTGTGGGGTTTGGCCCTTGGGCTGGGGCCGCAATGGAATGAGCAGGGGTGGTGTTGTCCTTGCCAGTGCCTCCGAGGGGACATAGAGGATGGAACAAGGGCCATGTGGCCAGAGCAGATTTTTTGCTTATCAAATCAAGGAGCAGCTGGATTAGAGGATTAGAAACCAAATTAATTACTAATGACTTCCCTGGGCCCTGAGTGGTTCTGACATGAGTCTCGCAGGCAGTGGCAGGCAGTGGCAGGCAGGGCAGGCAGGGCAGGCAGCAGCAGTGCCCGTGGCACTGAGCAGGCAGCAGCAGGCAGGGCAGGCAGAGGCAGTGCCCATGGCGGGGAAGGACAGTCATCAGCAGGTGGCAGGATGAGTGTGCAGAGCCAGGAGATGGGACGTGGGGTCTGTGCCACCCTGGTGCAGCTGAGGCTGAGCCCCACAGCTGACAGCAGCCACACTGACAGCGAGAACTGGGGGGGGAAAGCGGAGCCCCCACCACAGGCTCCAGCTTAGCACGACCTGGAGCGTTTCCATGAGCTTATCTGAGATGTGGTGCCCAGCCCGGAGAGAGGCTGCATCAGGGGCTCACCGTGGCCAGACCCTCCTCTGGCCCTGGGATGTGCCCGTGCTGCCCTGGTTTTCCTGCAGGGTTTCATCAGGGCAGTGCGTGCCCAGGTCCCCATGGCCCTGACCCACGGGGCTGCGCCGGAGCCAGGAGCGCGAGCAGGCAGGGGCGAGCGGCTGGGTTTGCTGGCAGTTAATTGCCTTGGTAAACAAGCGCTCATCAACAACCCTTCCTGTTCCCATTAGCCAGGACAACTGGGCTGGTTTCCATCTGCTTCCTGACCTGGATATTAAATTGCAGCAGATGATGAAAATATGTCACTGGGAAGAAAGTTTTCTTCTGCCTGCCAGAGCCTTTTGCTCCAGTGTGCAAGTGCCAGACAGAGGGACAGACAGACGGAAAGACAGAATGACACTGTGGGAAAGGGTGAGCAGGGCAGTGGGCTGACCACATGTGCTGTCCCCTGCCAGATACTGTGTCCCCACACTCCGGCCACCATTGAGGCACCCCACAGTGCCTCACCCGTGCCACAGCAGCAGTTCTGCCGTCCCCGTGGCACGGCCACTGCTGCCTGCTCTGCTGTCCCCATGGCACAGCCAGCTCAGCTGTGCCGCAGGGACACCCCTACCCGCTGGGCAGCTCCCGGCTCCTTTCACTTGTTACACTGGGCTAATTGGTTTAAAAGAGATTGCTGGGTCACTGATTACGAAGCCTATTGAATGGCACATCTCAGCTTAGGGATACAATTAAAAGTTCACCCTAATTAATCAGGGGTAATTAACAGACATCGCATTTCTCTGAGATAGATTAATCAAGGAATCCAGAGCAAATCAATGCGGGCAGGCGGGAAGCAGAGGAGGGAGTAAGCGGGTGTCACGGTGACCACGTGCTGCCTGACCCACTTGTCTGGGCTGGGAGCAGAGCTGGGGTCCCCTGGGGCTGTGTCACCCCTCTCACCCCTGCCATGGCTGGGACCCCGATCTGCCCTCCTTGGCACCATCCCAGCTCCTGCTGCAGTGATGCTGTGAGTTCAGCACCACGTGTCCTGTGTCCAGCCCGCAGGGTGCAGCCCCCTGAGGCCGTTGTACCCTGCAGAACCCAGGCCATGGCACACGCCAGCCATGCACACGCATGTGCAGCCGTGCACACACACACAGGCAGCAGTGCCAGGAGGGGCCGCGGGGACAGTGGCTGGAGCACCGTGTTGTCCTTGGCCAAGCTGCTGCAGCCGTGCCAATCGTTAACGGTGGTTTGGCTGCAACTGCTCGATCTCCAGCTCCCCAAGGAGAAGCATATTGAGATAATCCAGACACAATGATAGATGCACATCGGCGTCTTGAGTATGGATCTGGCTTGGTGTCTGTAATATTTTGTCGCTGAGGAAGCCCTCGTTTGCGGTGTGATAGAGGACCCCGTGCCAAATCACAGGAATTGATGTGCTCGTAGTGGGAAACTTAATCACCAGAGGGGAAATGCCCACCTCGTTTTTCTCATGAAAGAGGAATACAGTGCTTTGATTTTTGGCTCCAGTATAAACAGGGTGTGATTAAATATTGTTTCCCCTCTCTTTCTTGTCATTAATCAGGATATAGCTGCGAGCGCTGGGTGTGACGTGGGGACACTTGCTTTGATTCCTCAAGTTCTTAAATGGTTTTGTTCTCTTTTCAATCCCATTAAAAATAGAAGGCAGGGTGTTTCAAAGTGCTCCTGCTGGAGAGCGTTTCTCATCTGGAGGATGGGTGCTCACCAGGAAACGCGGCTCCTGCAGCCAGCAGCTGCACCGGCAGGTAGAGCCACAGCCCCACAGCCACGCAGCTGCTCCCGCGCCCACATGTGCAGCGCTGCTGTGCCGTGTGATGCCATGCCATGCTGTGCCATCCTATGCCACGCCATACTATGCCATGCCGTGCCATGGCGGGCTCTGGCAGCAACACCCGTCCCTCCCAACGGTGGCAGCAGCATGGGCCAGCACCTGGGCAGGGGAGGGCTGGCCCAGGGAGCTCTCAATCTCTGGCCCTGCCCAGCAGAGCTGCAGGACAATGTGGGGTGAGGGGAGCTGGGGATGAATCCCCACAGAGGGACCCTGGAGCTGCACGTGTCCTCTGGGCCCCCAGCCCCAGATGTAGAGCTGGATGTGATTAGTCAGGACTGTTAAACTGGCAGTTGGCGAGGCTTTAAAAGCTTCCAGCAGGGTGGGGTTGCTGCTGCCTGACCCTCCTGGGCTAGCCCTGTGTGCATGGAGCTCAGGTGAGGCTTGGCTCGGGGGTGTCCCCTGTGCCCCCAGCACCAGAGCCCTGGGGCTGCTCACCCAGAGGGGTCATAGAGGAGGGAACCCCAGGGGTGCCCAGGAGTGTGTGCAGGTGGGTTGGTGCTGATGTTGGGTGGCTGCAGGGACCCATCCCGGGCTAGGGGCTGCTCCCCGAGCGATGGCTTTTCTGCAGCACGGGGCCAGCTCGCCCGGTTCTGTGCGGCTTTTCAGCCTGCCCAGGGCTGCCAGTGTGGGAGTGATGCCTCCCGGCACCTGCAGTGGGTCTCCCCAGTGCAGGGAGAAAGAAGAGGGCAGGCCTTCCTCCAGCCAGTGACACCACCAGGGGACACAACAGTGCTGGGAGTGAGTGCTGCAAATCAGGCAGCTTGCTGCATATTTTCTGCCTTGAAGTTTATATGAAGTGAGGATGGGGTTATAAAGCTATAGAAGAGCTTGGCTGAACATGAGGCAACACTGAAAACAAGCTTTAAAAAAAAATTTGCCAGCTTGTGTTTGAGTACAGATTCCTCATTTGCAGTTAAATATAATTGTGAAGGTCTGTGAGCCAAAGAGATATTTCTAGTTATTGGAGAACAAACTCCTGCCCCTGTGATCCCCAAGGAATGATAATGAGATTTAACCTAAGCAGCCACTGCGGAGAGCCTGGGAGAGCGCCATGCGTGCTGGAGTGATGATGAGGAGCACAGGCTGGTTACAGGGTCCTTGTCTGCTGCAGCGTGCAGATGAACTCCGCCAATGGAATAATTTTCTGCACAGCTCTTCATACAGCGGCTCCACAGCACGAGACACTGACAGGCACTGCCGCCCAGAGCCACCGGCACCGGGGAGGTGCCTCTGGCTACCTCAGGGCTGGAAAGGGAGCTGAGGGGGGAGAAACAAGGATCCAGCTGCTGTCGGGGCCAGGACATGGGGAGCCTATGGCTCACCCTCACCCTTCCTGCTCTAGGACCCTTCCCCGTCTCCCCTCTTGGCACGAGCTGGTCCTTGGTGCATCCCCAGCTTCATGGGCAGGATTCAGCCCACGGTCATGGCTGGGGACAGGGGTCAGCTCGACCCAGCAGTGCTGGATCACGTCCCGGTGGAGCAGCTGTCCTCCCAGTGTGGTGGGGGACAGGGCTGTGGCGCGGCCACCGCTACAAGGGGCAGGAACCCGCAGGATGCCAGCGCACCCCTGCCCACCCCCAGTTATGGTCTTTGCAGCGTCAGTGACAGATACGTAAGGATTAAATTGCAGTAATCTCTGTAATCTACTCAGCGAGATTAAAACCTCCCCCCGCCCCCAGACTTTATCCTTTTCATTCCAGGACTCGCTAGCAGTGATTACAGCGGGGGGAAGCCATTTAGCTTTTAAGCACTGCTCCATCCTGCTTAAAAATGCATTTCAGAATCAAATGAGTTTGTGCAGCATGGCCAGGGCTGGCTGCTCTGGCTGGGCGAGAGGCTCAGAATTAGGACCAAAGTAGCTTGAGTCAGAGTCAAAATTAAATTTATTGTTTCTGTCCTTACTCAGAATACAGTGCATTTACAACTGATTAATGGAGCTTACAGGAGTTTCAGACTCAATTCAAGGCAGCTCAGAAAGTCTCTGCTTCCACCCTCCTGTCTGACAGGCACCTTTGGACTCCACTGCCCTTGGGAGACCCCAAATTGCAGAGCTGGGAGACCTGCCAGTCAGCACTGAGTTTGGTGATGAGCTGAGGGAGCTGCAGGAGCTGGGATCAGCCTTTGGCATCAGCCCTGAGCCCAGACTGGGACTGAACATCATCTCCATGTCTGCAGCACAAGCCTGCAGCTCTCATTGGGGCAGGGGTGGTGCGAGGGCTGCACTGAAGGAAGGGGAGGGAGGAGGAACCACTGAGTGCAGATGGCTGCAGTGATGATGCCAGAGCCTTTGGCATTGGCTGGAGCGGGACGATGCAGCCCCAGCAGCTGCCCCAGAGCTCTGGAGATCCCCCATCCAGGTACAGGTACTGCTCAGCCATCAATTCCCAGCACAAAGAAAGGTGGCAGTTTATCAGCCCACAATCAAAAGGTTGTTAATGACATACATATTAGACACAGAAAACTGGATTAACAATGACACGTTGGCCCTGAGGGCTTTTTTTGGCTCTGGAAACAAATTCTACCGTTGATCTCTTCTGCCTACAACCTGAACACATCAAGAGTAGAATATCACCTTTAATCTTATTTGCTATTTCTAGTATGCATTTTATTGCTGTTCTTCTTTTTTTTTTTTTTCCTACAGGTTTCATGAGTTCCTGGCACAGACTTTCTTTGTGTGTTTCTGTAATAATCTTCTGATCCTACATTTCTGCTGCCTTTCTCTTCTTGCCTGTCCATCAGCCGCTTGTGCTTGTGATGAGCCCTTGGCCCTGGGGGCTCCTGGCTGGGGGGTTTCCCAGGGAGGAGCAGCTCTTTTTGTCAGTTCCTGGCCTGGGGTGACCAGTGCCTCGGGGGAAGCAAGAGGGGGCTGAGGGAAGAGGACAAGCTCCAAATCCTTCCACGGTGTGTGCATGTTTTGAGTGCTGCCTTGGGCAGGGGGAGCACAAGAGGCTCCCTGGGGGCGTTGGGAGAAACTGTCCTGGGGCAAACCAGCGCCCAGAACCGAGGGGTGAGCTGTGGCTGGCCAGGGTGGGACAGGACTCTGAAGGGCCTTTGGGGCTAATGCCAGGAAAGGCAGTGGGGGCTGGAGATGCTTCGGTAAATCCCACCCAAGCAGGAAGATGAGAGAGCCTGGGAGAGGGAAGAGAGTTGGGAACACCAGTTGGGAAGAGAGCCAGGAACCCAGGAGAGGTGAGGAGGAGCAGGGCACTGGTGGGACCCTGAAGAGGAAGAGAAGAGGAAGAGAAGAGGAAGAGAAGAGGAAGAGAAGAGGAAGAGAAGAGGAAGAGAAGAGGAAGAGAAGAGGAAGAGAAGGCAGGTGTAAGGCTGGCAGCAACATGCAATGCCAGCTCAGCCCAGGGATGGGTAATGGGCGCAGGAGGGGAGGCAGAACCTTCTCCAGTGCTCCCAGTCATTCCTCCAGCCCCACTGCTGGGAGGTGCTGGCTGAGAGGGGACTCTTCTGCTGTGGTTCTGAAGGCTCCTTCCCCCACAATGCTGGGGCAGCTCCGCAGTGGCACGGGGCCTGGTCCCCCCACGGGGCTCCTGTTCACAGGCGGCAGGGCCGGCAGCGTGCTGAACGCACCAGAAAGCTGTTGTTTATGTGGAGTCGGGTGTAAACAGCAAACGTGTCATGGAAAAGACATGCCCTGCAAAGATGCAAAGACTAAAAGCAAAATTGTCAGCTTTACAAAACATTCTTTCCTTGCAAGCAGAGAAACCTGGAGGTGTCTGGGCATCCACACCAGCTTTATTTATCCAGACGCCTCTAATGTTCATGCTTAAGCAATGTGTTTGCTGCCGAGACTGGATCACCACATGGAGGCAATAAAACGGCTAAAAATGGAAAAAGCAACTTTTTCACAGATCTACTTTGGCAGTTTGTCATGAAGCGGAACTGAATGACAGACACCTCCTGCTGCTGGTGGGGGAGCGCAGCGATGCTGGGTACCCCTGCACCCCTGCTCCTGCCATCGGTTGCCCAGGCAGAGCAGCATCCCCACCTGAGGGGCTGAAGCCTGTGGGCTCTGTCACTGCCACCTCCCTGCTCGGAGTTGCACCGGTGGAAGTACCAGCCCAGGATGAGTTACATGAGCCAGGAACAGCACGGTCCTGGCTGGCTGCTCCAGGCTGACACTAGTACACAGGTCTGTCTCCCCACCTTGACCCACATGAGGTGCTGGTGCCCAGCCTGCCCAAGCACAACCTGCTGTCGCACAGAGCAGCACATATGGCACCAAATGTCCAAAGCGCAAAACCTCTGTGGGTCACTCAGTTTATCAGGATGTTGAGGTTGGCCCCACAAAGACTCAGCCCATCCTCCAGTTCCAGAGCTCTCCTGAGCCAGCAGACTCCTTCTTCCTTGAGAAACTATTTTTAAGCTCCCAGGGAGGTCCAATCCCACTACTCCTGCACCAGCACGGGCAAGAGAGGGTGCAGAGAGCAGTGCTTTTCAGCTGTCCTTTCTGTCTTTATATCTGCGCTAAGTTTCTGGGTGTTCCACAAGAGAAATCTCATCCTCACCCTGGACTGGCTGCCAGGGAACTTGCAGGATCCTTGTTTGTGTTGGGCTGGCACTTTTTTCCTGTCTCTCTCTATTATCATCTTTCTTCCCAAGTAAAAAGACAAGTAGTTTTCTGCAGCTGAATGAGCTTTCTGTGCTGAGAAAGCAGGACAACTGTTAATGTTTCAGCGGTGCTGCATGCAGCCCTTTGGCTTTAGCATGACCAGCTGAGCAGAAGCCCAAGATGTCGGGGTGCAAGAGGGAAGGAAGACGTGACAAGAAGAGGGGTGGAGATAGAGCAATAACCTGCACCTATACCCTGCTGTATCCCTGCGGTTTTCCTGGGTCAGGCTGCTTGTAGGACATCACAAACCACACAGGTGAGGCTGGGCACCCCCAGCCCGGCAGAGAAATTTAATTCTTGCATCCTCTTCAAGCCTTCCCTTCTTACTCACCGGCGGCACCACCGCGGCAGCCGATGGCTGCTCTTCCTGCCCATGCTGGGGACAGGAACCGCTGCTGCCGTGCAGGGTGGCCCCTCCGTGCTCCCCAAGGAGGACGCGGCTGCAGGGCAGAGCGGCCCCGGCCCGGGAAGGAGCATCCCTGGGGCCGGGCTGGGCGCGTCGCCTCGGGGGCCGGCAGGTACCCAGCCTGCTGCCAGCTGTGCCCGTGCCCAGCTCCGGATGCCCGGGCCGGGATCTGTGGCTGCTCACACCCGCCCAGGTGTCGGTTCCCGCTCCCGGCCGGGGGCTGCGGGGGGACAAGCAGGTGCCCCCGGGCTCGACACGCTGCTCTGGGCAGTTGAGGACTCGCTGCAGGGCCGGGCAGGACAGCGGGCGCCGCAGTCCCTGCCCTCCAGTCCCAACGGCACGACGAAGCCCGAGGGACCGGCCGGGGCGGGGCTGGGCGGGATGCTCGCACCGGGACCAGAGCCGCGCCTGGGCAGGGCTGGGCAGAGCCGGCAGGGGAGCGAGGCCGGTCAGATCCCAGCCCTAGCCCCAGGGCAGCCCCGTCCCGGGCGGGAGGGTTCTGCGCGGAGAACGCCGGCGGCCCGGTCCGGCGGAGGCTGCGACCGCCGAGCGATCGCGGGGGCTCCGGGAGGAGCTGACGTCAGGCGGCCCCTTAAATAGCAGCGCAGCCGCCGCTGCCCCGGTACTTCCCGCGGAGGCGAGAGCCAGTGCTGCTGTCGTCCGAGCGCCGCGCCCGCCGGGGATGGGAGCCGCGGCGGCGGGGCCGCGGGCGCGCAGGGGCCGCGGCGGCGGGCGCAGTCCCCCGGCGCGGCCCGGCCGTTCTGCCGCGTAGCCCCGGGACATGAGGGAGCGGCCGCGCAGGGTGCGGGGCGCCGCCGCCGCGGGGCCCCGGGGGCAGCGGCGCGCCGGGCCGGGCCGCGCCATGCCCGGCGGCGCGGCCCCATGGAGCCATGGCGCATAGGGCGCCGAGCGGGCGGGCCCCGGCTGCGGCTCCGGCTCCGTCCCGGCGGCTGGCGCGGAGGGTCCTGGTCCTCTTCACGCTGTCGCTCTCCTGCTCATACCTCTGCTACAGCCTCCTCTGCTGCTGCGGCGGCCCCGCCGCGCCCCGCGCCCGCTGCGCGCCCGCCCGCAGCGCCGCCGCCAAGAAACTTCTGCAGAAGTCGCGGCCCTGTGGGCGGCCGCCCCCCGCCGAGCCCCCGGGCAGCGCCGCGCCCGCCCGCCGCCCGCGGGAGCCCCCCGTCCCGCCGGCCGGCAGCGCCCCGGGGCCAGCCCGCCCGGGCACCAAGCGCCTGCCGCAGGCCATCGTGGTGGGCGTCAAGAAGGGCGGAACCCGCGCCGTGCTAGAGTTCATCCGGGTGCACCCCGACGTGCGCGCCCTGGGCACCGAGCCCCACTTCTTCGACAGGAACTACGACCGCGGTCTGGAGTGGTACAGGTGAGACCGGCGCTGCGGGACCGGTCCCTGCAACCCTGGGCACCCCCTGCCCCGCCCGGCCGGCAGGACCGCGGTCACCCCCAGCGCGGCCCCGCTCGGTTCCCCCTGCTCTCTCCTCTGCCGGTGCTCTCGGTGCTGGACTCAGGTCTCGCGTCCTCGCCCGCTGCCGCGATCCTCGGCGGGAGCGACCGGTCCGGTCCGCACGGGCGAGCTTGTGCTGCCGGTGGAGTCTGTCGCCCGGCCGCGCTCGGGGAGTTTTTCCTCTTCCTCCTCCCGCAGTGCCGAACGGGGCCGCGCTGGCTCCGGGAGCACCTCCGTGCCCCAGCCCTGCGCAACCCCTTCCCCCGGCCGTGGGAACATGGCTGCTGTGGCCGCCCCAGCCCTGAAGGAACCGGCGCCGGGACGGTAACAGGTTTCCTGTCCTGCCTGAGGAAAAACTTGCCCCCGTGAAGGGGTCTCCAAAACACGACTGACTAACCCACGGGACGGGATGGCTGCCCTCCCTGCAGACCTGCTCAGCGTGCCTCAGCATCCTCCACCAGCAGATTTTATCTCTGGCTCTGTGAGAGGAGCGGTCCCTGTCCTGCGCTGTCTTGTCTGTCTGAACTCAGATAAGAGCAGGTCTATCTGAGATCTCTAATAATGTGCAGGGAACAGTGGGTGCATCTCCAGCAGGAGGTGGTGGGATTTTAATTTCAGTAAAGGCTTTTTGAGGAACTCAGCGGCGCTCACAGAGAGGCAGCAAGTACCGCCTGTGAGCAGGTCACATCACCCGTGGGCTCACCCCCTGCCCATGGCCCTGCACTTGGTGCGGTGGGCAGCTTGCCCCCTGCTCCCCGCCGTGCATGACCCAGTGTACTGCTGGTTGTTTGCTGTGCTGTTGTGGAGCTCTGTGCTGCTCTCAGGCAGGGCTGCAGTGCTTGTGCTGGGCATCAGCCTTGCAAGGCAGAGCAGGGCTTGGTCTGACCCCGAGCTCTTTTGAGCTCACAGCAGGGGAAAGGCTGCCTGGCATGGTCAGAGCCAGGGAGCATCATGGTGGGTGGGGGGAACAGCCCATGGGGCCACCACTGAGCTTGCTTGCTCTGCTGTCTCACAGTGGTTTCCCAACACAGATATCCCCTATTCCGGTGAAGGATGGCACTCATCAGCTGCTGAGCAGGGCAGAATGCACCGTGACATGATGCTCCCAGCTCTGCTGGGGTCCTGGTTTGTCTCCCGGCTGGGCAGGGCTGTGTCGTACCTGTGGTGTGAGGATGCCGATTACTGGCTGTGAGCTCAGTGCGGTTCCTGCCTGCTGAGCACTGGGCTGCTGCTCCAGCCCTTGTAGCCTGGGGAGGCAGCTTGGGCACTGCCCGGGGAGGGCTGTCTGCAGATGCAGGCAGGTCTGCTGCTCTACCTTGTGCTTGGGTCACAGCAGACCCTGCAACCAAGAATGTTCAGCTCCTTTTGCAGTGGTACCCGTGGGAGGTGACAGGAGAGCCAGGACAGTCTTGGGTGGAGGTTGCTGAAGCCATTTCCCTCTCTTAAGGCTGTCCTACAGCATTCCCAGTTCCTCCCTCCTTTGGAGAGCAGCTGCAGCAGTGTCTTTTGCCTGCTCTCACCCCTCAGCAGGTCCATGTCATCTTCCCGCCCCGTGAACATCAGACACTGTCACCCATCCTGCATCACCTAATAGTTCTTATGCTTCCCGTGTGCCATGGGTGCTGGGAGCCTCGCAGGCAGCGCAGGACCGACCTCGCGGTGCTGCTCCTGCAGACGTGCTTGTTTCTCCTTGCAGGAGGCACAGGGCTGCAGAGCCCAGCCAGGGCAGCGCTTGCCAGCACCTGTCTGAATGAGAGGAAAGGGCTGCGCCCCAGACAGAGCCCACCTGGGGCATGTAAGGGCACCCACAGGGACCCAGTGTGGTGCTGGTCGTGGAGGCAGGAGCAGGGTCCCCTTCCCACTCACACTTGGGCACCGAGGGGCTGTGGCAGTGAGTACGGAGCATCCGACCTCCCGCTCTGAGCCATGGTTCACCCTGAGATCCTCCATGTGAAGGCACCCATGTGTGACCTGGAGGGCTGCAGCCTGTGACACCGAGTGGCAGTGGTGACCAGCAGCTGCTGAGCGAGGCAGGGGCAGTGATGGAAGCCCAGCTAGGTGAGCAACCTGCTGCCCGGGTCCTGGCTTCGCCTCTAGATCAATGGAGAGATCGTGCCAGAGCAGTGGAGCCTCCAAATTAGTTCAGCTAAAACAATTAAATGACACTTCCCTGGTTTTATTACTTTTTTTTTTTAACCTCGCAAATGTGCCAGAACTTAAGAGCAGAGGCTGCTAATGTATAAAACGTGGAATTGATTTTCCTCCTTGCAAGTGGAGCAATTAAATGTGGAGTAGGTCTAACCCACAGTGTGATGAGCTCCTGCCGCTCTGCCAAGAGCCTGAGGTGCAGGAGCGTGGGTTGTGCCCGTGGTGTGTGCCAGGGATGGCAGCTGCTGGTGAGGGGGCTTGGGGAGCGTGGTGGTGCCGTGGGGTCTCTACAGGTCACCCAGAACACAGACCCCTGGAAGGCAAAGGTTTCTCCTGTTGTGAGCAGAGACTTTGCCTGTGGGAGCCGCTTGCTACTGGAACAGCCGAGTGCCTGTTCTGGCTCCGTCCTTCCCATTCTGTGCCCCAGTGGGGACTCAGTGGTGGGACCAAGTAGTTATTCATGCAGTTGAGAGCAGCGTGGGAGCTGAGCCCCTCTGCTTTGAACACACCAGTTCCTGTTTTTCCACGTTTTCCCCTGCCCTGGAGTTGTTCTGACGCGGAGGTGGCAGAGCCAGCAGGAGGGGACATCTCCTGATCCGCCTGTCCTTGCCTGCTCCAGACGTCGTGCTTGCTGCCAGATGCTGTGTTCATGGTGCCTCCTGCCTGAGCTGCTGCCAGCGCCCCGGGAAGCCTGGACTGGGGATGGGCACGCTGGGCAGAGCCAGATCCCTCCCTTGCCCCCAGACCACCGCCTGGGACCTGCCTGCTCAGGCCAAAACACCACTCCATTTCCAGTTCCCATCAGCCTCTCTAATCCACCTCATTAGCTAGAGAAACACTACAGGAAAGGTATTTTTAGCAAGATCTGTTTTAAGACAACTGAAACCAAACAGCCAGCTACTGGGGAATATCGATTCATTACCAATCCTGGACTAAATGTTCGATATAGAGCTTTTTCCTGCTGCAGGTGGCGTGTGCCAATAACCTTCAATATTTTCCAGAACACAGGGAAGACAGTGTTGTTTGATTTGCAGTTAACTTTGAGTGATAACTCTAATTACAGCATCTCAGGGTGCAGTTTTTCTCCCTGGGATTCCTGAGTAGCCCTGCCAGATGTTCAAGTATTATTTTCTCAGAGAGGGGCTTTTCCTGGCAGCTCTGGCTGTGTCCTGAGCACGCTCTGCCCCACGGGTTGTGCTGTGGCAGGGCTGACGCGGGGCAGAGCCTGGCAGCTCCCGTGCAGACCCACCTGCCCTACTGTCCCAGGGCTCCCCTGTGTGCCGGTGCAACTGGGGGACCCTACACTGGCACCTCTGCCGCCTGCCCCCCCGCCTGCGGTTTGGGTGCTCCCAGGGCTGTGGTGCTGCTGCGTGGGGGCACTGCGGCTGTCCCGGGGAGCAGACCCCAGCCAGCAAGCTTCATCCCCCATGTCTGCGGGAGGGAGAGGAAGGAGCGCGCACACCCAGCTCCCGCATTTCGCCTTGCTAATTGCTCCTTGCTAATGGCCAGGTTGGCGCACACACAAATTGGAGCCCATTAGGCTTTGCCCAGCGACTCGGGCTGTTTTGTGGGCTTGACTGACAGTGCATTTTGCTGAAGTTAATTAGTAAGAAGAGAGGAAGGCAGCAAGCTTCAAGGATGCTTTGAAATTTCCTTGACTTCAGAGAGTGCCCTGGCTCTGAGGAACAGGTACAAAACCCTCAGCAGAGACTTCAGCGTGAGGAGCTGCCCGCAGGCAGCGTGTTCCCTGGTCACCGTCCTGCCTGCGTCTGCTGTGGGCAGCAGCCCTGCCCGCCCTGAGGGTCCCGGCTGCCCCAGAGACCCTCGCTCCGGCCCCGGGAGGGTTCCCCTGCTGAGTGCTGGGAGAAATGCAGGGAGGTGATTCCACGCAGGGCGTCAAGCCTTCAATATTAATGATGCTTGTTCCTGCTCTGTCTGCCGTGACCTTGTTTGTAAATGCTGCAGTTTGTTTTAACCTTTGCTTCCGTGTCAGAAAATCCAGCTCATTACCCTGGCGTGGCTGTGGGCATGGCTGCTTCATGATGCTGACAAGCAGAGAACACCAGTCCCTGGTGAGCCGGGTGTCCACCCAGGGCTGTCTGTGGATCTGCCCCACGGTGTGAGCCCGGGGGTGCGGTGTATGCGGTACCTGCTGCGTCGGGCTGGCAGCAGGGACAGCAGGAGGTGGGTGTCTGCAGCCCTGGGTCCTCAGCACCATGTCTGTGTCACAGGTGTGTCCCTGGCAGCAGGTGCCTTAGACATGGCTGGAGTCGCTCTTTGTCAGCGCTGGTGTGTGACACAGGGTCTGTGGGACCCGCTGTGGGGTCAGGGTGGTTTGTTCACGGTGCAGGCAAGTTGTGCCATCCCTTTGCACTCCTGAGCGCTGACAGTCACCAAGTGGGTCATACCTCTGACAGCTTTTAGTTAAGGAATCTCTGCAGCAGCTGGGGCATATTAGGTGATTTTTTTAAATGAATATTAATTTTTGAAGTTTTACCTATGGAAGGAGTTGCCTTGGAAAAGGGAGGCAGGCAGAGCCCAGCCGTTCTCTGTGACCCACGGGCCGGTGAGCAGGGCAGCACCGTCCCGGGCAGCCCTCACCCCAGCCACGCTCCATACAGCGCTGGCCTTGGGCTCTGTCAGACCCTCAGGTGATGCAGGATGGTCCTTTAGGAAGGTGGGAATTACACGTCAGCTTGTGCGTGTGAGCGTGCCCTTTGGAAAAGATTTTGTTGACTTAAAGGACACTGCAAATCTCTAGAGCTTTTAAATGATTAAAAATGAATCAGCAGCAAAGTTAATTACTATGTTCACACTGCCTTTATGCATTGAAATGTCCCTCATTAGCTGTCTGTGAGCACTGGTGTAAATTCTTTGAACATAAACATTTATTAAAGGCAGCCGATCCATCATTAAGTCCAAGGCTGGCTCAGCACGGGGCAGTGGCAGCGGTGGCAGAGGGGACTGGGACCGGGCAGCTGCTGCCGGAGCTGCAGTCCCTGGGGTGGCATTTCCCAGGGTGGACACGGTACAGCTCCCTCGAACCGTGTGGGCTGGGGGGACATGGTGAGTCCCCCTTGCAGCATCGCAGGAGCCCTGCTCCTGGGCCAGCCTCTCCCACCCGCTATCGCTGTGGGATGGGGGGGACATGGAAGCTGTGCTAGGGGGACCCAGGGCTGGGGATTCCCATGTACCCTGTGGGGTCTTGCACTGCGATGCACCAGCTGTGCAGCTCCCGGCCAGAGTGTCTCTATGTCTCAGGCATCCGCTGCAATGTCACCCAGCTAGGGAGAGATTTTTATCTTCCTCACACCTCGGTTTCTCCTGTGCTTGACCCAGTTTTGTTAAACCTCCAAGTAGCTTTGCTTGGGCTTTCATCTGCGGATGCCACCCGCAGTTCTGCTGAGCCCAGCAGCACTGGGCTGCCGGGGAGAGCCGGTGCTGGCTGTCGGCTGTGTGCACCGTGGCGTGGCACACGGTGCAGCATGGCACAGCATGGCACAGTGCGGCACAGCTGGTGGCCGTTGGCTCTCAGCCTGGTGGCTCCTCTCCCTGCCTGTGCAGGCAGCAGCCCTGGGTGCAGCTGCTGAGCAGCAACATCAGCTGGGAGTGCGACAGCTCAGAGCCCTCCGCACAGGGGCCAGCACTGGGGACTTTTTGCCAAATCAAACAGTTTGTTTTTATGCCGATGAGTGGATGGAGTCCAGGATTACGCACATGTCAGGCTGAGCCTCTGAGGAGAGCCTGGGACGTGCTGCCACATTCTTGCACACCACGAGCTGACCTGGGAGATGCGCAGGCTGGATGGAGGGGCTGGGCTCTAACGGGATTATCGAATGGGCAGCCACCCCATGCACGCTTATCTGCAATATCTCAATCATCTGATGAATTTCTGTACAAATTTCTCCCTGGGAGAGTGTTTCACGCATGTTCAACATCAAAGCAGTGCAGGCAGCGAGGGAGCGCATGTTTCTTTAATGTGGGAGCGTTGTATGGGCCGTGGGGTGCCCAAAGGCAGATTATAAGAAAATTAATAATTCAGGTCTAGGAAAGGTGCTGGTGAAAAGTTAACTCCTTCAGGGTGAGGTGCTGCCTTCGCACCGGCACGGCCGGGGCTGGGTCTGCAGTGCTGCTGCTGCCCCATGGCTGACACCACAGTGACACCGGCTCAGCCACACCAGGGGACAGCGGCTCTCCTGCGGCCCTGACAGTGACTGGATGGACCCTCCTGCAGCAGAGGTGACTCCCTAGCTCCACCATCATGGGGGACCTGTTATCTAGTGGGGTCATGATGGCAGCTTCACTGTCACCTCCCAGCAGCACCCCGGTGCTGGCAGAGGTGACCGCTGACCAGCCCTGGGCATGCAGCAGCTGTCCCCTGAAAGGCCTGGCGTGTGCCGGTGCCACGGCCACTGGGGACCCTTAGCAAAGTCACGGGAGCCAGGGCAGTCCCCAGAGCGGCAGGAACGGCTCCTGCCCGAGCTGCAGGTGCCACAAGCCACTACCAAGAGCCGTCACACCTGAACGTGAGCCTGCGCCTTAAAACTGTGTGACATGCTATTTGTATGCAAATAACTCTGTGAAAGCAGAAGTCCAAAAATATCATTTAAAGTCAGCTGTAATTAAGTTTGCAATGCATTTCCCAGCTCTTGCAGCTCTGGGGATCCCGCAGTTAACGTAAAGATGAATGCCTGGGTGACATTTCTCCCCCTTGCATGGCTTCACTGGTGATTTATTTATCTATTCGGGTTGTGTTTTGTTGTCTCAGCAGTCTCTGTTGTTCAGGAGCAGCAAACACTGGGAGTCCATTTAAAAAACAACAACTCTTGTCTCATTTCACTAATTTACTATGCAGAGATTTTGTGTTTTTCATAATGGATTAGAACCTGTAATTTCATTTCTTGAATACATGGACCTAATAGCTCAAGTAATGAAAGTCTAACAAGCCTGAAGATGAACCATTAATGAAACAGCAGTTTTATGATTTTCCACCAATATATTGTAATAGTGAATCACTTATAAAGCCGTCCCGTGCTGATTTGTGATGGAACCTGTTTGTGATACAGCAATACAGCCGCAGTGCCTGCTGCTGCATTAGCATTTACTGACGTCTTTAAACAACGGAATCAGCATCGGGATTTGTGGGGTTGGGAGCGGAGCAGTGGGAAAGGGCAATTACACCGCGTCTGTGCCCAGGTATCTCTGTTAAACAGCCCTCTTGATTTACGCTAACTAATTAGTTTGTTCTCTTTCAAATGAGGAAAATTGGTGGGAGTGTGTGCCGGTGTGTGGGGCTGTGCTGCCTGGGGATGGGCAGCCCCTGTCCCCTTGTGCAGCCCCTGGCACCACCCTGGCCCCTCACCGATGGGGCGGCAGCTCTGGGGCCACTTGGGATGTGGGGACAGTGGCCCTGTGCTAGCACTGGGGGTGGCCTCAGCCATCATCCCCAACAGCTCTCAGCAGCCTGGCACACACCTCTGGGTGCATCTCTTCAGGATCTCTCCACAGATCTCATCCAGCTGCTCCTCTCCCCCGCTAGACCAAGGTGCCTTCTTGTCCCCCTGTCACCTTCACAGGGGACCCACCACCCTTGCCCATCCTGTGCAAGTTCACAAGAAGGCTGTGGCTGGGAAGAATGTCCCCCCAGCCAGGCTGAGGCAGAGCCAGCCTGGTGCTGCCACCCCGTCCCAGCCAAAGCCACGGCACCATGAAGAATCTAGCTGTGATGGATTTAATAACACAGAAGTACAAGACCAATTTATACATTTTTCCATCCCATTAGTTTTTATTTGATTTGGATGTTCACATGTCAAAGCAAATGATTTAATTAGTGCTAAGCTGTGCTGCAGGGATGCTACGATTTCCCCCAGTCTGGTGCTCCCCAGGGGCTGGATGCAGGCGACACCCATGGCCAGAGACCCTCTGCAGCGCTGCAGGAGCTGTGCCTGCCCCTTCCTGCCTCCTCCTGCCCGGAGGGGACACCCACCAGCCCCACGCTGTGGACACCACCTCCCAGTGCTGTGCCTGGCCCAGCTCTTCCTCACCATCACCTTCCGCTTCATTTGCAGGAGCCTGATGCCACGAACGCTTGACAGCCAGATCACGGTGGAGAAGACCCCCAGCTACTTCGTCACCAAGGAGGCACCACGGCGGATCTTCAACATGTCCCGGGACACGAAGCTGATTGTGGTGGTGAGGAACCCGGTCACCCGCGCCATCTCGGACTACACGCAGACGCTCTCCAAGAAGCCGGACATCCCCACCTTCGAGGGGCTGTCCTTCCGCAACCGCAGCCTGGGGCTGGTGGACACGTCCTGGAATGCCATTCGCATTGGGATGTACGCCGTGCACCTGGAGACCTGGCTCCAGTACTTCCCCCTCTCCCAGATCCACTTTGTCAGCGGGGAGAAGCTGATCACGGACCCAGCTGGGGAGATGGGCAAAGTCCAGGACTTCCTGGGCATCAAGCGGGTTATTACGGACAAGCACTTCTACTTCAACAAGACAAAAGGCTTTCCTTGCCTGAAGAAGTCAGAGAGCAGCAGCTTGCCTCGCTGCCTGGGCAAGTCCAAAGGCAGGACTCACGTGCAGATAGACCCGGAGGTCATTGAGCAGCTTCGGGACTTTTATAGACCTTATAATATCAAATTCTATGAAACAGTTGGGCAAGACTTCAGATGGGAATGAGTGTCCGGGAGCAGAGCCATGGTGATGTGAGGCTGCAGTCTTCCATGAGGGGCCCGGGGGGCTGGAGCCAGGACCCCCCGGCCAGCCCGTCCTGCCCGGAACCGCGAGCAGAGGTGGGCAAGGGGCATCCCCGGCCCTCAGGAGGCTCCAGCGTGAGCTGAGACAGGAGGACACGGAGTCCTGCCACAGCCACAGCGGGTGAGTGCCAGGCAGGTGCTGCCCATCCCGCAGGTCACCGAGGCCGTGACTTGCTCCCTGGGGTCCTGTTTGCTGTTACCGCACATGGTCCCCACGGCCACAGTGATGGCCCTGTTGTGCAGCCCATGCACAGGCTGCTCCAAGACACGTTCCTCCTCTGTGTCCCCAAGCAAACCGACACCCCCAGATACACCCCAAATGCGAGCATCAGCTGTGGGGCTGTCCCCATGGGTTGTCCCCATGGGGCCACATTCCACCACGGTGCTGGGGCGAGCAGAGCTCCAGCTGCTCCACTTTGCCTTTTGTCACTTAAGCGCAGTGTGTAACCATGAGGACAGTGAGATGTATCTGCTTGAAAAAGAAGTCTATGAAAAATGTTGTACCAATACTTTGTCCTGTGAATAAAGCACAGAATCCTGCTGTTACGGGTACTTTAGTGGCACTAGTGTCCTTGTCCAGCATGTGATCCCTTTGTGTAAATAAAAGTGGCTACCACTGGTCCGTACGCATGGGCTTTTCTTAGGGCAGGGCTGGGCTGCAGCTGCCGGGTCTGGCAGAGCCGCAGGGGTAGGCTGCAGCAGGGCTGCAGCAGGACAGCGGTGCAGCCCAGCACGGCCAGGAGTGGACCTGTGGCACAGCCCATCACAGCGGTGGTGGCACTGCCTGGTGTGCCTGAGGACCTGGGGTTAACGCCACCTCCTGCCAGCCGCGGGGGCAAATGCTGCATCAGACACAAGCAGCAGTAATTTATGGCTGAACTTAATGGGCTGTTCTATAGGAGCCCATAATTACACTGAAATGTCAAGTGCTGCATGCTTTGCTAGCTGCCCCCCGCCTGCGCACACCTCCTGGTGCATTAGTCACAGTTGTCCTTTGCTTTGCTTGCCTGGCAGCTGCAGCCGACCCTGGCAAGGTGCTGCACCGCGGGCAGGCTGTGCGGGCAGGGACAGGCAGCTGCCTGCTCCTCCACCCTGCTGCAGCTGCACCAAGCAGAGCAGCACCCACAGCACCTGCAGCCAGGCACTGGGGACACAGCTCCATGGGCAGATCCTACCTGGTGTCACTGAGCCACAGCCTGTCCATGCTGGCTGGGAGCCAGGAGCTGCTGCACCGTCCCCAAGCAGGGCTGGAGCTGAGCCCCCCGCACCTCCTGCCAGCCCTGCTCTGACCCCACATCTGGCTGACCTGGCCGGGACAGCTGTCCCCTCTTTGGACACAGGGAATTCTCCCAGATCCGCATCCTGCCTGGAGCCAAGATCAATGGGCTGCATCCTCAGGTGCTCGGAGATGGGCACTGTGATCCCAGCTCAGCATCACTGATCCCAGCTCAGGATCTCTGTGATCCCAGCTCAGCACTAAGCCTGCTCTGCACACATGTAGCCCCATCCCACCTGGAGCAATCCACCTTACCAGCCCGTTAGCAGGCCCTGTGATGAGCACCACTGTTCATGAATATCAATAACAGCTTGTTGGAGTGCTGTTTTTTCCTTTCCCAGTGCTGGACTGTTTGAGTCGTCTATTGATTTTCGTAGTAAATCTCAGGCATTTCTGTCAAAGGTTGCAATTTACCACAAGCATCTAAATCTTAGCCTGAGCCTTCAGCCTCTGCCCCGTGTCTACACGAACTGGTGTCGGTGTCATTCTGCAGCCAGGCTCTCCCTGGCGTGACACAACCACGGACCAGTTTGAGAAGCCTTACTGGAAGTGATTACCGTACAGCGAGCCCTAATAGGAAAAAATTGGAAGTAATTAATGGACATCTAATACAGCTATATCTGCATCTCTTCCACTATCATCCAGCAGCAGGCACAGAAGCTGCGGGGGGACCCAGTGCCAGCTGGGGCAGGCGGAGGGAGAGTCGGGGATTAACAGCCGTCTGCAGGAAGATGGGATCTTTTCGTGTATGATTTTTCTTTTAAAGGAGAAAAACATTCACAGTGAGACTCGCAAATCCCAGCCTCACAGTGGAAAAGCCATTTCCAATCCACTCTAAGGAGGCAGAAGGTGCCGGGTTAGATTGATCCCCCTGACAATACCGTATTAGTGGGAAATTAGAGCTGGAGCCTGAGGAAACTGCTGCAATATCAAACAATTACTTTACATTTGTCCTTACAAATGGAGGGAGCAGAAATGTACTTAAATCAAGTATTAGATTTCCAAAGGGTAAGCAAATGAGGGCTCTGGAAGGGCTGTACTAAAAATGCTTATCACATTAGGAGCTCTTAAAATGCAGCTTACAAAGCCTGAGAGGAGGCAATCTGCATTGGGAAGAGGCGCGCAGTGGTTTGGTGGGCATGTGGAGCAGCGCTGGTTTGGTGATGCCAAGCAGAGGAACTGCCACAGGGACCCCCTCCAGCCTGTCCCCAGGCTGGGGACACCGGAGTCAGAGCCACCGCGCTGGTCAGCAGGACCAGGACACACAAAGTGCCTCTTGCCAGCTCCACAAGCCACACACTGTCACAGCCCCAGCCCCCAGCATTGTGAAGAGCGTGTCTTGTGGTATCAGCTGCTGCCCTGAGCGGCTCCTGCGCCATTAGCTGACTCTGACACTCAGGAGGAAAATGCTTGCTTGAAGTGCAAACTTTATAAGCCAGCATATAAATTTTAATGACCGCTGTATAATTTTTACTGGGCCAGAAGGTATGTGACTTGAAGCAACTGTTTCTTTGCACAAGATGACAGAGAGCCTTGCTAGAGTTTACTGCAAAGCCTTGACAAGCATGTCCAAAGATGGAGCAAAATGGGGACCTTTTGGTGACGTGATTAACGTGCATGCCAGGTGCAATGTGCTGACCTACCTGCTGGCAGAGGAGGGCTGGGCAGTGGTGATGGGATGCACAATGGAGCTGGGAGCACAGGGACCTGGTGCTGCCATGCATGCAGCTGGACCTGCCCGGGACTGGGCACCCGCGGGGCTGCTGGGCTGACCCAGGGGACTCACGTCCAACCAGTGCAGCCCATAGCCCGGGTGCAGGGTGCTGGCTGTGCCAGGAGGAGCCAAGACACCCACTGTGATGGGCAGGGGGCTGCAGGCACATGCGGAGCCGCCTGGCACAGCATGTCCCGGTGCAGCATGTCCTGATGCAGCACATCCCGGTGCAGCTCATCCCAGTGCAGCTCATCCTGGTGCAGCATGTCCTGTGCCTTGGCATCACAGCCACAGTCATTGCGTGCACCGTGTTTTGATCAGTTCACTCAGGCCTGAATCCCAGAGAGCAGCTGTTTAATATTTATCAGCTCATAAATACTTAAACATAATGAATGTGACTTAAGTGGTCCCTGATCCTGTTCAGGCTGAAGAGCTCTTGAGACACCTGGGTCAAGGGAAGCCTTCCCAGGGCCCATCTACATCCCTGGCAAGTGCCGTCCGCTGCCCCGCGGAGCCGCTGGCACATCACCCAGTGCCGATGTCCAGCAGCACCTGTTTCTCCCCAAAACAGCCCCAAATGACCCCACCACAGTGGGACCATCCCAGGACCCCCGCTCAGAGACATTACCCTTGACTGTGAATTACCTGAATCGCTGTGAATTACCTGCCTTCCCCGTCCGTGATGAGGGGCCCGGCCCCAGGTGGGAGCAGCACCGCAGGTGTTCTCTGTGGCAGCCGGTGCCCGGCGGGCTCAGTGCTGCGCTCCTGCAGGAGCACAAGCTGCGGCGCTGGACCTGCACGGTCAGTCAAGTACTGCCAGTTGCACAAAGAGTGTCGTTCATCTCTCAGAGCAAGGTGGGATCACAGTGCCCTGAGCAAGGAGAAAATTTGATTAACTTCTTATTAATTAATTTGATTCAGTTTCACTGCTGGCTCCCTGTTTGTTGGCAGCAGCGGAGCTGCGGAATGTAAGTGCAGGGCTGGGAGCGCTGGGGGACCCCAGCGCTGTCCCCATGCTGTGACACTCAGGAGCAGGACCCTGGGCTGGGGGTGACTTTTAGGATCCCCCCATGGCCCTGTCTCTGCAGTGAGCTACACACCCCATCCCACCAGCCAACACAGAGCTGGGCAGCAAATAAATATGATCCTTAACAGAAACCTCTAACCCCCTGGAAATGATTAATGCTCAGGAAGAGCTGGAATGCTGATACATTCAAGTAGGTCAAGTTTCCTTCTATTATTTTATCAGGCTGCAGCAAGGGAGAGAAACATGCTGTTGGCTGAACCCCCAGGCTCTGCCACCGCTCCCAGGATGGGTACAGCTGCGCTGTCACTGGTGATATGGCACAAACCCTGGGCAGCATGTCCCCACAGCCGCCCCTGCCCGCAGCACGAGGGGGACAAGCTGTGCAGAGGAGGAGCTGCCGCTGTCCCCAAGGCTGCTGTGGGTGCAGCCTGCCCGCTGCTCCGCCAGTGACGTGCCACAGCACACAACTGATTAACACCTTTCATTCGCTTTGAAAGTCTTCCAAGTTCCTCTACAAGCTCTGCTCAGTGCTCCAGCAGCCAGGAGTACGTAGCAGTGAGAGGAACTGATGGTATCAATACTGCACTGAAGTCCAGGCATCACTGAATAATTCATTACCTGACAGCTAATTAGCCAGTTGGTCCAATTAGGGTGACTCCTCTGCAGCCAGGGCTCTGGACACACGTGGGGTGACACTTGCTGGCACACAGTTGGCTGTGTCGGTGGCTCGCAGGGCCTGTGGGGACATCAGCTGCCAGGAGAAACTGCTGCCACAGACAGTGGTGGGTCCCGCACACAGCGAGGGCTGCGCCAGCGCCTGTCAAAGGCACTTTGGCACAAGACGAGGAGTGACCATCCCCACAGCCCTGCAGCAACACAGGTCCTGCAGCAGCCCCAAGGGCCCTGGCAGCACAGGATGGGGTGAGCATGGCCAGAAACAGGTACAGTGTCAGCAGCCCAGGGAAGGGACATCTCACCAGGGCACACAGCAGTGGTGCTGCCAACACAGAGCCCTGCAGGGTCAGTCCCCAACTCACCTGGTGTGGGCTGGCAGCAGCGGGCAGGGCAGGCAGCAGTGGGCAGCAGCGGGCCGGCTGACCACGGCATCACTGCTGCTGGGCTGGCACAGCCTCCAGCTCCCAGGAGGTCCAGGGCAGCTGCGCTGGGCTTGTGCCATGTGGCACCAACCTGCCAGTCCTGCCAGGGGGAGGCAAGTCCACACCAGCACCTGCAGGGTCAACAGGTCCCTGCTACTGCAGCCAGCACAGCCTGGGGACAGCAGGACAGCAGCCCTGGCTCCTGCACACACCGGTGACTGGTGATAAGGATGGCTTAGGTATAAATATTTACCCAGGGACTGAGTGGATTCAGCTGAGTTCTTTCCTATTAGAGGATATGTTAGTAATTATCTGCATATGCGTTATTACCTGGGGACGTATAATCTGCCACAGTAATGAGTTCAAGTGGCTCCTGTGGCATAACAAGCAGGAGGGGAGGGTGGGACAGGACCCGCTGCCATCGCAGCGAGGGCAGGGCCAGGCTCAAGGACATCGGTGTCACTGGGCTGCAGGGACCTGCCACAGTGACATCATGCCCTGGGACATGGACCTGCTGCTTCACCTCCCCAGGGAGTGGGTCTGGGCACAGCTCAGCCTGCTCGGACAGGCCAAAAGAACCCCAGAGCTGCGGGACATGGCAACTCCCTGGCCAGGGGCTGCTGCAGGACAAATCTCCTGTCCCGTGCGGGGCGACCCTGGCTCTGCAGAGCAGCCCCGGGGGACTGGGGGTCCCCAGGAGAGAGGGCAGAGCTGCCCATCCCCAAGGGAAAGGGCACCACTGGTCTGGGCAGCCGGAGCCTGCAGCCCATACCCCTCCTCTTCACAGCTCCTGCCCTCTCCACCTTCCCTGAGCAGCGGCACATCCTCCTGGATTTGCGTATTTTAAATACATTTCTTTACTTAAGAAACAACAGCCCAAGACCAGCAGATAATCTCTGTCCCATCTCTGCCCACTGCAGGGCTGCTACGTGATATTACTGTATTTAGTCACGGTGCTGTTATGAGAGCAATACAGTCATTAAGCCCTAATTTCTAAAACAAAGATAAAATTACGTGATTAAGATCTAATTAAAGTCTAACTACCAGCACCATGAATCACTTCAGCACACATTTAATGGATGTCTTTTGAAGCCATCATGTGTTTTGTTTCCTTCTGTGGCTGGTGATTTCCCTGCAGGGACCCAGTTTGCTCAGGCTGATGTTTGATTGCGCTGTTCCTGCTTTGGCTGGGGACCACTAAAAATGTTTACATGTGAGCGAGGAGCTCGAAAATCCATTTCTAATCAGACAGAAAATTTCTCTTGACAGGCTCGTTCAGATGTGCGTCTCTGCAGAACCGAGCGGAGCAGAGAGGGCTCCTCGTGCTGACGCTGGCCCCGGCCCCGGCTGGGAGCATCATTTCAGCAGCGCCACGTGCTTTGGTGCAATTAGCAGGAATTAGCACTGGCACACTGGGTGCTCGGTGCCGAGGTGCCTCGTGGCCAGAGCTATACTAAATGCCATTAAAACTCTCTTTGGCACGGAAAAAAATAGCAAATGAGACAAACCTCCCCCCAGCTCAGGCTGGTGACTCTAAGGGACAGCGCTATAATAATCTTGATGGAGAGTATTGTCATTTTCTTTTTCTGCAGCAAAATATTGCCTGATGATGTCCCAGAGCTGCCTCTGCCAGATCAACACAAGCATTTTAATGCTGTCACTTCCAAGAGCTGGTGGGGGAGCCGGCAGAGCTGCGGGGGTCCCGGCAGAGGCGGCGGCACCGCAGCCTCTCGGCGATGGCAAGAGCTGGGACCTGCTCCAGCTCCCAGCAAGGCCGGTGCCGAGCCCTGGGGAGCGGGCCCGACCCCTGTACCCCGCAGGCACCCATCCTGTGACCAGCTGAGCAGATTCCTCTGCGCTGCACTGACCCTGGGGGATTGGGAGCAAGAAAATCTGATCTTGAAGCGAATCCAAGGCAGTGGTGGGGAAAGCCTGGCAGAAGCACACGTCTGCATTATTAACGCCACAGCCACCCCGCTGCTCGCTGCAGCTCGGCTGTGGGTGCAGACAGAGGCACAACCGCTCGGCTGCAGGGCGGTGACGTCCCTGCGACCAGCAGAGCACCACGACACCTGTCCCCAGAGACCCCTGCAGTGATCGGCACCACCCGGGGCAGGATGGCAGCACAACCCCAGCACCCCAACGCTCTGTGGATTAACCACCAACAGGGAAGTTCAAGGTGACGACAACCGGGTATTTCCCTTGGGGACGGCACACAGTGCAATGACTTCTTCCCCACTGCTCACAGATGTAGGATGGATAGAAAAGGGTGATGGAGAGAAAGAGCACAAAGAAAACAGCCTCATTTAGGTTTGTTTCGTTGCCCTCTTTTAGGAGCAAAGTGCCTTGTTTTCCCTGCAATGACACATTAAGTGAGCAGGCATCCTCCTGGGGACAGCTTCAGCTGCAACAGGTATCTCACAAACTGCAAAATGGGAAGGAAGATTTCCATCATTAATCACACAGCATGGGATGAGGTGGTTCTCAGAATTGCACCCCCATATAATTGTTAGTGGATACAAACAGGGAGCACTAAGTCAGGGTAATGTTCCCCAGAAGACTCAGCCAGAAGAGATAAAGGAACTAGAGAGGATATGAAGCAAGTTAAATCCATGAGTGTTCCTGGTTTGCATCGTCAGAGGGATGAACTTCCTTAAACTGCTGGTTACAACACAGCGGGGCTCCAAACAGGGTCGTTCCTCTTGAGAACTGGTCCAACACTTCCACGGGGTCACCAGCTCTGCCAGCCACTGAGCAGCAGCTTAATCACTGGAATCAGTGACACCAGCAGTCGGAGCAACATGAGCTACAAGCGGAGAAATCAGAGGGGACAGATCACCAATGCTCGGGGCGTGCGTTACCGAGCCTGTGATTAAGGCATTTCATGCCACCAAATGACGGCGTGCTGGCACAGCCAGAAGCATCCCTGCTGTCCCAGGTCACCAGACTGCACCAGAGCAGACACGGCCCAAGGCTGTAAAGCAACGAGCTGCAGCAGTGATGGGAAATCTGGGCTGGCGTTTCCCAGCCGTGGAGCAGACCCACATTAGGGCTCCACAGAATGAGCCCAGGCCCACCTGGCAGCAGGTCCCACTGGGACACTGCTCATGGGCACAGAGAGCAGCTGGTGCCCATCACCTGCACCCACCGGCACCTGCAGGTTGTGGCTCACCTCCACACCAGGACAGGGGCTGCTGGGGACAGACTTCAAAAGGGGGAGAAAATGCTGTTTCTCCGAGTTAATATTCCCCTGCGAATCCTGTTCTCCTCATTATTCTGGTTGTTACTTAAGCAACAGCCGCTCGTCACTTGTGGTTCAGCAGCTGAGGGAAGGGCTGAGTGCAAGAGGCTAATTTATTTTCTTTTAGTGCTTCTCATCCATGGCAGCCCCTGGCTGCTCCTCGCCGCTGGTAGCCAACTGGAGGCATTTCAGCTATTTCTAATGTATGACAGCAACTGGGGAACAGAAATTACCCTCTCTGAAATAATTCCTGAGACAGATTTCTTTTGGCACTTGCAATAGATAGGCAGAGGAGATGCGGGCTGCATGTACTAGCTTGCCTTTCTTGAGCTATTTATTAGCCCTGCCACCTGGTTAAGACCTCATTTCTCTTGTAGAGCCAGGACCCAGCCTGGTGGGCTCTGGAATGGAGCTGGGGGAGTGTGGAGCCCCACACAGCCCTGCCCCACGGCACAGGGCTCTGCCCCATGGCACACATCACTCTGCCCTGCCCCACATCACTCTGCCCTGCCCCACGGCACACTGCCCTGCCCCAGGAACAGCCCCAGGGACAGACAGGGCTGAGCAGCCCCTGTTTGGCTCTGGGCTGAGATGGGGATATTTCACTCCTCATTTCCTCACCATCTTCTAAATAAATAACATGGATAAAGTGAATTACACGTTCTTTATCTTCACATCTTAATCCTGCCTGCATGGAGTCTGTAAAAGGCACTTGGTGCTGCTTGGTTGCACTTTATTTGAGTCAGCCCAGGGAAGCAGGAGTCAGGCCATCGCTCACCGCACACCCGAGCACCGCTCCAGCTCCCTGTGCCGTCCCGCACCAGTGCTAGGACCCCAGCACCACCGGCCCAACCACCCACTGGCTACAAGACAGCGAGGGTCAGCCCTATCAGCCATGCTGCTGGAGCCGGGGGGTCACAGAGAGCACCCCAAATGCAGTGCCTTGAGTGCAGCCCTCCCTCCGGCCAGCAGCACAGCCCCAGCAGCAGTGCGGTGCCCATGGCAGTGTGGTGCCCACCGCATTCTGCCAGCAATGCCGCTGGGACAGGAGCTGCTGGAGTGCACCCGCCAGCACTCCGCAAGGTCCCCGCCGCCCGGCCAGCTGCTCCCGCGGCCGCCGTGTTGTGTGCCAGCTCCTGTGGGCCCGGGTGGGCTCCGACCTGCCAGCGCTGATCGGAACAACAGACCTGCAGGAGATCCAGCCGGCTGCAATAAAATTTTCATTACTGGTATGTTTGAAAAGCTGTTGTACTATTTTAGAGAAGAAAGGCAATCAGTCATGGCTTACTAATGCACCCTAATGGGGTTCTCTGGCGTGAAAGACACGTGGGGTCTGAAATGTTTACCGGGGGCTGAGCAGCCTCAGCAGAGCATGCACAGTACAGCCACAGTCCCGCCACGGCACAGCCACAGTCCCGCCATGGCACAGCCACAGCCCCGCCACGGCACAGCCCCGGCCATGGCACAGCCACAGCCCTGCCATGGCACAGCCCCGCCATGGCACAGCCACAGCCCCGCCACGGCACAGCCCCGGCCATGGCACAGCCACAGCCCCGCCACGGCACAGCCCCGGCCATGGCACAGCCACAGCCCCGCCATGGCACAGCCACAGCCCCGCCACGGCACAGCCCCGGCCATGGCACAGCCACAGCCCCGCCATGGCACAGCCACAGCCCCGCCACGGCACAGCCCCGGCCATGGCACAGCCACAGCCCTGCCATGGCACAGCCCCGCCATGGCACAACCCCGGCCATGGCACAGCCACAGTCCCGCCACGGCACAGCCACAGTCCCGCCATGGCACAGCCACAGCCCCGCCACGGCACAGCCCCAGCCATGGCACAGCCACAGCCCCGCCATGGCACAGCCCCGCCATGGCACAGCCACAGCCTCCCCGTGGCACAGCTGCCACACAGCCACAGCTGCAGCCCCGGCACAGCATGGCTACAGCTATGGTTAATTAAATCCATTCATAATCAGATGGATTTGAGTCTTACTTTAGGCATAGTTTCCACGGCTTTTGCTACATGCAGAATCATCCTCGCATAGCGGTTTGGGAAAATAAAGCAAGGCTGAGGTTTTCTGCAGCCCCGTGTTTTCCCCAGAGCGTGGATGTGCAGCTCCCCTGGGTGCCGGGCGATTCCCCACCTGGAGCAGCGCCAGCATTTCTCATGTCTCTCCCATTCATGTGCTGCAGCACCCAGCGCTGTTGCCCCGGTACCGTGGCACCGCACGCCGGCCCTGGCCAGCACCGGTGGCCACTGCCACCACCACCGCCCAGCTGCACAACAGCGCCAGCAGCAACATCCCCTTCTGCTTCTTCAGCCTCATTTTCCAATCAGGAAAATTTTCCACCAGGTTTTTAACCAGTGCATCATGGCACCAGTGAAATGCTGTCTGGAGCCTGTTATTTCTGTGCCATCACCTCCATCACCCAAACAAGTAATCTCATCACGGGATGAAAATAGTTTGGTTGGACAGGACCTACTTCTTTTCAGCCATGTTGACTGGCATGAATTTATATTCTCGGGCACTGATTCTCCCATTAATTGAAACTTGCATTAGTTTTTCCACCCATTTGCCCAGGATTAACGTCAGGCTAATTGGACATAGTTGTCCAAGCCATCTCACTCACTCCCTCACTCCGCTGCTTCTTGGTACAGCACTTTCTCCTCCCACCCAACACCACTATCCAGCTCTTCAGGATCAACAGGGAAGTTGCAAGTTTAAGTCCATTTCTCCCCAAAAATTCTTTGTGCAGGTCTGGGGCCAGGCTGCCACAGGACCTCACGGTAGCACCCGGCTCCAGCACCGCACGGTGCAGCAGGGCAATGCATGGCACAGCACGGCATGCACAGCATTGCATAGCACATCACGGCACAGCGCGGCACGGCATGGCACACTGGCTGCACACCCAGCACCCACCACTGCTGCTCATCCATCCCCAGAGGTCCCGAGGAGCTGGTGCTTTGCTTGTGCCATTTTTTGCCTTTAAAATCTGTTTTCTGAGCATTTAATAGGCAATTTGCATATTGCAGATTCATTTTTAAACACAGTTTTAATGAAGGTTCTCCACTGCGTGTGGATCTGTGTGTGTCACCCATCTAGGTTCACACCACATAAATCACCACCACTTGTGGAAAAGACAATTAAAGGTAATAATGAAAACCTCATTAGTCCTCATTTACATAAGATACACAGAGAAATTTCCTAACCTTTAATCCTGACCGTCATGATCCATTTAGACATGTCCTGTACGCCAGACTCCAAGGCAGCAGCACATGGAGCTCTGCTCAGCCGGGCGCTGGGGACAGCGTGTCCTGGGCACAAGGGAGCACGAGCATGTCCTGCGGCCAGTGAGCCCCTCTGCACGGCAATGTCCGTATGTCCTGCCTGTCCTGCCTGCCCTGACTACTCATGGCACCCAGGACCTGCCTGTCACCCTGTGTTCGTAGTTGGGCACTGACAGCCCAGCTGCCACCAGCCCACCCGGCATGGCCATCAGGAAGAAAAATACACCCTGGAGAAAACAAAGATCCACATCCCTGCAGAGCTTTGTCATCTTCAGCACCGGCCTCACCATCACCATGAGAATCACCTTAACGTGCATTTGTGGCAGCAACAAGGCTGGGGACAGCGGCCGGTGAAGGTGACAGTCACACCGCAAAGGTCCCCATGAGCCACCATGCGCCACGGCAGCTTGCACCCCTCCCTGGCAGAGCCCCAGCCTCCCGCACGCCTGGGGCAGAAACGCAGCTCAATTAGGACCTGTCGTGCCATAAAAATATTGGAGCATTAAATGTATCAGATAAAACTTCTTCTACTATTAAAGCAGATCGTGTCCTGGCAATCTAAGCAGTGAGCTGTGCAATTTCACCCAGCGATAGCACTGGATTAAGTTCTTCCCACAAAAGCCTCTTATTGTATGAAAAAGACCATTAGCAGCCTACGAAATCAATAGGAAACACAGCCCCGGTGCTGTAAAACACCAGAATTAGCTGCAGCGCCGGCAGTAGCACCATTTATGCTGGGGCCTCTTTCGCAAACTCTTGCAGGAAAGAGCTTTGCTGAAATGCAGGACTTGGACGACCCCACTGCGGGGCTGCCTGCACGGAGCCCCCGTGCTCCATGGAAACGTGATTCAAAACCACTGTCACTTCAGGGAAAAGTGGAGTATAACTGGAAGGAACTTTGTGGAACAGATTTCTAACAGTTTTAACACTTACCTAGTTTCTCGTTTTCTTCAGCCCTTCTGGGAGAGCTCAGTTTGCTGTGACATTCAGGTGTGAGTTGGGCTGCTCAGGCAGGAGCGCGGCTCAGGGACGGGATGTCCCTCCAGCTGCCCGAGAGCACCAGCCCAGGACATGAGCACTGGGGCACTGCTGGCCTAGTGAACACTTGCATTGATTTTTATTGTAATATTTGAAACCTTGCAGAGTACATGACAATCTGTGGGACACCAGCACAGAATGGAAAACATTTCCCTCACTGCTCCGGACAGGATGTCTTTGCTTTGTTGACAGCTCCCCTAATGTAATTAACCTTCCTCCAGCAACCTCTTATCATAATTTTCCAGGAGGTACAGTTTTTTGGAGGATGTTTTTAGGGGCTCTGTTTTCAGCGGTTGGAATTTAATTGCAATTTGCTGCCATGTGAATGCGGGACAGGGAGCTGCATGGCCAGCCAGGACCATGGGCACCTGGATGGGTGGGAAATGGCTCGTCCGGAGCGGCCAGGGCTGGATTTGAGCTCCTGCAGGTCCAGCGTGGCTGGTCAGGGGTTACAAACCCACCAAGCAGACCCCAGCAGCACCACAGCAAGATGCCCCGGGCACGGCCACATGTGAACTGGCAGCATGTGCTGCCCTGGAGCCGCTGCTGCTCCATGGTGACCCCAGAGCTGGATGTGCCAGGGATAGGGGCACCTGGCGCAAGTGCCCTGGGCTGCAGGCTCGGTGCTGTTACTCCCCCGGGCAGCGGGTGCTGCTTCTCCCCACACCCCCTCCCACCGTGGCACAGGCAGCGCCCACATCCCGGCACGGCAGCTGCTGTGAGGCTGCCAGGGCAACAGCTCCAAAGGGAATTTGTAATGACCCCTGCCAAGGGTAATTCATGGCCCACAACAAACAGATGCAGATACACGAGCCAGAAGGAGTAGTCCCTTGGATTTTTAAAACATTCAGCAATAGCAAGTGAGGGCAATACATTATTTAAAGGCTCTTCTAAGGAAAGAAAATAATTTCAGCTTAGTTAGCTTTTTAGGACAGCCTAAGTAGAGAGCAGGGACAGCGGAGCCGCAAGCAGCAGCACTGGGAGCTGCACGCACCCCATGGCTGATGGGCACCAGCACCGGGCTCTGGGTACTGCGGGGCTGCTGGTCCCTGAACCCCAAGAGGCTTTTCCTGAAGTCCCAGCCCCCCGAAGGCAGCATGGGGTGGACAGAGCAAGCAGGGGATGAGGGGACACAGCACCCAGCTCGGGGCAGGGCTGCAGGCGCTGCCGAGCGGTGACTGAGCAGAGTGGGCACTGTGGGGAGCAGCGTGCTGATGGATTAGGTGTCACCGGGTCTAATCCAGAGTCATTAGCCATGCTGAACACTCGCATATCATTTGTTAAACTAATGGATTGCTGGAGGTCATTCAGTAATAAGAAAAGGAGAGAAGGGTTATTAGTTTTTATCAGACATTAATTGGCCCAAATTGATTACTTGTTTGGCATTTGCAGGGTACTGGGGTGCCCCCCCAGAAGCTCCTGGCCTGCAGAGCAGAGGGTGCAGCAGCTCTGCGCTGGGCACCACGGCATCGCGGTCCCGGCTGCCACGCAGCTCATCACAGGGTGGACACTCAGGGCAGATCCCACCACGAGTGGCTCCTGTCCACACGATCCCATCAGCTGGTCCTGGGCCGCAGGACGAGGGTGGCGGGGTCACCCCACATCCACCCCACATCCACCCCACACGCCCCATGCTCGTCCTGCTCCTGCCATTCCCCCGCGTCCGCTGGCAATGCCCAGTGTGGCAGGGAGAGCAGAAACGATCGGGGAGCTGCTCAGGTGATACCACATTTATCTAACAAGCTTCCAAATGAAAACTAGCATTTGGACTTATTGCATTCTGCCTCAAAATTTGATTACATTTTTCTACAGCTGTAAATCTGCCTTCCTTTCTGCAACATTATTATTAAAGCCAGTATTGAATTGGCAGTGTGATACGTAAAATTTCAATCCCGGCTTTGACATTCCAGGAAGTTAAAAACCAATTACAGTGTATGCTTTGCCTCGGGACAGAATGAATCATTGAACACAGCCACTTCACCAAGAGAAATTAAAGGTTGAAGCAGCAACATGGGGAAGGTATTAAGTTAAAAATCAAAGATCAATTAAAGTAAAACTGAGTCTATTTTATTTTTAATATTTTGCTTAAATTTTCATTCCCTTCTGATGAACAAGGAGGTAAAATAAACCTGCACTTTTGTTTATTTGCTGGGTAATAAATCTGGGATGAAGTCAGTTTTAGGAGCTAAGAGGAAACATTCAGGTAATAAAACTCCCAACCCAACAACCAGCATTAATCTTATGGTAACGAGACCAGCGTGGCAATGGGGCAGCACAGTGCCCTCCTCGTGCCAGGGAAGCCCCGGTCCCTGCGGGTCCTGCCACCTCCTGCCACCACCCCGTGCCACAGCTGCCCATGTGGCAAAGCAAGAGCCACACTGGGAGGTGCCCAGAGCCCAGGGGACATGTCCCATCACCACTGTCACCACGAGGCCGTGTCAGCAGCAGCTGCAAAACACAGGAGCGGGGAGCAAAGTCAGCACTGAGTAAAGAGCCCTGTGTCCCGCAGCTGGCACCTCGGCACCGCTGAGCCCCCAGGCTGTGAGGGCAGCGGGTGCAGCAGGTCCTGGCCAAACCAGGCAGCTCCTGTGGCTGCTCTGGCTCTACAGGGGAGTGGGGACACCCCGTGTGACTGTGGGGATGCCCCATGCCACAGGTCCTCTGCAGAAGTGAGCGGCTGGGGTTGGAGCAGGACGCAGCATCACACACACGTCACACCGTGTGTCACACCATAGCAGTGTCACACCACCACAGTGTCACACCGCACGCTCACAGCTCTGCTCTCAGGTTCAAGGGGTACCCAGCCTGAGCCTCAAGACCCAAAGCCCCAGGCTGCTCCTTTCCAAGCTGGGGGATGGCAGCTCTCCATCCCTGCACATGTCACACTGGTGACACCCCCAGACTGTTCAGGCCACCCAGGCATGAGGCCTTTTCCAGCAGCCGATCTGCTGGCCGTGTCCACAGCCTGGCACCGGTACATCCCCAGGCTGGTACCAGCACATCCCCAAGTTGGCACCAGCCCCGCCGAGGGTGCCGGACCCCGGGCGCGCTGCTCCCCAAGCGACGGGGCCCGGAGCTGCGGGCAGCGCGACCCACGGGCACCGCCCAGTGGCAACGAAACCCGCGTGTGCGCACACGGACACACGCAGCGCAGTGCCCCTCGGCCGGCCCGCGAACTGGGAGCTCAGAGCCCGGGAGAGGACCCGCGAGCCACCCGCGGGGGGACAGCGTCCCACGAGCCACCCGCGGGGGGACAGCGTCACCTCCGCCCGGCCCGCACACCCGTTCCACGGGCCGGACCTGCCAGGGCCGGTTCCACGTTCTCCCCTGGGGCGGCCGGTCACCTCCCGAGCTGCGGCAGAAGCTGTTGACCCTTCCTGTAAAACAAAAGACAAGTTGTACTTTCCGTTCTCTGCAGCCGTTTGTCATTCGCAGATGCCTTTTACGCGTGGCCTTTAATAGATAATCCATACCCTTGAAGTGGAGTATATCATCTGCTTGTTACCAGTGATAAATCATTTGCAAAATATTAAAATGCTTAAAGACTGTCATATGGGCTTCATGAATTGCTTTGCAACACACACACTCCTGCCTATTAAAGGAGAAAATGTATTTATCGCAGAGCCAGGCAGAGCTATCAAACTCCGCTTTATTTACGGGCTGGAGTACAAAGCTATCGGAGCGGCGCAGCGGTGGGGGGAGAACCACCTCCCGGCCCCGTCATTACCGCCTTTCTAGATGATCTGACCCCAGCTATGGAAACTCATTAAAGTCGTTAGGAAACACGCCAGTTCTCCGGGGAGCCAGCTTCTTTCAGATTAAAAAAGGGAGCGAGAGCATGTGTGCACGCTGCTGTGCAGTTTATTCACATCTATACAAGTGTGCTAACCGCAGGGAAAGAGTAATCTAATATATTCTCAGACAATTTAAACTCATTTCAATAAAAAAAGAATGAGACGGAAGCGAACGGCAGGAAGAGCAGATGTTCCAGGGCTGGTGAGACCCCGCAGAACGAGTCAACAGTGACAGCGCTGTGTTGGGGACACGCGGCAGGGCTGGCGCTGACGGGATACAGGGAGCCACCGCGCCACCAAGGGACCCCACACCCCCGTGGGGACACAGCGGTGGAACAGCAACCCACAGCTCTGGGGATCCACAACCAGTCTCCACCTGCAAAGCCACCAGCACAGATCAGCAGCAGGGAGCGGCAAAGGGGCCGGAGGGGCTGAGCAAGAACCAGGGAAAGGGCTGGGGGGCTCACAGCCCCGTCCCATGCCCTCTCCATCCTTGTCACCCCCAGCAACAACATCAAGCCCCAGGCAGGGGCACACAGCCTGAGGTGCTTTGGAGACCCGGGTTCCGTGGCCTTTGGGGCTGGGACACCCCAGCCAGACCCTCAGCCACCAAGGCACAGAAGCCACCCGAGTTATCCCCCCACCAGGGGTTCCTGCAAACGCTCCAGCTTGTTTGGTAAATAACAGCTTTGTAATAAATATTGCATCAGCCCAGAACTGCAGTGCATTAAAAAATGATAAGGTCCCTGCTTCCCAGGCAGCCGCTCTGTGCCGGGCCTGAAGAAGCGTTTAAAATCGGATGTCAGCTGTGGCGGACAGAGGAATTTGTCGTAGGGCTGATGAATAGTTTGAGAAATATTCAATACCTTCAGGAAGGATCAATTTATCACAGTTTGGCTCAGACTGAGTGGAAACATACAGCCATCCACACTGCATTTGTTTATTAAGAAATTCGGGTCATTATGTTAGACGTGCAGGTTTTTTTCGCTGGATGAAACTACTGTGGAAAAAGAGCCATGAAAAGAGCCATGTGGCACCTTGATAAATTGCTCCAGCAGCAGATGTGCTGGTTTTTCCCCAATGTAACGGTCTCCAGCAAAGAGGGGGCAGGACCGGCCCCCCCAGTGAGGCTGGAGTCTCGGGGCAGCCTCAATGCGCAAGCAAACCCCAGCGGCTGCAAAATCATTGGCTTTGTGGGGGCGGCCGGGGACTGTCCCCAAGTCTGTGTCAATCACTCCGCAGCAGCTGAGCGCAGGGTGGCCACACGGGTGGCACGGGGGGGACGAGCCCCGCGGGTCCTGGAGCTGTTCCAGCTCAGGGCTGCCCACCAGACCGTGTGGGGAAGGGGCTCACACCACAGGCTGCAGCCTTTGCAAACCGACCAGGGGGGCTTGTAGGTGCAGAAACGGAGCCGCCGCAGCCACCAAGGCACAGCAAGATCTGGGGACCAGCAGGGCAAGGGACACATCGCATCTGCATAACACCATGCTCAGGGGTTAATGGGAAATGCCATCAGGTACCTCCGGTATCAGCAGGCTCTTCGCACCTAATAAAAACCTGACCGTAAGTTTCCCCCAGCAGATGGAGAGAGCGATTTCCTCAGTGACCCAACGCGCACCCTCGGCTGCCCCGGTAACCAGCACATAAAGTGTTCACCAGCCGGGGGGGAGCTCAGGAGCGCTCCCAGGACTTCCTATCAGCCTCAAAGCTTTCAATTATGTACGTATGTATTTATGAAATATTATGACAATTGAAAGCCCATTAAGTGTTACAGTGAAAGTCCCTACGTGCAAAAGAACCGGGGCATCAGCACGGTCTTAACTGCTAAATCCATTTGGTAATCAGGTTAGGCTGCCAGCAAGAGGCTGGTGTCAGCGGCTTTTATTAAAAGCGGGGTTTTTGCTATAAGAGGTACTAGTTTTATGTTACCATAAATTGTCAACAGTTGGTCAGATCTCCACAGAGAAAGGATCAATACTCAGCAGAGGGGAAAAACTGCTGAGAAAGGAAAAGCGATACTCTAATTAGAACAAAATTTAAGAGTCCAGGGGTATGGATGACAGTGCCTAATATGTTATAATTTATTGACGGCCTCCAAAGATTAGGTTTTGTTCTGGCTCTGGAAGGCACCTGGGTGTGAATAAATATCCCAGCAGAGAGCAGCTGCCTGCGGGCAGAGCGGGCAGCTCCTCGCACATCGATCCTCGTGAGTGGCACAATCAGCAGCCGCCCCTACAGGATGGAGCCACCAAAGGGCCAGGTCCCAGGGCTGTTGTGGCTCCTCCGGCTGCTCACGGGCTGGGGGCTCCGCTGGTGCCCCCCCAAGCCAGCAGTGGGCCAGCCACAGCCCTGCGGGACCAGGCACACAGGGACAGGGACACTCCTGCTCCTGGGGTGTCAGAAATCTGCACCTTGTTTTGCAATAAACTAATCCTGGCTTAGCTTGGTGCTAATCCCAGCTGAGGACCAACATCTGCAAGACCCAGCCCCGCGCTAACCCAGATTTAATCACCGCTGGAGTCCCAACCTGCCCTCGCTTCATTTCCCCACACACGAAGCACCTGCCAGCGCACCCTCATAAACAAGGAGGCAATAAAATTTAATCACTCCGAGATCAAAGTTCTCAAGTGTTTTCCAATTGTCCTCTCACCACCCTTCCAGCGAGGTTAAGGGAACTGCAGCGGGCTGTCTATTTAATAAGTGGCCATAAAAACCTGGCTGGATTGGAGAAATATTGGCAAATATAATAAACAAAAATACATTAACTCTAATTCTGCGAAGCCTTTGGCTATATTAATATCTCTTTAATGTAATCACCTATAAATAAGTGATGACCCTATGATTTAATATGACATCTGTCATCCCCATTTCCATACAAGACGTGAAGTAATTACTCTCTCTGGTATGCAATAAAAGGAGGGGAACCGTCACCAGCTCCATCACCCAGCGCTGTGGGCAGCCCCAGGAGGGCCAGCTCCAGCTCCTGACTCCCAGTGGGGTGTATGAAAATGTGGACAAGAGCTGCACATGAGGTGCAATGGCTGCCCCAGGGGCAGATGCAGTGACCCCCGCACCTGCTCTGGAGGGGTCAGTGGTGCCCGACGCCCCAGGGGTGCGGTCGGGGACCCCCTGGGCCGGGCTGTGCAGCTCCCAGTGCTGGGCCGAGGTTTTAGTACTGGCTGCTGGGTGACCCTGGGCATCACAGGCACCATCGCTGTAATGTCAGAAAGCTCAGCACAATCAGGAAAAAGGCAGAACAGTCTCTTCTCTGCATATTCTCCTGACCCGGAGCTCAGACAGCAGGGAGGTGCTTGGGTCCCGGTCAGGCTCCCACCAGCCCAGCGGCACATGGACGAGCCTGTGGCCGATGCTGCTGGCTCTGGCTCCGCTCCCTCCACCAGCATCCTGCAGCAAAGCTGCCCTTGCCCCACTCCATCTGGAGCTGGAAATCACAGCACGCTGTGCAGCTCAGTGTAGCTCACTGCTGTCCCCAGGGCTGGAGAGGTGACAATTACCTTCCTGTCTCAGGGGTGAGTTATCAGGTTTATAGAGAAGAAGCTATTGCAAGCATAAGGAGGCTGGGCACAGCAGAGGCGAGAACCCAACAGCAGCAGCCAGCCCAATGCCATGGCAAGAGTCCACAACACGAGTCACACCTCTGCCACCCTCTGCTGCCTCTAGCAAGAGCCCCACAGCCCAGCGGGCACAGCCCTGCCCGGCCAGACCTGAGCAGCCCTGGCAGCAGCACAAACCCCCCAGCCCTCTCCTCCAGCTGGAGAAATGCTTTTGTGTGCCTGGGCAGGTACATGCTGCTGCATCTCAGAGTGGGAAGACAAAAACGCACACAGGAGCAGGGAGGAGAGAAGAGAGGGGAAAGAAACCTTAAGAATAAAAAACTCTGTTTAACGGCAAGTTTTTGAAGCATGAGCACCAGCCCCTACCACACCAACCTGATGGCTCAGTCAAGCGGGAAGATCCGAGTACGCAGTGGAAACGCTCCTGGGCAGATCCAACCATGACGACTTCCATTCCTCCCTCCTGTTCTTCAGCCGAGGTGACACGCAGGATCGCTGAAGCATCTCGCAGCCCATTCGCCCTCCAGGGCGGAGCCGCAGCCCAGGGAAGGTTTCCCAGCCCTGCCTGCAGCAGCTCGGCCAACCTGGGTGTCACCTGCAGACCGCGCAGCCACCGGCGGGGACAGGGACAGAGAAGCCCCCTCCAGCAGCTGGGAGCATGGACCTTCCTCCTCCCACCTCGCTCCATCCTCCTCATCCTCCTCGCCCAGCCAAGGCGCAGAGGCGGGAGCTGCCCATCTGTACTCTACCACTGCACACCCTGCTAAATGAAAAACAGCATTTAATTACGATGCAGAGCTGGAGCAGCACACAAACACTCAGTTACTACCAGCCTTGTGCAGTTTAAAGCTCAGTTTGATGAAGAACCATTAAAAAAGGCTGATAACTGAACCAAAGCTTGAGGAGCGGAGCCACGTGCTGCATGGCGACAGCAGCTGGGGACACAGAGCCGCTGCAGCATGGGCAGCACCGGCACTGCCTGCCAGAGGGGACACAGGGACACTGTTGCCACAGCCTGGGGACATGGGACACAGCTGGGACACCACAGTCAGAGACCCACAACAGAGGCACCGGGGTGGCCGTGGCCGATACAAACCCCAGAACAAGGAGCAGGGTCCCTGCGGGGCGCCCGGCCCATCCCAAGAGCCAGAGTGGGGCACGAAGCCATGCACACCTGGAAAAACGCTCACTCAGGCAGGATGCCTAGTAATAAATTTATTGTATTTTATTACATATTCCCCTTTTTGCACTTAATTCCAATTCCTCATATTCAAACTCTTCTTTCTGAAAGAAAATGATTTTTAACATAAAAATATAAATTCTGCATATTAAAAGTGCATACACCTTGAATAATAAAACATACAAATAAATAATAAAAGGCATTGACACAGTCTCATGCACTTGTCCTCAAATAATTTAAAATTTATGGTACAATGCTCAATCCCAAGTAAAGACAGCCTGCTTTCCAAATTACTGTACAGTTCAAAAACATTAAAATACAGAAGAGAATATCAAAGGTGTGGTCAAGCCCACGGCCCAGTACCAGTGTACAGTGATGTGACATGCAGTTTTTAGAACCGTAGATATTCCAGTGTAAAATCTGACATTGTGTCCAGAAGAGAAACTGCATTTGCAACAGGACTTAAAATTCAATTTTAATCAATGGTGAGGCACAGTTGGTGAGCAAATCTGTACAAATTGGTATTTGGAAGGCCACAAGAAAATAATCTGGGTGCTTGTAGCCTGTATTCCCTTGTGTCACCCTACCCAGGGCAATGTAGCACCTCAGAAAGGTTTCTTATTGCGCTGCACAAATGCCTTAGGAACCCAGCGCTGACGTTCTTGCAACGCGTTTGTGCGGCAGGGCCTAGAGTGAAACAGAATCGGTGTTTACACTTAGTTTTAATCTGTGTCTTTTAAAAAAACACTAGTTGCAGATACATTGAGTGTTATCGCCTTTAAAAAAAAATAGCAGAGTCCCTAAACCTTTAGACCTCATAGAGATATTCTACAAGTCTTCAGGTACTTTCATTTTACAAAATGTTCCTAATAGTAAATGCTTTATGGTGCTTTTATCAAGAAAACCATGTAGTACTTTGATCTCACCACAGATTAAAACTAAATTTCAGTTCCCTCCACAGATAACATCAGATACTGCCAAATTATTTTGGATTAGTAGGCAAATGACAAAGACACAAAAAAAAGAGAACAGTAAAATTACGTGGAATGTTGTTTCCAAAGGCTCTCAGTGCCGGCACCTGGTGGGGACACCAGGAGGAACCTGGGATCCGCACTTCGTGCCACCCAAATGTGCCTCTGGGGACACCTCCCCTTGTCGCCAAGGCAGCCGCCTACCCCACGGCACCCACCAGCACACAGCGTCACCGCGGTTTGGAGGGGAAGGGGACACGCGGTCACTGTGGCAGCCAGCACAGCTCTGCCCGGCAAGACAGCAGAAGCCCCATCACCACCAGTACAGGCAACACACCAACCACTGGGAACTGCTTCCTCAGCATGGAAATTCAACAAAACCCCTCGCTCTGAGTGCTCGTACGGTTACAGGTGACTGCCTCTTCTTACAATGTGGAACACGCCTTTATACATGGAAAACAGCAGGCTACACACAGAACACTGATCAGGTTTTCCCTGGTAAAAGAAAAAAAAAAAAAAGAAAAAACAATACAATACAGAAATCCAGTTTGTTCTCATTTCAACATTTCAGATCCCTTTGACGTTATGCTACACTCCAGCCTTGTCAGTAATGCAGAATTCTGCAAAGGAAAGAATCAAAGATGTGCAAACAAAGCAGGAACCCGGGACGTGCTCCCCTGCGCTGACACGCGGCTGCGGTGAGCAGGGGTCGGACCCACGGCCGCAGCCGGACACACGGCGCTGGTCCCGAGCAGGCGCTTGCATAGTCGGTCAGTGCATGCGTGGGTCTGGTGCTGCCATGCAAAACTGCCGCGGCACTGAGAAAAACGGGGTCATGCTCGAGTCTCAGCTTTGGAAAGCAAACAACCCTGCAGCTAGGACAGATGAGGGCACTTGCAGTGGAGTAAGTGTACTGTAATTAAGCTGCTAATTTTCTATCCTAAGCATAACTTTTTTTATTTAGCCATATTTGGTAAGTTTGAAAGGGTTAACAATTTATACACCCAAAGTGAGACACAAGTTACAGAGAACTGCAGGCACCAAGTTGTCTATCAAATGTGATAAATACAAATAAAAGGTGCCTCTTTAATACACGTCATTGAAAATGTGCTTATAATTTGTATACTACTAAACACTATCCAAAAGACGTAGCTCAAAAAGGGTAAAAACCATTTATTCAGGTGACTCCAGCAGGAATCTAGCACTGGAATGAGGGCGCTGCTGTCCGCACCCAGAGGGCTGATGCCGAGGATGGGAGCAAGTGTCAGATGGCGTGAGTGACCTGGGAGCGTCACACGGCGAGTCCGGCCCAAAGCTGATGGGAAACACACGGCACAGCCCTCAGAGGATGCGGCTCCTGCTCTCCTGGAGTTGGGGGTCCCAAGGCTGCTGCAGCCGGCACAGCTCCCCAGCCACCCCATGGGCCGTCCCTGTGCGTGGTGCGACCGGCACAGCCCCCCAGCCACCCCACGGGCTGGCCCCACATGTGGTGTGACCAGCACAGCCCCCCAGCCACCCCACGGACTGGCCCCACATGTGGTGTGACCGGCACAGCCCCCCAGCCACCCCACGGACTGGCCCCACGTGTGGTGTGACCGGCGCAGCAGACCCGATAGCAGCCATTTCTGTGCACCTTGAACAAACAGCCACGGGACCTCCAGGCCCCACGTGCCACCACCCAGGAGCAGGTGGAGACCCCTGGCCTGCAGTGACCTCGGGGGTGGCAGAACCCACCTCCTCACAGGCACAAGTGCCCCTGAAGCCAAACCCCAATTGTAAGAGGTGACAGCGTTTGAACAGCTGCCTCGGAGCAGCCTCGGCCTTCCCTGCTGCAAGGCTGAGCACAGAGCCAAGGCGGGGTTGGCATCCAGGACTTGGCAGATTCCTCTCTGGAGCACTCCCCAGTGCCATCCCACATCCCTACGTCTGGACAGCGCTGCACACATGGACAGGAATTCCCATACAGGGAAGAGCTAAGAAATAAGCCTGATTTAAAGCAAGGAGGGAAGACTGATGCTGCTTTTCCCCAAATCACTTTAAGTAGGGCCTGCAATAACCTACGTTCAGTTTTAGAAAGATTTACTCTACATCACTGATGGAGCCATGACTTTAAGAGCGACCAGGCTTGGCTTCATGCTCACAACGAACACCCGTGTTCCTTGCTCCCTTCAGCCCCCTCCTGCACAGGGAAGCTCAAAGACCACTGGAAATCGGTGACACAAAAGGCAGAGACGCAGCATGGCAGCAAACAGCTGCGTTGTTACAGAACGAACACAGCCACAGAGCAGGGACCGTGGTTGCAGGTGCTGCACAGGCCGGCTGGGCACGCTGCCTGCTGTGTGCCTTGCACTCAGCAAGAACTGCAACACACCCGTCAGTCAGAACCTTTCCTTGTGGACACCTTGCGTCAGGCCCCCTAAGCCAGAGAACACGCCGGGCTGGCAGCATCTCCTCCGCTCCCAGACAGGGCACTGCCCGCACAGCCTGCGCCAGAGCTGCGGGTGCAGAGGGACGGGCACGACAGCCAGGCGGGCAGCACGTGCAGAGCAGGGTGCTGGAACCAGCAGCAACCGCCATCAGCAATTCTGGGGAACAGACAGAAAAAGAGCGAGGTTGCACATCATGGGATTGCAGAGGTTCGACTGCATTTCATGTCAGCTACAGGCACACTGGGCACTGGGACCTCCTGTTCCCATTTTGTGCAGTTACCATTCTCACGCCCCAGGTACAAACATATGGAACCAGTATCCAGCTACAACACCAACGTGGACATGGCTTCATATTTCCTTCAGTCCAGGCATGCAATACAGGAGAACACACCTCAAAGTCACACACTAGCTTCCAGTTTGAACTTCCTCAGGGAACAACAGCATGAAAAGAAAGCTTCATTTCGTAAAAAGAACCTTTCCTAAATGTCCCATGGTAAAACACACAGAAAAATAAGTTCTGGCTATTTAAAGGATGCCAAGCCAAGTCAGCACCAGTCACTGGAATTACATTCTTGTTACTACAGAAGAGCCAACACGGCACAAGACCTTAATACAGATAAAACCTTAAACAAATACTTCAACATCCACATTTCAGGGAGTAATTTAAGTACTACATTGTGCAGTAAGTCTCATCTGCTCTGCTGGATAGAACAGAAAATAATCCAAGAATAATCCAAGTCATACGTTTAAGAAGCAAGTAATGCAATCTTCACTGCCGCCTGATGTACCCCTGGGCTCTGCGGCACCCTCACTTCGCTCCACACACCCGCTGCCTTTCCCTGAGCTCTCTGCTCCCCGCAAAACACTGCTCTGCAGAGCTTGCTGCAGATGTCCCAGGACAAAAAGTGACCATGGAACAGCAGCGTGCCCAGCAGACCTGAGGACAAGACTTGCTGCAGGGACACCAGCCCAAGAGGAGGTGGAGCGGACCAGCTCTGAGTGACTACATGTTTGAGGCCACTTTGTTACAGTGACAGAAAAAACATACAAACAGGTCTGTCCACAAGCTGAGCCTGGAGCAGCTTTGCCACATAGGAGTGGGGACAGGCAGGGACCTGATTCAGGAGACAAGTGTGCCCAGCACTGCACAGCAGCTGCACACCGGGACCTGCACAGCACATTGCTGATGTACAGAAAGGATAAGCAGCACATTAATAAAAACTCATGAAATTAAAAAAGAAAATAATTCACTGCATGTATATAAAAAGACTTAAGGAATCCACCTTTGAAGAGGAATCTTAAAGAACATGAGGAATCTCCCCCGTGAGAAGGGCATGTAAACAGACATCCCTCAATGTAGTGTTTGAACCCCGGCAGACACTCACCGCACACACAGGGGACGGCTTTGCTGAAAGGCGCGGGGAAGGGGAGCAGCGCACCGCAGGGAGGGACGCAGCAGGCTCTGGAGAAAGCAACAAACTGCTCCGGTATCTTGGTGCAGCCCCCGACCCGCAGGAAGGGGCTTGTTCAAAGCATGCTCAGAGAAGGCAGAGAGGAGACGGTGACACTTGGCTTATCGCAAAGTTACTCCTATAAATAACGGATGCTATATTCACATCACTACGATGAAGCATCTGAGGATATTAGGAAATGCTGCTGGCTTCAGAGTTTGAGCAGGGTCCTACCAGCGTCACCCCACTGGGGTGCACGAGGACAGCTCTCCCATGGCACCGCCACCACCCCCTGCCCTGCACAGCACAGGCACACCTGGCAACAGCTGCTGCTCAGTGACTTCTCCTGGTGCTCGGGGTAGTGCTTCAGCAGAGACAGTGAGTAAAGAGGACAGGGCGGGGGTTGCCTTAGGTGTGGGCAAAGTAAAACTCTTCAGAGACACAGCAGCAAAAAAATCATCTTACATTTCATAAGAAACCCCACCACTTTCTGCTGTTGGAATGCAAAAATGAAATCTGTGACAGACACATGTACGCATGGACACACAGGTACCTCTCTGTCCATCCACTAATGCTAGTCCCTCCTATACTGGCTGAGTATATACCTGAGAAACAACATTAGTGTTGAAATATTGCCCTTTAGAAAGCCTGAAAAATGGAGGGGAGCAGGGAGAGGGGGTTGAGAGAGCACAAAGAAGTGGCAGTCTCTCCTTTCCAGTTTCCATTGCCTCCTCCACAGCTCAGAACAAGGCCGTACACCAGCACAGACACAGCCTGGTCAGAACAAGACCAAAGGAACATCAGTTCACAGCTCTACAAAGCACACTAGTGTCAGTACAACCGGGTTTCAGATTTCAAACCTTGACTCTGCAGAAAGTTGTTGCATTTTCTATAAAGAGACTCCTGTACAAGTGCTATGGGACAGCTGCATTCATGTTCAACAACTCCAGTTCCACCACCTGCATCAGTGCTGGCTGCCTGTGGCTATTTGGTTTGACGGCAGAATCAAAAGGCGCTTTAACAACTTGCAGTTAACTTCTCCTCAAAACATACATTAGGCACATTAACAAAAAAAAAACAAGAGCTCAGAATAAATTAGCTTCTCAGCAGAAGAAAAGACACCTGGATTGCAGCATTTCATTGAGGTTCCAGAGAAGGCCGTACAGACACCTGCATGCTGGAAGGTAATTTTTTCAGCGGTTTGTCAGTGGACTGCTTGCCACTGGAAGGAGGAGACTGGACTCCGGGATCTAGCTGGGAAGACTTGGACTTGCGGCTGGATAGCAGAGAATGTTTGTTGGGTGTGGCATCTTTTGGGACAAGTTTTTCTTTTGCAATAATGTTGGCATTGGTTTGAGAGGCTGGTGCGACTACACCTCTCTCCGATTTGTCTTCCAGCACATTTTTGCTGCCTGACTTGGAACTGCCACCCCCTGCCTTTTTTGTGAGCATCGTCGTCTTCCCCAGGTCTGCTGACCTCCGGGTCTCCTTCTGCCTTAAGGCTGATTTAAAGAAAGACAATCCTTTCTCCTCCGACTTGCTGTCCCTCTTCAGACCAGAACGCACACCAGTGTTTGGAGACCGCAGGTTGGCCATGGAGGAGCTCCGCACGTGCTTGCTGTCGACTGCCCTGCTGTCACTCCGGGAGTGGCTTATCCGCGGGGAGCTTGTTCTTGAGCTGCTGGTAACGCTCGCTTTATCCGACCCCAGACTTATCTTAGAGCCCTCCCTGCTGAGGCTTCGGTCTGAAGTCCGGCTCTTCCCAGCAGAAGAGCCCTTAGTCAATGAGCCTGATGGGGTCTTCTTGGCAGCTGTGCAGGATGGAGAACCAGACTTTTGCTTCTGTTGAGCCGATGGGACAGGCGCCTCGAGGGGCTTCGTGCCATGGTCCTTCCTAGACTGAGCAGGAGCAGGAGACCCGTGTCGCCCGCTGGCCCTGGAGGAGTCCGTCTTACTTCTAGATCGGGAAACTTTCTGGGAACTCCTTAGCGGAGGAGGAGAAGAGTGAGAGCCTTTGGTCTCTCGGGTAGATGAGACTGTCCTTCCCTTCCTCAAACTTCTGTCTGGCTCAGAAACTCCCTTGGAGCCGTGAGCCTTTTTAGGGGTGCCCTCTGCCTTCTCTGCAGCCAGCCCTGGCCCGCTGGGGGCTGCCACCTCCTTGACTGGAGAGCTATCCACAGAATCGCTCTGATCAACAAAGGCGATTTGATTGTTGTTATCAAAAGGGTCCAAAGCAGGGTGGTTCCTGTCTGGCTGCACAGAGCTTTTACCGTACCCGTCTGAAAGGTCTGAGCTAGATGTCCTTACAACAGACTCCTCCCTGAATGCCCCTTCCATGACAGCCAAGGGAGCCCTGCGAGCCGCCTTGTGCTCTCGCCGACTGCCATCACAGGGCTCCAAGTAGCTGCTCGAGAGGTTCCTCAGGCTGCCGAAGCAAGAGGTGGAGACTTTATCATCAGCAGCCTCCCCGATCTTCTCCAGGGTGGAAGCAGAAGTATGTACAGGGGAATCTCCAGAGAAGCGGGATGGAGAATTGGAACGCAACTGCAGTTTTGCAGAGAGCGACCAGGAGGGCCTGACCCCATTTTCACTCACTGCCAGCGGGCTGGTGACAGAAGATCTAGACGACAAGCTCTGACGCTGGACACTTCTTACAAATGGACGAGTTGAAAATCCTCCTGCAGAGAAGAAAAGGACATCATCGGCATAAAAGCCAAGCCTGCAGTTGGTTTATCCCACCCATCCACAGATGCTATTTCTCCAAGAGAGTCAGACTACCCAGCTACACCACCTGGTCCCTCTCCTCGTGCCTGCTACAGGCACAGCTTCTTGCTTAAAGGCTGAATAAGGAATTCAACAACTGTTATTTGCTAGTGGCCACCCAGAAATAACACTCTGAAACTTTTAACTGAAAATCCAGATTTTCCTCTCATCCCTGAGCAGCAGGAGATCAAACACAGGTTTTGCACCCTGGAAACCCTTGAAACTAGCAATGAGTTCACCAGCTATGATTGTGCTCCCAGAAACACACTGTTCTGTATCAAAGATTATTTTCCCATACCATCCTCTGAAAGGCGAAGTAGGATTCCTGCCTCTTTAGGTAAAGCAATGTACTTGGATTTAGAAACACAAAGTACAACCATAAGCATTTCAGAACTGTGACTACCATGGCCAGATGTGACAGTGGTCACAGTGCTGCTGCAGGGACATCTCTCTACCAGCTTCAAAATGCTCAGACTGATGCCTGAAGCTCCACATTTTGAAAGTTATAAAGCACTAGGTGGAGGAGCCAGGCAAAGCCAGGACCTGAACAGTTATTTGCACACACAAGTGAATTAGTGTATCTCCTCACCTCCCTGGGAGCAGTCAGCCACAGCAATAGGCACCTGTGCTAAGTTGTGGAGATACACCAGCCTCCCTGCAAAGGTGCTGCAGTGAAACTGACAAAAACCACAAGTAGTTCTTGACTGAGGGGTTTGGTTGACAGTATTTCCTTTATTTGAAAGGCTCCTTAAGGTTCCTGCCCTGCTCTTCTCCATCCTTTCACACCAGAGAAAAGCTCAGCTGAGCCAGAACCCATCTGCTCCTATGGACACAGAGCCAGTGTCCCCACCTTGCCATCACGTATTTTGCCCCTATCTTAATAGGGATCTTGCACCAGAAAGCCTAGCAGCCCAGTTATCCCCATGTGCTGCAGCACTGATACACACCATCATCTTCACTCCTCTCCCCAGTCAGCTCCACGGATTCCGAGAGCGAGGCCAGAGAGGTGCGCCGCGAGGAGGCTGCCGAGGCGATGCTGGGCTGCTTGCTGCCGGGCAGGCGGCTGACCCAGTGCTCGCACAGCGAGGAGCTGGTGGATCCTGCAAGAACCAGGCACAGGCATCAGGCCAGCAGCTGCACACGGGAAACCCACACAGAGGAAGGTCCATCCTGCGACAGACCCTGGAGCTGGCCCACACAGCCCCAGCATCCAGATACTGCCAAGAGAAAAAGCCTTTGCTCTTATAAAATAGTTACAGCTGTAAACGGCAGATTTTCACTTGTGCTAGTGTGCTGTGAATCACAGAACCGGTGCAGCAGCACGCAGGCAGAGGGCAATCCTCCAGCGGCCACAAAAAGGCAGAGCTAGCCCTGTCCTTTCCCAAGCCATCAAGCCTGTGCCAGCCCCCAGCTCACCATGGACTCAACCAGCACGCTCAGCCACTGGCTGCCCACCTGAGACCATCGGCACTGCTGGCGGAATGAGCTCCTCACACTTTGATGTCCTGGTTTTGACAAGGGCAGCTCTGAGCAGAACCACCCGTGGGGGTCGAGGGGGTTACCCATCCCCAGCCTCTTTGCCACAACCGGCCTGACCGGCAGAGCCGGGGGTTCCCTGGCCCTGGTGCACAGCAGACACCGCTCACTGAGCTCTGGGACAGAGAGCAGGGTTTCAGCAGAGCCAGGCAGAAAATTCTTCAGAAGGCCAAAGTATACATGAGAGAGAAACTATAACCGCTCCTTGACAAGGACAGCGGGACTTACCTGCCACAGAGCTGTTAGCAGACCATGACGGGATTGCTGTGCGTCTCTGGTAGAAAAGAATATATGCTGTCTGCTTGCAGACTTCATTTTCAGCAAGTTGCTGGACTTCACTGTCATCAAAGCAGTACCACTGGCCGTCAACTGAGTTTTTGCAATATGCTGAGAGAAAACATGTTACTATTAGACTTTCCTCACTCCTACTGCTCTCAGGTTTGCCATATGAGAACTTAAACATGACCTTATCCACTGTGATAGACTTGGAGGAGAATGAAAGAACAGATTTACTCATGCAACACATCCTCTTCCAGTCTGACTGGCAAGATGGGGCCTGAGCCCACCAGAATACAATGAACAGCTCCCAGTTCAGGATTTCCTTTGTCTGGCTCAGAACAGAACCCCGTCTGGGGTGACTCTCTTCACGTCATGTTCTGTTATTTGCAGCAGTCTCCTCCACCACTGAATCTCCTTCTGACTGAGTCCACCCAGGACAACCCAGCCCAGAGACATACACCCAAGGGCAACACCAGGCACACACATCTCCTGGACTGCTGTGGGAAATCATGCAGATTCTAAGAACCACCAAGTAACTCTATCCCTGGGTGCTCTGGGAGCTGCTGAAATAAGCCAAGAGGAGCTGATAAACTGGCTGTGCACATCAGCAATCTGTAAACACCTCCTGTGTGTCACAGCCTCTGGTACCTACAGAAGTTCTAAGTTGAGTGGCCAGGAGCATTTCTGAAACATGAAAGGTTGGTGCTATTACTCTGAAGGAAAAAAAAGATAGCAGAAAAAGGAACGTACATGAGGTGATTTGGGACCACCATTGTTGCATTCCTCAAAGTCACAAAGGCTCCCCCTCCAGAAAACATAACCTTTTTCTTTCTGGAAGGATCTAATCTACGTAATATTGCAGGATACTTGCCTGTATAGTGTCCCCCTTGCATGGTGCCATGATGATTGCAGACAGCATACAGGTCGTAGATGTAGTCCTCAGGATCCCTCCCGAGACCATACGGTCGCCTCCACGGTGACCAGTGAGACGGCAGACTCCAGCTGCTCTGACTGCGCTTCACAACGTGAGGAGTCATGTCCAAACCACTCAGGGGGAATTTAACCATATTCTGAAGTTTCATCCTTCGGTCTCCTTCCTGCACAAACAGAGAAGAGCGTGAGCGGCAGTGGCAGCAAGGCCAGCATGTCTGAAGAGGAACATGCAGGGCGGAATAGTTGCTTCTGAAGACGTGGCACAGTCAGGTCACTGCCCAGCTGAGCAGTCCTCAGCACCGCAGACATCCTTACCTGTCTGAACCGCTTGAGATGGATGATGAGGACATCAGGTAAGGTCCAGAGGCTCAGTGTGATGCTACCCTGCTGCAGCTGCTTGCAGTGTGGGCATCGCCACGCATCATCCGGGGCAAGCTGCAAGGAAAAGGCAGCAGTGGGTATTAGCTTCCAAGTTCCAAGGCAGCTTTCACTGCTCCTCTGCTGCCCCAGCCCGTGCAGACACTGACCAGTCACCCATCCACTCCAGCATTTCTCAGGCTCATTGAAAATGCAGGGTTCCCAATGACCTTTTCAGAACAGTGACAAATAGACAGAGGCACCTCACGCAGGAGGCGCTTTCCACGCAAGACAGAATTCACTAGTGCTGCTGAGCAGAGAAACTGTTTCCACCTTAGGAACTCCAATCCCTACAAAGTGAGGGAGAAGAAAAAGCAAAGGCAGAAAGCAGGCAGGCTTGGCAGCCTGAGTAAAAGTATTATCATGAGAAAAACAGCAGCAAAGAAAGAATCAGAACAGAAGGAAAACTGTTGTACTTCAAATTTCATCCCTGACACCTTGCTGCCTTCTGGAAACCCTCTTCCTTCCAATGTCCCACTGGCACAGACTTACAAACTGCAGACTTGCATTGTTCACCAAGGAGAATATGTCTTTTCAAAGACACAAACAGGGCATGTGCTCCCCTCCACAGCCCAGAGCTCAGAAAACTTAGAAGCCAGAGAGCTTTAATCTGTCAAGCAACTTTTCTCTCACCTCTGAGAAGCAACAAGAGAGGCTCCAAAATTATTAAAGCTGAGGTCCGCAGTCCACCTCCCAGTCCATCCCTTTTTAGCAGCATGAGCAGAGCTGGAGGAGGAGAGCGGCCACGCTTCTGGAGAACTGAGCTCAGCACCGGTCGGGGGTCCCACTCCACGGGGGTGCCTGGAGCCCACCCAGCCCTGCTCAGGCTTGGAAACTCACAGCTGCTTCCAGACAGAGCAGTGAATTCCCAGGAAGAAGCCATGCTGCTCTAACCCTTACAATGCATGCCAGAAAATTCATTGCTATTTCACAGGGAAGAAACTGCAGAAGAGAGGACTAAGTTCTCATATCAACATCTGGGGGGCAAAAACCCCCAAAGCAGTATCTTCAACAACTTCCTCCTCACTACAAAGAAACTGTTAGCAGGGCTGGTAACTAGTGCTGTGTCACCAGTTTATTCTCCTGTCTCAACAGATGAATGTTTGCAGCAAACAGCTACTCCACTGCAGGTGGGAGATCAGGCAGCTCGTGGACCAGCCAGACCTCCTGAGTATGGTCCATACCTGTTCCTCTTTGGTGTAGAGTTGGAAACACTGAGATAAAGTGCAGGTCTGAGGTTGGTGATGAAGCTCTCTCTGCTGGCGGACACTTTCAGAGTCTGGAATATACTCCTCTTCTGTATTCACAAACAAGCTGCATCAGGGAGACACCACAGTTACCAGCATGCTCACCCGCTCCCCGTACTGCTGAGAGCTGTTCTGAAGGTACAACCAGCAGCTCTTTCCTGAATTTGCCCCATTACACATGAGCAAGAGCTAACTGGCAGGAGATCCTGCCAGGGCAGCACAACTGAACCCAGGGGTGAAGAGCAGCCGTGGGCACCCACTGCAGTTTGTCTCGCCACCCATGAGTTCTCACATGAATGATTTGTGGGGAAAGAGCCACAGGTGAGACTACTGCTCCATAATGCAAAACCCAGCTACAGAGAAAAGGGCCCCATCTCAGAGCAGGTTTGGGACACCCAGCCCCGGTCTGTCCCTGCAGACAGGAACAGGTTCTGAGGGGTCTCACAGCTGCTGAAGTGTGCAAAGTTCACACAAGCAAGCTGCACCCGTCACTCTTGAGGTGAACATGCTTTAAGGCTTTCTACTTCATACTTACTAGTCTTTAGTTTCTTTGTCCCATTCTACCACTAATTTCACATGAGCAGTTCCCCCCTGTCCACATGACTTCAATGCCCTGGAGAGAGGAGCAGACAGCAGTTACACCACCTTTCCTTTTGCAGTCCACATTATCTTTTACATGCATATAACTTCCCTCCACTAGCCCACCATCCTTCCTCTGCTCCCACACAGCACAAGTTTGCACAGGAGGAAAAGGAATTCATACAGCAAAGGACATGGAAAAGCTGGCAAATTGCATCTCCCTAAGTACTTTAGTTCTGTAAATAAATGTATACTTATTGAGAAAACAGGCATCTACAAAAATTTCTAAAGAATAACCGTCACTAAAAAAGAAAAAAAAAGGGGGGGAGTAATACTTTCATTCTGTTCTCCATCTCCAAGAACAGACTCCAGATGGCATGACACAGAACCCAGCAATCCTCACACAGCTTCTTGAGGACACTCAGCTGCTCCCCTGCTCCTCCACTCCACACATGCTCATGAGGACTGTCCTTTTCTGCACGTTCCCAGTCCACAAAACCCCCTCCGCCCCAGGGAACAGGCCCACCTCACCTTTCCACTGTGGGGTGGCAGAGGGGTCGCTCCTCCTGAGGTAGCAAGTACGTGATGCCCACAACGCTGACCACTCGCAGGCTGAACGGGCAAACCTGCAAAGAGAGCAGACACTGTCCCAGTGGCTCTGGTCCCACTCACTTGTGTGCAGCCCGCCCTTGGCACCGTCTGACACGGAAAACGCACTCTAGGATGAAGTACATGAGAAAGCAGCCGCATAAGGTCTCCAATCTGCCTATGCCAAGCAGCTAACAGGGGGTGAGGGACAGCAACCAAGGCTTTGTACCCAGACCGGACACCCCACTCCACCCTCTGCACCCAGGGAGTTCTCACCAGAAACGTGCTGTCACTAAGCAAATGTTTCAGCTTTTCTTTTAGGCAAACATGACCTATCAGTGGATTTCCAGTGTGCACAGCAGCACTAATCTCTCAAATACTTCTTAGGGGCAAGGAAGGAAGCAATGCATGCAATTTCTTCACCTGACCAGTCTAATCTTACCTGTACCTTTCACAAATACACAACGGCACAACAGAGATGGAATACCAGACTTTGACATTATTGCACAGAGAAACATGGGGATGCCATCAGTTCTGCGTGTGCAGGATGTTTAGCATTCTGAGAAACCGGCTCCCGTTACACAGAGCTGAAGCCTCCAAACAGACGAACCATTTGGCTCACCTGCATGCAGGCTGCAGGCCGCAGGAAATACTGCATCTTCTCCAGAATTTCCTTCTGCAGAATATCCCAAGCAATTGTTTTTTCCAAATGCAACACAAAGGGCAAACCAAACCTACAGGAAGGAGCAATTGAACAATTATTCTGTTCAGCAATCAGATCCCCAAACTCTGACACTGTCACTGTCCTCACTGGGCACTGGCAGAGCTCATCATTTAGATAAAACTCCCCAGAAGTAAGGCATTTAAAACCTTGCCTCCAGAGGAGAGGTGCTTAAGTGTGAGGAAACACTGCTCCAGCTGCCCAAGCAAAGGGCCTTTTTCCATGGGCTGCAGCGCTGCTCTGTGCTCAGAGCTCTGCAGCTGGGCTGGGACAGCGTTTTGTGAAACGCTGAGATGGTTCTCAGTCTGCAGTTGGTAAAAATGCCGTTGCCATGGTCATTTCTCATTCCCCCCACCCCATCTGCACTCCAATTAAAAACATCCACCCACCAGAGGGTCTGGCTGCTCTGACCCCAGACAGCTCTGTGGGGGTGGCACGTCCTTCCGACCACCCTTTGCTCACCCTTTCCCATTGACACTGTTTCAACATGCTGGTTTAAGTGCACCCAAATTAGGAATGTTTTGCTGCATTCATTAATGTTTTATCATCAACATGATCTTTAGCACTGAACACAAGCTATCCCTCCTTCACCTCGTGCTTTCACTACAGTAAACCCCAGGCCAGTCCAGGCTGCAGGCAGGAGTAGCTGAAGCTCCAGTCACCTCTTGCTCTGCTGTCCAGTGCACGCTCTGTTACACACCAGCAGGACGATCTTGTCATTCGCTGCTGGTTTCGCAGAGGACTGTTCCAGTTTTCCAGACTTCACCGTTCCTTGAGAGTACGATATTGTTCGGGAATGCTCAGTTCCACATTTCAAGTTATTCAGGTTATTGTTCACGTGTATTCCTGAAAAATAAGGAGAAAGGAAACATTTTGCTATTTCATTCGCCTTTAGTGCCCTGATGGCCCCTGTAAGAAACCTCCTTTCAGCTGCAGAGGAGCAGGTCAGTATGGAATCAAGACCATTTTTAATACTTGTAGGAAGGCTTCAAAGAGCAATTACTTTTCATAATGACTATTTCTTTACAGAAAGAAATTACACATAAGTGCTCACCTAACTCATTTTTCACAGTAATTTCTACAAGTATTCATGGCTTTGTCTGCCTGCAAGAAGAGCTGAAGTGACAGAAACCCTACTTGTTACCTCCAATAATAAAATTTGCCTTTGATTACACTCCATCTACCCAGGGTGCAATTATTCCCTTTCACCAAGTGGGAGAAGCAGAGAAGCAGAGCTTTTTCAGCTTTGAAAGTGATTGTTCATTCCTGAGACTGTTTATTCATCACCGGCAATCTGATTTTAAATAACACAATTTCAATGGCTTCATCTGGTCCATAGCAGATCTTTAAATTAAGCCTGACAACAGATTTCACATTAAGCCAGCCTGACCTGCAGAATCAGCCCTGGGAAGAGGCAGAGAGGAGTGTAAATCGCTTCTTGAGAACCTCCCCGCTGACAAGGCCATTAAGTCTGCTGGAATGAGTCTGGACAAAGAGTTGAAATCAATACACCAGAACATCAACTGCTTGTGGGACTTTTATTCTCAAGTACATCCTTTTCCAAAACAAGTCTCCTGGTCAACCGCGGTGGGCATTAAGAGGAGTTATCAACGTACCTCTCTGACTGAGGATACCCTCGGGCCTAAAGATCTCTGGGGTCTCAAAGGCAAAAATGCAGTCACTTTCATGAATGGTGTCCAGGTCATCAGTATCACAGAAGGATCGATGAAACCCGTCATAGTACATCTCCGTCAGCACGATCTAGAGTCAGCAGAAGCAAACCAGAGTCCATGAAACCACCCATGCCTGCTCCAGCTGACCTGCCCCATCTCTCAACTGCCATTTTCCTGCTACGAGAAGACATTCCTCAAAACACACTGGCATCAGTCAGGGTAAAGGAAGAGGAGCTGGGGTAATGGCATAAAGGAGGAGCTGGGGTAACGGCAGTATGCAAAGGGGTTTTGGTGGGATCTGACAGCATTCCTGAAGCTCTTCCTAAAGAGGAGTTCCCCATGGGTGTGCAGTGGCTCCCTGGCTGCCAGCACACATGGATCAGCGGGCGATCAGGCAGCTCTGCACCCCACTGACGGCTTTCCCACCATCGCCACGCTGCAAAGGGCCAACACACAGGGAAAAGCACCATCCAGACCATCCCCAACCCACCTCCCCTGTTCAACTCCTCCACACCCAACATGGGATGAAAGCCTCTGTGCTCCGTCCCACTGAGGGCAGGTTGATGAGCTCGGCCTGTTACCTGCTCTGTGGGTATCTTGGTCTCAGAGGAGACAGCCTCCCGCAGCCTGGCCACTGTCCCAGCCATGGGCACGGCCACCCCAATGCGCATGCAGTGCGAGCACTTGCCCTGGTACACCACGGTGACGTACAGCGGCCTGTGGAGAGGACAGAGAGCTGCTGGGGCTGCGCTGAGTGCTCGGGGCTGGGCAGCCCCTGTCAGGCCAGCCAGGGGGCAGCCGGGCTGCCTGAAGCCACAGGGACCCCAGTGAGCCCAGCCAGGGGGCACCCAGGCTGCCTGAGGCCACAGGGACCTCCGCGGCACCCCAGATCCACTCACACCAGAGTTATGCTCAGCTGCAGCTGGACAAATACGTTTGATTTCCAAAGACTCCTTTCTCACAACACAGACTGGAGCTACTTGTTCCCACAAGCACAAAGGCTCTCAAAAAAAGCCCCCTTTAAAATTTAAAGGAAATTTTAAAAAGTGTTCCATCCTTTTCCCCTTTCTAATTTTAAATGCTATAAATTAAGTCAAAAGCAAAATATTTGAGTTACCTGCAGAGACATTTTTTCCTCCTAAAAATTAATTCTATAGGAAGTTAAGGGTGGGGGCACAGGGCCATTCTGAAACAAGTAAAAGACTCAATTTTCCAATTTACCTGCAAAGCAAAAAATTAAGCCCCCTATGGTCCTATCTATCTTTTTTAAAGACTTACCAGAGAGATTTTGCTGACATCTCTCTTCCTTCTGCAGCAAATTAAATAACGTTACATGCATGGGAAACAGCCAACATTAGTTCAAGACAGTCACGTACCTCGTGTGAGGCAGAGGAATCGGCAGAGAGATGCAGAGGAACGGGTCGAAGGTGTTACTCTGCTTCTGGCAATGTGGGCACGTCAGAGAGGACCTGGTGCAAGTACAGGTAACAGGACAGAGTTAAACCCACTCCATCGGGAATGGATAATTCACCAAATCACAAACAAAAGCCTTTGCACGTCAGCCTGGCTGTCCCTTTCTACTCTTCTTTCTCCACACAGAGCAGCCCTGCAGAGGCTGTTCAAACAGCTGCTGGAAATGACGGGCTCCTGATTTCTAATTCCTTTTAAAGTAATTAGCCTCAAAGTTCATTACAGGGCATGCCAGGAAAAGGCTTCACTCCAGTCACTGAATCCAGCTTCTAATAAACATCACTGCAAAATTAATAATTCACCAGCAGTAGCTCCAGCATGGAAGGTCTGGAAGGATTTTCTGTTTGAAGAGAGGTGAAGTGACAGGAAAGAGCTGGCGACAGTCAGCATAGCAGGTGAACAGATCCCTCTTACAAGGGAAACACTCCAGACAACGCATTTCTCACACTCAGAAATAATCTGCAATTTACGGTGGCTTCGTGGTTTACACCAGGCTTAAGGCTTCTCCTTTGCACAGGAAGCCTTGGCAAATCTCAGGGGAAAGCCCAGCAATTAAAATTCTTATAGCAGCACCGATACAGCCATCCAGAAACACTGGAAATTAGGTTGTTTTCTTGTATTAGTTTTGAAGTGAGAAAGCTCCCTTCCCATGAATTATGGGAAACTCATGAGAAACCCCTGAAGGGACAGTGAAAGGTTCAGCTCAGAATTCCCAAGCACCAGGTTACAGGAGCTCTGGAGACTCCTGAGACACCCGCAGAGCCTCACGGCACCAAGCACCTGGGTCTGTGTTCCTCTGATGGGCTTTCAGAACACGTTAGGGCACGGGAGGAGGGAGTACACACTGAAGATTTTCACAGAAGATACTGAATTAGAAGAAAAACTCTCCTGTGGAGCAAGATCTTAGTTTAGACTTCATTCAGCAGGAGTTCTGAAGCAGCTGTTAACACAATAACACCAGTCCCAGCTGTACTGGGAGCTAGTGTCAGGGTAGAATTACACTGGGGTCACCAGTACATGCAATAATGCCTAAAAATTTACAAAATATCGTACCTGTACTGTGCTTGAAAGAGTTCCTGCACAAAAGTACAACTGATTGGAAAGGCTGGACCCTCGAGCAGCACGTCATCCTCCAGCGGTGGCTGAAAGAGAAGAATAAACCCCAGAAGTGCATCCAAGCGTGGGGATGCACCATGTTGGATGGCTCCAGTTCTCCCTCTGAAACTTGTGCCCTCCTTGTCCAAAACCACCAGAAAATGTAGTGAGATTTTCAAATACCAAGCGTGCTCTGCTCAGGCAGTGGTTATGCAGAATGGAGGTAGCCAGGTGGGGTCTGACACCCGCTGACATGTCTGGCAGCCCCTCCCTGTGACACCCCCCAGTTCTCCCAGAGCACAATGTCTCCAGGTTGTATTGCGGAGCACGTACCAGGGGTTAGTGCAACGGCTGGCTACAGTCACAAGGCCAGGAACAAAGAGTATTTTAACCCAAGCTTTCATTCCATACACACTGTCGGAGCTGAGAAACCAACACACAGATCCAGTTTAAAAACAATGGCTGTATGCAAAGGTGCAGCCACTGTCCCACACTGGCTCCCAGCAGAACCTCTCACCTTGAGTGGAGACACGCCACTGTAATTCACCACATTGTTCAGGTCTTCATGGACTCTGTCGAGGAGCCAGAGCAGAAACTCCTGCGCGTCGTGCTGGGCATTCCCGCGGTACTGCATCGCGTTCTTGGACACAATGTTCTGCAGAGAGACACAGACAACGTGCAGCAAAAGTATGAGAATCAGGCTCTTCCCATCGTTGAGCCCTCATGCTCGGAGCCAGGGCTGCTGGCAGCTCCAGCTGGGCACCGTCCTGCCCCGCACCGGGACCGGCCATCGGCCTCGAGACCCTCCGCACCCCTGAGTCACAGCAGCAGATGATGCCTCACTGGGAAAACTGGTACCTGCTCCCCCAGCAGCGCAGAGGGGTTATGGCAGGGCTTAGGGAGGAACTGCATCATTGTTTAAACAGCAACGGTTATGGCAAACCTGGGACTTGAGTTGAGCATCAGAACCACCAGCCCCCCTGGGACAACCGCAGGGACGAGGGGCTCAGGGAACCAGAGCTCCTCCATCGCTTTGATCACCGTGCAACAGATTGGAGAAATGAGGTTGGGCTGCTTGCTTTATCCCTCTAGAAAATGGGGTCATCAGAAAGGGGGAGGGTGATGAAAAAGACAAGACTGATAAACATATACTCTCTATCCTTTATAATCTGCCCACCTGCCTCAAGGCAGCAAAATAAGGGAAAACAGAAATAATCTGCCCTCCTTACATCTGCGCAAGCCCTTCTGACAACAGATTTACTGCCCTTGCCTGCACAGGGACCAGCACCCTCCCACATAACAAACAGAGTTTTAAACAAGCGAGCGGTCCCCAGCGGGTTCACCTCTCCCAGGCCGGTGAGCCCAGCACAGCCCTGCTCAGCACCCACCCAAGACATAAGCGTGGAACAAAGCTGTGAGGCAACTCACTGCAGAGAAACAGCCAGAGTGTCTGCAGGGACCAGAGGGGACCAAACAGCCTCCCCCTGGTTCCAGTTGAGCAAAACAAGACCCATTGGCACAAAAAAGTGAGAAAACATGATACGAAAAATTATCTTAAGGCTCTTCAGGTACCAGCCTGATACCTCTTGCCCTCTCTCAGCAGAAAGCCTAGTGAATTATTAGCACTGCATCAATTTATGAAATTTAACACCAACCCACGAAAATACAGTACCCATCCTTGCAGATCCCGGTCCAACACCACCATCCATGTCTCCAGCAGCACATCTGCCTTGGACACCTGCTGTTCCTCCCGTCCCCTCCGGACCGCGCAGCACGCGGTGACATGTCCACACTGCCGGGCAGGAGCACCGGGGCAGCGCAGGGCATAGTGACACCCAGCTCAGTGTCCTCAGCACCGAGCTGATCAAAGACGGCGAGGAGAGGTGCTGAAACACCCCCCCAGCAGCATACAGCCTTCTCTGCACTGAGATATCAAAAGGTTTGGTATCATCAGGCCAGTGCTAAGAGCCAGCTACCTCATCTGGGATAGTTTGTTTGAGTGAAGTTGGCCAACAGGTGCTACCACCACACTCTAAGTCCGAGTCTAGACACTGAAGTTGAAGATAAAAGGGTCTTTAGTTCTGCTGGGAGGAAGCAAATCTGGTATTTCCAGAAAAAAGGGAGTGGGGAGGTGTCTGTATGGCAACAGACATAAGTCAGGACTTCAGGAATCCAGGCAAATGTCCCTTGTCACCAGTACATCAGCCCAGTCTAGACCCTCACTGGCTTTTACTGACACAGGTTCCTGGTGACGTGTCATCCCGCAGTGAGCTGCTGGAGCCACAGCAGCTCGCGCAGAGAACCCTGAGGATTCACGACAGCCACGTGCCTTGGCTGGATCTGTGTCGTTCCTCATCTCAGAAGCATCTCCGTGATCACTGCTCTGGTTTCCTTGACACTCTCGCAGCCCGAGTGCACCAGGGATAAAGAGCTGCCTGTGGACACGGATCACAAGATGTTGGAAGTGATTCAGGAAGCACTACAAAAAAAATCAGATACAATTCCCTCACAAGAGGCTCCACTACAAAACCACTCCAGCAACAGCCGTGTGTTCCCAGAACTGCTCCTGCCATTGCTGCTGCAGCCTCTGGATGAGCCAGACCAGTGACTCCTGAATAGCTCTGGGAACATCTGATGGGCAAAACAAGCAAGTATCTCACCACTAAGCACTGTCCAGCCTGAACCCTTCTGTATTTATTTCCCGAGATTCCCCTTGAGCTCTCCCATCCCTACCACAGTGCAGGGCCACGGCAGCTCTGCTCCACCAGGAATGGCACAATCCAGGTGGAATCTACACAGCAGGGACCTCGCTGCAGATGAGGCCACAGCTGGAACACCCACCCCTGAGATACCTGCTCGGCCTCCCAGGCTGCAGAAAGATCACTCCACACAAAACAAAAACAGGTAGAAGTCACAACACAACCTCAACCTTTCTCTTCTCTTCCGCTCATTAAGTAAGAGAAGACGCCACCTTGTTTTGCTGGTCCTACTTATGCTGAACCCACCACAGTAAAGCAACAGCAATTTCAACTGGCTGCAGATACAGAGTTAAGCAGCTATTGGTTTAAAAACCACATAAAAACATTAAAAACCACCACATTTTCCAACCCCCCATAGCATTTAATCCTCTGCCCCTAATCTGGTGCTGCTGTAAGTATAGGTGGTGCATCTAACAGCCTCTGTCTGGCACCGGAGGGTATGAAGAATGGGTCAGGAACAACTGTGGTGCAGCTGTTCCAGATGTGAGACACTGGCAGCGTGCAGGGACCCTGCAGCTCCCTCCCAAACCCCCTGTGACTGTCAGCCCTGTCCTGCCAGCCCTGCTCAGCTCAGCCCCGCGCAGCTCGGCAGAAGAAACAAAACCTTCCCTCCCCCTGCCCCCCGACACAGGAGCACCTGCACCTGCATGGAAGTGGCACTGTCAGAGGAGATAAGAGGGGGAAAATCATCATTCCAGATGGATCGCATACACTTATCTAAGCCCCTAATGCAAGAGCCCTATAACCAAACAAGTCCCTGCCCGTCTATAAAGCAGATTTACAGCAAAGACACATTATCATTTTTATCAGCCCACTGAAAGTTTAATAATCATTCATCTACTGCTCTAAATAGATGCAATAAATAAATCCAAACATAGCTGAACTACTGGCCGCTCCTTTGCTACTGTTATTGTTCCAGATCACAAAGACAACTAGAGGAAAAATGTCAGTCTGCTATCTTCCAGTGCACCTCTGGTAGGAAGCAGCTGTGAGAAGGTTTTTGTATATGAACGGATGAGGCCAGCTCATTAGAGACCTGACACAATGACACACGTGAGCAGGAAAGAAAGGCTATTCTTCATCTTTCATTGAACATCATCAAGTCATGCTCAACCAGATCATTTTTTTTCTTTTATAAATCCCACAGACACAGTACTGTGTTTGGGCAGCTTCTCCAGCAGACACCTCATGAGAGCATTTAGCTCAGTGACTCCTTTGCACACACAAACAGCAATTTCCCCTCTTTGCATCGAGACGATCCTTTCTGGGGAAAGCAGCGTCTGCAGACAGCATGGTCAGACCTGCTCACCCGGGCTGGGGCCGACACCGAGCCCACCAGGACCAGCGCTCCTCCCTGTCCTCCTGGGCTCACTGTGCCCCCCAGCACTGCATCCCACCCAGCGCCGAGCACGAGGTGCTGGCCCAGCCGGGACAGGTGACATCTCCCTTGCCAAGCTTTACCACAGCTCTCCAAAAGGCAGAGAAAGGGAGTTTTGAAAAGAGCGCGTCTGCTGAAGCAGGCAGGGTGGCAGCAGGAGGTGCTGGGCTCCAGAGGCAGCCCGCAGGGAAGAGGCTCCCGTCCCCACCAGCCAGGTCCCGCCTGTGCACAGGGGGAAACAAGCACAGCCGCTTATTATTCCACTTCAAAAAGCAAACCAAGAGGAGCATGGCAGCATGCGGCACGGCAGGGCCAGCACAGGTTCCCTACCACATTGAAAAAGCCTGGACAAGAAGCATCACTAGTCCCTGCCTGACATCCATCCTGTGCCAGCAGCTACTCTCACCCTTCCAGGCTTAAACCTTAGTTAATCCTGATTAACTTCTTTGCTTCACCACATAAGAAGAGAGTGAAGCTCACAGGAAGGGACCCGGCGGTGGCAGATGAGCTGCCGGGTGCTGTGTTCCCGAACAGACACGTCCTGCCAGGCCATGCGCAGGAGTACAGCCGGGCGGCCCCACAGGAGTTGCTGTTGACCTTCATCTTTAACAGCAGAAATGGGATTTTGTTCTACAGTAACACTTTTTTCTTGCTATGCTAGCAGAGCAATCGGTGGGGTTAAGGAGCAGGGGAATGCCACAAGCGTGAAGCGGTTCAGTAAAGAAGAGTCAGAGATTGCTCATCCCAAGAGCAGTATTTAAACCAAGTGCATCTCCAAAACATGAGCACCTTGAAGCTGTAAGAGTTACACACAGCTACTATGAAACCTTACACTAAATGCGGGTTTAAAAAAACAAAAAATATGGAAGCAATGCTATTAACAATAATCCCTGCTCTGCTAACAGGGACTCATTCCTGGTTCAGACCTAATTCTGATAATCCAACTCAATCAAGTTGTTATGATTTTGCTGTACACACTGCAAGTCACAAAAATAAGGCAGCCTTCATCTTGTAGAACAAACAAAAAAAAAAAGCCATCACCGCAGTTCTGGCATACAAAGGGTCTTGTTATAATAAATATTGACATGCTTCCGTGTGCAGCTGGCTTAGCTAGGAAGAAAGGCTCAGACAGAACACAGCCTCATCATCACAGGAGAGCAGAACTCCACAGAAGGCAAAGGCTGAGGATTTGGACAAGTATGTACAGTTTTTCAAACCCAATTAGTTTAAATAAAAATCCTTCTTGCCTAAGACCCCACCATCAACTCCGAGCGCTGCAGACTGACTCCCCATCACAAAGGCCTCTCTGTCCTCACTATCTGGCACTCCCAGGAACTTTGCAGGCAGGACAGCTCCCTGGAAAAAAACAAACCCAAAGCACAGCTCCTGCTCATACAATGGATGTTTGTCACCATTGTCACACCATCACAAAGGAGAAAGAGGAAGCACAAGCTACAATATTGGTCCTTGTTATGAAAGCAACAGCTCTGTTCGGGCAGGAAAATAAAAACCACTGAGCAATCGGAAGAAAATTATTGTTAAAACAAACTGCAAACAAGCACTGGACCAACCGGAAAGTCATCCAAAGCAGAGAAAAAACCCACCATCCATCACCTCCGCCACCGTGCTGCTGTCCTGTTTGATTGGGATGCACCGTCCTGTTTCCTCCTGCTCCCACCCCGAGGAAACAAACCGATCCGTGGCCACGTCCCAGTCCTGTACTTCCCCGCCTTGTCCCACTGCCACCGCCCCTGCAGCTCCTGCAGCCCCGCTCCCGTCCGGCATCCAGACTTGTACAACTCTAACAAAGTCAATGTTTCACGTCTGTGTGTAAAACGGCCTCGTTTGCACACACACCGGGGTGAAAAACCCTGATTTAGGGACAACACTCCTGGGTATGGGATGGGGAGGTTGCAAACAGCAGCACCAGCTGCCTCCACGGAAAAAAAAACCCACCTGAGCATTTAAAGGGTTTTTTTTTTGGGCCTGTAGGATCAGAACTGGGAGCAAGAAGTGACGCAAGGAGGAAAAACCCAACCCCACGGAGACTCTTTGCTGCGAACGTGGCTGAGAAGAGAAAATCCCATTGGGCCACAACCAAAAAGCAAAGAAAATGGGTGGGGGGAACGGACTCACCATGGGGCCCCAAGAAGGACAGGGAATAGATGACAGATTCCCCCAGCACTGAGAAGAGCAAGTGGCTGCCGTCGGGGCTCCAGCACCCTGTCTGTGGGACACAGGGCCCTGTCAGTGCCCAGCACTCACCCCAGGGTGCCCAGGAGGGTTTAGGGGCTCTAGAAAGCAGTATCTACACTGGGAGGCAACAACACTGGGCGGGCCCTGCCGGGGGCGGCCCTGTCTACCCGCCAGCCCGGGGCGGCCCCGTCTACCCGCCAGCCCGGGGCGGCCCCGTCTACCCGCCAGCCCGGGGCGGCCCCGTCTACCCGCCAGCCCGGGGCGGCCCCGTCTACCCGCCAGCCCGGGGCGGCCCCGTCTACCCGCCAGCCCGGGGCGGCCCCGTCTACCCGCCAGCCCGGGGCGGCCCCGTCTACCCGCCAGCCCGGGGCGGCCCCGTCTACCCGCCAGCCCGGGGCGGCCCCGTCTACCCGCCAGCCCGGGGCGGCCCCGTCTACCCGCCAGCCCGGGGCGGCCCCGTCTACCCGCCAGCCCGGGGCGGCCCCGTCTACCCGCCAGCCCGGGGCGGCCCCGTCTACCCGCCAGCCCGGGGCGGCCCCGTCTACCCGCCAGCCCGGGGCGGCCCCGTCTACCCGCCAGCCCGGGGCGGCCCCGTCTACCCGCCAGCCCGGGGCGGCCCCGTCTACCCGCCAGCCCGGGGCGGCCCCGTCTACCCGCCAGCCCGGGGCGGCCCCGTCTACCCGCCAGCCCGGGGCGGCCCCGTCTACCCGCCAGCCCGGGGCGGCCCCGTCTACCCGCCAGCCCGGGGCGGCCCCGTCTACCCGCCAGCCCGGGGCGGCCCCGTCTACCCGCCAGCCCGGGGCGGCCCCGTCTACCCGCCAGCCCGGGGCGGCCCCGTCTACCCGCCAGCCCGGGGCGGCCCCGTCTACCCGCCAGCCCGGGGCGGCCCCGTCTACCCGCCAGCCCGGGGCGGCCCCGTCTACCCGCCAGCCCGGGGCGGCCCCGTCTACCCGCCAGCCCGGGGCGGCCCCGTCTACCCGCCAGCCCGGGGCGGCCCCGTCTACCCGCCAGCCCGGGGCGGCCCCGTCTACCCGCCAGCCCACAGCTGATCTGAGCCATTGCAAACGCCTAGAGAACGCTCCACACGCACAGATCCGTGCTAAGGACTGGAAAGAAAAAAATATAAAAAATAATTTCTCATGGCAGAGAGAAATGTCAGGTTTAAAATGCAGAAACGGGCAGAGATCCTGCGTTTCAAGCAGATGGAGCAGAGGCGATGCAGCAGCTACTGGCGGGTGAGTGTTTCACCTGCCCTCACCATGCATTAGCGCTGGCCAGGCTGCCCTTGCCCCTGCAATCACAACACAAACCATTTATAAAAACCACTGGTTTTAATGGCATTTTCCTTGTTTTCAGCAGCAGCACTATGTGATTCATGAACCTGTGGGATGGGTTATTTCTTGAAGACCAACCTAAAAGGTGAGATAATACTACCAAGAAAAAACAGCTAAAGGCAAAGAGCATCTAGAAACTTGCCCCCTCAAAGGCCTCTGTCTGCAAGGACTCAGAGACACTCACTTAGAAAAGAATTTCCTCTGCCCCAAGAAAAGCCTACAGATATAAGAATGAGCAAGAGGATAAGTACTATCCTTTATCCCAAAATACGCTCAGTGCCTGCAGAAAAGTGTTAAGGAATCAGGAAGTGTCTTCCCCCAATTATACTCGGTACCAAAATGGGAAAAAAGCAAAAAAACCCCAACATACATGGATTTCTAAGCATGCTGGTTAAAGAGCTTTTTGACTACCAAATAAATATTACTGTCAATAACTGTTACTGTTGGAGTGAAAGTGCAAAGTGACTGTCCTGAAAACACCTTTCACCCGTAAAAAAAAAAATAAAGCAATGAAGATAGAAAATGTTCCACTCTCTATCTGAAACAAGCTTGGTGGGGATGTTGCTCTTGTTTTGGGGAGAGGCAGCAGTTTGCAGAGTGGAAACACCAATCTTCACCTTTCTCAAATCTAAGTCTGTTGTTTACATCTTTAAATTAACTGTGCAAATCTGCTGCTGAAAAAAATTAATTAAGAACACAGAATATAATAGCAGGTTCAGGCTACTTAACTGTCTTTGGAGGCGTTAATTTACTATTAAAAGTAATTGACCCCGTAAGGAGTACTTGACATAATGACAAAGTCATTCTGAGCAAGACACAGGCTGTTGATGTTGTGTGGTGCTGAGCAGGACCTACTGGGACAAGATACCCCCAGCAAAGACACTTCTTGGAAAGCTCCAGGGGACTTGGAAGGTAGAAGATCGATGGGCTCCTGCTACATCAACAAGGAGCAGAAAAGCATTCGCTTACCATTAGTGACGCCTGCGAATAAGCAAAGAAAGTTCCACTCTAAAAAAAAAAAAAAAAAGACAGACTTGGAACTTGGCCTTAATTGGATCCACAGACCTGTTTCTCTTTCTCCTTCTGTCACTCTTATCTGAACACCTCTATCACAGGCCTGCATAAATGGCATTTCTTGGCCTAGAAAGCGGTCTGTTCTCCCCTTTGATTTTATCAGTTACGCTGGTAAAAGATAATTCTGGTCTCACAGGCTTTTATTCCTGTTACTACTCAGGAGAAATCCACAATTTCTCCTCCTGCCAGAATGCTCTAGAGTGGTGAAGGATTATGATAAAGGCAAGTGCCCTGTGTTGCTGCCAAGACTCGCAGATCAGCTCCCCCAGCACTGCTCCACCAAACGCAGAGAGCGCCAGACCCATGCACAGCCCTGCCAGCGCCCACGGCATCCTCCGGAGAGGGCAAGCGCTGCCACCCCACCAGCACACTGCCATGACGGGGGTGACACCGCCTGGGAATAGGAGACATGAAGGGATGAGATGCTGGGGTGTCACTCCAAACAGCTGACAGTTGGGAGGAGCCTCTCGGCCACCCCACCACCCACAGACCCCACGGACAGCACACCCCGGTACCCGCGGTCTCCACCTGCTGCCACACCCCATCTCAACCAAGGCAAAGAGCCAGAGGACGTGTGAACGACATTCTTGCTGTATTTTCATGCACCTCTGCATCCCCTCTCCAATTCACTCTGCAAAAAAATTCCCCTAAAGCAAAGGTCTTTAAGTTAATGGTGTGGAAGCCACCACCCGCCCTGTCATTTTCTCATACAGCCAACTGTTTTATATGCCAGGGAGTTGCTGTTACAGTAAGACTTCACAATGTCTGTACTGCTTCGAGAAGCAAGGTAGGCCTGGAGCGCTCTCAAAACACTTGTATCTCACTTAATCCCAAACCACCGCGGGGTGTTTTTAAGCCACAAGTGTGGAGAACATGGTCTCTATCACCACAATTCCTGGGGACAGCACGGAGCCCACATCGGGGCAGGAAACGGCACTGTCGGACCAAAACACAGCGCGAGGGCTGCAGCTGGGCCAACACCACGGCATTAACATGAATTAGTTGCCATCCACCCTGCAACTCATTCCCCAAACCAGCCCCAAGTCCCAAGCGCTCGGGGCCGCTGCGAGGCCCCTCTCAGCTGTCACCTCCTCTGGGCGTGCCTGCAGCTCCTGGCGCCACAACAACAGTTACTCACAACTTTTCTAACGGTAGCGTGACAGCGGTATGAACCAGCAAAACGGGCACTTTCACCAGCAAAAGGCAGCCGGCTTCCAACACCATCAGTAAGGGACGCAGTGGCAGCACGCTCACCTCAGGGACAACGGAGAGCGGAGGGACAGCTGCCCGCACTGGTGGCACCGACACACTGTCCCTTGGCCTGACGCCCACACCAGCCAGGGTCGGTGTCCCCTGAAGGACAGCGGGGAGCCAGCATGGCTCTCCAGAGCCACCGGTGTGCAGCCCACCAAGCCAGGGGCTTTTCACACTGGTCCAGAGCGTGTAGCAGCAACGAGGCCCCACCACGGCCTGACATCAGAGTGGCATGAGGCACCCGTGGGACACGAGTTTGCCGGTGTCACTCATGCGACACGAGGGACGCGGGTTTGCCGGTGCCACCCGTGGGACACGAGGGACGCGGGTTTGCCGGTGCCACCGCAGGCCTCTCCCAGCGCAGCCCCGCAAAGCCCGGCAGCCAGGCGAGGGGCTCCCAGGGCCGTGTCGTCCCCATGACAGAAGGGAGGGCACCGGCGGGCCGGTCGCGGTGGGACGGGGCCCGGCCGGCCCGGCTCCCTCGCACTCGGCCCTCCCGCCCCCGAGCCGCGGCAGCCGCCCCTCCGGCCCGGCCCGCTCACCTTGAAGTCGCGGCTGTGCTGCGGGGTGTACTCCAGCGTCCAGAGCGCCCGCACCAGCTGCGCCAGCTGCTCCGTGACCTCGCCGGGCGCGGGCGGCGGCCCGTCGGCAGCGGGGGGCGGCCCGCCGCGGAACTGCTCCAGCGCCAGGAACTCGGCGAAGAGCTCGGTGTTGCTGAGGCACTGCAGGATGGCGTTCATGAAGCAGGTGTTGCCGTGGTTGCGCAGCCCCGCCACGCCGGGCACGGCCTCAGGGCCGCCGGCGGGCCGCGGCGGGGGCTCGGGGCTGCGCGGCGGGCCCGGCGGGAAGCAGCTGCCCAGGCCGCCGGCCGCCTGCGGCGGGGGCAGGCGCGGGGCGTGCGGGCCGCGGGGCTCGGGCTCGCTGCTGTAGTGCGAGAGGGTGGAGAGGGTCTTCAAGACGCGGCTCATGAACCCGCCGAGCGACCGCCCGGATGGGGACGGGGCCGGTGCGGCGGCGGGAGCCGGGGCCGAGCCCGCGCCGCCGCCCGCCGCCCGCCCGCGGAAGAGCCGCTTGCTGAAGGAGCGCTTCTCCTTAGCGCTGCCGGCCGGCCCGGGGCCGCTCACCCGTGACATGGCTGCGCGGCGCAGCGCGCATCCCCGCCCGGCCGCTCAGCCCGCCGGCCGCCGCATCCCGCCCGCCGGGCCGCTGCCGCCGCGGCTCCGCCGCCTCACGGCGCCGCCATGCAGCGGGCGGAGCGGGGCGCGCCGTCACGTGACTGCGCCGCCACCTTGGCGGCGGGCAGGCGTCACCGCAGGGCCGCCATCTTTATTGTGGGCAGGGGGCGGGGCGTGGTGGGCACGGGGTGGGCGGGGCGGGCAGGACCCCGCCCCGCCGCTGTCCCGGTCCCGCCCCGGCCCCGCGGGGACCAGCGGTGGCGCTGGCACCGCGCCCTGCCACCCGCGGCGACCCCCGGGGCTCTCCGCCCTCGCCGCGGCCCGCAGGAGCCTGCCCGCGTGTGCCCGTCCGGCCCCGCCGGTCCTGCCAGCCCTGCTGGCCGCCGTGGGGCGGCGCTGCGCGGCCGCGGAGCGGGGGCGGGGGCGGGGCGGGCCGGGGCGGGCCGGGCGGGGCGGTCGACGGGGGGTAGGTGCCGGGGCAGCCGGCCGTCGAGCCATCGGCAGTGGCGCCGGGGCCGGGAGCGCAGGATGGCCCCGTCGGGCGCGGAGGGCGGCCGAGGTGAGGCGGGCGGGGGCGCCGGGGACGTGCGCTGCCTCGGCCGGCGCGACCTGCCTCGGGAAACGCTGTTTCACGGTGAAACGTCCGCCGGGGGCGGGGGTACCGGTTGGCGGCTCCGCAGTCGGTGGCGGCGGGACGGCGGGGCCCTGTCAGCGCGGGGCTCCGTCCGGCGGTGACATGGCAAACGGCAGCGGGCCCCCGCTGTCCCGGCCGCTGTCCCCACACCCTGTCCCCATCCCGCCGGCCGCGCTCACTCCCCGTGTCTCTCCCCGCGTTTCTTCCCGCAGCCGCCACCATGGCCCCCGGAAAGAAGAAGATCACGGCGCGGATCAAGAGGACGCTGCCGGTGCGGGGCCCGCAGGCGCCCACGCTGAGCGAACTGATGCGCTGGTACTGCCTGAACACCAACACCCACGGCTGCCGCCGCATCGTGGTGTCCCGGGGCCGCCTGCGCCGCTTCATCTGGATCCTGCTGACGCTGAGCGCCGTGGGGCTGATCCTCTGGCAGTGTGCGGAGCTACTCATCAACTACTACAGCGCCTCGGTCTCTGTCACCGTCCAGTTCCAGAAGCTGCCATTCCCCGCTGTCACCATCTGCAACATCAACCCCTACAAGTAAGGCTCGGGGTGCCGGGCAGCCGACAACATGGGCAGGCGGTACCCAGCTCCTGGCCAGTCTGTCATCCCCTCACCAGCCCAGCACCAAACCTTCCCACACCTCCCCTACTGCTCACCAGGAGCCCTTCCCACCCCTAGGGTTTCCCTGTACTGCACTTTGAGTAACGTGTTCACCTCTGTGCCGATGCTCTTCAGACGCATGTGGGTTACGATCGCACCCTTCACTTGCTGCCTGCTGAGCTAGACTCAGTTGATTTACCTTTCTGCTCCAGACAGTCTCTGGTCGGCTCTGTGGTTCACTTCAAATTCCCTTTATCCCAGGACCAAAGTTCCAGGAAAAGGAACATCTGTCACTCTTTTGTTGCCTCTTTTTTTCCTTATAGGATGCTTTGACTTTTTCAATCAACGATACTTTTTGTCCTGCCAAATTACACTTTATGTTGATACCTGTTCTGCTGCCGGCTACCCACCCCAGTCCCTGCAAGCGATCCAGCTCTCCTGTGCCTCCTGGCACAAATGCAGTTGTATTTCCACATGCTCTGCCTCTCTGGGCTGCTAACACAGCCTGCAAGGAGCTCGGGACTTTGCAGGGGCATTCTCTGCAAGTTCAGGCTGCTTTGCTTATGATGGTCTTTGCTCTGAGTCCTGGCCGTGGGCGCAGCGGTGTCTGCCCACACCGCTGTGACCTGATGTGGTAGTGAGGGATCGATGTGAGTCTCCAACAGAATTCTTTTCTAAGCGATGGGATTAACAGTGTGGGGGGCAAAATGCTGCAGCCGGGTGGTGAGGTGAGATGGGGTGGGATGTCACTTTCTGTCACGTTGTCTCCAATGCAGGTACAGTGCCATGAAAGTCTATTTATCTGAACTGGACAAGGAGACAAAAAAAGCTTTGGAGACTTTCTATGGATTTTCAGAGGGCAAGTCCAAGGTGCGCCGGTCGGTGGATGAGTGGAACAGCACAGCAAGTGACTTCTTCAAGCAGATCCCTCTGCTGCAGTTTGAGGATTTCTCTAGGACAGCGACTGAGCTTCACAGTGGCCAGAAGAGGAGAATAGAGGGCAGCGTCTTCCACAAGGATTCATCCATAGTGAACTCTGGGGATTCAAATGATATCATTGGCTTCCAGCTGGTGAGTGTCGCTCCTCCTTGGTCAGCAAGTTCCTTGTGAGGCAACGAAGGGGTGTTTTGGGTTGATGTCCCTCCGGCCACTTCTATTGCTCGCTTAAGTGGCTTTGTAGTGAGTAATAGTCCATGCGCTCCCCTGCCTCCTCTGCCGTGGCTCTCTGGCTGCCTGCAGAGCCAGCTCCAGCTCTCAGGAAGAGAAATGCTGTCCTCAAGCCTGTGCAAATAGACTTAGTGCCTTCTGTGACCTTTCCTCTGGGCCTCAAACATTTGATCGTATCACTTAGCCCTGAATGAAGGGTCTTTGATGTTCCTTTATCCCCTTTGTGCCACTATAACCTCTAGGTGGTTATTACTGTGGAAGAGAAATGGTATCACACATACCTTGTAGAATACATAATTTCATTTCATCTGAAATGCTTTTTCCCCTTTGTAATTATCAGTGCGATGCAAACAACAGCAGTGAGTGTGCACTTTATACATTCAGTTCTGGTGTTAATGCTATCCAAGAATGGTACAAGCTGCATTACATGAACATCATGGCTCAAATTCCCTTGGAGACTAAAGAAAAATTGAGTTATTCTGCTGATGACCTTCTACTGACATGTTTCTTTGATGGCCTATCTTGTGACAAAAGGTCAGTGCACAGAAAATACCTGCCAGCTTAACAGCTTATTTCCAAGTACATAATACATAGGAATTGAATATTTGGTATTTGCTGAATTCCAGCAGGAATCGTTTCCGTTTTTAAATGAAAGCAAACATTCGTGGTTTTGTGAACTTCTGTTATGCTCTTTAATTTGTCTTAATTCTGCTGTCCACAGTTCAGATATAATCTTGGGTTTTGGCAGAATCAAATCTAATGATCAATCAAATGATGGTGGCAGTTCAATTCCTGTGTGTCCAGGTAGCAGGGGAGCCGTCCCCTCGTCCTGGGGACAGCAGCAGAGTTAATCCATGCCGTGTGGGGATAAAATTGCACCTGTACACAGGCTGAGCAGTTTCCCCACAGCCATGCACAAAGTGAACTCCACTGTACCTCTCATGACTGAAGGCAATTTGCTTGTGCATGTAATCATGCAAATGCACAACATCTTTTCCTGGAATCGAGACATTTGCTTGAGTTGGGAGGGGATGCTCGCAGGAAGGACATGAATGTACTTGAATCACAAAGGTGTGTCCTCAGCCTCCCCTGCTCCACAGTAGCTGTGATATCTTTTGTGAAAAAGGAAGATTTGTGTTCCTTTAGACACTTGGCTGTCCAGTGGAAGAGGATGCTGTCCCTGCCACCTTCCTCTGTTCTGTAAATCTGCTTCCCCCATGCTCTGAGCCCCAGTTCCCACGTGAAAACCTCCTAAACTTTTCACTGCCTGATGCTATTAAACCAGATTATATTTCCATGTAGTCTCAAAATATTAAGAAAAAGACCCACACTTTCCAGCAAAATAAACTGTTTGCCAAAAAAAAAAAAGCAACTATCCAGTTCTGCTATGTCTCTGTCAGAACAAAAAGCCCCAATCTGCTGATTTTCTCCCACAGCCAGTTACAACTGCAGAGGGCATTGTAGCAGTGTTATATTTGTTCCAGGCACTTCACTCGATTCCATCACCCCCTGCACGGCAATTGCTACACCTTTAACAGCGGAGAAAGCGGGACGGTCCTGAGCACCTCGACTGCGGGCAGCGAGTACGGTGAGGAAACCGCGTTTGCGGAGGAACTGTGAGATAACGAGCAGCTCAGCAAACTGGATCCTGCTGGAGAGTGATTGATGTGTTGGCTCTAGATGTGTGAGCTGATTGGGGAAATGCTTGTTTGAACTAGTGCAAACTGTTGCCAGAGAATACAGAGATAATATCATTGCATCACTAATGTTTTCCATCTGAAATTACTGCTTCCCAGTTATGTAACTTTTTGAAGTAAGTTTCAGCCACGTTCTATTATTTGTTTGCTGTACTTGGGGCTGCGGAGGGACATTGCTTGCAAGTGTCTCAGTCTGGCACTGCAAAGGTTTTGTGTGGTTGTTACAGTTCTACTTTAGGCCAGGTAACGTTAAGGAAACCGTGCTGCCCTCCCTGAGCAGCAAAACGGCTCTGGCTGCCTGTGTAACTGCTCCTGCCCTGTCTCTCCTCCAGGATTGCAGGTTGTTCTCTATATAGATGAAGCAGACTACAACCCCTTCCTAGTGACATCGACGGGAGCCAAGATCATTGTCCATGACCAGAACGAATATCCCTTCATTGAAGACATCGGCACAGAAATTGAGACGGCAGCGGCCACCTCCATAGGGATGCACTTTGTGAGTGGCAGCAGCCTTGTTCCAGGTGCACGGCACCACTTCCTTGAAACGGGTGTAAATATGAGCTGATATGATGTTTGAACATAACCAGTAGCTGGAAGGCATCTAATACCTCACACTTGAGCAGCTGAAGTGCCCCGAGAAAAATCCTGTGATAGCACTTTTCTGAACCAGGTTTTCCTGTTGGAAAATCAGCTCTTTATAAACCAAACAGCTGCTGGGATTTTGTTTGTTCTCCCTTTTCTCCAACCCCTTGCCTTTCCAGGGGATTTTTTTGTTTTGTTTTCACAGCAAAATCCCCAACCACAGAAATGTGTACTCAAGTGCCCCATTTCACTTTAGTTTGCAGCCCATGCAGGTTCCAGGGGTGGCAGAGAACAAGCTCGGGTTGTGGGGAACCCGCGTTAGGGTCAGGTCTGTAGGAACGACTGCAGCTCAACTATTGTTATTTGTTTGGGTGTAAGTCTCCTCTTGCTGAGTTTCTTGTCATCCCAGCTGTGAAGAAACCTGCCTGGGCTGTGAGTGCTTTTGCCAGCTTAGTGAAGCCCCTTGTTACTGTCAGCAAGGGCGGGGCGGGGGGCGGGCAGAACCTCCAGGGTTCTCCAATTAGTGTAGCACAGACAAGGCATTTGACCCAAGGGGCTTCTCTGGGTAGAGCAGTGAGCGGTGCCAGCGGGCTGTCCCCTTTCATCTGGATGGGCTGTTAAAGGAGCAGTTCAGTTGTGCCTTTTCTCCCCCGATGGCTGGGTGAGATGCATCAGCCAGCCTGCTTATCTGTCCTGGCTGGGTGTGCCAGATCGAGATAGTCCATGCATTAGAAAAGACATTAAAAACAGGGCTGATGGGTTTAGAATGTGCAGGTAGTTAACTATCTCCAGCCGTCTGGAAAACCAGCAGCAACTGCTTGGTCTAACCAGTAGGGAAAAGTGCTGCCTAGCAAACAAACAGTGAGCAGGAGAACCAGAATGGTGCAAAGGATGAAAAGTCTTGCAAGACTGTTTCCTTTGTAACTATCACACTGTACTGGAGAAAGTCACCGCAGACAGAGTCTCGGTATTTAATGTAATATTTACCTGGCGCAGTAGATTTGGACTGTTGCTTCTAGTGCAACAACCAGGATGGAACATATCTCAGTGGTGATGTTGAAAAGATTTGGCAGGAGGAAGCAATCTGATTGCATCCTAACAGGCGAGATGGAAGCTTGACTCCCCTTCTGGACTCAACCCAAAAGCTACCGCTTGTTGTTCTGCCAGTGAAGGAGAGCAGGGAGCCTGCCGGGGCAGTGCAGTTGTCAGGATACCCATGTGCCCATCGGTCCTTGCACCCGCACCCAGACACATGCAGGAGGACACAGTGAACACGTGCTGCACAAATTCTGCTCACTGCAGGCTGGAGCGTGGCAGCCGCTGTTTTCCAAATGCAAGCGTTAGTGTCTCGGTTACCACTCCTGTATTTCTGCCATGTACTAGGACTGCCCCCCCGCCTCCAAAAATATTCCAATATGTTTGGAATGCAAACAAGGCATCGCTTGGTAGGAGTTGCAGTGCTTTAGTTAAATATTTAGTTTGGAAATTATTTCAGCACCTGAATGAACATGTAAGCTTTTGTTGTAGTATAAAGCCATGACAAAAAAAAAAATCTCTACAAAGGATCTGTCGTCTGCTAGAAGATCCAGCAGCAGAATGAGGCACGAGGCAGGTGTCCGGGCATTAGATTGCCTGCAGAAGTTAAAAACATGCCAAAAGCTGTTTTCGTTTAGTTTTCGTAAGTAATCCATCTCTAATATCGAAATGCTATATTTCTGTGTTCCCTCCAAAGAGGGATTTGAGCATCTTTCTAAAAGAGCTGATCCATGTAGCGGTGACGCTTGCTGTAGGGTTTGGGCTGCAGATCTGTGCTCAGTGCCTTACGGGTGAGCAGGCATTTCTCGGGTTCCTCCTAAATCAATCCTTTGTAGGATCAGCCCCTAATTTCAAACTCTGTAGAGAAATATAGGTTAATGGATTCGTAAATGGGTGGAATTTCTTGTAGTCTCAGGCCACTCTCTTGGTTCTGAAGTGGATAATTACTGCAGAAAGACAGGAGCTGAGGGCTGAGTGAGGCTGGGCAGCCCGCGGGGTGCAGGGATGGAGCTGCTCAGGTCCGGTGGAGCTGGGGCTCCAGGCCCCAGTTTCAGACCTTGCAGGGACGCACTTGGCATTTCAGAGCTCTTTTCTCCAGGCAGATTGCAGAACAGGAAAAGGTGTTAGTACTTATTGGAGATAAAGGTCAAACCAGTACCTGGAAGAAGTCTTGGAGGAGATGTGAACCTTTGAATTGGAGTGATTCTGGAGAGGTGCTGTTGAGTGCCAGCGGAGCCTGAAGTGCTCTTTTACCCACAGAACAGGAGCAGCACAACAGCCCAGGAGGGTTTGGGTCTTCACAGAAAACCAACCAGACCCCAGCAGCAATGGCCCTTCTCTCGAATACAAACAGCAGGATAAACGCTGCACAGCCTCCAGGGCTGAGCAATGAGAGAAAACATACACATGAATTAATCTGCTTTCAGAAATCCTCACTGTTACTGTTATACCATCTCTGCATTCCTGCAGAGGGGTTCAAGGAAGACAGCAGATAACCCAGCCAGAGCAGTGTTTTGGGAAATGGATGTTACAAACAAAATCCCCCTTGTTCTGACAAATGATTGACAAATCGTTTGAGATGCCGGAAGGTGAACATGCTGTTGGAGCCTGCCCCATCACTTACCGTTTCAAAATTCTCATGAACTGCCACTAAATCCTTTGGGTTTTTTTACTGTGAACTCCAAAAAACAAGATTTGTTCTTTTCTGGTTCTCAGACTCAGTCTCGCAAGCTGAGCAAACCCTACAGTGACTGTACGGAGACTGGTGAGGACATACCAGTGGAAAATCTCTATAACAAGAGCTACTCACTCCAGGTAAATCTGTTGCATTTAGTTTTATCAGTCACTTGAAAACTACATTCATAAAAACCTTTACAGTATTCTCTAGTGTGGGATCCAAGATTGTGAACAGTCCAGCTGTAGAGTCGCTGCTTTTAACCACTGATGTAAAATGCCACAGCACTTTTAAAAATCCAAGTTTTATTCCTAAGTGGTTGATGTTTGAAGTTCCCTTAGGCGCCCTGGTAGATAAAGGGAGAACATGAGCTCATTAGGCAATTTTCAAGCAATGTGAGACTGGAAAATATTGGCCAAGTAAATGTTGCAGCTTAGTAACCCTTGAAGCCAGAAATTGTGACCTTTAGGACTCCAAGAATAACAGATACCATCTAATCAGTATCCAGATAGCAGAATGTTTGTTTACAGAGTAAGTTTCCACTAATTTTGCATGGTTTCTGTAATTGGGTCCTCTTGGAGAGTGTCGGTTGTTCTGGCACCCTCCACTTGAAGAACTGTAATTCCATTAGCTGCTGCCTACTGCAAAGGCTGTGCCTAGGCTGGATTTTTATTTTATGGGTTATTATGCCTGATATCTGCTGAGATTAATTGCCAGGTAGGATCACACAGACATTATCTCAGGTTTTTAGTAACAGTACTTCACCAAAACTCAGGACTCACAAGGGCTGTGACGAAAAGGCTTCATGGCTGGGACTTCAAAAAGAGAGGTTCAGTTCCTGCTTGTTCCAACAATCAAGTGTCTTAGCACAAAACACTGATTCTGCTGCCCTGTTAATCCTCACAATTAAGGCCTCCAAATATGCACCAACAAAACGTGGTAGAAACTGAGAACATTTTCAGCAGGGAGTCACATCCCTCACCTCGTTGTTTCATCAGCCACGTGCCATGGCAGACACAAAACCTTCTCCTTGGCTGTAGCAACTGCAGCACTGAAGCTGTTGATGGCTGTAGGGAAACTGGGGGCACTCACAGGACACCCCCAGAGAGGATTACCTTCTTAGTTCTTTCACCAGAGCCTAAACCCTCCACAGCACTTTCTGCCTGTGTTTGTGTTCACTCCAGCAGAGCCCAAGGCCCACGGGAAGGGGGTTCCCCTCATATTGCTACCGTCCTCAGCAGGATGTTTTTGGGGCGCACGAGCCCGGACCTTGGCTCTGCGGGAGCGCAGCCCGTGCTGCCCAGCCTGCAGCTCTGGTTTCTCTCCCCAGATCTGCCTGCACTCCTGCTTTCAGAAGGCCATGGTGGACTCGTGCGGCTGCGCCCAGTACGCGCAGCCCCTGCCCGCCGGGGCAGAGTACTGCAACTACAAGAAGAACCCCAACTGGAGTAAGTGTCCCACAGCTCCGCATCGCCCGCGTCGGTGCATCCCTGCGCAGCCGGCACAGCCCTGCCCGCACCCAGAGCCCACGGCACAGCCACCTGCCACCGCAGAGCCCGAGGCTGCCTCTGCTGCTCACATGGACTCCTTTCTGACACTTGTTCTTATTGCTTGTCATTTGTGCACACCACAAAAGTATCGAGTGGTGGACTCGACTGTGTGAGGCAATTGTTCGTGCTTATAGGAAGTGACAAACACTTCTCTGAGTATTTTGCGACATTTATAGGGTAAATCTTTTTATCCCCACCACACAGGTGATGTCCACAAAGGCCACCGACACCCCAGAAGCCCCACTCTAGCACAGGTAGCAAAAGATCTTTGCTTTTCTTCCCATCTTCTCATACACGTCTCCTGCTCTCTCTTGCAGTGTACTGCTACTACAAACTGCACGAGAAGTTCGTGAAGGAGCAGCTGGGCTGCCAGCAGATCTGCAAAGACGCCTGCAGGTGAGTCCTGCCCGCGACCAGGGGTGAAACGCTGCGTGCGGGGGAGCTCGCTCACCACTGACAGCTCACAGCCTGCCTCTCTCCCCAGCTTCAAGGAGTGGGCGCTCACCACCAGCATCGCCCAGTGGCCATCCGCCGTGTCAGAGGTCAGTTCCTCATTGCACTCTGGGGTGACAGCGTCATGGCACAAAGAGGCATTAAATAAACCCTGAGGTTTAGTGGGAAGTCAGGGCCCTGGGGTGTTTGTTAGCACTTCAGTGATGCTCAGTCTGTAGTGTCCAGGTCTGGGCTTCCCCTCCAGGAGTTCACTATTAAACTAAACTTTAGCTGTGGGCTGGGAGGTGCCCCTGGGACAGCTCGCCCATCACACACATTCCGTTCTGGCACCCCAACTGGTCCAAGGAGGTGTGGAGCATGAGCTCCCTTCCCAGGGGATTTTCACACACATGCACACAGCTATAGCAGTATTTTTGGTCTTTTTTCCAGGACTGGATGCTTCGAGTTCTCTCTTGGGACAAAGGGCAAAAAATCAACAAGAAGCTGAACAAGTAAGTTTTCTTGTATGCGTTTCTAGCTTGCACCTCAAGCTCAGATACAATCTCAGCAGCCCTAATGATGGCAATTGGGGAGAAAGCTCCCTTGGAGCGGCCTAGCCCTACTGGTCCAACTGGTTATTTGCATAGTTCTTCAGTATGTTTCATGTTATTGTTTTACTAAGCTCTCAGCCTGCCTTCTGTGTCTCCTCTCAGGACGGACCTCGCGAACCTCATGGTGTTCTACAAAGACCTGAACGAGAGATTCATTTCAGAGAATCCTGCCAACACAGTAAGCGAGCGCAGCCACTCCCCGCTCAGCACCGGGAAACTGATTCCTCCTCCCAACCAGGCTGGAAGTTTTCACTTGGCAGGGAGGGTCCCATCCAGGCAGGGCCAGGAAACTGGGGTGCTCGATCCTGCCCTTTGCAGCCTTTTATCTGGAGCCACTTTTCCAAGTGTCCAGTCCCAACCCTGCAGCGGGGCAGCCCATGGGCAGTGGCAGCTCCCGCTGAAGCAGAGCAGGAGAGGACAACATGGGCAGCCAAGCGAGGGCTTGGCTGTGTTTGACAGCACTCACACAGACCCTTCCTGCACACCCTAACAGTGCCATGGACGCACGTCCAGCACCTGCAGGAGCTGATAACCTTGTGCTCTCCTCTCTTCCAGCTTGTCATTCTTCTTTCCAACTTTGGAGGCCAGCTGGGCCTTTGGATGAGCTGCTCGGTCGTCTGCGTCATCGAGATTGTGGAGGTCTTCTTCATCGACTCATTTTCCATTGTCATGCGTCGCCAATGGCAAAAGGCAAAGAAATGGTGGAACAACCGAAAGAGGGACAGGTCAGGGAAGCCACCGCAGGCCAGCGATCTGGAGAGGCAGGGCCACGACAACCCCGCTTGCATCGACGAGGACCTGCCCACCTTCAACACGGCGCTGCGCCTGCCAGTGCCCCAGGGCAGCCCCCTGCCCAGGACTCCCCCCCCCAACTACAGCACTTTGCGGCTAGAGACTGCCTTCACGGAGCAGCTGCCCGACACGCTGGAGGTTGGGCAGCACTGACGCTTGTTTATGCACCCACCCAGGTGCCAAAAGAAGAGGTGGGTGCTGGACCCACGTGTCCAGGGTGATGGGCACACGTCCAAATGAGCACTGAGGGGCTGGTGGGTCAGACCCATATTCAGGGATTGAACTTGCAGACGAAGCTTTTCTGAGCAAAGCTCAGACACAAAAGCCAAGGGCTCAGAGACGTTGGGAACTTCAGGCATCATCCACTCTCAAGTAGCATTGCAGGAGGTGGCAGGAGCAGGACGTGGCACTGAGCTGGGGTGGCTTGTCAGACAGGGTCACACGTTGGCACCAGCTGGCACACCCCACTGCGTGGGCAGGGATTGCTCCACTGCAGACTGATGCCACACTGAGTCTTAGTGCTAATTGCTCTTTGCAGTGTGGCTTGACTTGGGGGAAAAACCTGGGGCTTTCAGGAGTGCAGCATGACATTTGTAGGAAGGGACGTGACAAAGGTCTGGGAAGAGCACAAAATGGATCAAAGGCAAGCTCTCAAGCTGAATTTTCATTAGGGACCTGATTCCAAAGGTGGCCTGAGGAGCTCTTTATTCTGAGATGAAAAGTGAGAATAGCCACAGATGTGCTTGTAGAGCAAGTTAGCACACAGCTGGAGTACAGGAACAAAGTCATCTCAGGAGAATCATCTGAAGAGGGCACAAAGTCTAATTTGTATCGCAGTAATGAACTGAATACTCTGCAAGCTCGCTCCATTTACATTGCTCAAGCTCAGGCCTTTAAAGGGAACCTCAGAGGAGCTCATTAAGCAGCGCGTGGCCTTGGCCACACGTGAATCCCCAGAAGCCTCAGAGGGACCTGGCTGCTCTCTACCTGTTTGATCTGGGCAGGGACTTGCCCTCCCCTGGCACCTGGTTTGCTGTCCTGGTGCTGGCAGTGCCAGGGGAACCAGAGCCCCGCGGGGGTGCATCTGCCCGCTGGTGTGTCCTCCTCATGTACACCCCCCTGTTCCTCAGCACCACAGCCACCCCTGCGTGTGGCCTCCTGGCAGCCGTTGTGCCGGATGCCGCCCATGCTCCCCATCGGGCAGGAGCGCGGTGGGGAGACCTGGCCCCGTGCCCCCCCCTCGCTCCAGTCCCACCACAGCCAGCTCTTGGAGCAGCCCAGAGCACACATACGGTGCTGGGGATGGTGTCACCTGCACTGGGCTGGCTGCTCAGGGTTTGTGTAGAGCAAGAGTGAGTGAGAGTGTGCATGTAAGAAAGTCTCTCTTCTCCTTTCTCTGTATAAGCTTATTTTATATAGGACAGCAAGAATTCAGAAAGGTTCTTTAATGTGCAATAAAACATATTTTAAGTGGATTATTTAAATAGCTGATAAACTAAGAAAAAAATAAAGATATATTTTTGAATAACTGCTTTTTTTTCTTTCGTAAATCAGCAATATGCGAGCCTTCCAGTACCTAGAGGGGACCTACAGTGGCAGCCAGGAGCTGTGTCACACAGACACACAGCTGTCACTGGCTGGGTCCCAGAATGTCCCCTGGGTACCGGGGAATTCCCAGTGCAGGCAAAGCCCCACAGCGAAGAATTTGTTAGAGCAAAGCCAGACCTCAGCAAGAGCTGTAAAGCCAATGATGCTTCAACCAGTGGCAATTTCAGAAAGCCTTGTATTTTTACAGGTTCCCTAGAGCAAAACAAAAGCGTTTTAAAATAAACTAAGAGGTGCCAATCCTGCCAGAATGCAGGTGTATTGACCAGTCAAACTTTACAGCTGATGATTGCACTTCTAATAAGGAAAATATTTGATTGAGGGCGAAGGTGCCGAAGCACAGCATTCCCTGCAGCTCTCCGATCGATAACCCAGGACATGTGTCCTGCCAGACACTCTTGGCATGAACAGTCACTTTAAACTCTTCAGAAAAGCATGGGGTTTTTGTAGATGCTTTTTGCGCCTACTTCTCAGGGCAGGTGCAGCACCTCTTCTCCTTGTAGGAGCAATTCTCGGGAGGCAGAAAGCCACAGAGCAGCTACAGAAATTGACTACTTCATTGTGAATTAAACACTGAACTCTATGGAAGTCCTGAGTCACCTTAAACGGAGAAATCTATTATACCTGGGACAGTATGAGAATTAGTTCTGACACACACACACTAAACATCATAAACTCAAAGCGTTTGAGAAACTCAGCTTGGAGTTTATGGGAACAACAGGCAGTAAAATTTGTGGTTTGCTGATGACCTGTTGGGAGGCTGTGAAGATGCTCAGAGGCTGGAGCTGCTCTGCAGTGGGACAGGCTGAGAGTTGGGGTGTCCAGCCTGGAGAAGGCTCTGGGAAGACCTTAGAGCAGCACCAGTACCCAAAGGGACCTACAAGAAACTGGAGGGGGACCTTTGACAGGGGCCTGGGGTGACAGAACAAGAGGTGATGGCTTTGAACCGAAAGAGAGTGGATTTAGATTAGACGTGAGGAAGAAATTCCTCCCCGTGAGGGTGGTGAGACCCTGGCCCAGGCTGCCCAGAGCAGCTGTGGATGCCCCATCCCTGGGGGGTTCAGGGCCAGGCTGGATGGGCTCTGAGCAGCCTGGGATGGTGGTAGGTGTCCTTTGCCCATGGCGGGGGTGGCACTGGAGGAGCTTTGAAAATCTCTTCAGCCCAAATCATTCTGTGATTCCACGATATCGCTTCCTCCGCTGCCACGGTTGCTGCTCTGGTGGTTGGGAGGGATCCTCTGTCTCTTTCCATGGGGACAGTCCCCAGAGACTCACGCTGTGTTGGGGGAGCCCCCAGCCCCAGGCAGGGCTTGGGGCTCGGAGCCGGCAGCCCCTGCTCCCAGGGCCGAGGGGAGCGGCTGTGACACCAACCAGCACAGCGCCGGCCGGAGCACCGCAGCACAGCGCGGCCTCGGTGCCGGGCGAGGGACGGGCTGGGGAGAGGTGTTGAAACAAACCACAGCGGGCAGGTGCCGGTGTCTCAGGGGAAGGCTGCGGCACAGGCCGTGCAGCAGGGATGTAGCTGCTGAGGGCACAGAGTGGTGGGTGAGGAGGAGCTGCTGGGGGCTGAGGAGCTGCAAAATCCAGCTGCACAGAGAAGGTTTGCGCCTCCCCCAGCAAGTGATGCCCAGACAGCAACAGGGTCTGCAAACACACGGAGCATGATGGCCCTTTGCTGTCCTGCTGGGAAGGAGACACCCCCACACCCGCATTGTGGGGGTACGGCCAGAGCCAGGACCAGATTCATCTTGCTTAACACACGATTGCCCAGTAACAGCCTTGAGGGGCACAGACCCAATCTGATTTTTCCAGAAAAATCTTCCCAATTTACCCTAATCCCATCAGTTTAGGTGTTTTGCTTGTGAGGGTGCCTGATGTCTGCACCTGTCCTGAGCTGCCCCCACAGAGGAGCACAGCAAGGGCTGTGCGGGCGCTTGTTCTGCCAGGAGGGTTTGTGACATGCGTTTGTCCCAGTGCAGTGGCAGCGCCCACAGGGCAGGGACCAGTCCCAGCACTGGCCTCCGGCCGTCCCTGTGCTCCCGCTCTCTGACACCGCTGTGCAAACACCAGCTGCCAACACCACAGCGAGGAGCAGCCGTGCAGACAAACCAGCTGCAGCAGCAGGACCTGCTGCTTCCATACTTTCGAGAATCGAAACTGCTTGGCAAATGCTTGTCCCAGGTGGAAAACAAGACTCTCACCCTGACTCAGCCTGTTTCACTCCTTGGCATGAACAGCAGCCCAAAAGTGACTCACAGACAGGATGGCCAAATACGGACAGATGTGAGGTTTCCCTGACAGACAAAACTTCATCTGGTGATCAAGAGAAAAACGGGAGCATCCAATCTCCCAGTCAACTGCAATGAAAAACTTGCCCAGGATGTGACAAAGAACAATAAAGCATGGATTCCTTGACAAACCTAAGACACATCCTGACCCCATCCAGGTCCCAGCTGGACAAGCACTGTGTCCCCAGCCCCCAGGGACGTCAGCCTGGGGAGGACACTCCAGCCTCCCTGGAGCCAGGGACAACTCAGGGCTGCTCCAGCCGGTACAGCCGGGCAGCACCCATGGGGTTAAAGGCTGCCTGGGCCACCCGGGTGACACTGCAGTGGTCCACAAAGGGCTTGGGAGTTAAATGCCTCATTAATGTGAATGGGGCTGGGAAAGGCATCTCCAGCACATGCCTATGGAAATGCTTCCAGGCTTTGAGCCTCCACAGTGCCCTGGAACCAGCTGCAGCCCTGGGAGGGCCTGGACACAGAGCTGGAGATTGTGGATGTTTGAATTTCACGCTTCCAACTTCAGCGCAGGGTGAGCCAGCTCCGTACCTGCCAGCATCAGGAGGTTTCTCCTCCAGGCAGCCAGGAAGGTGCTGGTAGGGCTGCGACTGCATCCCTGGTCGGACCCCCCGGCAAACCCACAGAGCCCACCGGAGCCCCCGACAACCAGGGCATCAGTTCAGCCCCTGGGCGGGACACCGGAGCTCCAGCTGCTCCCGATGGGCAGCAGTGACTTGGCTGGAGCCACAGCCAGAGTCCCCGACCAGCACTGCTCCAGGGCCCAACCCGGCTCTGAGGCTGCAGCCGGCGACTGTGTGACACTGCAGGTGCTGGCAGATGAGAACTTTGTTGTATGAAATTGTTGCCTTGGCTTGAAAGTCCCACTGCCCCTCTCGGGTGACACCACACAGCCAGCGCTGGGCCTCCCAGAGCGGTGTCCCAGGTCTGAGCTGTCCCCACCAGCCCAGGAGGGTGCTGGGAGCTGGAGCATCCCCAGCACGGACCTGAGCAGTGGCAGAGCCAGAGGGTTTCAGGCGAGCGTGAGTCAGGGGTGAACCCGCGATTGCAGCAGCTCCCTCTGCAGCGACGTGCCAGGACACGACTGCGGCGCTAATCCCGGGGCTGGCATCTCCCGGAGAACCGGCCGGACCGGGAGGCGCGGAGTCACCGGCCGAGCCCCCACGCCTCTGCCAGCACACACGGTAAAGCCGGCAGTGGGGCTGGGCCAGCAGCGCCGGCAAACCCCGGCAGCAGCAAGAGCTGGGGCTTGGAGGGGAAGGAGAAGAGAAATCCCAGGTCGTGTCCCCCAGAGGACCAAGCATCCCTGTGCTGCCCAGTGTGCAGGCAGGATTCCAGGGGTGCAGGAGGGGTTCTGGGGGTGCAGACAGGCTGCCAGCCCTGCGCAGCTCCCCACGCTCTCCCCCAACACCATACCCTGTGCTGCCCCAGACAGCACTTTTGCCCTGGCAGCCCTGCTGTCAGGTGACATTCCCGAAAGCAGCAGGATGGGACATTCAGCAACAGATCCTCTGTCCGGCTGAGTGACACAAACTGTGACATCCCTGACCTGCCTCCTGCTAGAGGACAAACCTCAGCAGCTCCAAACGCACCCAGCCCCACCCAGCACACTGATACGTGATCACTTCTGTCTCTTTACACTCAGGTACTTTGCCCAAATATATTTCTACAGACAGAAAAATGTGTATATTCACTAAATTTATTCACCTGCAGTTTAAATGCGCCGCAGTCCCAGGGATATGCGGTCCCTGTGCCGCTCGGCGGGGTGCAGGTGCCAGCCCGGGCCGCGGTGAATCACTCTGTTTTCACAACGCCTCTCACTGCGGTACCTTCCCTGCTTGTGTTTTAAGACCTTCTCACCCAAGTTTACATAATGAATCCTGATGGGTACAACCTGTTCCCCTAGATAATCACAACGGGTAATCATTCCTCACTCTTGTTATAAAAATTCATCAGTCACAAAATATTTCACATTTCCCCCAGAACATGGGAGAGGACTATAAAGCACCGGCCCATGGGGATCTTTACGGTGTTGGCGCCACACTGGCGCTGCCTGGCCTGTGCCAGGATACCATGGCATCCCTAGAGCCCACCGCAGCTACGGCATTGTCAGAGGTTGGAATAATGGCAGGCGGGTTCATTTTTCCAGTAAACTTCTACAGCAGACAAGGCAAATGAGTGCAACTAATTCCCTGTCACAGGCATTAGACAGGGATGGGGTCCGGGGAAGCCCCATGGGTGGTGCCCGAGCACGCAGCCTGCGCATCCTGTGCCCAGAGCCGCAGGTTCCCCCAGGCACGGAGTGCAGCCGGTGGGGTGGACCGGGGTGGGAACTGGTGCTGAGGCTGCGGCTGAAGGGAGATGGACCTAAGCTGGGCCTGAGATGGGCTTGAGCTGGGCTTTAGCTGGGCCTGCCGCATCCCCGCAGTGTGGCTCGCACTGGGGTGCACAACAGCGCCTGGCAGCGTGGCCCCAGCACCCACCAAGCCCCCAGCACCGACTGAGCCCCAGACACTTCCCTCGCCTCTGCTGCTGCTTGTAAAACAAAACCAGCCTCGGTTTTACTGCCTGATCTTTGTAACGCAAACAGAGGTCAGTTAAAAAGGTTTTATACGCAGCAGTTACCGGTACAGGTTGGTTAGTGAGATGCTCGCTATCATTTGACTGTGATTTTACTGGTCACAACTAAATTACTCTATTTTGTTTAGTGACAGTGTGTCTCTGAAAGTGCACCTGATAAACCAAGCTATTAAAGTGCTGAATGAGGCTGTTTGCACCCTGCATGGGAACGGGCGATGCCCGGCTTCCCTCGGCAGAGCGGGGCAGGAGCAGCGTCCCCGCTGCCAAGGCTGCTGTGCTAACGTGGGGCAAGCGACGGTGACAGGGACTGGTGACTGGGACAGGTGCTGGGATCAGCACACTCCTCCCTGCACACCCAGAGCCATCGGATGGGAAGCCAGGCTGCAGACGTGACTAATGCTGCACACATACATCTCGCAGCTCCTGCTGCATCCCGTGTAATTAGCAGGTGCACGTGGGCTGGCAGTGCCAGGCAGGGTGGCCAGTCCCCCTGTCCTGCACCCTGGGAGAGGGGCTGCCCGGGAGGGTGTCCCGCAGGGGCCGGGCAGGGACACAGGACTCACAGCGCTGCTCACCTCCTGATTCTGGAGCCCCAAGAGCCTTTCTGGGTCCTCATCAAACCTCGGAGCACCGAGTAGTGACCTCAGGTCTGACGGCTGCCACCACAGCTGGGACCTCACCCACCCACCATGCCCAGGGGCATAATCTGGCCCAAAGCGATGCACACACAATCAGATATGAACGACTCATGTGCTTTTTCTATGGACCTGGACTCAGCCCTCTCAACAGGGCTGGTTTTTTGGGGTGATTTCCTCCCTACAGAGCTGTCCTGGGGTCTCTGCATTGGGCTCCAGAAATCCTTTCAACCTTTGTATCTGCTCCAGTCACCATTAAAATATTTTCGTTTTACCAGATAAATTTAGGACCAGCTGATATTTTCGAAACACTACAGCTTAGACCAATGGTGGTGTTTTCTGGGTGACTTGTCCCGTGTATCCAGTTTCTCAGCTGTATTTAGCTGCTGTCAGCGGTGCCTCACGCCAACACAACACCCCAACTCGGAACACAATGCCAGGGGTGCACAGGAGCTTGCCATCATGGTTTTCAGCTGTATTTTTAGCAGGAGGGTTTTGCTTATGAAATAAACTTTCCCATGAAGCAAGCGAGAGAGACAACGCAAAGTCAAGCCAAATTCAAGGTCATTTGGCTTCACTGGCTTCACAGCTGATGCTTCAAACCACCGAACAAATGCAGCCTGCTCTATTTTCAGCGTTAGAGCTGCCAGTGCTGTAACAGACATTGTTCTCCAGGGAAATAAGTAGCGATATGAGGGCAATTATTTTGACAGGACAGAGGTTAGAAACTGGGTAAGTCCCAGTACTCTCCATCAAACCTGTTTGTTCTAGCTTCACTTGGAAATACTGTTTAATCACAATCCCGCATTCTACTTCTGACATAATGGCAGGAGGTACACTTGTACAATTTAAAAATAAAAATCCCTTTTGTTCCGAAACAACAAAACATGAGGACATTTGGGAAAGTCTGACCAAGTCCTGATTGAACAAGAACCTGAGATTACTTCTCCTAGTAAGAGGCAATCATTACCTCTGACAATGCTTTGCTGCTCTCCAGTGATTTATAGTTCCAAGGGGGTTTATACACATTTGCTGTTGTGTTGTGAGGAGTTAACATCTCCCACAGTCATTCAAGATGCTCAGGGTTTTACCTCTAAACCCTGTTTGTCCAGCAGTGTTGGGTTCAGGGATTTCACCCTGTGCTGTGCAGCACACTGGCCCCAGTGCAGGAAAACACAGAGAATAAATGTGAGGGGCATGTGTCTCCCCAGCTGCCCTGAGGGATCAACAGAAATCAGCGTGCAAGACACATAAGATTAAGTCATAAAATGCAGAAGCCCATGCTAACCACCGTGAAAATCGCAGACAATTAGCGTGTTCATGAGGGCACCGGCCCTGTTCGAGCCGCTCACGTTCCACCCTCAGAAGCAAACAGAAAAGCTGCTTAGTCTTTAATTTCATTGTCGTTTTATGGAAGCAGAGCTCATTGTTCCTGGCAAGAGATCATCACCTCTCGGGCTCAGCCGCCAGTGCCACCGAGGCAGTGTCCTGACCCTTCTATTTGAGCATCAACATCTTCTGAGGTCCGCACTGACAGACGCACAGTGTACAAAACACTCTCAGGAAAGCATGGCCAGCAGCAGGCTTGATAGTAAACACAGCTGTTCAGGGAGTCTCTTCTTAGGAAAAAAATAAAGCGTAAGATCTTATACTTCTTTCTTAAAAAAAGGTTATAAGATCTTAAAAAAAAAATTAGATCTTTTTTAAAAAAGGGTTATAAAACTGTTTCAAAATCCTACTGGTCATTTGTCCTGTGCCAAAGAGCTGGCACTGGTGGTGGCTGGCACAGGGGAAGCCACAGCAGCCAGGTGATGTCCCGGCGCCGGGGACATCTCAAACCAGCCCAAGAAGCACCCGCCCTTCTCATGGAACTTTTTAATTTTGGGGGGAAAAACAAGGCCCGGTGTTCATGTCCTCGCAGTGGGATGGAGGCGCAGCTCCCCTGGCATCTGCGGGGGGTACGGGCAGCGTCCCGGGAGGTTTGTGCCGCTGGGACTGGGGCGGGAGCAGGAGAAGTAGCTGCGAGTCCCGGGGGGGATGTTGGGAGCAAGTTAAAATTTCTGGGGGAAAATTCAAGCAAGCTCGCAAGGAAGCCTGGACGAGTCCCGACTGAAGCGGAGCCGCTCCGGCTGGAGGGAGGTTCAGAGGCCCCGTCGGAAGCGCCGAGGGGCGGGATGGGGCGGGCGGGGGCGGGGGAGCCGGCGGGGCCGCTCCCGCCCGCACCGGGAGCGCTGCCGGAGCCGCACGGGCAGGTACGGGGCACAGGAGGGGCCGGGGGGCCTGGGAGGGCGATGGGGCGCTGGCTGGTCCCTTGGGTACCGAGGGCACCCGGAGGATGCCCGTGGCGACCGGCAACTCCCGCGAGGGCTCGGGGCAAAGGGACCGGCGGGGACCCGCGTGGGTCAGGTGAAATGTCATCGTTTAAATGTCACTCGGGGTTTTGTTCCCCTGCTTCTCGGAGTGGAGGATGCGGGTTTAAGACATAGTATTGTTTATGGAGGGAGAAAAAGAAGGGGAGCCCTTTGTTGACATTTTTTGGGGGGTGGAATGACAAATTGAAGTCAGGTCGCCGTGTTTCTGCACCACTCCAGCACCTCAGTGTCGCTGCTTCTGCAGCCACGGGGCAGGTGTTGTGCTGGTTGGGTACCGTGGATGTGCATGATGTGCACTCAGGTGTAGTCGTTCTTATTTAATCTCCATTTATACAGGGTTTCTTTAATAGCCCTGATAAAAGGGATGGAAGCAAACAGCAGCTCTCTGAATATTTCACTGCCCGTTTCCTTTGTTGAGGGAAATGTGCATCCACCCCTGCTGCTGTGTCCAGGTGGGGGCAGAGGTTGATCCCTCTCTGGGACATCGGCCTTGCTGCAGAAAGAGAGGGCTGGGGTTGGGGAGGGAGCTGCTGCAGGGTTTGCTCCACTTACCTTCCAGGATTCACCTTATTCATTGCACAAGCAGCAGAGTTAATTCTCAGCAATGTGACCTTACTGGCACGTGGGGAGGAAGGCTTGTCATCATCCTGGGGGACAGGGACATCACGGGAAATGCAGGGTTAGGGAGGCAGGGGAAGAAGGGATGGACGATCTAACATAGGGAACAGAAAGTCAGTCAAATGCTATCTGAACTTCCAGAGTGTAAATACTCTTGGAGTGCTGTATGTGTGCCAGTCAGGATTAGAGACCTGAAGGTGCCTGCATGGAGCGGGGCAGCTGTGGCCGTCTGAGCTCTCTGTGCACACACAACATGAGGCCAAGCATCTGCTGAGCACCCTGTGACCCGGGACTCAGAAAGGGCTTTCATTGCTCACTGACACGTTACTGCTCCACTTGTCCAACTACCAACCTGTAAACTTGTGATGCAATCAAAACCTTTCCTCCAACTTGCAAAAATACCACAGGATAGCATAAAAGTTCCCTCTGGGAAAACAAAGTCTTTTCACCAGGCCCTGGAGAAGGTGGCTGAGGAGCAAGTGGTGCCCTAAGAGGCCAGACTGTCTGTGTCCCAGTGAAGTCCTGATCAACTGCAGAGTCAGGCTCAGCGGTGCCGGGTGGTTCTGCAGCTGAGGTACCATGCCGGGTCCCCCAGCAGTGTGCTGGGTTTTGCTTATGTCTCTGTTTCCCTGAAGTGGCAATTGCCCAGGAAAACCCCAGAGGAGATTTGACACAGCCAACACCATCATTTCCTAATGTGGGAGTCTGATGTCAGCACAAAGTGGAGGAGTTTCACCTGGGCTGACATGAGGTTGATGTTCTTATCTGCACATTAGGGACTGGGTCTGCAAATGGAGCAGTGTGAAATAAAAACTGCAAAGGAGAAAGAGGACTGAGGGAGCCTGATGGGTGTGTGTTCCTCTCCCCTGACTGAGGCCTTGGAAGAAGCAGCCAAACAAGAAATAAAACCAGTGAGTGGCAGCTGGGAGCTGCCAAATGTCCAGGCTGCTGAGCTGCCCACACTGTGCAAAAACTGCGGGTTTTGAGGGCAGCAGCAGGGACATGTTTCTGGAACCATTTCGATGCCCTGCATGCCGTGTGTCCATCAGGTCCCCAGTCCTGCTCTGCTCCTCCACTCCCTTTCTCTGGGGGGCTGGGAAGGGGTTACCTGTGTACTGATGGAGGGTGGGTCTGGTTGTCCTTCATGTGTCACTTCTCTGCTCCAGGCACAGCAGCCGATGGGGGAGAGCAGGACAGGCTCCAGGCTGGCACCAAACCCAGCACCGAAGCCCCTCCAGCCCACTACAGCATCCGAGCACTGAGCATCTGCGCCGGGGCGAGGAGACCCCCACAGCGGGGGCCTGGGCTCCTCATCGCACAGGACACCGTGCACAGAGCGGCTTTCACAGAGAGAACGAAACAACAAGGTCACTTGGAAACATTCTGGAAATAAAGGTAAGAAGAATACTATTAATGTGAGAAAAAAGATTGAAAAAAGTCATCCAAGTATGGCCAAGCACAGCTTTTGCTTAAAGCCATTTCTTTATCAAATGAGCTGTTAAATCACAGTTTATGCCTAAAGGAAGAGTAAACCTGAGTCCTCCACTCTGCTGCCACGTTAAGATGCCCCCGGCAAAACCAGTGACAGTCTGCTCGGCTGTATTGCCAGCACACCTTTGCTAACTTGGTTTCTTAATTTTGGGAGCCGCGTGTTTTCATGGCGGGCCAGGGATGCTGCAGGAATCTTGCCTGAGGATGTTCTTCCAGCCATCCCTGTCCCCATCCCTGTCCCCATCTGCAGCCCCATGCCTGTGCTCCCTCTGGCAGGTACCTACGTTCTGAATCAGTTTCAAACGTATCTAAAAACTAGTTTAATCTTATTTTCCACACTGTGGCCTGAATCTAACTTAAAAATGTGAAAATGCTGTCCTTTAGCACAGAGTTTTTACGGTTGGTGAGCTGAAGAGATAAAGTGAAATAGAAGGTGTTCCAGTCTTTGCTTAGAACTGATTTTGAGCTGGGTGTCCTTCCCCAGCACAGCACCAGCCCCGCGCTGTCACCAGCGTGCTGTGCCTCTGCAAACAGCACCCTCGGGTTTGCTGGTTAAATGGAAATAAATTCAAGGTGGAGAACAAGTGTATTGATGGCTTCTGCAAAACCGTGAACAAAGATAAAGCAGCATTAAAATTAGCTGTGCGGTATCTTTGACTTTATGAAAGTAGAGCTTTTACTCTGTGTGTGCTCCTCAACAAAGTACATGTCTCAGCATTGCCATCAGGGAAAAAAAAAAAGCTAAAATTCAGCCTTAGGAAACAATAAAAAAGAGGATCTTCCCACAGTGTCAGGTTGATGAGCGATGCGGAGGGATGTGCAGGACACGCGGGGTCCCTCCGCGGGCCGGCGGCTCCGGGCAGAGCAAACAGCGGCCGCAGGGCATGTGGCCAGGCAGGTCCTGCCGGGCTGGAGCTTGCCCAGCGCCGCGTGGGTGTGTTTGAAATTTTAATCTAATCTAAATCATTTATTGGACTTCTTAAAAGGTGGAAAATATTTACTAGTTTGCCTTGCTAGTCTCTCTAGATTTAAATGTATTTTGCCAATACAGTTTTATAAAGCAGAGGCTGATGTTGAGGTGGTGCCCTGGGATTGGTTTGTGTTCGTGCCTGCAGAGGAAGCTCGGACAGAATGGCCACACGTGTTGTGTCTTCCCTTCAGCAGCGGGTGGTTAAGCAGAGGCTGAGGTTGCTGCTCCTGTTTTCATTATAGTCCTGCCCAAAAGCCAGTGAGCACCCAATGTGATGTGAACTGTGAACAAACCTTCTGCAGGAGGCGGGTGGGAACTGCTGCAGCACAAGCTCAGGGAGGACGAGCCCAGGATGAACTGGTGGGGTGGGGTCTGGGACGTCCAGGAGGTCTGGGAGGTCTGGAAGGTCCGAGTCCCAGGACATGTGTTCCTTGGAGAACAAAACACTTTCCCATGGGAGCAGAGCCTTCCCTCCGATCCTGGAGGGAACTGCTGGAGTTCCTTCCTTCCTTCCAAAGTGCTCTCCCTTCAAGAGAGATGTTCAGTGTTCCGCTGTGTCCAACATCACTTGGAATAGCGTGTGCAATGAAAATCATCTCTCTTTGCATCACGGAATGAGGCGTCATAAAATCTATTGGGCTTATACTTTTATCAAACTCTGTATGTACTACTCAGGAGATTTTGCAGATCTGGCCAATAAATCAATGAATCAGCATTAGATTTTTTTTTTTAAAAAAAAAGCAGGGAGGAGCCGGTTGCCACGGCTCTGCAGAGACCTGTGCCCACCCCTCAGCTCTGTGGAACCTTTGGAGTTTATCTGCAAGTAACTGTGTGTTAATCTAGTTCCTGCATTGCTGAGTGCTGCTCATTATTGAAATATTGCTGTGTTATTTCAGCACTCTTTCTTCTACGATGCTGAGTTATACGCAGCATTAATCTTTAATTCTGTTCTCTTACCGTTTAAATCTGAAAAATGTTCTAAACAGCTGACTCGGGTTTGTTTTGAAATCCTGCCTCGGGATATCAAGATTTAGTAACACAAATTCTCACCTTAAAATAGCAGCACAAAATGTTCTATTTACTCCCAATATGAATGTAAAATATGCAGCATCCCTCACATGAGCAGCGGGAGCATACCGATAGTATCTGAAAGACAAAGGAATTTGGTGGAAAAAACCAATGGGCTGTCCTGGCTCTGCGGGCAGCAGCACCAAGCACATTCCTGGTGCTGGGAAAGGTGCTGCTGGCGCCAGGGCCTCTGCTCCTGCCCCTCTGACAGCCTGCTGCACCGTAATGCTTTTTTACTTCTAAGGAAAGTTGTCTTAAGCCTTGTATTAGTTTGAATACTAAATGCTGTTAGCCTGAATTCTACCTGACAGCAGCTCGTGTGTGCACTGCTTGGTTCATCCAGTGCTGGCAGAGGTTGCAGACGATGTCAGACATGTACCTGTTTGCACAGAAAACACTCACATCCAAAAAAGTGTTGCCATTTACTGCAGCCCGTGGCAGCCCCGGGTCGGTCACCGCAGGCACAGCCATGTCCCACAGGTCCCACTCGCTTCACCCCTGTGGAGCCAGAAGGGATGTGACAAAAACCTTCACGGCTTTGGGAACTGCAAACACAAACCTCCCCGCGTACCCTCTGGGGAGGTGCGGGGCTGTGTCACTGCCCCGGGGGGACCCTGAGCAGCATCTGCTCCGAGCTCCTCCCGGGCGATAAACCCACCACAGAACGACCCGGCTGAGCTTTGCTGCCAACACCAGCACCCCTGGCACAACACGAACCTGCCTCTCCGCACAGCTGTTTGTGGCTTTCTCCCGCAGGCAGCAGGATGAACCTGAAGAAGTATTTAATCCGCGCACTGCACCGCCTGCAGAAGGGCCCCGGCTACACCTACAAGGAGCTGCTGGTCTGGTACTGCGACAACACCAACACCCATGGCCCCAAGCGCATCATCAAAGAGGGGCCCAAGAAGAAACTCATCTGGTTCTTCCTAACGCTGCTCTTCGCATCTCTGGTCTTCTGGCAGTGGGGCATCCTCATCAACACCTACCTCTCCTATAACGTCACATCCTCTCTCTCCATTGGCTTTAAGACCATGAAGTTCCCAGCAGTCACGGTCTGCAATGCCAACCCTTTCAAGTAAGTTTTTCTTCACCTAATTTATGCCGTTGTGCTCTAACACCCTCAGATCTACTGCTGGCATAAGGTACCACAGACCCTTTCCTGTCTCATATATCACGTTAGGAGCATCAATGAAAATGATCCAGTGCCATTAAAAACAAAATAATGGAGCACAACACAGAGACGATGGCTCAGGTCCAGAGGAGGCTCCATGTCCTGTGCGCTTGCCCGGATGTCCCACTGTACCAGTTAATCTAATGATGGCTATTTCCTCCTGCAAACTTTCCCTGGCTTGTGTCAAAACTTGTCACAACCAAAATCAGTCTCTCAATCTTTCCCCACAATCCCTTTCTTCCTCCTTCCTCGCTGTGAACGTACCTCTTATCGCTCACACTCGGCCATTAAGAGCTGGTTAAACATTAGTATCAGCTGGGACCTGCAGGGATAGAACTCAGCCTAATTCCAAAGGAGTAACTGATCTTTGTAACAGTTGCTTTAAATTTATATTCGTGCAACAGTTCAGCCCAAGGCAAGATGCTCTCAACTAACACACAGGAATTACTTTGGGGTTGTTTTTTCTCACTGCTGGCTAGAGATGTTTTGTGTAAACCACAGTGATTTACTGAAATACAACCAGCTGCGTTCTGCGCTGGCGGGTTCACCACCGCAGCACTCTCTGTTTATCCTTCCACTGGTTTTCCACCCAGTTGCAGCTGCTGGGATGCCCGTGTCGAGCTGGCCGTGCTCTGTTGCTCCCCTGTTGGTCTCTCGGCAGCAACCCGAGGGCCCCGGGAAGGTCTGGGTCAGCGGAGCCGCAGCCAAGCTGCTGCACATCCCCACCGCCATGACACCGTCTGGTAATGGCTCTTTGTCCTGCAGATACTCGGAGGTGAAGCATCTGCTGAAAGACCTGGACAGGCTCATCGAAGCGGCACTGGAGAGGATCCTGCAGCCCACACCGGGGAACAGCAGCGAGAACATCTCCACACCGCTCAACATGGAGCTCTGGAACCAGATACCCCTGGTCCTCATCGATGAGCATGACAAAGACAACCCCATCATCCTGGACATCTTTGAGAGCAACCAGCCTGCTGTGGGCAACCAAACTGTGGAGGGCAATCGAACCACTGAGGGTAACCAAACCACTGAGGATAACCACACCTCCATAGGCAATGAAATGGCTGAGAGCAATGAAAGCTTCATGGGCAACGAAACCTTCATGGGTAACAAAACCTTCATGGGCAACGAAACCTTCATGGGCAACGAAACCTTCATGGGCAACGAAACGACTACTCCACCTGCCCCAGCAAACGTGACAACGGAAGAGAAGAAGTACAAGCTGGCAGTGAAGCTGGTGAGGGTCCCGCGGGAGGTGCTGGGGGGAGAGGGATGGGTGGTGCTGGGACCAGGGACCACCTGTGCTGGCAGCACTCACGGCACCAGGCACACAGAGCCCATGGGCGGTTTGCCCGTTATGGTGTGTTGTTTCACGGCTTCAGGTCTGTCTGCTTGGGTTTTTTTTGAGGAAGGCAGCAGAGAGGTATTTTAAGGGTTTTTTTTTTTACATTTCAGAGGGTATGTCTGATCCCCTGCAGGTTACACAGCCAGACACCTGGCTGAAGATGCTGGATGTCTGCATGTGGGGCCTCCAGCAGGATCATACCCTAAATATACCTCCCTGAATGAAAGGAAACCCAGCAAGGAGCTGTGTTAGTTTAGGGGCAGGGGCTCCCTGCTGCCTTCCCCTGCCTGAGGGCTGGCACCCAAAATGCTGGGGAAAGGCTGCAGCTGCTGCCGCTCACTGGGGCACATGCGGGTCTTGTGACCTCCACCCTCTGCACCCAGAGAGGCTCCAGGGACCCTGCCTGGGCAGCCCCAGCCTTAAAGAATGGACCCAAATGTGATGCTTTCCATGAGCTTGTGAAGGTCCCACTGGGACTGATGGAGAATCTGCCCAGCTGGGTCCCCCAGGGGGACCCGTCTGCAAACACCTGCAGATGTGACAGCAGATGTGACAGGTCCCGGCTAGCCCCAGCCCTCAACCCCCAGGGCAGTGGGCAGGGCTGGCACCTAGCACAGGGACAGGGGACACGACATACGTCCCTCCTGCCAAACCCCCACAGAACAGGGACAGACCTGCCTGTGTGTGTCCTCAGTGCAGCCATCAGGGCTCGGACAACTGCACGTACCGCAACTTCAGCAGCGCAGCGCAGGCGGTGAGCGAGTGGTATGTCCTGCAGTCCACCAGCATCCTGGCCAAGGTCCCGCTGCAGGACAGGATCCGCATGGGCTACCAGGCTGAGGACATGATCCTGGCCTGTCTCTACGGGGCTGAGCCCTGCAACTACAAGTAGGTGCATGCTGAGCTCCCTGCCCTTCTCTGTTACCTCGGGAACGGTACAGGACACTAAAGGCATGACAGCCTTTTGCTTTCCTCTTTTTAAGCTATATATCAGTTAATAAAGAGATTTCTGCTGGTTCTTAACTCTAACAACACTTCCCAGAGGGTTTCTGGATTGAGTTTTAGTTTTGGACGGGCTGTTCTGCTCATGACACACCGAGACTCACAGCATCAGCGGGACCTTCCCTGGGTATTTTGCGATAAGCAGCTGCCAGCCCAGGTGCTGGGTCAGCGAGTGCCTGGCGCAGCACTGCAGCCCCGGTACAGCCCCCCAGCTTTTACACGAGGCTCTGAGAACACACTTTAGCCATTGCTGTTTCTTATGAATGTCATATTTATAGATCCAGTTTCAAGAAGCACGAGTGCACAGCAGCAGCCCAGGCTGCAAGTCCTGCCCCTCTGCAATGAGGGCAGCAGAGAATTGTTATCAACGAACGTGACATGACACCAACCAAAACCCATCACCATAGCTCAGACCAAGCAATTATTGCTGTCTCCTCTGTGTGAGACAATTCCTTTTCATCCCAACAAAGCATTATCCCCATGGTGTGTCTCGGTACACACAAGTACCTTGTTTTGCTTTTTTTTTTTTCCCCAACAGTAGATTGATTGAAATTATATCTGCTGAAATTTCTATACAGCCATTCAACAAACTAAGCAATTTAAAATTAATCCCAGCCGTCACTGCCAAGCCCCGGTTCCATCAGTTGCATTGTTTTATAGCCCTTTAGTCCTTCCCGAGAATCTGAGTTTTGTATGTGTGATTCTTCCAGGAATTTCACCCAAATCTATCACCCGGACCATGGTAACTGCTACATCTTTAACTGGGGCATGGACGAAGAGGCCTTGAATTCTTCCAACCCCGGAGCCGAGTTTGGTAAGAGATCTCACTGAGGAAGGGGGAGTTGCTCTGTCCCCCTGCCCATTTCTGTTCTATGGACCAGACGGATTAGTGCCGTGTCTCTGGAGCTCTGCAGCGGGAGGAATGGTTTTCCAGAAGGGGAAAAGCCCCCAAAAGGGAAATGTGTCACACAGAAACAAGTAACGTGACTACAGATGTTACATGGAGCAGAAGGACAATATGTGGAGAGCTGAAGTATCTGGGGCAATGTCTGAATATTCTGTTAGCTGAAATATCTGAGGCAGTGTCTGAACATTCACTCAGATATTTCCACCCTGAGCATTTGCCATCGTGGGTATTTACACACAAGGCTGTGGTGAATCCGTCCTGTCCCACAGAACAGACATTTCTGTGCACAGTAAAAAGAAAATAGGCGTGTTTTTTTTTTTTTCCCCAAATATTCCCATTTTGACATGACTCCTGTTCTGAGTGTCGTGTCCATGTGCCAGGGCTGAAGCTGATCCTGGACATCAGCCAGCAGGACTACATCCCCTACCTGTCCTCAGCGGCCGGGGCACGGCTGATGCTGCACCAGCAGAAGAGCTTCCCCTTCCTGAAGGACCAGGGCATCTACGCCATGGCCGGGACCGAGACCTCCATCGGCGTGCTGGTGGTATGTCTGGCATTCCTCGGGAGCACATTGTCTGACAATAATGTTATCTGATGGGACCGCAACCAAGTTTGTGTTAAGTCTTGGCTGAACTGGCTCAAACCAAAAGAGACGAGGTGTGGGCTGGCCACAGGCTGGAACCGTTTATGGAGGCTTTTATGTAACTGTCCTGGCTAAGCACTTTACTGAAGCCAAAATATTAAGCTCAAGTCATTGTTCCCCTTCTCTTAGCATGTCAGCAGGTGCCGTGTTAAAACAAGCTGCTCCCAAACCACCTGCTCGGCCCTGATCCGCCCAGGGAACGGGCTGCAGCTCCTCTGCTCTGCCCCTATGGCTCTCTGAAATTTATCAAACCTGCAGGGTATACAGGAATTACAGTCTCTAGCAAACAGGCAGCAGGGCCCTGGGAGGAACAGTAACCACTGAAGTCTGCGTGTTGGTTTTCTTCAGGATGAACTGGAGCGGATGGGCTATCCCTACAGCGACTGCACCATGAACGGCTCTGACGTCCCCGTGAAAAACCTCTATAGCCAGTATAACACTTCCTATTCCATACAGGTAAAACATGTTTCTAAATCAAACAAGACTGTTCGGGAAAAATCGTCAAAGCACTTAAAATCTTTGACTAGTCTGCAGGATTACTGCAGCATCAGCAATGACAAAGTAGAAAGCATAACCTGAATCACAGGAACCTTCTTGTCTAGTAATGAATCCGCACTCGAGTCTGAGCGCTCAGTAGCCCCAGGTTTGGAAAAGATCCCAGTGGATCCAGTGGGATAACTGTGCATTGCAGGAGCAAGACCTAATGATGCAAATATTAAAACTTGCACCAAAGGTAAGGAGTGTTGTTCTGCAGGCAGCAGGCAGCACAGTTCAGTGTGACCTTCAGTTTTCATCCTCACCCCAAACAGTTACTGTTCCCTCAGCCACGTGGGAATTTTGTTTCATTCTGAGAGAAAGAAAATAGTCATTTTTCTAATTTTCTCAAAAGCCAAAACACAGCAAACCCCCTGGGATCCCTGTTGTTATTTAAGTCCCTGCTATATGCGACCTACCAGCAAAGTCCAAATTACCAGACAGAAAAGCAAATATTTTCACCTCCGGGTAGGAGCACAGTTTAATGCTGGTCCTTTCCTTGTACCCTGCAGCTCGGAGCTCAGCTCCCCAAAGCGGAGAGTTCCCACTTACAGCAAAACCAGAGCAGGGTGTGCCTGGGGCCCTCGGTCCCTGAAAACCCCCAGTTCTCCCATTGTCCCCCCTTTTGGCTCCTGAGCAGCCCCAATTGGTCACTGCCCGGCTCAGGGGGCAGAACCACGGCACCAGCCCATGGACCTCGAGCCCCCGTCCCACTGACATTTCCCCAAAAACACCAGCTTGTGTGCAGGACATGGAGACTGACCTTCTGTTCTTTACCTGGAGAGCAGGATGAGAAAGTTGAGTGTTTGTAAACCTTGAATCTGCAGAAAAATAGAGTGTAAATGTTAAGCACTGGTTAATTTGTAACAGGCTTTAACATGGAGGAGAAGCGTTTCGGGAGGGTGAGATACGGCAATAACAAAAACACCAAAACCTGAAGAATACACCCCAAACAAATGGGAGGGCTTTGGTCTGGCAGGGTTTGTTGATATTTCTGCCTTTATATAATTATAACAATTGGACCACTTACCCTACTTTTTAAGATGCTTATATAATGTTCAAGCAAATACTTGAAAGGATTGCATTATTACTTAAAAGTTGCTAAGTGCTGACTGGGGTTCTATGGCACATAATTCACATCACTCCAGAGACTGCTCAGCAAAATCAGGCTGGTCCGTCACTCCCCGATTGCACTGAGTTTTATGAGCATTTTCTATCCCACAGAAATTCTCTGGTTGTTCTACCAAGCTGGAGCTGTTAAATTTAATTATCTTTTCATAGACTTTGTTATTGCTTTGTGCACTGTTTCGTTCAGAATCCCCCTCCGATCCCAGCCAGTTGCCTTCACGCCTGGCTGAGCTGAGCCCGCACGCTGGGCTGCAATCCTTTCGAGGGGAGACGCAGATGTACAGATAAGATAATTCAGATTTCTAAACCCTGCTCTTTATGTTGAGGTATTTTTAGAGTCCCAGCTTTAAAGTGGAAACCAGCCCTTTGTCAGTATGTCCTATGAAGCCTGGAGACAGCAGCAGTGTCTAGGGGCATAGTAGAACATTTTCATTCCTTTTTGGAAACTCCATATTTCTTCCATGAAGCCCTAAATAGTTCAGAAATGAGCAGTTCCTGGTGCAATCTGGAGCAGGCACTGAGTCCCCTCCTGCGAGGTGACACCCACGGGCAGCTCGTCACCAGGATGTGCCTTCAAATGTGGAGGAGCAGTCACCAAAATGCATCAGAAATAAAAGGGTCCTGGCAGCATAGCCACCCACCTCCTCTTGCTGCTGGGAAGCTGGTGTCACCTGTGCCAGGTTGCAGAGCCCACTGTGCCACTGGTGATGCTCAGTGCCGTGCCGCCGGGATGCTCGGTGTGTGCTGTCAGCGATGCTCGGTGTGTGCTGTCAGCGATGCTCGGTGTGTGCTGTCAGCGATGTCAGCGATGCTCGGTGTGTGCTCCCTCTGCAGCTTCAGCCTTCACTGTGTGCAGCCACAAAATCAGCTGTTCAGGGCAAAGGAGAGAAAACACCTCAGAGCTGAGCAATTCTCCAGGCCAGTGCAGACTCAGATTCAGTGCAGATTCAGCCCATATCTGACCATCTCCCCCTTCCCTTTTTCAGGCTTGTCTGCGCTCTTGTTTCCAAATTCACATGATTGAAACCTGTGGATGTGGTCACTACATGTTCCCTTTACCTGAAGGGGTAAATTATTGCAATAATGAAGATAACCCAGGCTGGGGTAAGAACATGAACATCACTAACTGCGCAGCCTTCTCTGGGTCTTGGCACATGGGGGGTGGGAGCAGCCACAAGTGTTGTTGCTGTTGTAAATGCAGGAGGTGGATGGTTTTGCCTGAGTATGATTCCGCGTGGACATTCAGGTCGGTGCTGGGGTGAAGGGGCGAAATCTCCAGCCAGGGACAGCAACGGGAGCCCCTGGGTACCAGGGGAGCAGAGGGGACGCTGCAGCATCGGCTCTGCAGGGATGCGTGAGCTGCGGGACGATGCTCCCCGGGGCGGGCAGGGCCGGCAGCTCTGCAGGCAGCGGGCCAGGGCTGTGCCGAAACCACGGACACGGGCGACCTGGCTCTACCGACACTGTCTGCAGAAAAAAAATACTCTAAATGTACTATTAAATCGTCTGACTGCTTTGCCTGAGTTTCTCAAGGCAAGGAAGGTTAGAGAGGAAGATGGCAAATCTTTGCAGTAGGCTCATACCTAAACATTCGTTCTGTTACACAAAATGGATATAATCCAGTAAGTGGGGTCCTTATCTAAACAGACACTTTGATTTTTTGTTTTCACCAAACAGCATATTGCTATTCGTCACTGAGATCAAGCATAAGGGACAGACAGATCTGTATTGACTCCTGTAAGGAAACATGCAAGTGAGTACCTGGGTGCTGGTGGCTGGGACGGTGCCGGGGATCCCACATCCCGGGTCCTGTCACTCCGACCTTTCTAAAATGGCAGCAAATCACGCGGGGCTGCTCTTCTGCGTGAGAATTGAAGTTCCAGTGACTTCAGAGGAGGAGAAACCTCCGTGCCAATGCTCTCCTCTCCTCTGCAGTGACACACAGTACAAGATGACCATCTCCATGGCAGACTGGCCATCCGAAGCCTCAGAGGTAACAGCCATTTCTTGTTTTGGAACAGTCATTAATAATTGCCTGTTCTTAGCCGCATGAATCACTCTGTATTTTGTGAGCTAATGTCCAGGTAGCAAGTGCTTCTTTGCTAAATTACACATTTTCAGCTTGCAAACACACACCAGTGCCAGGGCCTGGGATGGAGCGGGGACATCCCCACGGCGGCTCCTCCTCGGGCTCCTGCCCCATGGGTGAGGATGCTTCTTATCAGCTCTGAATAAATTTTGTTTTCCTAGGACTGGATTTTCCATATTCTGTCTTATGAAAGGGATATGTCAACAAATGTGACTCTGGACAGGTGAGCAAAAGGAACAACCACTTTATCATCTCTACTGAGCCTGTTAACATTAGATTAACGTGAGCCTTGGCAATGGGCCAGAGCACGCGTGTGCTAATGCAAAGGAAGGACAAGATTTGGCACATGTTCGCCTGGAAGATACAGAAAGCAAACCTGAAACACACTTCACACATATCTTCTGCTCCCCGTAGCGACAAAGCGGGTCAGACAAACTCAAACACTTAAAACTGACATTAACCACAGCCCAGCTCTGCACTGAGCTGCCATTTGTCCTTTACAGAAACGGGATCATCAAGCTCAACATTTACTTCCAGGAGTACAACTACCGCACCATCTCGGAGTCGGCTGCCACCACGGTGAGTGCCCATCCTGCCCCCCCGCTGGTGCCACCATGCGCCACAGTGCCCGGGAGCAGCCGCAGAAATGTGTCACCCGAACGCACAGACGGGGCTCAGCCTCTGGGGCTGCTCAGACCTGCCGGGAGACGCCCCTCGCTGGGACCTGCTCCCAGTGCTGCTGCTTCACACGGCCGTGCCAGCACAGCCACCTCCACCAGGGGGTTTGCAGCCCCCAGGTTGTTCTTCCCCCCCACCTCCCATCCCCAGCACGGGGCATCACAGATCAGCAGCACCAGCTCCCCGGGGAGCACAGCACACACACTGAGAGGGACCTGCAGGTCCCTGCGGCAGGAGCATCCCCTGGCTCAGCACCAGCACATGGTGATGGGCAGGGATCAATCAGGGACCAGGGTCACTGTCACCGCCGCGGCTCACCCCTGCCCTCCTCCCGCAGATTGTGTGGCTGCTGTCGAACCTGGGAGGCCAGTTTGGGTTCTGGATGGGGGGCTCAGTGCTGTGCCTCATTGAGTTTGGGGAAATCATCATCGACTCGCTGTGGATCACCATCATTCACATCATCAGCTGGTGCAAGGGCCTGAACCAGAAGCGGGCGCAGATGCGGTACCCGGACGCGCCCCCAACAGTGTCGGAGCTGGTGGAGGCTCACACCAACCTGGGCTTCCAGCCCGAGGACACGGGGACCCTCCCCAGGGACGAGGCGCTGCCCCCCGAGCCTGGCACCCCCCCTCCCAACTATGACTCACTGCGTGTCCAGCCCCTTGACATCCTTGGTCCCGACAGCGATGCAGAAACCGAGTGAGTGGTGTGTCCCATCACCTCCCGATGGCAGGTGGCCGTTGCTGTGCTCAGTGTCACATCTGCCATCACCGAGCTCAGGGTGTCACTTGCTGAAAAATCTTCTGCTCTCCACCAAAATCAGGAAGGAACTAGAAAGCCCTGGCTGTCCTCCCCTCCCCACCTTAAAGTGTTCACTGTGAAGATTCTCCATCTAATAAACCCTGTAATAAATCTCGAGTCGGTGCCAAGCTCTGGCTTTAGCACATAGAGTGTGTATACATCAGTATTTTGCTATAGAACCGTTTCTGGTGCCAACACCGTGTGCTGTCTGATGCCAGGACACAGCTCAGAGTGTGCTGCTGTGCAGCCAGAGCCTTTGGCTGGGACCCAAAGTACCTTTGATGGCTGAAGTTGCTGTACTTCCACCCCTAAATGTCCACAACAGTAACAGTGAAAGAAAACGGTCCCTGTGCTCTGGAGCCCATGGTGCCGTGTCTGCGTTTGCTGCCCAGGGTTTGTTACCGCTTGCAGCACAGGCGGGCACGGCTGTTAATGTGTGTCAGAGACAAATACTCCAAACTCCATAAAGGCCCAGGTGTGGGGAGAAAGTGCCAAGCCCTTGAATAGTACCACACTCTCGGTAATAAATAAATTAATTTAAAAGTTGCGTTTAAGTTTCCCGTTGGCAGTGGGTGCAGTTCAGCACCAGCACATGCTGATGGCTGATGCAGGAAGGGCAGGTGCTGCGCTCGCTCCGACGTGAGGGGTCAGGGGTCTGGCGACCCCACGGGGCCGGGAGCTCACCTGGCACCCAGTGCTCCCAGGAGCCCATCACAACCCACCGGCACCTGCCTCCCTCAAGTACTTTTGCAAAACTTCAAGAGGAAAAACAATCGTGTGGTTAAATCACGCGCCCAGGAACACGATGTCCTGGGCAGGGTGCCCAGCGCAGGCTGGTGGGGACACTGCGGCCAGGGGGACCCCACTCCAACCCCCAGCACGGGGGCAGAGCTGTCATGGTCTCCCCACCTCCCCTCGGCCGGGAGGGGGTCTGGGTGCTGACAGGGACCGGGGGACGCTCTGCCAGCTGAGGTGCCGCCAGCTCGGCTGATGCTGCCCCGCACAGGGGAACTTCTGACTGCAAAATTCACTGATAAAGTCAAATCCTTAATCACGGCTGTACAGCTGCTCTAGGGCTGCTGCAGTAGTTACAAGACAACGTGTAGAATATCTGCAGCATTAGTTTCATAAGACTTGGTTCATGAATTTTTAAAATTTTATGATTAGCTCCAAAGGTAATGGCAACCAACGCTGCTCCGAGGAAACCACCAAACCCCGGGCACGGTGTGAGCTCAGCCAGCAGTAAAACCAGTGGAGCGGTGACAGGGCAGACGGAAGGTGGTTCAGACTCTCGTATAGACAGAGGAATACAGCTCTTACAAGAGCCATCCTAGGCTTATCCTGCCCTTCTCCCCAGAGGGACTTTTCCCTCCCTGAGCACCACACACCGGTCCAGCCTCCTACACCATAACGGAGAGACCTGGGCAGTGATTGTGCAGAGACTCCAGTAGTGACTGCGCTGAGACCTGGCAGTGAGCACACTTCATCCCGCAGCGTTCGTGTACGCACACCAGCCAATACTGATCTGGACAAAGACCTCTAACAGTCCAAACCCCCTGCTCCCAGCAACAGACACAACCGAGCAATATGCTTAAAACACTCGAGAGCTGAGAACAAAAACCTGGGCAACTATCCCCACGCTCTCCCCAACAGAGAACACTGTAACATCACTGCCAACATCTGCTCACGGGGGAACCCAAACAGCCACAGAGGCATCAGATGCTCTCCCTACGAGCCTGCTGCTTGTGCCATGAAGACTTGGCTGCGATGCGGAGGGGGTGGGATGAGAAGGGTCAGTCAGGCTGTTTCCCAGCCCCCCTGGGCACTTCAAACACAGTGCCTGGGCTGCGGGCGTCTGGGGTGGGCTCTGCGTCAAACCACCAGCAAAGGTAGCGGCCGGGCTGGGTCCACATCCAGCCCGCACACCTTCAGCCCCATCCAACCCACACACCTTCAGCCCCAGCTGGGTGCCTGCCGGGGCCATGTGCCCTGAGAACCGCAGGAGCAGCGGGCAAGGAACAGCCACAAAATCCTCCCAAAGGGACTGGGCGGAGGGCAGAAGAGGCACAACAGCAAGATGCGCCCGTCCCACAGCCAGGGTGAATCGGAACAGCATGTTCTTTGGCAGGACGCGGACAGTTTACTATTCCAGTTACTGCTGGTTTATAGAGGGCGTCTGACAACTAATAAAAGTGGAAAGTGTCTTGTACTTGACTTCAGCTCTTTCCCAGCCCGGCTCTCTCCCCAAAATGAACTGATTGCAGACAAGCATGTGCCTGCAACAGGGTTTTTGCTCCTGCTGCAGCAGCGGTGCAGCCGCTGGAAGCCTCAGCTGAGCGCTGCAGGGAGCGGGCACAGGGAACAATTCACAAATCACAGCCAAACAAGACAGCTGAGAAGTCCCAACTCAATACAGGACCCAATTTCCCATTCATTTAGGGATTTTTTTAATAGACTTTTCATACTCAAAAAAGTAAACATCTAACTAAAAACCTGCCAAGAAAAAAAAAATTCCAGGAGATACATTTTACTTCCCTGTTCTGAAATTTTTTTAGGTGCCAAAATTTCCAAAACCCAAAGACCGTTTACAAAGCACCTCTGCTCACCTCACTTCCCCAGACTGCAGTTTTGGTAGTAAAATGTCACTAAAGTCCAGCTGAGAACAGCAAAGGAATCCAGCTTCACTCCCAAAATACACCACTGGTAAAATACAATCCTCCCTTGGCAGGTTACCTGTGCCACAAACCAGAGAAGACATTGGGGTGACAAGCCAGCCAGGGACTGCCTGGAGGAGACGAGCCGGGGCAGCTGAGCACAGTCACCCAGGGGAGAACGTCAGGCCACCGAGTCCCAACATCAGGACCAGAAGTGACAGAACCGCGGCAGCGGGTCCAGACAAGGGGAACAAAGATGGTTTCCCCTCCAAAGCAGAAGCGTTTGCCTTGCGGGGTTTTCCCCAGCAGCCCCACACTCCAGCTCCAGGACCTCTCCGTGTTCTGTCCTATTTCCCCTAAGAACGCATACTTAGGCTGCTGATTTGTTTTACACAGATCTATATACCAAGCTGTAATAAATTTTACAAGAAAGCAACACTTCTGTTAAATTTCTTATAAACTTCATTGCTTTCAGTATAATACATTAATCACACAAGGAATGACCTACAAAACTGGTTTTATTCTCAGGGCTGAGCTTGATCATGCCTCAGCTGCTAACTGATGAGACCATCTTCTTGACTTGGTGAATAACAACAGACTTGAGCAACGCCAGCTGCCTCCAGGTAGAAGAGCTTCCAGTTGGTCAGTCTTGGTTGCACCTACCCCATAATTCTACATTCAGAATTACTGAAGTTTTCTGCAAAAGCCAGTCATCTCACCGCCAGAAACACGGCCTCCCCAGCGACCGGCAGAGCGTCTCCAGTCCGCGGGCAGCCCTCAGCCTGCTCCCGTCCACACAGACAGGTTTTGGTGAACAAAGCTGCCAGACATCTCTCCTCATTTCGGAAGATGGAAAAATGGAACAAGCTGTTCGTAGCCAAAGACATTTACCAAGAGTCATTCAGAAATAAATTCCCCTAATCCCCAGAGATATTTTCACTGTCCTTGGAAAGTTTACAGGGAAATAAACCCAAGCGCAATGCCGGGCCCTCGAGCTGTGTCGGCGGCAGGGCTGGGTCAGCTAACACTCCAGGCCCCGCATGGTGGCGATGCTGCTGGCCATTCTGCGGGGGACGCCTTTGGCAGCTTGCCGGTAGTCCTCTGGTTTTGTCTTCAACAGAGTTACAATATTTTGCAGCGTTCTTGACGGCTGAAGACCAAGGGCATCCATCACGTTTATTAGATAATCTGTAAGATAAAGGACAAACATGTTTGAACAGGTCATGGACACCGTGCAGTGACAGTTATCCTTCATTCTTCACAACAGCAAGAATCCTGTCACCGTCAGCTCAAGAACACCGAAAATGGCCACGTGTTTGGAATCTAGCTGTACTGACTGCTGGAGACTTTCATCTCCCTGCACACTAGTTGAGCCAACCATCTGTTTTGTTGAGAGGACTGAGACACATTCTGCCACATTTCAGTATCTTCATACAACATCCTCGGGGTGGCTGGTCACCACGGCCACAGATAAAGGACCACGGTCACACTCCCAAAGGCAAAGAGCTCGCAACAACGCTGGGAAGTTGTGCAGAGCTAAAGGGCTGTTGAGGCAGGAGGGAGTTCCAGCTCACTGATGTGAAGTCAGCTGGGGAATTATGGATGGCAGGGAGGATGCTGAGCAACCAGCCCTAATCCACTGGTTTGAAGCTGAGTGTGGTGGCATTCAAGCACGCTTCAAGGCAAGCTGAGGAGATGTTCCTGCTCTGACAGGGGGATTGGACTAGATGATCTTTCGAGGTCCCTTCCAATCCCTAACATCCTGTGACTCTGTGTGAGAGATTGTCTGTGTCCTCATTTTTGAGCCTGGCCATGGGGAAGTCAGCATCTGTGACTGACAGCAAAGAAAGGACTAACCAGCATTTACAACAGCTGCAGCGGTCTTGTGGTGACACTTCCATCAGCTTTGGATAAGAAAATCCCATCTCCTCCACACCCTGCAGAAACTCCTTCCCCAACACTTTCCCTGCGTCACTCAGCACAGCACAGGGGAAGGCAGAGATGAAGAAACAGTGCCAGCTACGTCCCACTTTGTTGCTGACAATGTCCCCATGTTGAAAGTACTTCACTGAAACAGCTCTGCCAGAGCAGCAGGCGGTGAGGGAACAGCGGCAGTGGAGCTGATCCTGGAGGCTCTGGTAAAAAGGATGCTGGGCAAGTGCTCCACAGCAATTTCTAGAAGGCCTCTAGCTGATCTTCTCTACTTCAGCTACCAAAGAGTGGAAGAAATCAACCTGCTGCTCCCTCCAGAATCCACCGGAGCACTTCCCAGCAGGCTTGGCATGTGCTGTGTGTCCCCACTATGGCACATACTGGCAGCACCGGGCACCCAAGCAGAAGGGAAAGAGCAGTGCCATGCTTGAAAAGATCATATAGGGATCTTTCCTGCTAAGACTGGCTTGTAAGGGAACAGTCTCAGTTTGCAATGACTTTGACTTGGTCAGTCAGAAACACAAGCAGTGAGGAAGCTGGAGCACCAGTGGAACATCACCCCTCCCTCCACCAGGGATGCGAGAGAACACTTGGCAAGAGGCGCTGTGAACCACTCCACCATGGAGGGTACCAGCCAAACACGGTCACGGTTAAAGCAGAAACCCTGGCTGCAGTTTGTTAAATCTAATGAAATGACAGAGGAACTCATGTGCTACGGCAACATGCGCACCGCGCTTACCGATGTCTGTGGCGAGCTGCTTGGCCGAGTGCACGGTGAGCGTCGGGATCTGCAGGATGGCCTCGCAGTACGTCTGCATAGTCGCTCTGGCGATGGAGCCCAGCCAGTAATCAGCCATGTTGTCCAGCTCAGGCACCTCATCTCCTGCACCGAACATTCTCGTGAGCTGTCAGCACTCTCACCTGCATTGGCTGCTTTTGTAACAACCTCTTAGAAGTTGATTTAAGTCACTTTACTGATACATTTTTGAGAGAAAGAGGGCCAGAAAGAAAAAAGTGAACACTTTTCTGTGGGGTTAATGAATGGAAACTGCTCTGCTGTGGAAACAGCACAAGGGTGAGGGCAGGAGGCAAAGCTGGAGCAAGGCTCCCCGTTCTGCGAGCTGTCACACAGTCAGAGCCACTCCGGCCAGGTGGACACGCAGCACACGCCGCAAAAGCTAATGGAGGAGTCCCTGGGGATGGATGGCTCAGCGCTGCCCTGTGGGCTTTGGGAACTGGCCCTAGGTACCTCCTGTTTGCTCCCTGCACCGAGATGAAATGCTGCTCCAGCTCTGGAACAGTCACATCGCAGACCCTGAGCCCGAACCACAGTTTTAATCAGCACTAAACCAGACCCAGCTAAAGTTTCTGTTTTAATGAAACCAGAAGACTTTTACTCATTATTTAGAGGCTCCTCCTGCATATTACCAAGAAACTCTTGGAAGAAACAGCATGATTAGGTGGTAGGAAACGGAGCTGGAACAGCTTTTTTACCATAACACATGACATCCATCTCGTGTCACAACATGACAGTTTTCCCCAGACACGCCGAGCCTTCGGTCTCACCTTGTTCTGGGGGGTAAGGCAGTTTTCCAGCATGTAATGCCAGTTCCAAAGCAGAATCCTCTTGAGTGACAAATGGCTCAAGGTGGAGAGGAAGCGACATAATATATTGCCCAATCTAGAAGAAAAGCACAAAGAGCTGAGTCACTGAACAAATGTGAAGCAAGTACTTTGCTAGAGAAAAATAGTCAGCTGCGGTAATACACACCTGAAAGCAGAAACCTGAGCTTGACAGCCACTCACCAGCCTATATTTGCTCAGAAACAAACTGTCTCTTGCTCATCATTACACTTTGTACAAGAAATAATTTTTACAAGGTCAGTGAACGAGTAATTGAAACAATCACGTTAAGAAAAACCTGTACAGAGAACTGTTACTCCACATAAAATCTTTGATCTCTGAAGTGTTCCTGGAAATTTGTTTTCTACAGATGAATCTAAGAGACTGAACCAAACAAAACCACAGAGAGGAAACACGGCTTCAAGTGACAATATAATAATGAATTACAGAAACGTATCACTCCCAAACAGGGACCATGCTCACAAATTCACATGCATAAGCTACATAACTTCGGGTGTACAAGTACTGCCCTGTTTATAAAGTGATTATCTGTGCCGCAGAGAACCCTCCCAGGTGCAGACACAGTTCAGAGGACTCTGCCTCCCCACGCTCAAAATAGCTTTTTCCTGAGCTCACTGAGCTCCTGCCTTTTCTTCTACACAGCACACGTACCACACCAGTTTGTTTCTAAACTCTACTTTAGTATTTTAGTTTTCAAATTTACTGCACAATGCAGCAGTGTTATTTCAAGACTATGCAAGAGAACGCCTTGGCTCAACTCGGCCCATCTATCACCTAGCAGCAGGACAGAGGGTAGATCTGAAAAGATGTCAGAAAACATACACTTTGTATCTGAAATTTTCTGAAGTTCCTGAGAGTGTCCGTGACCACCATAAAACAATGCTAACAAATAGTATGAACTGGGAAACACAGAAGAGGTTCCCCTGGCACTGGGCTCCCAGCGCGTGCCCTCGCGCGCTCTTACGTTGCTGATGTACTCCAGAGGAGTCAGGCTGAAGTTGGGCAGGTCGTCTGTCAGGGTCTCGCCAATGCCGCCAGAGCTCCAGCTCTGCAAGGCAAAACGTGCAGAAAGAATCTTTGAGTTTCTGGAGCATGAAGTCTATCGGTGTTCTAGGAAGGGGTCAGCCAGCGACATGAACTGTGACTAGCCAAGGACATTCTAAAAAGGAGAAAGGAACCACCACAGGGACCCCACTGGCAGCCCTGCCGGTTCAGGTCAGATCGATGTGCATGTCACTCACCTCCATCTTTGGGACAAGCAGGAGTTGTTGTTTGATACGAAGAAAAACAGAGTCAAAAGCCAAGTGGTGTGCCAGCTGGTTGAGGCGGCTCAGGGCAGATCGAGATGAAGACAACAGGTTGTGGTTACTCGTCCCTTTTTCCTAACACACACAGACACAGAAAAATGTTTACATACAGAAGTCATTAAAGTGACTGAAGCGAACCTATGTCAACATTCTTAAAGAGGTCTTTACTAGGCCAGCCTAACACAGAAGAGCCTTCCTCTGCACTGGCACAGCTTGTTTCCTTTGGGATGCCCTATTCGAACCAGTTATTCAAGGCATAAACTGCACACTACTCCCTCAAATGTAAAACAAAGAATCAGCATCACATTCCAGCTGTGTCATGCACCTGTACAGGCTGAATTCTGAGGAACTCACAGAGACAATGGCAAACTGCTTGTTACTTACAGGGCACAACTATCTGATTCCCTGTGAGGAATTAAGCAAAAGTTTTACATGAAGGGTACCTATGGAACTTGACTATTTAGCAAAGGTTTAACGTCAAACATAACACTGAGGCAGAGCTGTACAAGTTGCAGGTAGATTAAGTACAAAAGAAATCAAAACATTTTTAGGAAATAAGAGACAGAACTCACAACCCTGACTTCACTACTACATGTGACTGACGATGGCATAACTTAGATCCACCAGAAGATAACGAGTCATTCTACCCTGTTCACACGTGCATGCATGAATGATCCTGCAGAATTATATTTCAGAATGGATAAGGTAGCAGAATGTGAGTGGCAAAGAAAGTCTTGAGAAGCCAGTATGTGGGCTCCAGAGTTTGAGGTGGCTCCAACACGATCTTCCCAATGCTTTCTGCAACAAAATCTGCCTGATCAGAACTGACACGGGCACGTTCACAAAACACAGGCAGGATCTGTGGAGAGATGGAATAAGTCCAGACTTCCTGGGCTTGGACATTTCAGCTCTCCGTGGATCAAGCAGTGTCTCTGCAGAATACTTGGAATGTAGCCCATCAAAAGGCTGCAGCTCAGGATGAAAAGTAATCAGGCTGTGGGGGAAACCCAGGTCTCAGCTACCAAATGTGGGCCAAACAGCCCCCGGGACAGAGCCCAGCTCCCCCAGGCACCAGAGCTACCTTCAGGGTGTAAAGCGTTTCCATAAGGCTGGCATACTCGGATGGATTCTCCTTCAAAAGATAATTGTATTCCTGCCAGGGATTCTTTACAGAGCTCTTCTTATCTGCTGAACTGGTATCCTGAAAGCCAGAAAAACTACAAGGGCTGTAGGAGTCTGAGAGATACTTCCCAGCAGCTGATAAAATCCTGAAAACACACAAAACCACAAAAGTCACCAGCAAAACCCTCTGAAATCAGCACTGTTGTTCTCATGTTAGCCCAAGGACCAAGACCACTTTATGGTACTTCAAGGGAGAGAGTATTCATTGGTGGCAGACACTAATTACAGCCAACTCTCACGGCTACTGTGCAACTCAAAAATTGCAAAAATACTGAAATTAAAAAGGAAGAATTGTGTCCTCAGAACATGTAGCAAACACGGGACAGGCCCAGCCTCCCGTGCGCTGCAGGCTGCTGTGCCCTACACAAAACACAGGTACTCGAGTCAGACCAGAGTGTTTCAGCATACAAGAGGCTGAACAGTGCCCAGCTCACCAACAACAAAAGATCTACGTGCTGCCTGTGCTTGACACTCCTCAGGTTACAAGGAATCGATCAGTTAAGGCACACCTAGATTCAGTTCAGCAAATAATTCATGCCCCATGTCACAAGGGGGGTAAGAACGTTGCCAATTTGATCTGGTGGAAAATTCCTTCCTGACCCCAATCTGGCAGCCCGATTGATGCCCAGCCAGGTGCCCAAGAAAAAGGATTTGTGTGCCCGGCTCAGGACACACGACTGAGCGGAACAGTCTGTGAGCCCTCGCTGGCAGTTCAAAAGCTGGGGAGGGGCTGTGGGGGAATCACGGTGCCTCTGCTTTCCCTTCACCATCTATGCAATGAAAGCACCTTGGGATTTGTTTTCTTTCAACTTGGTACCTATGCTGACAGCTCACGAATTAAGTTCAACGATGCTTACCTGTTGGCCAGTTGCTGCTCAAAATCTCCACACTGACGAAGGAGCTCACCACAAGTACTAATTATCCTGGGAAAGAACAAGACAAAACCACATGTTGTGAGATTTGAGGCAGACAATTCCAGACCCCCACCCAGACAACCCATCTCAGACACATGTCAGCTGATTATAAAACACAACGACCAAACCACAGCCCACAGGTAACACATCCATCAAGAGTTAATTTGGCTATTAACTCTGCATCCATTTGATAACATAATGAATTTTTTTGCCCAGCCACCTCATCCACGTGTTACTTCTTGTCATGGTGGCTAAGGCCAGTTCAGTGTCACTGGGAAAAATTTGCAGAGCTGCTGATATTTCAAGTGATATGCCATGTGGTCTTGCTCCGGACAGGGTGGGGAGCCTCGCAGCACTTGCTGTGCAGCAGCAACCTGAAAGCCTGACAGCACTGCAGCTCAGCGGGCACAGCCATGCGTTCTGCACTGAGAACCTGGGTACACTGACCCTGAGTCACTCCCTTCCAACTCTGATACAAAATCAGTTCTGAGCCAGGACAAAAAAATGCCCTTTACCGGACAGAGTTTTGGAATGCAGTCCAGTCCTCCTGGAAAAGTGAATCTGACGGGACATCATCCAGTTTACATTTCTTTCGTATAGACTGCAGTGTATTTGTGAAGTCAGATGTATACCTGTAAAGAGAGAAGCACCAGCATAAGAAAACAGGCTGCAGAGCAGCATAACTGCGTGTCCTGCCATTTGCTCATTCCATCCTCTACAGGGGCCAAATAAGAACCAGAAATATTAAAAGTTGTTCAGGAGAGACACTGTTGTTCCAGTCTGAGCACACGGATGTGAAGAACTGATCAGCCACGGCCCTCTCCAGCCTACACTATTGATGGAAGACAGCAAGAAGCTCCGAGTAACAGATGCTGTGTGGCTATTTCCATTTGTTGTATGCGGGTTACTAGGAAGCCTCCCCTCCCCTGACAAGGTATGAGTAAGCCAGTCTTGTTACCACTGCACTAGTCACATTTCCTAGGAAAGGCCAGAAAAAGTTTACAAGGCTACTGCTAGCCCAGCATCACTTGGCCCTTACTCCAGGAACACAGTTACAACAAATCTCATGAATTTGTTTTCTCAGCTACTCCCCAGATGAGAACATGGATAAAAAGGAGAACATTTTGTTTCCCACACACCCCCTTTTTTTAATAATGCCCATAAGCTGGAGGCATGCACACTGCTATGTAATTGCCTATAAAGAAGGTGAGCTCAGAGCAGTGTGCTTTCCCCTTCCCTCCTCCCCACAGGGCAGCAAGGTAAGAGTCTGATTTACACCTTGTGAGCAGCTCTGTGGGTATCAGGAAAGAAGAAGGAGGTCATCGGTACCGGAACATGAACTAAGCAGACTGCCACCGATACTTCAAGACATGAACTTACAGCCAACCTTGCTCATTAGGGTGTCTCACACTTTCGGGTCGATTCGGGACGGGAGGTCACTTGTCCCAGTAAGGAGACATTTCCTCACTGAGTTTTACTTTCATCAGCCTCATTTGTCTTTGTCTTACTCTGTTTTGGGAAACTCCAAAAGTATCTATTAAAATGAAAATTCAGTCCAACCAAAACAGAAGACCGCTGATAAAAGCCTCACATTTAGCCACAAAAAGCTTTAATTTTTCCCCTTAGCAGCAGTCATTGCCTGAATGAGCAGCAGGAGGGGAAATCAGCTGATTCATTTACGGTTACAGACACTTTACACTCTCAGCCATTTTTCATAAACTCCAAAGCCCTTGGCCAGACGCTGAATACGTGTAGAGCCTCGGGATAAAAGCAGTGGGGTAACCACAAGTAACTTACTTTGTGAAGAGAGCTTTCAGCGCCAGGAGGAGGCCCCCGGCCCCCAGCCCGTCCGTGAGCTTCACACAGTTGTCAATGGCTCCCAAAGCCAGAATGAAGAGTTTGGTGACCGAATGGTTCAGCTCCTGGACACAGTCAATCACTTCCCAGTGCTCCTAAATAACAACAACAAAGCTGAGCCCGACCCTCCTCTCGGTGAGTGTCCAGGCATCCAGGACACCTTGTGTAACACGTTCCCTCAGCATCCTCCAGCCTTTGACACACTCAAGGGAGAACAATGCTGGTTGCTTCCAGCCTCCTGCACAGCGACTGCTGATAAAGGTCAGGCTGCCACATCCTACACTTGCCAGGTCTTCAAGGAAAAAACAGTTCTGCCAACAGCAGAATCTGCCACAAAAAGGACTTTCCTCCCCCGACCCTGTTCTTAATAAATTGTATCAAACCTCAAACAGGTTCTTGGTTGATTTTAGTAAAGTTTTTCTCCCGCAGATCTACACTGTGCCAGTTAGTGGGTGAAGGAGAAGAAGGAAGTTACCTCCCACCTAACAGTGCTCCTGAAATCAACCTTTATTTCTTAAACAAAATTTACTTAATAGTATAAAAATATACTGCAAACAAGAAATAAGACCAAAAGATTGCAGGAGGAAAGAGAGCAATAACTATGACAAGGACTCCAGTATTCAGCAGAGGTTTCAGGCCTCTGGCTGTGCAGACACTCCTTACCAAGGGCACCGCGCTGATCTGGATGAGCAGATTTTCTTCCTCCAGGTCTCCATACTCAAGCTGATAGGGCTTGTACGGACCATACACTGCTTCTACCAGTTCCATCACTTTAACCAGGTTCTGCTCCTCTGCAAAGAATCAGATGTTTAGTCTACAAATAGATAAGCATGGTACTAAAACCCTTGTTCCAAGCACCATGCAGGACCTCCTCAATTAGAGCGTGCTGCCTACACAGGCTTGGAATGTTGCCAAACAGCTTTAAGTCTCAACTACACAGACTTTTTTTTTGCATTTTTTAAAAACAAGGTTATTATCTCTACCTGCTTCCTAAAACCAAGATGTTCTACCTCAACAAGTGCCTCGAGAAAATTATCACTCACTGCTCCAGAACAGCCTGGGTGACAAAAATCTATTAAACACTCCGACCTACAGCAGAAGGAAAGTAATGAAATCGTTTGAGAAGTGAAACACATTACTCCCACAACGTAAAAACAGGGGCAATTCTCATTTATCAGAAAGTCTGGTTCATACTTAAAGTAATTGACACTAACTCAACGCACTTAGCAGTACTGCTTCACGGTGTTCAACCAGAGCTGAACCAGATGCGCAATCCGGGCATTTCAGTGCTGTTCTGTGGAGCAGGGAGCTGCAAACCCCCACAAAAAACAGGTCTGAATGATTATTCCTCAAATCAGAACTGGACACTAGCTGTTCTTGTCAAGTTTTGGCAAACTCAAACTAGCAGCAAACCAGAATTACTTTAAGTCCTGGATGTAAGAAAACGCTGTTATGCACTGTGGTCTGACAAGCCATGGAGCAAGTTGTCCAAGGCCTGGGCTGTCTCTGTGTTTGGACTTTTTCAAGATCGGGCCGGACAATCCCGTGAGTAACATGGGCTGAACTCGCAGCAGATCTTGCTGGGAGCAGGAGGTTGGACTAGATCATCTCCAGAGGTCCCTTCCAACCGGAACTGTCCTGTGAATCATAACCGAACCCTCCCCGCGCATACACATGGAGGAACTGGTCTGACTCTGCTCTGCTGACTCACCTGGCGTTTCCATTCTCGGGATATTTCTCTTCCCAAACATCTTACCCAACAGCAAAAGAGATGGAAATAAGAACTTTTCTTTTTTTTTTTTTAAAAAAAAACACACTCAGATAACATTTTCAGCAACATACTCCATCATCTTCTAGAACTTGACATTGTTTTTCCAAGTTCTTTTTAATAGTTTTTATTACAAAACACAAATTAAATCAAGCCAAGGATAGAAAATTACTGACGAGAGTATGTGATCACAAACACGACAAAACCAGACATGACAGTCATACTCCCTGCAATTGTAATCATAATTTACGTGACCAAGTGAGAAGCAGTTTAAATAGCTCAATACAATGTTATGAGGAATGAAACAGAGGAAATACAGCATTAGGAATGCCCCATTAGCTTTAATTTAGGATTTTCCCATACCTGGTCTTTGAAGGGGGTCTACCAGCTGAATAAAGGACTATAAATAGCCAAGAGCCCAAGTCAGGCACAAACCTATGTAAACACAGCACCACACCACTTTGTGGTTTGTGGGAACTACTCGCCAAGTCATGACCAAAATGAGATGACAAACATCACAGGGTAAGGAAAGCACAGGTCAGACTTCAAATTAAACGCTGAGGATGCTGCTAAGGAATAAACTACTGACGGTTCACAAATAATATTTGGCCCTGCATTTTCATTTGATTAAAACATAAGCCAGCAGCAACAAAAAAAAAAAAAAATCAAGAATCCAATAGATGCAGCTTTCAAGCAGGTTTTCTCTTGTTCAGTAAGGTGTGACTTAATTCCAGGAAACTCCTTGACTTTTATGCTTTGTGATCTTTCGCAATGGGTTTCACAGACAGCTTACCAGAGACATTTCCTCGTCCGTTAGACAGAAGAAATACTAATGCTTGTAAAAGAAAAAGTGCTACATGTTATTTACCCAAGACAGTAAGCCTGCTCAGAACAGGTCTGCTTCAGTAAACTCATTCAGTATTGTGTCAATATCTTTAGTGGTAAGATATATAAATACGCACACACACAAAGTTGCAAATGCCATGTAACTGGTCAACATTGTAGAAGATAAAATCCCTCCCTGCGTGTAAAACTACGCAAAATCCCACAACGGAACTTTACCGAAGAGTTGGCAGAACAGAAACACAAAATTCAGCACAAGAACCTTACTCAGGTTTGGTAGCATCGCCACTTCCAGCCCTTTGGCGAAGTGGATGGTGGCATCGTAGAGCTCCAGCAGCTTGTTCAGCCTGGCGTCCCGGCCCGTCCTCTCCATGGCGGTGCCCAGGCAGACAGGGATAGAGGGCACCAGCGCGCCCAGCGTCTGGATCAACAGCACAGTCACCACCTCATGGGGGTTCTTGAAAACCTGCGGTCACAGAAAAGCTGTTAGCACAAGCACGTTATCTCTGAGAAATGTGACAGGCAGCAGCAGCTCCCAGAGAGCTCCTGACAGGGAGGGACAGATGAGGCAGAACCCACAGGTCTGCAAATGCTGCCAGCAGAGCTGGGCTGCACAACCGGGCACACAGCTGGGGAACAGCAGCAGCAGCCCGGCCTGGAGGTTCCACAGCCAGGGCAGAAAACCACGCGGGGTGTGTGCTTCCTCCTGGTAAAGAACTCATAAAATTACCTATTGGTGAAAGACAGTGATACACAGATCAAGAAGATGCCATTTTGTGCACTAACAGGTCACAGATTCCTCAGATGACGTGAGCTCTCAACCCAAAGGGAATGAAAACAGATTTGAAAAACCTCTCGAGGGATAAAAAAAAACCCACGAGAGGTCTGGTCTGACTGCAAGAACCTCGCTGGCCCAGCACACAGGACAGCTGAGCACTAAAGTCAGCATCAATACGTATTATATCATTGAAAATGTGCTCCAAATACAGCAACCAAGAAACCAGAACATAGGCACAAGTCAAAAACTGAATTCAGCAGCACAGTGGCACTGTAGTAATTCAAAAAACCACTGGGCAAAAAAGGGCAAAGCACGTGGTTTACAAAAAGATGCAGACTGGTAAAACATGAAGAAATAGTACTGTCTCACCAGCCAAATCGCTGATCAGATAGGCAGAAGTCAGTACTGGAAAGGCTAGAAAAACTGAAATCAGCTCAGAACTTTTATTTACATGCACCACCCCCAACTCCACTAGCACAAAATGCCTTACAGCCTTTTATTGTGACTCTTTTGTCAGCTGTTCTTTGCTCTGGAAGCTGGGATCACTGCAAATCTCCCCAGCAAGGTCACCATGGATACTGAACAGCATGAGAAAGGGCCAAGAATTCTTCAGAAAGCAGAAGCAGCCCAGGAGACTGAGTGACAAGAGCTTTGCCCCATGTGCCATTTCTCTCTCTCAATCCCCAGTTCAAAGAGTATCTGCTAAAATGTAAACTGACATCTGACCTGTAAGTCACATCGAATCATGGGGCAGAAAAAATACATTTCAAGGAAACACTGAGCTCCTCTGCAGTGCAGGCCAAGCAGTTGCACCAGGCTTCATAATAAAAAGATAAGCATCTCTTACCCTTCATGGATGAAAAACTCCTACAGGCTCAAAAATATGAACTTATTTCTTCATTTCACTAAAGGACAATAACTTTTTTTGGATCCCACATAGTTCTTGGCAGGAAAAACAAGCACCCAGACTCCAGCGGGTGATAGCAGAACCCTAGATATCTTACAAAGAGTGACACAGATCACTCCAATACGACCTTGAGGGCTCCTCTGGGCCAAGTGATAAAGCAATCCAGGCATTTCAAATGCCTTGTAACAGAACACATTTGCAACACCAAGAAATTAGATTTAACTTAAGATACAGATGAACCTGATACAGCAGCTTGAATGTCAATAACACAACAACCTTGCTGTTGGTACAACACCAGAGATCAGATCTTGTCTAGGAGCTGGTCAAGAAACAGCAGGCAGGTCCCCGGCCTGTCCTGCATGGAAAAGGCGCAGAGCGTAACTGAGCAAGCACCGTGAACTGTCCGGAGCTCTGAGAGCCAAGAGTGTGTTCAACCTCGTCCTCTCCCACCCGCGGACCAACCCTGAAACATCCCCGCACCTGCGCTGCCCACTGGAGCTGTGAGTGCCAGGTCCCCAGCAGCGTGTCGTACAGCTCTGTCAGCTGCCGATCCAAGCTTAAGTCACTTTGGCAAAGATCCTGCCACACTGCCACCAGCTGCACCTGTGGGGCAACAAGAACCATCCTAAGAGAACTGACAGTCCGCAGATCCAGCTTCTGTTATTTCACACCCAGAACTCCCCATGCAAAGCACTTTTGCTAAAGCACAATGCCCTCCCTGGGTCCTCTCTGCACATTTCAGCATAACACGCTCCTATAATTCAGCACCACAGAAGGAAGTGACTTTCAGCATGAAGCTAGAGGCTTCTTAGTTGATTCAGAGATTTAATTAACATTGGTATTTTACTCATAAAATGAGACTGTAACTGATACCCTCACATAATAGTTGAAATACTTGGCAAGCCCCAGCCCTGAACTTAATCCTCAAAAGTCACAGTCATGAGAGAACTTTGGAGGATCAGGTTATGGCTACAGAACTGTCTGGAATTCCAGCTTTTAATCTTACCTGAAAAGAGTTTACAGAAGTCAGCAGCTGGCAAGTTGCAGCAATAAAGTTATTGCTGACATAGCCACATCCAAGAAAAGCAAAGTAAAACTACAAAGCACAGAGAAATCCAGCAGTACACACATATCCTGTGTCTGTTGAAGGAAGGAACACAAAGCCCTGAATGGAGAATTACTCCTGAAACACGGGGAGTAAATAAAGCTGCTCAGAGCCAGAAGGAAAAGTCAGAGAAACAAACAGGGAAAGAACAGGTTTCACCTTCCTTCGAAAGGGAAAGGTACAATATGTGATGTAGCAGCCCCACCTACAGCCCACACCATGCAAAGACTCACATGTTTATTCTGCCATATCAAAATATTATCAAAATACTTACCTTGTGACATTTGTAATAATAAGCAAGAAGCTGGGGCATCCGATCGATTTCAGTGAAGACTTTAACAAATGTTTTTGCCTGATCTAAACAAAACAAAATCATAAGCAGTTACAGAGGTTGAGACAACTGAGCAAGAAAATTCTTCTTTGGAGGGGGTACACACAATAGCCTGTACAGAAAGACACGCTTTCACCTTTTATTCATTTATCTTCTCAAATAGGAGCAGAACTCCCTAAAAACCTCACTCAAACAAGAACAGGGAGAGACGAGGAATGAACGTAACTTCTTAAATTTAACTTCTTAACCAGCAAATGGATCTAGCATTAAAGACAGCTAAAACAAGAGCATTTTCTAGAAGGAAATAATTTTTCAGAAACAAGCTGTTCTCTACAGAACTAGAACACACCTCACAAAGTCCTCAGCTGTGCTGTCAGAGCTCCTCATACTGACACCCACATCAGCTCCCTCCGGTGTGCTCTGACACAAACCTTTCAAGTCCAAGTTCCTCAGAAGTCTGTTTTGTACTGTATGACTATAGTTCTGTCCACAAAATACGTCTGGGGTTAGAGAAATTAGTTAGAAATAGACCTTGTTTTCCAAACAGGACCCAGAAGGCAGATAAAGCAGAACACTCCATAACCTGACATGCTCTTCAGCTGTGGAAGTCACAGCGTATAGACTCCCCGCGGACACGTTTACTGCTTTGTGTTACATTTATAGGAGCTGCACTGCACTCCACAGTAAACAGAGAAAATCTGTTCAATGGGAAAAAGCCAATGTCCCCACATGTCCAGAACAGACTTAGAAAGAGAACGCAAACCGTGCTCCAAGTGAATAATTCTGAGTAGCAAGGCTGAGCAAAGGACCTCGCAGCAGCGCCCTTGCTGCCAGCAGCTTTCTTGCAACTATGGTGGAGAACTCACAAAGCACATGAATATTCAATTTGCTCTCATCCTAAGCAGATAAAATATTCCAAAACGTCATCCTTTCTCTTGGGTAATGCACTGCAACAGTAGAAAAGAAGGCCTGGGACCTCCTGGGAAGGTGATGATCACAGTTCCAGAAGACAGGACACTTCGCAAAGAAAAGCCAGCAGAGGAATGGGAGAGAGATGTCTATGCAAAGGATGAAGCATGTTTCTTAGGAGCACAACACTCAGTGCTGCGTCCATCCTCCGCTTCCCGCTGCCCATGGTCACACTCCGCTGGCCTTGCCTGTCCCCAAGCTGTGCAGCAGGAGCACCCACCGGGACCTCAGGGTGCAGGGACAGCAGGTGACACCTGGAGCAGGTGTTTCTCAGAAGCACTGTGACAGAAGGAGTTGGAAGGAGGAGCACAAAGAACAGTCCAAACAATCAAATCTTCTGAAGGAGAGTTTATAAAACAACTTTTACAAGGCAGTAAGGAGTTAGGACATTTCCAAACAAATGCCCTTATTGATTACAACTCCAAGCTGTAGCCCAGTAGTGCTATGATAGTGCAAAACCAGAGGCCTTCTGCTCACCTGAGCAGCACTGCCCATTTGGAGTGCTCCTGTGCTTAACTGAACCCTGACAGCTGGGCTATCCTGCCTCCACATTCCCATTCCACACACCGGCACAGCCCACAAAACCAGCCCCACTTTCCCTGTTTCCCACTGTGGCCACACATTCAACAAGCTGCAGGAGAATCAAAGATGCACTGGACCGCAAGGAGCTGCAGAGCGCAGAATGTGTGTCAGCATCCGGCTTCACCAGAAAAAGCACAAAACCCAGCACCAGGAGCCTTCAGGACATAAACTCCCCGCCCAAACAACATTTTACTTTTTAAAGAAAACAAATTCCACACTGATAGTAAACAACACTGAGACACACTGACCTACAGCCTGGGAGTTGAAGGCAGCGACGATCTGGGGGCTGGCCATGGCCTCCAGCCGGTTCTTCAGCGCCTCCAGGTGCACACACTTCTCCGAGTAGTCCGGCGTGTCCACCAGCATGGCCAGGCTGCTCTGCATGCTCGTCAGCTTGGCCGAAATCACAGACACGTCCTGCACGAGGGAACGGCGACACTGTTACCAAATGTGACCTTAGAAAGCATTACTACCAGCTTCAAAATGACCATTTCCAAGCAGGTACATGTTTCAAAGTTACTTGGAAAACCTACTTCTAAATACAGTTTCCCTAGACAGCTGAAGGCACAAAGAACAGAAAGAATAATGGGGGATCTACCTGTGTTTTAAGAGTCTCTTCAATGTCTGCACTTAATGTGCTCCATTTATCTGCTTCCTGAAGCGACTCAGCAGCCAACTGCATTCTCGATTTCACTCGGTCAATCTCTACCAGAACCTGAAGGAAAAAAATAGTAACATTGCCCATCGAAATTAAAGACAGGTGCCACAGATACTTGTATTACAGGAGTTATTGTTGGTTTGATTTTTAAAACTGGGTGGAACGATCATGCCCGTTACAAGGAGGAGGGAGCTGGCTGAAAGAGCTGGACATGTTAAATCAATTTCCAACATCAAACAACAAAGGGTTAGTTTGAATTCTGGATTTGCGCTTTTAGTATGCACTTTGCCTGAAAAATCCTACGTGCTCCAACTACCAACAGACAGGAATCTGGGCAGAAATCGGTGTCCCAGGTAACTGTCTGAACTAAAACATGACGAGCTGTTTCGAAGGAAATGCAGATTGCACTGCTCTGTGTCACACCTGCTTTCCTACTATTCATGTTAAAAGAAGCATTTTTTTCTATCTTGAGATTACACAGCTGTTTAATTTGAACAAGTCTGGAAACTTTAGAATTTCACAAGTTGCAAATAAACACTAAGCAAGACAAGAACCTGCCTGCATTGACTGAGCTGTGTCTTGTTCAAATTTCTTGATATCTTCTTTAACAAGGATCATTTGCTCCTTCAGGAACGTTGCCTCCTGTTTCAAGACCTCCACCTCCCGCAGGACGCGGGGCATGTTCTGGAGAGCCTGGTGGCTGGTTTCTGCAGGAACACCAAGCGGGACAGTGAGGAGGCCTGAGAACCCTCACGGGGAAGAGAGAGTTTTCCAGTAAACTTGCATAATCTTCCATGCTTCATAAGAAAACCAGTGAAAACTAAAACTTTATTTATTTATTTATTTATTTATTTAATTTAAATATGTACTTTCTCATAGAATCATAGAATCATTTTGGCTGGAAAAGACCCTGGGGATCATTGAGTCCAACCATAACCCACCCCTGGCACTGCCCCATGTCCCTGAGAACCTCATCTCCATCTGTTTAACCCCTCCAGGGATGGTGACTCCACCACTGCCCTGGGCAGCCTGTTCCAATGCCCGACTGCCCTTTCCGGGAAGAAGTTCCCCAAATCCAAGGCAAAGCTCCCCGGGCCGGGCCCGCGGTCTCACCCTCCACGGCGTTGTTCACCTCCTGGATGAAGAGCTGCAGCTTCATCACCAGCGTGGCGGCGTGAGCGTCCACCTTCCCCGGGGCCTCCTGCTGCACGGCCCGGAACGCCCCGTTCACCCAGCCCTTCACCTCGAAGTCATCCGACAGGAACCGGGAGAAATCCATCGCCGCCTCCGGGCCCGCCTGGGCACCCGCGGGGGCGAACCGACCACAGCCGCGGCCCCGCCACGCACCGGGAAACGCACCGGCAAACGCGGCACCAGCCCCTGCCGGCCACCGTAGCGCTGCGGAAGGCCCTGCCGGCCGCCGTCCTGGGCGGGGCCCCGCAGGACACAGGTCCCTGTTCCCGCCCCCCGCAGCGGCCAGAAACACCACAAGTCGTCTTCCGGCGGGATTTATCAAAGCCCGGCCTGAGAGGGGGCTCAGCCCGGCTCCCCGGCGGAGAGCGGAGCCCTGGAGCCCGCAGAACGGAGCCGGACGAGCGGCGGGACCGGGGCTGTTGGGCCGTTCCTCCCTCCAGCACACCCGTACCGACCCCATCCCTCCCTTTGTGCCCCGCTCTCACCGCACAGAGCAGGCGGCCCCGGAGCGCCCAGAGCCTGCCCTGGCTCCAGCCGCTCTGCTGCCAAATGGTGGTAGAGGGTTGGTTTGTTTGTTTTAATTCAAAAATAAAAAGTAACAGGAGAGAGGGAAAACTGGCCGAGGAAGCAGCAGGAAACACTTGGATGGAAGAAGCGCTTGGGCTCCTGGGGAGCAGCGGCAGCTCCAGCAAAGAGCCAGGGCGGCAGCAGCCAGGTCACCCTCAGTCACAGAACCACAGAAGGGAGCTCTGGAGATCATCCTCCCGCCCCACACAACCCCGCGGGAAGAGACGGCGGATCCCGTGGACAAGGGCCGTTTCGGAGTCCAGGTGGCTCACAGTCCCACCCAACCGCCACGGAGGCAACACGGCAACGTCCCAGCTGCTGAACTCAGCTCCTGCCCCTGAGCACCGCGGCTGGGAAGCCGGTGACCTCTCCCACCTCGCTGAAGGGCTGCACACCACGCGTGAAGGCCAGTCGGTACCTCAGCCGGACGGGATCCTGCGGCAGAACGGAACAGAGAGGGGCATGTCCTGGGGGCAGAGGGCTGTGCCCCTTCAGCCTCACCCCTCGCAGCCTTGCTGCCATGAATCGCCCTCTGAAAAACCTGATTCAGTGGGAAAAATGTCTTCCCAGCACAGTCCAGACCGCTCTGTCCCTATCCTGCATCTCCCCATTTTTCATACAAGCACCGCACCCACTGCAGTGACAGTCCCAGTGCTCTGCCAGCCGACTCCATCACTGACCCCATCACCGCACATACCTTGTGGGGGTTGGCAAGGAGCAGGACCTGGGACACCACAGCGGGCGGGACGAGCGGGCTGAAGGCAGGCAGCTCAGAGCCTGATGGCGGCTGTAACTTGATTTGCATGGTCTGAAAGAAGAAAGAAGAGGAATGCTTTTTGCTCCATGCTGAAAAAGTGCTGGGAGCATTACCAAGCCACAGAGCTGGTTAAAGATACGTCAGCCAGATTTTGTCATTCAGTGAGAAGTGTGCCCTTCCACAGCCTGCATCTAATGGCAGATCCCCCTCAAGAGACAATTCTGTGCCGCACAGACCCAGGCAAAACAAGAGCCATACCCAGGATGCTAAAGCAGCATGTCTGGAGCCCTGTCCAGTTGTCTCAAGACCAGGGACACAATCTGCGAAACAGGCACCACCATGCAACAGATTCACCATCCAGAGCAAGAAATGGCAAACTCTCTCCTCAGGATATTTCTGAGTAGCCCTGCTCTCTCCTACTCGTCAGAGGCTTCTCACCTTTGGGACCGCAGCTTGGAACACGATGTCCTTAACTGGCTGAGCTGATGTGCTCAGCATGGACAGAACCATCACCAACACGTCAGGGCGGCCAGGAGCTGGTTCTCCGGAGAAATGGAGCATGGCCTTGAACCCGTGCCGGTCGTACACGGTCAGCGGGCAGATGCTGCCTGCAGGGGCGAGAGGAGAATAGAAACAAAGCATGGATTCCCTTCCCTTCTGGGGGCAGAACAGCAAGGATGGGATAAAGAACAGCAAAAAAGAAAGGTGAGTACGGACTTTTACTTCCTCCAGCAAACTCACAGACCAAGCAGCATACAGCACCTGCCTGGGATTTCCATTTTACCCCTAAGGAGAATAAAGGAACCTGAATGTCTAAATTAGAGATAGGGAGACTAAGAGCTCAGATTTTAAGTCAGATAGAGATGTCAGGTATGAGTCCAAAACAGATTTGATGGGCATGTACAAGACTCAGCCTCCTGTCACCACAGAGTGGTGAATCCCCACACTGGTGTCACCATTAGCCCATCCAGACCATCCAGATACATCAAGTCCTTCATGGAATAGCCATTACTTTTGTCCAGCCAACCCACACAGTATGAAGCTACTTAGGCATGTTTCGCTGCAAAAATCACAGAGGAGCTCTAGTAAGCAGAGCTGGGGCCCAGAAATCATTGCACTTACTCGGTGTAATTGAAATTAAAGGAACAAAAAGATTTTCTAGAGATGCGCCACGGACAGCTGGATGCAAAGAGGCAGAAGGCTGTGGCTCCTGGCCAGGGCTGGACAGTGAAGTGTCTGCTGTTGAGCTGGCTGGAGGATCTGGAAAGGGCAACTTCACTGGTGAGAAATCCCTGGAAAGAAAAGCATGTAGAAAGCTTATGTTAACTGGGGAGGCTTCACGGTATATACCATCTTCTGCTGTGTCCGTTTGTGTTCTAAATCCCTCATCCCTTTTAGGTGTAAACAAAGTACAAGTTTACCATCTCTGGCTTGTTGAGAAATTTGAAAATTGCCTCTATTTTATATGGAAGAAGCTGCTGTATCAAATTCTTTAAGGCAGACTTTGATTTCTGTTACTATCATGCAACTTCATTTCAGGGCTCGGGAAGTCTGCTCTCCCTGCGCACAGTCTCTCTGGAGCTCTACTCAGTGAGATTAAACTAAATTCTAGCTCAGGGACAACCCGAGAAGCTGGGAGTCTCCAGTACACTTTCCTGGCTTGCATTACGGCAGACTAGACAAGTGTATCGTAATGGTCACCTGCTCTGAAGATTTAATGATTTAATTTGGTTCACAAACCATTAGGTTTCCACTGAATGCCTGGAAACTACTTTGTCACAGCCTGCAGAACACTGGGGAAAGTGGTTTTTTGAGTCACAGGCTATTACAAAGTAAGGTTTTTGTTCCTTTAGCTCAAGGTCCCCTTGTTACTAAGCCATAGGATTTGTCTCCCCAAGTTTCTGACCCTCAAAAGGTCTTAGTTTGCAATTACACAAAGTGCAGTTAACGGGTGCAGAGCTGCTGCTTCAGAGCCAGAGCAGGGATGGACAGCTTGCCATCACTAACCAGCTGTAGCTGAAAGGTTTTCCCAAAACTCTGTGCTGTAAAACACTATTTCTCATCCCCAAAGTCAGGCCGTATAGGCAGAGTTTGCTTACAGGGAGAAGGTCTCGGTGCTGGGTGGTGGAGGGAGCTGATCAGCCCAGCCCTGCGACTCCTGCAGCCCCAGCGCTCCAACTGCGCTCACCGCTGCACTGTGGCCATTGTGCACAGCAGGCTGAAAAACACGGCATTTCATGCTATAGACTGTCAGCAAAAATCAGACTTGTTGCACTGAAAAGAACCTCATTTTTAATCGCACTACTTAAAGTAGAAATGAGTGATCTGGTTGCAAACTGCAACTGTGAAATTAATTGTAGGAGGATTCCAGTTTCCTTACAGAATAGAGTGGTGTAAAAAAAAGGCTGTCAGAGAAAGCAAGATCAAGACTCGTGTCTGATTTTTGCCCTTTGAACCTTATGGACTAAAGTATCTGAGGATCACTCACCTCTGCTAAGCCAAAATCAGGTGGTGGTTTCTGTACAACAGGAGAGTTGCTGAGACCTAAGGAAGATGCCAAAATGCCACAGATCAATTACAGAAAACAGAGGATTTCCACAGGTTCTTCCTTTGTTGTCTAACAGCAGTTTCACCATGGTCTAACAACATCAAAGAAACTACATTCTTGAAAACTTAGAACACTCCCCAGCTAAAAGGGTCTCATTTCCCTTAGGACCAATATTAAGTCTACGTTCTCCTCTCTTTATTAAACGGCACAGGGCAACACTGCACTGACTTGTACATACAAACCTAAGGAGGTTAAATCCTCCTCAAGCAGACAGGCAGAGGTTGTGCTGCTGTGCCGGGAGGTGGTGACCATTGCAAACTGGTCTTCAGGAGACTGGGATGTTGCCTCCAGCTCGGAGAAGTCAATCAGAGCATAGGTCTTCGTGCACTTTGGGGCTGGCTGGCATGCTGGAGGAACAGCAGAGAGTTAAAGAGAAACCTCCTGAAAGGAACGGAATGTTTATGACAGAGGCACACCTGAAAGGGCTCACAGTGAAGAACTTCAGCAATATTTTCTATCAACCATACGTAAAACCAGATGGTCACATAACAGTTTTCCTGTGTTACAGGGTTTTCTCCACATTTACTCTCCGAGCAGCACTTCCCTTCCGGACACCGCTGGTCCCCGACATGTGGGAGCAGAGCGTGAGCGCTGCCAGATGCTCGTTACCTGTGACACCCACGGGGCCGGGGGCTGAGCCACCTGCACTCCCGTGTTCATGGCCAGCGACCACCTGCCTGTGCCGCCCCAGCGCCTGCATGAGCTCGTCATTGGCCTGCAGAATTTCAGCTGGAAACAAGACAAGAAACAAAATATTGATGTTCTAGGAGGGGAGTCAGATCCCCAGCCTTTCCAGACTGCTCCTGAGGAAGGTACTGTGCACCCACGGACCTGCCTGGAGCATGGGCTGGTGGGACAACCTCCCCACAGCTCCCGACTGCTTTTCATTCCACTTTCTGAAGTGCAGCGTTTTGCATATCCATCTGCTGATTTCTGGCCTCTCTCTAGTTACCATGATCACTTTGAAATCTGATCCTGTCTCTAGAGCACTGACAGTTCCTGCCACCTCTGTGCACTTTATCATTCTCTGTGGGTTCTCTGAGTGTACCTGAGTCTATAATCCAGGGCTGCGCAGCTGAAGAACCCCGGCATTCATGGGTAGGAACGAGATGTTTGAGTCACAGCTGAGCTCTTAGGTTTGCTGTTTAAGATGCCTATTCAGCAAGGCATCACTTCGGAATAGAAATCCAAGGACAGAGTTGGCTCTTACCTAGAGCCTCGTCGTCATCAGCTGTCTCACTGGCAAGGCGGAAGAGCAGCGGCCGGAGCTTCTCGCAGCGCTGAAACAGAATCTGTGGAAGGAAACATTTCATGTCATTGCTCAGGAGATCCCAGACACTCTCACTTCTCTGTCTCTGTGAGCACATACAAGCGATGCTGCCTCTAGAAAAAGATGCACTTTCTGCATGCAGAAATGTGTCCATGTACAGCAGCTGCACTCCCAACAGCAGCCGACTCCTGACTGTGCTGTCACACACAGACACAGTTCCTACCTACAAAAATTCACTTGTTTAAAGTTTGTTGGTTTTGTTTGTTTTGTTTTGGTTTGTTTTTTTTAATTTGAGAGTCTGGTTGACATCCTAGTGGAGTTTCAGGTATTTAAAACCATAAAGCTATTCTGACAGCCCTATTAGTGACATCAAACGTTTCCTCAGTTCATTGATAGCTATGAACAGCAGCAGACCAGGAACTCTGGGCAGAAAAAAGGGGAATCACAGAAACCAGAGCACAAGCTGAAGAACCCAGAGCTTTGTGCTTCTCTGGTCAGAGCTTGTCACACCCACAGAGCCAGGCCCGCCACAGGGGCTCCGTCTGTTCCACCACTGCTGCAACAAGAACCATTTCCCCATCAGACACCACACAAAGAGCAGCTGAACTGGGCAGAAACTCCAAGCAGCACAGTAGGACACAGTTCCATCCCAGTGTCTGTTACACTGGTGGGATGGACCATTATCCATCAATGTTGTTGGAAACCCTTTCTGCCGTGGTCATGCTCTTGCCATGGCAGAAGCTGAGTACAGCGCACTGCCCTGTAAGTCCTGTTGCCCGAGGCCCTCCCAGCCACGGCCAGACAAAAGAACGTCTTACGCAGGAAAAAGCATATTTACCTGTAGGGTCTCCTGGTCAGATTTGGATAATTCTTGTCTCCTGTAGCTTTCCAGCAATTCGTCCATACGTTTAACATTATCAGAAACTTCACTGATGGCATTCGCTCTTCTGGATGCCTTAGCTGACTTTTCTTGTTCCTTTGATGAAAAATGAAATAAAAGCAGATGATGATTTGGCTGATACAGCCTGTGCACATGCTTGGCTGAGTCACTCTGGGTCACACTTGTTGGGCAGCTGCTTCACACTAATATCTTACTGCAGCAGAGGAGGCACAAGGCAGCGGGGGGACAAGGACTGAACCCCAGCAGCTCTGGTGTTTGTGATGCCCCACAGCTTCCAGACCAGGGGAAGGACCCCTGCCCAGGCTGCTGGTCCATGAGAGTTCATTTAAGCACAGGCACAAGTCAGGCTGCAAAAGCAGAGCTGGGAGTTGGTAGGTTCTGCACAAGAAGCGCACTCCCAGAACTTCTGTGGGGATTTCGTTAAACCAGACCAAATCTCCTGTTTCTGCGGAGAACAGGGGTGCCCTTTCAGGTGGACAGTGACACCAGACACAGCAGACGTGCCCACACACACTGCAGAAAGAAGCAGTTCTGGGCAGATGCGGCTTCTTTCCACCTGGGAGCTGAGTGTGTTTTTGGAGACTTTCTATCACTAAAGCTGTGCTCCTGCCAGGATCCCCAATGTGGAAGCGTCCTGCCATGCAGGATGTGCATTCCCTCTGCCTGGCAATGGCAGCTTTTAGGGAAACAACACAAAACAATCCCCCACTGTAACTTCAAATAACAAATACTGAAATTCATCCCTGCTCTGCAGCAGCATCACGGAGATCAGGTACAGAGGACCCACTGTCAAAAACCGAATTGCCAAGTCCCGTCCCGCCCCCCCGGCCGCAGACCCCACAGCTCTGCCGTTCCCACCTCTCGGATGGTGCTCTGGATCAGCCGGTTGGCAGCCTGCAGGTCCTCAGAGCGGCGGCTCCGCAACAGCCGTGCCAGGAGCTGCGGGACAGCGGGACAGCGGTGAGGGGAGATCCGGCACGGCACACGAGCGGCTACTGAGGGGCACCCGCTGCTGCCGTCATGTCTATAACACCCTGGGACCATGTGGGCTTGTGTCCCACGATCTAATCCAGGTTATATCACTGCTTTCTACAGCTGCTGCACAGACTATTGGGCTGTTCGGGATTGGAACCCTCTGGCTCTGCACAACTTCTGTAGGACCTGGAGAAACCCTCCCCTGGGAAAGTTTCATAGAAACTGATGTTTTTAATGTAAAAAAGTTTCACTTATTACTAAGCAAAAATTTCAGACGAAGCATCAAATAATTCTTTAGCTGCTGTGCAGCAACAAGTATTAGCATTATTCTGAGGATGCTCTGTCTGAAACAGCAAAAGCTCCCAAAATACGACTGTGTTTTCTCATCGGTACAAATCAGAGGGGGAGCAGGCATGAAAACCCACAGGTTTACCTTGGATTTCTCTTCGTCTGTGTCAAAAATTGAATTCTGAGATCTGGGAGAAGGGGGAGGTAAAATTTTGTCTTCTGGCACTTTGGGATCTTCTTTTACAATGCCTGGAACAGATAACAACATTTGCTCAGACCCCAATCCTCACCAGTTTGTCCTGAGCTGCTCTGTGCAACACAGCCCAGCCTGAGCCTGGCTCAACAAGGCTGCTCTTTGCTGAGTCTCTTTTGAGCAGTTAAAGCACCCTTAAATACACGAACAGCCTTGTACGTGTGGCCTTTGCTCTTTTCTCCTTGCACACGTTTTGAAGAAGCTGAGTCACAAAGCGGAGGGCAGAGCTCTGTGGTCTGGAGCCGCGTGACTCGACAGCGAAAAAGGAAACAGGAATAACAGAACTAAACCTTGTTTCTTCAGCATCTGATAAGCATCCCGGATTTTAACTTCCTGAGGAAACCAGACTGTCCAACTGAATATTACTTCTGTGACTCTTGACTTGACTTTTTCTGAAGTCCAAATCCCATAGTACTGAAAAACAAACAAAACTGATTAAAACCAAAGAATTAGTGCCAGATACGACATACAGGTCTTGCCCCAAGCTGGTTGTGTGCAGAGACCAAGCAGCAGATGGATTCCTAACACTTTATTCACAGTGTTATCAACTGTATCTTGTGGTATAGGAAACAGTGTGTACAGCTGTGGTTGTAGATACGAGGAATGCCATTATGCATATGATTATTACAGAAATATTATATGACAATCAAAAAATGTCAAAACTTCTCTGAACAGTTATTGAGCCCGAACCCAAAAGTAGGCTGTTTCATTTTAGTGAAAAGCTTGAGTTCAGTTCCCTTAACTGCCTGCAATGCAAATAGCACCGCTGGCTCACCCAGGCCCGAACAAATGAAAACTGAACAAAACTAGAAATGAAAGTTATTGTCTTTTATCAGCATCTTAGTGTTCTCTCTGTTTTTTTTTCTCATTATTGCCTACAAGCACTCACTTTAATCTATTGTAAAAACATGAGGGAGAATGATGAAAGCCACACACATACCTCCAAAGCATCAGGCATTTCAAACTCATAAAATGAACTCTGTTCTGTCAAAACCACAAACACATGTGGTGACATATCCTTTAAGCTTTGTTGTTACACCGAAATAGCTTTACCAAACCTGGGACCAAGAGAAGAGGTTTTCTTGTTTGGCTGGACATTTCTCTGAAATCAGCATTTTGCAGCTGTGCCACCAAGGTGACATGATGGAAAATGCAGCCTGGACAAGTGCAAATGTCGCAGGACCCACAGACAAGGGGAATTGAGCACTGGGCTGCTGGGGGGGTATTTGAGAAGCTCCAGGGCTGCTCGTACCACCGAGGTTTGAGGACAGGGCACACAGAACCACGGGACAGGCTCTGGGCAGCTCCTGGCAGCTCAGTCCTCTGCCATTTCCACAACCAACGTGCTGTAAATCATCACAAGGCAAAAGGGCCACAGGCTCAGGGGTCACAGAACAATTTCAAGCTCCTGTAGAGTCCCCAGCCTTCCCAGCAGAGCTGGGAGGAGCCACAAGTGAAAACCTTTTCACAGCTGGTTTACACCTTTTACAGGGGGATTCACATCCAGTGTTTGTGTCTGGGGGCACAGAACAGATTCTGCTTTGAGATTAGTTCTAAATTTCCACATCCAGTGCAAAATAAACAGTGTGTCCCCCTGCAACATCCAGCGTAACCAGGACCACTTACCTTTGGGGAAAGCACTTTAATCAGCTCATTCAGAAACCTGAATTTTGCGATTTCATTGTGGAATCTTTCACCGCAGATATTCACACAGGTCTCAAGCACCTGCAGGAATCAAACCAGCACCAGACAGAAACCGTACACACATCTTAGGGAATTTTTAAAAACTTTGCCATTATAATACCGAAACTAAGAACTTGCTGGCATTGCATTCACAAACACAAGATACTGAGGAAGTTGTGCAGCAAGAACATGTATTTTTCATTTCTCCAGCCTTCCTAAGCAGCATGTCCAGCACTGTCTGCCCTGTTCTACCCATCACTAACAACTTCTGGGCCACCGAACCTGCAGTGGGAACTCAGGGCAAACCGCAAGAGCCGCAGAGAACGAAACACCCCAGCAGAACGAGGTGCGGAGGAATGGCAGGGGCCACTCATCGTGACACCCTGCGTTCTGCATTCCTCGGGCAGTGGGAAGTTAGAAGGGACAGACGGCCAAGAGACAGACAGTGATACCAACCCTACCCCAGGTCTCTGCTGCCTCCCTCCACTCACCGTGAGCGCCCGAAGAGCCTCCAGCTCCTGCGGGGACTGGATTTTGTGTGCCAGCAGCCTCGGGGCGAGCGACGGGCTGGGGAGGGGCAGAGCAAAGTCAGACAAGCCACGAGGTCCCAAGAAACACAAATGCCGCTGATTCTGTCTGTCTGTTTGCCTTACCCGTCTGTGTCAGCGTTCACCTGGTCACAGAACCGCTGGATGCATTCCCAGTTTTCCTCAGGGATACTTGGGTTGGTGGCTTTATCTTACACAGGGGAAAAAGAAAATATGGAAAAGCAGCTGTAGCACAAGAGGCGAGTGAGCGAGCGGCACAGGCAGGAAGCGGCTCAGACCTCACTGTGCCACCAGCTGCTTCAGGGCTCGTTGTACAAGAGGCAGAAATGGAAGACGTAGGACGAGCAGGAAACAGCTGGTACTAAAAACTGCCTAAAAATACAGTCCTGAGCACACACTCTTAAAGAGTCGCAGTCACAAACTGAGGTGTTCAAAGCAGCAACAGCGCAACGTCGCTTTCAGCAGGGAGCATGAGAAACTGCTAAAGAAGCCTTTACGGGCGGGATGGCACTGCAAACCTGGCCGTGCCGGGACACCGGCTCAGCTTTCACCTCTGGCAACACCCCGCACGGCCCGTCCCAGCGGCAAAACCAGCCCCAGCCCCAGCCCCAGCCCCACTCACTGAGCCAGCGCTCCAGCTCCCTGGCCATGGGCTCTCGCTGCACCCCGTTGCCAGCAGGAACCAAATCCACCCGCCAAAGCTCCTCACGTGGTGCCGCTCACCCCCCTGGGAGCCCACGCGAGTTCTTGTGGTGTGGAAGCATTTGCTGTAAGCGTGGGTTGGCTCCGTAAAACACCACCCCCCCAACCACCGCCACCCCCGCGGCTGCTCCTCCCCTCGCTGGCGCGCGGAGCAGGCACTGGCGAGACCGGAATCAAAAGTCACCGTGTTAATTTAATAATTAATAGGTTGTCATCCAAAAAGAGGAAAAACACACCAATCTCCTTGTCAGGGATCCTTTTAGCAGAACCACATGCATGACACAGCGCACAGGGTGAAGAGTTCCCCTCTCCCAGCAGTTCGCCCAGCCCAGCAGGATACCATGGCAGCTAAGAGGGCCCCAGCTATCATATACATATATTACATATTTATATATATTTTAAAATACCCTCCCCACAGTATTTGTTGAGGTCCTTTGTAGTTGTAGCTGTAGGTACTCTGACTGCCTCTCCAGAAAGAGACCGATCATTTCAGATGAGCCATGCTGGTATCAGGAACAGCATCACTGTCTGTCCACGTGGTTTGAATTTAAACATTGATAAAAGTCTCTTTCTCCCAACGGAGAAACCAGGTTCCTTGCACAAGATGAAAGCAGAAGGATGGACCTAATTCTGTATTGGGTTCCTCTCCCAGACAAGCTGGTTGATGCTTAATGCAGACACACACGGACCTGGAAACTTCATGGTGACAAGTGCCTGCGCTAACGCCAGCTCATCCGATCACAGGTGATCACACTGAGGTCAGAAAACACAGGTCTAGGACAAGGACACGTGCTGCCTGCACCATCTGAGTCCACGGCCCAACGTCGGTGTCGTCTGTCTCGGGTCAACTAGAGAGCGCTTTGTGTATCCTCCCACACACCTCCTTGGGTCCCAGGGTCACCATCATCTCAGCGACACTCGGTCCGTGCTGCAAACACACCAGAGTCATTGTACAAACGGAAACTCATGCTTTTCAGCCACGGCGGAAGCAACAGAGGGATCAGCTATCAGATTGCTGTTAGACTGAGGGCAGGGGGTTTGTCAGCAACCTCAAAACAACCGTTTGGCGCTTTTTTTCCTCCCGAAGTAAAACACTAAGAATGGTCAAACTGACCCAGAAGGATTGACGCCAGAGCCTAAGCCAGGAAAAGGCTCTCCAGAACTTTTGTGAAACTTGTTTTTGGACTTTGTAAAAGCAGTTTGCACATAAAATCCCAGTTTTGCCCAAAACCTACAGCCTTGCCAACCCTCCCTACAGCTGGTCCAGAGGTTTTTCTAACTTCAGATTTGCGACCAGCATATTCACACTTTGACAACTTCTGCCTTTCTGAAACTTTCAGAACAGCCTTTTCATCAGAATTGCTGTACTTCGGTACACTCGCTCCTCACAGAGACTGATGTCAACTCTTGCAAGATGTCCAAATACCAGTATCTTGCTACCAGAGAGAAGACAGCTGTTTAAAAAAAGGAGATGAAGGTCCCAGTCTCAGAATTGTTATTTTTTACCTGCTGCCCACTGAGAGCCAAGCGAAGGAGCTTCATCACACTGCTGTACTTTGTCTCCTGGGTTTGCTTCTGGACGCTTCTCAGCTCTTTGTTCAACTCCTCCATAGTCAAACCACCCCCCTGCCTTGTCATGAGCCTTTAAGAAAGAAAATGCTCTTACAGGGGATGCACAAAACACAGGATTCTTCCCCAGAAACACCTAATGACTTCACTGGCTGCCTCTGGGGCAGGCACAGACTTGGGCAGAGACACTTACCCTAAGACCAGCTTTCCTATTTCATCTACTTCTGCAGAAACAGTCTGTAGCTGCTCTCGGGACACTGAGGGCCTAACCCACAGGTAAGAATAATCTGATGACACCAGGTTCTTCAGGAAGCTGATGTGGCCCTGCAGAAAGAAAGCAGAGCTGTCAGGGCCAAGGGTTAAGCTGTGGGGAGCAAACACACCCCGCCGGGATTCACAAAGGTTGAAGAGGGACCCGACACCCCAGTGTCCCCCACACTGCTCAAGGAAACAGAACTGCTGACATTTAGGCAAATGCAAAGAGGTTGATTGACTTTGCTTCCCAAGCTGGAGCAGCAGCCGAGCAGCAGCACCGCATGCTGCCTGGTCAGCAGTGCCATCACTGAGCTGTGTCCCCGCGGGGACCTTCCCCCCACAACCCGCCACAGCTGTGGTGGGAAAGTTTGCAACGCTCCTCTGGACAAAGCTGCAGCTGCCCCAATCCAGCACTGCTGACAGCCCTGCCTGGGCACCACCCAGAGACCTGACAAGAAAACCCTACAGAAAACCTTACGGGACATGGGTTAGTGCCAGAGTTAGGTTATGGTTGGACTCAATGATCTTGAGGGTCTCTTCCAACGAAAATGATTCTATGATTCTACAATTCCGTGAATTGCCTCCATGGCAGGGACACGTCCTCCCTCTGCTGAGGCTGCTCTCTGTGGGCTCGGCAACGTACAGACGAGCTCACGACTCTGCAGGGACCGCCAGGACGTTCACCATGCCCGTCCCTACCGGTTGGCTAACGACACCGCGGGGTTTTGGCAGAGCGTGCACACAGTTGCTGGAGCTGGCAGGGACGGTTGCGGAGCCTCAAGATCAGATCAAAGCAGGGCTGGGACTCGGATGAGTCGTCACCCAGGAATCCCACTAAACCTCAGCTCCTGGAACGGCAACACGGCGCTGCCACTGCTCGTACTTTTCTCAGCAGGAGGACTCGTTCCACATACTCCTTTTCTAGAACCTCGGGATCCACGTGTTGATCCCCATAGACCTGCTCCACCAGCAACTGCAACTCCTTGATTAGCTTCTGTCGCAGCCCTTCATTCTCAATATGACGGGTGAGGTGAACCCTGTAACAAAGAAGAAAACTGCTTTTGGACTCCTTTGAGTTAGATTGGATCTAATTATCCTGACCTCACAACATTCACCAGTTAAAACTGTTAGAAAAGCAACATTAAACCCCAGACAGACGCTACAACAAAACCTTGGTGTTACCGCAGTGCAGTGCAGCAGAGATGTGGGAACTCAGCAGCACAGCATCCCCGCAGCACACAGGGGCACTTGCAGAAATACCCTCTGGAAGTGCTGCCTCTTTTTAGATGTTATTTTGGATCTAAACTTCAGACCTTTCATCCTCCTCGCCACACAGCAAGTGACAGAATCACAGAATGGTTTGGGTTGGAAGGGACCTCTGGAGATCATCTAGTCCAAACCCCTGCTAACACAGGTACAACTAGAGTAGATTGCACAGGAATGCGTCCAGGCAGGTTTGAATGTCTCCAGAGGGGACTCTACACCCGCTCTGGGCAGCCTGGGCCAGGCTCTGGCACCTCACAGCAAAGAAGTTTCTCCTCATGTTCAGATGGAACTTCCTGTGTTTCAGTTTGTGCCCGTTGCCCCTCACCCTGTCACTGGGCATCACTGAACAGAGTCTGGTCCATCCTCTGACACCCACCCTGGAGATATTGATCACATTGATCAGATCCCTCTCAGCTTCTCTTCCCCAGCTGAACAGTCCCAGTTCTCTCAATCTCTCCTCATCAGAAAGGTGCTCCAGACCCCTCAGCATCTTTGTAGCACAAAGCCCAAGTCCGAGCGCAGGAGAGGAGACAGGATGGTGTGAGCAGAAACTTCTATCTCATGATATCACAGCCAAAAAGCTGCTGTACTGGGACCATGCTTGATCTAACAAACAAAATCGCCAGACAAAGCCAAGCGCTAGGAATAAATTCTCACTGATGTACACATTCTTAATTTTACAGTTACCATGGATATTTATACCTGTTGAATTCTGGCAGTTGTTCAAGATCCAGGAGGGCAGAATGGGATGTAATTCTGCCTATTTCAAACTGTGAGATCAGCTCCTCCAAAGTCCTCCCCATCTGCTTCTCTGCAAAGTAACCAAAAGCGAATGACATACACGTGCTGTCCTACAGGAACTGGCATCGCTGCTTTTCATGATGAGCCTCTGGCTGGGGCAGCCGCACACCAAGAAGTGACAGAGAAGAGCCACTTTTCATGGTGTCAACGGGGACGTGGAACAGCCCAAACAGCCAAAAAGCACCAACAGCCAGGAAGCTCCACTGCCCCAGGAAGGTTTCACTCCACACCACAGTTCCCGAAACACAAGTTAATTTGTGATCCCCACACAGCAAGAGCAACAACGGGAGACGTTGATTCAACTTCTCATGGTCTTTCAGGTTAAACAAGAAGTGCAACAGATGTAACACAGAGCACTGCGATAATTAGCCACAGAATCCAAGTTTTCCCAAGAGTTCACAGGCAGTTTCTTCACCTTGAGATGAATGTTGTCCCAAATGGGAGCCCACTAAGCATCAGACTCAATGTGAATGGCTGCACAGAACGATTCCCACCGCTCAGCACACCACCCAGCCCTTTGGAGCTCTGCAGAGCCCTGGTGGCATTTCAGTGACTGACTGCTCGCCTGACACATGCTTCCTCATCCCTTCAAACACTGTCAAAGTGCTCAGCTATTAAAATAGACATCACCCCTTCCCCAGAGTCAGCACAGAGGAGTGTCTGGCATTGAGCCTGTGGTTACCTGGGAAGCCAGAGCCGCAGTTCGTTATAATGTCCAGCAGTGCCTCGGGCAAGTAGCCTTCCCGAGCAAAGTGCTCCAGGAAGATGTCCCCCTGTCTCTTGGACAGCTTGCCCCCATCCCTGTTCAGCAGCAGCGGGAGGTGGCCGAACTGTGGGGGGTCCCAGCCAAAGGCTCTGTACAGAAGGAGGTGCTTGGACGTGGACGTCAGCCACTCGGTTCCCCGCAGGACATGGCTGATGCCCATGTGGTGGTCGTCTACCACGTTAGCCAGGTGGTAGGTGGGGAAGCCGTCCCCCTTGAGAATCACCGGGTCACCCTCCACGTCTGCCACCTCGTGCCTGCTCCAGCCATACACCAGGTCCTGAAAGGGCTGCACACCCTTCTCCAGGCGGAACCGCACCACCCAGTCCAGGCCCTGCGACAGCTTCTCGGCCACTTCTGCAGGCGTCAAGTGCCGGCACCGGTTGTCGTATCTTTGAGAAAGGAGAATGAAGGTCTCAGTTCAACACAGGCCAACCCCATCGGCCATTTTCACATTCTCAAATCTCTAAATTGATCCCTGAATTTTAGCTGTAACCTGCCCAATACATGCCCAGTCAAACCACCTCATCTCTGGAGGTTGCTGCCCTAAGCCTGAGGGTTACACTGGCTTCTCTCTCAGGCAGTGAGGTTACAGTCCCACTGCTGCGCACCCTGTGGGGTTTTACCAGCGTGCAGCACCAAGGGAAGCACCCAGGGGCCGAGGAGTCCTACCGTGGGGTCTGCTGTCTCCGCAAAGCCTCCTTCTTCAGCAGCTCCAGGCGCTGGGGGCTGCAGAAGCAGCGGTAGGCGGCCCCGCTCTCCAGCAGCGCGTCGCTGGCGCTCCGGTACAGCTCGAGCCGGTGCGACTGCAGGTAGGGCCCGACGGAACCACCGCGGCGAGGGCTCTCGTCTGGGGGAATACCTGCAATATCCATGTAATGGGACTTAGAGAGCGCAGATCAAACACTGAGGCTCTGGAGAATGCCCAGTGACGGCTCCTGCTCCGGAGCAGCCAGCTGAGGACTCAGAAGCCGAACAGCAGCCAGCATCACCAGCATTAAAGAACTGTGTGTGTGTAGCAAAAAGCAGAACACAGCAGAACCTGGTAAATAGTTGAGCAGCTCTGATACGCTACTTAGAGAAAAATATCACCAGATGTGCGCACACCAGGTAGTGTCCACCTTTCTGACCATAAAGGAGACTCTCACTACAGAAACACAGTGAGACCTTGGCCAGTTATTTCACCTACTCCAAATTTCATTATCAATGTGACAGTCACAGTCCCTCACAGCTTAAAAACCCATTAATGGTAGCACCTGTGGGATCTGGCTCTTCAATCTATCGTAATTCTGTATTCTAAAATCACTCTCACTTTTAGCACTTAAACTCAAAAAGCAGCAGAGGATTAAAATGAAAAGTGACACTCCAGATCTCTTTTAGCAAATAGTCCACATACAAACAATTGAGCAGTTTACAGCGAGGTCTCTGAGCTCCAACTTCTGACCTTCCCATCACGTCCTTGTGCACAATCTTTGTTATGACTGCACACTGGGCCACTTAGGCAACCGAGCCAAGCCCAACCAGTTCTGTCGGCTGTAAAAACTGCTTCCAGTAAGACTGTGCTGATGCCTCACTAGAGAAATAATTATATTTCAAATAATTCATAATTTGAAACACTGCAGAACTTGCTATTGTAAAAAATACTCTCAATTTGGTTACTGTTAATATCTAAAAAGAGGATAATTTTTCAGTAAGTAAAGATGAATGGTGTCTGAGTACCTGCCCACTCCAGCATGTCCTCGATTCCCTCTGCAGCTCCAGGCACCACCCGGTTCTGATCTGTGTCCTCCAGTCTCAAAATAAAGGTCCCTTGGTTCTTTTTAGCAAAAATGTAATTGTATAAAGCAGTCCGCAGGCCGCCCAAATGCAGGAAACCTGTTGTGGTGGGGAAAGAGGAGATCATAATAATTAATGCCCGATAAAGAGATTTTAACCCGCAACGGGCAGGGGCTGTGACACACTGACGAGGGGACCCCGCACTGCGGACACCGACCGGCCCCCGGGGGCCCCGGGCACTGGGGATGCCCCGGGAACGGGGCTGGAAACCCCCGAGGGGGCGGGAAACGCCATTTTCCTGTTTTTTTCACGGGAAGGGAACGATCCCCCCGCCCGCACCGCTGGAATGACGTCACCAGCCGCAAACACGTCAGAGGGTCTGTTATCTCCGCACTACAGGGCGAACCCGGCCCGGGGAGCAGCAGCTCCCGCACAGCGCGCGGGTGTCTGGCAGCACCGGCACCGCCGCACACGCTCCCCAAGTGTTTGAATTCACGTTGTCCGACACAAAGCGCCGCCCCCGCCCGCAGCGCAGCCCCCAGGGAGGCGAGGGGCCGGGTTACCTGTGGGGCTGGGCCCGAACCGCACCCGCGGTCCCGCTCCCGGCCCCACCGCGCCCCGCAGCGCGCGCGCCATCCCGCCGCACAGCCCACGTGGCCGCGGGCGCCGCTTCCGGCCGCAGCGCGCAGCCAATCCCCGCGCCCGACATGGCCGGGGGGCGGGGCATGCCGTAAAGGCGCCGCCACCCTCCTCTTACTGCTGTGCGGTACCGGCAGCGCGGGCCTCACCGGGCAGGGCCCCGGCGGCGGGAGGGGCCGGGGAGAGCCCCTGCCCGCCCCTGCTCGCGGAGCCTGCACCGCCCGCACCGCCCACTGCGCTGGGAGGGGCGGAGGGGGCGGGGCTACGGGAGCCGGCGCGGCCCAGCAGGCGGCGGCGGGCGTTTCCCGGCGCGCCCCGCGGCGGATTGTACACAATCATCATGGCCGCTGCCGCCTCCGCCGCCGATGGTAGGAGCCCGCGGGGCCGGCGGCGGGGCCGGGCGGCGGAGCAGCCCCGCGGGGCGGGGCGGGGAGGCGGTGGGGCGGGGAGGTGGCTGTGGGCGGGGGGCGGCGCGGCGGGGCCGCGGGGCCTGAGCGGGGCCGGGCCGGGGCAACCGCGCTCCCTCCCTCCCGCACTCCCTCCCTCCCTCCCGCCGGCCGCGCTCTTCCTGTCCGCTCCCGCAGGTGCCGCGGAGCCGGGCATGGAGCCGGAGGAGCTGCCGCGGGGCTGCGGGGGAGAGGGCGGCTCGCCGGCGGCGGGGCGGCCTCCGGAGGGCGAGGAGCGGCCGGAGCCCCCGGACGCGTCTGTCAGCAACGGCGGGGACGCGGCGGGCGGGCGGGAGCTGGTGGAGCTGCGGGTCATCTGGAACAAGAACAAGTACGACGTGAAGTTCTGCCTGGACAGCACGGGGGCCGAGCTGAAGCAGAAGATCCACTCGCTCACAGGTGTGTGGGCCCCCGCCCGGCCCTGCCTGCGGCCCCGCTGCCCGCGCCCTAACGCGTGTTCCCCGCAGGGCTCCCGCCGGCCATGCAGAAGGTGATGTTCAAGGGGCTGCTGCCCGAGGAGAAAACCCTGCGGGAGATCAAGGTGACAAACGGAGCCAAAATCATGGTCGTCGGCTCTACCATCAACGACGTTTTAGCAGTAAATACACCGAAAGAAGCTGCTCAACAGGAGGTCAAAGCTGAAGAAAATAAGAAGGAGCCACTCTGCAGACAAAAGGTTATTGATGACTCAAACACGGTTATTTACGTGCTTCTCTTGTATTACTCTCCAGTCACCTTTGGGTCCTGTTCCTCCTCAGAGCAGGTGGGGTTTATTTTCTTGCAGCTGAGCGATAGAAGGGTCCTGTGCAGAGTTCCAGCAGCAGAGAGACGTTGAGCGTAGCAGAGCCTGGGGCTCTGCACAGCAGCGCTGGTGCTGAGTGCAGCCTGCCATTTCAGACAGGGGTAAATAATGGAGATATGTAATGGTTGTTAGCTCAGACACAGTCTAGATTATTTCTGTCAAAAAAAAATTAATTTTTATTGGCATAAGATAATTTGATCTCCAAAAGCTGCCATTGAAATGACCAGTGAGAGCAGCTCCTCCAGCCGCTTGAGCCCTGAAGGGAACATGGTGTTGAGTGTTCCTCGAGCAGGGAGCAGAGCACAGCACAGCTTGGTTGGTGATGGTGCTGCCGTGGTGTGGGGCTGAGAAAGGGTTTTCAGCTCCAGGTATACCAGCCCCATACGTTCCTCAAAGTAAACTTGATTAAAAATAAAATAGCGCATCGTTGAACTTTGTGAAACATGCTTTTGTTTTTCTGGAATTTAGCACAGTTCACTGTGAATTCCATCACTGTTTAAAGGTACTTGGCCACGAACAAGCCATGAGCGTGGTTTTGTAGTTACCACTGCTCTGCTCCGTGGCTGTGGCCGCCTTGCTGCACATTGTGCTGTCAGATGTGGAGGGTGTTCTGCCATTCACTTCACTTTAAATGTGCCTTGCCAGATGCCCGCTGTGTGATTCAGCATGCACAGTAGTAAAGTAGGACTCAGGATTTTTTCAATTTTTGATAGATGTATAGTTATATATATGTATATTCTGGAAGGGATGTTAACCTTTGTGTTATATTGGGGTTTTATTAATTTCTATTATTTCTTTAGACTGCCGTAGAAAGTGCTAAGTTAACTCGGAAAACTAACCGTTTCCTGTGTGATAAATGACCATGAATAGTCCTTAACTGCCTCTTGGTGCTGTTGGGATACAGTCAAGGGTGCAGCTGGAAGTAAATTGAAGAGTTCTCTTGCGTTTCTGTAAATTCTAATTTCTGTTTTTATATTGTAGCAACACAGAAAAGTATTGGATAAAGGAAAACCTGATGACGTGATGCCTTCTGTTAAAGGTGTTCAGGTAAGTATATAAGTACTCAAGATGTTGTAATCAGAAGAGAGAGACTTTTTTGTGGTTTGAGACCTTTCTTTGCTGGTTCAATCGTTCTTGCTACCTTAGCAGAAAACTGGAAAGATGGATCATCCATATGCTTAAAAAGTGAAGAGAATGTAGCTTTTCCTGTCCAGGTCCCTCACCATCACTTACTGTGTTGCCTCTTTGTAGGAGCGGCTGCCATCAGTGCCATTATCGGGCATGTACAACAAGTCAGGGGGAAAAGTCAGATTGACCTTTAAACTTGAGCAAGACCAGCTATGGATTGGAACAAAAGGTGAGCAGCTCCCAAATTCTGAGATGAGTAATTGATAATTGGGCTGTGAGTTGTGTGACCTAGAAATAGCTTCTGGTGTGTCTAAATGGTGTTTAGGGAATAATGTTGGTATTGTGATACTTCACAACTGAATTTTGCTTCTTCTTCTCAAATGCCGTTCTCCCAGATCATTGAATATTACTTGATATTTTACTTCTTTTCTTGAAAAACTTGAGTTCAGTTGTGCCAGTAAAACCATGTTCCAATCTGCTATTCATAGCCGCAAATGTAAATGATAATATTTGGCATTTCTGGCATATCTCAAAAGCACTTTCATAAACATTGGTTTGGGGCCAACATCACACAGAGGCTCAATGACTTGGCTAAGAGTCGAAAGGGAATCTTAAGACCAGGATTAAAACTCAAAGTTCTGGCATCTCTGTCGTTGTCTGTCCTTCCAACCAAAATTAGTTGGGTGTCTTGTTTCAGCGATGTGCAGCTGCAGGAACTCTGGTGTGTGTTGCTGTGCAGAGGAATCAGTTTACGGCTTGAGCAGTGCCAGGAGGAGCTGCCGGTGCTGATAACGTGTCCCTGATACCCTCCAGGGCCACCCAGCTCCTCTGTGGTGACCAGGACAGTGTTGTAGTGATGAGCAAGAGCAGCAACAGCGCTTGCTCACTGTCCGGGACAGTCATGTCGTTGAATCCTAATATTAGCTTGGGATGGTGCCTCCAGCTGCTGCATTACTGCCAAAGGAAGCAGAAATCTCAGAAGTTTTTGACCTTTCCCTTGTAGGACAGACTTGACTGGGAAGGTTTTTCTGGCTTTAAAATCTTGATCGGTACCAGTTGCTGTGATTTTTCTCTTGGGTGCAGTGATGCAGCAAGACATTGTTCTTTTTCCTCTATAGGTTGGGCAGCCAGATCTCTTTGTTACTGGTAGTATGTTCTAAATACATGATTAGTATTTAGATAATTAATCTCTTCCTTCATCTTCTAGATGAGTTTCAAGTTTGGTATTTCTGAAGTGTTCTAGAGTAGTGTTTAAACTGTGAAATTTGATTCTTCTTGTAGTCAGCTGTTTTTCATGTAACCTGTTTCCCTACTTCTCCAAATGAGCAGCAGCTCCCTTCCCTGGGGAACGGTTGTGATTGCTGGCGGTGATTCCTGCTCTGAGAAACTCATGGCAGGTGCCACCACGTAAGGGCTGGAATAAAACCAACTGCGTTTTAATGCAGTTTTTCACTTGCTAGTCCTGGAGAGTTGAATCTGCTTCTCCCCCCAGCCCCCCTGTGCTCGACTGGTCAGTTTGTACATTTTTGTGCTCTGAGGTTTGGTGTAGGTGGATGTTTCTCACTTGCTCGGTGTCGTTTTCATAGCGACATTGATAATATGGATTTGTCTGTTGCTGAGATGTCGTGAAGAGTAATTGATTTGCAGGTGCTAAAGTAGTGCAAAGTAAGATTTTACTCAACAAATGAATGTCGCGAGTCTGAGTGGGGTGTTTCGGAGTCAGCTGAGGTAGGGAATGTTTGTCTTTACATCACTACGTTTTTCTCCCTGTGTGCATTTTTTAGGTAGGTGCTTCTTTTCTGGATCACACAAATTAGTTAGGTATATCTGAGAAATTCGTAGTTCAGTTTCTGCTTTGTAGAGTGGTTATGGTTTTCTCTGTCCTGTGTCCAAGAGGATAATTTTAAGCTGGCACTGAAAGCTGGAACCGAAAGGAAGAATCTTGGAGTTAAGTTTTCAGAAAGAAGTGAGGACAGAATTGAGACAGAAACATCTGCCAGGATCCTCATACTTTGTTATTCATGTTGGTTGCCTCTGGCGGGCTGACATTACTCTGGCATGTCACTGAACTCATCTTTTTTTTCAGTTTCTCTCATTTCTTTCCCTGTGTTCTCATCAACATTTCCCTGTGCTTTTATAGTAACAGCTGAGCGCTGCCTCAGGGTAAGACCAGAACTAGGCTTTCAGAGCGTTAGTGTCCTGTCTTCATTCAGCTTTTTAAGCCTTGTCATTTCCATAGAGCTTAGTTTAATCCTTGGAACTCAGTCTCAAATAGTCTTACACCTGGACCAGGTTTCACTGTGGTGAGTAATCCCGCAGTCTGAGTGGAGTTCCTGTGGGAAACGCTAAATAAAGGCAGGGTTTTCCCCTCACCCGCTCACTTTAGGTCTGAATTGGGCACATTGTCATACTTAATGTGATGCAGAGATGTAAAATGCAAGGAACTGTGTGATCCAGTTGTGGATTCCTTGGAAAGCTCGGCTGTGGGATGTGGGAAACGCCTCCTCGGCCGCGGGTGCCCAGCGTCACCCAGAGAGGAGCCTGTGGATGTGAGGAGCTGCTGGAAGCCATGAGGTGGTGTTTGAAATGAATCTGAAATGCTGCTTCCTCATCCCTCAGAAATAATCCTTTGATCAATTTTAATGTAGAGAGAACAGAAAAGTTACCCATGGGGTCCATTAAAAATGTGGTGAGTGAACCTATTGAAGGACATGAGGATTATCACATGATGGTGAGTAAAGTCTCTACTTTCATAATATCCCATCTGATTCCTTCATGCAAATGCCCAGAGTGAGGCTTTGGAAGGGGAGCAGGTGGAGGTGGCAGCAGCACCAGCTCGTGTGCTGTGGGGTGGGAGTGCGGCCATGGGCTGTGTCACCGGACATGTGTTTGGGTGGCATTTTGAATATCTGCTCTTTGCATTATAGAAACCTGGGGTGATTTCACACCAACATTAAGTGCTTAAGCATTATTTCATATCTTCTGTCTTGTGACTGTTAAAACAGTGAAGATAAAATATAGCTCATGATTTTATAATGTTAGTAATATTTTCCTGTATCTAGTTTACTTTCTAGTTTCTGTTTCTATAAACAAGAGGCCTTGCTGGAGGTTAAAATAAAACAGTGATTTGATGCTGTAACATTTTTTTCCATGTGTAATTTTATGAAAAACTGGTATTTGGTCTAGAAAAGTCACACATTTAAGAAGAGAGCTGTGCTAATTCTACTGAATTATTGGCTGTTTCTTTTAATCTATGGGTTTTTTGGAGGTCTCACTTCGCAAAGTACAATAACTAACTTTGAACGTTAAAGTAAGTTCCTTATAAAAGTCTGTTTCCTTCTTTAGGAGAAGAAAGGGGAAATGTTATACTTAAAAATTCTTGTCTGCAGGAGGGTGCTGATCTAGTCTTAGTACAAATACTTGATTTTTGATCACCCATGTAAGAAAATGTCCTCTGCAGAATACGCTATGATAAACTCTTACCCTAAGGCACGGGCAGAGGTCACTGCATGCCCTGTTCCTCCTCTCCTGTTTGTGCTGACAGCAGTTGGGAACAGGACCTTATGCCTAAATATAAAACTCTGTGAAATGCTATGATCATTGTCTTAGTTCCTGTTTGGCATTGTGGTCGTTTCTTTCGAGTTACACTTCAGATTCTGTCTTCCAGAATAGTTTCCTCATGTTCTTCAGATGGCCAAGAGCTTTTGTTGCTGCTGTGATATCGTGGAAGGAAAGAGCTCAGCATCTGAACTGGCCCTTTGCAGTTCTTGTTTCTCTGGGGAATGGGGTTTTAAGTGTTTACCCAATACATGCTGTGTGCACCAAGTGCTGGAAGGCAGCAGTAGGAATAAGAGACTGGTTTGATGTTATAGGGCTGAGCTGTATCTGTCCGCTGGTATCAGCTGTTGTGTTTCCTGTTGGTAAATGTTGTCGTTTTTAACTTTGCAGGCGTTTCAGCTGGGCCCAACAGAAGCATCTTACTACTGGGTCTATTGGGTACCAACTCAATATGTTGATGCAATCAAAGACACGGTGCTGGGCAAGTGGCAGTATTTTTGAAAGCACGCTCACCTCTGGCACAGGAAAATGACACAAAGCTAAGGACACTGCTGGGAGAGGCCTCCACCGTCCCTGGATGTGATAGTCCTGGAACTTGTTAATAAAATACGAGAAACGAGGCATTGATGGAAGCCAGAGGTGATGTTCTTTCACCATTAGTTTACTTTTAACTTAAAAGTTTCACCATCCCTTTTCTGCAGTCAGCTTCAACCATATTTAAAGCAAATACAATGGAAATCAATAAATCTTAATTCACAAAATATTGTGTGTAATACACTTAAATCTGCTGAGAGTTGATCTTCCAATTTAGTTTTAAAAAGAAAATATTACAATGTATTATTGAGGATTTTTTACATGGTTTGAACAAAAATATTTTCATAATCTTTCAGTTACAAGCGTTAGACTTAATTTAGTTACTTGGTTGTGACTGAGAATTTCAGAAACAGTTTTTTAAAAATAAACAGTATGCAAAATCAATGTTTAGTAAGCCATATTCTGCTGGCCCTTTTATTTCAGGTTCGACTCTTTGGTAGCAAAACTAATTTGTTTGTTTTTTTTTTTTAACCCAAAGACCCCCTGCTTATCTCTTTTTATTCTTCTTTTTTTCTTGCTCCCCCCTGCCCTTGTTTTCAGTACTGGAAGCTGGGGGTGGGTGCTGGGTGTAGCATGCGTGGAGCAGGTGAAAACCACTGTGGCTGTTCTGTGACCGCAATGACCCGGTGCTGCTTGCTGTCCCCGTCCATGCCGCCCGCCCTGTCCCTCCCTCTGCTCCCGCTGCCTCTGCCCCCTGTGCCGCGGGCTCGGGAGCGTGTTCCTGGTCACGCTGCTGCAGTCACCGTGCAGCTGCTGCGATGCTGCTTCCCCGCGAGGGTCCCGCACAATGCGGGAACCAGAGACCTCCCACCTTGTCTGGGGTGGGGAGCCGGGGAGAGAGAAGCTCAGGTGCCGTTTTGGATCCTGAATAACTGCAGTAGTCTTGTGTGACCTGGATTTGAAAATTCATAGCAATCTTATTCAGTGAATCTTACCCAATTTAGAATATCTATCCAGCAACCGATCTTTTGAAACTTAAATCACCTTTCAGCTTTTCCTCTTGCTCAAGTTTACAAGAATTTCTTGCATCCCGTCCTGTCTGACGCACGCTCCTCGCCGTCAGTTTGTGACACTCTGAGTGTCATCTCAGCCATTCATGTGCCATTTCTCTCAGGTTTTCTGAACGGACCTTGCAGTCCTGAACAGGTGCACACTCTGAACAGATTGTATCATGCAGTCAGACTGAATCAGTCTTGCTCGGTCTTAAACCTGCGCCTAACAGATCGCTGTTCTGTTTTTAACACTGTAGGCCTGACTTTGTGCAATGCAAGTAGCTCAACATTCTGTGAAACTCAAGGAGAACCAGCCTTGTAGGGACAGCTGATCTTTATGGATTCTGTGGCCGTTTCTCACTCTCCTTGATACAGTTGAATCTCGGCAGGTGCAAACTCCCAAATGAGCGTTTATTTGGGAGACTGGGCAAAGCATTCACTTTATGGTACATGTTAATACTACGTATTTACCTGTCGACTCTTGATAGCAACATAAGCAACTTTTGGTTTTCAGTTAGAACATTCACGCAATCCAAATTTAAAGGTGTTTTGTATCCTACATATAAACTAGTGCTGTGCTTGTTGCTCTTGTAGCTTGAGACCTTTCCTTTCTGTGTCCAAGCCACCAGCAGCGTGTTTGGGATAATGCAGGGGGACTGGAGCTGGGGGGACAGGAGCTGCAGGGACTGGAGCTGGCATCAGTTAGTTGGAGGTAAAATTACAAATTAAATGCAGCTATCACATTTCTAATTGCCAATCCCAGTGTTAAGGCTTAAACTTAAGATTCAGTACCTGGTGGAGAATACATGCCACAGGATAAAGAAAACAGGTGACACTGGCCTTTCCTGTCACTTGGGGCCACCTTTAACTTGCTGTCTTGTTGGTTCTGTGATTACCAGCTTCCACTCACTACTTGACATGCTTGGACCTGCCTGTCCGTCTGTCCATGTTCCGTTTTCCTTTCCTGTTCTCTCCTGTCCTCACGGTGCTGAGTGACCAGGTGGAGGGGCTAGCAGGGTCTGTCCTGCCCATGGGCACAGTCACTGCAGCCGGTACAAAACCTCATGTCAAAAGAAACTGAATATAAAAACTGGGGGTTACAAAGCAGTTTTAAACATGGAGCAGAAAATACTATAAGAAGATGCGATACTATTTAGGTGCTTCTTTTCAAGTTGCATTTGATTTGAAAAATGATATTGTTTCACTTTTTTGTTCTAAGTGCAAAGTCTGAATTAAAGTACAGGGAAGTAATACTTACATAAAACGTTTTAATTGGTGTCTGTTGGCTTAATGTAGGAGGTTTCTTGGGAGTTCTTTGAAATGAATATTCCAACTGAACTTGGCAGCACCACTTTTAAGATCCTTTCTCTTTTGGAATGTTGTGGAGCTTTGTATCTTCTGGTGTAGACCAGTTTTCCCAAAGCAATTACTGACATTAACTAATGATCTTTAGCATCTAAGAAAATCCCATCTCTTTACCTGGGTAGTGTCACAGCTTGCCTAACCGGGAGCCATTTCCAGCCTCTCTTTTCACTTAGGATTTTACTCTCTGATATTTGTGGTCGTCTCCAGGGCAAACTCAGCACAAGCGGCCCTGTGGAGGAATTTGGCAGTTAGTCCTCAGTAAGACATAAGCATTGTGGGTAAAGAGCAAATATAATCAATATTTTAAGTAGGCTGATAAAGATTGCTTTGGGATTCAACGTGTCATCTGCTGTAGGAAGTTTATGGTTCTATCTGGTGATTCCCACGCGTTCAGTTAAATGACAATTCAATGATGTCCTGTCAATGGAGATCGATCCCCGTTGTATATCTGTGTGATTCCCTGTGAACATTCTGGGCTGTGAAGTTGTGCTGAGCGCTTTGCTGGCTTTACTAACCAGGAATTGACGTGCCTGTATGCAAACTTGGGTTTCCCCAGCACAGCACCGTGTTTCCCTGGCACAATGCTGCGTTTCCCCCACCGCGGGGCTGCTGCTCCTGCTGCCCAGGCAGCGTCTCCCCCACAGCTCTGCACACCCCTCCCCTGGCATCCCCCTGGGCCGCCCCTTGTCCTTCCTCATGCCCGGCACCCCGGGTTTCTTCATCTCTCCTTGTCCCGAGTCGAGTGTTCCTTCCTTTGCTCTGTGCATCCCAAGCGCGACCGGTTACGGGGTTAGTGTTGCATTGGGAATGTAAAGTACATCACTACACCTCATGTGGGTTTGAACGGAGATGGAATCTTGCATGGAAATCTTGTATTACCCACAAGCTTTTTGTATCAAGTTTGAGATTAAAGTAAATAATTAATTTCCGTTCATGATGCTGATGAGAAAAGTATAACTAAAATAAGAATGTTATGATGATGAAAGAGAAAAAGTGACCTGGATACAAAGAACAAGATAAGAAACTGTTAACATGCAATACATCATAACTGGTAACACGTGAAGACAATGTGCTGAACGCTGGACTTATGCAGTTCTATCTGCTCCCTCACACACCAAGGGCCAGAGAAGCAGTTCCCCTGCGGTTCCCCTGGCGGGTGCGGGCGCAGCACCTGTTCCCCATGCCCGCTGCAAGGTTTGGTTCCAGACTGTCCTTCCTCTGTTTACTTTTTATTCCTCCAGAACTTGATTTTTTTCCAACACAGCTGTTTCTGTTTTCAGTTCTGTGCTCCAGCCGTCTGCACCGTTAGGATTGGGTTGTTAGCACCTTGTTTTGCTCATTGATGTCCTTGTCACTGGGGGAGGGAGGATGGGGACCAGGAGAGCTGTTGCAAGTCTTGTATGAAACATACGGCTGTGTTACCTTCTAGCCAAGGATTCGCTTTCTGTGGCTCATGGAAGTTCACTATGTCTTATCTGTATTCTAAGCAATTAATTCTTTGGTTTTATATATTAAAAAAAAAAAAAAAAAGAACAAAACAACAAGTCTTATGTGTGTGTGTCCACTGCAGATTTATTTTAAATGGAATATGTAAGTACCATGTATTATGGTATTTTTAAATAATCTATTGCCTATTCCAGGGGAGGGGGAGATGACATATTTAGTCTTAGATTTGCACTGCTGGATTTTTTTAAGTGTAACCTTGACTGGTTATCTTATTGATTTATTCTGTAAAATTAGTCTTATGAATTAAAGTTTGATAATTAAGTATTTCTGCATTTGAGTGTTTCATCATTCTGTACGTACGAATCTACTTCCCACCGCATGAACAACTGTTAGCAAACGGTTTGTAGTTTGTTTCTTGGCAGGAAGATTGATGCAGGAGGAATCCATGGGAACCCACGCTCATCACAGCTGCTGCCATCCGTGCCTTCCTCCCCGGGCGAGGGGTTGGCTCTCCTACTGCCCTATGTCACTTCATAAAAAAGGCTGTGAATGACAGGACAATTTTTTAGTTCCTGCTCCAAACCCAGGGCTTAATCTTGTTCATGATTGTAGGTGTCCTTGTGCTGAGCATGTTCACTGTAATTTGTACGTGGAGGCAGCTCGGTGCTGGAACAGCCCACAGGAACAGGTGCTCAGCGGACTCAGCTTTTTAATGCCGGACAGATGCTGCTCGTGTTTGTTTCCGGCTTTAGAGAGTTTCCTTGGGTGTCATTAAAAAAAAAAAAAAGGGCTATAATAGTTCAATAGTGTTATCACTGAAATAAAGTTAAGAAAATGTGATCTCTAGTCCACCTAACGTGCACAAATGGGCAAGTTCTTGTGCAGTTTAATGTCCAGGTGTGCCCGACCTGCAGGGGCACCGGCATAATTCATGAGTGGGGGAGCTAGATCCTTTCACCCCCGGTCTGTCTTGTTGGGAATTGCTCCTGTGTGAGCAGCTCTGCCCTGCGCCTCCCCGGGGCGAATCTGGAGGTGAGCGACGGGCTCGGTGTGTCCGGGGCCGCGGAGGGGCCGGCGGGACCCGGCCGGTGCTGCTCCTGCAGCCGGTGCCGCTGACCTGGGGGGCCGTTCCGCTCCGCCCGCGTTACCAGCGAGAGGGATTTTCCGCAGGTCGGTGTTAAAGCCGCTGCGCTGGGGCCGGTGCCCGCGGGAGTCGGGGAATGCGAAACGCGAGGGACCGGGACACCGAGGGGGCGGCGGGGGGGCCGGGGCCGGGCCGGGGGGGCAGGAAGCCGCATCCTGGACCCGCCCCGGCCCCGCTGACTCACGGCGATAATCGCGGCCCGGCCCCAGCGCCGCGGCCCCGGCATGTCCGGGACATGGGCGGCCCCGCCGCGCCGCTGTGCCCGGGGCTGCTCCGGGGGCTCCCGCTGTTGCTGCTCCCGCTGCTGCTGCTCCCGCTCCCGCTGCAGGTACGGCCGCGCACAGCCCGGGGGGACGGGGGGCGGCGGGCGCATCCCCAGCCCGTGAGTGCGAGTCCAGGGGAGTGCCCGGCGGTGCCGGCCCGGGAGCGCTGGAGCCCGGCGCCGGCAGCGGGGGGTGGCCGGGGTCGGTGTCCAGCGGCGGGGGCTGTGCGGGGGGTGGGGGCCGGTCCTGGGGCCGCACGTTTCAGTGTCGGCAGGTGCGGGATGGCAGCCGGCGCCTCTCGCCCCGGCGGAGGGGTCGCACCAGCGCCGAGGGCGGGGGCTGTTCCCTCCGCCCAGGAAAGCGTCCCCAGCCCGGCCGGGCTGAGAGCAGCGATCCCTTCCCAGGTTCTGCCCGATGGGGTCGGGGGCAGCTGCCGGTGCCGTTCCGAGCAGAGAGCACCGTGCGGGCTTTGGGCAGAGCTCAGCAGCGCTGCTCCGGGCGCTGCCGCGGGGTTTCTACCTGTCCCCCTCTGTCACCGGGGGGCCCAACGTGCCCCGAGCCCGTGGCGGAGCTCCGGCCACTGTGTGGGAGGCTTGGGGAACCCGGGGCCTGTGGACACCCCTGGGGAGCAGCAACTGTGCTCCTGGGCTGGGAGCACAGGGGAGGGTAGCAGCTACCAGGCACCCAATGCTCCCATTTCTGCCCTTGGTGTGCGGGGAGCAGGCTGGGCAGCCAGGCCTTTGTTCAAGTGCCCTGTCACCAACAAAACAGTAGTTGCAGAAGAGATGGAAGAAACTGCAAAGCATCGGGGGGGAGGGAAAAGCAGGACCGCTGTGACTCTGACAGCTGGAGGGCTCAGTGGTCTCAGTTCTGTTTCTGTGCAGGTGGCCACACCACAAGAGCTCTGTGTCTGCTGGCCGGGCTCATTGCAGCAGCAGCAAGCCAGCCTGCGTGGCCACGCACTGCTGGGGAGCGGTGACTGGTGACGGGAGCAGCCGCCCCCACCGCCTGCTCTACCGCGTCCTCTGGACAAAGCCAGAGCAGGAAAACTTGCTCTGACCTCATATAAAAATTAAGCAAGAAGGGCAAACAAAAGAATAGGGTTTGAAGCAGTGGGGTGGGTGTGAGGTGTGTTGGAAGGGAGCTGGTGCATGCTCCTGGCAGGAGGTACAGCTGGAAAACAGGAGACCTGGCACCCATCGGGGCTGCTGCTGGGCTGTGGGAGCTGGAGGGATTCCAGTGACTCGAGGGAGAACATGTTCCCTGGCCGCACTGCACCATGGCTGGTCTGTCACCGCATCGGGTTCTGCTCTGCAGACAGGCCCGTGTTCGGATGTGGGCACGGTCTGGGCACAGCAGCGAGCCCGGCATTGTGCTGCCTCTCCAGCACTGGGATGGCCCAGCCAGCCCTACCTGGCCTCCCGCTCTGGGTCCCCGTGCTGTTTGCTGGTCCCTGTTTGCTGATGGGGTGAGGCTGGTGTGTGTGCTGCTGGCTGAGCTGGTGCTCACTGTGCAGACACTGCACACGGAAGCAGCAGCTTCTCTTCCCAGCATCAGCTTGCAATTACTCCCTCAATGTCAGGGCAGCCGAAATCCATAGCTTTGAAGGCCAGGGTGACCATTAATTGCATTTCTGGCATGAAAAGTCACCCAACTCGTTTGTTTCTGGAAGGAGCTGGTAGCTGGGCTGTTTGTGTCACATTTAGAAAGGCACCTGGGAGCTGTGGCTGGGAACAGTGTTGGGACTGCGCTGGTGGCACAGGACCGGTGCTGCAGGAGCTGGGACCATGGGAAAAAGCAAATGTAACACATTGGTGCAAGGAAATGAATTACTCTCCCTCCCAGTTGTGCCTCACTGGGGACCAGAAGGGACTTTTGGGCTCTGCCCCATGGTGTACGCAGTATGAGAGGCTGTTCGGTGTGGGGGCTGTGGAGTACATCAGACAGCCCTGGGGGCTCATCCACCAGCCTGGCCTTTCTCTCTAAGGATGGTGTTTCTGTCCGCAGTGCCTCAAAGCTGGTGCTGTGACCGTCCCAGAAACCCTGCTCTTCGTATCCACTCTGGATGGACACCTGCACGCAGTGAGCAAGAGCACAGGGGACATCAAGTGGACCCTGAAGGATGGTGAGTTGTGCCCTGGGGCTGTTGGCTCGCAGCTTGGCCCCCAGACTTGGGGATGCAACCCCAGCTGGGCTCCTACTGGTCCCGCTCTGGGCCAGTGGGGCCTCCAGGCCCAGGGACACTGTGGAGCAGCTGGGGGGGCCAGACCTCACTGCCGGCAGTGCCTGATCTGGGTCCGAAATGCAAACATGCTGCAGGCTGGCAGCGCTGGGTAAACACTGCCACGCTGTCCCGCTCACGGGGAGTGGCTGCTGACGTCTACCTTTCGTTCTCTGTTTCAGATCCCATTCTGCAGGTGCCGGTTTATGTGGCAGAGTGAGTGTCCCCTTCGGTGGAGTGCCTTTGCCAGGCCGGCAGTTGTGTCTGCGCAGGAGGCTCTTGGCGATGCCGACTGCCCTGACAAACCAGCAGATTCACAGCAGAGGGGGAGACATGAACCCCCAGCCCAAGCCGTGGTTTTGCCTTAAACCTGCCATTTGTGCTGGCACTTCCTGCATGAGGATGAGGAATAGCTGCTCCATGCTGCTGAACTGCAGCCTTTCTGCAGGCAGATGGGAAGCTCTCAGCACCAGCACACACAGAAGAATAGGGAAAACAGAGGAAATCTCCCTGGAAGCGCAGGGGAAGGCAGGAGAGCAGAGCTCCCGGGGGTGGAAGGGCACCGGCCAGCACGGCCGCGGGGCGAGGGCGGCAGATGGAGTTACAGTGTTGACCTGGGGGGATCTTCTCCTCCCAAATCCGGGGCTGTAGGTTTCCAGGAGACATTAAGCCCGGTGGTGAATCACCCTGGAGCAAACTGCTGAAGGGGTTTCTGCAGTGCAGCTCCTCTGCAGCCCTTGGCATGTGCCCGGGGCAGCTCACGTTTCAACCTCCTCTCTCCTTTCCAGGCCAGCGTTCCTGCCAGACCCCAATGACGGCAGCCTCTATATCCTGGGAGGAAAGAACAAAGAAGGCTTGATGGTCAGTGGGGCTGTGAGCATCCCCCTGCACCCCAGGGCTCACTGGGCTGGGAATGGGGCGAGCCCGGGGCCTTCGGTTGCTCCAGCTTGTCTGCAGCCCTGGGAAGGTGTCAGCCGAGCGGTGTGGAGCAAACCCAGCCCGACCCTTTCCTTCCCAGCCCGTCCTGCAGCGGGGCTGAGCGAGGAGGAGGAGGGGGTGTCCCGGGGCTGTCCTGCCCCACACCCACGCTGCCGTCTGTGTTGCAGAAGCTCCCGTTCACCATCCCGGAGCTGGTGCAGTCCTCGCCGTGCCGCAGCTCGGACGGTGTGCTCTACACCGGTATGCTGAGCCCAGGGCAGGGGAGAGGCTGAGCGGGGATGGGGATGTGGGGTGGGACGGGAGGAAGCCTGGTGGGTGGCTCTCAGGGACAGAGCTGCAGAGACTGATGGAAAAATGTATTTTTGTTCTCAGGGAAGAAGCAGGATACCTGGTTCATCGTGGACCCCAGGTCAGGAGAGAAGCAGACCACTCTCTCGACAGAGGCCTGGGATGGTCTGTGCCCGTCAAGCCCCCTCCTCTACATCGGCCGTACCCGTAAGCCAGTCCCGCTCCCTGTTGGTCCCTCCAGTCCCAGGAACGGGGCGCTGGGCGATGACCCCGTGCCCTGCTCCTGGCCCCAGAGTATGTCATCACCATGTATGACACCAAGTCACGGGAGCTGCGCTGGAATGCCACCTTCTCCGACTACTCAGCGCCATTCTGCGAGGAGTCCTACCCCTACAGTGAGTGCCTGCGGGAGCCACCGGCTGCATGGGGACCCTGCAGTGACACTGCCATAGCTGGCAGCTCCAGCTGTGCTGATTGCTGGGGAAAGCGGCTGCTGCGCCGGCTGCAGCTCATGGAAGCAGAGCAGCCGGGAACAGCCCCTGGCCAGTGGCAGCGCTGGGGGGGATGAATCCCCATGGCCAGCATGGCTGCATCGCCCCGTCCCTCTGGTTCTGCCTAGAAATGGCTCACTTTGCCTCGAGCGGGGACGGGCTGGTGGTGACACTGGACAAGGAGAGCGGGGAGGTGCTGTGGGCACAGAACTACGGCTCACCCGTGGTCGGCATCTACGTGTGGCACCAGGACAGCCTGCGCCGCGTCCCCCACCTCAACCTGGCCATGGAGACCCTGCGCTACCTGACCTTCCACTCGCAGGACATCCCCCTCCTCCGCTGGAGCTACCAGGCTGTGAGGGACTTCACCGCCACCAAGACTCAGCTGCTGTATGTGGCTCCGGTGCTGCGGCAGCCAGTGGCAGCTGCATTGTTTGTGCTTGGCCGCTCTGAGCCGTGGCTCAGAGTTGGAAGGCTCATGCGTGTCCCTGCCTTGCAGGCCAGCTCTCTACGTGGGGAAGGACGCAGCTGGCTTCTATGCCTTGACCTCCCTGGTCCATGGCAGCGTGGCTCTGGTGGTGAGTGTCCCCACTGTCCCTGTACATGCTGCGCCGCGGCGGGCGCATGTCCTGTCTGCACGGTGCTCCAGGAGCTGCCGGACCCCAGCCACAGGGCATCACGCTGGCCAAGATCGACGGCCCCACCACGGATGATGTAACCATGAGAGAGTCGGGGGAGTGCGAGATCACGCCCAGCACCGACGTCAAGTACCCACAGGGCAGCATCACCTCGCCCCACAACCAGTGGCTGCTGATAGGTGTGGAACCTGGGGACATGGGCGTCCCCTGTGCCCTCATGGTCAGGGTGGCCGGTGGGGGCAGGTCCAGCTGCTGGGGTGTTTCAGGGGCAGCCCCAGCTGCTGGGGTGTTTTGGGGGGCAGCCCAATCTGCTCTGAACAGTTGGGTGAGTGGGGCTGAGTCTATGGCTCGCCCTCGGGGGCTGCAGTGACTCCGGGCTGGTTGCAGCTCACCCTTGTCCCCCCCAGGAGGGACATTTCAAAGCCCAGCACACAGTTCCTTGTGCGGCTGGCTGTGCCATTGTGCACTGAGCCCTGCATGCAGCTGCTGGGTTAATTAACCTGCCCTGTGATTGCTGCACAGGTGTGATGGCTGTTGGCATGTTTAGAAATCAGGGTGGTGTCTCGGGGCCATGGTGGGGGTGCAGAGGAGCAGGGTCAGACCCTGCCACATGCTGAGGGCAGGGGACGGAGCTGGCAGGTTGTCACTGTGGTGGTTCCTGTGCCTCCAGTCAGAAGTGACACCCCCTGTCCAGGCGCACCCTGCCTGGCACATGCACAGTAGCACTGTGGGGACAAGGGACTGGTGTTGTGACCAGAGCACCACTGATGGTCATGTCTGTTCTCCACCACAGGACACCACGAGCTGCCTCCTGTGGTCCACACGACGATGCTGCGAGCCTTCCCCGAGAACCTGAGGAAAACAACAGAAACCATAATTCCTCGGGGTCCTCCTGCCAGGACTGCATTTGATGATGTGGGTGTTGGAGTGCTGGAGCTCCCGGTCCCTGCTCTGTGCTGGGGACCTCGGGCAGCACTGGGTTCCTGCAGGGGCTGGGCAGTGGGTCCCCAGCGTGGGGTGGCATGAGGAGGAGGGTCCTGCCCACAGGGCTGGAGTGGGGGCTTCCAGCAGTCTGTCCCTCTGGTGTCACCAGCCACGGGCATGTGTTGCAGTTCCTGGCCCCAAGCAGCCCGGAGGAGCTGGCTGTGCGCAGGGAGGTGCAGCCCCCACCGGAGCCCATGCCAGGGGAGCAGCTGGAGGTGTACCCTGAACCCGGCACCGCGGACCTGCTGCTGGCCGCTGTGGGCACGGCCCTGCTAGGGGGAACAGTCCTGGCCCTGCTGCTCAGGGTGAGTGCTGGCTGCTGCCCGCGCAGAAACCCGCTGCCCAAGGGCCGGGACCCCTTTGTTTTTGGCCTTGCAGTGCACATGGTGCCGGAACTGCACCGAGCTGCACAGCTCCCATGTGTCCCGTACCCCGCCATGGGATGGAGCCAAGGGCTGCACAGCTCACTGCCAGATGCAGGGACAGATGTGCAAACACATGTTGTTCCCAGCCCCATGCTGCCCCAGCCTCCCCGGGCACAGGGGCTGAGCACACCATGGGTTCTGTTGCAGAAGCTGCAGCAGCAGCAGGTGGTGCAGCAGCGGCAGCTGGAGAAGCAGCTCCAGCTCCTGCAGCAGCAGCAGCAGATGCTGCTCCCGGGCCGGGGCCCTGGGGAGGCGGTTCCCACGGAGCCCGGGGAGCCACGGCTGAGCCAGGGCAGCGTGGTGCAGCCCTCGCAGAGCTCCGGCCCCTTGGCCCACCCGGAGGACCTGGCTAACGGAATGGTCAGCACAGATCCCACTGTGCCGGCAGCTGCTGAAGGTGTGTGCAGGTGGGAACGGGTGAGGTGTGCGGATCTCTGTCTGCAGATGTTGTCACCCAGAGCAGGAACAGATGCTCCACAGATGAGGCTGCAGCCCAGCTGGGGTGGGGGGAGGTGCAGGAGCTGCCCTTGGATAACTGTGGGCACAAAAGTGATTGCAAGAGTAACAGCACCAAAAGAAGGACTGGGTGGTTAAAGAACAGGGTGTCCTTCGTACAGGACTAAGGCTCACAGGCTTCCTCTTCCTCTGCAGATGCAGAACCAGACATGATTGTAGTTGGAAAAATTTCTTTTAATCCCAAGGATGTGCTGGGCCATGGAGCTGGAGGAACCTTTGTCTTCAGGTGGGTGCTGTGGCTGTGACAAGTCTGGGTGTCACTCCCAGGTGACCCGTGCTGGGCAAGGCTGTGCATGGACACTGTCATCGACCCTTGTGCAGGGGACAGTTCGATGGCCGGAACGTGGCCGTGAAGCGCCTCCTGCCCGAGTGTTTCCATCTCGTGGACCGTGAGGTGCGGCTGCTGCGGGAATCGGACGAGCATCCCCATGTTGTCCGCTACTTCTGCACCGAGAGGGACAAGCAGTTCCACTACATTGCCATCGAGCTCTGCTCTGCCACACTGCAGGAGGTGAGCCTGGTCCTGGGGCTGCTGCTGGGGCTGGTGACTGATCTGGGTTGTCCCCATCCCCGTGTTTGCAGGTTGGTCCCCTGGGTTCTGCCTGTGCTGTTGGGAGCAGTGTGCTGTGCGTGCCTGGGGCAGGGCTGGCAGCCAGCGACTCCCACGTTTGAGCCTCTTTGGGCTCAGTCGAGCCCCTGCCCTTGTTCTCCAGCTGATTTCCCTTCTCAGGACGGAGCAGGCAGCTCCAAGCCTCAGTGATGGCAGGGGCAGTTGTTCCGCGTTCCCTTCTGGGCACCTTCAGCCCAGCGAGAAGTCTCCTGTTAAGCCTTTGCTTTCCACTCCAGTAAACCAGGGGCACATCAGTTCATCTCTGTTTACCTCTATGTGGTTCCAGTACGTGGAAAGCCCCGGCTTCGATTGTCGCGGCCTGGACCCGGTGTCTGTGCTGCATCAGACCATGGCCGGGCTGGCCCATCTCCACTCGCTCAGCATCGGTGAGAGGGCAGGAGGGCAATACACGGGCAGGAAAGTCATATGTCTTGTCCTGGTCCCATCCTCAGCTGAGGCTGCGGGGTTCGGGCAGCATCCCTCGGGTTGGGGCAGAGCCCTGTGCTGGTGGCAGTGCCAGCCCTGCTGCCGTGGTGGCAGGTGACACTGTGCTCTCTCTCCCAGTGCATCGGGACTTGAAGCCCTGTAACATCCTCATCTCTGTCCCAAATCGCCACGGCCAGATCCGAGCCGTCATCTCCGACTTTGGTCTCTGCAAGAAGCTTCAAGGGGGACGACAGAGCTTCAGCCTCCGCTCCGGCATCCCGGGCACCGAGGGCTGGATTGCGCCCGAGCTGCTGCAGGAGGCCCCGAAGGAGAACCCGGTCAGTGAGCTGCAGATGCCGCCCCCCCACCTAATGTGGTCTTCAGACCTTCGTGTTCAATAAAATAATGGAAAACTGGGGGAGGTGAAACCTTCCTCGCCCTTTGCTGTGAGGGCCCATTTCCCTCTCTGTTTTGCAGACCTGCGCTGTGGACATCTTCTCCGCCGGCTGCGTCTTCTACTACGTGCTGTCTGGGGGGCAGCACGCGTTTGGGGACAGCCTGCGGCGCCAGGCCAACATCTTGTCGGGCTGGTACCAGCTGAGCTGCCTGCAGGAGGAGACTCATGGTGAGACCCATCCCCACGGGGAGCCCTGAGCCGTGGGGCACAGCTCCCAGCCCTTCTCGCGGGGTTATTTCTCCAGCGTGTTTTTTCACCCGCCAGACAAGGTCATTGCACGGGAGCTGATTGCGGCGATGCTCAGCCCTGAGCCCCAGCGCCGGCCCACAGCCCCCGCCGTCCTTGTGCATCCCTTTTTCTGGAGTCAGGAGAAGCAGCTGCAGTTCTTTCAGGTGAGCATGCGCTCAACGTAGGTGTGAGCTGAAAAACAGGTGCTGGGAACTGCTGCGTTTTGGTCGATGTGCTCATTCTGAGCTACTTCTGGGTGGGAGGGAGGGTCCCTGGGTTGGGGCCAGGGCCAAACCCTCTGTGCCCGCCTTGGTCCTGGCTCTGTTGCCCAGTGCTGGGCGGCAGCGCCGTGACCCCCATCCTCTCTTTGGCCACACAGGACGTCAGCGACCGCATCGAGAAGGAACCGGCTGCAGGCCCCATCGTGTCGGCGCTGGAGGCGGGGGGGCGGGCGGTGGTGAGGACCAACTGGAGGATGCACATCTCCCTCCCGCTGCAGACAGGTGAGCCCGGGCCTGTTACTGGGCAGGACGCATCTGCTCGTGCCCAGGGGCCAAAAAATCAGGGTGGGTGAACGTGCCAGCCTTTCCCTAGGAGGGCAGAGCCCTGGTTTGCCGCAGGCTGCCACACTCGCTGTGCTCTGCCGGGGTGGGGGCAGCACTGGCAGCCCCATGCGCCTTGCTCTGGCCACGTCCCCCATTGCTCAGCATCTATCCCACTCTACCCAGACCTGAGGAAGTTCCGCACCTACAAGGGGGGCTCTGTACGCGACCTCCTGCGGGCCATGAGGAACAAGGTACGTGCTCCCCGGCCCCTCGTGCCCCTGCCGCCAGCCCCCTGCTCACCTCGCGCTCTCTCCTGCAGAAGCATCACTACCACGAGCTGCCGGCCGATGTCCAGGCGGCCCTGGGCTCCATCCCCGATGGCTTCGTGCGGTACTTCACCTCCCGCTTCCCACGGCTGCTGCTGCACACGCACGGGGCCATGAGGGGCTGTGCCCGTGAGCGGCTCTTCCAGCCCTACTATGGCCAGGACCCAGGCAGTGGCGACGAGTGAGGGGACAGATGGCAGGATGGCACCCAGCTGCTGCACCCTGCCCACACCCACCGCACTGTCCCAGAGCAGCTGGGAGCATCCCCAGGGCCCTCGGTTGTCCTCCCCCTTCCCTCGAGTGGAGTAACATGGTTGTAACGTGGGCTACAACAGCACAGGCCAGAAGCAGCGAGTGGAGGATGGTACCAGCTGCTGACCCAGAGGGACTTTCTGCTCACCCATTTTTGCAAATGCTCACAGCCGGACTCAGCAGCATTTGTGTCAGAGAGCAAGAAAAATCTCTGTGGTGGACGTTGTGCTTTGAGAAGAAAGAAATATAATGTGTGTTGTGTCAGGGATGCACCAGCAGAGTGACACAGCCGGGCTGGTGCTGGTCCCTGCGGTGTGGTCCCTAGGGACTTGGCAGCTTCGTCCTGTGCCACATGCCTGGGAAGGTGGTTCTTTGGACAAGACATGGCTGTGACACAGCCTGACACTGGATCTGATCCCTCAGCCCAGGGCTGAGGCACAGTGGGTTGGGCTTTTAGCAGCTGCCCAGGCTTGGACCCACTGTTTGCATCAGTGCTGCTGCATGAGCAGTGCCACCAGCCCTGGGGGAGGCATGGGGCCTCCAGCACAATCCCCGCAATGAACAGTTTCATCCTACCTGGGCTGAGAAAAAGGTGTTCTTCCTTTCAGGCACCAGCAGCCCAGTGTTGTGCCAGAGGCCCCCCTGTCAGCCCCATGCCCAGGAGCCCTGAGGAGGTTGTAGAGCAGAGGTGCTGGGCAGGAGCAGTTCCCTGGGGCTCCCACTTCTCTGAGCACAGCCTGTGCCTGCAGCTCCCGCAGCCTCTGCTTGCCCCAAGGCTGCTGTGAGTTCTGACAGCCTTGGTTCCAGGAGGTCCTGAATGTCACAGGAGACACACAGGGGCAGCTGGAGCCCTGGGCAAGGGTTCCTTTCAAACAGCAATAATTGTATAGAGTCTGATTCTTCTATGTGCTGGGGCATGGGGTTTTGTTACATGGGTAACAAGGGGGGGTGTATTTCATTTATTTTCAGAATAATGTATGGCCTAGAGCATTTTGTACAAAATGTTATAAAAAAATAACAAAACTAAACTAAAAAACATGTCCTGTTTAAAAATAAACTGGCCTGAGACCAGCAGAAGGTGCTGGCAATCAGCAATGGGGGGAGAAAAGCCAGCAAAGCCAACTGGGCTCCTGACAAAGCCTCCTACAGTAGATGAGTTTTGCTATTTCTATAGTCACATTTTTGAGCATCTTTCATGTAGCAAAGAAAGGGGAAGGGCTGAGCTCAGTAAGGGCCATCGAGACAGTGGCCCCTTTGAGTGGCAGCTGAGGCAAAGTGCTGCTCTTGCCATCACAGCAGGGTAAAGACAAGCACAAGAGGCTGGAATGCTGCAGGAAAACAGTCTTTAATCAAGTTATATAACATACAAAAGTTTAGGTTTCTTGTAGATTAATTTCAGTATTAAAAGGCTGACTGCTCAGTCTCACCCTGGGCATATTAAATATCTTACTGGAATTTCTAAAAGAGACAACAAAAGCTTAGAGCATCAGCACAGACATGTACAAATAACTTACATGATAGTTGCACTCTCCCCATGCTTTGTTATCTCAAGGCCCAGGAGCTTCACACAGGAGGGCTGTTTTCCAAGCCAGGTTTTGGGAAATTAGAAAAAAAGACTAGGTATGCAATTAAAAAATAGGCTATTAGGAACAAGGAGCAAGAAACCTCTTTGGATACCAGTCAGAATGAACAACACCATCCCCACCATTGGGGGCTTCCTTGTGGCAACCAGAGTGTACCCGGAGTGGGAGCCCAGCTGTGTGACGGGAGGTGACCGTGCGAGCAGCGACGCTGCCAGACCTCCCCCTCCACAGCTGGAACAGTTTGGCACAGATGTGGAGTCCGTCAAGAACAAAGTCTAAGCGGAGGGTTTCACACGGGCTGAGCCGGACTTAGAACTGAGGAGCTTCTCCACCATGGTGCGAGCATAGCGGAGCCGGCTGGCCAGCTCCTTGCAGCACCCGTGTTCCTCGATGAGGCTCAGCTTGTACGTGCGGAAGTCCCGGTTCTCATCAATGTATGAGACAGCAGCCATGAGAGGGCAGAGGATGACCTTGGTGTGGTCCTGCAGGGAGAGAGGACACAGTCACTCTGAGCGCCCTGCTCCTCAGGGACTGCATTTTCTCAGGATAAACCATCCCAGCAGCGTGCTGAGCGAGCACCCCGCTGCAGCAAAGGGAGGTGGATCAACCTGCCCAACCAGCTCAAGATGACAGCACCTGCACAGCATCTCCCTCCTGCTAACAGGGACAGCCCCTTCACGAGGAGCATCCAGGTGGCTTAAGTGCCAGCAAGGTGTGCGAGGGGTCTCCCAGTGCTGGGTTCACCGGGCAGTTTTGGCTCAGGTAGTCCCCTCCTGCTGTCCCTCGCACAGCAGGAATCCCGCAGCCACTGGAGCTGTGGCCCTGGAGAACAGAGCAGCAGGCTCACCTGGAAGAAGTTGATCTGCACAGTGCCATTGCTGAGGTGCAGGACGATGGCGCTGCGGGTCCGGAACCATGTGCACAGGTAGGGCAGACGCGCCAGCTCATCTCCTTCCCGCGGCGTGATGTTGGCACCTGCCTTCAGCAAATGCTCGCTCATGTAGTTCCGGAAGTATTTCAGTAGTGTTACCTGTGGAGGGGAGAGACTGTGAGCAGGGCAACCCAGGGAGGGCAGGGCTGCAGCCAGCCCAGAGCCTCCTTACAGCTTCCAGAGCTCGAGGGGTCACTGCAAAACTTGTGCAAATTTTCACACTCAAAGTTAATTTGGTCTGTGATACTTGAGACACGCTTCACTGAAAAAGCTTGTGAGCACTTGATTCTGAGAAGATGCTAATAAATGAGCTTCAGATAGCAACTAGAAACAGTCAGAGCTGCCAGTGTCTGCCCTCAGGGCCAGAGGCAGCTGGCAGAGCGGCAGTGACCCCCAGTCACAGGTGTTTCTCCCCAGAACCCACGCTGCTGGCAAACCCCAACACACTGGCAGCAGCCTCACTGGAGTGCCCCCCAGGCAAGCGCTCCTGGCCCCAGGACCAACCTTCTTGTTCAAGGCCGAGGGGTAGGAGCGCACAGTGAAGTAGGACTCGGTGCTGTTCTGCTCGATGTACTGCAGGTTGTCCCCATCGTTGTACATAATGAGACGAGTGGAATCGTTGAAGAGAACGCCAACGCTGTTGTCACACAGCTGGTAACCTGGTTCACAAGGGAGTCTGTTAGGCCTCCAAATACACAGGACCACCAGTTGTGTGAAGTACAACTGCAGAAGGTTGTGTCATCTGCAGGTTCCCCAACAGTCACCCCCCACATGTCCCTGCCAGGTCTCGAGAGTCTCCTCTCTGGGGGGGTCTGTGTGACACTTTTTCTCCTTTGGGTTTGTCACCCTCCCTTGTTGCATCTCCTGCTGCAGCAGCAGCTTTAAGGGTCGTGGTGGGTACAGGTGCTTGCTGCAGGGCAAGGGCAGCAGGAGCCGTTTTGCACCTTAAAGCAGCCAGGGGTGATGTTTGGTAACATCCACTGGGTACTGTTCTGGTGGTGGTCTTGCCCACACACACTGGAATATGCAATTAAAGAACCAGACCTATGCAACACCCAAATCCAAGCCTCCCCCACCCTCTTCAGAAACTCTAAGAGGCTGCAGGATTGGCCCCATGTGATTTACCTAGACCATATTTATCTGAGTAGTCCACCCATTTGCTAACCCAGAAGATGGGAATGCATGCCGGGTCTTCAGCTTCTTCTGCAAAAGGAAAGGAGTTGGTTAGAAGACATTTCACAGCATCTTGTGCACCCCAGCAAGCAAGCAAGGCCAAAAGAAAGGTAAGTAGCTACTCCATTGCTTCTCAGCCTTCCAGCCTCTCACTTCAGACAACAATGCTGGAGTGACAGAGAAGCAAGTTACGCAGCAGGACGTGCCTGCAGGGCTGTCCCCAGCCTCACCTTGTCTCACTGCTACTCTCTCGGAGGGCTTGGCCGAGGTGACAACCGTCAGCTGCTGCAGCATGTCAGCCAAGTGACAGTCCACGGCATCCCCCAGCTCCCGCAGCCCGGCTACATCTTCCTTCTCCGGAAGGTTCTCCAGCGCAGGGCTGTCCGGTCCTGGGTCAGGAAAGAGAAGAGTGTGGTGGGATGCCCAGGGAGCAGGTGTCTAAAGGCACCAGATTCACATTCTACCCTAGCTATTAGAAACATGTTACATACCATATAGCTAAAGCTAGTGCTGGTGCTTCCTCCCTGCTTCGATTCTGGGCAGAGAGCAAGGAAAGCCTTCTCACTCACAAAATGCTCCAGGTTTCCCTAAGAACTGTGAGGGGAGGAAGCACCACGCTCCCCATGGCTGGTTGTGGACCCTGCTGGAGGCCAGGGAGGATCCGACCCACCGAGCCTCACCCAGACACCCGCTCGTACCTTTGTTGAGAGCAGTCAGCGGCTTTCGCCCGTTCTGTTCCAGTCCACTGGGAGCAATTGAAAATCTCGGTGCGATGGTGAGGCAGCTGGTGGGCAAGCGGCTGGGGATGTATCCCGACGTGAAGAATTCGTCATTCAGCAACTCGCTGATGGTCGGGCGCGTGGCAGGGTCAGACCTCAGCATCTTCTGGATGAGGTTAGCAGCTACAGGGTTGATGTGCTAAAGAGGAGACATCAAAGTTTAGAGATGGGTCAGGAGACAATGCACACTGGTTTTGTTAAAAAACAAGTTTCTCTTTTAGTGAGTTTTCCTGTCAGCTAAAGTCTTCTTACTAACTGCACTTTTCTGAAAGTTAGATACATGTTTTAGTAGATATAGCAATGGAATGCAAGGTCTCTGAACTGATAAGGATGGATGAACACCCCACAAGAGGTGCAAGAAGTAGTGAACTGAAACTGACCAACTAAGTATTCCACCCCATTCATGTGATACTTCATATAAAAGTGGGAGATCACGAGGATCTCGTCCCTTTTTCCTTATGGCAAACATTAGGAAAGGACCTCGTGAGTTGTCCCTGCAAACTGAGGCCCAGTGACAGACTGAATCCAGTTCTGGTTGGCTGCATAGTCCAGTTCAGTACTTCGGGTGCCAGCCCTACATCTTTTGGAGCAGTTGCTGGGACTTTCAAGATTGGTTTTGTATATTCTGTATTATTTTATCTATTTTTATTAGTAGTATTAGTAAAACATATTTAGTTTTTCCAACTCTCCTCTCTGAGTCCTTCTTTCCCTCCCAATCATCTGTCCTTAGTGGAAAAAGGGGAGAGGAAGGGGCTAGGGAGGGAGAGGGCATTAACAATACATCTGCCACAGTTTATTGTCACCCTGCAATCAAACCTTGACAAGTGGCAAATATGTTGGAGATACAATGCGGGAGAAGTTCTGCTTGGAGCAGAGCTCTTGTGCTGCGCCAGGCAAGCAGGACACAAGCTTGGGGAAAGCAAAAGGGCCAGCACCAACAGCAACTTCCAGGCAACAAGCAAAGCCTAAAGCTGGCTGACTTTAGCAAGACTGACTCAACTGCATTGGGATGAGCTGAGCACCTGGCCCAGACCTCATGGACTTGAGTGTGTCCACTTAACCCCACGGGCCAACTGTCCAGCTGAAAATTTTGCTGTATTACAGGGAAAGGGACCTGCTGGCTCCCCAGGAGGAAGCTGGTCTTGCAGGTTCGCTCCACCATCAACTGAAACATCCCCTTCATGGCACTGCAGTAGGAGAAGTTTCGGCATTATGCGAGAGCCAAGTGAGTCCCAGGAAGAGGATGGTGCAGCTGAAGGCTGACAAAGAACTGCTGTTGTGTAAACAGGTCCACCCATGGGAAGCTCCATACCTTGGGAATAGTATACTCGTTCTTCTTGATTCGGATATACGTATCTTTTAGACAAGAAGTTTCAAAAGGCGGTTTCCCCACCAGCAGAGTGTACCTGCGTGTTAACAGACACAAGGGTATCAGTTTTGCAAAAGAGACTCAGACTTGTGTGCAGACGTAACCCCATCGTAAGCACCCCCTGGGACTTTCCTGGCTGAGGGAACGCACTAGGCATCAGACACGCAGCAGCGCAGACAGCTACGTATGCTGGGTCTGGTCCCTGCCCTGGAAATGAAGCTGGGATCCAGTGCTCTGGGGGAAAGGTGCAGCTGGGGAGTGTGGGCTGTGCAGAAGCGTCCAGAGAAGCCATGCTGCATGGCAGGTCAGCCTGCACACAGCACAGGGGGGATCATGTGCTGGGGGTTCACCCAGGGCAGGAGCTCTGGGGTGGAACACCCAAAGCTTCAGCTCACACTGAAACCCAGAGGGGCTGATGAGATGGGGACCACCTGTCCCCAAGGCCATACAAGAGGCATTTTGACTCACATAATACAGCCGATGGACCAGATGTCCACCTCGAAGCTGTGCCCCTTCTTGCCCAGCACCTCCGGGGCAATGTAGTTGGGAGTCCCACACAGGGTTTTCTTCCGCTCGCCATCATATTCCACTTTGGTGGCCAGGCCAAAGTCACCTGGGAGAGATGGGGAGATGGGGCATGACTGGAGGTGCCCTGGAGGGCTGGGGTCCCCAGCACAGGGGGCTGGCAGGGTGTGGGGCCACTGGCACCTACCGATCTTCACCTCCATGTCATCGCTGAGGAAGAGGTTGCCCAGCTTGAGGTCACGGTGGATGACACGGTTGTTGTGCAGGTACTGGCAGCCCAGGATGGTCTGGCGCAGGTAGTACCGCACCTCGGGCTCACTCAGCGCCTTCCGCCGCTTGTGCAGCTCCAGCAGTGACTGTGAGGGATCACAGAATCATTTTGGTTGGAAGAGACCCTCGATCATGGAACCCAACCGTTACCCCACCCCTGGCACTACCCCATGTCCCTGAGAACCTCATCTCCCATCTGCCCAACCCCTCCAGGGATGGTGACTCCACCACTGCCCTGGGCAGCTGGTTCCAGCGCTGGACGATCAGCAACGTGTGACACCAACACCCCCCAGCCCGGCGGGTTCCCCCGGCTCCTCACCCTGCGGCGGCAGAGCTCCAGCACCACGTAGACAAAGTCGCTGTCCTCGAAGAAGCCATGGAAGCCGACAACGTGGCGGTGGGACAGGCTGCGGTGGATAGCGATCTCCATGGACATCTTCTCCTTCTGGTGCGGCTTCACCAGCAGCGACTTGGGCACCACCTTCCCCGCGAACACCTCGCGGCCCTCGGCCTCCGCCAGCTCGTAGCACCGGGCGAAGCCGCCCTTGCCCAGGAACCGCCCGCGCACGAAGTTGCGCCGGGTCCGCGGGTCCGTCAGCACCTTCGGCACCTCCTTCCCGCCCGCCGCCGCCGCCGCGCTGCCCGCCCGGACCGGCTCCACCGCGGCCACCGGCCGTGCCACGGCCACCGGCCGCACTGCCTTCCCGCCCGCCGCGCTCATGCTGCGCCGGGCTGCTGCGGTGCTGGGGAGCGGGGCTGCGCCGGGCCGAGGCTGGGGAGGCCGATCCAGCAGGAGGAGCGGGCAGCGCAGGCAGGATGCGGCAAGAGGCGCTGGCAGGCGCTGCCCGATTCAAACGCGGCTCCGGAACGTTACGCGCCCGCGACCGCTCCCCATTGGCCGAGAGGATTTAAAATCCACGCCGCCCGCCGCGGGGCACCATGGGAGCGCCCCGCCCACCTGCCGCGCTTAAAGGGACAGAGACGCGCGCCGCGGCGACTGGGGAGGGACACGCCCCCTCCCCGCGACATGTGGGCGGGAACCGGGCAGCGCGTGCTCCGGCGGCCGTTGGCTGCGGCCACGCGGGAGCGACCGCGGGACCGAGAGGGCGTCCGGGGCTTCCGGGGCCGCTTCCCCAGGCGCAGCTCCCGCGGCACGAGCAGCCAGCAGCCCCGCACCCCCCGCCGCTCCGGCTGCCCGTTCTCCCGCCCACGGGGTGTCCGGGGGCTCCCAGCGCACGGCACGCGGCGTTTGTGACGGGCTTTCTCCGGGAGCGAAGCTGCCGCAGACGGTTTGTGTCCCGCGGCGGTTTGTGACACCTCCAGCCGCTGCTCCTGTGCGGACCCCGTTCTGTTCTGTTTCGCTGATGTTACCCCGCGCAATCCCACCCGCTCCCCGGTGACGCTGTCCCAGCTGTGCGCAGCTGTCCCCGACCCCACTCAGGGCTTTTTCCCCTCTTCCCACAGACACACTGCCCCACTCAGAGCCGTCGGGAGTGACACAGCCGGGATGAACGAAGTGACACAGCAACTGGGTGTTTGAAGTGATCTGTGTTTGTACCAGACTCCTGGCAGAGGGGTCTCCCTGCTCCCCGGGCACCCCCAGCTCCTCTCGCTGTTGGGACGTCATGGTCATTGCAGTGTGCTACGCCCGCGGTGCCACCAGAACCGTGTCACTGCCGGGTGTCACAGCATGCTGCAGCCAACACACTGTGTCACTGCCAGGTGCCACAGCACGCTGCAGCCCAACACGCCGTCCTTCCAGGGCTGGCAGAGGCGCAGAGGTGAGCCCAGGTCACAGGGACGCTTCCGCAGGCAAGAGGATAAAGTTGTCAAATCTAAGGAGTGTTAACAGTGCTGAGCATTTGAGATCTTCAGTGGCGACTTGGTTTTAGACCCTGGCAGAGGCCACCTTAACAGAGACAATAAGAGTTTTAATTAAGGCAGAAAGATAAACTCAGCCTGCTAAAAGGAAAAACAGACCAAAAACCACAAAACTGTGCAGCCATATGTCCCTCCATGCACCACACCCACACTGCTCCAGCGATCGTGGGGCGGCATCACTCAGGTTTTCCAGCTCCCACTCACAAACTCTCCCTGCTCACCTGGCAGCCACCGGTCCCAGCCCTCTGGGGCGCACAGCTCCATGCTGCCCAACTGTGGCCACCAAGCCAGTGACCCTGGTAAAACTACGTGGTGTTGAAACTGTGCCGTGACACCATGGCGACACAGCACACACAGCCGCTCTTCACCAAACACAGCCAGCTGGCAGGGCAATGTCGTGCTCCCAAGCGGCAGCACAAACACCGAAACATCGGACCTGCAGGAAATCTTGCAGGAATCCCCAACCTTGGGGATTGTGACAGGGAAGGACTCTTACAGCCCCTCACGGCAACTGGCTCATGCAAGAGCTGGTCAGATTCTGGTCAGCAGGACTAAGTGTTTTGGGAAGGTGGAATCAATGAGGAGGCAGCCTGTGGTACAAACACAAGGAACATTCAACACTTTTTCACGTAGGTAGAAAAAGTGGCGAGCCTGGGCCTTTCACAGGGACAGCCCCGATCCCACGGAGACGGCAGCAGGAACACAGCTCCATCTGCGTCTCCACCACTCCCGCTCCAGGAACGCAGCTGCCGCTCAGCTGGCACTTCTAGCCTGTACCGGACGAGGTTCTCACTTCAGCACAAAGAACAGAAGCAAAGATGTTCTGTGTCAGAGCCACTACCAAACAACACCCCTGGAATCACTTGTGGGAAAGTAATCAGCCCAGAGGCAGAAAGAAGCAGCTGTTTCACACTGTACTTCACTTTTTTAATGCACTGACACACAACAAGGGGCTGCAGCTCAGGCACGGCAGGAACCTTGCTCTACTCTCAAGTTTGATTTGAAGAGTCACAACCGTGAGTCACTTGAACAACTGAAGAGGCTTTAATTTATGTACAGTAAAAATACAAACAAACCAGTTGGGGGTTTTACATTTGATTATCAGCAGCTACTACACGCTTTAGTACTCATACAGCTGTTTGCTATGTAAGGTGTGTCAGTATTACACAGAGCAGCCGAAGGCCCCAGCACTGCTAATCTCGCAGCCGTGCACCTACTACATCACTAAATACACGTCCTAGCCCCCAGCTGCTACACTACGACATGCAGGAACCCCAGTTTTAAGAGCTGGAGAAGGACAATGCTCAGTTTTAATATTGCACAGCTGGAGCAGGCAGATCCACCTGCAGCCAGCTGTCTGTATGGAGTCAGGTACACAAGAGTGTCGGCCGTCTCCAAGGTTCAGAGCTGCTCCCAGCAAGAATTATTCCTGCTCTATTACACACCCAAAATGAAATGTTCACTCTTTCCAAGAAGTGTGAACCTCCTTCTTAAGTTTTACAATGCAGTCAAGCAACAAAGAGCTTTCTGCAAATATACATACTGGGTAATAAGTGGGGACAAATGCAGCATTCTCTGACCCATCTCTGGTTTCTGCTTTTAATTACTCCCTTTCTGCTGCAGTGAATTCTGTGAGTGACATGCAATCCTGTTCCCAAAGCCCTTTGGCTTTTTAAGGTCTGCGATATTCAGGAGGGAGCACGCGCACCAGCCACGAGCCTCACCCTGCGTGACAGGCGAGAGCGCAGGACTGATGTCTGTGTCGGAGCTGTAGCTCAGCAGTGTCCTGCTGGGCCAGGCACAGAGCGGCGTGTCAGCCAGGAGCCCCAGAGCCAGGCCCAGGATCATCAACAATACCCTGTCCTGACTGGGGAGAATCTCGGGCTGCAGGGAAGAAAGCAAGAGGCCATCACCTCAACACAGGCTGCAGAGCAGCAAGTGTTTGTCCAGAGGGAAGCAGTGGGTATAATGAACCCTAGTGAGTAACTGCCCATAACAAACACACACCACACAGCACTTTGTTCTGGGATGGAGATTGCTTCTAGTGAACGGAAACCCACCTGCTTTGGGTTAGGGACAGAACTGACATGAAAGACAGGTGGAGGCTGCAGAGCATGCACTGTCAACTCTGCCTTGTTCCCCAGCTGCAACGAGGAGACGTGCCCTAAAGGGAGTTCTATCAGCTCTCCTAGCGCCAGAACATTTAATGGCACAACTCAGACAACATGGAGTGAATTACATTCAAATGAGCACACAAAGTTTAAATGACGTGACACAGCAGCTTTGATGAGGGATGGCTTGGCCAAGTGTTAGTGTGGAGAACGTGGGCAGAGTGCCCAGAGCAGCACAGAGCCGAACCCTGCGCCGCTGAACGTCCCTCTCCCTGCCCAGTGCATCCTGCTGCCTTCACCGCTCCAAAACATGGGAAACGGGCTACTAGACCTGAGTGAGTGGCAGGAACTTCTGGTAATAGCTCTTTGTAACATCGATCATGAGCTCCTGGGTGCATTCTGGGAGTTCCCCAGAGAAGAGTCCTGGAAGAAAAGAGTATAACCATCAATGCTCTGGCAGGGAAAAACAGAAATAAGCTTGTATTCAACATTCAAAGCAGTGACTTGGATTAAATTGTCAGTAAATACTAACAGGACAGCAAAGGGCTCTTCTCATGCAGAGCAATACAGCAGAATCGCTCCCATAAAACACTAAATGCCAAGAGGCAACTTTGCTATAGCAATCTCATTTTAAAATAAGAATATCAATGTTATTCACAATTCTGTGCAAGGGAACTAAGCGGGAGCGTACCTGGGCAGCCCGAGAAGACTGTGAAAGGTGGGACGACTGTTTCGGGAGGTAGCACGGTGTTGTCTAAGATTTTGCAGCAGTCTTTCAAAACGCATCTACGACCCTAAAACAGAGATTACATAAATTTTATACTGATAATACTGTATGCTTTTGGTTACTGCTGATAAGTTACCTAAATTTCAACAAGTTTAACTGCTCAAAACACATTCTGTGCAAGGAATCACGGGAATAAATCTTTACCCTGACTGAATGCTCTTCCCAACAGAATTCACTTTCTTTTTTGCACACACACACAGGCAGCTGCATATTAACACAACAAAGTGCAAACTGGAACCTCAAAACTGAGTCACAGAGTAACCCAGCATGGCCTTCTCTAACTCAGCAGACAGCAACCTTGACTATTCTCTACTATTTGTGCAGAAACACAGTTCCACTAGCAACAGGTGGAAAGGTTGTGGTTCCCGGACAGTCGCCACCGGCCACGAGATTGTTGGGAGTCGCTATCCACAAACCAGCAAAACTAAAAGCAGCACTTTCTGTGCAGAGGGAAAAGGGGGAGAAAGAACAGCAGGGATGAGTGTGCTTGCTCCAGCAAGTCAGTGCGGATACCTTTCCAGTGTTGTTACAAAGCCTCTAGAGTTTCCAAAAGTTTAAAGAAAAGAGTGAGAACCGACACTTACAATGACACAGTTCTTGCCTATGTGGACGTAGGAACCGATCTGGGCTGCGTTGACAACACAGTCCTCCTCTATGAAGACGTGATCGCCAATGTGAAGAGGGAAAAAAGCCACCCTGTGATGGGAGAGGGATTCGTTCCAGTGTACAATGCACAGACTGATCTGTGGCACCGTCACAGCCCAGATCGCACTGCGGAGTCTCCCACCCCCAGCTGTGGTACCAGGGGCAAAGCTGACACTAAAGAAAATTAAACAGCAACTGAGGAAGATTAAACAGCCTCTGGGCTTTCTACAGAAAATTAAACAGTCACGGGGTTTTTCTCATCTCCCGCTACAGGGTGGCCCAAGTGAGCAACAGGAAGATGCTGTGAACAAACAAAGAACAAGCGAAACATGTTCTTCACTTGGCTGTTCTAATATATCCCCCCAGCCTCTCCACGTTGTGTCTGACAGGAACTCTGACCCTCAAGGAAAAGCCAAAAATTTGAGGGAAAGGCAGGTTTAGAGGGTCATATTTCAGCAAACTGTTGTTCAAGGAGCACAGCCCTGTGCATACAGACCCCAGCCAAGCCGATACACTCTTCAGGTATATGGATTTTAATGTCAAAGGACCTCTCACCCTTTACTGAACTTCTTGAAGGGTGGCCTAATGACGCTGCGGCTTTTCACCACGCAGTGCCGTCCCACCCGCACGTTTGCCAGGTCACCGCGGATGATGCAGTCGTTCATAACTATTGTCTGGAGAGGAAAACAAAGAGAAATAAACGAGCTCCGGTCTCTCCCCGTGTTACCAGTTGTCATGCAGACCCCTGCAGGCCTCGGGCTGCTCCAGCAGGACGCTGCGGGGCGGCCCCGGGCCGTGCAGCCGCTCCCGCCGCCTACCTTGCCGTTGAGGACGATGTTCTGGCTGCCGCACAGCACGGACTGCCGGCTCACCTTGTTGCCGGACGCCTGCGGGGAGAGAGAAGGACCGGGTCACTGCGGCCGCCTGCCCGGCCCCGCCGCCGCCCCTCAGCCGCCCCCCGTGCCGCCGGTCCCCCCCGCACCGTCTCGATGTACTCGGACTTGTTGTACAGCATCTCGCTCAGCTCCATGGCGCCGCCACTTCCGCACAGCCACGCCTGGCTTCCGACACGTCACTTCCTCCCGCCAGCGAGTGCTTCCGCCGCGGCCTATGGCGGCTCGGTTGCCATGGACACGCGCTTCCCGCGGGAGGCGGCCATGGCGGGACCGGCGGCCGTGGCGGGGGAGGCGGCGGCCGGCGGGGCGCTCAGCGGTGTGGAGAAGGAGAAGGTGCGGGGTCGGGCGGGAGCGAGAGCGAGCGAGGCCCCGGGCGGCGGGCGCGGCGGTGCCAGCCCGGTGCGTTGTGTCTTGCAGCTGCGGGAGAAGCTGGCGCTGCTGCGGCGGGAGTACAGCGAGACCGTGAGCCGGCTGCGGGTGAGCGGGCCGGGCCGGGCCGGGTCGGGTCGGGGCCGGGCGGGCGGTGCCGGTGCCCCCGTCCCAGCCCTGCCCGGTGTTGTGTCCGCAGCGGGCGCGGCGAGCGGAGCGGGCCCGGAGCCACGGCTGGGGCGCGGCGGCGGGAGGCGGCCGGCGGGAGCGGAGCCCCGCAGGTAGGAGGCGGCCGGCGGCCCGGAGGCCTCGCCAGCTGTCGTGCTCCCCCTTGCCCTCGCCTGGGGGTCCCGGCCCGGCCGCCATCGCCCTTCGGAGCCCCTGCGGCCCGTCCGGCCGAGCCGGGACAGAGCCCAGCGCTGCCTGTCCCGCTGTCCCCATCCGCTGTCCCCCCGCACACCCCCCCTTGCCCGCGCTGCCCATCCTTGCTCTGCAATAACATCTCGGGTTCTTCTTCGCCAGCTCTGCGTTGCACTCTGATCCCGCTCCTTCTGAAGGCATCTGATTATACTGTGTGGTGTTTTTCTTGGACAGGACTTTGCTGGGAGTACTTTACACGTGTGACATTTTTTCCCACAGGTTCTAGTGATAGCATATCTCCTAGTGCTGACAAACATGGAACCTCTCAGTTACAGACCAAAACCTGCTCTGATCCTGACACAGAGAAGAAAACCTCTGCCGCATTTAAACAGGTTCCTGGATTCTTCACTAAAGAGCTCAGCCCGCAGGACGGTTCGCAGGCAGGAAGCGCACGGGGCAGCCAGGAACACCTGTGCTGTGGGACTGCCGGGCTTGCCCCTGAGGAGAAAAAACCCCAGGCCTCCAGAAGCTTGATGAAGCTGAGGAGGCGGACGAAGGTTCTGGCATCAGATAAAAGGGAATCGGTGCCTGACGTGCATCTAAACAACACTGGTGAGATGGTGAAAAACCAAATTGACAGTACTGAGGAGCTTCGGTCGCCAGTCTTCAGGCGAAGCAGTCTGTCAAACACTGAGGAAGGTGCTCAAAGAGCATCCAGACCAGCACTTGTGCAGAGAGTAGAAAATGGTTTTGCTCCTTCCGATGCGACAGTAGGAGCTGTGCAAGACACTCGTGAGGACTTCGTCCCTCCAGGAGCACCCAAGCTGTCCCCATATGTGCCGGGGGACAGCAGCGATGTCCAGCAGCCTGAGTGCCTGGGGGCTGTGGCCTTGTGTGGTAACCAGGAGCCTGCATGGCCATGTTCGGAGAACAGCGACTCCGTTTTACTGGATACCAGTGACGATGGAGGAAAAGACTCCTCCAGTGTAATGCAACAAACTCCCAGTGAGAGTATGTGTGGAGATCAGGAAGAATTACGTAGGCTCTTGGATTTCATGTCAGAAAATGAAGTATTGCCTGCTGACAGAAATAACAGTATAACTACCAACAGCAAAAGCCATGAAGGAAATCAAAGTGACGCTAAGAGCTTAAATCCCTTTCCTACAGTTCTGGGCAATATTGAACAACTGTCGGAAAATCAGCTTGAAATTCAGTCAAAAGTTTCTCGTCCAGAGGAGGTGGCAGCTCCTGAAAGCACGCTGAACTCTTGCACGGTGGTTGAAGGGCTTCTCTTTCCCGTCGAGTACTATGTCAGGACAACTCGACGCATGGCTAACTGCCAGAGGAGAGTGGACCTTGATGCTGTAATTCTCAGCCAGCTGGGCAAAAGCAAGAAAAGTCAGCGAAGTAAGTGCAAGCAAAAAGATGCAAATTCAGATCAGCCCTCCCAAGAAAGAGCTGAAAATGATTTGGAGTCAGAGATCGTGCCATTCCCTTTTCTCAGTGCAGAAAATGATCCAGCAAATTCAAGCAGTCCTCAGAAATCTCTTCCTGTGTCCAGTGGCAGCAGCACTTCACGGGGATCGATTTCTCAAAACAGCATCACTGGCACAAATCGAGGTCAGAGACGATTGCAGAGAAAACAAAAGGGAAGAAGGAAGTCAACCTGCAAACCCCCTGTGCATCAAGTGTCGCAGGAACTGAGGGAGAGTTTGGATCTCACAGCACCGAGGGAAGGCAGTCTGCTGTCCAGTGAGTGCCAGAGCGAAAAGGAAAACTCTGAAAAATCATCTTCAGCTGAGAGAGGGTTGTTTGCTGCTGCAGCTCATGGATCTGGAGAGACAGAAGTGGCGGTTGCTGTGCAGCCAGCAGGTGCTGACCCTGCTGCAGGAAGCCAAGTGCTTGACAAATGCTGGAATCCTCCATTAGAACAGGTTCAAAATCCACTTCAGAACAGTGATTCTCAGAACCCAGGGAATGAAACTTTTGCCAGCCATACAGGAGAGCCAGCAACCAACGTGGGTGTGTGTCGGGCTGATAAATGTCCAGTGGAGCACGTCAAGAATCGGGATGTGCGAGGAGCCTGCGGGGCTGAGCAGCTGCTAGAGATTAATGTCCCTCTGCGGCGCTCCCTGCGTTCCTCTGCGAGACATGGAGCCAGTCGAGTCCCAAAAGGTACTTAATCAGTATCAGCATCAACATTAATTGGGATGAGAGATTCTGAAAAGGCAGGTTGCTGGTTATTTTATGATGTAATATTCTCTCTTGTTGTGTTTGTCTAGGTGAAAGAAAACAAGGACGGAGCTGTTCAGTGGGCTCGGAGGGTCCTGCTGCTCTCGGACTCCCTGCTGTGGCCCCTGGTACTTGCGGCTCTCTCTTCTCCTTCCGCAGTCTGCAGTGGCTGCTCCCCAGGCTGGGGATCAGTGACTTTCACTTACCGGATGAGGAATTTGGACTACTAAAACTTGAGAAATTAGAATCTTCCCCTGTAAATGACTTGGAGAATTTTGTTCCTAGTGTGTCTGGAGATGGTGCAGCTTCAGTACACACACAAGATGCACAAATGAATCCAGAAGAAAAAAGTCTCAGAAGTGATTTGGTTTTGCCTTTTAAAAATGGATTGCCTCAGTTACCTCATTTTGAAAGTCCAGCTTCCAAGAAGGAACTTTCCACCCACGAATTGCTGTTTACTCCCGTGGGGACTGTCTTAGCTGCTGCTCCCACCCAGCCTGACTCTCAGATCTCATCTGCTTTCCCGGTGGTGGGTGCAACCCCAGCCGTGGTACCGTCAGGACACAGTGAGATCTTCCCCCTTTCGCCTTCTGTGGCCCCCTCGCAGGCGAGCCCACGTTCCTCCCAGCGCCTGGGTGATGGGGAAGGCAAAGGCTCTGCCGTTCCCCTGTGCTCACATGGCCCTGGTGCAGGATCTGCTAGAAAAGAGGAGGAACAAGCTACAACGTTTCCTTTAGAAGCTGAAAGAGGTCCTGATAATAAATCTGATGAGGCTGTGGCCATGGAGAAGCATCAGCAGCCAGAGAGCAAACGGCAGAGACCCTGCAGAGCTTCCCCTGAACAGGTAACAAGCTGGCCAAGGGTACTAAACCAGAGGTTTTGTGGGCAAATCCCCTTTCCAGAGTCTCACCTGACTTTAGAGGAAAGACCTCTTTGCTGCTAGCTCTGCATGCTTTTAGCTGGCTCAGTAAATGTTTGGTTTCTATCTGTTGCCGCAGGTCTTTTGACCTCAAGAGCGAATTCTTTAAAATCTTACTTGTTGAAATCAGAGATGTGTGTCTCAATGCTCATTGCAGGATGCTTGTCTGAACTGTGTATATGAACAAAAAATTTCTGGTGCCACACATCGTATTGATCTACCCTAAGGAAAATCTTCAGCTAGGATTTGGTAAAGGAGATTAACTGACTCGCGTGCAGGATGGGTACTGAGTGACTCGTGTCTGAAGGCTGGAAGATGTGGTGTGGTGGTAAAAGACAATTTTCAGGTGAAATCAGGAAATAACCTGTCTGGTTATCTCTTGTTTTTCAAAGACATGCAAGTACAAAAAGAGGTGCTGCTACCTGAGCTCTCCAGGAACCGCATGCAGAGTGCATTCACACTTCTGCCTCATTCTTGCAGGTGCTGAATGTAATTTCAAAGTTGAATTATCTTCATTCTTCTTTGTGCAGAAAAAAGGTGTAGCAGAAGAGTTGACTCCAGTACTGCTTGATGGCGTGAGAGAAGAGAGCTTGCAGCTTGTATCAAAGCTAAAGGTGGGATAACATCGGATAATTGTTTACTGAGTCAGTAGCAGCTCTTTAATACCCAGTTTAACAAAAATGCCACAAAAAGTGCAGAATGGCAAGTTGAACAAAATAGATTGCTGTCTCATTGGATCAGGTCTTGTGGTAAAGCATGCTGCAATTCTCATCACACTGAAAGTCGATGGTTTCTCTCAGCCTGAACCTCCAGGTCAGATAGATGTTTCTCAGCAGCCAACCAGCGCTGCTCTGTTTTGGGCAGGACTCATGCAGCTGCTGCGCCGTGGACGTGGGCGCCGTGTGGTGGGAGGCGGCGGGCGGCAGGGAGCTGCGCGTGGTGACCGCGGGAGAGAGCGCCGTGTCCCTCTGGAGACCTCTGGCACCCGACCGCTGGGGAAAGGTCCATACCTGGCAGCTTGGAGAGGTACGAACACAATCCTTATTTGGAGAATTTGGGGCAACTTTCTTGGCCCAGTGCGTCAGTTCCCAAGATAGAAGGAGCTTGCAGTCTTGGGTCCAAGGTTGGTTCTCTAGGTGGCATAAATTTTTCATTCCATCAGGCAGCAGAGGAGAACGTTTAGCGCTGCTGGTGGAAAAGGCTGGTAGCATGTGTGGGCTTGTGTTATCTGCTGGATTTTGATACTTCATGTACTGAATGGTGGCTGCAGCCCCTGACTTGTGCTTCTTCCCCTCATGCTCACTGGAGACACTTTTTTTCTCTTATATCAACAGGGTTTGTTAATCTAAGTGTACTTCTTCAGCTGGGTCTGAAAATCAGTTCTGCTTCATATCATTTTACTTGAAACACTCTGGAAAATGGGAATGAAGTCAAAGAGACTTTGTAGGTGACACTGAATTCTTATTTTGCTGTCCTAGATTCCTGTGATACAGATTGTTCCTCTGCCGGACACCTGTAATCTCGTGTGTATAGCACTGGGAGATTTGGAGATTGGAGAAATAAGGTGGTGTATTTATTTCTGGCTAGCACTTTGCACCCCAAATAGCTGCAGTTTAACTCTCCTCTTGTGTAGTGGCTGAAATTATCTCTTTCTTATGTGTCACTTTATCAGTTGCTTTAACAGTTGGAAAATATGGAAGGGATTTCTAAAAATCAACTAGAAGGACTTTCTTATTTGCCACTAGAGGTGGTAGACTTTAAACAAATGCTTATTTTTATACCCTGTGGCATGTTTGAGTTATGCTTCCGTCTGTCATTAGGTGTGCTTTTCTCTTAATTTAGGCTCTTGCAAATATCTTCTGAGAATGACTCATTGAAGCAATCACTAGTAAAAACTGGAAATATAAAAGCTGTTCTTGGGCTAAAGGACAGGAGGCTGGTCAGCAGCAGCAGGACCATGCACGAGCAGCAAGTGGAAATCACGTCGCTTTCGGAAACGGGAAGGTGCGTCTGCTGGTTTTGGGGGGGTCTTGGTGTGGCAGGTGGAAGAAAAGTGGGGAAACATCTGGATGTAGAAAAGTGTGGGGTTCCCCTTCTCCCTGGAGGTGTGCTGAGTACAGAGCACGCACTGATCCCACTGCCTGTTCTCACTTGCTGTCTGCTGTTCAGGAGCAAGGGCGGATGGACTTTGATGCCCCCCGAAGAAACCGTTCTAGCTTTTGCTGAAGTAGAAGGAATGGGCGACGCCTTGGTTGGCACCACCACAGTGAACAGCATTGTCGTTTGGTCAGTGTTTCCTTCACAACTCAAGGATTTCTGCCGGCATACGTGGTGGCCGTCAGGGCTGGTGGCGGGTGGTGCGCAGGGGTGTTGGTTGGTAGCTGATCTGCCCATTAATGATCCTTGTCCAAGGGCCCACAGTCCAGCCCCATGATTTTGTTCAACGGGTACCAGTGAACCAACCATGCTGCTGTAGTTCCACTTGCTTTTGCAGCATATTCATTGCATCTCTTCCTGTGGCCTCTTCTCTTAGTTTGGTTTATATAGAACCTAAACTGCGTCCGTCTTGTGTAGTGAGGTAACTATGATTAGAAAATAACGGATAGAGGATGGAAATGCAGTCAGAATTTGTATTTTCACCAACTCCAGGAATTTGAAGACAGGCCAGCTCCTGAAGAAGATGCACGTTGGTTATTCCTACCCAGCTTCCATCTGCCATCGAGCGTATTCTGACTCTGTACGTATGTGAAATAGGATGTGTGATTTATGCATGGACTGCACTGACTGTGGTGGGGACTTAAAGGATGAGGGTTTCTCGAGTGGATTGAAATAGCAGCTCTGTTTAGATACACTGAAGATATTTTAAAGGAGAACGGATTAACTAGGAGGAATAAGCCATGTCAGCTACCTTGTGTATTAATGAAACGACATGCTTGCTTCCCCCTGCACTGCAATTCCAGATTGATTTGTGTAGTTTATCAAGGATTTCATTGTTTCTAGTGAGCATTAAACCTTTTGGGACAAGAACGTCTCGTCCAATAGTGATGTTTTAGTCAGACTCTTAGGAGACTTCCTCAGAATATGTGTCTCAGCAGATTTTTTGCTGGCCTGTGTCTGCTCAGAGAGACGCTGTTTCCAGCTCTGCTGGTTTGCATGGAAATCCTGTTAAATTTAAAAGCTCCTAGGCATTAAAATGAAGCCCAGAAATTTTACTTTAAATGTCACTTCATCCTACACGAAGTTTAGCTTTTTCAGGTAGAAAGAGAAGTGCATGAGTCCATTGGGTCACTGAGCTGTCATCGTGCTGTATTGCATCAGCCCTTATCAGTCAGCAGCTGCTTTGTTTTTTATCTAATTTGATAAGGAAAATAAACCGGGAAAATAATGCATCACTGTCCGTGGGGCTTTGATTATAGAGAGAATGTAGCAATTAATTTGTGGAAAATTCTTTGGGTTTTTTCCCCTCTCGCTGTTGTTTTTAGTGATGTATTTTTCCTCTGTGTACCAGGGCCTTCTGTTTGTTGTTTTAAGTCATCCACATGCCAAAGAGAGCGAGTCCTGTGGAAACCCTGCATTCCGTGTGGTCGCATTCAACCCCAGAACAGCCCGGAGCACGGGGGTGATGTTCTTGTCCCTCCCGCCCGGGCTCGCTGGAAGGCAAGTACCGCCGGGGACTCTGTGTCCTGGCTTTGTGACTCCTTCCCGGTGGTTCTGGGGGACAATCGCTGCTGGCAAGGATCCATTTGCCATCTTGCCCATGACAAGAGGCCGCAGCCGTCACTGCCGTTTGTCCTGTCGCGGGCAGGGACGGGGGAGGGTGGTGGCCGTTTCCTGCCCATTTCCCGTGCCAGCCTGTGCCCTGACCTGGGAGCTGCCGGTGTCACCACGTGAGGGGCTCCACGCACCAGAGCTCTGTGTCAGTTTTCTGCACACTGGACGCTTTTGTCTTTCTCCCTTCACAAAATCATTGTGGAAGTGCTATAACTGGGCTCATCAGGCAAAATTCCCTGACGATATGTCAGCGAATGTGAGCTCTGAGCCTTCGTGCCATTAATGAGCACTTTGGTGGGTTTATTTATGTTCAGCAGCTGTTTGCAGTCAGATGACCTTTTCCTTCCGAAGTCTTGCATTTTGAAGACTAAGCTCTTTAAGGCTCAGTCGTGCAGTGCGCTCACACCCATGGTCGTGCTTCCTACGTGCACAGGCGTGAGCAGGTTTAGATCTTGGTTTAATGAACATTTTTCAAGTACATACGAAGGCTGCGGAAGGGTTGTCTTGACATCCTTTGTTCTCGGGTGCACTGAAGAAACAGTATGTGACATAACCTGGCTTCCTACAGCTGGCTTAAACTTTCGTATTAATTTTCTACACTTAAAACTAGCTCATTTCACAAAATGGTGTGATGGTGTTTTGACAAACAAGCTGCAGCACCGTGACCTGTGTGTGTGCACCCTCAGGTATCTGGAGGGTGATGTGAAGGACGCTTCTGCTGCCGCGGTGCTGACGTCGGGCGCCATCGCGGTGTGGGACCTGCTGCTGGGACACTGCACGGTGCTGCTGCCCCCGGACCCCGCGGGGAGCTGGGCACTGGCCCGCTGGGCCACCAGCAGCACCTGCCTGCTGGCCGGGCAGCGGGATGGCACCGTCTGCCTCTACCGGTACCGGCAGCCTCAGCCAGGAGCAGCCTGACGGGGCTGGGGGCGAGGGCTCCGTCACTGGCAGCTCCGATGGAGCCTGCGGCTTCAGCTCAGGTGCGTCACGGCCGCCAGTAACGGGCTCTGCGGGGCTGCGCGTGCGCTCGGGTGGGCACCATCTGTGCGGGTGCTGCTGGGTGCCCTGCTGTGTGCAATAACATTAAACTGGTTTGCTTGGAGTGACTCTGGTTTGCCCTGGAATGACTCTGTGCCTGCTGCTGTGCTGGGGGGTGCCCAGGGTTCCGGGGGAGCTGCGCCCAGGGGTTCAGCCTAGGACTCCGGGTGCTCTGTGCCCGGGGGTTCTGTCTGGAGGTTCAGCCCAGGGATCCAGGGGAGTTGTGCCCGGGGGTTCAGCCTGAGTCCCCGGGGCAGCTGTGCCCTGGGATTCAGCCCGGGTCTCCGGGTGCTCTGTGCCCGGGGTTCAGCCCGGGGGTTCAGCACAGGTCCCCGGGGGGGCTGTGCCCGGGGGTTCAGCCCGGGGATCCGGGGGAGCTGTGTCCGGGGGTTCATCCCGAGCCGGTTCTGCTCCCCGGGCACTGCTCAGCGCACCCTCCAGCCGGCAGGGGTCGCTGTCGGCCCCGCCCCTCCCGCGGTGCCCGCGCTGTGTTTGGCGGCGCGGTGCCCGCTGGGAACAGGTCACCATGGCGGCCCGTGTCCTCTCGGCCTGTGTCCGCCGCCTCCTGCCCCGGCCGCCCCCGGCCGCCCCGCGGCCCGCCGCGCTCAGCAGCCTCTGCCCCCGCCACCCGCGGGCCCCGGCCCCGCCGCAGCCGCAGGCCCGGCCCGGGGCGGCCCGGCGCTGCCCGCCGCTGCTGCCCGGTGTCCTGCGGGCGGGCGGGCCGCCGTGCCGACGCTTCTCCGACATGCCGCCCCTCACCTTGGACGGCATCAAGGAGCGCGTCCTCTACGTGCTCAAGCTCTACGACAAGATCGACCCGGAGAAGGCGAGTGCGGCCGGGCCGGGGGCGGCGGGGGGACGGCCGGCAGCGCCGTGCGGCCGGGGCTCGGTGGCCCGGTGCCCACATTGCCCGGTGCCGCAGTGCCGGTGCTGTAGTGCCCGGCGGCCACGGTGCCACAGCGCCCGCTGCTGCAGTGCCCGGTGCCACAGCGCCTGGCTGCGGCACTGAGTTGTGTGGGTGGGACAGGCGGTGCCGGCCCCGCTGATGGGGAGGGGGCAGTGGGGGGCCGGTTGAGCGCAGGGGTTCCCCTCGGGTTCAGCCACCCGCAGTGGCTGCGGCAGCTGACCTGTGGTTTTCTCCTCCCTGCAGCTCACAGCTGAGTCCCACTTCATGAAGGACCTGGGCTTGGACAGCTTGGACCAAGTGGAAATCATCATGGCCATGGAAGACGAGTTTGGTAACTTGGGGCTTTTCGCACTTGGATCCGTCCCTGCCTGGGTTTGGCTGAGCCTTAAGCGCAGCTGCAGCAAACCAGCGTTAGTTCTGTGAATAGTCACGTTGACTTTTCTCTGATGTAGTTCAGAGAAAATTGTGCGGTTCTCCGTCAGCGAGAACGCGTGCCGGTCGCTGGTGGCACTGGTGGGAGGCAGGAGAAGGTGTCTGTCCATTTGCTGGGTCTGTCCGGGAGCAGCGAGGGCTCTGTCCCAGTGTCACTCCTGCGCAGCCCGTCCTGTTGCTGGGGAGGGGATGGCGGGTGCAGCAGATGTTGCATTTAACACCAAGGCTGCATCTGGAGCCAATTTTGCTCCTGCTTGTGAAATCACACATACTCCAGGTTTTCCCTCAGTGGAATTTTTTTTCATCCTCAGTACTCGATTCTGCTAGACAAAAAGTGGGGTTCTCTCCTTGTTAGGTTATATTTCAAGTTTCTTTTTACATCATTGTAGCCTCCTTCCTGCTCTTATTTAAAGCTCTTCAATTCTGGCATACATGCCTAATTTGTCATATTGGGCCATAAACGTCCCTGAGGTTTGGTCATCTTCTGAAACCTGAGCAGATGTTTCACTTCCAGAGCAACTGCTAACACTAGATATTTAATCCACTTACGGGACAGTGTGGGTGGAGTGTCAGCGTGTGGCCGTGAGCACTAGAAAGAAGAACATACATTTTCTGGAATGCATTTCTGACCAGTTCTGCCGCCAAGAGTCCTCATGCTCCTGCCCCGACTGTGGCTCCCTGTGAGCTGTTGGTCGTACAGACCTTTGACAGCAGCCCCTGAACTTGGGGCTTCTGGCTCTGCCTGGCCCGGGGTCCCTGGGAATGTCCCCAGGAGTGTCCCCTCCTGCCACACACGGGGCTGCGCAGCACTGGGAAGGTGCTGGTGGCCTTGAGGAGGCACGGGGACACTTGTGGCTGGCTCAGCCTGGTCCCTTCTCCACAGGCGATGTTGTGGGAGGCAGAACGTGGCTTGGGACGCAGCGCAGTGTTGGGCTGTTGGCTCCGAGACATGGAGCAGCTGCCCCCTGCTCGTGCCCTGCCAGGCTGTCTCTGAGCCAGCAGGAATTGCTTCCCTTCGCCTTGTTTCCGTTGTTTGGGGCTAAATCTGTGCGCTTTCTTGCAGGGTTTGAAATTCCTGATGGAGATGCAGAAAAGTTAATGTGCCCACAGGAAATAGTAGATTACATTGCAGATAAGAAGGATGTTTATGAATAGAAACAGTTCTTCAAAGGCGGGTGAGTAGAAATGTGCCCCTGCGAGTGTCTCGGGGATGGTGGTGTGCACAGGGTACATGGGGAGTGTGTGGCGTGAGGTGACGCCACCACTGGGCTGTGTGGCAGCTCCGGGGTGATGGCAGCTGCCCGCTCTGAGCGGGGAGGGGCACGTGTCTGCGTGTTCCTGCAGCATCTCCTGCTGGAGGAGGATGTGGGGTCCGGCAGCCTTCATCTTGCCCTGCGTGGCACTTCCAGCGCTCAGATTATCCACAGGTCTGTTAACAGTCGATGGCAAATTGACTTCAGTCATGGAAGGCAATGTTTTTAGCGCTCCTTGGCCGTGCAGGGTAGGACTGCACAGCTCCAGCTGCCCTGCGCCACCATGTCTTCCCCAGTAGCCACAGCCGGGGACAGCGGCAGGCGGGAAATGGGCAGGAAAGGGTTATCGGAGCGACTGTGCTCGGGGCTGCAGGGGAAATGAGCCCTGACCTGGCCCTGCAGCAGCAGATCCTCCAGCTCCTGGTTGTTCCTGTTTGTTCCTGTGCGCACTTCTGCCCCCCCGGGGAGTTTGTGCCCGTGGCTGCTCTGAGCCAGGGGAACCCCAGTGGTTCCAGAGCTGCGGGCTCGTTTCTGTGCCTGCCCCCGGTGTTCTTCAGTGCTGGTCTTGTCTGCCTGACCCATTTATTTTGTGCCGAAACATGGTAGCTCTTGCTTGATGAAATATTGAATATGTGGATTTTATTTTTTAACAGGAGTTGTCTCTGCCACGAGGCCTGGGCTGGTGGCAGCGGGTGTGAATGTGAACGCACATGCTGAACTGTTGCTGCTTTCATCGGAAAGTTGTACTTGGACGTTGTATTTAAAACTGTCTGAATCTGTTGTCCCTTAAAAACAAGGAAAAAAAAGGAATAAATATATAAGACCATTGTTGCATTGATGGCTTTTCTGTTTCACACTCTGCGGGTTGGCCAACTGCGTTGTGTTCAGTGCGTGGGGGCAGCAGGGACGAGGAGCTGCCCCCGCTCCAACTCCTGTCCCAGCCCGGGCTGTTGCTGGTCCCGCTGCCCCAGCGCTGGGGAGCTGCTGGTGGGTCTGGCTGCGCTGAGAGTCACGCTGAGCGTGTTCTGCTGTTCCTCCTCCCCGCGTGTGCGAAACCTCTGGCAGCGCCTGTGCGGTTTGTGCCGCTGGGCACAAAGCTCTGTGCTGCTGGCGCGTTGCTCGCCCCTGCTCTTGCTGCTCGTGTCTACTCTTCCTAGTAAACCACCCCTCTGCTGCCTTTGCTCTTCATCAGTGCTGGTAACAACAAGCAAGTTCCGTTTGGAAGGCTTCTGTCTTCCTGATGGAAAATCAAGGGGGGAATGACTTTCCTGCTGCTGAAAAGCAAAATCGCATCCGCATTTCTGTCAGCCAAACTAATCTCAGCACAGGAGCCTTGCTTTAAATCTCTCCCGAGACAGAAACAAGTTATTTCTGGACACTACACAGGTTTTCCCTTGAGCCAAGAAACACTTTCATATGTCAAAGAGGTACTGCTGGGCTGCGAGCCAAGAAAGTGTCACTTGATAATGTGTCCTCTGGCAATCAGGGTGACGGAGGATGGAAAATAGACCCGAGTCCGTTGTCACTGCACATGGTGCCCGTGTGGCTGCTCTCGGGGCTTCCTCTGGAGCTGCACTTGGCTCTTGGCATCATGCGGCGCTGACGGCTCTGCCGCTGGGTGACCCTCTGCCTCCAGGGCCTGAGTTTTGCTTTCGTTGTGCGTGAGGCTTGTGCCTTTGGAAACTCCTTAATCACTCCTTCACCCCAAATCTCTGCTCAAACAGCTTCTGAACAGGACACAGTTGAATTGGGAGTAAACAGTCGTTTTGGCCACCACATCCGTGGTGGTTTCTCTTTTCAGGGGTGTGGACACGAGGTGCTGGCTCGGCGGCAGGAGCACGGTGGCTGCAGAGCTGTCCCTTGTGTCCAGGGTGCTGGTGCCGCTGGCCTTGCTCGGTGCCCTAGCCCTGGGGGATCTGCTGAAGGAGCTGCAGGCAGATGCAGCCAGAGGTGCCCTAGAGGAGCCTCTGCCGTGAGCCGGGCGCGGCTGGAGGTGGCCTTGGGGAAATCCCGCGCCCTGGAGCCCCGGCAGCTCCGATGTGGCTGCTCTGGGACAAGCCGGTGGTAGCGGAGGGCGGGTATAAACCGTGTCCCCGCTGTCCCCGGGCACGGCGGTGCGGCCCGCGGCGGGGGACAGCGGCCGAGCCGGCGAGCAGGGACCGGCCGGGCCGTTTCCCCCCGGGGGTCCCGCAGCGCCCGCAGCGTTTGGGCAGCGCGGAGCCGCCGGGACCGATGCTCCCCGGGGCGTGGGCGGGGCCGGGCGGGGCCGCCGGGGCGGGTGGGGCGGGACTGGGCCGGGGGCTGCGGCTCCCGGCGCCTCCGCCCGCCGCAGCGGGGGTTTCCTGCCGCCTCGGCAGCGCCATGGAGCGGCTCTGGCTCTGGTTCCCGCGGCTACCGCGGCTCCTGGCCGCCGCAGGTGAGCGCCGGGGCTGGCAGCGGGGGGCATGGCTGGGCGGGTCTCCGCAGCCGTGGGTCCCCCGGCGGGGTTTGCCGGGCTCGGGGGGGCTGCGGGCGCGGCGCCGGCGCAGCCCGGCGGGCTCGGGGGTTTCGCGGCGGCAGGGCCGGTAGCGGCGGCGGGCTCGGGTGGGTCTGGGCTCCCCCAGTCGCGCTGGGGTGGTGGGTGGTGGCTGCTCGGGTGTCTCCGGGACCCGCAGTGGGGCTCAGCCGCGGGGTCCCCGGGACACGCGCCGGGGGGAGCGGGGCCGTGAGCGCAACCGGCGGCCCGGGCGGCCCCGCGGGTTTGGAGGCGGCCGGTGCTGCGGCGAAGGAGCAGCGGGAGCCCCGGGAGGCGCAAGCGGAGAGCGGGGCCGAGGGGCTCCCGGGGACCCCGCCAAGGTGCCCGCTCCCTCCGGGGAGCAGCGGGACCGGGGTCCTGGCCGGGCCGCGGGTGTGATGCTCAGCCCGGGCCCGGCGGTGCCAGTACCAGCACATGTCGGCTCTGCCGGACCGTGGTTTGGGTCGTGGCAAAACCGGCATTTCCAGCACATGGCAGCATGCGGGGCAGGATCAGTTTCGGTTGCTGAGACGAAGGCAGGTGTTTTCCAGCCGGGTTTGGGTCGTTCCTGAGCGTCTCCGTCAGCATCGCTGCCCACGGGTGGGTGGTTCATGGTGCTCGGTGCTGCTGCCCAATGCCGGTGCACGATGCCCGATGCCTGACAGCAGCACACGCTGCTCTCTCCACAGTGATCGTGGCGTGCTGTGCACAGCTCTGCCTGGGGCTCAGCAGCGGGACGGGCTCCACACTGGACACTGCTGTCCCCTGCACCCACCTGGGGACCGCGATGAGGGAGCGCTGCCCGACAGGTACCACCGGGGCTGGGGCTGTCCTGCTCACAGCCCTTTGTCCCTCACACCGCATGCCAGCCACGTGTTGGTGCTGCTGGGGCCCAGGGTGCCGAGCTGGCAGCTGTGGGGTCCTGTCCATGGGTCAACACTGCTCAGTGTCCCCACTCCTGCCTCTGCCCCTAGATCCGCAGAGAGGAGCTGGCACAGCGCGGGCGCCGATGCCGGAGGCCGTGAGGCAGATGCAGACGGAGGCTGAGCTGCTGCCCTTCCCTGGGACCCCTGTCAGGACTGTTGAGCCCCCCAGCCCCTGGGGGAGTCCCAGAGGCCCCTGGGCAGGCGAGGAGGGGACGGGGCCTGCGGTGCGGGATGGAGCAGCCACTGGGCGCCCGGTGGCCCTGCTCTCCGTGGGCACCACTGAGCAGGCAGCTGCGGGCAGCAAGCGGTCACCGAGTGCCAGCCTGGGGGTGACCAGTGTGGGGACCCCAGCACCCACGAGGGCAGACACAGCCTCTGCCACTGGATCCACCGCCAGGACTGACCCTGTAGGAAATGTGATGGTGGGAAGTGCCACGACTGCACAGGGGACGCATTTGCATTCCCCACCCACCGCAACAGTGCCCAGCTCTGCCGGGGGGCAGTGGGGGTCCTCCACAGGGCTTGTGCAGAGACAGGGCGGCTTATTGTCCCCAGAGCCATGGGCCAGGGAGGGTCTGGGTGCCACTGTTTCACTGTCGGGCAGCAGCCCAGGGACCCGCTTGAGCATCACGCCGTCTACAGCCAGCACGGTGCAGGGGACAATCGAGACATCGCCCTTTGCGGGAGGGTTGCAGAGGCTGCTGAGCCCCGTGGGGACACTGAGGGCGACGCAGCAGGGGCTGCCAGGGACAGTGGGAGGACGGAGCTCTGACTCTCGCCCATGGCATGGGACAGATGTTGCCTGGCAGGGTCCCCACTTTGTCCCTCACCCCTCTGTGCCGTCCCTGGGGGCTGGTGGCCATGGAGACACTGTGGCCAGCACAGCCCAGCCAGCTGTGGGGACAGGCCCAGCCCTGCTGCCGGCTGCAGGAGAGGAGTCACGTCTGCCTGTCCCCAGCGCCACGGCTGCCACCCCAGGAGTGACATCCCCCAGCCTGGGGCTGTCTGGGCCACCCAACACAGAGGGTCCCCCTGACCCCCATGTCCGCAGGGACCAGACCTTGCGGCCGCCAGCGGTGCCAGGGCAGCCCAGCACTGTGGCGGCCCTGGGCAGCACCGCAGTGGCACAGACCGCAGTGCCCCGTGCCAGCCCAGGGTCCCCACATGTCTCCTCCTCCCCACAGCCTGTTCCAGCCAGTGGCTCTGCAGCACCCACGTCACCCACCCTGAAGACCGACTGGGGTGTCCCAGGGCTCGGCCCCACAGTGGGCACCCCCCTGGCAGGGCCGTCCTTGGGGCACCGGCTGCCCCACGCCAGCTCGGGGGGGGAACCTGCTGAGACCCCCCAAATCCTGGGAGGGACCCCAGTTGGGGTGGGTGACGCTGAGCCCTGGACAGCAACTGCCCTGCTGAGCCAGCAGCTGGGCAGCCTGGCCCCCCCAGCAGCCCCCAGACCCCCCCAGCAGCCGCCTCCGTCCCAGTCTGTGGCTCCCTTGGGGCTGACCACTGCTATGGGCATCACTGTCACTGCTGTCACCGCCACCATGGCTGCCACCAGCCCAGCACTGCGCAGGGACGTGGGGACGGTCACGCCGGAGCCCGGAGCTGCTGTACTGCAGGGGGATGTGGCAGGGCTGACACGGGGGCCCACAGCTCGCCTGCCCACCATGGCGCCAGAGTCCCCCCAGCCACCCACAGAGCCCCCTGGGACCCTGGGCCATCGTGGGGGCCCTGGGTCCCCCCCAGCTACTGGGAACACAGACCTGGTCCAACCATCCAGCAGCCCCGGAGGGCAACCAGACACTGACACCCCCCAAGTGACACCAGCCCCCGCCGGGGCAGGCAGGGGCCCCCGGGTGTTCATTGTGGAGGATCAGCCGCCCCTCCTGAGAGGTGAGTCTGGGGGCTTGGGACCCTCTGCCCGGGCACAGTGAAGGGGAAGAACTCTGAGGAGCCATCAGCTCTGGGAGGGTGAGTGGTGGCCCCCAGGGCAGGCAGCAGGGCCCTGTTGTGCTGATCCCCATTTCCACCCCCGCAGCCTCTGTCCTCCGCGTCCCCTGCGAGCTGGTGCTGGACATGGGGTTTGTCCCTGCGCTGCAGGACCCTGAGTCCCCTGAGCGCCGGGCTCTGCTGCGCAGCTTCAACCACACGGTGGGTGTGGGATGGGGGGGCCCAGGGGGCTGCGGTTTGGGCCACCCCCATTGCGCTCAGCTCCCTCCCTGCACAGGTCTCGCCCCTCTTCACATCAGTGCCCGGGTTCCTGTGGCTGGAGGTGACGAGGATCAGGTCGGTGCTTGTCTGGCCCCACAGCGTGAGATGCTCCTGGCATGGGGGGTACAGGGAGCGTCAGGCTGCGGGGCCACGGCGGGGCCGGGGTGTGGGGCTGGAGCTGGGGGTCCGAGCCGTGGGTTCCCCGCAGGGAGGGCAGCGTGGTGCTGGAGTACGACGCGCTGTTCGCGGCAGAGCGGGTGCCGGTGCTGGGGCTGTTCGCGCTCCTCAATGCTGCGCTGGGCTCTGGTCCTGCCCGGCGGGGGCTGTCGGTGGGTGATGCCCCCGTCCTGCACAACGCAGCTCTGGGTGAGTGTGGGGCGTGCATGGGGCTGCACGATCCTCCTGGTTGCAGGGTGGGCTCATCCTGGCCCCAGCTCTGCTTGGCGGGGGGGAGGGGGTGGCACAGCCAGAGCCGTGTCTCTGCAGAGCGGCCGCTGGACCCCTGTGCCGAGCTCTTCACCTGCCAGGCCGGCTTCACCTGCGCGGCCGGGGCGGCCGGGAACGCCACCTGCACCTCCCTCTGCCACCACAACTACTGCAAGAACCACGGCATCTGCACCCACCCCCCGGACCGCGGGCCCCTCTGCCAGTGAGTGCCCCAGCGCCAGCCCTGGGGTGGCGGGTGCTGTCCCTTGTCCCTCCCCTCTGGTGGCTGATACTCCCCCCTCGGCACAGGTGTCCTGTCGGCAGCGATTTCTGGTTTATGGGGCTGCACTGTGACTACCGGGTGACGCAGCAGAGCCTGCTGGGCATGGCCGCCGGGGTCCTGCTCAGTATCATCCTCCTGGGTGCCGTCCTCGCCGCCGTCGCCATCCGCCGCTTCAAGGTGCTGCTGCTGGAGGCCAGGGCGGACCAGACGCGCAGCAGGTGAGGGGGCTGGGGTGGCCCTGGATGCGGGTGTCCCTGCCCCTCCCTGGGGTGCGGGGTGCGGTGGCAGCGGCTCCAGGTCCGGCATCGCCGCTGGGGCAGGGCTGGGCTCCGCGGAGCTCTGCCAAGAAAAACACTCTGTGGCGGCCGATAGCGGCGGGCGGGAGGTGCCGGGCTGGGGGAGCACGTGCGGGGCCCGGTCGGTGCCGCTACCGGCATCCCCCGGAGCCACGGCCGTGGCCCTGGCTGGGCAGGGTGGGTGTCTGTGTGTCTGGCGATGGCGTGGGGAGCCCCGGGGACACCAGCCCTGGGGGAGCAGCGTGTGGGCAGGAGGCTGCCGGCCTGGCTGTGCTGCTGCACACACATGGGGGTGGAGATGTGCTGGGGAAACCCCACACACACAGTCCCAGGGACCCCATGCCCCCAGTGGTATGTCCCCCATGTGCTGGCTGCCTGGCCGGGCTCACCCCGGGGGCTCCAGCACAGCCCCAATCCTAAGGAAACCACCACAACAGCTGTGGGGCTGCGGCCAGATGTTGTTTGGTGTCACAAGCCCTGTCCCCACCCAGGGTGTGGGGCTGGGCCCTGGGGCCGTGAAATTTGGGTGGAAACCTGCGCTGTGTGCTTGCAGGACCGTCACTGGGGTGGGAGGTGGGCACGTGTCTCTGTGTGTCTGTGGGTGTGTGTCCCTGTGCCCGTGTGTCCTGGCGCCACCGCAGCCCCTGCCTGTCCCCACAGCTACCGGCGGTTCTGCCGGCTGGACGACGTCTCAGCCCGGTACTGGTCGCGCTCGGGGCCGCCCTCGGCCACCTCTCTGGACAACCCGGCGTTCAGCACCTCGGAGGAGCTGCTGCACCTGCACATCTGGGGCAGCAGCTGCAGCTGCCGGGAGGACTCAGGCGTCACCCACGGCCCCAAGCAGCATCTGGCACTGTCCCCCCACCCCGACTGTCCGTCCAGGTACGGGGGGGTTTGCTGAGCCCCAGAGGGAGGGCTCATCTTTATTTTGCTCAGGGGATGGGGTGAAGCGGAGAGCGAGGGGTTTGGGGCACAGCAGCCTGTCCTGGTGCCTCTGCTTTGCAGTCAATGCTCAGCGCTGCCCTCCCTGCACTTGACACCGCGGAGTTTCGACTCCGCTGCAGCCTGTGGTGTCCAAGAAGAAATAAGTGGGTTTGTGGTGGTGTGTGGGTTTTGTTTTCCTTCACCCTATGCAAGGAGCTTTGTGTGCTGGGGACTGATGTAACAGCAGAAGGGTTCAGAGCTGCAGGAAACAGCGTGGTCGTATGTGTGGGTATGAGAAAGTCTTATCAGCTTCCAGGGGTGTAAATGGAAAAAGGGCCCTGAAAGTTTCCAGTTCCATGAGTAAAGGTCACTCCATGACGGTCCCAGTGCTGCTGCGCTGGAGCTCAGGGACCTGCAGCGCGTTTGCAGACAGGCACGGTGCAGCGGGCACATCACCCACGGGAGCAAAACATCTGCGAGCGCAGTCCCGCTGCTGAGGGTCCCGCTGCTGAGGGTCCCGGGCTGCCCTGTGGGCAACACGTTGACTCCTGCCCCTTCCTCCCCCTTAATTTTCTTCCCAGTCTCCATTACGCCTGGGACACAAGTTCCGGCAGCGTGAACGACCCCATGGTGGACTCGGGCAAAGCCAGCGATATCTCGGTGTCGAGCTGGCCCATGGAGCCCGCCCCATGGACGCCCTTCCCGCTCCTCCACCAGCTGTCCCGGCAGCCCCCGGTGAGCAGGGGGGTGGGAAGGGGCTTTGGGCCATGGGGGCGTTGGGCAGGGGGCCCTGGCTGTGCCCTTCTCAGTGTCCTGGGGTGGTGACACAGCGGGGGTGGCAGCTCCTCGGGCACCAGCCCAAGCCGGTCTCTCCGCAGCACAAAGCCCGACGGCCCCGCTCGTTCTGCGAGGGGATGGAGCTGGGCAGCCTGGAGAGGAGCTGGACAGCCTGAGCCCCACGCGCCAAAACACAGGCAACAGGTTCAGCTCGTAAAACCAACCACATTTTATTTCCACGTAACAAGCTCAGTGAAGGGATTTCAAACACTTGGACAATACAATCACGGCAGGTGTGATGTCGGTTCCACGGGGCAGCGTCCCCGTGGCGCTCGGCCCCGTTCGCAGCCTGCACAGCCAGCCCTGGCCGGGACAGCGGGTTCAGCGTACATAGGTACAGAGAAGTGTCTGGTAACACACAATGCTGGCATCCAACGAGTTAATGACTTACATCGGCAACTGGAAAATAAAGTCTTAAAAGAGTTTTGAAGTCACATCATACTATGTACATATATGGTCTGCCCTATAGCCATTTCAGAACAAGCTAAGCCACTGTGAAAAGTGAAATACAAATTAAGCGCTGCTGCATTGTTCATCATGATTAATGTAAATGAGGTATAATTTTAAACACCAGTACGTTTTAAGCATTAAAGTTTATTTTCCAAAATGCTCTCCTTATTTGCAATGTCCTCTTGAGCATCGAGCTGGGCACAAATGGTGGGGGCGTTTGGAAATGGGGCGTTGAAGTTTTACCGAGGATGAGGGCAAGAGGATCCCAAGGTGCTCGAATAGAAAAGGAAAAGCAAGCTGCAGTTCTCTACACTTAGATTCTCGTCTCAGAGTGGGTATGTTGAGGGAGAGTTTTGCTAGAATAAAATGCAGATCTGTTCATAAAAAAATCAGTTCGCTAAAAGAAAATCAAACTATGGGAATACAGAGCTATCATATGTTTTGATAT